>NW_023494805.1:33420335-34785335 GCF_904425465.1 Colossoma macropomum
AAAAAAATATTTCTTATTATCATGTACATTCCTTGTCCTTCATATGTTGTACTGGGTAGTCGTAGCATTTCTACACTAATTTGCAGCTTATGAAATTAATATACATTGTTGTGGAATGTTCTCCGTCAGGTTGAGAACACAGATGCCTTGAATTATGCAGCTCTGAATTTTGCTAAGAAACCTCCTCCATCCAGAACGTCCAGAGTCAAGGAAAGTCAAGACATTTATTCACAGGTCAAAGTACGATAGTCAAAGAGAAACTGAACATTTACCTTTTCCCAGAACAGAATTTTCAGAACATTTACTCTTTATTTTGCAAAGGTTTCAATATTATGATTGTTGGCCAATTGTCTAATACAGTTTTCCAATGCATACAATCTTATTTGTTATTATTGTTATTATGATTATTATCATTATTATTATTGCTTGATTTAGTGATTTAGTGGTTGAACATAGAGGTTGAAAGTAATGTCAAGCTATGTTTGGTAGTATTTTGAAGAAATACTAAGTGAAGATGTAGTGCAAAGGTGTGTGTTTGTGTGTCAAATTTTCTTTATGTACACTTTCCATGTAAAAACAAATAAACAAATATATAAATAATAAATAAGTAAATACATATGATTGACCTTCCTCTCAATCTTTGTGTCATCACATCCGGCTGTAAATAGTAGCATTATCGAATTCCTCCAGCACCACTTAAGAGCGGCAATGGAGGGTCGCCAGGTTTTAACAGATTTGCCCTCACTGTGGTTCATTTTGGAGAAAAAGTCCACCAAATTTAATTCTTCCTACTCAGCCCTTGTAAACAATAGCAACATTAGCAAGTGCCCTGAACACCACAACCAGCACAGAGACACAGCAACGTATTTCCACACTACAGTTACTAATCACCAAGCTAGAGTGGAGAGGAGTCAGTTTCTCAAGGTTTTTAAGCAAACTTCTGTGATCTCCAGGAGTGTAAATGCACAAGTGAATAAATACTGAGCCTTTTTAGTCACAAATGTAAGTAAATCTCTCCTACTGTACAGCCAATGTTCACTCTCCAGTTCCTTTTCTGATTGGTTACTTAGTTAAAAGTGACATGACAGGCAGGACTTTTCAGCTGAAATGTAATAGTTTTAAACTTGATCAAGTGGAAACACAGGTAAGGCAATTTATTTGAATTATTGGTACATTTAGGAATGTAGCAATGATTCCTGGCAGTATAAGCCATTATTTACAGTGTGACCAAAGCTGTTCAAAGCTATTGTTTACTCTTCTGCATTAACAAACATGGAAGTGTGGGAACGGTCTATTTTCACATTTTACTGACGTCAATAAATGAGTTAGTACTGAGGAATGAATATTTGCTTTTACGGTCTACTAAAATTCTCAGTAATGTATAAAGAATAAACAATAATAAGAGTAAAGAATAATAAAGAGCCATGGAGACGAGCCAAGGAGATGTGTGAATATCTGTACATATGCAGATAAGAATATCTACACATATGTAGGTCTGAGTAGACATATACTATAAAAACTATTATATACAGAAAATTATAAAATGGTATGAATATTTGCAGATTTAACATCTTTACAGTTATGCAAATAGCATTATGTTACAGAGGAGTTACTGTAATACAGTAAGGAGGTTTGCTTGGTTTAGTTTAAGTTTAAAATGTGAGGTGTCCACTGTGGTCAATGAGCAATACACCTCTGGGGAAAAATCTTTCAGCATGTCTCATTGTGCTGGTTTTGATGGCCTTGAAACTTCTAGTAGAGGGAAGTGGCTGGAAGAGGAGATGTCCGGGTGGAAGAGGAGATGACAACATCCGAGGATCCTCTCTGTGTCTGTTTATTTATCTAGGCTCTGTCACCTCTTCAAAAACAGTTCAGTTAGTGGAAGAACAAGAATGTAAAATGTTTTTTGACAGTGATGGGCAAAACATTGCATAACATAACATGTTACAGAAATGTGATGACTCTTCTCTGTGAGTAAGTAGTGTAACGCAGTATAGATTCTTGTAATCCAGTGGTCACCAACCTCGGTCCTCAAGTCTTTACAGTAGGGTTTAGACCAGGCATGTCAAATGGAGGACCTTCCAGGCTAAAGTGCTGTAGAGATCAGTGTTTACCCTCATTCAACGCTCTGAATTAAGTTCATGAAGGTCTTGCTAATTAGCCGATGAGCTGAATCAGGTGTGTTTAACACAGCGTACTGGCCCACCCTGACTGGAGACTGATATATGTGGTCTAGATGCAACCACAATCGGCAACACCTGCGCCAGCTAATTAACTTCTTTAGAAGTCTTTGACTGGCTGGATCAGATGCATTAGTGTTCGGTATGGGGGAAGCAGAGTCTTGCTCAAAGTCATTTCTTTTTTTCTGAAAAAAAGAGAGGACTACTGGGTTTTCTCATGTTCACTTGATACAGACAAGAATCAGTTTTACAGAGTAATGTAAAAGTAAAGTAATTCATAATGAGAAACCTCTTTTCCTGGATGTAATTAGTAAAGTAATCCCATTACAGTTTGTAAGAGAGTAATGAGTAATGAATTACGTTTTTGGAGTAACTTCTACAGCACTGGCTTTCGACAAAGGCATAAGGCAAGAAACTGTTAATGATACAGTTTAAAACAGAACAAATTCAAATAAATATGAAAGGTTTTGTTGTAAAAACACATTACAGACCAATTACAAAAGAGGTGCCCAATCATGGTCCTGGAGATCTGCCACCCTGCACAGTTTAGTTCCACCTCTAATCAAACTCACCTGATCCAATTAATTATTTACAGTATCGTTAAAACCGCGGTCGATTACTGCGGTGTGAAAAACTCGGAGATTCGGAGATATTTCAGCCTTCTAAGAAGACCAAGTCTGACGTATGGTCATATTTTGGGTTTTATAAGAATGCAGAAGGAAAGTTAATTGAAGATGACCACCTTGTCTGCAGAACAGGCCGAAAGAAAATAGCAGCGAAAGGGGGCAACACATCAAACCTTACGAGTCATTTTGCGACCACCACCCGCTACTTTTTAGAGAATGCAAGGTTAACTTTAACGTAGAAGTCTGTGGGGACTTCGAAATAGAAGAAATGTCACGGTTTGTGTGGTTTAACTTTTGCTTATGCTTCGTTAATAATGTTAAATGAAGCTTTTAGCGTCAAAAAAAGAAACAATAGTGAATCAGCTGTGAATCGAAACTAAAGCTTGTAACACACATTTCTGTGGAGTAGAGTCTCCAAAATGAGCTCTGAGTTAACAGTCACACAAGCTCCGGAACGAGACGCTGCAAAAGTTCAATCTGCACAGCTCCCCTTTCTCGTCTCGCATGCAGTGTTTACTTTCTGAGTAGAGAATAACACCGTCTCAAATCACTCAATGTCCCCTACATAGTGCGCTACTGTTCAAACAAACACGATCATCATTAACAAGCAGCTGAGTTTTAAATAGGGAGTTTGTAACCTGTTGTTAATGTTGATTATAGATGACTGACTCGAACATTTCCTGCACTCTTTGGGTGAAGGATTTGCTATTTCATGATCCACGAAGTGCACTGCGTAGGGAAGATAGTGTGCTTTGAGACGGGACCCTGCGCGAGTAAACGCTGTGTGCCGCTTTTAGGAAAAGCAGAGTTTCAGAGATTAAACTTTAGGAGTGTTTCTGCCACAGCTCAGATGCGCGTTAATTTTAAGTTATGTTTTAGTTTTAAAATGCTTTTAGAGAAGGTGAAGACATGCTGTGTGAGCTCTACACTGTCTGCAGCTCACAGCGCGGTCACGCAATTCCTCTGTGATTTTGGCTGTTTTTCCTGGTGCACTGTATTGATTAGGGGTTCAGCGCCACTACGGCACAATAATGCTGCAAATGCAGTTAGGACAGAAATCCCCCGAGTGCAGCACTTCTAGTAGTCATTTTCCAGTTGGTCGAGATTTAATTCTCTATGCAGGGAAATCCCTAATTATTGTAATTATTACTACTACTACTAATAATAATAATAAGAATAATTACAACAGTAATAATAATAATAAGAATAATTACAACAGTAATAATAATAATAAGAATAAGAATAGTAATAATAATAATAATAACAGTAATAATAATACATTTGCTATTCTTTTGTTTACAGAGTATTACAAGTATTGTAAGTAATACAAAAGTAATACTAAAATTGTATTGACCTTATTTTTTAATGTTTATGCAAACAAAAAGTGCATATTGCTGCCAATTCTATTTGTGTTAATATAAAAGTTGGTGAAACGAGTTTCAGTTTGTGTATCAGTATTTATTTTTTTATTTATTTTACTTTTCAACACATTTGAACAATAGCGCGATAATACGGATAATCGTGATAATTTTGGTCATGATAATCGTGATATGAAATTTTAATATCGTTTCATCTCTAGTTGGATCTGAACTCTCCAGGGTGGTAGATCTCCAGGACCAGGATTGAGCATCGCTGAATTACAAGAAGTTTCCTTTTTCCATGATATGCATTGTTAAGAGTGGGCTTTACACATACAAGAAATATATGCTTTCCATCATACTTCAGCTGTTTTTCTTTTCAAAAACTCCTTTTCTCCAAAACTGTTACAAATGAAAATACATTGTTTTGAAATTAAACTATTTATAGGTGTGTTATTAGTTAAAAGACTGATTGCCTTCTAACAGAAGGATACAAACTGGCCTCAAACGGGACACTGGTTAAGAGTTCTGCCACTCTACCAACAGAAAAAAAATGTATCAGCATCGGTTGATCTGTACAGATATCATGTATCAGCATCAACCCACATTCCTAATGACGTAAGTGATGTAAAAGCATTATGTTGTTTTTGTGCCACCTCATCCTGCATAATTTTATGTCAAAGAGTTCAGTTTGCTTACATGATCACCAAATAAGTGAATGCAGTGCGTGATTTTCAAGCCATCGTTCAATAAATGCCAAGTAATTTATTGAACAACTGTATAATGTTAAACAGGGCTACTAAACGAGGAGAAAGAGCTGGTTAGTATTAGTTTAACGAGCATGATGACAGTGCTGCTCATAACAGAACATGATGAATTTTGGCACAGACATAAATTAGACAATGATTCGTATCTGAGGAAGTGAACTCAAGCAACTGGCTTTAAAGGGATAGAAAGGCAAAACTGAATCTGTTTGATGGTGATAACTTAATATTAGCTTAGCAAGCAAGTTACAGACCCAAACAGTGCCACATTCTACATTACATGTTTGATTCTGACTAATTGAAGCTCTGCTAAAAGAAGTGCAGATGATAAAAACTAATGTCTGAGTGAGCTAAATCAAGTGACTCGTGCTAACAATGGTTTAGTGAGCAGTCCAATCACACCACAAACCACAGTTTATTTTTAACACAGAAGTAATTTAGTGATTTCTCTCAGCATGTCTCATCCTGGACTAAGAGGATTATTCCTGTCTCTCATTATAAAATCTTAATTATTATTAGTTCCTCTTAAAAACGCACATCTTTCTTCCCATTGCTTATTAAATGGGGCAAGGCCTTGTACACATTTAACTGTACATGTATGCTATTTGATGTGTATTTGAAATATACTGTTCATATATGTTTTTCTTGAACACTCAAACCCCTCGAAATCCCAGGCTTATTACATACTAAGGCTTATTATTCAGGAACTACAGGGACGTCAATGCAAACTGGTTGAGCTACTTTAGGTTTTAGAAGCGTAGAATAAAACTTTGAACCCACTGACAGGCCCTGGCCATGTAAGGGGATAAGAACAGCCAGTGTAGTTAAATAAAGTAAAAACCTCAACCTCAGTAAGCAAAGATTTTTCACAACTATTTGCTTTTGAGGTTGTCGGTTCTTGAGGTTAGGACACAGGCGTGGATACATAACCCAGCCTACCACTGTTGCGCAACCACTCAAACATTGCAATGTCAGCATTCTTTGACACTCTCACTAGACATCACCCTCTGAGCTCAAAAATCAGTCTGATAATCTTTCACCACAGAGCAGGGAAGTGGTAACAAACTGTTGCTTTTTTCTGCCTCGGAAAACTACTGACATATCTTCTAAATAATGGAAACAATTGAAGAGAATCATCACTTTAATATGGACACAAAAGACTCAAGTAAGAATTTAAGCAATATTCATTTTTTCCTGTTACAGGTGAAATAAACAGACTATTACTAGTAAAACTGTTTATAGGAATTTGGAGCCAAGAATATTAATGTAGTCTATAAATTCCATATATTTGAATAATGTTGTATCTGTTGAAACATTTACAAACATTAAACTATGATGTAAAAAAATATATATTTTTTTTTCAGACTAAACTGATGGTATTTCAGAAATGAAGTTTTGCAAGTTGCATTTAAGTTACATTTTATCATCACTTTGTGTTTTGCTGTGATTATTTTTCTGAACACATGCTCTTTGTATTTTCAGATATATCAGGAGATATATCAGAGTATATCAGAAGATGGCTATTGCACAAAAGAATTTGGATCTGGGGGAAAAATGGAAATATGCTGAAATAATCAGGGAAGTCATAGACCCAACAGACAGTGTGCAAGCCTCAATGACTGGACCTCACACCAAAGACTTAAATATACTAGAACACACGTGTATGGGCAATTCATGGCCTGCAGCCTCTCTGAGAATAAAACCAAAGGCTCACTGAATAAATGCTGTCCATTCCATGGCCAGCAGGTTTGGTAGCACATCAATCACATGACATTATAAACAAATAGCAATGTTTGGAACATGTAAACCTTTGAATTTGCTTTATAAGTAGCCTCTTTTTATCCAATTGCTATCCAATTGGTACAATTAGGCTAATTTCCATGAGCTTCCCTATGGGATTTGCAATGTTATCTTGGCACTAGGGTTGCAGCAGTATACCGGTGTCACAGTATACTGTAATATGAAAATTGAAAGTTATTATACCGTGTACATTTGATTAGTACCGGTATTGAAAGAAAATGCAACTGTACAGATAATCTCACTTGCTGTAACAGCCAGTATAAGGTGAACGCCATGCCGCGAAGTAGTTCGTTTTTTTTTAAAGAAATGTTTATGTTGGGCTGTTTTAGGCTCAGCTATACAAGGACTTTTATGTAGCAGTGCCTGAATACAGGTGGAGTGGTAGGTTTTTTAGAGTAGAGCAGAGGGCTATATTTTTAGCTGTTAGCACTGGAGAAGCTGTGATTCTTCTCGTAACCTTAAGACACCTATGTTTTTCCCAAGAATCCCAAACATGAAAGTGTTCTGCAGTTCACCTTTATTGATAGCCTACATTAAGCCAAAAAAACTGAACATCCTAACCTCTTAATTAAAAATTTAATACCTTCTCAACGAACGAATATCCCAATAGTCGAATATTCAGGTCCAGCCCTACACCAAAGCCCTCTGCTATCTGGATTGGAGTGGAGGTTTGAAGCATTATATTGCGGTTGTGCATCTCCCTTCCTCCTCGACTTCCTGTCAGTGTGAATGTTTAAATCTCGATAATATAATCGATTATTTTCCACATCCCGACTGCCGGCTACACCTGCGCTGTCCGTCCATTTGGTAACCTCTGACTTACAAACAGACACACTGACCCCGATCTGACCCCATAAAGAAACACATACAAACTTTCCCACTTAGAGGGCTGACATGAGTATGCATGCGAGTTAAAGGTATAGACTGGATTAGTTTAGCTGCGCTATCACCTGCTTATAGTAAATTGACAACTATTTTGATAATCATTTAAAGCACTTGTGATGTCATTTCTTACTATTTTCAGAATTCTGCATTTTGCATTCTGAATTTTGAATTTTGAATTCTGAATTTTGCATGGACTTTTATTCTTAAGTGTGGGGCTAGGTATAGCCAGTGCTGGGTGTTATTGTAACAAGCTTCAAAGAGTCTAATCAGCTAACAGGAGCCAAGAGCTCAACTGTGTTGCCCTTTCATTTTTATATGCTGTATTTTGCATAAATTCAAGTAAAGCTAAGTTATGGACCAGAACCTCAACTTGTCTAAGTTTCTTCTGAGCATCCCCTACTTTACAACATTGCAGAAAGTTGTCAATAAAACAGCAAAGATGGAACACTGTGCTTGCGTTTCATGTGTTTTACCCAATCTAAATCTCTGAGCTCCTTCCCTGTGGACCCCGGTCTAACAGACTTCAAACCTACATGCTGTGATGACCACTGCAGTACTCTACATCATGGTGTCAGAGCTGCAAGACTGCAGGGCTAAAAGTGTATAAAAGCACTGATGAGAGGGGACCTCTGCTCATCCTGCTTTCATGGTTTATCTTGACACCAAAATCTGCACATTCATGCTTGACTGACATATTTTGGAATTGGAATACATTCTTAGTTTATCTATTTTTAACTTTTGTTTATGTTGTCACAAGTATTTCACTATGAATTTAGGGTCATTCCATGAGCAAAGTGAATATCTGAATGTAGGCATTTTCTTTGTCTTTGCTTTAAACGTTTTTATATCCACAAAGTGTTTACATATTCTTTTTGAGACAGTCCCTTGTGTCCTAAACAAACTGATAGCACTGGAGTTTAACCTTTGTGAAATCAAAGAACAAAATAATGGTGCAGTTCTGTAAAAGTTGTAGTATACTGTCATCTTTAATTTGGTCACAAACTGTAATTAATCCATGAAGAAAGAACAGAATTGTAAATGTCACCCAAACTTTACCATTTTGTCTGAGACTGTGGTGTCTTGGCCTGTTTAGCTTGATGTCCCCACTGAGTTTAAACCAGCACAGTTCAACAGTCATAGCACCAGAGATCCTCCCCCAGGTCTGATACGACTGGCTTACATAACTTGCACGGTCTGATATGATTGGCGGAGCAGAGGTGTTTCACTCCTCCCCAATTCTAAACAGAGGACTGCATCTCCTCCTATGTTAAAAAAATCTCTGGTAGCACAGCCGAGGCAGAGCTGTACTTCAGAGCAGCAGCAGCACCTCCCCAGTTTGCAACCTGCAAGCACAGTTTATTGACTGATTTTGGAGACTTGATTGCACTGCTGATTAATTGAGAATGAATGAGGAAAAACTCAGGAAAAAAGGAAGGCCCCCTTAAACTGGCCTTGCGACAGCCCTACCAGTCAGTGAATGTGTTTAGTTTACTTTCACATTCAGACTATGCTTCTAGCAGTAGTTGCTAAGTCCATCTTTCTGTTGCAGTGTGTCAAAAATGACCCCCACTTTGTAAAAGGACCCAGAGTGAACATTAGGACGAAAAATATGATAAAATAAATGCATGGTAGATCTGTCCAAAAGAGCCACACATTCGGAAAACAAATCAACAAGAGAGCCACATTTACAGCAAATCATCAAATATTGCCCGTTTGGGAAACCATGATGTCTCCTGATGTAACTTGCCACAACATTCAGGACATCCTTATAATGCAGCCAATGCAAAGTGATGAATGCAAACTTCTCCATTAATCTTCTTTATTAAAATCAGATATTTGGCCAGCTGCAGCAGCAGACACAGCGTTTCCTTTCACTTTGTCTGTAGCCACGTGAAGTATAGTGGGTTTAGTTGGCCATGAAGATTGGAAGACTGGCACTTATTGACCCCTGGCACCAGGCCTGCTTCAAAGCCATTACGTCAAGTCCGCCACAACTTCTCTGCATGAATAACAGAACAACAGCATAGCCTATTCGTGTTACACTTGATATGAGTCATATTTTTGGCATGAACACTACAAATTGTTTAGGCCTTTTGAAATACGGCTCTTTAATAATCGGCTATGATGCCGTCACTTGTCATGGGGGGCCCTAGGCAGATGGGGGCCCTAAGCAACTTAGTTTGCATATTTGAGAAAGTGGCACTGGGGCTATGAAGTTTCTATACTGGATTTTGCTAACAGTAAGCTCAACAAACCAAATTCACTAGCTAGTATCACAGTGACACAGGTAGCTCAATCAAACACACTTTAACACGAACATAAGCAAATTTGCGTTACTGCAACAGCTTTTACATCATTACATGGCTCAGCAAAGAGTTGTGAGCCTACAAAAACACTGAACATACACACACAGCTCAGTAACCACAATGTTTTCCTGTGAAGCTCTCAGGAAGGATGTGTTCTTATACTGGTCATTGTTTCTAAAAAAATCTTCAGCATTCCAGGTCAAGACAATGTAAGCCAGCGTAAAGACACATCAAACTATATCAGTGGCAGTGAAAACGTCTTTTCCCCTCATTTTTGGTTTCCTTTTTACTGACTATTGTTTACAAACATTTGATTGTTTTGTTTATTTTATTTTACTTTTCTACATCATTTGAACACAGCTGTCCTTTACACTATGTTACAACTTCGTGATAAATGAACCGATAGAAATGCTCCAAAATTACTACAAACAAAATGTTTCTACATTACTTAACTTTTAATGGAAGTTAATGTTTTTGATATTAGGGAAATACTTATTTATTTATTTATTTTTTTATATGGTACCAGAGGTGGGAAGAAATTATGTTACTGTACTTAAGCAAAAATGTACGTATTTGTACTTTACTTGAGCATTTGTCACACCAGAGCTTGCTTGATTTATTTATTTATTTATTCAGAGAGAGTATTTCTACTTGAGTTACAGACTTGTGTACTTCTTCCATCTCTGTATGGTACACTCTCTTACAGCTTTCCCAGACATTACCCCACACTTTAGTTCTGCTTGGGGTTTTACTGGACATTTATGGATATGAGGGCTAAGCCCTTTACTAAGAGGGGTCTGGAGCGTGCTTCCCCAGAAGAAATAAAAAAGACCCCAAAATGTCTGTTCATTATGGATTTCTGAAATGAAATCAATCAGAAAAATATGAATATTTGGTGATGTTAGAAAACAGTAAATCTGTCTCTCCATAGTTTTATTACATACATATCTTATATGACTTCGATTTATTGACTTAAAAGGCAAACATACTGAAGGCAAGGCAGGACAGTCTACCCCCTTTTCCTTACTTCTTGCAAACCTAAAGTTAGCTAAAATTTATATTGTAGATAGGTATTTGAATAATGGCTAATGTTTAGCTCAGTAAGCCAACATCCTCTCACAGCTTCAGTGCTTCCTGACTGACAGCAGCAGCAGCCTCCCCCAGGTCTTAGTGCCCTGCTATCTCAGTATACTGTGTATTTGCAACGTAATGGCATGATTAAACTATGAAGAATGCACGGGAGAAACTACTAATCATTTAAACTAATAACGTATGTGTATTGGGGTGACGCTTAAGCCCCCTGAAAATGGTCAAGTAACACCTGTGGTAGAAGGCCTGAATGTGACTGAAACGAAGATTAAAGTCAAAGGTCGCGGCGTCACTAGGTCGCAGACAGACTATACTGAACACCTTTTGCTAATGCTGTCTTATGTTAATCCTCCATTTATTTTAACCAAACTATGGGTGGAGAAACATCTTCCCACCATCTTCTTCCAACTACTTATAACTTGCAGTTACTGACTTGTACTGTTTTGTCTCCTGTTTGCTCTGACATCAGTGGACTACAGAGATTCACTTCACAGTCTAAAAAATGGCTTGTTAGCCCAACCGAAAAAAACAACTAGCAATTCAACTGGTTTTATTTGACTCAAATGAGTACTTTGAATGAAGCATTGCAATGCAAAATAAACACGTTAGATAAACAAAAGCAATATTTTACACGAATTCAAACCTCAAAAACATTTCTTTTTACAGTGAAGTTTGAGAATAGATTTTTTGAGAAATCCATCTGAAACGCTACACAAAGTGTGCTTGTACACGAACAAGCTGATCTTCTACAAGCACTTCTGTATAGTGCCTTGTATAGAATATGAGTGACTTTCTCCTTTTGTATCATTACATCATTTTTGTTTATTTAACACTTTTTGTTTATTTGCTATTTATTTGGTGTTTTTGTTTACATGCTAATAAAGGACACAGAAAACCAGACTAGGGTACTGGCCTTGTTCAGGCCTTCAACACTACACATCCATATAAGGTGACTGTGTAAGTGGGGCCTAACTGAGGAGGTGGAGACAATGAGGGGCTTGTCATTTCCTGTAGAGTGAAAGACAGGAAGAAGCAGCTCAGAGCGCAGTGAGCCGTGCTGGAGTTCACTTCAGCGCATCAACATGACACATTCATCATTACAACATATAATGATAAATAATATATATTATTCTTCATTTAATATAAACATTAAATATACAAATGGTAGAATGGATGTTTAAAAGTATGTTTTCATTTTAAAACTGCAATAAAATTATTTCATTAATTGAAATATTATTCAAAGTTTAAAATTAAATCTGCAATGAATGTTAATTAATACTAAGATTATTAACTATATTAATAATTTAGTGTTTATTGAAAATAGCCATCTTAAGAAATCTATCCACTGTGCTTAAAAACGTGGCAGTGCACGTGCTTTGGTACTTCAAAGACAAAGGTCTTTGGGCAAACGTGTGCTTGCACAGTGGTCTGTGCAAGTTTGCAGGGCACGTTATGGTTTGAGTGTTTCCACCCACAAGACTGACCAACATGGCTCTGTTTTCACACCCTTTGATGCATCAAAACCACATGATGCACTCTGTCTCTCCTTCTTTAACCAAAGACAAAAATACCCTGACTTGTTTATGGCAACTGAATTAAAAACAACGTTTATCTTCAACATCCAGAGTGTTTCTCTTACAGTTTCTCACTAGTTTCTAAATGTTGCTGTAGCATTTAGCCACTTCACGTAAATGAATGAAGTCTTTAAGGGTAAATTCACAGATTTTTCTAAATTTCTGCATTAATCAGCCATCAAGATGTAAGCAAAGTTATTCACAGTGGTTCAGTGTGAAATTGATGCATTAAAACAATGTCTTAAACAGCAGGCAGTGTCTCTGTAACTATTTTATGCCTTATCATTCTCTGGTGTAGCTTTTATAAGCCTTGAATGCTTAGGATGCCTGGTTGCCATCACCACCACTGTGGACAATTCTTCTGACTCTGAAAGAGTGGAGCATTTCACATCAAACCATCATAAATAGCTTTGTTTACATATTGAATCTCAAATTTAATTTTGCAGAAATGTGTAAACCTTGTCTTAACTGTCTTTTTCACAAATACCTTTTACTTCACTATCATAATTGTTTTACTAAAGGGCCCATATCCTACATCTCTCATAATTTGTTTTTCCTGAGGTTCTCTTACAATATTTGTGTGGATTTATGTACCAAAACAGTCGTAATTCATTTTTACATGACCATTTATTTTCAACCTCTCTTTATCTTTTAGAAACAAACAGACTGGTTTTTGTTGATGTGCTTTTAAGACTTTTATATGTAAAGGGGTCCTGTTTTGACTGGCTGCTCTGTTTTGTGCTTTATTCAAAAAGCAGTCAGGGCTGAAATGCCCCTTCTAACTATAACTGCTTTCTGACGATTGTTATTTTTGGTCTTTGTATAAACATACTCATAAAGAACAATGAGTTAAGTTTGGAGGATGAGGTCATGTATGTGAAACTCCCACCATCCTCCCCTGCCCCCCATGCTCCTCTGTTGAGAGCAGGAACAACAGGGCCAATGAGAGCCAGACAACCCAAAAATACACATTTAAACACTTTTCAAGGTGAATATTTCAAGTAATTGTAGGAAAAGCTTTAGACCGAACATCAAGAACTGCTTGTCAGTTCACTTTGTACTGACTTCACTTTGCAGAGCATTTGAATGTGTGATATTTCAACAGTGACAGGCCACATCTTATTTTCTTTTTTTAGTTGAAGCTGACAGTGTGAACTAGAATGGAAAACAAGTCACTCCGTGGCTTTCACACTTCTGCTCTCTGACGTCCAGCAGCCTCCTTTGGTGCACCAAAACAAGGTGTTAAACACATGAACTTTAAAGCTACTCTGTGAAGCCTGGGCCTACTGAAGAATTGGACTTTTATTTCTTAATAAATCTTTATAACTGAGTATTATCTTGGTATAAATGATGCAATAAAGAATTCTAAAAACTGTACAGTCATATGCAAAAGTTTGACCACAGGTCAAATAACATGTTTTGCTGGTATTCTTTAGTTTCTTCTTTTGTTTACTGTTTTGCAGCACAATTTCTATTTATTCCCTGAGTTTAACATATAAAATGTCACTTTTGCAGAGGATGTGTTAACTTATTTTCACACAGAAAATCAACAACACGTGTCATCTGATCAGAGGTGCCCAGACTTTTGCATACGACTGTGTCTGAGTAAGCACACCATTTATGGTATTTGTACATGATATAAAAATATCCATATCCTTGCACTGATATATGAATTCCATTGACTCACAATCCCTCTAAGAGTTAGATCAATAGTCCCTAATAGTGGCCCTGGCAAACAAACTTCTGAGCTGCATAGTTGGGTGTTTTCTTGCTCTAACCAGTAAAATCCAACGGCAGAGCAACAGCGCCAGCTTCAGACCTGCACTGTCAGACCTGCACTTTACAAGTCTTTTACAAGTACACCTCTAGTGGCATGTTTTGGAATTGCAGCTGCATTTTCAGCTTTATGTTAAAATGTCCCTCATGTTGATACACTTAAAAAAAAGAACTGTAGTAATGCTATAAGAAGCTATGAGATTTCTATAGTACTATAATAATATAATTACTTTATATTATTTATTACTATATAATTACTTTATATATAATAACAATTACTTTATTAATTATAATCTGTGATATTTTCTTGCTCATGAAATATTTAATTGCGCAGTATCATGTAGCAAACTACAGGAAGTTTACTGTAAGATTTTTAAGGAATTCTGCAGAATTGTCTAAAATATCAACATAGATATTTAGATGTGTGTTTAGGGTGTGTTCATGTGTTAATGTTTTGATTCTTGGTTTATTAGAGTGTTTAACAATATTAAAGTAGAACATTACATACTTTAGTATGATAAAGTGGAGTTTAGCCTCAGCCAACCAGACTGGTTTCTTAGCAGCCTAGAAACACAAAACTTAATATAATCAAATCTGGTGTGATTTCAAGAAAAAAAAACAAAAACAGGACTTATCAGCTTAACTACCACAGCACTGAATGTGATGAGTGGTGATGAGTGGACATTCTACTACAGCTATGAGGTCATTTGTATAAACTAATTCCCTAGCCCCAAGCTAACATGCTAGCCATGAACTAATGCCCTAGCCCCAAGGTAACAAGCTAACTGCAAACTAGAGTCCTAGCCCTGAGCTAACATGCTAACTGGAAACTAATGGGCTAGAACCCTGAAAAGGCGCTGGCCACCCCAGCCACCCCATTAAAACCGTGCATGCTGCATATGCAAACATTAGATGAACAAATAGCCCATGAATATTTACAAACAACTAATAAATTAAGAAATATTACCTGCTCTCAGGCCTGTTTTCTGTTTTCAATTATTGCTGACTGTTATTGTTTTTGCCACTGAAATTGAGATATTAGCGTTTAGTCTTCCATTTGTGTAGGACTCTTGTTCAAACACTGAAGAAGTATTTAAAGAAAATCAAATTACACATATACATAATAGGATACTGCACATTAATCAAGCTAATTTTCTTTATTTTCTTCACTCCATTGCATATGGATTCACAGTAGCCCAAAGGGAGGGCATTTCAGCACCATGGACAGGGACACAGTACACATGTCATAGTTCACACCAGGACAGAATCTTCAACTCAAGTCACTGCTGTTGTAGCAATACATTCTATCTTTGAAATGGTGATTTTTAAGAAGAGGGAAACAACATCTTTAATCTACGTTAGTATAATGAGATTTTAATTCCGCATCTCATTTGGTCCATTCATTATGAATTCTTGAATGCAGCATCACTAACAGCTACCATATGAGGCCTAATGAAGCAGCTTCTTTGTATCCTTTTTCTTTCAGTTTAATCTCTGATCTCTGAGAACCAAGGCATGTACTGCAGTTTCAACCTTTATCCTAGCTGAGGACTGATTTGTAGGAAATTTTCCATGACCTATGAAACATTTTTTGTTGCAGTGTTACTGTTCTTGTATTTCTCCTTTTTTATATTTCCTCTTTTTGTACTTCATGTGTTTAACCACAGAATGAACTACAGTATATTATAGCAGTAATGCCCACAGTAAAGCAGCCACATAGTAGGCATGGTTAAAAAGAAATAATTCTTCCTTTAAAAAGTAGAAAAGTTTAGAAAAAGGTGGTTCCTCTTCTTTAGTAAAAGCAACGGATATACACAGAACCATGACAACTCAAAGAACCACTTGAATGCAAAATGTCTGTGGTTAAATGTTTCTTCTCTATGATAGAAAACCTACTGTATACAATTTTAACCTTTACAAATGGTCCTATCTAGCAACAGAAAACATTCTGCAAGTCATAGAACCCCTTTTTTTGCGAAGAGTGATAATAAAGCCTTGCATTGATGCACAAAATCATTCTGTTTTGGTCTTATTGGATCTCAGCACAGCTTTTTATACAGTTGATCACAAGATTCTAATCCATTGTCTTGAATAAGGGGTCGGATGTTTGTGAACGGTTTAAATCACGTTTAGTTGAAAGTTCCTGGTTTCACTGTGAAATCATTCATCAAACACGAACATTTCTGGTTCATTTTTAGGGCCTTTGCTTTTCTTGTCATATACGTTACCTCCAGGTGATGTCATTAGGAAACGTACTATCAATTTTCAAAACTAATGCTGATGACACGTGACTATATATTTCCATTTCTTCTCATAATCAAGACTCTGTTGACAGACTTACCAGGTGCGTGTCAGATATTTCTCAGTGGACTAAACTAAATCATGAAAAACCTGAAACACAGATCCTTGGCTTATAAACTCAGAGAAAAATGCTTAATGAGAAGCTCAGCTCTTTAGCTTCGTATGCCAAACCTAAGGTACAAATCCTGGATGTAATCTTAGCGAAAGTAGCTTTTTAACATTTGAGAAATATTGCTAAAGTTCAGCCTTTTCTATCTTAGAGGGACGCAGAGAAACTTGTTAATGCATTTTGTTGCAAGTAGACTTGATTACTGTAATGCTCTTCTGACTGGGCTTCCTAAAACAATACTTCCTCTACAACTCATACAAACTGCCTCAGCATGAATCCCAAGAAAAACAAAAAGAGAGATAATCTCATTCCCGTTTGAAAGAACTGCAATGGCCTGTATCTTTTAGGGTCGACTTTAACGTTCTGCTACACGTTTTTAAGGCTCTAAATGACCTTAAAGCACCTGCTTACCTCACAGAATGTCTGTCTGTTTATGTTCCAACATGTGATCTTAGACCTGCAGATACTGGTCTTCAGCAGATATCTTCTGTTAAATACAGACAACTTGGAGAGGCCTTGTTCAGTTATCATGCCTCTAAACTGTGGAACTCAATTCCACCTTTTATTAGACAGCCAAGCTCAGTAACACTTTTAAGAAACATTTGAAAATGTATGTCTTTAACTTAAAGTTCAATTAAAATTCTCTTTGGTATTTATATTTTTCTGATCTGTGTCGTTGTCTCATATGTTAAATTAATATTCATAGTTTCCTCTATTACTTTCAAGCTTTATCTCCTGTATTAGTATTATTGTTATTATTATTATTATTAGTGGTTGTAGTACTGGTAGTGGTTTTTTTCTCTAAGGTTAAAGTGGTCTTTCTGTGTTTATTCTTGCTCAGTAGAAGATTTTTTCTGTGTGAAAGAAAATCTGATTGTTCAGGCCCACCATACCGCAGACCACAAGCTGTTGGTCAAAAGGCAGCAGCATACCACCATATAAGGTGACAGGCTGAGTGGGGCTTAACTGAAGAGGTGGAGACGGTGAGGATTTCATCATTTCCTGTAGAGTGAAGGACAGGAAGAAGCAGCTCAGAGCACAGTGAGCCGTGCTGGAGTTCACTTCAGCGCATCAACATGACACATTCATTATTAAGGGTGATTTACATCACTGAGGGCCATTTCAACCAGTTACAAGCACATAACATTAGAAATGCATGACTTCTAATAATGTTTTTGATTTTTTTGCTTTTATACATATAGTTTATTATTATAAATATTATAAATATTGTAAATATTATAAAATAAGCTTTCATTTTTAGATTAATCATTTAGTTATTAAAAGCACAGTATCACAATAATGCTGAAACAATTAACATTGATTTGTGCAACAAAGGCCGTTTTATACAAGAACGTTCTCAAAAGGCCGAGACCCGAAACAAGCGTGTGCGTGTGTGTGTGTGTGTGTGTGCGTGCATGTGTTTGTCATGGTTTGACTGTTTGTTCATTCGTGGAACTGACCCTCTGCTCTTTTTTACACCTTTCAAAACAGCAAAACCACAAAAGCACTCTTCTCACCAATGACACCTCACTTGTTTTTCCATTAGCAGAGACAAAAATACCCCACCTTGTTTACTGACTGATCACAGTAGTTGTGACTTAAAAACAATAGAAGCAAATCTAACCTCTCATGTAACGGCTTTAAAATGTTTTGCTGACCTCTGGCAGTAAAGACGCTAAACTATGTTTAAGACGGCCGTGTAATTTTCCATGGAAGGCAAACGATTTTGCATGTTTCTAAAGATTAAATGAAGGAAATAAATTTTTTTTTTTAAAATTGGTAAGGTAAATAAGTCGCTTTTGATGAATGTTACTGGGTAATTGCAGGCAGAGGGGCATTAAAGTAGAGTAATACCATGACGTCCTAGAAGCACAAGGTAGTTAAATGGGATTAAAGGGCCCATAGCCTATATTTTTCTCATTATTTTTTTTTCCTGAGGCCCACTTATTACATTTATGTGGTTTTATGCACCAAAAACGTTTAGATTTCTTTTTAACATGACACAAAAACACAAAAAAGTACATTCAAAACAATCTGTTATTGCAGTTTATTTGTCCAGGACTTTGGGGACTGTATATTGATACTTTTTGAGATGTTAACAAATGTTTACATAGTGAGGAAAAAAAGTCAGGCAAATTCAGTTTTACATGAAATGGGCCCCTAAGCGATGTGTTGTGCCACTCATTACATGGGCATGGAAGTTAACATAGTATTTCATGCTACAACACTGAAAGGGATCTCTGTGCTGTGGAGGGAAGCTGGCCAGGCCTCATGCTTTGCCATACCATTGGGAGGTTGCTGTGTAGCCAGTAAATAACATATACAAACATAAACACAGTGTATGTACAGTGCATCACCATGAATGCATGGCATTTATATTAACGACACATATTCGAATACTGGACTTTACTACGAATGCTACAGTTAATTGTGATCACAGTTAATAAGCAATGAAAACTGCTCTGTGTCTACCATTTTCTTTGTATCCCCTCATTATAACAGCATCAGTTTGCTTTTCTTACAAATATGTATTAGTTGTTTTACCTAATAATGTATTCAAACAGTCTGGTGTTTAGAACTACCCCAGAAAACCTAGTAAACCTAGAAAAAAAGTGCAAGGGGTCAAGGCATGGGAAAGCACTGCACATCCCCCACAGTGGAAGTGCTGCTTGCTTAGTTAGTGGATAACTATTGCCCCCTGCTGCTGAGAGCCGGAAAGACAAGGTGAACAAGAAAAATATGATCATTACATCTGGTTGCTCGATGGATTTATAAAGTGAACGCTACACACTGATGCATGGTCAACATTTCAATGACAAAAAAAAATAAATAAATAAAATAAAACACTTATCTTGAGTTTTAATCCTTTGATGCCTACCCTAAAAATATTTCAGCCTTTTAATCTACTAATTTACTTGAACATGATTTAAAATAAAGGCCAACGATTCTTAGATTTATATCTCGCTTGTCTCATGAACTGTCTTTTAGAGCAAGCAAACACAGGAATAGGAATATACTTCTCTAAGTCATCTTTTATTGTTACTTTGATGAAACACATTGATAAAAAAAGCTCAGCAGTCTGAATTTTGTTCTGAATGTATGCACATGCTCACTTAGAAACCATCACTGTGCATCCAGTAATAAAGACAGCATTATGCTTCTTTTATTCAGCAATAGAAAACATGATAGCACACAGAAATTCCACATGCTGATGCATTTTACTGTCCGATGTGGACATGCATTCAACTCAACTACTCTAGTGGAAGACTTTAATGAGTTAAAGAGGACAGAGCCAAAGTCTCTGCAAGTACTGAGTTCTATACATTATGCCTGCATGAAGGCTCCACAAAGCACTTTATACAGAAATTTGGGGAAAAAAATGTAGTGGAACTTTATCTCTGGTAAGCTGTAAAAATAGTAACTACTTCGGAAATTAATAGAAATATTTTTCTCTATCATGTAAGGTGCACAAAGACATGCATGCATCTTCCCCGTCACGACTGCCGATGCATGCTTGCAGAGGCCGAGGCTAGGTGTGACTTGCACTTTGCCTACGCGATACACTCAAGCCCGCCAGTTTGACCTGCGGTTAACCTGTAGGTGTACATATGGAATGGAAAGATCAGACCGCCCTGCCGTAGCTTTCGCATCTCTGTGGTCAAAACTTTCCAGCGAGCTCTTAGCATGAGAAAAAAACAGGTATCAAATGCTTGTGCACAAAGTAACAGACTGCAGCAACCTATGAGCTTAACTGGCGGGCTTCTTTTCACAGTGCTACCTCTCGCTATATGTTCAGATCTTAATCGCTATCGTAACAAAACCCCGTATCTCTAAAATGGTAACTTTTCAGAAGAAGGGAAAGACAATGTAATGTAAGTTAATGTAATGAGATTTTACTATGGATAACTTCAGAGCATTTTTATTGATCCATGCTAAACGAAATGTTTACATAAGGTAAAGGACAGCTGGCATATTTATTGGGTGTAAACAAAATAATAAGGACAGATACATGCTGGCATTCTATGGCCACATATTCCCAAAAGAAAACTTTAACATTACATATAAACCTCAGAAGACGTGCAGTTTCACTGGTGGTTTAGAGAGTAAATAAAATGACTATATTTGTGCTGTATCTATCATGACCCCTGGTTCCTATCAAAACCACTGTAAAGAAATCTGAGTCTGCAAGTTTCTCTACACCCTTAAAAATGATGCTTCTTCAAAGGTTCTTTAGCAAAGAAAATGGTTGTATGTACCATGAACACTTAACGCAACGCTTTGTATGTTTAAAGCGTTCTTTGCACTTTTTGGTTCTATATAGAACCCTTTTCAAAAAGGTTCTATATAGAACCATATACAACACATTCTCCATCAAACTGAAGAACCATTTCACCATGCAAAGAACCCTTTATTCGTGCAAATGGTTCTGCAAGTGTTAATGGTTCTATCTAGAACCTTTTTCTTTACTAAAGAACCCATGAGGAACCATCTTTTTTAAGTGTGTAGCAAGGAGCGATTCACATCAAACCACTCTGAATGACTTTGTATACATCTGAACTACTGAATCATGCAAAAATTTTCAATAAATCAGTGGAATTCCCCTTTAAGGCAGATGACTATAAATGCATTGTTACACTCTATCAACCAGTTATGCAGAGCTGGGTTTCCCAAAAGCATCTTAGCACAAAGATAATTCTTGAATGTGTCACGCATTCGGTGAACTCTCTGAAAGAAACTGACTTCATCACATGACTCAGCAACTTCCCTCGGACTCCGAGTCCGACTCGGACTCCATTGCCCACAATTCTATGGGAGATCACGTGACTTCTGACACTGGCTTACGTTCCAATCAGCGCTCCAAATCACCTGAATATTAACTGGCAGCACCTGTGTAGTTTACTTTATAAGCCCGGGCTTTAGTCTAATTCAGTGCGAGGTATTGTTTCCTGTTGAACTACCGAGCGTTTGTATACTGACTGCCTTTATCCCGTGTTTGAACCTTTGCTTTGTGTATATCGACTCTGCCTTTTTGTCTTTTCCCTTTTGTGCTTTTGCCTCTACGGACTGCTCTGTGTTTTGGAACTTTTTGCCTGTATTTTTGACTTCGTCTTTTGCTCTGCCCTTTTTCGGTTTGTTCGCCTAGTATTATTAAACGCCAGCATCTTTTACTTCCGCGAGCGTCTGGTTTCTGTTGATACGTCACAGAATGGGAGAGTGAGCATCACACTGAATGCCGTAATGCTAAAATGCTTTGGGGAAACTGGGCCCAGTTTCCCAAGATTAAAATCAATGAATACAACAAAGCACATCATATTTTAAGTAGGCCTATGAGGCAAGGGGTTTTAAGGTCAGGTCTGCTACTAGTTACTCCCAAGCTTGTTGTGAGTGATTTCAGATATGTTAAAGCAAAGAACCAGGACCACTGTACGCACAGCAAACAAAAAGGAAATCAAACCTCAAAACCTTGAAAACCAAGGTCAAAAGCCCAAAGCTACTGACGTCTTTAAACTGTTTACTCTTCTATAATGAGTACCTACTCTACACCCTTTGACAATATGGACAGTATAAAAGCCATTCTCATGTTTGTGGTGTGTTTTACATAAACATGTACTGACATGAATGTGACACATCATCTTCAGAGTAAAGTGTGTGATAAACTCTTCAAATGGTACTTCAAGCTGTAGTGGCAGTTAGCATACAATAATACAATGCCAGTATAGTCTAATTTCACACCAAATTCATTTGCTAAAACCACTTCAAAGTGTGACACTGTATCTTTTTCATGTGATTTGTTCCACAGTCCAACGGCTACAGTGCACCAAATTATATGTGTGGGGGTGTGTTGGGTTTGGGGGTGGGCTCAACCTATTTTCTTTTTAAACTTTCACTTGCATTACAGTCAACATGATACAAATAAAACTTGATCTCTGCGTTTTTGTGATTGATTGGCTTTTCTGCAGCATTTTGAGTTTAACTGTTAAGGCCACTCATGACTGGCCCTACACACAACAAATATGTTTTGCTGTCCCTGTGCCAAAATGCACACTTAAATTTGCTTTGATATTGTTTAATTGCTTGTTTGCCAGATTTTTTTCAGACTTTTACCTGCAACTCATTCGTTAAGATTTTTTTATTTAGTTTATTTATTAATTTTTATTTTTTTCAATGTTAAAGGCAAGCATTTTTGAAGGGACTCTAGGGGAAAAATGGGCACCCTGAACATGAATGAAAGTTGAGGTATGCTTTACACATCAAGAAGCTTAAGTTTGGGCCGTAGCATTACCTACTGTACTGGTAAAACATCACAGACTGCTCTGAATAAGTGAGTTACATGCTTATAAAATCTCACATACATATCTGTTTTTACAATGAGTATAGCTTATTTTAGCAAGTTATTAGTAATCCTAATGAAATACATATTTGGTTGCCGTTAAATATAGCATGGCACTCCTTAATTTTTTGTTGGTTTGTTGGCAGGTGGTGGTGCATGACAGGTCGGAAGTGACTGAGGCAAAATCTCCATATGTGACCGATACAGCACCTGAGGGGATGCTCAAGAGCAATGATGTTTGTGGACTTCAAGCTAATATGCTAGCTCAATTCCCAGGGTGTGGTTGAGTCAATTATACCTCAACAAAATGGATTTTGAACAATGACAGAAGCCATCCAAAATACACACAAATTATTACACACAATGTTCAAGAGAGCACTTGTACAGTCTGAGGTCAAAAAGGGCAGGGATGCAAAACCCCCTGGGGTCAATCTGTGCTTGTGTTTGGTTGGACATACAGTTAACTGGTCTAAGTCTGCTGGCTGAACTCACCAAAGGGCTTGTTTGTTCTTCTTAAGACTTCAATAGAGACACTTCTAGTTCAGTATTTCTCATTTCTGTTCTTAGAGGTTAGGCCAGAGTGACGCTGGTTAAACACGTTCTGCGTTGCAGACAGATATCAGGCCTGTACAATAAGCCACCTCTGTTGTACAGGGTTCATTTTAGAACTTCCTCAGACCACAGCGTTAGGTTTCAGAGTGAAAAATGACTTTGGTCTTGGGAAAAACACATGAGTAAAATCATTTCTCAGCTCTCATTCATCAAGTACAATAGGTCATTTAAAACAGGTCATTTTTTTATAGAAGAAGGCAAAGGGCTAAGCTAAGTGGCAACAATCACTCAGATGGCAAAATTCATGTGACATTTGTAATATTGTTCTCTCTTACTAGCTTCATTACAGTTTTATGGCCAAATTAAAGATGACATAATACTACAACCACATTTCCTGAACTGCGCTCTTATGCTCTTTTATTTGACAAGGATAAAGACTCAGCTCAATGGTATTAATGAACTTTTTTAAAAATATGTGTTTGAACAGCCCATATAATATTGTTTTTAAACAGTACTCGTTGAAGTGCTACTGTGAAGTACTACGTTCATTTTATTTGTTTGAGAGTAAAATTTCAAGTTAACGCTGGTGGATTTCAATGTAGTATCAAGGGGATGTTCATGTTCAATTCAATCTGCCACCTCAGTGAGGCCACAAAGCATGCACATTTCATTTGATCTATCTTTTAATATTCTATGAATGCCAAATCCAAATTATAATTGACCTCCTTAAAGAACATGACAACCTTTTAAAACTATAACCTCTACCATACTCTTTATGTATGGCAACAAAATGGTGGTGGAATGTTAACAACATCATGCTTTCCTATTATATGTCAGAGTATACAATGTATTCTGGCAAAATTAGCAGAATTAGAGGAAGTGGCATATACAATAAAGTCAGTCTATACTTCATTAGGGATCCAGCCCTGCAAAGCTAACTAACTGCATTGCTAAATCTGAAAGCCTTTATGCTAACCTTTGTGTTTGAGGATGGAACAAATACAGTATGACAGTATATACACTATATGGACAAAAGTGTTGGGACACCCCTCCTATATTGTTCAGGTGTTTCAGCTACATGCGTGCATACAACTAAGCACATGGCCTTGCAGTCGCAGATAGGACAAAAGTAGATAGGACAAAATATATTCTCTGGAACATTTGTGTTCATCACAGCGTGCCATTTTTGAAAACAGCATTCACTTTTCCCATAGGCAAAGTGGCTTAGATGACAACCGTTAGACCCAGAGATCCTTATTCCTTGTAAGTTCTTTATTACATCACCAACAACAAAATGATGAAAGGCTATTAGTCCCATCAACTGTAAGTGCTGTTATTGTGAAATGAAAGCATCTAGGAGCAACATCTTAGCCAAGAAGCAGTAGACCACGCAAACTCACAGAGTGGGGCCACTGAGTGCTGAAGCACACATTGCCTTCCTCTGTTGAATCACTCACTAAAGAGTTCCAAATTGCCTGTGGAAGCAACATCAGCAAAAGAACTGCGCATTAGGAGCTTCACGAAATGGGTTTACATGGCCGAGCAGCTACACACAAGCCTAAGATCAAAATGCACAATACCAAATGGAGGTTAGGGGTGTAAAGCACACTGCCACTGGACTCTGGAGCAGTGGAAACTATTCTGTGGAGTAATGAATCACACTTCTCTATCTGGTAGTCTCTCTAATGCCAGAAGAACATTACTTGCTTGACTGCATTGTGCCAAGTTTGGTGGAGGAGGGATAATGCTAGGGGGTTGTTTTTCAGGGGTTGGCCTAGACCCCTTAGTTCCAGTGAAGGAAATCTTAATGCTTCAGCAGACCAAGACATTTTGGACAATTGCATGATTCCAACTTTGTGGCAACAGTTGGGGGAAGGCCCTTTTCTTTTCCAGCATGACTGAGCCCCAGTGCACAAAGCATTTCCATAAAGGCATGACTGGGTGAGTTTAGTGTGGAAAAACCTGACTGGCCTGTACAGAGCCCTGACCTCAACCCAATCAAACAGCTTTGGGATGAATTAGAACAGAGATTGTGGTACAGTTTTTTCATGTTATGATTCTGCAGTAACAATAAGCAAAAGTGTCTCATTCACTCTCAATAGACTTCTCAGAATGTGGCATTATTTTATTGCCACTATCAAGCTATAGGTTAAAATTATTTTTCTGTAGGCTATAGAAAAAATGCAAGTTGTTTCAAAAAATGCCTGCCATCATGCTCTGTAGTTACAAACCATATACATTTTGTCCTACATATATTTATCATGCCATTTGAATTACATTCATGAAGTACTCAAAATCGCAATATTTCTATTCACATGCTGTATGCAAGCAAATGCTCCTGCATATTTGATATCATAACACTGGCAACCTTGACCACAAGGATCAATTAAAAGGGCAGCTGCTACACTTCTTGGGGTCTGGCTTCAGGTTGTTGGCTTGAATGGCAAAGAGTATTTCCCCCTGGCATTTTAATGGCTCAACAAAACAAAGCATGTTGCTTCCAAGTGCCGTAACCATCTAAGCATTGGCCCTATCATCAGGAAATCACGAGTTCAATTCCAGGTGATGCTACAGCCATCCATAGCCGGGAGTCCAAGGGAGCACAATTGGCCTCGCTCTCTCTGGGTGGGTAGGATGGCCCCTCCTTCTCCCCCCATCACTTAACGCGATGCTAGTCAGCGCAGGCATCTGTTAGCTGACGTAACAGATCTGACGGTTGGCACTTTCCTCCGAGCGCGTTCAGCTGTCCGGTGACGTTGCGTGAGCAGCAGTTCGAAAAGATGCGGTGGCGCTTCACAGGTCTTGGAGGAAGCCTGTGTTAGCCTTCACCCTCCTAGCGCTGATAGTATCGTGTGACTGGGGGAGTCCTAACTAGCGGGTGGAATTGGCGACGACTAAATTGGGGAGAAAATTGGGTTAAAATCCCCCCCCAAAAAATCAAAGCATGTGGAAGAGAAGGTCATTCAAATACTTCTCTGACATGTACACCAATTGCCAATACTTGCTGCATAAATCCAGCAAGATGAACAATGCAATTTGATAAAGAACATCATCAATGTGAGACAATGGAGATGCATCTACCTTGGTAACACCATGACGGCAGTGACAGTCCACACAAAACCACCATAAACTGTCCTTTTTTAATCACTATGGCTGTGCTGACCAGGGGCTACTAGATGTCCCAATGACCCTTGTCACTGATGTTTCTTTTGACTTTTCTTTTTCCAGGGGTGGAGGTGAATGGGGGTAGCCATGCCAGTGTCAAGGTGGTACTTTACCAGGTCAGTGTAAATACAGTCCTTCTCATTCAAGTATTTCTCCAGCATCGCCTCTAGCCTACAGTGTTTCCACCCACAGCCTAGAGGCTGTGTGTTCAGTTCCTTCCGAACGGGGAGGTTCCTCAAGAGGACCATAATGGTTCCACTGGCAACTCAATGATCTCCACCGCATCAGCCATCCATTCGTTGCAATGCTTAAGGTGGATGGATGAGCTCTGTTTGACCTGCACAAAGTGTTTTGCTATTCAAATACAGTGCCCCCCCAACCACAGAAAATCCAGCCCCAAGTCACATGGGTCTCATATGAGCCGAATCATAAGTCAACTTTTTTCCCCTCAAGGGCTCGTTTTCACCAGTGACAGGCTTCAGGCTTACTTACATCCATGTTTACCCAGCATGCTGAAGCTTTTGTCTCTGTGTTGTCCCCTCAGTGTTGCATTTTATCCACAGGCTGTGCTGATACCCCATTTAGCCAACAATGCAGTTTTCCATGAATGGCTGCATTTCCGGCACTGATTCCCCTCCGTTTCCTGTTGGTGCTGGCTCAGGGTCACTGCAGTGATTATAATGATAATGAATATATCTTTCATTCTCCTGACCTGTTTCCTGACCCTTGCTTCTTGCTATGATACTAATTTTCTTGATTAGACTAAAAAAAAAACAGCACAGTCATACTGACTGCCTTTTGGTACAGATTGATAATGATCAAATTACTAAAAGTGCTCTGGCTTATGGCAATGCAAATGAACCAAACATCACACACACACACAGCTCTGGTCACCATATCACTTCGACTACGTAGAAACGTAGTAACTTTGACTACATAGTAACATCATAATTCTGAGGTCCAAATGACATTCTCAGGAAAAAGTAGACAAAATCTATTCTCTAGAACATTTTTGTTCACCACAGGGTGTGCTTTTCCAAAACAGCATTTATTTTTCCCATAGGCAAAACAGCTTAGGCCCAGAGTTCCTTATTCCTTGTAAGTTCTTTATTACGTCACCAACAACAAAATGATGCAAGTCTTTTGGTTCCATTCTGCACTGGTGCCACTCTGGCACATCTCACTAATCATCCACATTTGTTTCTCATATCATAATATACACACTCATTTGTTTATTTATTTTGTTAAATCTTGCATATCATTCCCGCTAATATCCTGATTCAGTTGTGGCTTGGAGTATTTTTTTTTCTCATTACGTCTCTGCAATATCTCTGTTCAACTGTTATATTACCCTTTCCCCTTGCTATGATGCTGATTTTCTTAATTAGACTGAATAAAACTACTGAACAAAAAAGTGCAATTATACTGACTACATAAGATCAAACTACTAAAAGTGCTTTACCATGAAAATGTAAGAAACACACATGTTTGTGTCACATTTGCTAGTGATTGTAGGCCTCTTTTTTTTCTTGGGACCCTTAGGAAATCAGAATAGAGTAGGAAGGCGCTGAAAAATCGACCTACCAAATGTGATTCTGAAAAAAAAAAACAATGGTGAAAACCTAAGTAAAATGAATCCCATCACAAATAGAGACAAAATGCACCTTTAACTGGACATACACTCATATACTCAATTATTGTGTTCTAAAATATTCAGAAAATACAGAGTTTTGGGGAAGCTCACCAATAATAGTAAACAGACTTACAATCCAGCACTTACAAACACTGAAAAAGAAAAAGCATTTAAAACTTACTACTGACCTCTATAAGGCTTGCATGCAATTGGCTGTTATGGCTGGTAATGGGTCGGGGTCAAATGATCAATGGAAAAAAGCATGCGAGATGATAGGAAAGGCTTCTGCCATTGAAATCAAAACAACCAATGAGGCTGGGTCGACATCATCTAAATCATCCTTGAAAAGACACCCCAATCTCTCACTCACACTCTTCTTGCAAGCAGTATGTAAGGGGTGTCTTGTGTAAAGCAGGGTCTTCAGACATGATTACAGTTTTTCTCACCTTTATGCTATCTCTAGGACCAGGTAAGTGACTTTATTTATTAAATGCATCAAATCAGTGAAAGTAAATATCTATAACTACACTAGATTTAAACATTTTAGAGTAATATAGACAAGAACATCTGGATAATAATAGAATGTAACTCTCACGGCGACTGTTTTTCCCTCAGGCATCATCACATGTGTTTCTGTAATTCAGTCTGAAACACTGAAGACATTTATACCTGGTAATGATATAACTTTACACTGCAAAATCGAAGAATTTCATGAAAACTACTTTTCCTGGTTCAGACAGTCTCTCGGAGAAGCACCAACTTGCATTCTGACTCTCTATGCTGATTCCTCTCCTGTTCGTCATGGAGACTTTAGGCATGATGAACGATTTACAGCAGAGAAGAAAGGAACACGATTTACTTTGACAATTAGTAACATAAGGGAAGCCGACAGTGGAATTTATTACTGTGCTGCTCGGGATTATGACCTTGTCTTTTTCAGTAAAGGAGTATTTCTCAAATATGAAGGTTAGTCATCCTCATTCTGCAAAGTACTACTTTTAGTCCTGCTTCACTAATTTTTAGGGTCTTGGGTAAATCTATCCAATCTGTACCTCAAGGATCAAAAGTAAAATTATTGAACTTTAAATTCAAATTGTTTTTTTACATAATTAGTAACATAATAACATGCATTCATCTTTCATTTACATTTTGGATTGACATGTTCATGAAGACACACTATGTTTATAGATAATTCTATTAAATCTTCTTAGAATCTTTTGGATTGACACTTCTTGTGTTGACATGTTAATTTGCAATATTTATAGCTAATTCTATTTAATCCCTGCCTCCAGGACCAAATATAAAATCATTTAATTATCAGATTAATAAAATTCCTTCAATGGACCAGACAGAGGACAGTCCGAAATTGAAAGAGGCAATTCATCCAGGAGACTCTGTGACTCTGCAGTGTACAGTGCTCACTGAGAGCTGCTCGGGAGAACACAGTGTGTACTGGTTCAGACATGGATCAGGAGAATCTCATCCAGGAATCATTTACACTCATGGAAACAGGAGTGATGAGTGTAAGAGAAGCTCTGAGACTGATTCTACTACACAGAGCTGTGTCTACAAACTCCCCAAGAGAAACCTCAGCCTCTCTGATGCTGGAACTTACTACTGTGCTGTGCTCATGTGTGGAGACATACTGTTTGGGAAAGGGAATAGGCTTGAAATTACTGGTAAGCAGTAGCACTAATGAGTTCCTGGTGTATCATATTTGGTTTTATTCATTTGTTGTACAATAACATATGCTAATAATAAGCAATGTCTGAATTTTAGATCCAAATTCAGAAACCATTCAAATGTACTGGAAGCTCATTGCCTTGGCAGCATCGAATGTGTTATGCGTAATTATCATTGTAGTCCTCTTGTGCGCAAGGACAAAGAAAAGGAATATTAGCACGTCTGGTAAGTCAACACCGTTCCTACATCTTCCTATATGTGCAGCACAAAACATAGTGTATTATATATGTATTAAATGTTTAAAAGTGATTTTGACCATTCTGTATGACCATTAGAAGTGTAGTATAATGACTACTGTTTTCCTATTTACATGTAAAAACATATTTACAAAATTAATTAAATATTTATTTACACAATGAAATCCATTAACCTTTCATTGACATTTTGCTTTGACATGTTCAAATCTTCACTTCTGGTTTCCATTTTTTTCATGCCATAACAAAGGTGATGTGTTATCAATTAAGTTTAGAATCTGTGCTTTATTAATTATTAAACTGCTATTTATCAAATGGAAATTAATAATTAATAATAATTATTTTCTTTTTTTCTAAATTAACACAAACTATTCCATGACAAATTATATTTCCAGATAACAATCTGAGTTATTAGTAGAATCTTGCAGAAAATAAGAGAAAATTTAACATGAAAACATGTTCAATATTTATGCGTGTTAATCCCCCTTTCGATTTAATGACAGCATGCACACAAGCTGGTGCGACTGCAGCACCTGAGAATCATTTAAATATGAGTTTCAGTAGAAAAAATAAAACTAAATAAATAAATAGAATTAAAAAACATTTTTGTACAAAGGCCCTATCATGGTCATAGACACAAATATGCTTAAAATTTAATAGTGACATAGAAATAGTGCAGAATCTTTAATATTTCTTCGTTTCATTTGTCATAACTTTTCTTTGTTTTATTTTATGTACACAACTGTATACATATAATTTGAATGTCTTCCAAGTGAATGTTCTGTAAGCATGCACTTAAAAATGGTTTTCATTTGGTTAGGATGCTTGGAACTAGGCATTTATTATATTCTGACAATCTTGTTTAGGTGGCGTTTATGATCATTTTACACAATTCATTTTATGGACCAGGCCTAATACTACTACATTTTTAGTGCTGACTGTGAGACGTAAATGCTAGTTTTACTATGATCATTGCAAGATGTTCTAATGTTCCACCTTTCTTACAGGTCAACCAGAGCAATCACATTCCACATCTGCTCCCTTCAGTTCTCCTGTGAATGAGGTAATTTAATTTTCTATGCATTGATAGCAATATTTAAAAAAAAATTATTGTTAATTGTTACAGTAATTTTCAAGGAATTTTATTTATTTATTTTATAGAATGCTGAGATAGAGGAGCTGAGTTATGCTGCAATTAATTTCCCTGCAAGGAAATCCAAGAGACGAGAGACACAAAAAGAAACGTGCACAAACGTCATATACTCATCTGTCAGTGGTTTGAGTTGAACATGGGAACAATATTAATGAAGATATTTAATTTTTGATTGAGGACACACTGACTACAGTGACTGCTGCATTAATAAACTCAAATCATATGACAAATTATGTAATAACTAATGATCTGAGACTTAATTCCAGTGGTCTCCATATAAAACGTGTGGCCTTTGGATATGTCAATATTTTGATATATGCCAGTCCTACATGCATGTATTTACAATAAATATTCTCACATTTACATTGCAAGTTTTTGTACAAAAAATTAATAAAGACTGAATGATAAAGTCACTATATACCAAACAATATTCAAGAAAATGAAAAATTGTCTCAATCCTGGATACATGAAGCATTCAGGTAGCAAGGTTCAGCAGGAAATAACTTCTTCTCTGCTCTCCTTAAACAGTCTCAAAAGATGAAATAGCTTTCACTGTCCTTTCTTATACATTTTATGGATTAAGGTCTGAAGACCAAAGATCAGGCTAGTTCACTATTTTGAGCTACTCTTCACATACTTTTCTCATCTTATAGTCCTTGTACAATTTTAAGGTATATTGTGGGTCATAATCTTGCTTAGGAAATGAAGACTACCCGACTATGCATAATCCTAACAGAACTGCATGCACTTGAAGTATGCGATGACAGTCATGCTGGGTGAAGACGCCAACTCTGTATCTTGCAAATACTTTGACTCATCAGTCTGTAAAACCAACTTCTACTTCGCAGTCCTTGTAGGTTATTGACAGTGTTGTGGGAGTTTTGCTTTGCATTACCAATCCATAAGCAATTTGCTTTTTAAAGTATCAAGCTCAGATACATACATCCACCAACAAATGGAGAGGACCTATTTTTCCCGCGGTGTTTCGGTGTTATTTTGGTCATGATACGTCTCTACCTTTTGTTCCATCTCAACAATTGGTACTTTGTAGTCAATTGCTGCAGTAAGCAGAAACTAGTAGCATGTGTGCTGGTAGTTTAGGGGAGCTAGGCATGTGCACAGACATACCTTGAGCCCCTGCCTCTTTGACCTCAGACCACATAAGTGCCCTCATGGTTGGGGTGGATAATAACTGTATTTTATATTGCTTCTGCCATTTTTCCTGATCTGTTTCAGTGAGGTGAAGCTCAGTCTTGCCCTGGGAATAGATCTAGTGGGTTGGCTTTGGCTCTATGAGATTTATTGCTCTTGGGTGCCCCCTCTGGTGCAGTACTGACTGCCTGTGGTTCCTGGATCAAGATCCTCTGACACCCCTGGGCATTAGAACTATTGTGACACACGCCTAGGAACATAACCCTTTCCTAATCACACACACTGCCACTGACCTAACCACCAAAATGTATATAAATTACATGATTCAATGTTTACCTTTGGTGATTTCTTTTTTGGCACATGGAGCATCCAAGTAATCAGTATGTTTTTTGTTTTTTTTATTTTGAGAAGACACCTTTCACCTGCATAATTAGTCAAGCAATGTAAGAAAATCCTTAGAGTCACAAAATAAAGCAAAAAGTACAAGAGGCTGTGCATTACAGTGATATTATCACAGGTATGTTTGTTATCAGGCATAACAAGAAGCAGAGTAAAACCCCCTTACCTGTGCTAAAATCACTGTAACACAATGCCTCAAGCGGCTTATAAATACTTTCCAATAAATAATTTATTATTAACAATAATCAAGATAAACAATTATTCCTCCAAGAAATGTAGTTCATTTAGAGTACGCTGTTGTTGCCAACCAAACATGGACTGCTGAAAGAGGATAAGAACACGTTTGAAGGTGCATTAGTCAAAATTCAAGTTGCACAATCTCTAGCAGTTAAGTAGTTTAACTACAACAAAACTGGAATTATTTCTCTTTTTTTTACTTGATCTGCCCCCTTTTTTGCCCATCAACACTAAGCATGCCCCTAGAATCAGCACTGCAGAGTTCGCTTAGAGTTGGCGAGCATTTTTAAGGATTGTCATGACTTTATTTGCTAGCAATAAGGTAGGCTGCTTAATAAGTATTCCCTTCATTATTTAGATATAGATTATAAAAGTATAGCATGCTAACAATCTTGAGAGAAGATCAATATATTGGATATAGCTTACATCTCAATAGAGCAGACTGAGTGCAGACATTTTCATAGCTATAACACAGTGAATACCATTGCTATAAGGCTTGTTTATTGCAGGGTCCTTGCACTTGCTTTCAAGAGCTTAGCTAAAAGATATAAGCGTCAAAACAAGGCTAAAATACTGTTCGCCCTACTCCTCTCTTGGTAGAGTACTGATTTATTCTACTTGGCAAATTATGATAACATACAGATTTCACTTATTCAGAGAGACTTTTCATGTAATCATACATCCAAGAACTCTTTTCTTGGATGTATGAAAGAAAGAAATATTTCTTTGTATGGTAGCACCATTTGGCTGTGCCTCCTTTGTCCGGGGGGTGTGATTGTGTTAGCACTAGTTTTGCTCGTGTGTGAAACTGCTTGATAACGAAATTACAAGCATAAACACCTGGCGTGTCAATTTGCTGCTGCAAGAATAGGCAAGCATTCTTTGCTGTCCAGCTTTTCTTTGTAATGTAAAGCTCCTACAAGTTTTTCAGTGAAAATTTAAATAAGCCATCTTCAGCCTTGCCTAGTTAGCTTCTGGAGTTTGATGCAGTAGACAAGAATTATATACATCTCTATGAAGGTGGATCACCCAAAACATTAAGGTTTATCTACTTGATTCGTTATGCAAAGTTGGCCACTGCGCTTACATACCTGTCCAGGAGGGAATTTGCTAATTCTGTATCCAACGTTATCCCCTTCGCACGTTATACTCGTTGTACTAGAACCACACGCCATAAGTCAATAACCAGATTCCACCATGTTTTTTTTAAGGCAACCGTACACCAGATATGCTGTGTCATGTGGCAGAGCATCCAAAAATGTTAAACCATTTTTAATAAAGGTGTGCACTCTAAGCACTGTTCAATTTCTCACTATGTCACAGCATGCCACTCAGCATTTTGCGACTGTTGCACTAAATTAAGCATATCAGGACCACAGAAAGCCACAGAAGATGACATGTAGGTTGAAATTTATAGAGAGAAAGGCAGGCAGTATCTTTCAGCTCAAGTTTGTGAGGAGATAGTCAAGAGGAGGTCAAGCATGATAAATGATGTTGAAAGTTTTATTTCATTAAATTTATACCGAGTGTTACAATGAACTTGGCTTTTATTAGCACTCTCACTGAATGCTATAGCAGTGCTCTGTTACACAATGTCATATGACGCAACACGTCAGGTGTGCTGGCCTTTAGACGTGCAGCAGAGATGGGGGCGGAGTAACATGTCATAGGGTATGGCCCTATAAAATAACTGACAGGAGATCAGTGTAAACACAGGCAAGCCCTCCACTCTGTAGTGCAGTTTTCCAAAAGAGGTTTCTTAGACACATAATATACTGGTGCTGATGCCATTGCTAGAACAATTATGTTCTACATATTTTCCAGGTTATTTGTACTAGTAAGAAAAGAAAAAAATGCCAAATGCACCTTTAAATCAAGACCAAAAACCTGCCGATTAAAACAACCTTCCGGTCAGCTTCCCATGACATGAGCTGGCATTTTTTGTGTTCAATATTTATTGACATGTTGATGCTATCATCATTTACTGCTCCACAAGACTTTATATTTATATCTATAATCTTCACCTTTTCATCTGTTTCCTGTTACTCTTGTTCTGGAATCTGCCAGCCTGTATGATTTCCAAGCAGACAAGAGAGCTGATTCCAGAAATGCTGTAACTTACAATTCATTCACCCTTTGCCCCTTTTTTGACCTCAAACCCCGCCCCCCCCAAAGTGTCTGTGCTTGGGCTTGCCAGCCAATCATAAAGATGCATGTAAAATTGTCAATGGCCCACCCCACCTCTTTCCTTCAAACTAGGGCCATTCAATTTTAGATGAATTTACATTCAAACACAGGAGGCTCTTCTTTAAGGCAACTTGAATATGACTGGATTATTATATCTACCTTTTCTTATCATGACCTATTGTGAGTAAACATGCTTGTTACCATTTGTTAAACTGAACTAATCTCTACTAATCTAATATTTATCTACCCTGGAGTACTAAAGAAAAAGTTTATGGTATGATCTTAAGTTTGCATTTGTGCATCCTGTCATTTTAAAGGTGGTCATGCTGCTGGAGATGTTATCTCAACAGTGAGGGTCCAGCCTGGACTTTCCACTAGTCTCGAGTGCGACGTTCAGCTAGAGGGCAGCTTTAATGTATTTTGGATCAAATTTCCTCTTAATGAAGCTCCAGTCTGTATAGCTACAGCTAAAATATTTGCGGATGACGTGGTAATGTGTGAACAATTTGAAAACCATTCCAGAATCAAAGTCACATGGAACAAAAAGACCTTCAATTTAACATTTTCATCAGTGGAACAAACAGATGTTGCAATATACTTTTGTGGAACATACAATTTTGGAGAGTATTTTTTTGGAAATGGGAGTAAGCTGATCCTTGAAGAACATGTAGATGGTGAGTATGAAACAGTTGGACTTAAGACTTTTGTAAACACACAGCAAATGCTAAAATATGCACCTTTTTCCATTACATACACTGTTACTGGCAATCTGAAATATCATCTTACTTCATTACAACAGTAATAGTACAGAGTATACAAACAAAGAAAACAAACAAATCTTTTATAGATTCAGGATTGCTTTTGTCCTTGTTGTTCAGTGCTTGTTGACTTGTTGTTCTGTGCTTGTAGTCCCATCACTTTATTTACATTTTTTAAGATGTACCAATTTCTTTCAATCAGGCTATTTTGCCGCGTTTTCAAAGTAAGTATTTGTTTGATTTTCAAAGTAAGATAACTTTATTACTTATGAACGTTAATCTCTTTTACAGAAGTATCATCGAACCTAAACGGTGGGTGTGATCTGATCATTAACTTACTGTCATACAACAAAACATTTTTATCTACAGTTATTTGTACCCTTTTGTTCTAAAGTTATTTTGCTGGAAATAAGTACCATTCAATAAATTAAAATTATTATTTACAGTGTAAAATATATCGTAATGTATCATGGACTTATTATATATTTAATTTAACTGTTTGCATGAGATGAACTGCAAAGTCTGCATACAAAATTATCTGAAAATATTTTTGATAAAAAAATCTAAATAATTTTTTTGTGTGTGTATCTGTGTGTGTGATGCCAGGAAAAATGCAACTGTTTGAATATTTAGTTCCAGCATTAACAGTAACTAATGTGGCATCAATATTTCTCATCATCTGGCTCCTCTTAAAGAAGAACAGATCAGGTAAGGATGATTGTATAAAAATGCTGATATAGAGAAGCCACAACACGTCCTTTATCTACATATTGAAAAATACAGTTGAGAATTATGGATTTATTAACTGTGAAACACTCGACATTATTACCTTGTTGAAAAAGTTACATAATTTAAATATACTGCCAGTTATCTTGCTTACAAACGCATTTCATATTTTTTCTCGCAGGTGTAACAGGTGAATCTAAGGATGCAGGTGACAAAGTAGGTGGCAATTAAATGTAAATTGATGAAAGAATAACTGTACAACACTGATAATTATTAGAAACCTCAGGACATAATGCACTAAGCCCAGTCTCAGGTGCAAATTGGACACAGTCTGCCCACATGTTATGTATGAAACTGATATACAAGCCCAAATGCGCAGTTTATTCTTTCATGCATATGCATTTGAGGGAGGATAGCACAAAACTTGCAAGGATCACAGCAAAGATTTGGAGGATCATGACAAAAATTAGTGGAGATTTTGGAAGTGCACCTTATTACGTATTCTCCATCTTCCAGTTTTGTGTGGAATTTTCTTCACCTTTTAAAACCAAGGGCCAGTTTTACCAACTGGGCTTCCCACTGGGCGTAAGCTAAGTCGGTTCTAATGTTCCATATTTAACTTTAAGAATGTGGCACCAACTGCTCAGAAACTGAATTTTCACTAAGACCAGGCATCACTTTTATGCCTAGCTGGGATCAAGCATGAAGTTAAATTCTATACCTTTTCTATGCTATAATAACTGCTTTAAACAAGCAACTTCTATGCCTGTCTAAGTTTTTTGGCAAAAACATTTCTTTAGTTGGTGAAATGGGTGTTAGCTACAACCAACCTGTTGGACCTGTTGGAGCCCCTGATGTAATTTTGTAGTAATGTCTCAAAAGTGTGACAGCACGTCAGCAGACCTAGCAGATAGAAGGAGGCATGAGCACCAGTTACACTATTTGAACAGAATAAGGGTGAGATTTACCAAAAGACTAATGACTTTCATGCAAAGGGACAAAGGTGCAACGTCGTAATTAACATAAAACCAGCACAATATAACCATATGTTTGACGTGATCAGAATCTTTATTTACCAAGTACCAGATGTACAAGGACTTTCTCTTGGTGCAGGTGTTGATATAAAATTAAAACCAATACAATAAATATAAAAAGTCAAATACTATGTATAAAAATAAAATACACAGTACACAAAGAAACTGGAAGTAAAAGGATGTGCAATAGGAGACATGTACAGTTACAATCAAGTACTGGAGCGCTGAGGTACATACATACAGTATGTACAGCTAAAAGAATTGAACAGTAAATGTAAATATAAATGTAAATGTAAATATATCTATAAAATATGTATATTGCAACAAGTAGCTGCATGCATTACAGTGTATGTAATAATAAAGTGCATGTGCAGCAGTTTACAGCAGAGGGATGTGAGAAGTCTTTGTTTAGGGGGATGATGGCCTGGTGAAAGAAGCTGTGGATGTGCCAGTTGATCCTAGTCTTTAGGGCTCTCACTTTTGGTCTCCACTGAAATGGAAATTGCTGGAAGAGAGAGTGACCAGGGCGGCACGGTGGCGCAGTGGGTAGCGCTGTCGCCTCACTGCAAGAATGGCCTGGGTTCGATTCCCGGCCGGGTGACCAGGGTCATTTCTGTGTGGAGTTTGCATGTTCTCCCCGTGTCTGTGTGGGTTTCCTCCGGGTACTCCGGTTTCCTCCCACAGTCCAAAGACATGCAGTCAGGCCAACTGGACATGCTAAAATTGCCCCTAGGTGTGAGTGAGTGTGTGACTGTGTATGTCTGTCTGTCTGCCCTGCGATGGACTGGCGACCTGTCCAGGGTGTATCCTGCCTTCCGCCCAATGACAGCTGGGATAGGCTCCAGCACCCCACCGCGACCCAGAAGGATAAGCGGTTTAGATGATGTATGTATGTATGAGAGTGACCAGGGTGTGGAGGGTCAGCCATGATTTTCCCTGCCCTCTTCCTCATCCTAGATGGTAGAGAGCCGACAGCTATCTCTGCACATCACACTGTCCGCTGCAGCTTACGCTTGGTGTACAGAGCCGAGCCAGATGGAGATGGAGGAGGTGATGACTGAGTCTATTATGGCAGTGTAGAACTGGATCTGCAGTGACTGAGGAAGCCCAAATTTCTTGAGCTATCTCAGGAAATACAAGTACTGCTGGACCTCCTTCAAAACTGCAGTGCTGTGTCTGTTCCATTTTAAATCCTGCAAAATTGTGGTGCCCAGGAATTTGTATGACTCTGCTCTGCTGACCGTGGAGTCATGTATTTCCAGTAGAGGTAGTGGGGTGGGTTTCTTTCTGAAATCAATGATTATCTGCACAGTTTTCTGTGTTTTTAACTCCAGTTTAGCTCCGCACCATGATGCCAGCTGCGTTACTTTCTTACAGTATATAGACTCAACATTGTTTGACATGAGACTGGCCAGGGTAGTGTCTTTTGCAAACTTAGGTTTAGCAGAGTCACTGTCTGAAGTGCAGTCACTGCTGTAAAGACAGTAGAGCAGGGAAGAGAACACAGAGCCCTGTGGGGCACCAGTGCTGAGGCAAAGAGGGTCAGAAATGTGGTCACTCACTTTCATACTCGTTCCTAATAGACAAAAAGCTATGGATTCAGTAGCAGACAGATAGGGGGACATTAGGCTGCCACAATTTATCCAGTAGAAGGTCAGGAAAGATGGTGTTGAAAGAAGATCTAAAGTCTACAAACAGCATGTGGGCATAAGTGTTAAGGTCACCCAGGACATAGCATAGATATACTGCTGGATATACAGAGCCAAATTAATGGCATCATCTACAGACCTGTTAGCTCTATGTGCAAACTGCAGAGGGTCCTGGAGGGCATCAGTCATGACTAAGAGGTGCTGGCAACTGGTCTATATTCATTTAGGCAGGAGATCTGCCTTTTTGCAACTGGTATGATGACAGGTCTTAATGCAGGTACAACAGACTGGGTAAGGGACTGAGTAAAGAGATCAGTGAGGATGGAAGAAAGCTGTTCAGAAAAGTGCCAGAGTGTTGTAGGTGAGACACCATTAGAGCCAGCTGCTTTCCTAATCTTCTGTTTCCCGTACACAGTTAACCTGCTGTTGAGTGATGGTGATGGGAGGTGGTGGGGAGGGAGTCATATGTAGTGGAGGTGAAAGCAGATGGGGTGAGGGGTGAGGTGTGAAAAGTGTAGCAATGTGTAGCATACAGACTTACAGTCACATGAAAAAATTAAGACAACCCATGAAAACCTGTCTTTTTTACATCTTTAAACATATGGAGATCTTCATTTTGACAATATTGTGAGATGAAGGTAATAAAACTAAACAAATAAAACTGAAGAAATATCTTTCAAAAATTATTTGTAACATGTAATTAATCCTATTAGATTGCTATGGGGCAATTTGAAAACTTTGCAAAGGTGATGTAATTATAACACTTATCTATGGATATGGTTTAAAGAAGATCAAATATTGTCCATATTTCTTGATAAAGAACTAAACATTTAATGGAGCGTCCTATTTTTTTTCACATGACTGTAAGCTAGACTGGTAGGAGTAAGGAGATATCCTTTGTATATCAACTCTTAAGTAAGTTATTGAGCTAGTTTGGGAGCAGAAGGTCTACTGCTATGTTTGATACTTTAGGCTTGTAGTTTGTGATGATTTGGAGTCAGATTGAGTCCAGATTGAGGAACAGTCTATTGAGAACTGCTGCTCTAGGTTTTCCCTGTATTTGTGTTTGGCATTTGTGTTTTGATTGTTTTGTTCATCATGGTAACCACTCCCATAAGCTTCTTCTTTGGCTGTGTGCAATTTCCTGAGCTCACTGAAGAACCAGGGTTTGCTATTGTTGCACATATAATCTTTGATGTGATGCATATCTCCTCACAGAAACTTATCTAAGAGGTGTTTGCATCTGCATTGTCATCCTAGTTGTTATTTGCAGATTTGAAGGAGTCCCAGCCATTCCCTTAAGTCAGGGGTCTCCAATTGTATCTGCAAAGGACCAAGGGCTGCAGGTTTTCACTCCAGACAAGCTGGAGCACACCTGATGCCACTTGTTTAATCAGCTGATCTCAGTCTTCAGTCTGTTGATTAGGTGATCCCCTGCATGAGATGGATGAGGGAATGGTCAGGGGGATGAGAGGATGCATGGTATGCATCCTTGATGGTGCTATAGCAGCGGTCAAATGTTTTGTATTCTCTGGTGGGGCAGCTGATCAGTTGTTTACATTTTGGTAAAGCAACATCCAGATTGGTGTGGTTGAAGTCTTTCATAATGATGATAAGACCTGGTCAGCCTGCTGTTAGTGGGAGGACATAGACTCTGACCAGCATTATAAAGTTAAATTCCTGAAGTGAGTAGAATGGCTTGCAACTGATAACAGTTTCCACTTCAGGAGAGCTTGTTACAGCCAGAACAGTTATGTTCCTGCACCACCTGTGGTTAATGTCAAAAAACATACTCCTCCACCTTTGGTTTTCTGACTGAGAGTGGAATCGCTGTCCACTCTGTGCAATGAAAAGCCATGTAGCTCCAATGTGGCACTGGGAGTAGCTTCATTTAAACACATCTCACTGAAACAGAAGGCAGATGTGGTTGACAAGTCCTTTGTCATCCAGTAGTTTCAGTTCATCAATTTTGTTGCTGAGTGAGCACACATTGGAGATAAGTATGCCAGAAAGTGCCAAGCAAAGACCACATCTTCAAAGTCACAGCGCCTACAGCGAACTCTCCGCTGCCATGTCTCTTTGTCGCAGGAGGATGGCTGATGATCTCTCAATGAATTTCTCTGAAAGATTTCCACGGGTATACATGCAAAGTCCAGAAAATTATTTTGTGGTGTTGAGGCCCTGAAGTGTAGTAGCTCATTCCAAGTCAAAAATAAGTTGAACTGTGATGCCATGAGGAAGTTCAACAAGTAAAATAAACAAACACACAGACACCAAACCCTCTCAGGGCGCCATCTAGAAATGCATAGTTTTGGACACAGTCAAAACAATTTTATCCTATAGTTCAAAATTGTAACTCATTAGGTTAAAATACTGACTTACTTTTTTGAGATTTTAATTTAGTAGGTCAAAATAATGACTAATAACTAAAGAACAAGCTTCTTGCTTGATTGAGAACTGTATGACCTGAACTCAGGGTGTGTGTCCTTTTAGCACTGTGCAGTACATCAAACAATGTCTGTGACATTTCTGTAACAGAAGCCACAGCACAAACTAAGCAGTAGCTTTAGTAATGCAGTGAGTGCAGAGCCAAAAGAGTTTCACAATAGTTTGGGAAAGAAAATAGTCAAATCAAGTCAAGTCATTATTTGGACAAAACCTGCTCTTAAGAAACTTTGATGAGTGTAGGAAATAATTGTGTAACACATTGTTTTACTAAAAAATTTGTTCAGTTTTTTTATTGTCATAAAACTCACCATAATAAGACAGACAGCTATTCACAAATTGTTTTTTTTCTTCAAAGTTAACAATAAATGTGTTAAAAAAAACTCTCAACAACAATGGTAGCCATGTTAGTACCAAAATTAATACAAGCCTTTAACAGGTGTTAAACATCACACAGTCAGTATTTACTGTCAGCACTAGTAAACAGAATAAGTGCTTCATTACAATAATCTCCTCCCTGGTTTTTGTTCTTTGAGAGGAAAACTGCTATAAATGCATTAGCAATGAGGCAAAAGTGCACAGTCCCCCTTTCATTATGACAGACACTAATAGAGCTGTTGCCCCTTTTTAGTACATCATGATAGCCATTTTTTTAACACCAAAACGAGTCTTGCGATGGCGCTAAATGTTAGTGAATCTGCCCTTAACACAATTTTAAGGGAATAACACTCTCTCAGGATCAGATAGATCTTGTGTGAATCATGGATGAAAGATGCCTCAAAATCTTGCAATCTTGCTTGTTTCCCAAACTGCAATTTTTAAGGTGGAGTAGTCTTTTGTTAGTAATGCTCTCTCTTCATTACTGAGCTTTAATTTTTTTGTTTGGTCTTGAGCTTGCTGAAGGCTCCACTATTTCACTTCTTTTAAATTCTCCACCTCACAAGTGTGCAGTAAAAAAAGGTTAGTAGGTGTTTATCTACAGCCCTAATAAACTGAATGCTAATTTCAGGTGCATTGTGATCGTATACTGCAGTCCTATTAAAGAAAATTTTGCAGTGTTGTATGTACATCTCAGTAATCTCTATATATTTCATAGCATTAATGTGCTCTAAAAATGATTCAGTGATGTTTAATATGTGATTTCTCTTGTTAAACAAAAGACAGATGAAGTAAACTACACTGCTCTGACTTTTCGTGACAAACAGAGGAGAACTGTACAGAGGAGGACCAATGTGGACACGACAGTCATATACGGAGCTGTGCGACACCAAGAGGAATTATAATCCACAGAAGACAATAGTGCATATCATAGTGCAGATGTAGAGTACAGTGTATATATTCATAATGTTTTTCTGTAAAATCAACCCTCGCATTGTTTTAAGTCTAATGCTTTATAAAATCCAAGCCCCTCTTAACAATGTGAGGTAAATAAAATTATACCCCCCTGATTAAATTAAATTTGTTTGATACAGAATGTGAGATGTTGTGGAAGAAATTCTATAGGAATTAAGTGGATGGCATTGTAGTCACAAACTTTTTATAGATAGGCCAAATTCCTGAAAAGCACTGCCAGATTTAATGTGATGTTAAGAGCAAATAACACAGTAATTTTTTTTCTTTCATAAACAAAGATTATCGGCCTGTTTTACTGTTTACATGACATGTGGAGCTACCGTTAATGATAATTAACAGTAAAGCTAACGTGGATTGAACTGTATTTTCTATAATTTTTTTCAAACGTTTGGTCACACACATTTGAAGTGAACTGGAGCGGTGAACATACTTTTTTGTAAGGATACATGAATAAAATGTAAATTCACCTAATATTACAAAAATGTTTGTAGCCTATTTTTATAGCTTTCAAGATAGAACTGTAAAACATATAAGGTCATGGTACCTTCCAGAGTATTGACTAACTGATAACACTTAAGCTGTTATGACAAGTTTTGTAGCTGTCATAATGTCAATGTTATGTAGCAAGGTTCAAGTAAAGTGTTCCAGACTAATTTTTCTCCATTCTTTTTTCATCAGTCTATTGGCCCATTTAAATTATTATATGTGAAATAGTTCATTATAAAGAAGTAGATCATAACTAGGCATTGTGATGTCTAAAGGAACAGCCATTTCATTCACTATGCAAAATAAACAGTAAGCATATACCAATCATGAGTTCTTATATGTAATATGGATGATGGTAAAACAGTGGCAATAAGTTTTCTTTGGGTCAGTTTTGCTTTATAACGCCCTGCATGTACCTCTCTGCCAAGAATAAATTTTACCTTAACCTTTTCTCAAAACTATTTGTAAAAGAATGTCTCCATCATCAGATGGCATATTCATAAACATTTCATGTAACAACTTTCTGAGAAGGAGATTTTAGAGGAATTAAGTGCTGTGGACGTCTGGTTCCTATCACCCAACTCCATCAACCAACCACAACCGACTCCAACCTCTCATGGATTGTACACACCACCATAGCACTGGAAATACCAATGAAACACCTTGTAAAAATGGATGTAGGTGAGGCAATGTAAACCTCTTAAAAAGACCACCTTAGACAGAGTTAAAACTCAATAATCAGTAGGAATCTGATAATGTAGTGATAAATGTCACAACAAATATATGTTGGAGGTGTGGGTTCAATTCTTTGTTCAGTTAGGAATATCAGTATTTTAAGCTGCTTTGGAAAAAACTATGTTTGCTTTCCTCTGACGCATGATTACACTGTATGGGTAAGAGTATCTGCTGTAAGCTGTGAATTACATTTCATTCATGCTCTGGTTGCCCCACTTTTCCACTGTAGTCCTTGTCCCCCCTCCCCAAAAGTTTGCTGGCCAATCATATAGCTGCATCTGAAAATGTCAATGTTCCACCCCACCTCTTTCTTTCAAACTAAGAAGAGATTGAATTTTAGATGAATTTGCAGAAGACCAAGGAGACCCTTCTTAAAGCCAACATGAACATGACTGGATTATTTCTAACTAACTTTCTTATCATGACCCAGTGTGAGTATACATGCTTATCACTTAGTAATGGTTACATGGTTACAAGTTCCAAATGTAGTGGTTTATGGTATGATCTTAAGTTTACATTGCATCTGCATCTGTCATTTTAAGGTGGATGTGCTTTTGGAAGATTTATCTCACAGCTGGAGTCAACAGTGAGGGTCCAGGCTGGAATTTCCACCAGTCTCGAGTGTCACTTTCAGCTAGATGGGCACTTTTATGCATTTTGGATCAAACTTCCTCTTCATGAAGCTCCAGTCTGTATAGCTACAGTTAAAACATTTGCAGCTGAAGTGACAATGTGTGAACAGTTTAAAAATAATTCCAGAATCAAAGCCACATGGAACAAAAACACTTTCATATTGTCATTTACATCAGTGGAACAAACAGATGTTGCAACATACTTCTGCGGGACATATAATTTTGGAGAGTTTTTTTTTGGAAAAGGGACCAAATTGATCCTTGAAGAACATGCTGATGGTGAGTACAGAACAGCAGGAATTCAGACGCTAACATGACTCATTGATCATTTTTAGTATCTTTTTTTTCTTTAGTGCTTGTTGCTCAGCGCCCACCGCTTTATGTACCCATTCTTTTCAATCAAGCTATTTCACCACATTTTCAAAATAAGTTGGCTTGATTTTCAATTATGACTTTATTACTTCTGAATGCTAAACTCTTTTTCAGCAGTTTCACCAAACACACCCATCAAAGATAATGAAAAGAAAGATGGTGAGTGTGATCTGATCATTAGCTCCCATCACACTTACTCCTTACTTATCTGTCCTCTTTTGTTCTGAATTTATTTGGAATTTATTTATTTAAAAATATCATATCATGGTTTTACACCAAATTTAAATGTAGGTTTTTTATGATATGAACTATAAGAATGATTATTTTACTTAAAATAATTTTTTCTTGTGATGCTAGGAAAAATGCAGGTGTTTGAATACATAGTGCCAGCGTTGGCCACAACTAATGTGGCATCAATATTTATCATCATTTGGCTCTGTCTCCTCTCAAAGAAGAACAGATCAGGTAAGCTATAGAGAAGCAACAGCATGTCATATTTATCCATTTATACTGGAAAAAATACAATGGATAGTTACCGATTTCTTGGAGATATATTAGACTAATTTTACTTACTATATTTTGATTTGTTTTAATTATATTGTCAATTATCTGGCTCACACATGCATCTGTAATGTGCATCATATACTCACATATTCTTCATGCAGGTGTAACAAATGAAGCCAAGGATGCAGATGACAAAGTAGGTGGCATGTTAATGTGGACTAATGAAATAAGTAACCGTACATTAATAATTCATGAAAACCCTGAGGGCCCAGTGTACTAATCTATTTGTGCCAGTCTCATGAACAAATTGGTTGCTGATGTATGAGTCTAAGCAAGCAGTTTGTTTCTTTCCCTCATGAACATGCATTTGAGGGAGGATTACAAAAAAAAGGGGAGACTACACAAGAAATGGGTTAAGATAATCGAAGTGAAGCAGATTATGTATTTCAGTTCTTTTAAAACTATGTGTAAATTAGCGGTAATGTTTAAAGGCATGTTGTTTGTATTACAGTTGTATGCAAAACTTTGGGCACCTCTGGTCAAATTATATATTTTGTTGATTTATGAAGTGAAAAAACCTCTACAGGAAACTCTCATTTTTTTTTCTGCAAATGTTGGTGCGGAGTTATTTTATAGTTGAATAACCTATATAGTAAATTGTGGCATGTGCAATAGTTGAGACACACAACTAAAACCAAGAATATCACACAACTACTAACCAGTTGTGTGATATTCTTTGGCCATCTTAATTGCACAGCTTGTATAAGATCTACCACAGATTTTCAGGTGACTGTAAGGGCCATTCCAAAAGCTTCAGCTTGCATTTCTTGAAGTAGTTTATGAAGGAATTTTTCAATGTCCTGTTTTTTTTCACTGTCCTGTGTCGTAATTTGAATATTATTTATATATATTACATAAAATATATTATTTTATGGAATCTATTTTTCCATCAATCCATGCGAAGATTTGTGTGCCACTGGCTGCCACACAACCCCAAAGCGTAATAGATCAGCTCCGTGCTTAACAGCTGGCAAAGTGTTCCTTTCTTTTTTTTTTTCTCCAAACATAGCTTTGGTGATTATGGCCAAACATTTCCATTTTTACTTTATCAGTACAGTCCAAAATGCTTCTGGCTTATATACAACCCCATTTCCAAAAAAGATGGGACAATGTGCAGAATGTAAATAAAAATATTAATGCAATAATGCGCAAATCATGTAAACCATGTTTTTTAAGGAAAATACTACAAAGACAACATATCAAATGTTGAAACTGAGAAATTTTATTGTTTTTTGAAAAATATTAGCCCATTTTAAATTTGATGCAAACAACACTTTCCAAAAAAGTTGGGACGGGGGCATATTTACCACCGTGTTTTATCGTCTCTTCCCATTCTTGCTTGATATAAGATTTCAGCTGCTCAACAGTTTGGGGTCTCCTTTGTCGCATTTTTCATTCCATAATGCATATTTTCAGTGGGTGACAGGATTGGACTGCAGGCAGGTCAGTTTAGCACCTGGACTCTTTTAATATGGAGCAATGCTGTTGTTGAGCAATTGTTGTTGAGCAATACATGCAGAATGTGGTTTTGCATTGTCTTGCTGAAATAAGCAAGCCTTCCCTGAAAAAGACATCTGGATGGCAGCATATATTGCCAAAACCTGTACATATCATTCAGCATTAATGGTGCCTTCACAGATGTGCACATCACCCCTGCCATGTGCACTAATGCACCCCTATACCATCATGAATACTCGCTTTTGAACTGTGCGCTGATAACAAGCAGAGTGGTCTTTAGCCTAGAGGACACAGTGTCCATGATTTCCAAAAAGAATTTCAAATTTTGATTTGTCGGACAATGTTCCACTTACACTTAGTCCATTTTAAATTAGCTCAGGCCCAGAGAAGGCAGTGGTGTTTCTGAATCCTGTTTATATATGGCTTCTTCTTTGTGGATGCAGTGGATGCAGTGACAAACTGTTTTCACAGACAGTGGTTTTCAGAAGTGTTTCTGAGCCCATGCAGTGATTTCCACTACAGAATTGTGTGTTTTTAATGCAGTGCCGCCTGAGGGCCCAAAGATCACGGCCAGCAAATACTGGTTTTCAGCCATGTCCCTTGATTTCTCCAGATTATCTGAATTTTTTAATGATATTATGCACCATTGATGATGAAAAGCAAAAGTTCTTTTCTATTTTACACTGAGAAACATTATTCTTTAATTGTTGCACTATTTGCTCACGCAGTCTTTCACAGGGTGGTGAACCCCTCCTCATCTTTACTTCTCAGCCTCTCTGGGATGATTTTTTATACCCAATCATGTTACCGACCTGTTGCCACACAACCACCAGGTTTTTTTTTTTACCATTACACAACTTTACCAGCCTTTTTCTGCCCCTGTCCCAACTTTTTTGGACCGTATTATAGGCATCAAATTCAAAATGGGCAAATATTTTTCAAAAAACAATGAAGTTTCTCAGTTTCAACATTCGATATGTACTATTTTCAATTAAATATATGGTTTAAATGATTTGCACTTAATTACATTTTGTTTTGTTTTATTTTATTTTGCACAGCATCCCAACTTTTTTAGAAACGGGGTTGTAGATGTTGTTTTGCGTGCTTCAGATGTTACCTTTTTGATGAGGCTGCCTTCTGATATCTTTTCTATGCACATCATGTTTGTGCAAGCAAAAACCTTCTTGCAGGTGCTTTGCTGTCATACAGGGTTTGTTTTGTCTTTCTGGCCAGAACACAAGCAGTTCTGAGAGCTTTTTTGGTGTTCCAGATTTTGCCTTGACAGTTCCCCTTAAGTGCCATTTGATGACATTTCAGATAGTGGAAATTGCTAGTTGGAAGCACCTTGATACCTTTAAATAGCGCTCCTCTGCTTTATAGGCATCAATTAGCTTCATTTCCAGATGCTCAGTCAGTTGCTTAGATGAGTCCACAGTTGTTGAGCAATAGCACTTTAATGCAAAAGTGTCCAAATATTTGCACATGCCACAATTACTTTATTTATTTATTTATTTTTTTTAGTTTTTTAAGAAAAAAATGCTGCAAGAATTGCATCTATTTTAACAGAATATACTATTTCATCTCAAAGGTTCAGACGTGTGTGTGTGAAACAGGCTTCAATGAGCATGCAATATGTGGCTGCGAATTGCATTATTATTTCCCACATCGATTTTTTTTAAACCATATAACCCCATGTAGAATGTTTTTAGAGGAAAGAACTTTCATTATCACAAACTAGTCACTAATCTTTTACTTTCTGTTTGATCATGAGCTTGCTGATGGCTCCACTATTTCTCTGCACCTTTTAAACCCAGCACCTCACGAGTGTGCAATATTGTAGTTAGCAGGTGTTTAGCAACAGCCTTAGTAAACAATCTCTTAATTTCAGGGGCATTGTGAGGGCACACTGCAGTCAAATCAAGGCACATTTTGCACTGCACTGTGCTGTATGTACATCTGGCCCTCAGTCATCTCCACATATTTTGTATAATAGGTGTGCTCTAGAGTGAAGGGTTAAATGATGATGATGTTTAATATGTGGCTTCTCTTGTTAAACAGAAGACAGAAGAAGTAAATTACGCGGCTCTGACCTTCGGCAACAAACAGAGAAGAACTGTACAGAAGAGAACCAGTGTGGACAACACGGTCATATATGGGGCTGTACGACACCAAGAAGAACTATAGCTCACAGCAAAGACAAGTGCATATCTTTATGCAAATGTAATGCTAATGCAAATTACAATGTATGTCTTCACAAAGTTCTGTAATATCAACCTTCATATGATTTTAGCATTCGCCCTTTATGAAAGCCAAGCCACTTTTAGCAATGTGAGGTAATTAGTCATTATAGCCTCCCTGATTAAATTAAATGTTTTGACAGAGAATGTGAAATGTTGCAAAAGAAATTAAATTAGAAAAAAGCCATTTATTTTTCAGATGTGTTTACAACTGAGTGGGGGGTTTAGCATGTTGTCTGTCCGTCTGCAGTCTCTATGGGAATTAAGTGTATGAAACTGTAATAAACTATTGGTCAGATTCATACAATGCAATGTCAGATTAAGAGCAAACAACACTGTAGTAACAATTTCCCGTTCATAAATGTGTCATCAGCCTATTTTACCAAATCAAATGACCAACCTCTGGCCTTTTCTCTAAAATGCTTTCTGTGTGCATGTGCTGTTAGTGATTCATAATAGAACACCACTTCACAAAACAGAACACCAGAACTAATCCCTGGCAAGAAGCTAATGGAGGATTAAATTATATTTCTACAATGTCACATGTTGGGTCACACATGCAAGTTATCAACAGCATCCAATCAGTGGATTAACCAAGGTAAACCTTTATACACACTATATGGCCACTCTAAGTGGACACCTCTCCTAACTATTGACTCTAGGTGTTTAAACCACATCCATTGCTAATAGGAGTATAAAATCAAGCACACAGCCATGCAATCTCCATAGACAAACATTGGCAGTAGAACTGGTCATAACTGACAAGCTCAGTGACCTTAACCATAGCACTGTCATAGGATGTCATCTTTGCAACAATTCCGTTTGTGAAATGTCTGTCCAGCTAAATCTGCCCTGGTCAACTGGAAGTGGTATTCTTGCAAAATGGAAGTGTCAAGAAGTAACAACCCAGTAATGAAGCAGTTTGCCATGCAAATTTACAGACGCTGCAAAATGCTGAAGTATGTAGCACGTACAAATCACCTATCCTCTAACGTATCACTCACTACAGACCTCCAAATTGCATCCAGAAGCAACATCAGCACAAGAACTGTGCATTGGGAACTTCATGAAATAGGTTTCTATGGTCGAGCAGCTACACACAAGCCAGGTCTCTATGCACAAAGACAAGCGTTAGCTGGAGTTGTGTAAAGCACACTGTGAGTTATTTATTTTTTTTTTTTACATCACGCGGCTACATTGTGTAAAAAAGTGTAAAAAATTTATGATGCTTGGATCAACATGCTCCAAAATCAATTGAAATAATACCTCTTTATACTGACTTACATTGAAAGTAAAGAACGTTTCTGTCTTCTCCTGTAAATTTACTATTTTGAAGATATATGTTTTTCTTTGGACAACAATAAAATATAGGAGAAGAGTATTAAAGCATTAAGCCACGAGAGGCTGTGCATTACCATGATGTTACCACAGTTGCCCCCACCACCAATTTGCTTGCTGGCCAATAATAAGGTTGCATGTAAAATGTCCCACACAAACCTTTCCTTCAGGCTAAGAACAGATTGAATTTGAGATGAATTTAGGGTCTTATTTAGGGTCTTATCTAAGCCAACTTCAAAATGACTGGATTAGTATGTTTTAACTTTTATTATCATGACCCAGAGTTAGTACACATACTTATTACCTGTCAATGTATGTAACATTGATGTAAAATCTACCTAGGGTACTAATAAAAGTTTAAACAATATAGGTTTGGAAAATTTCTTTGGCCCAGAGAACAGCAGGTCCATTATTTCCATAAACAATCTGAAAGGTTGACTCGTCCACAATATGTTTCCACTTTGCATCAGTCCATTTCAGAGGACCCTAGAGCCCAGAAAATCAAGGGTGTTTAAGGACACTGTTGACATATGACTTCCACTGTGCATAGCGCAGTCTTAACTTCCTTATGTGGATGCAGTGACAAACAGTGTTTATTAGCAGCGGTTTGTCAAAGTGTTTCCAAGTCCATGTGGTTTTTAATGCAGTGCCATCTGGGGGATCGAAAGTGACGGCTATTAGTTTGTAGATTTCGAGTTTTCCAGATTACCTGAATATTTAAGTAATATTATTGGGTGAAATACCTACATAATTGTTGTTCCTAAACAGTTGGGCTATTGGCTGGTTTCATTTTTGGCAAAGTGGTGAGCCTTGACCCATCCTTGCTCATAAAGGACTAGGCTTTTTCTTGGTGCTCTTTTTATACCCAAGGATCATTACATCACCCTATTGTAAATGTTTTCTGAACACTTAACAATGTTCCTAGTCTTAATTTTTGTCTTGTCAATTTTAAAAGTTTTGGGAGTACAGACACATTGTGCTTAATACAAATTAGCGCCACATTTTAGGGACTTCAGAATTGAAACGGTAAGCGGGGTAGCAAGCACCACGTAGATCCGGCTCTATTCAGAACTTATGTTAATTCCAGATGTATTGCAAATGCACATTGCATTCACATTAACCACATTTTGCACTACTCTGTATGTATTTCTGGCTCTTTGTGAGCTCTAGAATTTTTCATCCACATATGTGGACAGTTCTGTTCCTTTTTAATATAGATGATACGGTATTTAGAAAAAAAACTTAGAAAAATGTAATGTTTTTTAAACAATAAATATCCATCACAGGGTTAATATGTGATTTCTTTTGTTAAACCAAACGACAGATTGATCACGGGCCAATCTAATTGACCAATCATCACAGTATTGTGTTGTGGCAGCCCTTCAGATGTAAAGACAAACACAGGCTATGGCAATATAAACACACTTGTAGACACTACAGCATTACTGTAACCGATGAAGAAGCATACTGACTCAAAATGGCAGCAGTTGGTATCACCCTCCTTACCTTCTTTGTTTAGTTATAAACATTTTTGTTGTCTTTTGGAAGGAATAAGAAAGTGATCCATGTTTACAAGGCTAACCAAAATTAATCAACTATGACACTCTCGCAAAAGTATAGTGATTATATCTTCTGTGACAGACTGAGGATCAGCCCTGTAGGGTATCAGTTAATGTTTTGATTAAGAGTGGGCTTACAGAGGACTGATCCTGTATCACCAGTCTACTGTGCACTTTCAGACTCTATGACCATCATCGTGTTTGTGCATCCCTTCTCCTGCTTTATTTTTCTCTGAAACATGATTACACTGTATGAGTATCTGCTTTATGCTCTGAATTACAAGCTCAGGCAGCCCTTTTTTAACACTGTAAACCCCCCTCTCAAAAAAAAAATTGCTTCTTGGCCAATCATACAACTGCATGCAAAACCATCAATGTCCCGCCCCACGCCTTTCCTTCAGACTAAGAACAGACTGAATTTTAGATGAATTTATACTCAAAGACAGGAGGCTCTTCACTAACCCCACAGGGAAATGACTGGATTATTATATCTAACTACTCTTATCATGATCCAGTGTAAGTACACATGCTTATCACTTGTTAAATTGATCTAATATTTAAGATCTAATATCTGTCAACCTTGAATACTAAAGTAAAAGGTTTACTCACTAGAAGTTTGGAAATGAACAGTTTTAGAGTTTGTGATGTATAAGTAAAGTATTTCTGCATCCTGTCATTTTAAGGTGGTTCTGCTTTTGGAAGTTCTGTGTCACAGCTGGAGTCAACAGTGGGAGTACAGCCTGGACACTCCACCAGTCTCGAGTGCCACGTTCAGCCAGATGGGCATTTTTATGTATTTTGGATCAGATTTTCTCTTAATAAATCTCCAGTCTGTATAGCTACAGCTAAAACGTTTGCAAAAGAAGTGATAATGTGTGAACAGTTTAAAAATAATTCCAGAACCAAAGTCACATGGAACAAAAACACTTTCAAATTGTCATTTTCATCAGTGGAACAAACAGATGTCGCAACATACTTCTGCGGGACATACGATTTTGGGGAGTTTTTTTTTGGAAAAGGGACTAAGTTGACCCTTGAAGAAGACACTGAGGGTGAGTATGAAAAAGCAAGAATTTAGACCCTAACATGAGTCAGTGACAAAAAGTCATTTTTAGCATTGTTTTGAAAACTGAAAACAAAATGCCAAAATGTTTGATGTCTTATAGATTCAGAATCTTCAGTCCTTGTTGCTCTGCACCCATCACTTTATTTGCATACTTTTCTTAGGATGTACCCACTCAAGTCCAGCTTTTTACAGTATTTATATGTTTGCTTATTGATGACAACTTTGTTACTTGTAAATGCTGATCTCTTTTACAGCTGTTTCACCAAACACACCAATCAAAAATAATGAAAAAAAAAATGGTGAGTGTGATCTGATCATCCACTCCTGTCATACTTACTCCTTCTAAACTTATTTGTCCTCTTTTGTTCTCAAGTTATTTGGCTGGGAATTAGCACCACTAGATTATTCATTTAAAATATATCATAACGTATCAAACATAATTGAAATGTAGTTTATATGACATGAACTAAAAAATTATCTATATCTCACATTTCATAATTTTTTTCTTGCTAGGACAAATGCAAGTGTTTGAATACTTAGTACCAGCATTAGCAACAACTAATGTTGCATCACTATGTGTCATCATTTGGCTCTGTCTCCTCTTAAAGAAGAACAGATCAGGTAAGCTATAGAGAAGCAACAACATGCATATTTATCCACATATTAAAAAATTATAGTGGGGAATTATTGATTTGTTTAAGAATGTGAAATTTATCTCATGTATAGCCATGTTGAAAAGATACATTATACTTAGTAATTCTACTGTTTATTGTAATATTACTGAATTAATGTTGTCAGTTATCTTGCTCACAGAAACATCTTGCACATTTTTCTTGCAGGTGTAACAGATGAAGTCAAGGGTGCAGGCGACAAAGTAAGTGGTAGTTAAATGTGAATTGATGTAATAAATAGCTGTACAATGATAATCAATGAAAACCCTCAGGGCCCGTTGTACTAATTTATTTGCGTCAGTCTCAGGCACAAATCAGATGCAGCCCATGTTATATATGAAACTGATGTACAAGTCTAAATGTGCAGGATCTTTCTCTCTTTCATTTATACGTATTTGAGGGACAATCCCACAAAATGGGTGAACTGGAAGTGCAGCTGATACCGTATTCCAGTTTAGTGTGGAATTTTCTAGAACATAGAACACATATCAGATGTTGAAAGTGAGACATTTTACCATTTCATGAAAAAAAATAACTGATTTAGAACTTGCTGGTAACAACACATCTCAAAAACATTGGGACAGGGGCAACGAAAGGCTGGAAAAATAAGTGGTACTAATAAAAAAACAGGTGGAGGAGCAATTTACAACTAACCCACATGACTGGGTATAAAGAGAGCATTTCAGAGAGGCAGAGTCTCTCAGAAACAAAATTGGGCAGAGGTTCACCAATCTGCGAAAAACTGCGTCTGAAAATTGAGGAACAATTTCAGAAAAATGTTCCTCAACAAAAACTTGCGAAGGCTTTGGACATCCCACCATCTACAGTACATAATATCATCAAAAGATTCAGATAATCTGGAGAAATCCCTGTACACAAGGGACAAGGGTGATATTGGATGCTTATGATCTTCGGGCCCTCAGGCGGCACTGCACTGAAAACAGGCATGATTCTATACTGGAAATCACTGTATGGGCTCAGGAACACTTCCAGTAATTATTGTCTGTAAACTCAGTTATCCACAAATCCACAAATCCAAGTTAAGGCTGTATCATGCAAAGAAGAAGCCATATGTCAACACGATCCAGAAACACCGCCATCTTCTCTGGGCCAAAGCTCATTTAAAATGGACTGAGGCAAAATGGAAAACTGTTCTGTGGTCAGATGAATCAAAATTTGAACTTCTTTTTGGAAACCATGGACGCCGTGTCCTGTGGACTCAAGAGGAGCAGGACCATCCAGCTTGTTATCAGCGCACAGTTCAAAAGCCTGCATCTCTGATGGTATGGGGCTGCATTAGTGCCTATGGCGTGGGCAGCTTACACATCTGGAAAGGTGTTTCAGCAAGACAATGCCAAATCACATACTGCATCCATCACAACAGCATGGCTTCACAGAAGAAGAGTCCGGGTTCTGAACTGGCCTCCCAGCACTCCAGACCTTTCACCAATCGAAAATATTTGGCGCATTATGAAACAAAAAATCCGGCATAGAAGACCCAGGACTGTTGAGCAGCTAGAATCCTACATCAGACAAGAATGGGACAACATTCCTCTCCCAGAACTCCGGCAATTGGTCTCCTCACTTCCCAGACGTTTACAGACTGTTGTTAAAAGAAGAGGGGATGCTACACAATGGTAGACACGGCCCTGTCTCAACTTTTTTGAGACGCGTTGCTGCCATCAAGTTATAAATGAGTAAATGTTTTTCATGTAATGGTAAAATGTCTCACTTTAAACATCTCTGTTCTATGTTCTTTTGTGAATAAATATGGGTCTATGAGATTTGCAAATCATTATTCTGTTTTAATTTTCATTTATTTACATTTTACCCAGTGTCACAACTTTTTTGGAATTGGGGTTGTATTTAAAAAATATAGATTTTTTGCAAATCTCTGCAAATGTTAATGCACAGTTACTTTGTAATTGATTAACTTATTTACATATTACATATGTACATATATACCTATGGCAGTTTGCAAACACTTTTTGTAGACAGCTAGGAGTCTTTTCTTTAAGGAATTTCACCCACTCTTTCTTGCAGAACGCTTCTAGTTCTGTGATATTTTTGGTCCATCTTCCATACGCATGTTTAAGATCTACCCACAGAATTTCAATTATGTTCAAGTGAGGCCAGTTTTGTTTCATCTTCATTTTCTTGACTGGTTGTGTCACATTTCCAGAATTTGTTGATGTTTTGTTCCTGTGCCACTGGCTGCCATACAACCACAAAGCATAACAGTTCTATGCTTAACAGTCTGCAAGGTGTTGCGTTCATCAAACACTGCTCCTTTTTAATCCAGCATAAAGGTGTTAGTTGTGGCCAAAAGGTTCAGTCTTTAAGTCCACAGCACTTGTTTCCAAAATGCCTCTGGCTTATTTAAATGTTAATTGCATACTTCAGAAGCTGACTTTTATGATAAGGTTGCAGGTCAAGTTTTCTTTTGATAGCTCTTCCATGTTTGTGCAAGCAATGCTACACAGTAGAACAGTGCACCAACACTCTTTGCACATGCCACAACTGCTATTTCACTTTCTTCCAAGTTAATCAAATATAAGGTAACTTTGCACTAACATTTTCTGAAAAAAACTGTTTGCTGATGTTTGCAGATGTTTTACTTCTCACTATACTCATTATAAAATCAGCAAAATATGTGATTGGGCCAGGGGTAACCAAACTTGCATACAACTGGATTTTAAAAGATTAACATTATTATAACATACCTCACTATTTTAGCTCTCACGATCAGATGTATGTGTGTGAAATGTGCTGCAATGAGAATGCAATATGCATTTGCAATCTGTGTGCTGTTGCTTATAAATCTGTATATTTGAGCTTTAAAACTTTTTTTTTCCGTAGTTTTATTACATTTTAATGTTGTGACTTGTACAACTGATGTATGACAGTAGATATCAACTTAATTTTAGCCACAAAGAACACAAGTAAATGCTTCCTTCAGGTGCCTTCATACTTAAGAAACTCCTTTTCCTTAGAATACAATAGTGTTTTTACAGACATGTTGATGCACAAGGGATTAATATAACTTAAGTTTCTGTCTATTTCTGAGGCCGGAATGTATATTCTATAAAAATGATTGATATGGCACATTCGGACCAGACTAAAATTAATAAGAAATGACAGTAAAAATTAGATTACCCCACCTCCTCACATAAAACTAATGCCATCTGAATAGGGCTTTAGTAAACAAACCATTCATTACCTGTGTATTATAAGCGTATATTGCACTTGCATCATGGCACAATTTGCACTACGCTGTATGTACATCTGGTCACTGAGCTCTACATATTAAATTGGATTAGTGTACTGTCTAAGAAATGATTGAATGATGATATTTAATATGTTTAATATTCTCTTGTTAAACAAAGGCAGATGAAGTAAACTATGCTGCTCTGACCTTTGGCAACAAACAGAGGAGAACGGTACAGAGGAGGACCAATGTGGACACCACAGTCATATACGGAGCTGTACAACATCAAGAAGAATTATAACGCACAGGAGAAAACAGTGCATATCTCAAAGTACAGAGTACAATGTACATATTTATAAAGTTCTGTTAAATCCCTGCATTGTGTAAACTCTGATGCTTTGTGAAAGCCAAGACTCTCTTGGCAACATGAGATAAATTAGTCATTATAGCTCCCCCAATTACATTTGTCTGATACAGAATGTAAAATGTGTGATAAATGAAAATGAGACACAGTTCTTTTCTTTGTAGACAGTGCTCTTAGATGAGTTTTGACCTGAATGTGCGGTTTAGCATTTTGTCTGTTGCCCCTACATCCACCAACTATGTGTATGACATTGTAGTTGCAATATAAAGGCCAGATTCATAAAATGCACTGCCAGATTTAATGTGATGTGAGAAGCAAATATGTTGCATATGTTATATTTTCTCACTCATAAACAAGAACTACTGGCTCGTTTCACAGTTAGATATGTGACACAAGAACACTTTTCCCTTGTGCATGCACCATTAGTGATTCATAAAAGAATATCACTTCAGAAAACGCAACACCTGAACTGGTGCAATGGTAAATTGCACCAGTAAGAAGCCAAAGTGGATTGAATAATATCTCCGTAATGTTACAAGCATCATCACACATGCAAATTATGCATGTGCAACAAACTCTGTGGATTAAGCAAAGCAATGTTTACTTTGAGCATCATGGTAAACATCACAACTACTGTTGTAAGAGTTGCTATGTGTCAGCGCCTGTGCTTTGTGTGTTTTCTCTCCCCTCTCGGTCACTCTTCTCTTTCCTTCATACGTTGCTTGGTGTGTCAATCACAATTACCTCATGGACGTCATAGCTTTAGTCTCGCTATTTTTAGCCCCTGCTAGCTTCAGATCTCCTGATGGGCCTGTTAGCCTTTGTTAGCCAGGTCTCTTCCTGTTACTTCCTGTAGAGTGACTTTGTTGTTGGTCTGTAAATGTTTGTCGGGTTGTACTGGCTCTAAATTCACTTAACCTGCTGCTTTTCTCCTGGGAGGGAGGACAGGTTAGACTGTGCGTGCACCTACATTTACACCAGAAGGTATGTCACTGTCTAAGCACACTAGATCAGAGGCAGGTGCCACTCCCTGGGTGTTTTTCTTAGCTTGGCATAGAGTAGCAGCTAGAGTCCTCTTTAATGTTTTTGGCTAGGTAACGTAGCTGTTTAACTCTTAGCAAATAAGTCTGTCAGTACAATTTTCCTATAATAAACTGCTGTTTTTCTTTGTTTATAGCTTAACATGTTTGTATGTTTGACTCGTTTGTCTGTATAATAAACAGTTTTAGCAGTTTTATTTGCATCACACTGGTCTCAGCACCCGTAACAGGATGTAACAGGAGTCCATGAAGCTGAGCTCTTTGAGAAAAATTTCAGATTGCCATAAAAATGCAAAAATAGCAGCATACAGTTAATGTATTAAGGAGAGATCATGTGCATACAGTGATTTTACGACAGCTAAGAGATGCTGTATGACAAATTAGAAAATAAGCAATAAAATAAGCAACTACATAAATATCATTTAGATAATTCATTTAGCATAGAGCATAACAGTATATAAGCAGTTCTATCTCTATATATAAGTTTTCTTGGTTTTCCCGATCTTCCTCTGACTTCCAACAGTTCTCCTTAACTATAATTTCTTAATCACATTTTAAATTATCATTTTTTCCAATTGTATTTGTTTTAAGTTAATCAAATATAAAATTATTGCGCATAAAAACTGTTGAACTAGTAGCACAGATGTTTTATATTTTGAATATTTAATGTCCTCTTAATTCAGAGGATTCAGTAACATTCTGTAACAAAAGGGGCTAATCTGCATGTACAGAGTAGCTTTATTAAGGGCAATCCAAAACTTGTAGCCACAACAGCCAGGGGTCAAAAAACAGGCAGGGAGGCACAAACAAGGCAAATCCATAAACAAAAACAGGAAACAAAATAAGGGTCTAAACAAAGGAAAACAGCAACACAAAGAAGTCATGGCTCTGAAGGATCATTGCGCGACAGTTCGAACTGTTTGAGACGGATGAAACGATGGTCCTTCAGTGGAGCAGACTCAGCCTGGGGGGGGGGTTGGTTTATTAGTGATTATCAACATGAGTGATGTTCAATCACACCACTCTTCTCCTCTCCTGCTTCTTCTTCTCTGAAGTTCTTCTCTTATCCCCCTCCCTCTTTGCTCCTCTACTCCTTCATCCCAACCCTCTTTATTCATCATAACCACTCCCTCCTTCTTCACTCACTATCAACATGATCTTCACACTCTCCACCACCCTCTGGCACTCCCGTTTGACAATATCTGACTCTTTCCAGTCACTCTTGGTCTGCAACTGAAAATCTTCCAAGCCATGAACCTCAAATCTTTTCCTCTTTGCTCTGTCCCTCTGCTGGCTACATCACTCCCTAAACAACTGATGCTACCACCCTATTCCCAGACATCCCACCTGCTAACATCCAACATGTCATACCCTTTCACTCCATTCTAGTCTGTACTTGAGAATCCTCTAAGGTTCTGACTTCAGTATGTCCTCTTTATTCTGCCCCTCTGCCTGCTCCTTCACCGCCTGCAAGATCAGCACTACGAACCTTTCCCCTCAGGTTCAAAACTGCCCAACTCTACAATGTAATTGTAACCCTACTGGCCTATCAGATCACTGCGAGTAAAAATGGCAATGCTCCACCCCACCCCTTTCCTTTATGGTACAAGAAGCAGAATTTTAGATGAATTTACAGTAGAGGAGCGGAAGGTCCTCTTTGACCCAATCTGAATATGAATGCACTATTATATCTGACTTTTCTAGTTATGACCCAGAGTGTAGGTGAGTATATGCCTTTTACGTCTTCTTAAATCTTATTGCAGGAAAGTTTAAAGAACAAAAGAAAAAGTTTAACCTGTGAAGATGGAAATTAACATTCACAGAGTTTAGAGTGTAAGGATGTGAAATTATGAAATATTTGTGAAGTTACAAATATTAGATATCTTCATTTCTCTTGACGGAGGTTAATAGATAATCACTGTATTTGTGCATCCTGTCATTTTAAGGCGGACATGCGACTGAAACTTTCATCTTACAGAAGGACTCAACTGTGAGGGTCAAGCCTGGACTCCCCACCAGTCTCGAGTGCCACGTTCTGCTAGATGGGCTCTTTTCAATATTCTGGATGAAGATTCCTCTTAATGAAGCTCCAGTCTGTATAGCTACAGCTAAAGCATTTGTGGACGAGGTGGCAATGTGTAAGCAATTTGTAAACCATTCCAGAATCAAATCCATTTGGAAGCAAAAGACTTTCAATTTGTCATTTTCATCAGTGGAACACACAGATGTGGCAACATATTTTTGCGGAACGTTTAGTTACGGACATTTTTTCTTTGGAAAAGGGACTAAGCTGATCCTTGAAGAACATGCTGGTGGTGAGTATGAAACAATTCAGAAGACTGATTAACAGCTTTGTTTGAAAACATAAAGCAAATGACATTTCTGTTTGATTTTGTTATTACATATATTCAGGAAAATATAAATATATGTGTCATAGTTCTTCAGGATCTTTACTTTGGTCTTTGTTACTCTCAGTTTATTTGCATAATTTGAGATCTTCTTTAGGAAGTTTGAGTCTGGCTAATCTGCCATCTATGTTTGGTTTTCAAAATAAGATGAATTTATTACTTTATTATGTACATCTCTTTCACAGCAGTTTCACCAAACATGACAATTAAAGACAATGAAGTGACAGATGGTGGGTGTGAGCTGGTTATCATCTCTTGTCATACAATAAAATGTGTTTTCCTCTGAAGTTACTTTGCTGGGAATCAATACCATTGAATTATTATTATTTGCAGTGTAAAATGTACCATGATATGTTTAAATTACTAATTCAAATGTAGCTATTTTTGTATGTAGCTTTATATGACATGAACAGCAAAATAATAAAAAAAATCATTCAGAAGTATTTCAGTTAAATAATTGTCCTAAAAAATTTTTGTTGTGGCGCTAGGAAAAATGCAAGTGTCTGAATACCTCATTCCAGCATTAGCAGCAACTAACGGGGCATCAATACTTCTCTTCATTTGGCTCTTCTTAAAAAAGAACAGATCAGGTAAGAATGATTGTAAAAATGCTGCTACAAAGTAGCAACAACAATCTATATTTATCCACATATTAAAATAATACGGAACTGCAATTAAATTTTTATGTTGCAAATTGAAGGTCACATTACATATTCGCATATATTTCTTGCAGGTGTGACACATGAAGCCAAGGATGCAGATGACAAAGTATGTGGTAATTAAACAGTTTGAAGAAATTACAATATTTCATTAATCTATGAAAAAACTCAATATTCTCTACATCTGTCATAGACTTAATGTGCTCTCTAATTAGTGCTTAAATGATGACATGTTTACTATATGACTTCTCTGGTTAAACAACAGACAGATGAAGTAAACTGCGCTGCTCTGACCTTTCACAACAAGCAGAGGAGAACCATACAGAAGAAGACCAATGTGGACACAACAGTTGTATATAGAGCTGTATGACACCAAGAAGAATTACAACTCAGTGCAAAAACTAGTTCCTATCTTATGTAAATACAATGATAATGGAAAGTGCAACGCTTGCTGTATAGTAATTCAGCCATATTTTAGCACTGATTCAGTGATTCATACATAATTTTTTTTTAAATAAATAGATAAATAAAAAATAATTACCATTTACTTCTAAATAGTGTGCCATTACGAGTTTAGGAATGATGGTGATATTGAGTATACTGTTTTGCTACTCTGTCTCCACCGCTGGTCTTTAGGGAAAGAATACATTTGACATGAATAATTCAACAATAATTTAACACTGTTGTTAACTAACAATGAAATAATTGGTCCAAACAGTTAATCAAGTAATAATTAATTTATTTGATTGTTTTTTTCCAATTTTAATCCACAGATAACATAAAAAACCACTTATAGTATCTACCAACTTCCAGCCTATGCATAACCAGGTACATACAGGCACAGATACAGGTATTTATGACATTAAACAGATACAAAAACAGATACAGATAGTGGTGTTACAACACTTAGACCCAATCCCATTTCATCCCTTGCCCCTACCACTTAACCCTTAGCCCTCAGTTTTGTTGAAATGAATGGGCATGGCAAAGGGTTAGGTCTACATGGCCCTGCATGACCCAGGTTTTTTAGAGGCACACTCCAAACCGAGCGTCATGAGGAAAAAAAGAAAAAACGGCAAGATGGCTGTGTAAGCGACCAAAGAAACCCCACAAACTCTACATTTACAAAAAAGTATTTTTTCCTATTTTAATGTCGTTTCGATGTATTATAGTACTTTTCTTCATAACAAGCACATATGCTAACAGTATGCTAATGTCTCGGTAGTTGGTTAGCTAAATTTCCTGTTTCACTTTAAATAGTCCAGCAGTGCTGCTAAAGCGACAGAATGTAACTGCTTTAAGGTGGAACAGGAAAATTGGAACAAGAAGCTGGCGAATAGCTGACTTCAGCTTCATATAAACAAAGAATTAGCGGAGGGCAATAATAAATATTCGTCAAACCTTACCCTCACCCCCCCACCCCCCAGTGACTCCGTTCCAAGGGGGAAGGTGACACTCGAAAACAAGGGGTAGGGGTAAAAACAAGAAATGGGATTGGGCCTTGTTAGCATTTGGATATATTGCTCCTGTATTATTAGCCAGGAAGGTTGCTGCCATTGGTTACCTCTTAAAGGGGAACACAGGACACATCTCACAAAGCACATTAAATTTAGTTACTTCAGTTCCATCTTCAAAAAAAACTAACAAATGAAAATGCAGTTAACTCTTATTATGACAGCTGTTAATAACCCAGGTTTTACCCTGCTGCAGCTGCAGTTCTAACCTGCACAAGCCTGCAAGGTCTACCTATATAGGTTGTCCCAATTCTCATTTTGCTGTTTAAAAGCATGCTCTAGGGGACCCTTTGCCACACTTAGTGTGGCTTTTGACAATACAGACTCAAGAGCAGCTTCCTACCCAAAATTCTAGGAGATGTCAGAGTGGATGGGTTTGTTTAAAGCAGCCTGGCCAACATAGTGGAGAAGATATTCCGGTGTGAATTAAATTGCTCTTGTTTATGAATTTAACTTGTTATAGATCTGCATGATGATTATAATCTGGATTGAGCCACTGTAGCAAATTATCTTATTAGAAAAAATTGTTTGAATGCTCACAATGGATATGGTACATGCATAGCCAATAGGTTTACACAATGTGTCCTAAATGGATGCTTTTAAACCTAGCCACCCAAAAGATGGGATGGTATGTGAAGCTGACGCAGAGCAAACACAGTGACAGTTTGTTGAGGCTTAATATTTGACAAGTAAAAGAAAGTAATAAAAGCATTGTTCAGTAACGTTTCTGACTGTAGTGTATACTCTACAGTCAGACTGCCACAAAACTGTGATAAATCTAGTATTAAAAAAGAACATGCTGCACCAGGTATGTTCAACCAGTGCAGCTCGACAGCCACACTTCTACAACAATCTCATCTGTATTAAGTAGAGTAAATGTCATTTTAATGTAGGATACCATAACCCTACATGTTTAAGTTACATTTTGTTCACATGTGGAAATACTAGTTTCTTGCTATGGTTTGCATTAAATAGATCAATAAGTGAGCAAAGTGGGGTTTTTTTTGTTGTTTTTTTTTTTTTGTTGTTTTTTTTTAAATGGCATCACTGGGGGCTATGGCTGCAGTAACTTGGTAACCTGGAGTACAGGCCTAGATTTGAGTGTGTTTCAACTTTTTGTCATTACTTATCTTCTTATAACTTATCATTGCGTGATATAGCCTAGACCTACGTCTTTCTATCAGCACTTCAAAACATAGTAATGCTCCCCAAGTCACAGAAAACCTAACACCTGAACTGGTGCAACGGTAAATTTCACCAGTAAGAAGCCAAAGTGGACTGAATAATATCTCCATAATGTTACAAGCATCATCACACAACAAACTCTGTGGATTAAGCAAAGCAATGTTTACTTTGAGCATCATGGTAAACATCACAACTACTGTTGTAAGAGTTGCTATGTGTCAGCGCCTGTGCTTTGTGTGTTTTCTCTCCTCTCTCGGTCACTCTTCTCTTTCCTTCATACGTTGTTTGATGTGTCAATCACTATTACCTCATGGACGTCATAGCTTTAGTCTCGCTATTTTTAGCCCCTGCTAGCTTCAGATCTCCTGATGGGCCCTGTTAGCCTTTGTTAGCCAGGTCTCTTCCTGTTACTTCCTGTAGAGTGACTTTGTTGTTGGTCTGTAAATGTTTGTCGGGTTGTACTGGCTCTAAATTCTCTTAACCTGCTGCTTTTCTCCTGGGAGGGAGGACAGGTTAGACTGTGCGTGCACCTACATTTACACCAGAAGGTATGTCACTGTCTAAGCACACTAGATCAGAGGCAGGTGCCACTCCCTGGGTGTTTTTCTTAGCTTGGCATAGAGTAGCAGCTAGAGTCCTCTTTAATGTTTTTGGCTAGATAACGTAGCTGTTTAACTCTTAGCAAATAGCCCAGTCTGTCAGTACAATTTTCCTATAATAAACTGCTGTTTTTCTTTGTTTATAGCTTAACATGTTTGTATGTTTGACTCATTTGTCTGTATAATAAACAGTTTTATTTGCATCACACTGGTCTCTGCACCCCTTTATTATGCTCCTCCATCCTCTTGTTATAGTCCCTCCCTCCTCTTAGACCTGAGCCTGTGGTGGGGACATAACAGGAGTACATGAAGCTGACCTCTTTGAGAAAAAATTCAGATTGCCATAAATATGCAAATATAGCAGCATACAGTTAATGTATTAAGGAGAGATCATAACAGATGCGAAGTTGTCTTGTGTTTGGCTTATTAGTGATTATCAACATGAGTGATGTGCAATCACACCACTCTTCGCCTCTCCTGCTTCTTCTCTTATCCCCCTCCCTCTTTGCTCCTCTACTCCTTCATTCCAACCCTCTTTATTCATCATAACCACTCCCTCCTTCTTCACTCACTATCAACATGATCTTCACACTCTCCACCACCCTCTGGCACTCCCGTTTGACAATATCTGATGCTACCACCCTATCCCCAGACATCCCACCTGCTAACATCCAACATGTCATACCCTTTCACTCCATTCTAGTCTGTACTTGAGAATCCTCTAAGGTTCTGACTTCAGTATGTCCTCTTTATTCTGCCCCTCTGCCTGCTCCTTCACCGCCTGCAAGATCAGCACTACGAACCTTTCCCCTCAGGTTCAAAACTGCCCAACTCTACAATGTAATTGTAACCCTACTGGCCTATCAGATCACTGCGAGTAAAAATGGCAATGCTCCACCCCACCCCTTTCCTTTATGGTACAAGAAGCAGAATTTTAGATGAATTTACAGTAGAGGAGCGGAAGGTCCTCTTTGACCCAATCTGAATATGAATGCACTATTATATCTGACTTTTCTAGTTATGACCCAGAGTGTAGGTGAGTATATGCCTTTTACGTCTTCTTAAATCTTATTGCAGGAAAGTTTAAAGAACAAAAGAAAAAGTTTAACCTGTGAAGATGGAAATTAACATTCACAGAGTTTAGAGTGTAAGGATGTGAAATTATGAAATATTTGTGAAGTTACAAATATTAGATATCTTCATTTCTCTTGATGGAGGTTAATAGATAATCACTGTATTTGTGCATCCTGTCATTTTAAGGCGGACATGCGACTGAAACTTTCATCTTACAGAAGGACTCAACTGTGAGGGTCCAGCCTGGACTCCCCACCAGTCTCGAGTGCCACGTTCTGCTAGATGGGCTCTTTTCAATATTCTGGATGAAGATTCCTCTTAATGAAGCTCCAGTCTGTATAGCTACAGCTAAAGCATTTGTGGACGAGGTGGCAATGTGTAAGCAATTTGTAAACCATTCCAGAATCAAATCCATTTGGAAGCAAAAGACTTTCAATTTGTCATTTTCATCAGTGGAACACACAGATGTGGCAACATATTTTTGCGGAACGTTTAGTTACGGACATTTTTTCTTTGGAAAAGGGACTAAGCTGATCCTTGAAGAACATGCTGGTGGTGAGTATGAAACAATTCAGAAGACTGATTAACAGCTTCGTTTGAAAACATAAAGCAAATGACATTTCTGTTTGATTTTGTTATTACATATATTCAGGAAAATATAAATATATGTGTCATAGTTCTTCAGGATCTTTACTTTGGTCTTTGTTACTCTCAGTTTATTTGCATAATTTGAGATCTTCTTTAGGAAGTTTGAGTCTGGCTAATCTGCCATCTATGTTTGGTTTTCAAAATAAGATGAATTTATTACTTTATTATGTACATCTCTTTCACAGCAGTTTCACCAAACATGACAATTAAAGACAATGAAGTGACAGATGGTGGGTGTGAGCTGGTTATCATCTCTTGTCATACAATAAAATGTGTTTTCCTCTGAAGTTACTTTGCTGGGAATCAATACCATTGAATTATTATTATTTGCAGTGTAAAATGTACCATGATATGTTTAAATTACTAATTCAAATGTAGCTATTTTTGTATGTAGCTTTATATGACATGAACAGCAAAATAATAAAAAAAAATCATTCAGAAGTATTTCAGTTAAATAATTGTCCTAAAAAAAATTGTTGTGGCGCTAGGAAAAATGCAAGTGTCTGAATACCTCATTCCAGCATTAGCAGCAACTAACGGGGCATCAATACTTCTCTTCATTTGGCTCTTCTTAAAAAAGAACAGATCAGGTAAGAATGATTGTAAAAATGCTGCTACAAAGTAGCAACAACAATCCATATTTATCCACATATTAAAATAATACGGAACTGCAATTAAATTTTTATGTTGCAAATTGAACCTCACATTACATATTCGCATATATTTCTTGCAGGTGTGACACATGAAGCCAAGGATGCAGATGACAAAGTATGTGGTAATTAAACAGTTTGAAGAAATTACAATATTTCGTTAATCTATGAAAAAAACTCAATATTCTCTACATCTGTCATAGATTTAATGTGCTCTCTAATTAGTGCTTAAATGATGACATGTTTACTATTTGACTTCTCTGGTTAAACAACAGACAGATGAAGTAAACTGCGCTGCTCTGACCTTTCACAACAAGCAGAGGAGAACCATACAGAACAAGACCAATGTGGACACAACAGTTGTATATAGAGCTGTATGACACCAAGAAGAATTACAACTCAGTGCAAAAACTAGTTCCTATCTTATGTAAATACAATGATAATGGAAAGTGCAACGCTTGCTGTATAGTAATTCTGTAAAGTCAGCCATATTTTAGCACTGATTCAGTGATTCATACATAATTTTTTTTTAAATAAATAGATAAATAAAAAATAATTACCATTTACTTCTAAATAGTGTGCCATTACGAGTTTAGGAATGATGGTGATATTGAGTATACTGTTTTGCTACTCTGTCTCCACCGCTGGTCTTTAGGGAAAGAATACATTTGACATGAATAATTCAACAATAATTTAACACTGTTGTTAACTAACAATGAAATAATTGGTCCAAACAGTTAATCAAGTAATAATTAATTTATTTGATTGTTTTTTTTCCAATTTTAATCCACAGATAACATAAAAAACCACTTATAGTATCTACCAACTTCCAGCCTATGCATAACCAGGTACATACAGGCACAGATACAGGTATTTATGACATTAAACAGACACAAAAACAGATACAGATAGTGGTGTTACAACACTTAGACCCAATCCCATTTCATCCCTTGCCCCTACCACTTAACCCTTAGCCCTCAGTTTTGTTGAGATGAATGGGCATGGCAAAGGGTTAGGTCTACATGGCCCTGCATGACCCAGGTTTTTTAGAGGCACACTCCAAACCGAGCGTCATGAGGAAAAAAAGAAAAAACGGCAAGATGGCTGTGTAAGCGACCAAAGAAACCCCACAAACTCTACATTTACAAAAAAGTATTTTTTCCTATTTTAATGTCGTTTCGATGTATTATAGTACTTTTCTTCATAACAAGCACATATGCTAACAGTATGCTAATGTCTCGGTAGTTGGTTAGCTAAATTTCCTGCTCCACTTTAAATAGTCCAGCAGTGCTGCTAAAGCGACAGAATGTAACTGCTTTAAGGTGGAACAGGAAAATTGGAACAAGAAGCTGGCGAATAGCTGACTTCAGCTTCATATAAACAAAGAATTAGCGGAGGGCAATAATAAATATTCGTCAAACCTTACCCTCACCCCCCCACCCCCCAGTGACTCCGTTCCAAGGGGGAAGGTGACACTCGAAAACAAGGGGTAGGGGTAAAAACAAGAAATGGGATTGGGCCTTGCTAGCATTTGGATATATTGCTCCTGTATTATTAGCCAGGAAGGTTGCTGCCATTGGTTACCTCTTAAAGGGGAACACAGGACACATCTCACAAAGCACATTAAATTTAGTTACTTCAGTTCCATCTTCAAAAAAAACTAACAAATGAAAATGCAGTTAACTCTTATTATGACAGCTGTTAATAACCCAGGTTTTACCCTGCTGCAGCTGCAGTTCTAACCTGCACAAGCCTGCAAGGTCTACATATATAGGTTGTCCCAATTCTCATTTTGCTGTTTAAAAGCATGCTCTAGGGGACCCTTTGCCACACTTAGTGTGGCTTTTGACAATACAGACTCAAGAGCAGCTTCCTACCCAAAATTCTAGGAGATGTCAGAGTGGATGGGTTTGTTTAAAGCAGCCTGGCCAACATAGTGGAGAAGATATTCCGGTGTGAATTAAATTGCTCTTGTTTATGAATTTAACTTGTTATAGATCTGCATGATGATTATAATCTGGATTGAGCCACTGTAGCAAATTATCTTATTAGAAAAAATTGTTTGAATGCTCACAATGGATATGGTACATGCATAGCCAATAGGTTTACACAATGTGTCCTAAATGGATGCTTTTAAACCTAGCCACCCAAAAGATGGGATGGTATGTGAAGCTGACGCAGAGCAAACACAGTGACAGTTTGTTGAGGCTTAATATTTGACAAGTAAAAGAAAGTAATAAAAGCATTGTTCAGTAACGTTTCTGACTGTAGTGTATACTCTACAGTCAGACTGCCACAAAACTGTGATAAATCTAGTATTAAAAAAGAACATGCTGCACCAGGTATGTTCAACCAGTGCAGCTCGACAGCCACACTTCTACAACAATCTCATCTGTATTAAGTAGAGTAAATGTCATTTTAATGTAGGATACCATAACCCTACATGTTTAAGTTACATTTTGTTCACATGTGGAAATACTAGTTTCTTGCTATGGTTTGCATTAAATAGATCAATAAGTGAGCAAAGTGGGGTTTTTTTTTGTTGTTGTTTTTTTTTGTTGTTTTTTTTTAAATGGCATCACTGGGGGCTATGGCTGCAGTAACTTGGTAACCTGGAGTACAGGCCTAGATTTGAGTGTGTTTCAACTTTTTGTCATTACTTATCTTCTTATAACTTATCATTGCGTGATATAGCCTAGACCTACGTCTTTCTATCAGCACTTCAAAACATAGTAATGCTCCCCAAGTCACAGAAAACCTAACACCTGAACTGGTGCAATGGTAAATTTCACCAGTAAGAAGCCAAAGTGGACTGAATAATATCTCCATAATGTTACAAGCATCATCACACAACAAACTCTGTGGATTAAGCAAAGCAATGTTTACTTTGAGCATCATGGTAAACATCACAACTACTGTTGTAAGAGTTGCTATGTGTCAGCGCCTGTGCTTTGTGTGTTTTCTCTCCTCTCTCGGTCACTCTTCTCTTTCCTTCATACGTTGTTTGATGTGTCAATCACTATTACCTCATGGACGTCATAGCTTTAGTCTCGCTATTTTTAGCCCCTGCTAGCTTCAGATCTCCTGATGGCCCTGTTAGCCTTTGTTAGCCAGGTCTCTTCCTGTTACTTCCTGTAGAGTGACTTTGTTGTTGGTCTGTAAATGTTTGTCGGGTTGTACTGGCTCTAAATTCTCTTAACCTGCTGCTTTTCTCCTGGGAGGGAGGACAGGTTAGACTGTGCGTGCACCTACATTTACACCAGAAGGTATGTCACTGTCTAAGCACACTAGATCAGAGGCAGGTGCCACTCCCTGGGTGTTTTTCTTAGCTTGGCATAGAGTAGCAGCTAGAGTCCTCTTTAATGTTTTTGGCTAGGTAACGTAGCTGTTTAACTCTTAGCAAATAGCCCAGTCTGTCAGTACAATTTTCCTATAATAAACTGCTGTTTTTCTTTGTTTATAGCTTAACATGTTTGTATGTTTGACTCATTTGTCTGTATAATAAACAGTTTTATTTGCATCACACTGGTCTCTGCACCCCTTTATTATGCTCCTCCATCCTCTTGTTATAGTCCCTCCCTCCTCTTAGACCTGAGCCTGTGGTGGGGACATAACAGGAGTACATGAAGCTGACCTCTTTGAGAAAAAATTCAGATTGCCATAAATATGCAAATATAGCAGCATACAGTTAATGTATTAAGGAGAGATCATAACAGATGCGAAGTTGTCTTGTGTTTGGCTTATTAGTGATTATCAACATGAGTGATGTGCAATCACACCACTCTTCGCCTCTCCTGCTTCTTCTCTTATCCCCCTCCCTCTTTGCTCCTCTACTCCTTCATTCCAACCCTCTTTATTCATCATAACCACTCCCTCCTTCTTCACTCACTATCAACATGATCTTCACACTCTCCACCACCCTCTGGCACTCCCGTTTGACAATATCTGATGCTACCACCCTATCCCCAGACATCCCACCTGCTAACATCCAACATGTCATACCCTTTCACTCCATTCTAGTCTGTACTTGAGAATCCTCTAAGGTTCTGACTTCAGTATGTCCTCTTTATTCTGCCCCTCTGCCTGCTCCTTCACCGCCTGCAAGATCAGCACTACGAACCTTTCCCCTCAGGTTCAAAACTGCCCAACTCTACAATGTAATTGTAACCCTACTGGCCTATCAGATCACTGCGAGTAAAAATGGCAATGCTCCACCCCACCCCTTTCCTTTATGGTACAAGAAGCAGAATTTTAGATGAATTTACAGTAGAGGAGCGGAAGGTCCTCTTTGACCCAATCTGAATATGACTGCACTATTATATCTGACTTTTCTAGTTATGACCCAGAGTGTAGGTGAGTATATGCCTTTTACGTCTTCTTAAATCTTATTGCAGGAAAGTTTAAAGAACAAAAGAAAAAGTTTAACCTGTAAAGATGGAAATTAACATTCACAGAGTTTAGAGTGTAAGGATGTGAAATTATGAAATATTTGTGAAGTTACAAATATTAGATATCTTCATTTCTCTTGATGGAGGTTAACAGATAATCACTGTATTTGTGCATCCTGTCATTTTAAGGCGGACATGCGACTGAAACTTTCATCTTACAGAAGTACTCAACTGTGAGGGTCCAGCCTGGACTCCCCACCAGTCTCGAGTGCCACGTTCTGCTAGATGGGCTCTTTTCAATATTCTGGATGAAGATTCCTCTTAATGAAGCTCCAGTCTGTATAGCTACAGCTAAAGCATTTGTGGACGAGGTGGCAATGTGTAAGCAATTTGTAAACCATTCCAGAATCAAATCCATTTGGAAGCAAAAGACTTTCAATTTGTTATTTTCATCAGTGGAACACACAGATGTGGCAACATATTTTTGCGGAACGTTTAGTTACGGACATTTTTTCTTTGGAAAAGGGACTAAGCTGATCCTTGAAGAACATGCTGGTGGTGAGTATGAAACAATTCAGAGGACTGATTAACAGCTTCGTTTGAAAACATAAAGCAAATGACATTTCTGTTTGATTTTGTTATTACATATATTCAGGAAAATATAAATATATGTGTCATAGTTCTTCAGGATCTTTACTTTGGTCTTTGTTACTCTCAGTTTATTTGCATAATTTGAGATCTTCTTTAGGAAGTTTGAGTCTGGCTAATCTGCCATCTATGTTTGGTTTTCAAAATAAGATGAATTTATTACTTTATTATGTACATCTCTTTCACAGCAGTTTCACCAAACATGACAATTAAAGACAATGAAGTGACAGATGGTGGGTGTGAGCTGGTTATCATCTCTTGTCATACAATAAAATGTGTTTTCCTCTAAAGTTACTTTGCTGGGAATCAATACCATTGAATTATTATTATTTGCAGTGTAAAATGTACCATGATATGTTTAAATTACTAATTCAAATGTAGCTATTTTTGTATGTAGCTTTATATGACATGAACGGCAAAATAAAAAAAAAAAACATTCAGAAGTATTTCAGTTAAATAATTGTCCTAAAAAATTTTTGTTGTGGCGCTAGGAAAAATGCAAGTGTCTGAATACCTCATTCCAGTATTAGCAGCAACTAACGGGGCATCAATACTTCTCTTCATTTGGCTCTTCTTAAAAAAGAACAGATCAGGTAAGAATGATTGTAAAAATGCTGCTACAAAGTAGCAACAACAATCTATATTTATCCACATATTAAAATAATACGGAACTGCAATTAAATTTTTATGTTGCAAATTGAACGTCGCCTTACATATTCGCATATATTTCTTGCAGGTGTGACACATGAAGCCAAGGATGCAGATGACAAAGTATGTGGTAATTAAACAGTTTGAAGAAATTACAATATTTCGTTAATCTATGAAAAAAACTCAATATTCTCTACATCTGTCATAGATTTAATGTGCTCTCTAATTAGTGCTTAAATGATGACATGTTTACTATTTGACTTCTCTGGTTAAACAACAGACAGATGAAGTAAACTGCGCTGCTCTGACCTTTCACAACAAGCAGAGGAGAACCATACAGAACAAGACCAATGTGGACACAACAGTTGTATATAGAGCTGTATGACACCAAGAAGAATTACAACTCAGTGCAAAAACTAGTTCCTATCTTATGTAAATACAATGATAATGGAAAGTGCAACGCTTGCTGTATAGTAATTCTGTAAAGTCAGCCATATTTTAGCACTGATTCAGTGATTCATACATAAAATTTTTTTTAAATAAATAGATAAATAAAAAATAATTACCATTTACTTCTAAATAGTGTGCCATTACGAGTTTAGGAATGATGGTGATATTGAGTATACTGTTTTGCTACTCTGTCTCCACCGCTGGTCTTTAGGGAAAGAATACATTTGACATGAATAATTCAACAATAATTTAACACCGTTGTTAACTAACAATGAAATAATTGGTCCAAACAGTTAATCAAGTAATAATTAATTCATTTGACTTTTTTTTTCCAATTTTAATCCACAGATAACATAAAAAAACACTTATAGTATCTACCAACTTCCAGCCTATGCATAACCAGGTACATACAGGCACAGATACAGGTATTTATGACATTAAACAGATACAAAAACAGATACAGATAGTGGTGTTACAACACTTAGACCCAATCCCATTTCATCCCTTGCCCCTACCACTTAACCCTTAGCCCTCAGTTTTGTTGAAATGAATGGGCATGGCAAAGGGTTAGGTCTACATGGCCCTGCATGACCCAGGTTTTTTAGAGGCACACTCCAAATGGAGCGTCATGAGGAAAAAAAGAAAAAATGGCAAGATGGCTGTGTAAGCGACCAAAGAAACCCCACAAACTCTACATTTACAAAAAAGTATTTTTTCCTATTTTAATGTCGTTTCGATGTATTATAGTACTTTTCTTCATAACAAGCACATATGCTAACAGTATGCTAATGTCTCGGTAGTTGGTTAGCTAAATTTCCTGTTTCACTTTAAATAGTCCAGCAGTGCTGCTAAAGCGACAGAATGTAACTGCTGCTCCATTTAAGGTGGAACAGGACAATTGGAACAAGAAGCTGGCGAATAGCTGACTTCAGCTTCATATAAACAAAGAATTAGCGGAGGGCAATAATAAATATTCGTCAAACCTTACCCTCACCCCCCCCACCCCCCAGTGACTCCGTTCCAAGGGGGAAGGTGACACTCGAAAACAAGGGGTAGGGGTAAAAACAAGAAATGGGATTGGGCCTTGTTAGCATTTGGATATATTGCTCCTGTATTATTAGCCAGGAAGGTTGCTGCCATTGGTTACCTCTTAAAGGGGAACACAGGACACATCTCACAAAGCACATTAAATTTAGTTACTTCAGTTCCATCTTCAAAAAAAACTAACAAATGAAAATGCAGTTAACTCTTATTATGACAGCTGTTAATAACCCAGGTTTTACCCTGCTGCAGCTGCAGTTCTAACCTGCACAAGCCTGCAAGGTCTACCTATATAGGTTGTCCCAATTCTCATTTTGCTGTTTAAAAGCATGCTCTAGGGGACCCTTTGCCACACTTAGTGAGGCTTTTGACAATACAGACTCAAGAGCAGCTTCCTACCCAAAATTCTAGGAGATGTCAGAGTGGATGGGTTTGTTTAAAGCAGCCTGGCCAACATAGTGGAGAAGATATTCCGGTGTGAATTAAATTGCTCTTGTTTATGAATTTAACTTGTTATAGATCTGCATGATGATTATAATCTGGATTGAGCCACTGTAGCAAATTATCTTATTAGAAAAAATTGTTTGAATGCTCACAATGGATATGGTACATGCATAGCCAATAGGTTTACACAATGTGTCCTAAATGGATGCTTTTAAACCTAGCCACCCAAAAGATGGGATGGTATGTGAAGCTGACGCAGAGCAAACACAGTGACAGTTTGTTGAGGCTTAATATTTGACAAGTAAAAGAAAGTAATAAAAGCATTGTTCAGTAACGTTTCTGACTGTAGTGTATACTCTACAGTCAGACTGCCACAAAACTGTGATAAATCTAGTATTAAAAAAGAACATGCTGCACCAGGTATGTTCAACCAGTGCAGCTCGACAGCCACACTTCTACAACAATCTCATCTGTATTAAGTAGAGTAAATGTCATTTTAATGTAGGATACCATAACCCTACATGTTTAAGTTACATTTTGTTCACATGTGGAAATACTAGTTTCTTGCTATGGTTTGCATTAAATAGATCAATAAGTGAGCAAAGTGGGGTTTTTTTTGTTGTTTTGTTTTTTTTTAAATGGCATCACTGGGGGCTATGGCTGCAGTAACTTGGTAACCTGGAGTACAGGCCTAGATTTGAGTGTGTTTCAACTTTTTGTCATTACTTATCTTCTTATAACTTATCATTGCGTGATATAGCCTAGACCTACGTCTTTCTATCAGCACTTCAAAACATAGTAATGCTCCCCAAGTCACAGAAAACCTAACACCTGAACTGGTGCAACGGTAAATTTCACCAGTAAGAAGCCAAAGTGGACTGAATAATATCTCCATAATGTTACAAGCATCATCACACAACAAACTCTGTGGATTAAGCAAAGCAATGTTTACTTTGAGCATCATGGTAAACATCACAACTACTGTTGTAAGAGTTGCTATGTGTCAGCGCCTGTGCTTTGTGTGTTTTCTCTCCTCTCTCGGTCACTCTTCTCTTTCCTTCATACGTTGTTTGATGTGTCAATCACTATTACCTCATGGACGTCATAGCTTTAGTCTCGCTATTTTTAGCCCCTGCTAGCTTCAGATCTCCTGATGGCCCTGTTAGCCTTTGTTAGCCAGGTCTCTTCCTGTTACTTCCTGTAGAGTGACTTTGTTGTTGGTCTGTAAATGTTTGTCGGGTTGTACTGGCTCTAAATTCTCTTAACCTGCTGCTTTTCTCCTGGGAGGGAGGACAGGTTAGACTGTGCGTGCACCTACATTTACACCAGAAGGTATGTCACTGTCTAAGCACACTAGATCAGAGGCAGGTGCCACTCCCTGGGTGTTTTTCTTAGCTTGGCATAGAGTAGCAGCTAGAGTCCTCTTTAATGTTTTTGGCTAGGTAACGTAGCTGTTTAACTCTTAGCAAATAGCCCAGTCTGTCAGTACAATTTTCCTATAATAAACTGCTGTTTTTCTTTGTTTATAGCTTAACATGTTTGTATGTTTGACTCATTTGTCTGTATAATAAACAGTTTTATTTGCATCACACTGGTCTCTGCACCCCTTTATTATGCTCCTCCATCCTCTTGTTATAGTCCCTCCCTCCTCTTAGACCTGAGCCTGTGGTGGGGACATAACAGGAGTACATGAAGCTGACCTCTTTGAGAAAAAATTCAGATTGCCATAAATATGCAAATATAGCAGCATACAGTTAATGTATTAAGGAGAGATCATAACAGATGCGAAGTTGTCTTGTGTTTGGCTTATTAGTGATTATCAACATGAGTGATGTTCAATCACACCACTCTTCTCCTCTCCTGCTTCTTCTCTTATCCCCCTCCCTCTTTGCTCCTCTACTCCTTCATTCCAACCCTCTTTATTCATCATAACCACTCCCTCCTTCTTCACTCACTATCAACATGATCTTCACACTCTCCACCACCCTCTGGCACTCCCGTTTGACAATATCTGATGCTACCACCCTATCCCCAGACATCCCACCTGCTAACATCCAACATGTCATACCCTTTCACTCCATTCTAGTCTGTACTTGAGAATCCTCTAAGGTTCTGACTTCAGTATGTCCTCTTTATTCTGCCCCTCTGCCTGCTCCTTCACCGCCTGCAAGATCAGCACTACGAACCTTTCCCCTCAGGTTCAAAACTGCCCAACTCTACAATGTAATTGTAACCCTACTGGCCTATCAGATCACTGCGAGTAAAAATGGCAATGCTCCACCCCACCCCTTTCCTTTATGGTACAAGAAGCAGAATTTTAGATGAATTTACAGTAGAGGAGCGGAAGGTCCTCTTTGACCCAATCTGAATATGACTGCACTATTATATCTGACTTTTCTAGTTATGACCCAGAGTGTAGGTGAGTATATGCCTTTTACGTCTTCTTAAATCTTATTGCAGGAAAGTTTAAAGAACAAAAGAAAAAGTTTAACCTTTAAAGATGGAAATTAACATTCACAGAGTTTAGAGTGTAAGGATGTGAAATTATGAAATATTTGTGAAGTTACAAATATTAGATATCTTCATTTCTCTTGATGGAGGTTAATAGATAATCACTGTATTTGTGCATCATGTCATTTTAAGGCGGACATGCGACGGAAACTTTCATCTTACAGAAGGACTCAACTGTGAGGGTCCAGCCTGGACTCCCCACCAGTCTCGAGTGCCACGTTCTGCTAGATGGGCTCTTTTCAATATTCTGGATGAAGATTCCTCTTAATGAAGCTCCAGTCTGTATAGCTACAGCTAAAGCATTTGTGGACGAGGTGGCAATGTGTAAGCAATTTGTAAACCATTCCAGAATCAAATCCATTTGGAAGCAAAAGACTTTCAATTTGTCATTTTCATCAGTGGAACACACAGATGTGGCAACATATTTTTGCGGAACGTTTAGTTACGGACATTTTTTCTTTGGAAAAGGGACTAAGCTGATCCTTGAAGAACATGCTGGTGGTGAGTATGAAACAATTCAGAGGACTGATTAACAGCTTCGTTTGAAAACATAAAGCAAATGACATTTCTGTTTGATTTTGTTATTACATATATTCAGGAAAATATAAATATATGTGTCATAGTTCTTCAGGATCTTTACTTTGGTCTTTGTTACTCTCAGTTTATTTGCATAATTTGAGATCTTCTTTAGGAAGTTTGAGTCTGGCTAATCTGCCATCTATGTTTGGTTTTCAAAATAAGATGAATTTATTACTTTATTATGTACATCTCTTTCACAGCAGTTTCACCAAACATGACAATTAAAGACAATGAAGTGACAGATGGTGGGTGTGAGCTGGTTATCATCTCTTGTCACACAATAAAATGTGTTTTCCTCTAAAGTTACTTTGCTGGGAATCAATACCATTGAATTATTATTATTTGCAGTGTAAAATGTACCATGATATGTTTAAATTACTAATTCAAATGTAGCTATTTTTGTATGTAGCTTTATATGACATGAACGGCAAAATAAAAAAAAAAAACATTCAGAAGTATTTCAGTTAAATAATTGTCCTAAATAATGTTTGTTGTGGCGCTAGGAAAAATGCAAGTGTCTGAATACCTCATTCCAGTATTAGCAGCAACTAACGGGGCATCAATACTTCTCTTCATTTGGCTCTTCTTAAAAAAGAACCGATCAGGTTAGAATGATTGTAAAAATGCTGCTACAAAGTAGCAACAACAATCCATATTTATCCACATATTAAAATAATACGGAACTGCAATTAAATTTTTATGTTGCAAATTGAACCTCGCCTTACATATTCGCATATATTTCTTGCAGGTGTGACACATGAAGCCAAGGATGCAGATGACAAAGTATGTGGTAATTAAACAGTTTGAAGAAATTACAATATTTCGTTAATCTATGAAAAAAACTCAATATTCTCTACATCTGTCATAGATTTAATGTGCTCTCTAATTAGTGCTTAAATGATGACATGTTTACTATTTGACTTCTCTGGTTAAACAACAGACAAATGAAGTAAACTATGCTGCTCTGACCTTTCACAACAAGCAGAGGAGAACCATACAGAAGAAGACTAATGTGGACCCTACAGTTGTATATGGAGCTGTACGACACCAAGAAGGATTATAACTCTATCACCTTATAACCTATCTTTTGCATGTCTATATAATGTTCTGTAAAGTCAACCATATTTTTAGCACTGAATCAGTGATTCATACAGTAAAAAATAAATAGATAAATAAAAAATAATTACCATTTACTTCTAAATAGTGTGCCATTACGAGTTTAGGAATGATGGTGATATTGAGTATACTGTTTTGCTACTCTGTCTCCACCGCTGGTCTTTAGGGAAAGAATACATTTGACATGAATAATTCAACAATAATTTAACACCGTTGTTAACTAACAATGAAATAATTGGTCCAAACAGTTAATCAAGTAATAATTAATTCATTTGACTTTTTTTTCCAATTTTAATCCACAGATAACATAAAAAAACACTTATAGTATCTACCAACTTCCAGCCTATGCATAACCAGGTACATACAGGCACAGATACAGGTATTTATGACATTAAACAGATACAAAAACAGATACAGATAGTGGTGTTACAACACTTAGACCCAATCCCATTTCATCCCTTGCCCCTACCACTTAACCCTTAGCCCTCAGTTTTGTTGAGATGAATGGGCATGGCAAAGGGTTAGGTCTACATGGCCCTGCATGACCCAGGTTTTTTAGAGGCACACTCCAAACGGAGCGTCATGAGGAAAAAAAGAAAAAATGGCAAGATGGCTGTGTAAGCGACCAAAGAAACCCCACAAACTCTACATTTACAAAAAAGTATTTTTTCCTATTTTAATGTCGTTTCGATGTATTATAGTACTTTTCTTCATAACAAGCACATATGCTAACAGTATGCTAATGTCTCGGTAGTTGGTTAGCTAAATTTCCTGTTTCACTTTAAATAGTCCAGCAGTGCTGCTAAAGCGACAGAATGTAACTGCTTTAAGGTGGAACAGGAAAACTGGAACAAGAAGCTGGCGAATAGCTGACTTCAGCTTCATATAAACAAAGAATTAGCGGAGGGCAATAATAAATATTTGTCAAACCTTACCCTCACCCCCAACCCCCCAGTGACTCCGTTCCAAGGGGGAAGGTGACACTCGAAAACAAGGGGTAGGGGTAAAAACAAGAAATGGGATTGGGCCTTGTTAGCATCTGGATATGTTGCTCCTGTATTATTAGCCAGGAAGGTTGCTGCCATTGGTTACCTCTTAAAGGGGAACACAGGACACATCTCACAAAGCACATTAAATTTAGTTACTTCAGTTCCATCTTCAAAAAAAACTAACAAATGAAAATGCAGTTAACTCTTATTATGACAGCTGTTAATAACCCAGGTTTTACCCTGCTGCAGCTGCAGTTCTAACCTGCACAAGCCTGCAAGGTCTACCTATATAGGTTGTCCCAATTCTCATTTTGCTGGTTAAAAGCATGCTCTAGGGGACCCTTTGCCACACTTAGTGAGGCTGGATGGGTTTGTTTAAAGCAGCCTGACCAACGTAGTGGAGAAGATATTCAGGTGTGAATTAAACTGCTCTTGTTTATGAATTTAACTTGTTATAAATCTGCATAATGATTATAATCTAGCCTGAGCCACTGTAGCAAATTAGCAATTAGCAAATGTTTGAATGCTCACAATGGATATGGTACAATGCGTAGCCAATACATTACACAATGTGTCCCAAATGGATGCTTTTAAACCTAGCCACCCAAAAGATGAGACGGCATCACGTGGCATAACTAGGGGCTATGACTGCAGTAACTTGGTAACCTGGCACTGAGCACAGGCCTAGATTTGAGTGTGTTTTAGCTTTTTGTCATTACTTATCATCTCATAACTTATCATTGTGTGACATAGCCTAGACCTACGTCTTTCTATCAGCACTTCAAAACATATAGTAATGTTACCTAAGTCATAGAACTGCGAGATATTCAACAAGGCCATTAAATTTTACTGTTATGAGACACAAAGCACTGGGTTTGGTCCTTCAATCCTTCACTACTCTAAGTATGGTGTTTATAATATAGTACAATGAATGACTACAGTGCTAAGTTTAGACACACTAAAGAAGTAAGTAATGAGGCATTTTTTGCTTAATCTAGGATAAACTGGGCAAATGAATGTTAGCTTCACATATCTAATTGGCTAACATAGATCATTTTAGTTCATCAGCATTTATATTTCTACTAACATAAGTTTTATTAAGAGTCTTGGTCTGCCATGGGCTTGCCCTTTACTAACCTAAAATAGGATAACACAGTACACAGCTTCCTCTACAGCCTCAACCTCCTTTTTAAACTGCTCTCTGCTAACTTTCCTCCCACTCGCCACTGCCTTTGCTCTGCCCATAGCTTTGTTCTCTGTGTGTTGTCAGAGGTGGTTTCAGGAAGAGGCCTAAGGGGTACTTGGGTAGCTGCAATGTAATGTAATTTTCAAAGTTAGAGCAATGGTGAAAGAAACTTTGTGGTTGCAATAAAGCTGGGCTTTGGCTTAAGTTTCAAACCCCAACCCCTAAAGGCAGAGATGGTATGATTTCTTGTTCCTCTGCCGAAATGGGTTGCTGTGCCATTCTTTTCTATAGTTTCTTAATTTGCTGCATACTAAAAACAAATTGGTAGCTGATGAGTTACAAGAACCCACAAAAAAAAAAAAATAATATAATTAAAATATTTGATACAGATAGACTAAATGAAAGCTGCCAAGTTTTGGATTAAGCTACATGGAAGACTCAGCTCAATGTCAAAACTACTAACAAGCAGTTCTAAAGAAAACTAAACTTTATCTAGGTTATTGTATTTGCTAACACCCAATTTAAATGTGATGTCCAACGATAAATTACACACAGAACAATGTTAAAACCAGGTAACATCCTAGGTTGCAAGTAGCAAATAATATATTAGATTAAACAGGACTGTATTTGCATTTGCATTTCTTGTTCAGGTAAATGTTAAAGCACTCATACTCATGCCATCCTTTGCATTGCTGTCACTGTGGTTTGATAAAAGCCCTTGTGCATAAGACAATAAATCCTCTTCAGCATATTAAATTCCACCGAATAGCTCTTTAGCCTTAGCTCATCAGGAGGGGGCACCTCTGTCTCTATTTCCTCCTGAACTGACACTAAAACCTGCTGCTGCAACTTTCAGAAGCAAAAAAAAAAAAATTGGGGTGGTAAAGATTAACATGGGTTTCAGAATATTTTGGTCTTTAAACTGACCTACATTTGTATTTATTTTCTCTGTTCTTATGCTGGGATCAGACTACACAAAATTTTGTCATTCACAATTGTCACTATGTTAGATGTTAGATAGTGCTATAAATTCTGGCCATGGCTTGTTCGGAAGACTGGCAACACTAGAAGTTTGACGCCGAGCAATCATCTGTTCATAGGTTATCGAGGAAGAGGGTCAATTTGGAAATTGTCAATCAGTAACTGAAATCCAGAAAATAGTAAATACAGCTCCAGTTCTCCTCACTGACCACAGCATATTCATTTAATTTACATACAGCAACAGCAGCATCCCTCATTCTCTTCACCATGTTTACATATGCACACTAGAGAGCACTCTGTCATCCTACTGGTGAGGTTATGTGAGAGTTGGGTAGGCAAAAACAGCATGTGAGATAAAGAGACCGTTGAAGTTTTAGAATCTCCTCAAAGACGTATTTATACTTTTGGGATTTTTTTTTTTCCATTTTTCAGTACAACACTACGGTGTACATAGTGCACACCAAGAGTTCATCACACCTAATTTTGCAAACAACATCCAGGATTTCTTCCTAAATACATCAAAAACTACAGGACTGATATATCAGTACAGACCTGATATTCACATTCAAAAGCTAATTCTACGTAATTCTGATCAAGTTGCTGGGACTATGTCATTAAAATTGACATAAAAGGCTTAGCATTCACTGAATACATATATATGCATCTTAGTGAACACTAGTGTGACCCAACTGACCAATCATATCACTGCATGTAAAAGTGCCAAAGCCCAGCCCCACCCACTTTTCCTTCATTATATGAGAGTTTGAATTTTAGATGAATTTACAGTAGAGAGGAGGGTCTTCTTTAAGCCAATCTCAGCATGACTGGATTATTATATCTGACTTGTCTAGTCGTGATCCAGTGTGAGTATACACCTTTACCTCTTCTTAAATTTATCTAATATTTTAAACACTTTGTACTATAAGCTTGTAAACAAAATAATGCAAAATAACATGTAAAAGGATGGAAATGCACAGTTTTAAGGTACAAATTTAGTAGTAAGCTACTTAAGGAGGTTAGGAGAAACTCATGGTATTTGTGCTTCATGCAATTATAAGGTGGACATTGTACTGGAAGTTTTGTCTCACAACTGGAGTCAACAGTGAGGGTCCAGCCTGGACTCTCCACCAGTCTTGAGTGCCATGCTCAGCTAGAAGGGCGCCTTTCAATATTCTGGATAAAAATTCCTCCTAACACGGCTCCAGTTTGTATAGCTGCAGCTAAAGGATTTTCAGATGTGACAATGTGTGAACAATTTAAAAATCATTCCAGAATCAAAGTCACATGGAAAAAAAAGACCTTCAATTTGTCAATTTTCATCAGTGGAACAAACAGATGTTGCAACATACTTCTGTGGGATGAGTAGTTATCCACATTTGTATTTTGGAAATGGGACTAAGCTGATTCTTGAGGAACACGTTGGTGGTGAGTATGAAAGCTGGAATTAAGACTTTTGTAAAACACGTAGAGGACCAATAGGACATTTTAAGTATTCTTTGCTTTTATTTGAAAATAGCAAATGGCAAAATGTTCTGTGTGTATATAAACAAAAACGTATGTATATTCATAAGCATAAACAAAGACACTATATTAAAGTATACATATGAACAAATTAAAAATAAAAGTTCTACACATGAATGCTGCAAAAATAAATATGTTCTTGTGCAAATTGCACTTTGTGTTATTATAAAAGACCACTGCCATTGGTTGGGACAGCATTATAAAACAACACTTGAGAAAACTACAGTTGCGGGGAGAACAGTAAGCAATGAATGGTATCTCAAGCATTTAGACAAATCAGAACTCTTCTACATTGTACTCTGTCACACAAAACAAAAATAAAACTCTTTGGCAAAGACTGAGCTCATGTTTGGAGAGGAAGTGTTGCTTATACTGAGGGCTGACTGTGGGTTGAACCCATGAACACCATACTCACAGTCAAGTATGATGGTAGGAGCATCACGATATAGGGCTGCTTCTCTGTCGATTGTACTGGAGCATTACATGTCATCAAATGAAATATGAATGGAGCAATGCACCTGGAGATATTAGAGGAGAATTTAATCTCATCGGCCAGGAAGGGGAAGAAGTTTTCACAAGACAACTAACTAACAACTGGTTTCTAAAAAAGAAGGTGAAGCTGCTTGCATGTCCTAACCAGTCTGTTGACTTGAATCTCATAGAAAATGTATGGGAAATTTTGAAATTGTGGGTCCAACAGAGGAAACCTCGTAGCCATGAGGAAATGAAAATAATTTTACCAAAACTGAACCACAATGCTGCAAAAAGCTAATTAATTCTTACTATATCTTTACTGTAGTTGTAATGTCATTTATTTGTGGTGTGTGAATAATTAAATGAATTCTCCCCTATCAGTTTCTTTTTAAACTTATATTCGTTTATGCTTATAAATACATACTTCTTTGTTCCTACTTATTAAATAACAAACCTTGTGTCTAAAAAGTGTCTAAAATACTTGTTTACCTTCAATGTACACTGTGATTACCAATCAGGTTTTTTCCATTATAACAGAGCGGATTTAAAAAGAATTGATTTAGAGTGGATTTAAAAAGAAAATATAGCCCAAAAATGCCCTTCATAGTTCAGGATTTTTATTTTAGTCTTTGTTCCTCAGTGCTTTTTCACTCTTGAATCTGACCATATTATTTGCACAGCTGTTTAAGACCTTCTTTAAAATGTACCCATTCCTTTCAATCAGGCTATTTTGCCAAGTTTTGAAGCAGATGTATGTTTGCTTTTCAACGTAAGATGGCCTTTATTACTTATGAATGTTCATCTCTTTTACAGCAGTTTCACCAAACACAGCAATCAGCGATAATGAAGAGAAAGACGGTGAGTGTGATCTGATCTTTAGTTCTTTTTATAGAATAATTAATTTTCTTCTAATGTTATTTGTGTCCTTTTGTTTTAAGGTTTTTTAGTTGTGAGTCAGTATCTGATTTTACAACAAATTGAAATGTAGCTTTTTCATATAAACAACCTAATCTACAAAATGTTATGTTCATTACAAAATTTTGTGTTCAGTTAAGTTTCTCTTTTGATGGTAGGAAAAATGCAAGTGTTTCAATACTTAGTTCCAGTATTAGCAGCAACTAATGTGGCATTGATATCACTCACCACTTGGCTCTGTCTCCTCTTAAAGAAAAGCAGATCAGGTAAGAATCATAGTGTAAAAATGCAGCTATAGAGAAGTTAAATTTCTCCATTAATACATTGAAAAAATCCAAAGACGGACTATGGATCCATTTTTTGTAACGTTTACTAATTTGTTTATTAATTTAAAAATGAATTAATTAATCAATTGATTGAAAAAAAAAATCAGTATCTTAAATTTTGTACTGTTTTTTTTTACATTTTTTTTCTTGCAGGTCTAAGAAGTGAAGCCAAGGATGCAGGTGACAAAGTAGGTGGTAGTCTAATGTGGATTGATGAAATTAACTATTATATAACATTGTTAATCTATGAAAACCCTCATTAATCTCTAAATATTTCATAGAGTTAATGTGCTCTCTAATGAATGACCAAATGATGACATTTAATGCGTGACATCTTTTGTCACACCTAAGACAGATGAAGTAAACTACGCTGCTCTGAACTTCGGCAACAAACAGAGGAGAAATGTACAGAGGAGGACTAATGTGGACCCTACAGTTACATATGGAGTTGTACGACACCAAGAAGAATTATAACTCTTATATTATAACATCTAGGCAAATAAGGAGTAAAATGTAAAATCCACCCCAACACTGTTTTAGTGCTCATGTCTTTAGGAAAGCCAAGACCCCCAAGCCCCTCTTGCAATGTGAAAAAATTAATAACACAAGTGCTTGACATTTTGACCTATTTTAAGTTGAAGCAAAGCAACGAGCTAACACAAGCTTGAGTACTGTCTTACAGTTAATTTCCTAAATCACAATGCTGTCATGTAAACATTGCCAAAAGAGTTGTCATATTGATCCATACAGTCCACATAAACAATAAAGGTTTGCTATAAATTATTTCAAATTTCTCATGATTGCGATGTCACAACCATGGATATATCTGCATGTCACCAACAGCAGCAGTCTGTCTCTATCTAGTAAATGAACACCATTGTAATGAGTTGAACTTTTAGTCGTTTAGGCATCCAAAAGGACAACATATCTGGAAAGAATACATAAAGTTTAATTTCCAAAATTCCAGATGGCCTATTGTTCATGCACGATATGTGAAAAAATACATAGGCTGTTGGATTAATTTGGATTTTACTAAGAAAACTCATTTACAACAGCTTTTCATTTCTAATAAAATAATAGCACACTTATTTGTTCTGTATTTAGATGTAATCCATCCATCCCACTATACACACATTTATGAACAAACAAATTTCATTAATATTTTGTTGGATATTACATATCTAAAGCAAGCATGCTTTATACATAAAGGATTTTGTACATGCTTATAGCGGCATGTAGTTGCAGTAGGCAGCAATAAAGATACTTGAAGCCTTGAGTGCAGCAACTGTGTGCCCCACTCTCAATGCTCATGTGACGCTTGTTAAATGAGTTTGAACATGCGTGTGATCATATGTGGCCTGCGCAGCCAGTATGAAACACTGATAACACAGCGGTGGAGCTGTTACCACCTTTGATTCAAAAAGCCATTTAGTTCTGCTCTTGTGGGAAAAACAATGCACTGGTGTGGCCTTCTCACGACCTAATTGTGCGCAGACAGCGACCTATCAGTTGTTGTGACCCACAGTTTGAAAACCACTGAACTCGATTTGTAGGGGAATGCAAGGGGCACCATTTAACAGAAAGCATGCTGTGTGCAGCACAACACATTGCCTTTGGTTGCTTAACACAAAAAAAAGGATTTCATTTGTATCTTTTTATGCTGTTATTCACAATAAATTACATTTTCTGAATAGATTAATAATTTGTGTTTTAGTTATTCAGAAGCCTCAACAACTAAATACAATATTTGATGTGTCCACCTGTTATTACAGCTTCCAATACAGCTTCTTTTTTGAAACACTTGCTTTCAGTTTCTCAAACAAATCTGCAGGAATGCTTTTTCACACTTCCAAAATTTAGTCTTCTAAGTTGGTTGCATTTTTTGCTTGCAAATAGGTTTTTGTCACTTCTCTCTAATATCATGTATAAAATACATTCCCACATTTTCTTACATTAAGAAATGCCCTACTTTGCCAGCTGTAATCTAAACATCACTGAATTGTTTACTGCATAGTTAAAGAAAAAATCAGACTCAAACCTTTTTATAAAAAACATATAGCCCTAATTGCCAAAAAACAAGAGTGATTAGTAGACTCTCTTTATGCACGCTTAATTTGGCCTTTGGCAATGGCCACACTGTGGACTCTGCAGCAACCTTGTACCCAAAATTCCCTAAGATACAGGCTAGAACCAGTCAGAGTGCATCACCATGGATCATGACCAGGATCAATATGGAGAAGAAGAAGAAAACATTTATAGGTGGGATTTAAAATACATTTGCTTATCAAGTTCACTTCTTATTGAGCCACATTTTCCTTGTAGCCCTTAAAGGTAGCACCCTTCAGGTCACTTGCGTTGCATGTCTGCACAATGTTTATGTCACTAAAGTGTATAATTCTAAATACAAAACTCAAATGCAAACACAAACTCATAGTGTGTTTTAGAATTGCAACTTGGAAATGTGCTTGTGTTTATGCAGACTTGGTTTAGGGCAAGGAAACCCATAAGTGGGGGGGGGGTTGGGGGCTTTCTAGGTTACTTTCTACGGTTACTAGGGTGTGCCCATGAGACCAAGCATTGTGCTTAGAAAACATGACAGTGGAAAATTATATTTTTCTCAAACGTTTACTGCTCAAACAGAAAATATAGCGGTATTATATCAGAAACAATCCAGGCATATTTTAATGCATTGGTATCCCCTATATTAAGCCTGATCTGGTTTCAATCTTTTGTCAAACCTATAAGGCACTGTCAGACATTATCTACAACCTGCAGCAGTAGCCTAATACCAGTTTTTAAAATGGCCTAAATGTCTACAGTGTGAATCTATTTTATAGTGGAAAATGAAGACATTAAATATCTGCAATGCCAGTGCTTTGACAGCGTTTGAGCTACCAGCCTTATGTCATATCTGCATGTCAAATGCAGCTATTATGCGTGTGGCTATTATGCTTCAATTTTTGCCGCATGCTGCAAGTCACCATGCCGCTAGAAGAATACACTAAATACATATGGCAGTTTTTCACCAATGTAAAGTAATACAAACACTTTACTGCTGTTGTGCTACTTCTAGTGATTTATTGTTCCTGTGTCAAACTGTGTTCCTGTGCAAACTTTCCTAACAAACATCAAATAAACAAACATTACTCACCGCCACCCTCTAAAGTTGTTATTAGTGAGCATGAAATGAAGTCAAGGCAAGGTTTATTTATACAGCACTTTTTACAACAGGTGTTGTTGCAAAGCAGCTTTACAGAAAAATACGGGTCCAAGCCCCCATGAGCAAGCCGATGGTGACAGTGGCAAGGAAAAACTCCAAAAGAGCAAGAAGAAGAAACCCTGAGAGGAACTAAGACTCAAAAGGGGACACATCCTTCTCTGCAAACAATAACAAAAGAGCAATATAAAGACAGAATAAGATTTTAACATTAGTATAAAATATTAAAATATAAATAAGGGAAAAAAACAGAGTCTGTGCAGCAGTAGCATCAACAGGAGGGTCAGTTCAATGAACAAACTTGCTTTACCGTCACCCTCTAAAGGGGTTACTAACATCAAATACACAGAAAATTAATCACACCCAATTTTATAATCAATATGCACAATTTATTCCTGAATATAACAAAAACTACAGTTTTACAATCTAAGTAGGGACCTGAAACTTTTAATTTGCTCGAACCATGTTGTTAAATTTGACGTAAAAGATTTAGCATTTACTGAGTAAAGCTCTACTGCATCGTATGAGTAACAAATGTATTTTAGTGAACAAATCTTATGTAAGTGAAACCCAGCTGGCCAATCATACAGCTGCATTTAGCCACCCCATTTGCTCCACCCCTTCCCTTTCCTTTATCTTACCAGAGTTTGAATTTTAGATGAATTTACAGTAGAGCAGAGGAAGGTCTTCTTTAAGCCAATCAGAAAATGTCTAGATTATTATATTTAACTTGTCTATTCGTGATCCAGTGTGAGTATATACTTACCACTTATTAAATATATATCATTCTTTATGAGCTTTGTACTAAAACTTTGGAATACAAAAAAAGTTTAACCTGTAAAATAACACATTTAGAGTTTAGAGTGTGAGGATGTTAGGCTACAAGCTCCAAATTTCATGATATGATCTAAGTTCTCTATTTGTGCATCTTGTCATTTTAAGGTGGATGTGCTACTGAAAGATTTGTCTCACAGCTCGAGTCAACAGTGAGGGTCCAGCCAAGGCACTCCACCAGTCTCGAGTGCCAGGTTCAGCTAAGTGGCAGCTTTTCAATATTCTGGATAAAAATTCTTCTCAATGAAACTCCAGTCTGTGTAGCTACAGCTCAAACATATGTGGATGTGACAATGTGTAAACAATTCGAAAACCATTCCAGAATCAAAGTCACGTGGAACAAAAAGACATTTAGTTTGTCATTTTCATCAGTGGAACAAACAGATGTTGCAACATACTTTTGTGGAATATACAGTTATGGACATCTGTTTTTTGGAAATGGGAGTAAGCTGATCCTTGAAGAACATGCTGATGGTGAGTATTAAACATTTGGATTTAAGACATCATTATTGCGAGAAGTGACAGATCAGTTTTGGTATTACTTTAGATTTGTCATCAACAAAGAACAACTGATTTTTTGGTGATAATTTAGCTTTGTCACAATTTAAAGAAACAATTTACAGATTTAGTTTTCACAGTTGACTCTCGAGTACCATCATTTGCATTATTTTCTATAACTCATTACTAATTACTAAGATTTTTTAAATGAACTCATTTCTATCAATCGGGCTATTTTGACAAGTTTTCAAAGTTAATTTGTTCAGTTCTTATTTGTGAACGTATACCTCTTCTACAGCTACAGTTTCACCAAACACAACTATAAAAGACAATGAAGAGAATCATGGTGAGTGTGATCTGACTCTTAGCTCTCATCATCATTGTCTATAATTATCTGTGCTTTTTTGTTTCAAAATTCTTCTGCTGAAAATTAGTACCACTTACTATTTACAGTGTAAAATATAGTCACATAATTATAAAATATATTTAGTTTTAAATGAGATGATTGTTTTTCACATTTTTGTTTGTGAAATATTCAAGTTAAAACTTAACCCCTAAATCATTTTCTCTTGTCACACAAGGAAAAGTGTTACAGTATGAATACCTAGTGCCAGCATTAGCAGTAACTAATGTGGCCTCCATATCGTTCATCATGTGGCTCTGTTACCTCTTAAAGAAGAAACAATTAGGTAAGAATGTATAAAAATGCTGTTATAGAGAAGCATCTCATATTTCATATTTATCAACAAATTGAAATAATGAGAATTATCATGAAATGTGGTAATACTTTTATTTATTTCCAACATAACAAATAATAATATATGAAATATATTGCCAGCAATCATGATCACATATATGATTTACAGTGTGCATTATACAGATAGTTATGAAAGTTTATACACCCTAGTCAAATTACACATTTTGCTGATTTTCTAAATAAAAAGAAAAAAGGTTAATACCACCTCTGCACAAACATAAATATGACACATTTCTGCACATTTTAATGTGCAATTATTGTTTATTTGCTTAATTTAACATATAACATCTGTCATATATAACATATAACCACTAGTTTATTTATCCCATTAGGTCTTAATCAAAGTCCTATGTAGACAATTAAAGATCGTAATAAATTCTGTGACCCTTTAAAACTTCCAAGATATTGTGCTTACACTCAACAGTCAAGTGTTCATTTAAGTGGCTGACTGAGGGCCAGAAGTTAAAAATAACAAAGCTAGAGAAGCCTATAAAAGATATCTAAACACTACCTGCTTACAGTTTTCACTTTCTAAGACAAGATCTGAAAGACCAAGAAAATTAGAACTCATAGAACTGCTCACAGACTTGTCAGGTGTGCAAAGCAAAACCGCCACATCACTGCCTAAGACCAACAGGAAAATTTGGCTGGCATGAGAATAGTGACGCACTAGCACACTGTCCAGGGTTTTTGGACAAATACTGCAAAAGTCAACATCACATGTATGCAAAACAACATCTAGATAAGCCATAAGCATTCTGGAATCAAGTGCTGTAGCAAGATAAAACAAAAATTCAATATTGCAATCACCAAAGTTTGGAGGAAAAAAATGAGAAGAAACTAACACTTTGCCGACTGCTAAGAACAGGGGTAGATGTATTATGCTTTTGGTTTGTGTAGCAGTCAGTGGCACGGGAAATGTTGTGGGAATAGAGGGCAGAAAAGATTGTAAATATCTATAAATCCTGGAAGCTACTGTCCCACAGTCAAGGAAGAAGTGGAAGAAAAAAAAACGAAATGTGAAAAGTGGAAAAAAATCCTAAATAAAGAATAGAAAGACTGCTAGCTGGCTACAATAAACTTTTGAATGCAGTGATTTCAGCCAAAAGGGTTAAACACTACGTACTGATGCTTCATTTTATGTTTTACTTTTTCCCCAGTATGTTAAATTCAAGAAATAGTAATGTGTGCATTAAAAATTGCAGAAATGTTATATTAAGTCTTATACAACAGGTAGTTCCGGCCACACAAGCTGATTAGTTGAGAAGAGTCCTAACTTTTTTCACAAACACTATATCAATCCACTGAGACGCCGTTGCTAAGCAACAACTGTGACAGCTGTGGGAAACGCTCAAGACCATTTGAACATTTTTACTTCTTACTTTGCGCACAAACAGAAAATGGATACGTTTAAGATTATATTTGACCGAAAGCCAATTTGGTCAGACTCTGAAGATGAGACTACACTAAATTCCCAAACTGTCATCACCACTGAGCAAGCTTTTCAGTTGGCAGCTGTGACGGAAGAACATCTAAACAACCTGGAATCAGCCAGAAATTAACCGAATACCGTTCGCCAAACAAAATGGGCTGTAAGATGTTTTACAGATTGGTTGGAACTTGATATTGTGGCAGTTTTATGGCTCAGTCCGTACTTCAAAAGGCGAGGCTTACAGCATACTGTGCAGCAAGTGAGCGGAGTTCGTTACTCTGACATAGCAACATGCTGCTTGTTAAGCAACTATAATTTGGCAGAAGGAATTGCTAACAGTAAAACATATTAAATGCCACGTTTACAGCCCAATTTATTTATTTCTTACTTTATTTATTTAACTGTTGTATAAAACCAATAAAACACTCAAGGTAATGTGTTATCACGAATAACATCGTTATTTCACAATAACACATGATCTCTCGTGTTCTATTGCTTAAATGTATAATATTTAAGTTCAAGTGCAAAGGTGGTGTTAAACTGTTTTCACTTAGCAAATCAACAAAATGTGAAATTTGACAAAGAGTGCCCAGCCTTTTGCATATAACTGTATATGTCTATGTTTTTGCAGGTGTAACAGCTGAAGTCTTCAGTGCAAGTGACAATGTGGCAAGTGACAAAGTGGTAGTTAAATATGAATTGATTAAATACATCACATTTAAAATCTCTAATTTATTACATTTTATAGTGCTTTTAGATACACTGTAGAATTAAGATGGATTCTAATAAGTATTAAAATGAAGAGAATGTTTGACATGTGACTGCTCTTTTTAACACAGAAGACAGATCAAGTAAACTACGCTTCTCTGACTTTTGGCAACAAGCAGAGGAGAACTGTACAGAGGAGGACCAGTGTTGACACCATAGTCATATATGAGGCTGTACAACACCAAGAGGAATCATAACTTGTAACAAAACACATATCTTCAAGTGTAGGGGGTCCAGTCATGATGCTTTATACCCCCCAACCCACCCACCCAGCATTGTTTTAGCACCGATTGACTTTTTTAAACAACATCTTTAGATTAATTACATCATAGCTCCAGATTAAACCAGATTTTCTTTATACAGAATATGTTACAAGACAATTTAGCTTTGAAATATAAGCTTTGTTTCAATGTTTTTTAGATGAGTTCAGAACTGATGTTGGCATTTAGCATTTTGTCTGTGCTGTTGCTCTGTCTCCACCAGAGACCACTATAAGAATGAAATGTATGGCATTCTAGTTACAACCTGTAGGTTTCAGTAACTTTTTGTTAACGTTTGATGCCATGGCAGCTTAATTACGCATATCAAACATAAGCACAAATACTTAAGCTTTCAAGACATCAAACGTTACGACACGTAATGGCAATTACAGCTAATGGTGACAAACCACTGCTTTATTACTAAACAAAGTCTGTCAAGACAGCTCATGACAGCAAATACATCAGCCATGGCATGTTATGTCAATTTTATGTAGCAGAGTTCAATTAAAGTGTTTCCTATGTTTCATTTACTCTGACTTATATTTTGCTAATATCTAGGATTAGTTTAATCCTAATATTTGAAAATGAGTTTCCTTTGAAGGACAGACATCTCACTCACACCTCTATTTCACAAACCATAATATACAATGAATGCATGTTTAATGTATTGTTTCCAGAACTCCTTACTCATCTGATAAAATTAAATAAAATTAATAGATTTGTAATTTTGTTTTAACTGATTTAGGAACATCCTGCCATGCAATGCAGCACTTTGGGGGTGGTTTGAGGGTGTAGTTTGAGGGTGTTTATCATTAAATGTTCCCACTCTGTAGACACAGCAGTAATCTTTGCCCTGTGGTTGGAGGGGCAGGGAGTGGAGGGGACATGCTCTATGTGGGCCTATCAGATCGCTTCATATATTAGGAATGTGGGCCCAACTTGAATACGTGAGACAGATTTTATGGTTTTATGACCAGTGACAACCAATCAATCTATCCAGTAAAATAATATTCATTTACTCATGGTGTGGAGGCCCCTGTCAAATGTGAAGGCCATAGGCAATCGCCTATTCCACCATTAGCTGCCACAGGCCCTGCCGAATGGTGTTTTAAATGGTGCATCAGTCTTCAAGTTACAGGAAAAAGACAGAGAGATTTTATTTGAATAAGGTGTTAGATGGTTTATTTCCTACTGGGGTCATTACAGTGTCACAGTTACACGGTTAGCCATGGTGTATGATCAGACCGTTACCTCACTGTTGACTGTTCCAAAATACAGAACAATATGATAAAACAATAAAATAAAACGGCTAGACAAAAAAGAGTGTGTGAGTCAATACAACTTAAAAATATAATTGCAATGGAATATGGTACAATTACGTTCCCAAATTAAAGGTCCTAAAGACGTACCCTTGGGGGTACCAGCACAGCCACAAGAGGGGTACCACCCCAGAGACAGTTTAGTACCTCTTTTCCTGACAGTGTGTTTTAGCTGTGACCCTCTCCCTTTTGAGTCACTTTACAGCAGTGCAAATCAGTCCTTAGGGACCACCAGGCAGTCCAGACAGCAAAAATGTGGACTGTCTAGGGGTCCCGGAGGAAGAGTTTGAGAAAGACTGCTCTAGAGCTGCTTCTTCACATTTCTCCAAGTGCAGGGGAGATGGAATTCACAGCACTGGGACACAACACTGATAGATAGTAATATCACACACGTGGCTACCAAGCACAGAAAAACACAGCATTGCTGGCCATAAATAATCCAAACAGCAACTTTGCAAAAATTTGACAGAAGAAAAAAAGAAAAGTGAAAAAACATCAGGCAATACCTGAGTCTGACTGGTTCACGGATGCACAGAGTGTAAAAAGAGACAACTACAACACACAGAATGGTACTTCAAAAAGTAAGCTAATGTTAGATGAGAACAGCTCTTTGTGGAGTAAATGCTTTAAACTAGTAGCTGCCAAGACAAGAAATGTGTCAAATCTGATAACGCATTTGATAAAAAAACAGGTTTAATCTCTGTGAAGAAAACTGCATGAAGAGCAGCACTAACATTAATGCTTTCCCGATGGAGAAACATACTACAACCAAACACAGACACAACTGTTTTCAGTGATGACATATCAGCAGGTTAAATTAAAGTTTATCGGGCTGGCTTCTGATCTTTGCAAAAAAACAAAAAAAAGTTAACTACTGTGGCATTTGTTGCTGTGGCAAACACATCTGTACTCAACTAGTACCAAAGCTAGCATTTATCAGCTAGTCAGCCAGCAGCCAGACTGAACTACACACACACTCCTGCACAAAAAAATGTCTTTTATGGGTCTTAACAACAAATCTTTAAACAAATAGATAAAGTAACTTAATATGGGAAGCTTTTAAATAAATATAAATTGTAAATAAATGTAAATTTACAAACATTTACAAAAAGTGTTGAAACAGTTGAAAAACATTGTCAAACTAGTAAATCTAGACTCTGACCAGGCCAAAACCATTTATAAAAACCATTATATTTTGGGCTTGGCCCATTTTCTTTGTCCGGGGGTGTACATACAAAATCATTTTTGAGGGTTTCATGAAGGAGCCCTATTTTCTAAGACATGTAAATGCCATATCATTAAGAACTATTACAGCCTTTGTCAACTGTTTAAGCTCCCTGGTTATGTGGGCTAACTAGCTGAAGAGGTGATTTTCCTCTGTTTGAATGACTATATTTAGTGGTTAAGTATTTATGAGATTCTACAGTGAGGTTATTAGGTTAAATCGGTGGTAATGATTATACCTCACCACAGGAGATCTAAGATGTATTTTTATTACCTACAGCATTAGCGAAGTGATTCATGTGGAAGGCCAAGAGGAGGGGAAGATGGAATTGTTATTTATTATTATTAATAAATTACATTTCCTTCTCACATTTCTGTCTTGTTTGTCACAATTACTAAGCTGGTTTTGAAAAAAGTATCATTTTGTTATTCCTATTGAATTCAGGGTATCAGATTGGTATCAAGGAATTTCAATCTATAGCCAGCCATAGTTATCAAATTAGCTAATTATCGATCTTCGTCTTACATCTTTCTCTTTGCCATTTCGTTAGCTACTAGCTAGGCAAAACTGTTATCTGCGTGGCTGTGACCAGTAGTCTGCACATCAATCTTCAGGGTTAAAGGTGAAAACCGTGATAGAACTGTATATTTTAACAATCAGCGAAACTTTTAGTTAGTTAGTTAAATCTAGTTCAGCTGTGGATCCACAACAGGGCAGTGAAAGAGCCGCGTGTTGCCGACCACTGACTTAGCTAAAGCAGAAAAACATTTTTGTGATAGACTATTACTAACAGTACTGCGCAGAGCCAGGGTCACTGGTGAGAGTTTTGAGGCTAAAGTGTTGCTGAAGTTTAAAGGACTCTGAATGTCATGTCTGTCTGGGTCTTGCTGAAATGTTTAAATTGGAGCACTTATATTTCAACAGTTGACAACACTTTGCACAAAATTGTTTGGTTTGTATGTGTTTGGTTATTTTTGTTGCTTTTTGTAAGTAAAACCCTGGAATGATTGACTTTACTTAGTTTAAATTTTTGTTGGATATCACGCCTTTGGTAGTGTAAGTCTGATTGTTGGTTACACTTAAACTTATTTTTTAGTAATTTCTTTTGTATATTTGCAGCTTTTCAGTTGTATGTTTCTTTCTGGTACATGATTAAATGCAGTGTCTTGGTGACATTTTCAGTTAGGCTTGTTTGGTGTGTCAGGTGGAGATTCACAAACATTCTGACAATCATGCTTTGAAAGTAGCTAAAAAGTAGCCACTACTTTTTTTCTGAAAAAGTAGCTAAATTGTAGCTAGCTACAAATTTTGGGAAAGTAGCTACAAAGTAGCTAACTACTAATTTTTCAGTAGCTATTCAAACCCTGCTTTACACACACTACCCTTTAAAGGTGTTATTATCAAACATCAAATGAACAAACATACATCACTGTTGCCCTCTAAAGGTGTTACTAACAAGCATCAAATAAACAAACATTACTCACCACCGGCCTTTAAAGGTGTTACGAACATCACATTACTCACCGCTGCCCTCTACAGGTCTTATTAACAAACATCAAGTAAACAAACATCACTCATCGCTGCCTTCTGAAGGTGTTTTAGCAAACATCAAATAAACAAATATTACTCACTGCCACCCTCTAAAGGCATTACAACCAAACATCAAATAAACAAACATTGCTCACCACCGCCCCTTTAAAGTTGTTATTACCGAATACCAAACAAACAAACATCACTCACTGCCACCCTCTAAAGGTGTTATAACCAAACATCAAATAAACAAACATTGCTCACCATCAGCCTTTAAAGGTGTTGTTACCATACATCAAATAAAGAAACATCACTCACTGCTGCCCTCTAAAGGTGTTATTAGTGAACATCAAATGAAGTCAAGTCACACTGGCAAGGAAAAGTGGCAAGGAAAAACTCCCTAAGAGTAAGAGGAAGAAATCTTGACAGGAAGCAAGACTCAAAAAGGGGACGCATCCTCCTCTGGTCGACACTGAATAGCAAACAATAAGAAGAGTAATATAAGCATAGAATAATGGCTATGATTAAATAGTTCTGAGTCTGTGCAGCAGTAGCATCAACAGGAGGGTCGGTTCAATGAACAAACTTGTTTCACCGTCACCCTCTAAACGGGTTACTAACATCAAATAAACAAATGTTACATCTAAAAGTTCCCTCATCTTATAACTTTTATCCTTTCAGTATGGTACACATATTACACAGGAAATTTATCACACCCAATTTTTTTCCTGAGTATAACAAAAAACTACAGTTTTCAATGTTATTATGGACCTTAAACTTACATTCCTTATTCTAAACAATTCATGATTAATTTGCTGGAACCATGATGTTAAAATTGACGTAAAAGATTTAGCATTTACTGAGTAAAGCTCTACTACATTGTATGAGTAACATATGTATCTTAGTGAACAAATCTTATGTAAGTGAAACCCAGCTGGCCAATCATCCAGCTGCATTTAGCCACCCCATTTGCTCCACCCCATCCCTTTCCTTTATCTTACCAGAGTTTGCATTTTAGATGAATTTACAGTAGAGCAGAGGAAGGTCTTCTTTAAGCCAATCAGAAAATGTCTGGACTATTATATTTTACTTGTCTGGTCATGATCCAGTGTAAGTATACATGCTTATTACCTTTGTACTAGTTTGGAATACAAAACAAAAAGTTTAACCTGTAAAAGAATTGAAAATAACATATTTAGAGCTTAGAGTTTTGAAGTATGTGAAGTTACAAAAGTTTCAAATTTAGTAGTTCATGATGTGATCTTAAGTTCTCTATTTGTGCATCCTGTCCTTTTAAGGTGGATGTGCTACTGAAAGATTTGTCTCACAGCTCGAGTCAACAGTGAGGGTCCAGCCAAGGCACTCCACCAGTCTTGCATGCCAGGCTCAGATAGGAGGCAGCTTTTCAATATTCTGGATAAAAATTCCTCTCAATGAAACTCCAGTCTGTGTAGCTACAGCTCAAACATATGTGGATGTGACAATGTGTAAACAATTCGAAAACCATTCCAGAATCAAAGTCACATGGAAAAAAAAGATATTTAGTTTGTCATTTTCATCAGTGGAACAAACAGATGTTGCAACATACTTTTGTGGAATGTATAGTTATGGACATTTGTTTTTTGGAAATGGGAGTAAGCTGATCCTTGAAGAACATGCTGATGGTGAGTATTAAACATTTGGATTTAAGACATCATTATTGCGCGAAGTGACAGATCAGTTTTGGTATTACTTTAGATTTGTCATCAACAAAGAACAACTGAATTTTTGGTGATAATTTAGCTTTGTCACAATTTAAAGAAACAATTTACAGATTTAACTTTAGTTTTCTTTATTGACTCTTGAGTACCATCATTTGCAGTCTATACATTTTACCTTCAATATTTTCAAATGCAGCACCTGCATGAGTCTATAACTCATTACTAATTACTAAGATTTTTTAAATGTACCCATTTCTATCAATCAGGCTATTTTGACAAGTTTTCAAAGTTAATTTGTTCAGTTTTCAAAAGTTTCTTATTTGTGAATGTATACCTCTTCTACAGCTACAGTTTCACCAAACACAACTATAAAAGACAATGAAGAGAATCATGGTGAGTGTGATCTGACTCTTAGCTCTCATCATCATTGTCTATAATTATCTGTGCTTTTTTGTTTCAAAATTCTTCTGCTGAAAATTAGTACCACTTACTTATTATTTACAGTGTAAAATACAGTTGCACAATTATAAAAGTAATATATTTAGTTTTAAATGAGATGATTTTTGTTTGTGAAATATTCAAGTTAAAACTTAACCCCTAAATCATTTTCTCTTGTCACACAAGGAAAAGTGTTACAGTATGAATACCTAGTGCCAGCATTAGCAGTAACTAATGTGGGCTCCATATTGTTCATCATGTGGCTCTGTTACCTCTTAAAGAAGAAACAATTAGGTAAGAATGACTGTGTAAAAATGCTGTTATAGAGAAGCATCTCATATTTCATATTTATCCACATATTGAAAAAAAATTGGAGAATTTTTTTTATTAAAGAGTGTGAACATTCAAAATTTAGTACCTTTTTAAAAAATACATCTCATAAAACGTGGTAATTTTTTTAATTTCCAACATAAAAAAATAATGTAATATATGAAATATATTGCCAGTAATCACGGTCACAAATGTGATTTACAGTGTGCATTATACAGATGACTGTTAAAAGTACATATTTTGCTGATATTCTGAGTAAAAAGAAAAAAAAGTTAATGCCATCTCTGCATAGAACAAATGTGAACATGGCTTAGTTCTGCAAATGTTACTGCACAATTATTGTTTATTGGCTTAATTTAACATATAACATCTGTCATATATAATACATACCCACTAGAGTGCTTTCTAAGGTCTAAGAGTTTATTTAACCCATTAGGTCTTAATTAAAATCATATCTAGACAATTACAGATCATAATAAATTCTGTGACCTTTAAAACCTAGCATACACTCAACATCCAAGGGCTCATCTAAGCGGCTAACTGAGGGCCAGAAGTTAAAAATAAAGGTAGAGAAGACACTACCTGCTTACAGTTTTCACTTTCTAAGACAAGTTCTGGAAGACCAAGAAAACCCCCTCCCAGAACTGCTCATAGACCTGTCAGGTGTGCAAAGCAAAACCCCCACATCACTGCCTAAGACCAACAGGAAAACATGGCTGGCATGAGAATAGTTATGCACTGGCACACTATGCAGGGTTGCTGGATAAATATTGCATAAGTCAACATCAGAGGCATTCTGGAATCAAGTGCTGTAGTAAGATGAAACAAAAATTGAAAATTACAATCACCAAAGTTTGGAGAAAAAAGGAGAAAAAAAATAACACTTTGCCAACTGCTAAACATAGGGGTAGATGTATTATGCTTTTGGTTTGTGTAGCAGTCAGTGGCACGGGAAATGTTGTGGGAATAGAGGGCAGAAAAGATTGTAAATATCTATAAATCCTGGAAGCTACTGTCCCACAGTCAAGGAAGAAGTGGAAAAAAAGGAAATGTGGAATGTCAAAAAAAAAAAAGAATAGAAAGACTGCTAGCTGGCTACAGAAACTTTTGGATGCTGTGATTTCAGCCAAAAGATTTAAGTGCTAAGTACCGATGTTACATTTTGTGTTTTCTTTTTTCTAATATGTTAAATATAGCAAATAAATAATGTGTCCATTGAAATTTGCAGAAATATTATATTAGGACATACATAATATTTAAGTTCAAGTGCAAAGGTGGGGTTAACTTTTCACTTCGCAAATCAACAAAATGTGAAATTTGACAAAGAGTACCCAGTCTTTTGCACACAACTGTATATGTGTATGTTTTCGCAGGTGTAACAGCTGAAGTCTTCGATGCAGGTGACAATGTAAGTGGTAGTTAAATGATGAAACACATAACATTTAAAATCTCTAATTTCAGAAATTTTCACAGTGCTTTTAGATACTGTAGAATTAAGATGGTTTCTGAAAAGCATTTAAATGAAAACGTTTGACATGTGACTACTCTTTTTAAAATAGAAGACAGATGAAGTTAACTATGCTGCTCTGACCTTTGGCAACAAGCAGAGGAGAACTGTACAGAAGAGGACCAGGGTTGACACAGTGATATATGGAGCTGTACAACACCAAGAGGACTCATAACTTGCAGCAAAACACATATCTTTATTGTAAAGCGCAGGGGCTCCATTCGTAATGCTTTATAACCCCCAACCCACCCACCCAGCATTGTTTAAGCACTGATTCATGAGTAAAGCCATTTCTTTTTATATAATATTTTACAGGGCAATTTAAACACTGAAATAAAAGCCTTTGTTTTATTGTTTTCAGATGAGTTTAGAACTGATGTTGGTATGTAGCATTTTGTCTGTGTTGTTGCTCTGTCTCCACCATAGGCCTCTATGAGAATGAAATGTATGGCATTCTAGTTACAACCTGTAGGTTTCAGTAACATTTTTGTTAATATTTGATGCCATTGCATCAACTTGATTACCCATTTCAAACATAAGCACAAATACTGACATAAGCTTTCAAAGCATCAAACATTACGACATGTCATGACAATTACCGCTAATGACAACAAGACACAGTTTTATTACTAAACAAAGTCTGTCCAGACAGCTCACAGCAGCATATACATCAGCCATGGCATGTTTGTGGCTATTGTATATAAATGTTATGTAGCAGATTTCAATTCAAGTTTTCCCTAGGTTTAATTTCCTCTGACTTAGATTTTGCTAATATCTAGAATTAGCTTAATATTTGAAAATGAGTTTCCTTTGAAAAACAGATATTTCATTCATACCCCTTTTCCACAAACCATAATATACAACAAATGCATGTTTAATGTATTGTTTCCAGAATCCCCGACTTATCTGATCAAGAAAAAAAATATATAGATTTGTAATTTTGTTTTAACTGATTTAGGAACATCACTGCATGAAATGCAGCATTTTTAGTTTGAGTGTGTTTAATTTATCATTAAATTTACCCACTCTGTAGGCGCACCAGTAATGTTTGCCCCATGGTTGGAGGGACGGGGAGAACTCTTTATATATTAAGAGGGTGGGGCCCAACTTGAATAAGGAGATTATATGGTTTTATGACCAGTGACAACCAATCAATGTATCCAGTGAGAAAATAATACTCTTTTACTCATGGTGTGGAGGCCCCTGTCAAATATGGAGGCCATAGGCTGCCACAGGCCCTGCTGAATTGTGTCTCAAATAGTGCATCAATCATCAAATTACAGAAAAAAAGAGAGAGAGAGATGTTAGCTAAATATAAGGTGTTAGATGGATTATTCCCTACTAGGGTCAAAACTAGGGCTGCAACAAACAACTATTTTGATAGTCGAATAATGTATCAATTACTGAAATGAATAATTGATTATTCAGATTATGAACTGCTCAATTACTAAATAACTCGTGTAGCTATCAGCTATTACGTTTAGCTTGAGGTTGTTGTATGCATTTGTTAACTAGCAATGGAGACAATAAAGATGAATACCTTGTTTAAAAATTCACTGTTTTAATGAACTTTCCCGCTAATACAAAAGATAAATAAAACAATATGTTTGTCAAAATAAGCAGCAATAAAATTTAACAAAACTAAATCAGTATTTCCTTAATCACACCAACAGGTTCTCTGTGCTTCACCAACCACATGGCCATATCTACGCATTAACATCACTCAAACAATAAGCATCACACAAACATTAGCGTGGATCGCTGCGTTCTCTCCATTATATAATCCTATTCTGCTTTCTGAGTGCAACATTCTTGAAATAGTATAATTTCTTTCTTAAACTGCTGCTCTGTAATGGTACTGAAGCGAATTTGACCACCCCAAAATGGCAGCGCCGTTGACATGCCTGGCTGAAGCCGACGCAGCATCTATGTATGTATATCTATGAGCAACACGTCTCCAGCCACAAACGTTAGTTTTGTTCAAATTCGGCAAGCAGTGTCAAATTTTTGTGGCAAACTTGTTCTCTATGAACAGTTAAATGTGAGGGATTTTGTTTAAACATTCCATTTCAACAGTAACCCTTCGTCCAGCTCCCCTGTATGTTTGCAGAGAACTACTACCTGAAACTGTTTGCGAGTGGTGGCAAACATTTGAGCAGAACTCAAAGCAAACAAAAAACTGTTTGCAACTGTTTAGAAATGTTCTCCTATGTTCAAGCTCCATTAACGATTTCAGAGAACATGCATTTCGGAATAGATGATGTTACAACTCACAACATGAACTAGGACAGCTTTTAACATCAGCATTAGCTAACTAGCTAGTTAGAACAACTATCTCACTGAGATGTATCTTCTTCATCCAGTGAGCCGATGTGTTTCCTCTTCAGATGCTCCAACATGGTGGATGTGCTCCTGTGCCAGCTAAGGTCGGCTTTACAAATAGCACAACTGAAAACGTTTTTTCAGGGTTAAGTGTGACCCCCCCCACTGTTTGTTCTTGAGGCTGCCATCACTCTTTTGTTGACTCTCCAGTCAGCGGTAATGGCAAAACATTCCTAGCAAGCGCAAGAAACATGCACAATGACATGACCAACTAATCTATTAAATTAGCTGCCAACTAATTTGGTCACCGATTTTAGTCGACTAAGTCGATTAATTGCTGCGTGTGTGGAGTCAATACAACTTAAAAAGCATAACTCCAATGGAATATGGTACAATTACATTCCTTAAATAAAAGGTACTGAGGACGTACCCTTGATAGTACCACAACAGCTACAAAAGGGGTACCACCCCAGAGACAGTTTAGTACCTCTTTTCCTGAGAGCGGATTTGAGCTATGACCCTCTCCCTTTCAACTCACTATGAAATGCTCTTGAGCAGTGGTTCTCATACTGGTCCTCAGGAACTACCAGACAGTTCACAGTACCAAGTGGTTTTGCTCTGTCTCTATGTGTTGCAAGTTGAGTTGGAGCAAAAATGTTGGCTGTCTAGTCAGCCCTGAGGACCATTTTCAGGACGACTGTTCTAGAGCTCTTCTTCACATTTCTCCAAGTGCAGTGAAGATGGACTTAGTAATATCACACACATGGACAAAAACACAGCATTGTTGGCCATAAATTAACCAAACTGCAACTTTGCGAACATTTGTCAGCTCTTTTGCAGCTCATTCATTCTGAATGATGTAACATGTATACGTTACTCAAGGTTTTAACATACTTAGCTTATAATCACAGAATATCAAGCCGCGATGGTGAGAGACTTGCCTTCAATGGGATTTCAGTTGGCTGGGAGATTTTACTGAAAAGTAATTCTCAAAAATATACTGTCAGTAGGACTAAAAGGCACTGACAAACACTTTACTGAGTACTGAAAATTAAAAGTACATCATAAATTATTATTAAAATCACATCAGGCAATATCTGAGTCTGACTGGTTCGCAGATGCACGGAGAGTAAAAACAGAAATCGACAACACACAGAATGATATCACATAAAAGTAAGTTAATGTTAAATGAGAGCAGCTCTTTGCGAAGTAAATGCTTTACTGATAAAGCATTTGAAAAAAAAATAATGTCTGTGAAGAAAACTGCAAGAAGAGCAGCACTAACATTACTGCATGCCCACTGGAGAAATATACCACAACCAAACACAGACACAAATGTTTTCAGTGAGGACATATCAGCAGGTAAAACAACAGTTCATTTCAGAACTTTGCAAGAAAAAGTTAACTATGGTGGCGTTTGTTTGGGTGGCAAGCATGTCTGGATTCAACTAGCACAAAAACTAGCTTTTATTAGCTGGTCAGCCAGCTGCCAGACTGAACTACACAACGGTCCTGGGCCAAAAAACATGGGCTCTTAAATGTCTTACACCTTTTTCCTTTGATTTCTTTAAATGTTGACATTTTGTGTGTAAATTTGCAGACAACTTTTTACAGAGAGAAGAAGCAGTATTCTTCCACCGAGTACTGATGGCTTTAAACAGTTGAAAAACATTGCCAGGCTAGTTAGTGTTAAATGTAACTCCAAATATTCTCTGTAGGGTTTAATTCTAGACTCTGACCAGGCCAAAACCATCAGTAAAAATCATTATATTTTGGGCTTGAGCCCATGTTTTTGCCCAGGAGTGTACATACTAAATCATTTTTTGAGGGTTTCATGAAGGAGTCCTATTAACTAGGACATGTAGTTTTCATGTCTTTTGACCTTGCTTTGACCTTGCTAGGGATCAGCTCTTCTCTAATTAATGTGGTCATCCACAAGGAAACCACATCATTCATTATGAGGGGGATGAATGTCAGAGCAGTAACCAAACTTATCATTAAGAACTGTTACAGCCTTTTATGACTGTTTAAGCTCCCTGGTTTAGGTGGACTAACTAGCTAAACAGGTGTTTTTTTCCTCTATTGCATGATTATATTTAGCGCTTAAGTGTTTTTAGATTCTACAGTCAGGTTATTATCAAATCAGTGATAATAACTGACATTATACCTCACCACGGTAGATCAAAAGATTTTTAACTACAGCATCAAGGTGAAGTGATCCGTCTTAAAGGCCAAGAGGAAGGGAAGAATTTTTATTATTAATAAATTACATTTCTTTCTCACATTTCTGTTTTGTCACAATTACTAAGCAGGTATTTAATTTTGTTACTGATATTGAATTCATGGTATCAGATTGGTAACAAGAAATTTCAATCAACATCCAGCCATAATTATCAAATTAGCTTTGTTTTTTTGTCAAAAATCCATGACTGTCTATGAGAATCATGCTTTGAACAACATTGTGTCCTAAAAAACTTCAGAGAAACACTAGATAATTGGGCCAACTCTTTATATGTGGATGGTGATCCAGTTTCTTTGTTTTCATTATTTTTTAGTTTTTTTTAGTTTCATACATAGGGATATTCAGTGATGTTTTGTAGTTACACAGATAATTCCCCAAAAAAACAATACAGAAATAAATAATGTTTGGTTTAAAGGATAAAGAAATAGTAGAAAAGTAATATTTAACTACCTCCCTCTGTGTTTTTAAATGCTTACATAATTGTGATTGATAATGTGATTCTGAGAAACTGTGATATTTTGACTAGGTTATCATACTGTAGCATACTCATAATAATAATAGCTTAACATAATAATGTTAAGCTGCCTGATCATTACAATCGACAAGAAGGCTTAGAATTCACTGGGTAAAGCTCTACTGCCCTGTAGCATATGTATCTTAGTGATTACATCTAATGTAAATGTAACCCAACTGGCCAATCATTTTGCTGAATTTAAAAAGGACAACGCTCCGCCCACCTCCTGTCCTTTGTCTTACCAGAGTTTGCATTTAAGATGAATTTACAGTAGAGGAGAGGAAGGTCTTCTCTAAGCCAACCTGAATATGACTGGACTATTATATCTAACTTTTCTAGTAATGACCCAGTGTGAGTACATACCTTTAACTCATTTATCTAATCCTTTGAAAACTTTGTTCTATAAGCTTGGAATACAAAAGAAAATGTTTAACCTGTAAAAGAACAGAAATTGACAGATTTAGAGTTTACAGTGTAGGGCTATGAAGTTGCGCATTCTAAATTCAGTCATTTATTATATGACCTTAAGTTCACTTTATGAGGGTTAATATAGTATCTCTGCATTTGTGCATCCTGCCATTTTAAGGTGGATGTGCTGTTGGAAGCTTTGTCTCACAGCTGAAGCCAACAGTGAGGGTCCAGCCTGGACTCTCCACCAGTCTTGAGTGCCACGTTCAGCTAGAAGGTCGCTTTTCAATATCCTGGATAAAAATTCCTCATAATGAAGCTCCAGTCTGTATAGCTACAGCTAAATCATTAGTGAATCATGTGGAAATGTGTGAACAATTCGAAAACCATTCCAGAATCAAAGTCACATGGGACCAAAAGACCTTCAATTTGTCATTTTCATCAGTGGAACACACAGATGTTGGAACATACTATTGTGGGATGTTTAGGTATAAACATCTTTTCTTTGGAAACGGGAGTAAGCTGATCCTTGAAGAACATGCTGATGGTGAGTATGAAACAGCTGGAATTCAGACATTTTTTTGAGAGAAGTGACAGATCATTTTTGAGAATAATTTAGCTTTGTAAAGAACATTGGAATTGTCTTACTGTATAATAACAGAGTGGCTTTACAAATGCAGAAAAAACTTATATAAATAAACCTAACATACATTTAGGATCATATTGTTTGCATCCTTCTTTAAGATTTTCTTTAAGACTTATCTAATTATGTCAATCAGAGTCTTTTGCCAATTTTCAAAGAAAACTAAAGATGACTTTATGACTTTTGAACATAGTAACTCTCTTATACAGACGTTTCACCGAACACACCAATCAACAGCAACGAAAAGATTGAAGAGAAAAATGGTGAGCGTGATGTGATCATTAGTGCCTTTCATTCAACAAAAATGTATTTTGATCTGTAGTCATTTGTTCTAAAGTTGTCTTGCTGAAAATTCATACCACCTGATTTATTATTTACAGTTCTGAATGTACAATGTATTGTACCATAATACAAATATTATGGTCAGATAATTTAAAGATAACAAGTATAGTTTTATATGGGATCTTTTTTTAATACAGTGTGACATTTTAGTTAAAACTTACACTAAATTACTTTCTCTTGTGATGCTAGGAAAGCTGTTTGAATACTTGGTTCCAGTATTAGCAGCAACTAATGTGGCATCGATTTTTCTAATCATTTTACTCATCCATCTCTTTAAGAAGAAAAGATCACGTAAGAACAACTGTGTGAAAATGTTGCTATAGAAAAGAAAACACTACATAATTACCCACATATTGAAAAAAACACAATGGAAAATCATTAACACTCCACATTTATCACCAAATGTAACTGATCTACATCCCAGTAACAGACGTGTTACCCAGTAATGTGTATGTTTTCACAGGAGTAGCAGATGAGGTCAGCACTGCAAGTGACAAAGTAGGTGCTAGTTACATGTGGATTAATGAAATAAATCACATTTCAAATATAAAAGTTATGAAAATTGCTCTCTAGCTACCCCTCCGAACTAATACACTTCCTAAAACTGAAAACCTTGTTAGATATCTTTTATTTGGAATTCACTTTGGCCAAGAATTCTCTTTTCATCAAGCTGAACCATCTTCACTTAGGATATGGCTGATTGGGATTGAAAATGTAATGACTTTTAACGTAACAGTCAGCATATTTTTTTCTTTTAAAGAAACTGCGCAATATGTAGTGGCGGGGTGGAATGGGAACAGGTTGGGGGGATGGACACACATTTGTATCATGTTTGATATTCTTGATTGTATCCTCGCCTATGTTTACTCTCTATGTAAAATCCAAATAAATATTAAATTACAAAAAAAGATTCCTAATGAATGATTAAAGGATGAGAACATTTAACATGTTATTGCTCTTTTTATAACAGAAGACAGCAGAAGTCAACTACGCTGCTCTGACCTTTGGCAACAAACAGAGGAGGACAATGCAGAAGAGGACCAATTTGGACACTAAAGTCATATATGGAGCTGTACGACACCAAGAGGAGTTATAACTTGCAGCAAAACTGACACATTTCTTCAACACAAAGCTGGATCATGAAGTACTTCACTGCCATTGTTTTCAGATGAATTTAGAATTGATGTTAAAATGTAGCATTAGGTCTGTGTTGTTGCTTTCTCTCCACCAGAGGCCTCTATGAGAATGAAATATATGGCGCTGCAGTTATAGCCTTTATATTTACACTGATTTACACCAGAAGCAGCAAGCTGCACCTATAATGTTTGTTTCTAATATAGTGGCCAGTGTGTGTTGACCTGATATACTTCATGTTTTACAGAAACAAGAAGGTCTGCTATGTGATATCCCAAAACATATTTCCTATGTCTTCCTTAAACAAAGTGAAAAATTAGAATAAATAATATCAAATAAGAACAATATTAAAAATTATTTTCCACTACTGTGACATGAAATAATGTAAAACATTTTTTATTGCACTGCATAATATAATGTATATTTTAACTGTTTGCTGTTGAATCAACAAGCTGACAAATGTCAATTGTTGGTCATTATTTATCAAAGCTGCGTAAAAAATGCAAATGATGAATAAGCTTCGGTTTGTAAAATCAACTCTGGCCTACCAGCACCTCATTTACATATCAGTTATATGAAGCACACCTTAATTCATGCAGATGTTTCAGTAGAGAACCAATGAAACTACAGCATTCAGCGGATCAAGAGGCAATAGCTGTGCTCATAGGAGGAGCATGAGGTCGAGCAATGAGTGCACTGCTCCCCCTACTGACTGTTTATACTGTTACATTTTCGATGATTCTAAAGAATTAAATGTGAAATAAACAAAATGTCTTAAAAACTGAGTGTGTGATTGATGTGATTGTGTAACATGATTATTTTCCTAGAATAAAATTAAATGCTGCATTATTGCTGACTATTCACTTAGTCAATCAATTAACCAAATTTAGTTGAAAACTGGCATCAAAATAAACTAGAAACACTTAGCCTTGATGATTACAGGGCGCTGCTGATTCTAAAGATAACTCACATAGGACTTTTCCAGCAATGTGAAGTTGAAAGGCCTTAACAAGCAGTACACTATGCTATGATCAGAATAAATTTCAGAACAGCATAGTCAACATATTGAAGTATAGTCAATAAATGTGAAATCAGTCTGGAAAAGGTTTACAAACCCATTACTACGGTTCCGGGACTCCAGCGAACTACAGTGAAACGCACGCTCTTCAAATGGAGAACAGAATATTTTTTTAGTCAGTAACTGTGAAATCAGTCTAGAAAAAGTTACAAAGCCATTTGTAAGACTCTGAGACTCCAAGGAACAACAGACAACTTGAAACAATGATGAATCTTCTTCCCAAAGCACAGGAACGACTCATCCAGGAAGTCACAAAAGAACCCAGACAAACATCAAAGGAACTGCAGGGCTTGCTTGCCTCAGCTAAGGTCAGCCAGGTAAGGTCAGCCAGCATTCAGGAATCCACTGGCCAAAAACAGTGGGAGAGCTGCAAGGTGAAAACAATTGCTAACCAAGAGGAACATAAAAGCTTGTCTCACTTTTGCTAAACAACACCTTGATGACCCCCAAACTTTTTGGAATATGGAAATGTTCTGAGCACCAAAGAATTTAAAGTGGAACTTTTTGGAAGACAGGGGTCCCACTACATCTGGAATAAAGCTAACATAGCATTCAAATATGTGGTGGTAGTAGTGTGATAGTGTGGGGATGCTTTGGTGCTTCAGGGCCTGGGTGACTTGCTATTACTTATGATTACTTATGGAACCATGAATTCTACTCTCTAACAGAAAATCCTCAAGGAGAATGTCCAGCCATTAGTGCTTGATCTGTAGCTAAAATGCAGTTGGGTTACGCAGCAGAACAACGATCCGAAGCACAAGAGCAAGGCCACCTATAAATGGCTCAAAAGAAAAAAAAATAGAAAGGTGGAGTCGTCTAGTCAAAGTCATTACTTGAAGAAGAGTGGGTAAAAATTCCTCTAAAGTGATGCGCAAGACTGATCTCCAGTTATAGGAAGCACTTGGTTGCAGTTGTTGCTACTAAAGCTGGCACAATCCGTAAGTCTGTGGGGGGACTATTTTCCTTCCAAAAATGAAATCATAATTTAAAAACTTCTTTTGTGTTTTCTACATGTTCTCTTTGTCTTATTGCATTTTGTATGTGGATCTAACACCATTTAGTATGACAAATATGCAAAAATTGAGGAAATCAGGAGAGGACAAATACTTTTTCACAGCTCTGTAGCTACAGAACATGGACTGTGAAGTAAGCTTTTCACTGAAATAGATCAACTATGTTGGTATGTTAACATGCCCAACGCTATATTCCATAACTCCATCTAATCTGTCAAATATAACACAGAGCTGTTCTAGTAAAAGGTAGCAGTAATACTGCATGTTACAGCTCACTGAAGCAAATTTATAGAATAAAGACTAAAATCTGAAGGAGCAAACCTATGTTTTGAGTGTGAAGCCATTATCTAAGCTACTCCTGCTCCTTTATACTGTCTTTGTCGAAGCTAGCGTTAGCTGTGCGAGCAAACTAAAAAAGTTTCACACACCACAACACAGGTTAACTTCCAGCTTACTGATGCTTCATGTAATCATTGTATGCACGCTGTAGAGCAGTGGTTGAGAACCACTATTGTAGAGCATCTAGAGAGCTGACTGTCAATGACTGAAGGAGGTAGCTGTAGGCATGTTTTAGCATTTACTGCCTTTTAATACCGTCACTACACAATTCATGGATAAACCAGGGTAAACTGAGCTTAGTGTAAACATTTTTCTCAACATAAACTGATTACATTTAATTATGTGTTATACAGTTATTGTTTATTGTTTGTGGTTAGGCCATCTATGCCATCAGAACACCTCGGGTAAATAATTTATTGGCAATCTAATTATGGACTACTGTTATCTGATATGACAGTTATGTTTTAGAGCACATCTGTCAGGCTTCAGTCCTTGCAGGGCAAAAATACTGTAGACTTCAGCACACTGCCTCATTAAACACACATGATTCAGCTCATCAGCTAATTAGCAAGGCCTTCATGAACTGATTTCAGAGTGTTAAATGAGCGTAAACGCTAATCTCTGTGGCACTTTGGCCAAGAAGGTCCCCAGTCTGACATGCCTGTTTTAGAGTAACTCAGTGATTATAAATAATGTAATAATCTGTGTGTTTACCACTGGGTCCAACAGCTTTTCTAATATTTTATTATATTACAGACAGACATATATCTGCGTTTCTAAGCCCTGCAATGATATGCACACAATATCTATGATTTCTTCGTAAGTGCAACAAAAACTGCAATATCAAGAGCATATCTATCCTCCTGTATTGTACATAAGCTAGTTCTTCATTCTAAGTGGTTTTTGGCCAAGTTTCTAAGGCCATGTCTGTAAAATTGACCTAAAAGGCTTAGCATTCACAGAGCAACTCTGCTACATTCCTTGTATGAATAATATACGTTTTAATGTATTCATCTAAAGAAACTGTAACCCAACTGGCCAATCATATCGCTGTATGTAAAACTGACAATGCTCCTCCCCTTTCCTTTACCTTACCAGAGTCTGCTTTTTAGATGAATTAACAGTAGAGGAGAGGGAGGTCTTCTTTAAGCCAACCTGAATATGACTGTATTATTATATCTAACTTTTCTAGTACTGACCCAGTGTGAGTATACTTGAAAACCACTTAAATAGTCTAATTCTTTAGCATTTAGACTTTAGGGAGATTTAGAGTTTGGGATGGTGAAGTTGGAAAAGTTAGAAACATTTATGATCTTAAGCTTTTTTTATGGTATTTAATACGTAACTGCATTTGTGCACCCTGTCATTTTAAGGTGGATGTGCTGCTGGAAGTTCTGTCTTACAGCTGGAGTCAACAGTGAGGGTCCAGCCTGGACTCTCCACCAGTCTCGAGTGCCATGTTCTGCTAGATGGGCATTTTTTAATATTCTGGATAAAAATTCCTCTTAATGGAGCCCCAGTCTGTATAGCTACTGCTAAATCATTTGTGGACGACGTGACAATGTGTAAACATTTTGAAAACAATTCCAGAATCAAAGTCGCATGGAACCAAAAGACCTTCAATCTGTCATTTTCATCAGTGGAACACACAGATATTGCAACATACGTTTGTGGAACATACAATTATGGACAATATACTTTTGGAAATGGGAGTAAGCTGATCTTTGAAGAACACACTGGTGGTGAGTATAAAATAGAATTTAGACTTTTTGTAAAAACACTATTATTGAGAGAACTGACAGATTATTTCTGCTCTTAATTTCCAATTCTTCAGTAGAAGACACATAAATTACTAAAGTAAAAATAAAAGAACCATTAATAATTTCAGTTTCTTTAGCTCAGTCCTTGTTGCTAAGTCACATCAGTTTCATAATTGTAAACTGTTTTCTTATTTACAATTTCAGTGCCGGGACAAGTATATAACTGAAATAAACAGAGGGTACCCGGAGCTTATGGCTCCTTAGGGTAAACGCCCCCTGGATTTTATATTCTCTTTGAAACTAGATGGTACCAAATCAATTTAGCTCTCTACTAAACACCTGTTCATCATTATGTACTGTCAATGTTTGACAACTTATAAGTTCATGGCATGCAGTGGAAGAAAGTTGATCTAATAAATCACAGCTGTTTTCAAAAAATGTAGATTTATATTCTGAAGGGCAAGCATATAAATGTATAATGCATATATCTTTTGACAAAAAAACATTGTATGTATAGATGTAGTACAGCTGTATGATGTGTAGACGTGGTGGAAAGTATTAGTACCCTCGTATTTTATTCAATTAATGCAACAGTGTTCTTGAAAAGTGTTGAAGTTAAGAGATCTTTTGTCATCTATACATCCATGTCTTTAGTATGCAGTGAAACAAAACAAAAAACTGAAAGCTGTGAAACTGAATTTTCGCTACTTTTACAAAAGACTACAAAGTCTAATTGACCTGAGCAATACTGTTGATAGATTTTAGAAGTCATAAGAAATAACTATTGTAGTGATATTACAAGCAGACAGTTACCTTTTAATTAGCATCATGTGTCTTCAATTCTATAATCATTCATTGAGCCAGTTTAAATGGAGTAATGTACTCACTCTGCATCTCTGTGTATCGCATTAAATATAAAAAGAGAAGATAAAGCTGAGAGTTGTCTTTGAAGGTCAGGAAGAAGGTAATAGCCAAAATATTAAAAGCAAAAGTTACACGACCATTTCCAAAAAGCTTAATATTCCTGTGACCACTTTTGCAGACATAATCTAGAAGTTTAAGGCTCATGGGAGTGTAGGCAGCATCCCTAGACGTGGCTGCAAAAGAAAATTTGGAGGCATTTTGAAGCAAAACATAGAACAAACTGTCAGAAAACTGCGTGTAAGTCGCAGGTCGTGGGTGCTCAGCATACCTCAAACAGCATCTGAGAATGGATGAGAAGAAAACACTGGGCCATTCTGAAGTGGCCTGCTGATATGTATAACATTGAACATCTCTAGAAAGAGCTGAAACTCACAGTTGGGAGAAGTCAGGCACACATCAATTCTGAGATAACTGGAGCACTTAGCTTAGGAAAAGTGGGCCAAATTACCAGTAGAGAAATGTAGAAATTTCATTCATTGCTCCAGAAAGAGCTTTACTCCAGTTTTCTGAAGGCTGTGCTACAAAATATTAGACAAAGGGCCCCAATATTTTTGTCCATGCCATTTTCATTTGTTTTATAATTGAAATAATGTCTCACAGATAAAAAATGTTTTTGTTCTATTAAATGTGAAATTAACAATAAAACTATTTCAGTCTTAAATTTTAACCTGGTTTAGAGAAAATTTTAACTTTTTTGGAAAAGTGAAAGGCCAATATGTTTGGCCGCATAAGTAGCCTATTAGATGAAACCAGAGATCACCAGAGGCTCTGTTGTGCCAAACATGTGGGAAAAGGGCTAAATACTCTAAATATCTAGGGGCCTTTTGTCCCATGGTGGGGCCATTTTACTTTTGTTGTAGGTACAACACCCCATTGCCTCCTTAATCATGCTTTCATTCTTTTGGCACAGATTGGTCCATCAGTATCCAATAAATATAAATATTTTTCATGGCTATACATACAATAGTGAAATCGGGAGAAACAAACACTTACTATACTTGTCTTTACAGCAGTTTCACCAAACACAAACAGAAGTACTGATGAGAAAGATGGTGAGTATGAACTGATCATACAATAAGTGTTTTATTCTAAAGTTATTGGTATTAGGATAATATCATGGTATAATTAACTGAAAAGGTATCACTTTTATCTCTATATGAAAACTGGAAATATTTTAGTTAAAATTTGTGCTTAACTACTTTCTTTTGTAGTAAAAGGGAAAAAGCATGTGTTTGAATACCTAGTGGCTGCATTAGCAGCAACTAATGGAGCATCAGTTTTTCTCATCATTTTTCTTTGTCGCCGCTTAACAAAGAATAAATCAGGTAAGAATTAACAGCATGTCATATGTAACCACATATTAAATAAATATAACAAAGAATTTTCAGCATAGTCACACTGTTGTTGTCTCGGTTGAAGATACTGATTTAAATGCTTAGCAATTTATTTGTTTCAGATATTGCTTAAAAACTCTTATCTTGATCACAAATGCATTTATGGTGTGTGCTATGTATTTGTATCTATTTCTGTAGGTGTAACAAGTGAAGTCAGCACTGCAAGTGACAGTGTAAGTGGTGGTTAGATGTGGATTGATGAATTAAATACCTGTACAATACAACAATTTAAAGTTATGAAAACATAATCCAAAAAGCTATGATATTTGTCCCAGAGCTCTTTAAATATTCCACATAATTGAGGTTGTAATTAATGCTTAAATGCTTAAGGGGGAATTCTGTCTTTAAATTAGTATACATCATATTATTTTCTGTGTTATGCAGTATTCTGTAGTGAAGCACTGTAGCCCTTAGTCTCACTGGTTTGACAGAATTCATTATTATATAAACTTTGTGACAAGTTTATTACCCTTTCAGCCAGAGAAAAGATGACAAACTGAGTTAAGGTACATAGCCAGGCGGTTACCTTGCTGACCTTTGTTTTAGCTTGCTGTCACCCTCAAATAACAAGTCTTGTAATGATGATTTGAAGAGTTACCACGGATATACAACTGCAATAAGACAATCGGCTTCTTAGTGAAGTTTCCCTCAAAAACAAAAAGAAAACAAAAAATCAAACAGCCCTCCCCCAAAAATCCACCCCAAAGCAGCTGTAGTTGTTCAAAAGTTCATCCTACTTTCTAGATATATCATCAGAAGGGTATTTTCCTAGTCTTTAAATTGCAAAATCGAGCTCTAGAGAATACAACTGTAGAAAAGTATTATGGTGTTTACACCAAATGTATTGATGACATTTTCATTTTGGATAAAGTGTCCTTTTAAAATGTGATTTTTCTTCCTTAACAGAAGACAGATGAATTAAACTACGCTGCTCTGAATTTTGGCCAAAAACAGAGGAGAACCAGACAGAAGAGAACAAATGTGGACACCACAGTCGTATATGGAGCTGTACGACACAAAGAGGAATTTTAGCTAAATTATAACAAAATCTATGCACATCTGAGTACAGTGTCTGTGTGAATAATGCTCTGTAAAATCCACTCCACATTGTTTCATCACTCACTTCTTAAAACAAAAAGCTACATAAATTGTTGCATTTATCAAAGTGAAGTAAACTAGAGTAAACATGGCCCCATCATTAAATCTAATTCACAATCTATTTGTCAGATCAGTTCAGAATTGATGGTGAAATTTATCATTGTGTTTGTTTTACTGCCAGCTCTCTATCATTTTATCTTACTTTTGTAATATATTGTGTTATTGTCTGTTACATACTATCAGCAGACCATTACAAAAAGTGCATAGATGTTTCATGAATTTCTTTTTAAAAACTCCTTAAATATCAGATAGTAACTGGCATGCAGTAAATATTTTGTCTTTATATGCTCCATATTTACACTCACCATCCATTTTATTAGAAATAGCTGTTGTACTTTTACTCACTGACCACTTTATGAGATCCATCTTTCTATACAGATGTACGTTTACTGACTGTTATTGTCTGTTGTCACATACAATTTGTCAACCTCTGTCTACCCCCCTCAACACTGGTCAGTTTTGACCACAAAACCGCTGGTGACCAAATATGACCATATATTTTTTGATGGATCATTCTCAATACAGCAGTGACACTGGCATGGTAGTGGCATGGTAGTGCTGGTACGAGTGCAATAAAGTGAGTGATTACTTAAAAAACAAATTTCAAGACCTTTATGACTGACCTGCTGGCAAACAGACACAGCAGCAAGTAGGTCTAAACAAAATTTCTTCGTCTCACTTAATTTATTTTAAGTAGTAAAAAAATAATTTAGTTGTCTAGAAAAAGGGGCCTTTGGTACAAACAAAAACCCATCAGTGGTAAAACCATATTACTGACTCCAAGTGAAGTCTACTGGTTGTTAGCTGCTTTACTATCACACCGCCAGTAGGTGGCATGCTAAGCTAAAAATCCTAATCCTTAAAATTTCCATAATCTTCTAAGAGAAGGTTTACTTGTATAATGTTTATTTTTCAAAACCATACAAAACAATGAAAAGCATACACATTCATTTGGAAATGTTTCAGTGGGTTTACTGTAGGATGTCTTTTAAGACAAACACCAATATATGCCAAGTCAAGTCGAATTTGTCATTCCTTAATAAAAATTATATACAATGGAATGAAATGTTGAAAACGTGCCACTGCAGTGCAGCAAAATCAACTGAAAAGTCAACTGAGCAAAAGATTTTGTGAGACTTAATTTGAACATGGGATTACTGCAGAAACACTCATCAAATATAGAAATTATTGTGTTTAAGTTGTGCTTAAGAATTACACATTCTAATAGGGGACTCATGATATGCATGTTAACATATGTATTTATGTACACACTGTGAATTCAATATAGTTAGATTTCATGCTGTAAAATGTGTGATAATGGGAATTACTTCTACACTTCTATTAACACAATCCCTGATATTCCAAAAAGTAATAACTATAAATGAATAGAAATGAGTGGTTTTCAAAAACAAAGCACACTATACCACTGATTTGGTTAGTCAGCCTTGGATGGTTGATTAGCCAAGCTGTTAGAAATGGCAAGCAGAGAGAGCAAGCTTAAGCTGGAACAAGCATGAAATTATCCTTGATTGCATCTCCTGTCTGGGAACGCTTCGGTTACCCAGTCAAGTACAATAATGAAGAGCAAAGTATGGTAGTATGCCACTGTTCAGCATCAGTATCTAATAACAATGCTAATACCTCAGACATTACTGGACAGGCAAAACAAATAATTCGCTCTATAGGGATGTTAATAGCTTCTGATTTGTGCCACTGCTCAGCTGTAGAGCCCTGGATTCCATAGTTTGCTGAAAAGAAATTAATTGGTTTAATAGTTATGTTTTTATTACCTATAACGACACATTTGCCAAACATACATGTGCAACATTTAACATAAACATTACCCTTTGTTCATTTTATTTTATTTTGTTTTTAAAAATGCCTTGAGCCATAATACATATATATATATATATATATATATATATATATATATATATATACACACACACACATACATATGTATGTGTGTGTGTGCGTGTGTATAAATATATATATATATATATATATATATATATATATATGTATTTATCATATTGTGGTACACAAAAACTAATTTTTGCATTGTATTATGAAATTTGTGTATCATTACATCCCTACAAGTAAAAAACCTACCCAACTTTGGCCATTACCTACACTATGAACCTGACTTTGATTATTGGGGACATCTTTTTGAAGAGACACCATTCTCAGGATTATTAGGGATGTAAATGTACACAAAATATCAGATTCAGCATCAGTACAATATAGTGGTGTCTTAATTCAATGCAGTTTTCAATATAGCAAAAAGAAGTGGCTACAAAAAATATGCCTGATAGTGATAAGTTAATGTAAATGTTGTAAGAGCATTCAACATTATAAAAGTGCAATTTTTGAAACACTAGCTATGTATCCCGGCCTAATGCTCTGGCCACAAGCCAATATGTTAGCCCCATCTAAAACACTAGCCAACATGCTTAATACACAATATTTTTATAACGTCCTATATTTTTCTCCATGCTCACCAGTCAAAAAAGACAATAAGGTTTCGTGACATTCTGGCCTATTTTATGTTGTAAAAGTAGGCACAAGTAGGCACAAGCTTGAGTGAATTCCCTAATTACAATGGTCACTGACCTCTAGTTAGCTTGATCCTTGTTTAATTATACAGGGCCTTGAAACATATTCTAGCGATAGCTAGGAATTTAGCTACAAAGACTGTATTTCAGTGAAGTCTTAAACAACTTTCCATTGACAGTGGAATTGGTTTATGCTCTTATGAAGGATTTCCAAACTAGCAAAATATGTCTGGCATCTTGTTGAGCAGAAAATCTGCCTTCTGGACCCTTTCCCTGCCTACAGTCTACTGCTGCCACCGCTGTCTTTTATCTATAAAATGAGGCACTGTGCCTGACTAGTCAACAGAAGCCCACAGCACCGACTAGTGGACACATCAGTCAACTAGTCAATGCAAACTCTTCTTTCTGTATGTATACATGACTCTACAAGAAACAAGAAGCATGTATGCAATCAGAAATATAGTGCTCCCTTTAATGTCTTCTGCGTATATGTTTCATAGTGTGTATTTTTTTTCAAGTTACAAGTCTCACAATCTTTGAGCCAGTATGGAGTTTTGGTTGTCTTCCTTGAATGTCTTTAGCCTTTTGCATGTTCTTGGAATCCCATATTTCTTTCTGAATGCAAGAAAAACTTTAGTATTAAGATTCTAATATGGACCTACCATATATATATATATATGTAACCAAAAAGGACTTTGGAGCAATGCTGTAGAACAATCACTTTTGGTACCCTAAAAATTCTTTTACTGGATGATTCATTAAGGAACATTTTTTGTAAGATGTGTGAGTGCAAAGAACCTTTATCAAGTTTTAAGAACCTTTAAATAATGTAAAGGTTCTACACCAAATATTTTTTCCAAAATCTATACATCCAATAAATAGTTCTTTCAGACATTTCAGATCTAAAAGACATGATATGATTCTAGTTCTTCTAGTTATTCTTAATCTTTGGTCCTTTTCATCATCTCCATAATACTGACAAAGGGTTTAGCATTCACTGAGAGAAGCTTTGCTGCATTGAAAACATTTTAAGAGTTACATATGTCAGCTATCGTAGTCAACAAATGTAAGTGAAACTGACCAATCAGCAAGTTGCATGTAAAAGTGGCAATACCCTACATCAGCCCACCTCTTTCCTTGATCTTAGGAGAGTTCAAATTTTAGATGATCAGAGGAAAGTCCTCTTTAAGTCAACCTCAATATGACTGGATTATTATATCTAACTTTTCTAGTCGTGGTCCAGAGTGAGTATATACCTTTACCTCTTGTTGAATCCATCTAATCTAGAGAAACTTGGCTACAAAATAAAATGTTTAACCAGTAAAACATGGAAATTAACAGATTCACAGTTTAAGGCACAAAGATATGAATTTTCCTTTAATAGTTTGTCATATGATTCTCAAGTTTAAGTCAATAGATAATCACTGCATTTCTGCATCCTGTCATTTTAAGGTGGACATGCTTCTGGAGGTTTTATCTCACAGCTGGACTCAACAGTGAAGGTACAGCCTGGACACTCCACCAGTCTCAAGTGTCACATTCTGCTAACTGGGCACTTTTATTTATTCTGGATCAAAATTCCTCGTAATAAAGCTCCAGTCTGTGTAGCTACAGCTAAATCATTAAAGGACGATGTGGCAATGGGTGAACAATTTGAAAACCATTCCAGAATCAAAGGCACATGGAACCAAAAGACCTTCAATCTGTCGTTTTCATCAGTGGAACAAGCAGATGTTGCAACATACATTTGTGGGCTTTTTGCTTATGAAAAGCTTTTTTTGGGAAATGGGAGTAAGCTCATGCTTGAAGAACATTCTGAGGGTGAGTACTATGGAAAGGACTGATGTCTCAATTTTACTACTTAATTATTTTTAATATGAAGACGCACTTAGTAAATGCCTAGCTGTTCAATGCTTCTATTAAATACACTGTGATTATCCATCAGCTAAATTTTATTATTACATAAAACTTTACAGAATCTACATTTTACTAAAATAGACTGGGTTGACAAATTAAGAAAATACAAACAAACAGTTTCTGGGCTTTTTGGATTTTAGTCCTTATTGTTCTTTAAATATTCCAAATCCAGTGCTCAGACAAAATTATCATTTGTTATATTTAACCTATTCGTTAAGCAATAATTTACTATCATACTAGTAGTAAGACCTTTAAGCTGAATCCAGTCTTTTCAATCAGACTATTTTGCCAAGTTTTAAATCTATAATTGATTTTCAGAGTAAGATTACACATATTACTTGTGAATGTACTGTTTTACAGCAGTTTCACCAAACACAACGACCAAAGACAATGAAAAGATAGATGGTAGGTGATCTGCTTCTGTCATACACTTTATAGTTAACTGTGCCCTCTTGTTATAAAGTTATTTAATTGGGACACTTAACAACCATTTTCATTACTGTATAATAATTTAAATGCATCACATTTAATTTTACGTGAGATGAACAGTTGCTTTAAATGTACTTGCAAAAATCATATGAATATTTCAGTTAAACTTATCTTTATCTTTAAAAATTACTTTTTTTGTGATTCCAGGAAAAAGGCTATGGTTTCAATACCTAGTGCCTGCATTAGCAACAACTAATGTGGCATCCATATTGTTCATCATTTTACTCATTCATCTCTTAAGGAAGAAAAGATCAGGTAAGAATGTGTAAAAACTCTACTACTGAGAATCATAAACAGCATGTCATATTTATCCACATAAATACAAAGAAGAATTAGCGAGTTGTTAAAGCATGTGCAAAGTTCTACATTTAACACTTTGTTAAAGCATTATACTTCATGAAACACTTAGTAATTTATTCATTTATTTCATAAAATTAAATATATTGCTGTTACTTTTTACCACAAATGCAATTTATAGTGTGCATTACATGTGTGTATGTTTTTGTAGGTGTAACAGGTGAGGTTAGCAGCGCAAGTGATAATGTAAGTGGTAGTTAAATGTGGACTGATTAAACTGATAAATGTACAATATAACATTTAGAATCTCAAAGCTATGAAAATAATCTCAGTGACTTTTTTGTAAAAAACAGAAGACAGATGAAGTAAACTACGCTGCTCTGACTTTCGGGAACAAACAGAGGAGAACTGTACAGAAGAGGACCAATGTGGCCACCACGGTCGTATATGGAGCTGTGCGACACCAAGAGGCATTATAACTCTACACAGAAATAAATGGGCATCTAAAATGCAAAGTACAGTATCTCTGTTCATAACGCTCTGTAAAATCCACCTTCTGTTCACAGTGTTTTAGCACTGATTCCCAAGGAAAGCCAAACTGACACTCACCTGTACAAATCTGAAGTAAATTATACCAATTATTAACTCAAAATTTCTTTATTTAAAATCCAAAATGTTTCTATTTAAATCACCATTTCCTTCATAGACAATGTTCTTAGTCCATCCTAGAATTCATAGCAATTTTTAGCATTTTAGTCAGTATTGTTCTCCACGTATGGTATTGTAGTTGCAACTTGTGTGTCATTTTGTGAGAGTCTGTTGGTACTTTAGTCAGTTAATTTTTGTAAAATTAAATTCACACATTAACAAAATGCTGTATAAATGAATGCACGTTTCATGTGTTTGTCAACAACTAAATTATCTGATAGTATAAAGACAGTATTTATACTGGATATCCTCCAGATTTACACTCAACATCCACGTTTTTTGGAAACACCTACCTTACTGACCGTACTTCCACTCACTGACCGCTTTATGAGGTCCACCTTACATGTCCTCTATACAGACCGCAACCACTGAAAAAGAGACGCAAGATGGAGTAGGAGACACATCAATACAGTATAATTTAGAAAATAGGTGGGTTAAAAAGTAGCATAGATATACGGAGGCCAAAGTATCAACATTTTATTAATTATTAATACTTTCAATATGCATTGAATTTGTTTAGATCAATAGATAACCAAAGTAGACTGATTCCCCACTCTAGGGAGAAATCAGAAAGACCACTACAGTCTACACTCTTAAAAGAGATGGTGTTTCAAGGGTTCTTAAGTACAAAAAAATAGTTCTATATTGAACCATGAACACTCAAAGAACCATCTGTATGATTAAAGAGTTCTTTGCATCATGAAAGGGTTCTTCAGATCTTCAATCTTGACATCATAACAATAGAAGAACCATTTTCAAAAAGGTTCTATACAGAAGCATGTACAGCACAATCACCATCAGTCTGAAGAACCATTTCATGATGCAAAGAACCCTTTAATCATGCAGAGGGTTCTTTCAGTGTTCATGGTTCTATACAGAACCATTTTTTCTAAAGAACCGTTGAAGAAGCGTCTTTTTCAATAGTGTAGGCCACCCAGTCAATGGACTAGGTTTTAACTTTATTCACTTGCTGCTAATTTGTCTACCACACATTGTGTTTTTCTTTGCAAGTGAGATGAACATAGTAATTTCAAGTTAGTCAGACGTTAAAAAGAATGAATAATTGGTAGCCAAAAGTAATATACTGTAAAATGTCATCACAATACTTAACTTTAACACAACTCAAATCTGTAAATACTGAAAAAATGGAATTATTTCACGGCTTGAGTAGCACGGTAATATTGTATGGCGGGGTCTGCAGCGATTCTCAACACTGTGAATATAGTTACATGGACATTTTTAAATATGAAGAACCCGCACATACACTGACTCACACTTAGCGGGCTGAAGATGCTCCAAACGCTGTTAGCACTCAAACCAGGGTGCTGTGCAAGTGTGCTCCTTCCTTCTTTACACCCTTGTCTTTGTTTGGACATAAAATCTTCGTCCTAACGGCATATTTCAGTCGGGTAGCTAACTGAGCTAGCTAGCGGCCTTTAACTGCCTCTACCTGCCTAGTTAGTCAGCTAATGTTCTTAGCTTGTTTACTTGGACTGCTGAAACAATGTAATAAACACACCTTTCCTGTGGGGGGATATAGCCTGTGCCCCTCTCCTCTTTCTCTCATGTCTTTTTTGGAATAAACCCTTGTTTTTGCCTGAAGCGTTTTTCTTTCTCATACTCTCACTCAGTACAGTCTCTCATCTCAGCTAAATAAAAGTACAAGCTCAAGGAAGCGTAGCAGAGTGCCAGTGAGGTTTGTTTGTTTGTTTGTGTTTTGTTTTTAAGGGGATCAGATTGAAACTACATTAATGAATATTGTATGCTCTTTGAGCTATTTAACTATGTGACAGGTAACTGTACAACAGATTAATAATCATATTGCACTTCACCGATATATATCAAATTCATCCTGCTTACTGTAATGTTTATGGGACCCTGGAATCGTCACCATTCTTCACCCCACTAGAGAAGACCCCGACTACACACGGACCTAAAGGCCAGGTGTTTGTGTTAAGTGGTCAGTAACCGTAGCAAAAACTACAAGGTGAAGTTGAGCTGCTTTAATGTCAGACCACCAGCAGATGGCGCGTTTTACTAAAAATGAATTTCCACCGCTTCCACAGTCCTCACGCAAGGAAACTGAAGTGCCTGTTTTCATTATAAAAATGCAAAACATAAAGCATTTCTGTTGACAAAACGATAAATATACTGCTCTTTCAGACATATTTGCAGATCCTCTCTGATCACAAACTAATTTACTGGACAGTTTGTAATTTTAAGTAATTGTAATGCTTTAAAAAAAGACTGGTTTAATTCAGGCATACTCCTCACTGCAGTAGTGGAAACGCTGTGCGGTAACACACTTTCAGACAGGGATTTTTCCACAGGAAGCTTTTTTAGGGTAAATGTCAATATGTGCCATTACAGTGCAGCTGAAAATGTCAAAATCAGCTGTGTGTAATATTCTGAAGAAAAGGAAGACTGAAGAAAGAAGACTAAAAATAAAATTGCAGAGGAGAAACGGGCAGAAACGCTAAAACCTATTGCTAATTTAGAAAAAGGTGCACTGACAGCATGTAGTTGAACACATTAATGGGCCCATATCATGGAAACCTGTCAGGTGTAATACCCGCCGTCGACACCAGACGTCACCCTCACCTGAGTATTGATGTTTCCTAATGACGCCTTGATCTCTTTCACCTGCAGCTCGTCTACCTCCCTTTGTAAGACCCACACAAACACATGCTCTCTGCAAAGTAATGTTGGTTTGTTGGCGTACAGAGTCTTTTATCACTGCTGTTGCTGGATTCATGGTTAACTTGGTCTTTTTTCTGAATTCTTGGACTATTTTTTCTGGACTTTTGTCGGTACTTTTGCTGGTTTTTGTAAGCTATCTTGGTTTTTGACTATTTTGGACTGTCTCTGATTCTGTATTTTTGTGATTTTGATACTATGTTTTTGAATAAACGGGAAAAAAATGGATTCAAACACCTCTAGAGAGCCTTCATTATACTTATAATTTACTGTTTCTGTGTTGTCATGAATACCTTTACATTTATATATCCATATCCATTTACACATAACCATGAATTCAGCCTGCAGCAGTTTAGCCCCACCCTTTCACGCTTAAGCTATAAGGAGTGTTTCAGCCTGGACTGCTTTTCAAATGAGGCACAATATAGGACAGCCAATCACAACAAAGCTCATTTACATATCAGTCTTAAGACACAGTAAGAAAATCAAGCTGTTTGACTGTAAGGCACTTTCATTATGAAAGAATATGAATGAAACATCGTAATCGCTGAAGACAATCTGCAGCATAATGTACTTATTTAGTGTGAAACAATACAAACCATTGTTACTCAATTTAGACTGTGAGGTCAATTCTTCCCCCTGGTCGAGTTTTGTGAGAATGAAACCTACTACACAAGTGTCCCATGACATTCTGACCTGTACTATACTGTAGCGCATGCAGCTAGCATAAGACCGAGCATTGTCATACACTTAATTCCATAATTGCAATAGTCACTGAAGCTTTATTCAGATTGAACCTCAACAAAAGGGAGAGGGAGGCAGAAGGGGAGAGAGAATGGGGGTGGGGGAGAGGTCATTTGAGGCTAAAACAAATTTCAAATGCAAACCTGATAGTGCTGTTTCCATCCTTTCAGCCTTTCATGAATTGGAAATGAAAGGCCGAAGAAGGAGATTCAGAGATTACAAGGAAAACTCTGCAATTCTGCACATCCGACTCTTCTATGAACGCAACGTGAGACACATACGAATCCCTCAAAACCCGCTTTACCGGTACAAAGAGAGCAAAGAGGGGAAAAGATCAGAGGCATATTTAGAAGGAGATGAAAGCAGCGGATACTTCCGAGCTGGCGTCCCATACAGTGGTCAGTTCGCAGGTACTTCAAACAAAGGCAGCACATACACATTTTACTCCACGACTGATCAAATATCAACATCTCCCTGTCTTTCGCACGTAGTCATGGACAAAGCCTGCTCTAATTATAATTCTCTTTGTTTTGTTTTCTTTTTCCATTTATTTTATATCTATTTATTTTGAAGGCTGCTCACTTTGTTTCACTGGCGTAGGCCACTGTTGTCTTTGGCATTGGACTGGGTTCAACATCCTTCAACTCCAAGGCAAATGATAGCCTTGTAATTTGCATGCAGAGTTTGGAGGAAAGACTTGTTTCAGTTCCTGTGTCTTAAATGAAGTACTTTGTTAGTATATTAGACTATTTTACTGTTCTCACTGCAAAAAAGCAACAGGGATGTTTTGTACTGTTAAAGGTCCCATATCAAGGACACCGGAATGTTCCTCATTGCTTTGAAATAAAATTATTCTTTGTAGTATATCAACATTGTTAGATTTCATCTCTTTTCAGTAATCAAAATGACTCGTTTTGAATTCGCTGTTTTGGTAATGTCACACAAACACAATATTTTTTTATCCATTTATCCATAAATATCCATTTATTCAGAAGTTTAGCTCCACCCATTCATGGTTAAGTTGTAAGGAGTGTTTTAGCCTGGACTGCTTTTTGAATGAATCACAATACAGGGCAGCCAATCAGAGCAGAGATCATTTACATATGTCAGGCTTAAAGACACAGTAACAACAGGCAATATTGCTATAGTGATAAATTACATCACAATATGCAACAATATGCTTTTCTGAGCCTATCATGGTTGTCATTAGTGCTCAAAAACACTGAATAACTGCATGTGGGCATAATTTGTCCAGTTTAACTGGATTTAGGGTAGCATAGTATGTAAAGTGTTGAATGCAAATCAATGTATTCTTAATTTTTTAAGCATATTTTTTAAATGTAGTACTACTTTGTCTCGGGAAAATGAATATAGTGATATGTATCGTGAAAAGTTTTTGAAGTGGTATTGCATTTTCTGTCATGCCTCTCATCTCTGACAAAAACAGCCTGTTTAATTCTTAGGGATAAAAGGAGGTTGGAAAATGGTCATGTATAAAAGACTGATGACTGATTTTGGTCAATTAAAACCACACAAATGCCATAAGTAGACCATGGGAAATTAATAAAATACATGAGAAATGTAGGAAATGGGCCCTCGAATACCCAAATGTTGCACCACACTTGGTGAAAAATGAAGTGTGGAACACGGTTTGCACTCAGTGGCGGCAGGCTGCCAAACGGGGATTAAGACAGAGAGGATTCATGAAGCGAGAGCCGGCATGTCAAAATATTTCCGGGAACACGGTCACATGGCTTAGGCAAATGCAGGGGGAACTCGCTCCCCCTTTAAGCAGACAACAGAGACTCGAGTTCTATTCAGCTGGAAGTTCTGGCCAGTTTACCAAACATTAGTGATTATATTACCCCCTTTGAGATTACAGCACTGTTTTGAGCTTGAAAATGCATTTTCCACTGAGCTGATTTTAAGAAAAAACTGTTTTGTTTCAAGTTTATTTAGCCAGCTGCCGAGTCTTTCTGCACAGGCTGCTGCTGTTGCCCTGGAGACGGGTGTGGCGACGGGCTTGAGGCAAGACTGCAGCCCTTTTTGGCCAATAGACTTCAATAGGCATGCACCATCTTGGTTTACCTCATGTAGTCTTTGCTTAAGAGGAACAGCAATAAGAAGAGACTGCAATTAGAAGTTTCAAGTGTGGGTTAAATTGATTCGTTCTTCAATGACTGGTCTACATGGCATTATTTGTGTCATACATGCAGCTAAGGATTTTAAAATCCTTGTAATGGTTACTGAGCATGTTAAAGCTAACTTTGGCTTGCTAACATTAGCTATCTAACTAAAGGCAGTCTCAGAGAGAAACTGTGTGATATGTACATTGTGTTAAATTGTGATAAGTAAAATTGTGAAAAAAAGGTTTCAGCCACAGACATAAACATAACGTATATGCTACAAAAAGAGTTTTGATTTATGGAACAGAGCTTGTAAAGAACATCTGTTCATGGATCAAACACTAGTTGTAAGAGGCATCATTCACTTCAGTGGAGGCCTCTGCTGGCCTTTGCCCTTGTTGTTAAATCGTGACACAAGACCTCTATGACGGCCATTTGTAATTTTAATTAAGGAAATTGGGAAAAATGTGCATTTGCCCATTAAAAACCTCTCCATGAGTCATGTTTTATTTGGCATGTTTTATTTTGCTTGTGACCAAGCTAACTAATCCTGGTAGGGTTGTAACTCTCCTGAGCTCAAGGCCTGGCACTGTTTTTCCCTCACGTGTTTACATGTGCTGGACCCTAGAGTCTAGTTACCTTGAGGTGCTGCACGCAAAGGGAACCAGGACTTTTTCCATGCTGGGTCCCAGTGGCCAACCAACCTGCTCCAGGTTCCACTTACTGACAGCTGAGTGACCGCATGCTGGAGATCTTTTGTTGCTCAAAAAAATCAATTCATTAAAAAAATAATAATAATAATGAAGAAGGTGAAGACAAGGACAGGCCAACAGACAGTTACATTTAGATATGTTGATAACTGAATCAAATGACACATATAGTCAGTCACTCACAGACACGCTGCTGCCTCAGTAGAGAGATTTCAGAAGCCCTCCCAGTAGGCTTACACTGGGGGGAGTTTTCTTCTCTGTAATAGCCAGAGAGTAATTCTGCAAACTCCATCTCCTCCAGTCCCAAAAAAGGACATAAATAAAAGCCAGTCTAGCAGGAGCCTCTGTCAGAGAAGGAAAGTTTAAAGAGGAGAGAGAGAAAAGGAAAGAAAGAAGGACACAGGCAGAGATACTGTGTTTTTATAGAAGAAACTGTTCTATCTGAAGTGGCAGAGCTGATATGAATCTACATCATGGGGTGAGTTGGAACAGAATAGGACTGCTACGGAATTGTTTTGCATACCTGACAAAGCCTGAATGAAAGAGATTACTTGATGTAATGACTTTAGGAAGAAGTATATAGGCCATTAAGTTACAATGGCTTTCATTTTTTATATTTATTTGTGTGTGTGGTGTGACTGTGAGTATATAGCTAATGTGTAGCTAACAAATATATATATATATATATATATATATATGGGGGCAGTTTTTTTGTCCCATGCACCAAAGTCTAAACAATAAATACAATTGGTGCCATGTCTCAGGCATAGATTGAATACTGGCTACTGGATTTGATTAGAGCAGTGGTCTCCAGCCCTCCTCCTGGACTTGGTTGCATCAATTTTGTGTACGTTTCTACTTCTGTTTGTGTGCAATGTCTTTACTAAGCCCTTACTGGGGACAGTCGTGGACTCGACGGTCACCGGTCCGATGCTCTGAGCCAACAGTACGTGACTGAAGTGCCCTTGAGCAAGGCACCTGACCCCCAGCTGCTCCCCGGGTGCTGTGGATAGGGCTGCCCACCGCTCCGGGCAAGTGCCCCCTAGTGTGTGTGTATTCATTAGTATGTATGTGGTGTTTCACTGCATGGATGGGTTAAATACGGAGGTGACATTTCCCTGTTGTGGGACTAATAAGGGTCACTTAACTTTTATATATATATATATGTGTAGCATCACCAATGTGAAAGCAAGGCCTTAAATGAAAACAGCAGACCAAGGCCAAGTAACATACATAGGAATTGTCTATTTGCCTGAACAGTTGTGACGTTAGCTATCTGGAATGCAAAGAATATGAAAACAAATCTCTCAGTATTTATCAGTATAATCACAGTAGATTTATTCTTTCATGATTTACAGTCAAAAAGCTGGATCCATAATTGTGAAGTTGGGTCATCTTGTCCTGCCTCAACACTGGCTTAAGGGTTCAACTTAATTTCCAGTTTTTGCAATTAGCCTAATCTTTTAGCCAATGGTCTGATCCTCATGTGGCAGTATCTGCTTACATGAAAGAGCATTTGTAAACATTTGCACACATCATCACACAAGAAAGAAGCCGGGCTCCCACGATAGCGGGCTTCACTCTGGGGAGGTCTAGGTCGTGAGAGTGTTTATGTCTGACTCAAAGGAACATTTGGTCCATCCTATTGCACTTAGTTTGGCACTTGCTAAAGTTGAGTACACGCCACGCAACGGCCAAGGCTTGTTAGGCTTCTGATGCCTGTCTGTGTAATATCTTAATACTTCCTTGTCTGTGTATCAAAATACATTTCATTATTGTTGCGACAAAATCTTGTGTTTCCGAAATGGGAACTTTACAGGAGAAGGCAGGAAAACACTGTTTCAACTTTCAATGAACATTAACTGACCTAGGTTAACTGACCTAGGCATTTCTATTGTACCATTCATCATGAAATACTCTCATGGTGCATATGTATTCAATTCAGTTGATATTCAGTAGGCAAAACATGCAACGCCCCTGGTCAAAAAATTTTATTGATTGTGAAGTGAAAAATAAGTGAACACATTCTCTACAGAGAACACACTTAAAAATGGCAGTTTTCTCCAAATTTCTGCAAAAGTGCAAAATTTCTTAGTCTAATCTATAGAATACTTTGAAGATTTGTTTTCAGTACGTCAGCTGGCCTGACAAGGAATGAGGGGGAGTTTTGTTTACCCGGTCGTTCAAAATTGATTTCAATGTCAATTCAGTAGCTTGCTTTTAACATTTCACATGTGCTCAGTTTGTAGTTATTTTCTGATTTTAACATATTGAGGACAAAAACATAAAATGTGCCATAACTTTTGCACAGGCCACATTTATTTATCTATGTATTTATTTGATTAATTATTTATTCATTCATTTATTTATTTTATTTACAATATGTTATGGTCAGCAAATAAACAGTAATTGTGCATTAAAATGTGCAGAAGTGTGTAAACTTACTTTCACTTAGAAAATCAACAAAACGTCTTTTGAAAAGGGGTGCCCAAACTTTCGCACAAAACTGCATGTTCTTGTTACAACTATGAGTACATCAAGAATAAATGGCCGGCAGAATATGCAAGCTCATCAGAAAAAAAAAACAAGATAAAAATCAAACAAACAAACAAAACAAACAAACAAACCCAGTTGACTTTTAAATGTGTTTTTAATCATTTTTGGCTTGGATGTACAGCTCTTCACTCTCATAGCTCATTTAAAAAATGGTCCTTGTAAGAAACATCCATTGAAAGGCTTGTGATAGCTGTGTGTGCCAAACCAGTACTCAGGGACCACCAAATGTGCTGTTGGGAGCTGGGATTGAGGAATAATGTGGACTGTCTGGGGACCATGAGGACTAGCCTAATAGCTACAGTTTTAAAGAACCAGAAGTGGTTCTTCAGTGAGTAGTTTGAATGGTATAGCATTGTTCTAAAGAAGCTTTTATTAATAGGAGTGTAGTTGGCCAAGTGTTACCTGTGTAAACCTTCTACATGTCTTGCTTCTTCCAGGCTCCAGACTTTTCTGTGACCTCAATATGTCTCTTAGCTTAAGTGCCTGCAGTGAGGTGTACATTAGCCTTGACATTATACAGGGAGTTAATAGCCTTGCCACAGGACTGATGTATTGGCTTTATTGATGGATTATGAGCATTTCCCTTCTATGGTAACATTAGTTAACTACAGGGTAAAAGTGGAGAGGCAATGAATCAGGATCAGCTGAGATGCTTGTGTTGTTGTGTACACAGCTTGAAGGTCCAACAGGTTGTAGGCTTAGTTTTGCATTCCTTCCTTCAGACAAGGAAGACACTTTACTGCAAAATAGATGACAATTCCGGTGAGGATTGAAAAACAGATAATTCAGGATCTTCTCTGTTCAGTGATAGAATTTGGGATTGATTGTTATTATTATCTTATTATGTATATATTAAATATATCATGTATCTGATGTTGTGTACACTAGTTTTACACAACCATAAATCTGACCATTTCAGTACTTAAGAGACAATATTTGACCACTAAACTCTACCAACACATCTGGATACAAGAGCAGTAGGCATAAGATATTAGAGATGCAACTTAATTTGTTTGGAACAGACCTTTGTATAACCTTGTGCACCTTGCACTTGAGCACCATGTTTTGGTATCCGCATGATCTTTCCTTTTGTGGCCTGTTTGGCCCTCTGCTTTGGTGTGTGAGTCATTTGCTTTCTTTAGTTTTATAGATTCATCATTTTGTCCCATGCACCAAAGTCTAAACTTCATAAACAATAAATATAATTGGTGCCATGTCTCAGGCATAGATTGAATACCGGCTACTGGATTTGATTAGAGCAGTGGTCTCCAGCCCTCCTCCTGGACTTGGTTGCATCAATTTTGTGTGTGTTTCTACTTTTGTTTGTGTGCAAAGTCTTTACCAAGCCCTTACTGGGGACAGTCCTGGGCTAGAGGTTAGGGAACCAGCCTTGTGACCGGAAGGTTGCCGGTTCAATCACCTTGGCCAGTACGTGACTGAAGTGCCCTTGAGCAAGGCACCTAACCCCCAACTGCTCCCTTGGTGCCGTGGATAGGGCTGCCCACCGCTCCGGGCAAGTGTGCTTACTGCCCCCTAGTGTGTGTGTTCACTAGTGTGCATGTATGTGGGTGCATGTATCACTGCACGGATGGGTTAAATGTGGAGGTCTAATTCCTCTGTCTGCCAAACACAGTTGGCTAATGGTTCTGAATTCAAATTAATTAATGTGACTTTGTTTGAAACGTTCCCTTAACTAAATTCGCACCACCAATCCGTAAATCATGTCCTAATTAGTAACAGCTTGCTAATGTGAACTGGAGCTGTAAAAGGTAGTTTCATGTTTGGAGTTGGATGTTAATTTGAGGATATTTACATCAAAATGGGGTGAATGGAATGGTAATCATAATCATGTTCATACATATATTCTTCATTTTTAGGGGCTCAAATGTAATTGAACAAACTAAAAATCAATCAAAGAGTCATTTTTAATGCTTGGTTACATATCGTAATAAGTCACTGGCTGCCTTAAGTCTGGAATCCATAGACATCACTACACACTGGCTTTCTCTCCTGGTGATGCTCAGCCAGGCCTTTACTGTAGCTGCCTTCTGTTTCTGCTTGCTCTTGGGGTGTTTTTCCTTCAGTTTTGCCAACAGTACATAACAATAACTTCAATGTCACTGTCCAAATATTTATGGACCTGAGTGTATTTAGTAAATGCTGAGCTCAACATAGAAACTAGTTGGTTTGATTTAGTGATGTGTAAGCCTGAACTTAGTAAACACTTTCCTTATAACTAGCTTACGTCTAAACTTATGTACAGCTGGGGCAACCAGCCTCTGCTGGTCTCACCTCCAACCCACATCTCATTCAGCTTATCAAGGACTTTTGAAGACTACAATTACATGGATCAAGTGGGGTTGAGCTTAACTCTGCAAGGGTTGGAGTATCACTGTGCATTAAAGTAGATCTCCAGTAGCAGAGCCGGTGACCACTAGTTAAGAATAAAATATTTCCTTACAGCTTCTGGGCAGATTTGCCTTAGTATGAGTATCAGTATTGCAGTAATATCTTCTAAATTTAAGACTGGGATTTTCCAGATCCATAACAAGATTTATCCATTTGAATGCCATATAAAAGGAGCTTTCAGCTGAGCCTTTAGTGGTAGAATGAGGAACCTCATTCAGTTTGCGTCCCCATGGCAGATATTGAAGTCCCTGCCAAACAAATGGAAAAGTCATATGCTTTTCATCAGCAGAGAGAGATGACTGTCCAGAAAGACAGCAAAAAAGAGAGATGAATCATATTCAGTCCCCATGAGAGGATCTAGAGCTTTCCTCTATTAGTATTTGGAGGTGCTTGTGTGATAATTGTGGACATGTGAGGTTTTCAATCTCTTTTTTTACAGGTTTTATGAGTCATTAATTCCCTTGGGGGAAATAGCTGCAGAGCCAAGTTCTCAACATGTTGATCTTCAATTTCCATTTCGGGATGTGAGTTATTCCAAGCCCTCGTTTCTAAAAATAACAAGCGTGAAGGCAACGTGTAAAGAAGTTTTTTTGAAACAAAAAAAAAAAGCCTTGGAAAAGTCTGCATTTCAAGATTCCAAATATTTATCTTCAGTTCACTCAGTGTGCAGCAAAGATACAGAGCTGCTTTTCTGTTTCATATGACAGTAATGTCATAGCAGTGCGATTATGCTACCAGAGACTGATAAAAGGCTGGTGTGACTGTAATACTCAGGTAGTCAACATGTAGTATGTTTATGGTGAGTGAAGAATATCTACAGTTTACACTCATATTAAACCATTTGAATAACTGGAGTCAAATCACGTGTTTTTGTTGATTTTCTAAGTGAAAATAATTTAACACATCCTCAACAGAGAGCAAACTTAAATACAGCAAATTTCAGTGCACAGTTTGTATGTTTTTGCCGAGTTTAACATATTGGGGAAAAAAATAAAACATACAATTAAAAATGTGCCATAACTTTTGCACATTTTATGTTTCCTTTTGTCCAAATATTTCAAATTCAGCAAATAAATGGTAATGGTGAAATAAAATGAGCAGAAGTGTGTTTTCTGCAAAGAATATGTAACTTAATCGACAAATCAACAAAACATATCATTTGACCAGGGCCACCCAGACTTTTGGATGGGACTGTATTTGGCAGCTGCATTTATAATGTACAGATGAATTTAACACTGCCCAAGGCGATACGAGGGCTTTCCAAAAACAGAATGATATAAAAAGTGTTTGGATGCGTGCAAGTGTGCGTGCATGTATGTGGCAGGGGGGTAGGTGGGAGTCTCGGCCTAATGCATGATAAATTCCCAGATTCCCAAAAGTAGGACACTAAATCCGGTTCCAAGCTCATCTCTGGAGGCACATTATTGCATCGACATCAGACACGTGTATTTTATTATGAAATACTAGTCTAATGCAGACTAGTTTACCATTAAGCAGGTAAATTCCAAAATCACTAAAATTTGCATGATTTAAAGCAACATTTACAAAACAGGTAGTTCCTGTTCTCAAGTCTGATTGGCTGAGTCACATTTGTAGCTGTTGCAAAATACTGCATATGTATACACACACACACACACACACACACACACACACGACTGCTCGATTAAACACTGAAAAATTATACACTGACAAATAAAATCATCCTAAATCTAGTCAATATGTTTAATGTTTCTTGTCAATCCACTAGCGCATAATTTTGCTGGCTTCAAGCATTATTTCTTGTGTACAATCAAAATTGTACTCCAATATTATAAAACTAGGTACGTGCAGTCAGTCTTGGGATTCAACCCTCAATCTTCTGTTTGCTGATTCACCCTCTTCTAGTACGCCACCGGCCACCCCTATTTCCCTGCCTAACTATGCCCATTCTGGGAGCAGCAGAGCATTGCCAGCAGAGCAGAGCAGCACCACCTGGGGCTGCAGGGGGGTTAAGTACTTGCCCAAGTGCATAACCAGGTATTAAGACAGTACTTAAAAACACCCATTTGACAGATATCACAGCTTGCAAGCGTAGCCAGCTAAGAGTCATTCTTTTCTCGTTAGGAATTTCCCCCAAATCTTCCTTACAGAACACCTATAGTTCTGCAATATTCTTGGGCTGACTTGCATGCACTGCAGGTTTAAAATCTACCCACAGATTTTTAATGATATTCACGTCAGGGGGTTGTGAGGGCATTTCAAAAGCTAGTGTTTCTCCAAGTACTACATGGTAGATTTTGAGGTATGTTTTGGGTCATTGTCCTGTGTCACATTTCCAAAATATCAGCAAATTTAGTGGAATCCATTCTTCCTTCTGTGCTAATGTAGGATATGGGCCCTTTAAAACAAACAAATATGTCTATGCTGGATAATCTTGTAACATTTTTACATCTCATAATGAGAAATATTATATGTATTTCCCAAACATGATATGATTTTATTTTTATTTTATTATAAAGTCGTTATGTTCATGCATAAAAAATCCTTAGGTTGCTTGGCAATTATAGCCTACTGTTAACAAACTTCAGTGTTTATTGCAACTGTTTATTCTTCTGCATCCTCTGTCAATGCCATAATTGACTGCCATAATTGCAATCATTTGCAGCATATTGCTGGGTATGATTTGGCAAAAATGCACCAGGCGCCTTTACTTTCTAATTTCGTGATGTTCTAATTGTGTTATTTATACTGAGCAGGTTGCTCCAGATGTTAGAAGGTCAAGAGATCTGCCTGTTCTGGTTGACAATGTTAGTAATAGATCAGCAAAAGAGACACATGCTGGCTTTGGCTGATTCCCTGCAGCTCCTCTCTGCTCAGTCCCTGCCTGCTGTTCATTGTCACCCCATTTATCATCCACGCAGGGGCCACAGCAAAGTAATTCAGCCTGCAGCCTCAATCTGGGCCACCAGATGCCCCTGCCACTGCCAAGCAATGAGCGGACATAGATGTTTTTGACATTCTATTAGAGCAGGAATGATTCATGCAATTTTCTCCAGTGGCTAGCATATTAGCTATGTCACTTTCAATTTTATGATTATTTTTCTTGTTCCAGGTGGGGCAGATTGGTACCAAGAAATTAATTATGGCTGTTGGAGGGCACCTTGCCAGTTTTTATCCTGTGCACATGTAAATGAGTATATGCTTTAAGTGTGCTCTCCATTTATTGAATAAAAATAGAAAAAACATTTAGTTAATTTTTGTGTTTTAGATGCACATTATATTACCAATAATTTTTGACTTCAGGTGTTTCAGCCACATCCGTTGCTAATATGTGTAAAAATTAATTCCCCAGCAGTAGAATGGATTGTATTGAAAAGCTCAGTGACTTTAAATGTGGCACTGTCACAGGATGCCACCTTTGCCAAGTAAGTTCATGAAATTCCTGCCTTGCTAGATATGCCCTAGTCAACTGCAAGTGCTATTATTATGAAAAGGAAGCTTCTAGGAGCAACAAAATCTCAGCCATGAAGTGCTAGACCATGCAAACTCACAGCCACCCAGTGCAGAAGCACATAACACATACAATTCTGAACTGCCTCTGGAAGCAACATCAGCACAAGAACTGAGCTTCAGGATCTTCATGATATAGGTCTCCATGACCAAGCAGCCGCACACACGCCTAAAATCACTATCCATGATGCCAAGCTTCAGCTGGAGTGGTGTAAAGCACACCACCACTGGACTTTGCAGCAGTGGAAACTGGTTCTCTGGAGTAATGAATCATGCTTCACTATCTGGCAGTCTGATGGATGAATCTTGGTTTGACAGATGCCAGGAGAACACTAACTATTGGAATGCATAGTGCTAACAACAAAGTCTGGTAAGGAGGGATAATGGTCTGGGATTGTTTAGCTCCTTAGTTCCAGTAAAGGTTCATGTTAATGCTACAGCATACAAAGACGTTTTAGACAATTATATGCTTTCAACTTTGTGGCAACACTTTGGGGAAGGCCCTTTCCTGTTTCAGCATGATTGTGCTTCTGTGCAAAGTTAGGTTCATAATGACATGGTTTCACAAGTTTGGTGTGGAGGAACTCCAGTGGCCTGCATAGGCTTCTTACGTTAGCCCCACTAAACACCTCTGGGAGTAATGGGAATGTCAATTGCGAGGCAGAACTTTTCATCCAATTTCAGTATCCGACCTCACAAATGCTCTTTTGACACACTCCAAAATCTTGTGGAAAGCTTCCCAGAACAATGGAGCTGATATAGCCACAAGGGGGGGGCAACTCCATATTAATGCCTAAGGGTTTGGAATAAGATGTCCAGCAAGCTTATATAAGTCTGATAGTAGTATGTCCACATACTTTTGGCCATATAGTGTACATTAAACATGAGTGTTTACGGTCATATGCAAAAGTTTGAGCACCCCCTTTTTTTTTAACAAAATTACATACTTTTTAGAATTACATAGTTACAATTTTAAGTGAAAATTCTAAGTGAAAATAAGTGAACTCTGCAGAGAACTTATTGCTGAGCACTTTTAAGTGGGTATATGCAAGTCCCAGTCAGGGAAAGATTTCTGATCAGCCCAGTTGGTCTAGTGCCCAGGGGGCTCAGACTGCAAAGGGCCTCGGAGGATCTCAGACTACGAGGGCCAAGGTGGCTCAAAGACTGGGCACAGCAGGCAAATATTATATAAACGAACGACCCTTGAATATGTAACAACACAATACAGGCCCTTCAGCCCATACTCAGCCACCATATATAAAATAATCAAATAAATAAATAAATAACACTAAAAACGTGAGGAAGTAAAAGGGTATTGCTCATTAATTTGAGAATTAAACATTACATGTTGTAATATTAGTAATAACAGTCCTAATAATTAATATCTTGTTTTGCATATCTAATAAGCAGGTTCTGCGAAGTGGACAAAAGTGAACATATTGTTCTCACAGCCCTTATAATTTCACATGGAAACCATTTAAAGAACAGATGGAACATTTGTGAGATCTAACCCGCTGCGTTAAAGTTTTACGATCAAACACTTGGATCCGTATGGATGGATAAAAGGTTCCAAAGATATAGCATGTAGGATCACTCACCCATATATTTATACATAAATACGTAGTATTTAGGGTATAAAAGGATACATAAATTACACAAAATTAAACAAGAAATCCTTGGCCAGATGTTTCACTTTGAGAAATTGTAGACAAATGACCTCAGAGATAAAGTGCTCAAAGTAATAAAGATAAAACAGTCATACACCACTAGAAGAGAAGTGACCTAGCAGAGGTCAATGTGCAGACAAGAGAGTTTTGAAAAGTTGCAGAAGTACAGTATAATGACTGTGATATGTATATTTGTTGCTATGATGTAATAACAAATACAAACACTGGCTTATAAATGTTATTGGTAATCATGGTTAGGCTAAAGCTTACATGGAAAAAAGCTGGTTGTTTATCAGTCTGATTGTACATGGAAAATTTGACAGAAATCTAACATTCCAGTGAGGCGATCTAATCTTTTGCTGTCATAATTATTCACACCCCTGTGTTTAAAACTTTGTGCGGTCGGCCTTTGCCAAGATAACAGCACTGAATCTTCTCTTGCAGAACCAAATGAGGTCGGAAGAAGTTATCTACAGGAATCTGATGCCATACATCTCTCCAGATCTTTCATAGTCCTTGGTCTTTGCTTGTAGACTCACATTTTCAGCTCTCTCTGCAGTGGAGTTTAGGTCAAGGCAGAGAAATGGACCCTGTAAAAGTTTTATTTTGTAGTCAATGAACTGATTTTTGTATGGATTTGTAAGCACGATGTGGACTGTTGTCCTGCTAGTTCAAACCCTGAGCCAGTGATAGCCTCTTGGAAGAGTCAGCCAGATTTTGATCTAAAATGTCTTGGTATTCGTTATTTGAGTCCATGACTCCATGTATAGTAACAATTCACAGAACCTTTGGAATTGAATAGCCTCACATCACAGATCCATCACCATAGTTCCCTGTGGAGATTAGAGTCTTTTGCTGTGACTTCCACTCTTTTTATGCCAAACTCACCTCTGGAATTTGTTTCCAAATAGCTCTATTTTTGCCTCATCTGGCCATAGAACCCGGTTCCAATCAAACTCCCAGCAATGTTTACTGAACTTCAAGAACTTCTGTGGTTTGATCGCAGCAGAGGCCTTTTTCTGGTACACTCTCCAAATGGTTTCTAAATAGCATGGAGGTGGCATCTAATTGCAGCTTTGGAAACTCTCTGACCCCCAAAGTAATTAACTCCTTGTCCTGCCAGGATCTTTGGATCCAGTTCATAGTTTTGCATTTTGAATTGTCTTTAAAATATATATATGTACTCTAACACTACAGTTCATCACATCGTCAGTTGTTTGAAATGTTCTAATTATTATCCTAATGAGTGTAGACACAGTAAAGGTTGATGCAGAGAAGTTGCTTCTCTGTATTGATGCAACTCTCAGGTCTTTAGTAGAGAATTTAGTTTAGACAAATTACAAGCCTTTGACTGTAGAAAAACCTTCAGTCTGAAGGACAGGACTGAAGCTCTACACACAATAAATGCAATGTTTAATGGAAAGAGGTAAAACCCAGTCCCAATCAACGTCCCAGCAATGTTTAGTCAGGGTTGGGATGTAACGGGATAAAAGTATTTGGAATATGTATTCAGAAACAAAGAAATTAAGTATCTGTGTTCAGTCCAAGCTACACTTTGTGAAGGTGGTTTTGAGAATACAGTTAATTTTTACATTTTTGGGGGAAAGCTTTTGGAATATTTACCCACTAAATTAAAAAAATATACACCATCTTTCAAAGAAACACCATCGATTCTTGTTTATTAAATATTCTTAAAAATCAGCACAAAGACATATCGTAAAGAAGAACTCAAAAAATGACTTTTTTACAAACACAGAGGTTCCTGCTAAAGCCTGAGTGGACTGATAAATCACTGTGATGAGCCAGTTATTAATCTGAGCATTAGTAAACTCTTTTGAGGGATGACTGAACTGAGTAGTGGACATGTACAAGCTTAAGCTTGTATTGTAATGGACTTGTGCATGCATGCATTCCATAGCAAGTTACATATGCATCATTAACTAAAAATCTCACAGCTTCTCACTTCACATATTTGCACAATTTGGTTATTAGGAAATGGCAATTTGTTGGCTTAGATCATTAAAAGAGCACTGGGATTATGGGAGCAGCAGTGGGCCGAACATTTTGTATTCATTTGAATAATTTAACTTTTCATGAAATATGTTATCAGAAGAATTACTTGAACAAAGCTGCCAACCAGTAAGAACTAGAAATAGCATAAAGTAAATAAAAATGACTGCAAAGTTTTTCCCATGTACATATTATTCTAAGTGTATTCTGAATATGTAACTTGTTATGTATTGTAATGGGATATGTTACTAAATATATTTAGGACAGTGTATTGAGTATTCAGCCATCATTACCTTTTCAAAGTATTTTGTCCCAACGCTCTGTTTAGTGAACTTTTGTGGTTTAATCATAGCAGAGGCTTTTTTAACACACCTTCCAAATAGGTCCTTGGGATGGAGGAGGCATCTAATCATAGTTCAGGGAACTCAGTAACCCCCAATTCAACCATGTCCTGCACTATCCAACCGGGATCCTTGAAAAAAGTTGTGGCTTTCAACCATCCTCTTCATTTTGCATGGGGGCTGACTATACTCTTTAATCTACCACTCAGGTTCACCACAGCTTCAGCTGTTTGAAACCTTCCCTAATCTATTACTATTACCAATACAAGATTTATTCAATTAGAAGCTTAATTAATCTTGCATATTCTTTGATTTTCAGTATGTTATAAGGCTTGTGCTATTTATTGTAATATTGCCCTATTCAGCTACTGAGAGTAGCCTAATGCTGTGGTGAATAAATTTTTACTTTTAGGTCAGAAACTTGGATAAAAACAGAAGGTCACTAGCAGGTCCTTGAAGATTCACTATGAAATAATAATCATATTGGTTTCGTTGTAGTTTCTGAAAAACAATTTCCTAATTTTTTAAAGACATTATAATGCCACAGAGACGTCTAAAATGTAAGTGTTGCCAGGCAACAGACGATCATCTCACAAGTTCATGCTTTTCATGCTCAAAATTCCTCCCAGATAAATCAATGCTTGTGAGAATTACTCTTTGTTTCTATGGGACTTAAGAACATAGTGTGACAAAAACGATTATGTTGTCTGAGGGAAATCAAGGCTGTTCTCGCACCATGAACGTTTCTCTGTTCTTTCCAGTCACGACTGTGCTGGACTGTTTCCACTGCGTGAATAAAGTGCTTGCAGGAATAACTGTCATGCCATAAAAACAGTCAATAGCTTTGGTGTTACACTAGTAAACAGAGGTGGAAGCACTGATATACTTTTTATTGGCCTTAACCTGCTTTGTTGGCCTTTAACTCTGCCAGCTGACAATGCTTAATGACAATTCTTGACTTGCCTTACCAGTCCAAACAAGTCAGTTAAGGCCTAACAAGTTAATTAAGTTCCGATACTGTCCAAATTTTTGCAAATGCCACAAGTATTATTTTATTTTTTTCTATTTTTAGTCAAACAATGTAAATAATACAATATAAATATAAAAACAATATAAATTAACTTTAACATTTGCACAAAATTCTATTTCTTAAATCATTTCCTGCAGAGGTTTTATTTACTTCTTTTGCCAACAAAATATGTAATTTAGGGGTGCCCAAACATTTGCATACAAGTGTATACCTAATCTATGATTTGATGTACTACGTAAATGCAGCTAAAATGTACCGTTCACTCCACAGTACAAAGAGCTGAAAAATAGCCCATTATGAATTCATTTTTGTAGCATATTTACATATATCCCACTAAGCCAATGGCTGTTTAGCCCTACCTATTTTTTTTCACTACTTTTTAAAGACATAATACAGATGTCATTTTCCCGTATCATCTTAGAGGTTCAGTTACACAAGCAGCCTTTTTAGTTCTAAGAGAGGTTGGAAAATGGTCATGTGAAAATGGAAATTATGACTGTTTTTGGTACATGAGCCCACAAAAATGTCATAAGTGGACCTCAGGGAAGAAAATTACCAGAAAATTGTAAGATGCTGTAAGTCCCCTTTCAAATACCTCGTGAACTGACACTTGCTCAAACTCAGATTAGCAATGGAAACTTTCCAACATGCATAACAGTTAATTTTGAATTCACTGGAAGATAAAATGGAGTTCAAACTCAGGTAACTGATAATATATACAGTCAGCTAGAAGACTGAAAATAGCTGAGGTTATTACTTTTGGCTGACAGATGAGTTCCAGATGGACTTCCATTGTTAGCATAAACCTGTTTTTTTCTGCTGTGTTATAAATGTGTAGATGGTTACACGTTCTTGAGGTTATTAAGGGGCTGACAAACATCTTTCATAAAAGATGGATAAGAGCCCATTGTGCATTCCTCAGTGAAGTCCACCCCACTATTAACACTATGGTCATCTGAGTCAAATGTATAATAGGTACAAGGAATACTGTACTGCACTCTTCAAAGCAAATCTGAATACTATATATATCAACTATAGCAAAGCTTTGTTTAGTTTAGTTAATTTACATGACTTATAAAGAACATACAATTTTAAAAAAGAGTAATAAGTATATATATGTGTGTCCATATCTGTTTTTCTGCATACTTTGTTAGCCCCCTTTAACCCTGTTCTTCAGTGGTCAGGACCCCCATGGACACCTCACAGAGCAGATACTATTTGGTGGTGGCTCATTCTCAGCACTGCAGTAACACTGACGTGGTGGTGGTGTGTTAGTGTGTGTTGTGCTGGTACAAGTGAATCAGACACAGCGGTGCTGCTGGAGTTATTAAACACTGTGTCCACTCACTGTCCACTCCATTAGACACTCCTACCTTGTCAGTCCCGCTCATCTGCTGCTGCACAGTTTGTGTTAGTCATCCTCAAGTCGTTCATCAGTGGTCACAGGACGCTGCCCACAGGACGCTGTTGGCTGGATATTTTTGGTTGGTGGACTATTCTCAGTCCAACAGTGACACTGAGGTGTTTAAAAACTGCAGCAGCACTGCAATAGTGGAGTTTTTCAGTCTATTAGTTCTTGCATGCAAAGGGACAGCTGGGAATTTTTCCGCAGGGGATGACCCATTCTCTCCCCCTGCTTGAGTGGAAGAAGGTCATGTAGAAGATGATTGGGCAGTATATAACTCTATAATATCATTCTGTATGTAAATAGTACAGCATCAGAACTCCTGACTCCAACTATCAAAGAAGCACTTAGAGTAGACTTTATGATATACAGTACCAATTAAAAGTCTAAGACTTTGCTTCTGGAAGCAACCAACGTGTGGTTTATTTCCACATTGCACTCCTTTGAATCAAATTTTACAGCAGGAGCTATGTTCCAGCTTGTGGTAGAAGTTCAGAACTAAAGTCAGTCATATTTCTGAACCTCTGGAGGGGAACAGCAGACACAGCAGAAAGGGACCACCATAGGTCACTGCTCATCCAGTATTCTTTGGGCAGCAGATCATTCTCAGCACAGCAATGATACTGAATGCACTCTTTGTGCAAAAGAGGAACCATTTTCGGTTCCCTAAAAAAAGCCTTTCAATGGATGATTCTTTAGAGAACCTTTAAAAGGTTCTTCACACTCACACATGGTTCATCAGAGAACCAGGAGCAGCTCTTCTGTGGTGTGGCTCAGAGAACGTTTTGCTTTTTAAGAGTGTAGTAGTGGGTGTTATGCTTGCATAACTATATGAGTTGCAACATCAGTTTTTTATACAGATTAATGTCACTGTTGTTGAGAATAATGTTGCAGCCAAAAATATCCAACTAATAGCACTTTTGGTCAGAAAATGACCGCTGGCAAATGGCTAGAGGATGACAAACACTGATGACCTACAGTTTGTACTCATACAACTGTACACATACAAGGTGTACCAAAAAGTGGGTGTTTCTAATAAAGTGGCCAGTAAAGGTATACAGTATGTAAAACTCCAGTACTCAGTGCAGTACTGATGGCCTGAAACAGTCACCACCAACCAAACAATATCTAGCCAGTGGTGGTCCTATAGTGGTCCTTTGTATGGATGGACAGGATAGAGGGGCGCTGATAACATTGTGCAGCAGGTAAGCTACAGTCAGTAATTCTGAACCTACAAAATGCACTTACATGGTAGGTGTACCAGGTAAAAGGGCCAGTGAGTGTAGATCCATGGTAGATGCAGAGATGCTCAAATGTAGCTTTATGCTGGTCTGAGTTGAGTCTCACGTCTCTGGGAGTGCAAATACAAGTCGAGAAATGATGTGTCAGCAAGCACACAAAAACCTTTTTATGTATGTTGTATCTATGCTGAAATCTGATAAGATCAAAGAGCCTATCAGCCAAATATGCACTCCAAAAATGAAAAGTCAGATTTAGATGTTATGTCAAGTGGTTCCTACTGTGTAAGGTAGTTTCTAAGATATTTGATTGAGTAATATGTACTTCACAAATTCAAGTAAATCACAATAAAGTGATTTGAGAAAATTCTAATTTACTGGATTAAGTATTTTTATGTTATTCAAAAAAGAATTGTTGGATGCACTTAACAATGTTATGTCAAATGGTTCCACCTAACGGTGTTAAGTAGCTTTTAAGAGGCTTGACTACATGTAATGTGAGTAATATGTACTCAGTGAATTCAAGTCAATCACACACAAGTGAGCTCTAATTAACTGGACTGACCATTTCTATGTATTACTACAACATTCAACTTAATATGATTATGTCCCATTCATAAAACTAGAAAAAGGTTTAAGTTAGATCTACATCTATTCATCAATATCATTAAAAGAGACCTATTTTGCTCTTTTTTCTGTTTAATATACTTCTTTGTGCAGTTTGAAAGACATCTGTGATGAGTGGGGGAAAAATGCTTTAATTCAGCTTTTGTACAGTGAGTTTTAACCTAGAATTTCCTCACCTGTGAAGAAAGGCTTGTTTTTAGGGGCGATGATTCTATATTGAAATGAGAAGACTCACATTGGCTGACTCTAGACTAGGCAGAACACTTGCTGGGGCAGGGTTGGGTCAGCATTGCACTGCTATGTATAGTTTAAAACAGGCATGTCAAAGGGCCAAAGCGCTGTGGAGCGTTTACCCTCATCTAACGCTCTGAATTCACTTAATGAAGGCCTTGCTAATTAGCTGATGAGTTGAATCAGGTGTGTTTAATGAGGCAGTGTGCTGAAGTCTGCAGTGTTCTGGTCCTGACACATGTGGTTTAAAAGATGGCTGCAGTGGACCACAGAGTTATGAGACTGAAATGTAATAAGTGCTGCCCACTCAGACAGTTTTCACAGGCAGGGAAGCACCCAGTCATGTACGAACAAATCTTTGGATAAAACTCTGCCTGCTACAATTCCTCCATTTGGCTTTTTTTTTTTTTTGGTTGAAGGCAGCTTTGGTGTACATATCCCATAATCCTTTGTGTCAATATTGATGCTGTTAGAAAAAAAATAGCAGAAAACACCAACGCTGACACAGTGGAGGAGAGTGGCCGGTTACAATACTTTTTGTTCTGGTTATAAAAAGTTCAGCATGCTATCTTTAAAGATATTCTTTCTGGGTAAAAGATGCTAACATCTAATGCTAACAGCTAGCAGTGAGCTGTGGTATTTTGGCAGTGGAAAAAACTAGGCTAGTAGCATTAGCAGAGGTAACAGACCATTAGCATTTGTCTGTTTATCTAAAAGACTGGCTGCCTTTCTCTGTGTAAATTTCATGCCACATTTGATCTACTGTGGTTCTCCGTGGCTTCAATATCTCTTTAATTAAATGTAGTAGTGGCAAAATGTTGGGTGGGTTGCTAAGAAAGTGGACAGTGCTTGGACAGCCATGCGTTGACGTGGGCTGCCAGCACCGGTGCACATATTTTTGGCCACTGTGCGATGCTGTACTGACCATGGCCTTATCTGTTTGAACTGGAGTCAGAGAACACAAAGAGACTGCTGTGGAGGGCCAACCACTGACCAGTATGCAGCAAGATGTTTCCAAATGGTCCGGGCTTATGGTCACGTATAGCCCTGTTCTGCTTTGTGAGTGTATGGTGGTTGATTTTTGAGGCTATCTTGCTGCCTTAGAAAACATACAGGATTTTAAGGTTAACCATCCAGTATAGACTTGTCAGCGATGTCTAAGCAACATGTGTTTATTTTATTTTAGACACAGAAAGAAGAAGAAAACCCCAACAGCCTGTTAAATCCATACAGTGACAAGTAACGCATATATGAACTGCCGTAGAACAACAGTAGATTACATTGTAACTAACCATATAAGTTACAGCCAATAACAATGTGGCTAGGCAGTTAACTGAGTAGTGTGAGAAGTGTGCACACACAATGGAAGGTAGGCCAGGAAGAAAGACAACATAAAGATGGTGAGTAAAACAAGTAAAACAATGTACATAGCAACATACATAGATGAGGCTTATAGGAAAGATATTGAGTTTTACTCAACAAGATGACACTGACCAAACACTGAACAAGTAAATCTGACAACTCACTTGATTTCATTGAAACAACACCACTTACTCAGTTTGACTGACTTAAATGCATTTGTGATTAAAACCAACAACAGAGTGATTTTGTTTGTGTGTGTGTGTGTGTGTGGCGTAGTGACAGGCAGCAGCTTAATATAGCTCAGTTCATTATCATCAGTAACTAATTAGCAGAAAAAACTATCAGGTGTTATCAAAGCTTTCTTTACAAGCCACAAAAGTAGTGGCTGCCTTAGTGCATTAGTCTAAGGGTGAACGAGTGAGCATGATTTTTACTAGTTGTACTATTATCTACTATTTGAGCTGCTACAATAACAAACCAATCACATAGCAAACCTTCCTGTGAGAAATGTTCTTAGAGTCAGCCAAAGAGGGCCTCAATGAGGTGAAATGATAATTAAAAGCATCACCTATCCATCTTGTCACTAATAGGCTTAGAGTCTGACGTGATTTTCCCCTGGGAGATATGCAGAGCATGTTCCTTTCAGAGATTAAACAAGTTTTCAAAAAGCAGCTGGACAATTTACACTCCAAATAACAAGCTAATTTTGCTCTTAACCATATGAGAGCATGTATTGCTCAGCAAGCCAGCCTGCTGTAGAAACTGATTTTTGGCTTTGGGTTCCTGCTAGATTCTTTTCATTAACTATTTCAGCCTACATATTCAGGCAAACAAGCCAAGCTCCTCCACCTGTGCTCGTAAAACAGCACTGCTCTAAAAGGTCATGCATACAATAGTGAAAGACAGAGAGTAAAGAGCTGTAGCGTTTTTACGTAGTCGCAGGTGTGCAGAGAAATGCGCACATCCACCACCCCGTCATTACATCAAATGAGCTCATTTGCTCGCTGATCATTTGCATAACGCTTTTTGAGCTCTAATTGGTGATGTAAATGTATTCCAATCAATTTACCATCAGAGGTTTGCCTTACAAGAGCCGCCTTTTGTTAGTAATCCATCACCCGGGGAGATGACGAAGTGAAAGCACCTGAAAGTAAACAAGACCTGCACACACATGCACACGCACACACATACGCACACACACACACACACACACGCATACGCACACACCCACAGACTTGAATCATACATATGTCTCCTTAGTATTTATATTAATTTCCAGTCAAAACATTCATTAAGTGCATTATTTCACAGAAGCCTCAACAACTAAACGTAAGATCATGATGTAGTGTGTCCACTCTTTGTCTTTATTACAGTGTCCATTTTTGTTTTAGAGACTTGCTTTCTGCTTTTTGAAGAAATCCGCAGGGATATTCTTCCACACCTCCAAAGTTCAGTCTTAGAAGTTGGTTACATTTTCTGCCTCTTACAATCCAAGTAATCCTAAACACATTCGGCAATGTTGAGGTGTGGTCTCTCGGGTGGTCAGTTCATTATTCTACACTAGATGCTTCTTTGTTTGATTTTCTTAGTTTTTATCTTTTTCTGTGCAATGTACTGGCTATCTCAGTAGTGGCTACTCCACATCCTTTCAGGCCTACAGCGTTGGAGTGGAACTTGATTTTCTCCTCTCTCTCTCAAAGATGTTTATCTAATGGGGACAGTTTTGGTGGTCTATCAGGTCTTGCACTGTTGTCAGGAGTCCCATTTTCCATTTTGAATGTTCTTTTTCCTTGTTTTTCTTTGACTTTCACCTTGCAAATTGATTATTTTATGTGCAACCTTCTCAGAAATATCTTCTTTGGATCAAATTATGCCCAGATTAAATGATACATTTTGATGATTTTCTAAGTGCAAAGCCAGTCATCGCATCCTCTACAGAGAACAAACATGTATATACATTCAGCAAATAAACAGTGTGTTCTCTGTAGAGGATGCGATGACTGACTTTGCACTTGGAAAATCATCAAAACATTGCTGTTGGAACAAAACCGTAAGTGTTGTTTTTCATTTTTTCACATGATTTGAAAACAGCAATTGGCCTTTACATTGTGTGTATGAAAGGACCAATAGAAATTGTCCAAAATTACATAATAAGATCTTTTTCCATTTATCTATTAAACTTAAGGATGCTTCTTCCTTCTCCTGTAATGGTACCTTTTTGGAGATAGGAAATTTTGTTCTGACAGCAATGATTTATAGCTTTTTACTTATATGTAATAAGAACTTTCTAAGCCTAAACCCTAACCCTACATAGCACTAGTAGGATTGCACTGATTGATGTGCCTTGATCTTAGATCAGTGTTATTACTCTAACGTGCTTGATAAATATGAGCCATTGATAAAAATGCATGTCAAAATCTAATATGTAAAATAAATAAATAAATGTATTAACCACTTTACAAAGTCGGGAGCATTTTGTGAGTTTTGACATTGTAGATTATCATTGGTTCTCCTGCAAAGTCGGGACATATTCAAAAAATACACAAAAGCAAACACACACACACACACACACACACACACACAGCCAACTGTTAGAGGCACTGTTTGAGGTCACTAGAATCAGTGATGTCTCAGAGGCGCCAAGTTGCCATGGTCCAACAGAGCTTGTTATTCCTTTAAATAGGACAGTCACTACTCGTCCACCTGCCCAGCCATAATGACCCTCAGGCCTTACAATGTAAACAAAGCTCTGTGCACTCAAGGCAGGTTTATGACGTCGTTGCAGAGGCCTCAAACAAGCCAAGAAAGCCTCCATTCTGACTCCAAGCTAGTTTCCTCCAGCCGCTATTTCATCGCATACAACAATGTGAACACGGCAGCGCCCTTCCCCCAGCTTTCAGTTTGTATTTATTCCAAGTCATGCCGGACCTTCTGATGCTCAGCAGGGATGGCTCTGTGTTTTCTCAAGCTCAGAGAGAGAGAAAGAGAGAGAGAGAGAGAGGGCGAGAGAGAGCGGGAAAGGGTGAGAGTGTTTGTTATCCCCACACACCCTCCTCTACTTCTCTACCTCCAAACATCACAGTCTATCAAGCACTGGTGCTCAGAGCCACTCGCCTGGGACGTTTTCGACCGCATGCGAAATTTTCTTATTTTCTACAGCTTACACTGCTTTTGACCCCCTACCATCATTCCAGAGGTGCTGCTATGATGCTAAGGAGAATGTGGTGCCTGCTGCTGGAGGTAACTCTACCTGAACAGCATGCTTGAGCTTGGTGTGTGCATGTCACGCATGGGCAGCTATGAGATCTTGCATGTGGATCAGTGCATGTAGCAGTTTATATTAACTTCAGCAGTATCTGACATTACTTACTTACCACTGAATAATTTATAATTCAAAATTACTGAGTAATTCATAGTGGTTAATGAGAAATTTTTAGAAGTTATTGAATAATTCATAGCAGCTGCTGAGCAATTTATAGTAGATACTTTACAATTCATATTAATTACTGAGTACTCAGTAATTCATAGTAGTTTTTTGGATAATTTATAGCAATTGTTGGATATTTTACAGCAGTTACTGAATAGGGTTTAATCAGTATTCATAGTAGTTACCAGACAATTCATAGTGGTTACTGAGTAATTCATACTAGTAATAGGAAACTGTATAGTGGTTACTGCGTAACTCATATTGGATATTGTATAATTTAACATAGTTACTGAGTAATTCATAGTGCTTACTGTATAATTCATAGTAGTTACTGAATTATTCATGGTGGTTATTGAATAATTCATAGTAGTTACTGAGTAAATCAAAATGATTATTAAACAATTTGTGGCACTTACTGGATAATATGCCTTAATATAATAATTGAATAACAAGTCTCAAGTTTAAGGAGTTTAATCCTAATTAATTTTATAATGTATAGACTTAATATATATTGTATAATAAATAATAAGCTAACATTAAGAGAATCGGAAGCCTTTTTTCTTCTGGTTCAGATCAGAATAAACTAAGCAGTATAATCCCTTGATAGTTTGAGTACACTGGTTTTATCAAGACCTTCCAAAGACACATACTTGATCTGATAGTTAGGTCGTTTGCCATTTTAATGGTAGCAGTGTGTAAACACACAAGATTTGATTATGTACATGTTTGCAGTGCCTGCGGAGGTCTTCCAGCAGTTTTAAAAATAGTAAATCTCCCTCCATAGCCCTGCGTGTTTACTGAAGGGTTCCTTTTGGAAAACGGCTGCAGGGCAGAGGGCCTGAGTGAGAGTGTAACAGGAGGTTAGTCTGATCTGGAAAACATTTGCCATTGGAGTAGCGCTTGCGGATGCCTTACACTATGAGCAAGGGCGTAGTTTTGGTTTCAGAAGTGAGTGGGGACATTGTAAAGTTGGATCATGACTGTGGAAATGGGTGTGGTGGAACCATGGAATGGGTGTAGCACACTGATCCATATATCAGCTATGTATTGACTGATATCAGTCAGCCCATGTTATAATTCTATTCCTGTAATAGCAAGAATAGACCTGCTTCAGTATTTGATGTTGTCCCAGAACCTCTAGCTAACTTTGATAGAGGGGGGGAGGCAAAAACTGGACTTTAAAAAGTTGAAACTATGTTTATGAACATATGTGTTGAAAGAAACCTATTGTCTGCTACTTTGAAGGCTACTATCTCAACCAGTCCAACGGGCTTGCAGGAGACATTTCCTAGAATCTGGGTGGTCTTTTGTCATTACATTTATATAGTTATGTTCGCTTTCAAAGTGCCTTGCAACATTTTTACTGTGCATAAATCCATTATGCTTGTACCTTTAATCCCTCTCCCAGCCTAAACGGAATTCACATAAATTGTTTCTCCTGTATGATAACCTTGTTGAATGATGCACGCTGCCGCACGCTCTCGAGATTTTTTCCATTGTGGGATTGTGTACGGGGCCTTCTCCTCCTTCACAGTTATCTTCCATGACTACGCCTCAAGACAGGGTTTACAATAGAGGTTGAACTGTTTAATGTAGTCCAAGGAATTATACAACGGGATAGAGTGTTGTTTGACTTGTGACTGAAAGGCAAACCGGGGAGTTTAGCTCTGAGCAAAATGAGTGACTACATCTGGACAGTGTTCCATTCGAGCACCATGACTTGTGTGTGTTCGCGTGTGCAAATGTATCAGGTGACACCTTGACGGATTGTTACATGTATGTGGTACCCGTCAACTCTGGTGGCGAGAGGGGAAACGGCTGAAAGGAGAAGAGGGAAAGAGAGAGAGAGAGAGAGAGAGTGAGAGAGAGAAAGGTGGATAGAAGACCCAACAAGATCTATTCTGGTTATTCTGAATATTAGTGATCTACAAAAGAGCCAGTAAAAGGTTCAATGAACATTGATAACAACAGAAATAAGTACACGGTATTATTCCACCAATCAAATCACATCAATTACATATTGTCGGTGTGACTATATGCCCAATGGGCCCTCATTATCTTCTTCCAGTCCAGTATAGGTGGAGTCACATTTGTGCCCAAGAGAGCACATATGTCTCCAAAGTGTCCCTTTTTCTCTGGAGAAAAAGAAGCACCATCTGCTGGTAAGGCTACACCCTCCTGCACAGACATTAGCAGGATGGTGGCAGTGGTGTTGGGAGGGGGGCAGGGTGCAGGATGTTACTGAACACAGTGATAGATTGTAAGTGTTATTCATTTAGGTCACTTTGTCTGCATTTGGATGATATTCTTTTAATTATGAGGCCCATGCATAACACTCTTTAATAACCTAACATTTCACTGGAAAATGCTTTGCTGTCCATGTAAATGGCAAAAATGCACAGCAGGGCCTAAATGACACAACTCATTATGACTAACTCAAAATGAGTCACTAAATCAAACTGTTCTTACAAAACTGGCTGTGCGGCTAGAGTAAGGCTACAACTCAGCTTCTTAAAAGAAAACTATGAGATTACAGCAATTTCCGTGTCATAGGGTTATTACTTAACTTGTTTTGTACTAAAGCACGAATGTGCGCTTTCAATACTGCCAGAGGTGGGTAGTGATAATAATCAGTTCTATGTACTTTTGTAAACTTTGGATGAATTTGCACTTTTCCTAGGGTTTTCAAATGATAGTATTCTTATTTGTGTTTAAACATATAAATGGATCTGTTTTTGCTGCATTTTAGTCCATTTTTTTGTTTGAAAAGGAATTCTGCTGATTTTTTATATGATGTATTGTTAAAATAGAAACAAAGTCATGCAGTGGTTTGACATGAAATGTTCTGTATTAGAGAAACTTATCAGCTCAGAATTGTTCTCAGTGTTGGTGATAGGAACCAGACGTCTGCAATGTTTAATGTTTCTAAAAGCTTACAGGTTCACAGTTACATGGTTACGAGTATGCTGCCTAATTCCTGAGACGTTGTTTTATCATAGTTTTGAGAAAAGGTTTTGGCCTTAAAGGTTTGGTCGTACATTTAAAAATGCATTCATGGTGGAGAGGTAGGCTGCATGCAGGGCATTGTGAGGCAAACTAGTACTCAAAGAAAACATTGAAGAAAAACACCATTGTAGCGTTAACTACTAGTAAAGAAGACACACAGCTTATGCCCAAGTTGTTGTGCTTTACTAAAGGCTGTAGTCAGCCACAGCCACGCCATACAAAAGCAAGGCTTCAGGCTAACAGCTAGCTCTATACTCACACCTGCACTCTTGCTTCTGAGCTGCCACTGACTAGTAGTTCCTGTTTTGACGAATGTATTTCCCCCCAAGAAGGCTAGCCCCACCTTCACAATAAGAGTCTTTGTCACAATAAACAATAGAGAATAATAACCCAGAATTAACACGCAGAATATTTCTCAAACACATGACATTATTTTAGCATTATCAGCATTACATACACAAACTCAGAAGTCACATTAGGTTCACTTGTCATTTTGAACAGCAACTTAACTTATACTTTGCTTTTAAATACTTTGCTTAAATGTTTCTTTTAATTTATAAAGTCAAATTCACATTAATCCACATCGTTATTTCATAGCTGTAAATGTGCCTGATTTAGCCAGAGGGCTAAATTTTCATCTGCCTAAAATCTTAAAATGGCCATATTTGTGTTGCATGGTTCTCACTACAAAGAAGATATTTCTCTACAATGAACCGTTTCACATGAAAAAAAAAACATTCTGAATTAAATGACAGTGTAATTCTTATGCAGAAATGTAGAGTTATTCGGTGGAATGTCCCTTTAATTTAATTCAGTTCTGCTTTGCTTGAAAGTTGAAAGTGAAAGGTGTGAGCGAGCTTGCCAGACTGTACGAAGATGAGAGAGAGAGGAGAGAGAGAGAGAGAGAGAGAGAGAGAGAGAGAGAGAGAGAGAGAGAGGCGCGTGCAGAGGTCAGTGCCGCGCACGCAATGTTGATAAGTGACATGGCTTTGCTCTCCGCTTCTCTGACAGTCTGTCTTTAACGGCTCCACATTTAAGCCGTTTTTCTTTTCCTCCTCTTCACTCCTGCGCCAAACCGAAGAGTCTGCGCTAATGACATTGTGTGGCTGAACGTTTCGCGGCGATATGGAGGGTTTTCCTCCCGAAAGCGAGAGGATGGAGGCTTGGCTCGACGACAATGTGGACTTCGCTCACTCCTACTTTGTGCGAAAGGCTAGCCGGTGAGTTACGGGAGCGGGCGGCAGCGGGGAGACCATATACGGCTCATTTTGCTCATTCAGAACAGCCCAGAGAGGAGAAAAGGGGGAATGGAGAGTGGACTAGCTATGTTTCTGTCAGGTCGCCAACTTTATCTACTGCAGCGCAGCTAAGCGACAGATAACATTGTCCTCTCCGCAGACAGCCGTGTGTGGTGCAGTGATTACGGGCTTAGCGTCGCTTCGCTGACAGAACCAGCCTGTAAACGGCAACTTCTCATAAGCGCTCAGTCTGAGCTCTGAGCTGAATGTTCTAGACTGACAGACTTTGAGGGTCGTTTATGTGTCTGTTTTAGCCTGCATTACATTTTTCTTAGGGCTGAACGATTTGGGCAAAATAGCTAATTGCGACTGCGATTTAAATTGTGATTGTTTCCTGTACATTTTCACTTTTCTGTCTTGTTGTGGTTGTGATGTCACAGCAAACGTTTGTCTGGTTGCTTCTGCTTGGTCTAACTCATCTTCAACCACTGTACAAGTTCTGTGTTATTACACTGAATTTTCCACTTAAAACTTGTTGATAATATAGACTTTAATAAAAAAAAAATACAGCTCTTGCAATTTGCAGCTTGTGGGCAACATTTCTTACGTTTCTCTACGTTTTCAATATAAATGTGATTCATCTTTCATCTCTACTCTGTATAGTACCAAATGAAGTTTCTAGCAGTGACTAGTAATAATAGCAGAATCATTTTGGTGCTATATAGAACCTTTCGTTAAATTACATAATAATATCATATCATAATACATATAATAATTTATATCATATACAGCTGGTTTTCCACACTTAAAAAAAGATGGTTCTTCAAAGAGGTTTACTAGTTAAAAAAATGGTTCTGTGTAGAACCATTAACATTCAAAAACCCTATGCATGTCTGAAGGGTTCTTTCCATTGTGACAGCAGTCTTCAGACTGATAGAGAATGTGCTGTAGATGGTCCTATATAGAACTTTTTTGAAAAGGGTTCCATATAGCACCAAAACGGTTCTTCTATTGTTATGATGTGAACCCTTTTTGGTGCTTTATAGAACCCTTTTCTAAAGGGTTCGATATAGAACCATTTTCCTTACTAAAGAACACTTGAAAATATGTTTTTTTATCTGTGAGAAGAACCATTTAAGCATGCATTTAGATCATTAGAGTTGTCAAGACCCCTTTTTTAAGGATGCAGGCTGTTATGCTCTGCAAAAGTGAGTGTTGCTGTCTGCTAGCAAGTCCTTATCACATTGTCACTGTGTACATTTGATGTGTAAATACTGCTTCATTTGCTCGTTCAGTGGCAGCCACCATCTGTATTTTCCGTTCACCCTCATGCTGTCCATGACCTGTAGTCTATTTTTGCATTTTTATTGTCTAGATAGATGTAGACAGACCTGTTTTGCTTGTACAAATTGCAACGCCTATAGTCTTGCTGTGGAGCTAAACAATGAATGTAGTTTTCAGTCAGAAACTGCCGGTTGCACAGGACACTTGCCATTGTTCAGTGAACAGTGCAATGTTAAGCTGGTTCGCAGTATAAGACTCCACTGCACTCTTTACTGTAGCACAAGTGTTGTGTTTTTCTGAGCTGTGTTTGGACACATACTTACCTGACATTACTCTAGTCTCTCCGAATTAGAAGCATCACCTTTAATCCACACATATAAACTACTGTTATGCTTCCTGCTTTGAATATCAGACCGTGAAAAGCAAATGTTGGATCCACACCAAGAATGTATGTGGCTGGTCGGCAGTAGTGAATGAAGATGTTTTCTGCACAGAGAGGGGGCCTGTGGTGCTCTTCAGAGTGAGTGCTATTGATTTAGCTATACAAGCTAAGGACACTTAAATTTGAGTCAGTGGAGATTCCTCTGAAGATCTAGCATTGCTGTTGTCATAGACTTTACTCTTACAGTCATTTTTATTGAAGGGGAAGCCAGTACTGTTTTATTTTGCCAGAATTAGAACGTAATCTGCCAGCAGATTTCACGGCAGTGAGTTTTATAGCCTCTGGGGTTTTCCAGACGAGCTGCTGAGCTCAAGTTTTCATTCAGTTTCATGTGAAAGCGAGGGGACCTGAACATTGGACTTTGAACACTTGATTTTATGGATATCATTGTTGTTATGGCTATTGTGAGCGTCCAGTAAACTGAGTAAAGTGATGTCTGTTAGTTGTACGTCAGTTTACCAGCAACTGTGTTATGCAAATGTACATGTTAATTGTTAAAAAGTTTTTATATTCAGAATGAATATACTGCATACAGTGATAAAAAGACAGATGTGTTGAAACTGTCTTGAAACACAAGGATCTGCATGACCGCCAAGGAAAACATTGACAAGTCAATGTCAAATGAAGACATGATGTTCAGATTTCAGCAGCCATGACCTATATAATGACACAGTTTAAGAACCTCTAAAGCCCTCTCAACATATACTGCACTAGTGAAGTGAATACAACCCCTAAGAAAAGACAGTCCATCTGTCTCTGTAAAAGCTTTATAGACTTCTCCAGCATTCTTATTGGTTGTTTGTCATTTTCAGGGAAATGGTCAACGCCTGGTTTGCTGAACGTGTCCACTCCATCCAGCCCTCCAGAGAGGGGTCCAAAGCACTTCCAGAACCCCTCAGCAGCCTCCCCCCTTCAGGCCCCACTGAGGCGCCTTCACCCAGCCCAGCACCATCCACCCCCACCCGCAAAATCTCTGCGTCTGAGTTTGATCGCCCTTTGCGACCCATTGTGGTGAAAGACGCAGAGGGATCCCTCACCTTCCTCAGTGACACAGAGCGGGTGCAGATGCCACCTCCGGCCTCCCAGAAGCTCAGCTCAGGAGAAGGTCCGGACGAGGGTGGAGGTAGAGGGGGGGACCGCTGTGCCCGTCTGTTGGAGCTTGTCCGGGACGTCTCCAGTCACCTGGACCTGACTGCCCTCTGCCACAGGATCTTTTTACACACCCATGAGTTAATCGCAGCAGACCGTTACTCATTATTTCTGGTCTGTGAGGACAGCTCCAACAAAAAGTTCCTAGTCAGCCGGCTTTTTGATGTTGCTGAGGGATCCACTCTGGAGGAGGCCTCTAACAGTGGCATCCGCCTGGAGTGGAACAAAGGTATAGTCGGCCATGTCGCGGCCACCGGCCAGCCGCTCAACATCAAGAACGCGTATGAGGTAAGGGTTACTGTGCTGTTTTATCTTATTATTTTCACTTCTTGGTGTTGTTCTATTTATGGACGCATATGAATGCTTAATTTTTATAGCCAGTGTAGGCACATGTGTCTAATTCAACCTGAAAAGGGCACATTTATTTATTTATTTATTGGGAAGCAGTGATATGGCAATTCTGGCGATGCTGTTGTCTGATATTTTTCATATACATATCTGCCGATGCCTATGCTAAAACAGTGCCATGCAGAAATCAGAGACCATCCTTCATTTATTTCATTTACAGTCAAAAAGTCATTTTTTCAGTCATTTCTCCAGTGTTTTTTTTAGGAGATCAGTATAACTTAATCCCAGAGCATAAGGAAGGGAAAAGGCAAAGGAAAATAAGTGATGAAAGATAAAAAAAAAATATATATATATATATATATATATATATATATATATATATATATATATATATAGGGACTCCTAGCACTTGGGGTGCGGGAAAAAATCGATTCTTAGATGCATCGCGATGCAGACGTGGAAATGTCAAAAATCAATTTTCTAAATATTTAATTTATAACATAATGTTGACGGAACGCTAAGGGCGGAACTTGGAAGTGGGTAAGTGCAGCGCCCGGACAGTCTGTGACAGCACATAACTAAAACACAACTGGATGAGTGAGAAATCCGACCGGCTCCCTCTGCATTAAAAGCCAGGTTAGGTCAGGAGCCACAACTCAAATGATCAGAAGAGCCATTTTGTCCTTTCAACAAAAATCAAACCACCTTGGGAGCCACAACATTTAATGTCCAGTATGTGATAATGTGCTAGTTTAGGCTAAAAAATATAAACGAAAACGCGGACTTACTCTGCTCTGCTTTAAGCTTTAGCTATAGCCGCTTTCCTCCCAACTCCACCCGAAAACTTTTCCTCAAAAGTTGAATAGTTTCATGTAAAATGTCTCTCAGCTTTCTGCTGTTTTACGAGGCTGAAGTCGCTTCTCATTCTCCAGCTTCTTGCTGAACTTTCCGGTTCCACCTTAAATTCTGACTGAGGCGCCGAATGTAAAAGCGACACCATTTAAGGTGGAACGGGAAAATTAGAGAAGCGACTTCATCTTCGCAGCTTCGCATCTTTTTACTGTGTGACAGTCTCTCGTTGCAGATTTAAGGTACCAGGAAACCAACTGCGCTGCTTATAAATGCGAATAAGTCCATTCGTCTCCAAATGTTCGTCTGTTTTTCTCTTTTACTTTTTCGTTCGCTACTAGCTCGGCAAAACCTCGTTGCTAAGTGACCTGCAGTCTTTCGCGCCCCCATCACGAGACCAAAACTGAAGTTATGAAATCCCTAAAGAATATATAATGTGCTGCATGGTCATCCATGACCACTGGATCTTGTTTCACCGTAACAGCGCATTTTATCGCAGATGAGTGGCAGCAGCGTCTCCAAACCAGAGCAGTGAATGAGAGTCTTCTAGTTCACTTGCCACATCACTTCCATTTGTTTTATTAATAAAAGATATTGGAAGTAAATTCATTATGGATCATTACAAATACTTTGTTTTAAAACTACCAAGTCCTCAGACAGTAAGAAAATAGAAATCATGTATAGAAAAAAAAAGATGAATCAAGATGCATCGATAATCGTTTTATAATCGCATCGCAGCCCTCTGAATCGTAATCGAAAGGCGTTTCTGTCCACTGTGAGAAGATAACACAACACTACGAGTCTGAAAGGATGTGTGCTAAGACTGAACTTTGGAGTTGTGGAAAAATATCCCTGCAGATTTCTTTGACAAACTAAAGCAAGTCTCCCAAAAAGAATAGAAGCTGTGATAAAATGAGATAAAATGTGATGACAAAAAATGGAAACTAAATAAATGAAGGGTGGTTTCTGACTTTTGCACAGTGCTGTACGTAAACATTTATAAAATGTAGAAAATAAGACAACATCCACCTGGATTAGCAACACAGAGAAATGTAACATTTCTATAAAGTTACAAATGCAGGAAAATGAATAAAAAGCTTGCATTTTGGCACAGTATTCCTGCAGTATCCCTCCCAAAAAATGTTCTGCTCTTCCAGAGTGGAATGAATACATCATCGGTCAAGTCTAAATCTGTCTGATGCTGATAGTTTGTTTTAAATTATTTTAATATCGATATGATTCCAATATCATTGGGCATCCCCAAATTATTAGGCCGGCTTTGCGAGAGTGTGGGGAAGCAGAGTATTTAAATGTTTAAAGATTTGAGCGTTCATATTATGATTTTGGCTCTTATGTATATCCCTAATGTTATCCTTAGAGCATTAGCTAGAGTGCTTGGAAACCTCATGAGTAAACAGTGGGTTGGTGCATTAGCTTGGCTGTGCCGAAAACAGGCCATAACTGTCCTTTATTTTGATGTATTACATGTCAGTGAGGGCCGCTGCTTTCCCCTATAGCTGTTTCTGGTATCTATTGATAGGCCATCAGTTTGTGTTACCACCTGCTCTGCAATAACCTTTGACCCTTGTAAAGTCTCAGTGGTTAGCCAGAGATTCACAAGCATTCCTTAATTAGTCATATGAAGTATTAAAATGACTGCCAGTCATTGCTATTTGAATGGTTTTTCTTATTTCTGCATTCTTAAGGATCTTCTGGGGTCATTTTTACAGAAAGAGCATTGTTCGAAGGTCTGAAATCTAAATTATTGTGCATAATAGTGATACAGATGGCACGTCATGCTCTAGAAATAATAAAAACATTATCTGTCTTGTTTACTTTGTGCATAGGTAGCTGTGCAGTTCAGTTGCTAGCCAACAGTCTTGAGTTATGGGAGCTGGTATTTTTAGCCGTCCTTAATTTAGATTAATCGTGGTTTCCCCAACAAGTCTAGGGGGAGATAATCGGGAATAGGAGAGAGAGAGAGAGAGAGAGAGAGAGAGAGAGAGAGAAAAGAGTACATATTGGTCTCATTACTAATGTTAATCAGGGAGTTGTTTTTCCCCAGGCAGCCGAGCATGGAAGCACAGATCATTTTTGCTTTGCAGATGGAGGGTAATGCTGTGGACTGACAGGAAAGCTACAAGCATCCTAGAGCATTACAGGACATACCTAAGATATTGTGGTTATGCAATTTACTGTTCTTACAGTGGATGCCAACATCAAAATGGTTGAAAGATGAAAATCTGTATTTCATCTTCACATAAGGCCTTTAAATCTGCAATAAATGTCAATGGGAGATGGTTTGGATTTGATGCATGAAATACATTGAAACTGTAAGTATATGAAAAGTATTTAACCTTTAGGAGTTGCAGTGTTTGCTGGAAATGACAAAAACATGGTGTGATTCATTATGTAATCCTTATTTAAACAAGCAAAGAAATTCTTACATAACTTTCAATCACAAGTGTTTGCAGGTAGACGAGGAGATATTTTATTATGATTTCAATTCAATAACAACTTCTTTTTGTGCATGCAGTCTTGTTTTGTGGAAATAAAACATTCCTTTATACTTTTATACATTTTTATACAATATACTTTTTTTTTCACTTTTTTTGTATCAAATCAAACTGAAAAATGGTGCAGATGCCAAAATATCAATACCGAAGGGAAATTGAATGTAAATGTAAATTATTATGGAAGGTGCTATGTAATTAAGCATGTAATTGTGTAATTACACATGTAATTATACAGTAGGTTGTAATTACATAACTGCATTTAATGACATAGTTAAATAGTCCAAAGAAATAAACTTGACATCTAAAAGTTCAATACTAAGGGTTAAATACATTGAACCTAGTAAAGGTTTATAGGTTAGAGGTGTGTTAAAAGTCGCAGACCTGGTTGTACCAAAAATGTTTAAAAGTTATTTTATCTGCAGGATCCTCGATTCAATGCAGAAGTGGATCAGATCACAGGGTACAAGACACAGAGCATCTTATGTATGCCCATAAAAAACCACAGAGATGAGGTGAGAGATACAAAAAGGTAAAGTAATATGTAGCATTGTTTGACGTTTTGGGGAGTTCTTGCTGCCTATGTTATGAATCACATAGTATGTTCATTTTCGTCATTGTCTTTCCTAAGGTTGTTGGTGTCGCACAAGCAATTAATAAGAGGTGTGGAGAGAACAGCACCTTCACAGAACAAGATGAGAAGGTGATAAAAAATCAGCTTTCTTTGTAGGTGTATCTGAGGTAAATAGAGCTGTTGGTTATTTGCTCAGTGCTGTAACACTTACAGGGAAGTCAAGACTCTTGGACTATTGCAGTCTTTGTAAATGCCATTTGACACCAAACCAGTGTAAAACATGTTTTTATATGCATCAACAGGACTTTTCCTCCTACTTGGCTTTCTCTGGAATTGTTCTACATAATGCACAACTTTATGAGACGTCACAGCTTGAAAACAGGAGGAATCAGGTATACTGCCTTTCTTACCTTTGTTAAAAATGCAACAGGTTTTGTAACTTATGTTCTCACATGTCAAGTACTTCTTATGGTGTAGGTGCTGTTGGACCTGGCCAGTCTTATATTCGAAGAACAGCAGTCATTGGAAGTCCTGCTGAGGAAGATCGCAGCCACCATCTTGTCTTTCATGCAGGCTCAGGAATGCACTGTGTTCATTGCTGATGGCGAAACATCGGTAAGCTCAAAGCACTTCATTTTTCTCTTGCTGACCCACCAAAGGGACCTTCTATAACTGTTTGGCTCCGTAGGGTTTAGTTGTGATGGTGAAAGATTTCTAAGGAATAAGAGATCTCACAAATACATGTAGCTCACATTGCTTAGCGGTGAATTTCCAGAAGGTGCTTTTTGGAAACTGTTTCATATGTGGTTCTAGTGGGCAGGCAACAACATGCTTATCATGCAGTTCTTAAGGTCTGTGCTTTCAGAAGTTTTAGCCTTCAGCAAAATACCTGCCCCTCAGCTGTGCAAACCCAGTTCATGATCAGTACATACAACAGAATACACTCTGCAAAGTTCAAGAGAAAACTTGAAAGGCTTTCTACTTTGAAATCACTATAATGAAAATGTATGGCAGTAAAAGGAAGTAAGACGTTTTGGCAGATCTGGAATGCAGTCTATATAAAACCCATTCATTTTGCAGTAATATCAAATACTTTTGGGGTGGGGAGCAGGGCCAGATTAAGATCTGCCTCTTGGTCTGGAATTATGGTGCCCCGTCCCTACGAAGTGTGAAAAAACTGCTGGAGACTTGTTCTGTTCTGGACACTTGTTCTGTTTATACTTCTCAAAATATCTAAACTAAATTTGCTCCTCAGCAAAGGCTTTGTAAGGATGGGGCAGGTTTGCTGACGAGAAGATATCAGCTTGCTAGCATACAATGCACATTAAGTAAGATACCACAACACTAATGACACAGTCCACAAAATTTAAAACACACGTAAATGATAACGCTTATTGGCTATTTACAGCTGGTTTATTAGGCAGAGACAGGCTAGTCTGGTATGTGAAGTAAGGCCGAAAGATGAATCGTTTTTATATTGAAATCCCAATTTAAAATAGTGTAATTTTCAAATCGTGAGAGCAGCTATTTTAACTATAGCCTACATTCTCAACAACAATGACTTAAGTTTTTAGTGAGGGAAATTTAACCTAATAGTATAGAACTTTTAGATGAGTTAAATCAAAAGAAAGCAACCAAACACCCACATGATGTGTACATGACAACAGGATAAGTAACTAAGCACTACATTCAGAGTTCAGCAAAAAGTTAATTTGCTGGTTGTCTTGGCCAAAAAAGCAGTCCTTAGTTTATTGTAAATAATCACAGTATGAATTGCAGTCACAATTTTATTCTAAAAAAATTGCAATTAGATATTTTTCCCACATCATTTGATCGTAGTGTGGACAGATTTAAAGCAAACTGAATGTTTAAACAAATGTAATGTTAACAGATAATTCAAATAGTTATACGTGTGTAAATGTTTCATTTATTTTCAAATTATAAGTTTGTTGATTCCCTCAAATAATCACTGTAACCAATAATCACTACAACTGTAAGAACAGTAAAAAACTAAAGTGGACGCAAGAAAATAGTAAAAATAGGTTCAGATGAGGAAATTTCACAAAGAAGATGATGTTTATTACTGTACTGTTGCACGCATCCCTGGTCAAGTTACGTGTTTTGTTGGTTACACCCTGTACAATAAGCAAACTTAAATATGACATTGTAATGCAAATGTTTTATTTGTGGAAATAAACATATTGGACAAAAAACATAATATTAAATTTGCCATTAACTTTATATATTCCACCTTTTTTTTCCCTTAGAAAATCAACATAAAATGTCATTTGACTAGGGGTGCTTTCACTTTGCGTATGACTGTATACCATTTCAAATTCTTAGTACTGTGAAATCTGTACTTCAAACAAACATGCGCTTATGCAATCTTTTGCTGGTTCTTGAATCTATTAAAATAGCACATTGAAGGTGTGTACTGGTTATTACTGCATGACAAGGGCAGTTTCCATTGAACCAATGCCACTGCGAGTGCTGAATAAATGTTCACCCTACAGTAGTCTCCGATAATGCTATACAGTTAGAAGAAGAAGATGAAATGTTATGCAGTGATAAATGTTGAGAAATAGGTAGTGAGCAGTGTTGTTTCCTGAAGAGAGGCAGTGCTAGGTATTTCACTGTGCCTGGCTGAGTGGGAGAGTGGCAGGCCAATCAGCAGCCCATAGACAACACTGCTTTCATTTATAGCAGAACCACAAGCAAAAAACAGGCTGAATCGCTCTCTTATTCTACTCTGCCAAAGAAGCAATTTCAACGTGCACGCAAAGACATGCACACACACACACATACTCATAGACACGCATCAGGTATAGACTTTCAAAAACAGAAGTAGAGATATATTTTAAAAAGTATTAGCACCAAAGAGAGTGTTATTTATTTCAAATAAGCAGAGAGGACCCTCCATTACGTTTCCTAGCAATAAGCTTTTGATGTCAAAGTGCAGCCGGTGAACCGCCATATATTACATTAAAAGCTTGTTAAAAGGAAGCTTCCTTTATAAAAAAAAAAACTAAGATCAGGCTTTTTGAGTAGGTGAGTCACTGTACAAAATAGAGATAAAAGCAACTCATCTATTACATAGACAGAGTTTTTTCTTTTTTTGGTCTTCTGCTCTTAGGGAAATCACACTTCCCCAGGTTCAGCTTTTGCTTGTGTCTGTTTTTCATAGGCCTCCTCCCTGCTATTGCTCAAATTGAATGTTATTTGAGCAATAGCATTTCTAGATACAATTTTTTTTTCAATTTTAAGGGATACAAGTTTTACAATAAATAAAATGTTCCTGTGTAAATAATCTTCCTAAAGATCTCAGTACAGTATGATTAAATGACATGCAGAGTATTAGCAAAGACCTTAAACATCCCTGTTTGATAATTTGCAAGTGTAAAATTGAATTGTCTCTGGACAGGTGTGCCATGCAAGATTTCTCTCATACTAATGATAAGGAAGGAAAGAGAGAAGCCAGCGGACACTTGAAAAGAGTTCAACTCTTTTTAACTCTGAAAAGGAGGTTAACTCCAGACTGGTTTCTTGAAAAAAGGTGAAGGTGCTCGCATGGCCTAGCCAATCTACTGACTTGAATTCCATAACATGCTGCTGCACCCAGTAACAATAACAGCACAGCGCACAACCGTGTCTGCTAGCAGGTTTTGTTATTACAATGCATGAGGTCAGTTCAAACAGGGCTACTACTGAGGAAGCTCCAGATTCTGAGCTCTTTACAGCCAAATTGGCTGATGACCAATTTTGGTCAATTTTTTGTTAGCCTTAACCCAATGGTCATGCTATGTGGTCTAAATGAACACATGAAACATGCTAGCACATTTCTAGTACTTTATGTTAGCCAATGTCGCTACATGAATATGAAACAAAAAATCTTTTTACGTAATTATGCTTATGATTATGATACATTTTGGTTTAGGTGTAGCTGCAGCATTCATGCGTGAGTGCACTTACCCGCTCACAGTTTTAACATCACAAAATTGCAACACATCTGCAAAATCAAGATATTAAATTGGCTGATTGCCAGTTGGGTGTTTGGAACACAAATCTGCCAGTTCCTCTTTGGCACCTTCAGATCATGCAATAAAACATTTCTATTAGAGGGGATTCTTTAGTAAGCATGATAAGATTCAGTAACGTGGTGAATTATTACTGAATTATGAGAAGAATGATTTGGTTATAATTATTTGTTGAAGCAGATAATATTTGAAGGTCTATGACTGAAAGTCAGCCTCTCTAGCAGGCTGAATTTCTAGACTGGTGATGATTGTCTCAACTGTGTGTTGAGATTTTTTTGCATGATATTTAGTTTCACATAACACCCTGACCACTCGGCTTTTAAGGTTTTATGTTCTCCTGAGAGCACTTCTGAGGTTCAAACAGAAAAGAATTTAACTTTTATTAGATTAAACAGTTGTTAATGCCAAAAGATGTTTTAGTGTTCCTATTTGCTTTACAAGGAAATGTCCCAACGTTTATGAAACCATGAAAGTCAAAGTGGCATGGAGAGCTGTTTTTAGAGTGATATCTGATGGAAGCTGACATTTTCCTTCCTCTGTGGGAGGTCTGTTTTCCTCTGTTGTGGTCTCATGCAGTCTCAACCCACTTGCTTAGAGATATGTGTCTTAGTGGTTCTGGAGGCTGTGTATTGGGAAGAAACCCACTTCATTGCAATCAGGCTGATCTACGCTGGCCCAGAGAGACCTCTGGGGTTTGTCAGCTTGACATGAAGTTTTTGTAGGCCAGTGGCAGCTTTAAAAGAGGAAAGCCCAGCTTACATTTAGATGATGAATGCATTCTTCTCGTTGGACAAAGAGTTATACTGAATGTTTTCAACATAGGTCAACGTTTATTGAAATGGAGACGTTAGAAAATGGTTGTGTTGAGTTGGTGTTCAAAGTTTTTTCCTCTTAAATTGAAACTGGATGGCACCCTGGTGCACTTTATCCTGTCTTCATGGTCTCTTAAAGTTTGGAAAAGGCAGGCTTTTGCAAGCAGAGTTCAGGTTTGCAGACAAGTCCCTATAAGGTGGTAACCGTGTGTCCAGGAATGTTGAAATAAACTCCACTTCTGGCAGCGCTGTTGCATAGTATATTAAATTTCTCTGTCTGTTTATTGTGGAGAGCCGTTACAGGTTCTTCCGATTCGTCTGCTTGACTAATGCCATTTGGCCACAGCCATGCTCCGAAACGATTTAATTGTTGCGAGCGGGAAATTCTAACCCCTCCAGAAACACACTAACACAAGCACATTAAACTATGTGACTGCTGAGATTCTGTGTTAAATTTACACAGGCAGTCACCGGACACTAATAGCATTAAAAAGCCGCAGAAACCACTGGCTTCCCTTCCTGAAGCCTTCTCTAAGTTTACCTCTGTGAATAGTGCCTGTGATTTAAGTTCTAACTGTTCTGCTTATGTCCCAGAATGCTTTCTCCAGCGTGTTTCACATGGAGTATGAAGAGCTAGCTGGATCCATGGAGTTCCCCAACAGGTAAGCACAGGACAGTTTCTTCCTTGTATGTATATGGCCTGGCTCACAAGGTGTTCAGTGAGTTTGAGGTCAGGGTCCTGTGTGTGTCACTGGAGTTCCTGCACAGCAAACTCATCAAACCGTCTTTATGGACCTTGCTTTGTGCACATGGGCACAGTCATGCTGGAACAGGAAAGGGCCTTCCTCAAACTGTTGCCACAAAGTTGGAAACATGTAATTGTCTGAAATGTCTTTGTATGCTGTAGCATCTACTTTAACCTTTACTGGAACTAAAGGCCCGAGCCCAAACCCGGAAAGCAGCCCCAGACCATTATCTCTCCTCCACTTTACTGTTGGCACTATGCATCTCGGATATCCCAGATTCATTCATCAGACTGCCAGATAGTGAAGTGTGATTCATCACTCCAGAGAACACGTTTCCACTGCTCCAGAGTCCAGTGTCTGCCTGCTTTACACCACTCCAGCCGACGCTTTGCATCACGCATAGTAATCTTAAGCCCCCTTTTCACACCAGATGAGGTAACCGAATATGCTTCTAAATTAATCAGTTTAGGCTTTCATACTGAGCGCATGCGTCATGTCGCACTGTGGTGGCAATGCACATTTAAAGTGCAAAAATACGCTTTGGGTCTATTTTTGACGCATGCAGAAACAGGCAGAAACAGTATAAAATGCGGTATTCTTGCTATAATGTACAATCTAGACTATTAAACAGATTGACAAATCTAGTTTAACTCTTTGAGTAAGTCAGTGTTGTGAACCCGCATGTATCTCCCCTGCTTTATATAGCTTTACATCACATGGTGAGAAAGCTAGCAACGGTCACAGCAGAAAATCAGATTTTTATTGTGGATCTCTTTATATGATCTACATAAAGTTTATTTAAGCAATAAACATTCAATAAAGACATGTGTATTACATGAAAATGCAATGTAAACAGAAACCACTTTTGCCTCCGGTGTGAAATAACAAATGTGGAGTCGTTCTGGCTTACCAAGCGCGCCACGTTGCATCTGGTATAAAATCAGCTTTAGGCTTGTTCGCAGCTGCCCGACCATTGAAACCCTTTTCATGAAGCTCCCAGCGCACATTTATTGTGCTGATGTAGCTTGTTTGCGTGTTCTGTTACTTCATCACTGAGCTGTTGTTGGCCTTAGATGCTTTAATTTCAGAATAATAGCACTTACAGTTGAACGGGGCAGATCTAACAAGGCAAGAATTTCACAAACTGTCTGTTTAAAGTCACTAAGCTCTTTAGGAGAACCCGTTCTTCTGTCAGTGTTTGTGTATGGAGACTGCACGGCTATGTGCCTGATTTTATGCACCTGTTAGCAATGGGTGTGTCTGAAACACCTAAAATGAATAATGAGGAGTGTCCACATATTTTTGGCCATGTAGTGAAATACTCAGTCAGTGTTGCAAGTCAAGCAGATGATGCCCATGATATTTTGTCGCAAGCAAACAATGTTAAAATGGTGTGAGGCGTTTTTACCTTTCTTTTGAAAGGAACCGTTCCATATCCAGACAGAAGGTTATACCCTTGTTAGAGTACACCTTGGCTTGAACTACGAGCTGCTCTTAAGTGCCTTTGACAGGTGCTTAATCACAATTTGTTTAGGCTAACCTGTCTGGAAGAAGGGATTTTCTTTCTTTTGGAAATCTTCTGAGTCTTTTAGAGAGGCACAGAACATGCTCCCAAACTGCACGTAGATGGCTGTTTTTTTATGTCGGCTCACCATTAAAGCCACAGGTTCTTTTTTTGACAGTTATATTACTCACACATGTGGCTAGTGATCCACCATGTGGAAAAACAATGTAAGGATCTCAGGTCTCACAGCATAAAAAGCACAAACAACATACTTCAGGAAATATCATTTTCATTATAATCACTGTTTGTTGATGTAGACTACTGGATAGAAAAAGAGTGCCAGAGAGAGAGAGAGGTAAAGCTAGAGAAAGAGAGAGAGCAAGTAGAGTTTTGCACAAGCTCTTGAAGGAAGCATTAAAACCAGCTCAAATATTTGGTGAACGTTCGTTGCTGTTTTCTTTCGTTTTGTCTCATTCCTTTACACAGTGGCTATTTGCAGTTAAACCCATTTTTATTATGTTTACATACTTATATAAGCCAAATGGGTCCATCTGTGTACACATAGCCACTTCAATTTGAAGTACAATAATTTGTTGCACTCTGAGGTATCTGCCAAATAGAGAGCAAACTTCAGGATGCTAGACATGGCTTTATGAACTACTGGACATTTTTTTACTCATAACATTGGGTTGTATTCAAAGAGTGTCATCTTTTCAAGAGCCAGTGGAATCTCCTCAAACATTTATGTATCAGGAAATCTATCAAGAACCCTAAAGCACTTTACCTTAGTGAAAGAACGTAGAATCGTTTCTGGGCTGCTTCTTTTCAGTGAATGTTTGTTTTAAGGATGTTCCCAATTAGAGGACTAGACTCATGAAAGAATGTTTCTTCAGATCATAAGTCTTTTTGAGAGCAGTCTGGGTTTCTGATTGGAATGCTTCAGGGAAACTTGCTCGTTAAGAATTCCAGTAGCATAACAAGAAAACATATTGCTGGTTGCTTTTGGCTGCTGTAGCATAGTGCCTGCTTCGGTTTTTTTTTTGTTTTGATTTGTTTTTCTTTAATCAAACCTTATCATGTACCATATTATGAGAAGTCTTTCAGACTGTGTTGTTAGTAGTTTATTTTTGCTGAACACTATAGCCATTTCAGTACTGTAACTTGTGAGGAGTTCAGAAGAGCCCATTCTAAAGTCCTTTGTTCTTCTCTAGGTTGTATCATAGTTGCTGTAGTTTGAATCTTAGCAGAGCTTTCTTTGTGACCCTACAGGGACAGTGATGTGAGCAAGATTAACTACATGTACGCCCAATACGTGAAGAATACCATGGAGCCGCTCAACATTCCTGATATCACCAAGGACCAGCGATTTCCTTGGACTGTGAGCTTGCACACGACTATTCCTCAGAAATCCCTTAAACCAAAGGGCAATCCCATTCTGAGATCAAAAATTTTCCCACAGAAAGTTCTCAGAGATGTTTTTTTTTGCCTTTGAATTTAGTCATATGCCAAAGTTTGGGCACCCATGGTCACATTACATGTTCTGTTGATTATATAAGTGAAAACGAGTGAACACTTTCTCTACAGAGAACACACTTCTGCACATTTTAATACACATTTACGTTTTTTTTTTGCTGAATTTAATATAATGACGAAGGAAATAAATTATACAAAGTGGCCTATGAAAAAGTTATGGTACGTTTTATATGTTATGTTTTTTTTTCAGCATATTAAACTAAATAGCAAATAAATACAAATACAAAATATAAATACAAATATTGCACTCAAATTTGCATGTGAAAATGAAATATTTAAAGGAGGATGTGTTAACTTACTTTTACTTAGAAAATCAAAAAAACATGTAATTGGACCAGGGGTGTCCAAACTTTTGGATACGACTGTACATATGTTCTGCTTGGAGATGCTTTATGTGAAAATACTGATGCTTGCTAGGGATGGACATTTAACCTTACTTGCTATTCAAATATATGAATTTTTAATGAAAATTATGAGAATATCTCAACAAATAAATATTTCATATTGTTATGAATAAAAATGAGAATTGAACATTTGTTTATTACATACAGGTAGCATGAGATATAAGGGTGTAATGATTTCAGAACAATATTAAAAAATCAAATAATCGAAAACTCGAAATTAAAAACTTTTTTACTTTCTTAGTTCATGTCCCTTGTCATATTAAGCATAACTCATAATACTGGATGATTGAAAAGACAAAATTCTTGTTTTCCCATTATCTCTGATCAAAGTGTAGTGACTTCTAGCTGCTTCTGAAATGTTTTCTGAAATGAGTTTTGATTATGTCACCGTACACCAGCAGGTGTGGAAAATTATGTTTACGAAAGCGAAAATGCCCCGCTAGCTCAGAGATCCTCCCTGATACAGTGTTTCTCTTAGAAATGTGTCACAGTACAGAAGGAAAAGACATTTTTATTTCTGATTCATGCTGACTTTAAAAACAGCATTGAAATGGAAAACTGCATAACTGATTTTTCACTCAGTCTCTTCTGAGAGCCTCTAATTTACTGGATGTACTGTGGAAACTGTTTTTGGGGAATTCTCAGCTGTGGTTTATAAGTAGGGCTATGTAAAATCAAGACATTTTTAACACTTAAAATATTGAAAATAGAATCAAGTTTTGACCTCAGATTGGAAAATGACGTTGAACCTTAAAATGAGTGTATCATTACACCTTGGTCTGCATGTCATTGTTTGGTTGGATTAGTGGTTTGTCCTTTTTTAGTGATATGTGTTTTAGACATTACGTGATTTCTGTAGGTCAACGAGATCAGTTGACCTACAGAACAATAATTCAAAGTTGCAGAACTCATGCTGCAACAACTTTTTGTTTTTGTGTATTTACATTTATATAAGGCTCTGCTCAGATGTTGGCAATTCGCTTAACTGACACTGTTAGCTATTAGCTACTTTCATCCTAACATTCTCTGTGGTTCCACAGCCCCGTTTCCAAAAAAGTTGGGATGCTCTGCAAAATGTAAATAAAAACAGAATGCAAAAGTAGTACAAAGACAACATATCATGTTGAAACTGAGGAATTTTATTGTTTTTTGAAAAAATATGTGCCCATTTTAAATTTGATGCCAGCAACACATTTCAAACAAGTTGGGATGGGGGCATGTTTACCACTGTGCTGCATCGCCTCTTCTTTTAACAACATTCTATAAGCGTTTGGGAACTGAGGATTGCTGTAGATTTGAAAGTGAAATGTTTTCCATATTTTTGCTTGATATAGGATTTCAGCTGCTCAGCAGTTCAGGATCTCCTTTGTTGTATTTTTCATTCATAAAGCAGCAAATGTTTTCAGTGGGGACAGGTCTGGACTGCAGGCAGGCAAGTTTAGCACCTGGGCTCTTTTGCTACAGGGCCATGCTGTTGTAATATGTGCGGAATGTGGTTTGGCATTGTCTTGCTGAAATAAACAAGGTTTCCCAGAAATAGATGTTGTTTGGATGGCAGCATACGTGACCAAAACCTGTATATATCAATCAGCATTAATGGTGCCGTCACAGATGTGCATGTCACCCATACCCTGTGCACTAATGCACCCCCACACTATCACGGATACTCGCTTTTGAACTGTATGCTGATAACAAGTAGGATGATCTTTAGCCTGGAGAATGCAGTATCCATGATTTCCAAAAAAGAATTTCACATTTTGATTCATCAGACCACAGAACACTTTTAAATGGTCCAACTTTTAAAAGTCCATCTTAAATGGGCCCAGAGAAGACGGCGGCATTTCTGGGTTGTGTTAATACATGGTTTCTTCTTTGCTTGGTAGAGTTTTAACTTTATTTAGCATTATGTACCATAGATGATGAAATCCCAAAATTCTTTGCCGTTTTACATTGAGAAACGTTATTCTTGAATTGTTGCACTATTTGCCTTCACAGTCTTTCCCAGATTGGTGAACCCCTCTTCATGCTTACTTCTGAAAGACTCAGCCTCTCTGGGATGCCCTTTTTACACTCAGTCATGCTAAGTGCCTGTTGTCAATTAACCCCCAGGTGGTTTTTAGCATTACAATGCCAATCTTTTGCTGCCCTGTCCCAACTTTTTTGAAATGTGTTTCCGGCATTACATATAAAATGAGCGTATATTTTTCAAAAACAATTCAATTTCTCTGTTTACACATTTGATATGTTGTCTTTGTACTATTTTCAATTAAATCTAGGGGTTGAATGATTTGCACATCATTACATGCTGTTTTTATTTTCATTTTGCACAGCATCCCAACTTTTTTGGAAACAGGGTTGCATATCAAAAAGGTTTGACACTTACTTAGTACAATATCTTCACTATTTCTGTCCCTCTTTAGCTCACAGGATGTGCTTTTCTTCTTCTCAGAGTGAGAATCCAGACTCCCCAAACTACCATGTGAAGAGTTTGCTGTGCACACCAATCAGGAATGGGAAAAAGGATAAAGTTATCGGTATGTCTGTTTTTGTTTTTTTACTAAATTCATAGGAATAACTTTTATACAGTTGCTGCAATGACCTGGGAATGCTGGTTACAAGGTTACCTATTCTCCATAATGACTTAATAATCTCCATAATCTTAATAACACCTTATGTAACTAAATGTCATGGGTGATATTACTCAGTAATGCACGATATATCTTACAAAAATCTGACCTGCAGTACTTGATGGAACGTCATGTTCTCAGTTGCCTGAACCTGACCTTGCTATTCACATAGATGATAGAGCACAAACACCTTCAATAATCCACATTGTTTCTCATGCATGTTCGAGTGATATCATTAGCCAGCGACACAGGCAGTACCATCCATTGTGGTGCCAAATGAAACCGATTTCCTCCCCCTCTCTGCCTTGACAGAAGAGTGAGTTAGGATGCAGGTCCCTTCCATAAAAGCTGTGAATACATCTGAATATTTTAGCCAGTGATTTCCATTTGCTTGAAAATTCCAATTCCTTGGGTACAAAGCCATAGATGTTCTGTGTGGGGTTTTGTTCCTTATTATTATATTAACCTCATGTAATTTTCTGCTTTTAGATGATAAACTGAATAATTAGACTGACTGCCATTTGTGGACATAGAACGTGTTCTGTTAAGAGAGGCCCATAAAGAATAAATAAATGTTACAGAGAAACCGTTGCTGCCATTTTTGGAGAACAGTTTGCTCAAGCAGTGCTTCACATCACATCAGTTTTATAACACATCGTTTAATATGCTTAAACAAGTTAGACGCACTGGATAGATAGTTTTCTTTAACTTGATTTACTATGCCTTCTAGCTCAGGACAGCACTTTTACCATCAAATATCACAAACTATTTGATTTTCTTTTCTCATGAAGGTGTTTGCCAGTTGGTCAACAAGATGGATGAAGCCACAGGTGAGGTAAAGGCCTTTAATCGGAATGACGAGCAGTTTCTGGAGGCTTTTGCCATCTTTTGTGGACTGGGCATCCAGAACACTCAGATGTATGAGACTGTGGAGAGGGCCATGGCCAAACAGGAAGTCACACTTGAGGTCAGTAGAATTATCTAGTTTTTTAAATCACTTTTGGAAAGAAAATCCATAAAGGTTTGAAGAAGGAAACCGCAGAAACCACACTGACAAAGTTACGTATTGAATTTATTTGAGTCAAATGTGCTCAACATTTCCATGTGAATTAAATATTTCACATCAACACAATCCTGTCTCTCAGTTCATATTTGCACAATAATTGAATTGATGCAATATCGCTGCTGTTGAAGGAATGAAAGTTCTTGGCTTTTTCTTGGCTTATAGGTTACTATAACAGGAATTTAGTGCTACCACGGATTCCCTCTGTCTCATCTGCTTTGAGTTTCCCAAGCTCCACTTCCAACCTGTCACATGCAAAGTTGTCTCTGCCCCAAGTTCCACCTTTCCCCTTAGTCCTTTCACCTGTGTCTTGTTGCCCTGTGTCTTTAGGTTGGTTCTTTGTTTGGTCTTGTGTTTGGTATGTTGATTCTGTTATTTGTGTTGTTCTTTTGTATGTGCTTTTGTACATTTTTTTGTTTGCTTTATATCTTTTAGTCAGTGCCAGCTCTCCCCAACAAGCGACAAAAGCAGCTGCTTAGGGCCCAACAGCTACTAGGGGGCTCCCTAACAACTTCTGGGTTATTACTTTATCGTTATGTTGCTCAAGTGATGGGTGAAAAATCTGATTACTCATGTCTCAAAAAATAGTATACATCTGGTGCCAAAAAAAAGAACGTGAGGTTAAAAAGCTTAAAGATGTAGAGTTTTTTTTGTTAATGTTATACAATATGTTTTGACTTCTAGTTGGACAACAAGAAATAGCAGATCTGGGGACTAATAACAGAGCAGGTTCAACTTAGGCAGGCTTTCTGACGATTAACTCATTTTACAACAGTGGTTAACAACTGTCTGTTAATCCAGGTTTAGATACTTAGACTGTCATTAATTCAGGTTTAGTTTCTCAGACTGTGATTAATTCCGGTTTAGATACCCTGTTCTTTAGACAGACCCCTGGATCAAGAATGCTGAGATTATTATCCATAATTTAAATGGTAACTTATTATAGCCCCAAATGAGAATTCAGTCATCAGCAACACACAAATTAGCCAGTTATAAATGTATATAATTTAGACAGCTTGCAGTAGTCATTATTAGTTGCTACTTAGCCTCTAATTTTAAAGTGTATCAGCTAGCAAGATGGTGGGGGGGGGCCTTCAAAAGGCTAGAGCTGGTGCTGCTTTTACTGTCTGTATTGTTTTGGTTTTCTTTTTCTTCATAGTCCTGTTTTTATTCCTCAGTTTTGGTCCGCATCCTGTTCCAGTTTAATTTTCACTTCCGAACTCTTGAGTTCTGCCTCATCCAGCGTTACAATTCCCAGTAATTTTAGACCATTTCATCATGAAATGAAATGTTCACACAATGTAAAGGGCAGCTGGTATTTTCACATCTTCTAGAAATGAAAAGTCACTTATGTGGAAATGGTGTCACATTTGAATCAAGTAAATTCAAGACATTCGTTTATTCAGTGCAAGCATTTCATTTCACAGGGATGACTGCATCCTCCTGCTGTGCACTAATCTAACCCTACTCACCGACTCCTATTCAAAAACAGCTCACCCCAGGCTAGATCCCTCCCTCTTCCTCTGATCTCTCCATTCTGGAGCTGTCACAGTCAGAGGTGTTGCTGTGACAGGCACTCTTCTGCAGCTGACAGAATGGCAGCGACTCACTTCAAGCTTTCTCCCTCTCCGTCACAGTTTCTCGTTCACACCCCTCCTCTCGCAGTGTTTCTGTGTCACTAATGATTCCTGAGACAGCCGTGTGAAAAAAATATGACAGCTTTAGCCTCAAAGGACGGCGAGCAGTGGAAACTGGGTTATTTCTGCCTTGACAATTTTGTCAGACTGAAATTGCCAAGCAAGACAAACCAACATGCTGTGACTCAAAAAACAGCAGGTACAGTTGTATACAATGTATGATGTGATTTATAATTACAGGTAGAAATTTAAATCTAAAAAGTGAAAGTTTTTAAAGCAGCCTGAATCAACTCTTTGGCTAATTATCAAAATGAGCTCAGTGAGCTTCTTGAGCTCAAACGATTTAAATAATGGGTCGCGATTAATTTGTTTAGTTAGTCACGATTAGTCATGTTTGTCTTATTTGCCCAAATTGGACCCTAAAAAAAGATTTGTTCCATTTAAAAAGCAGCACATTTTGTAACAGCTATATGAATGGACAAAATAAGCTTAATAAGAATGGATTTATTACCTTCAGTAATTCAATGACATTATTTTCTTTATGTTAACGCAGCGTTCACATGAACCTGAAAATGAAAATGACATGATTTCCAGAGTTAACACTGTTTCCAAGTCATCACCGACATCCAGTGAGCGCATCAGTGGCTGTATGTTCTTACTCCTCTGTGATTGTAGCACTCTCACTCTTGAAGGGAACTGAAGCTTTCCACTGTGCTTTTGCTTGTGTTAGTTTGTGGCTTGTATGTACATGGCTCCTGCAGTCTCCCATTAGCACTGGCCAGTGTAGTCTGCTGAAGACATCCTCTGGTTATTACTGATATTGCTGGAATCAGCACTGAGCTTTGCTTACATAAGACTTAACGTCCTTCAGCTATAAATTTATGGCACTGCAGTAGCTGGAAATATCTTTGGTTTTATCCAGAGAGTCATCAATAGAACTTGCCTGTTAAAAACTATATTTGATTGAGTCGACTACAGTCGTGGAGTCATAGCAACATACAGTGCATGAGCAGCTGGAACTACAGCTGGTTCAAAGGGTCAAAGTAGGAAAATGTTATCTTTGGCACTACTAATATAACCAGGTATCCCTTTTAATATATACTTAAACCGCAAGTCAGTCAAGGAGGAAACATGCATCTTTTCATTTGTGTGCCTCTTTGTGTATTTGTTTGTATGGTCTTCAGGTTCTCTCTTATCATGCCTCCGCTGCGGAGGAGGAGACACGGGCGCTCCAGGTAACGGCGGTAAATTACACTTTATTAATTCATCTCTTCTTGCCCCACAATCCACCAAACATCATCATTAATACTTCACAAAAACAATACTCTGATAATTGCTACAATGAGACAGTTAGCTAGGTATTAGAAAAAGCCTTATTTGAAGTTGTGCAAGATTTTGAAGCAAGAGGCACCGGAAAAGATGTACATATGAATGCAGGAACCGTGCGGAATTTGCCTTGTCCTTGCAACATGCGCTCACAAGGTGTCTGAAAAGAAGTTTGATTAGCTGTGGCTGTGCATAGGACTACAAACTGCTCATAGGACCACCTGCTCACTGTGCACTCATGAGATGCAGGGTTTAAAAGGGGCAGTGAAATAGTGGAGCCTTCAACAAGCTTGATACAAAAAAAAAAATGAAAGTTTTCTTTCAAAGAGAAGTTTTTCTCCGCCAAAACATTCTATATGGGTTTTAATTCTACTACCAAATTAAAACATATACAAACTTTGAAACAATAACATACTACATGTGTATATTGCTTCTGCTATCTTTTCACAGACATACATCTGATTCTGAGAACTGAAGTAATGTTATTCTGTTGGCAACCATACAGTTGTATGCAAACGTTTGATCACCCTCAGTAAAATGGCTTGTTATGTTGATTTTCTTAGTGAAAATAAGTTAACACATTCTCTACAGGCAGTAAACTTAAAAATGGCATTTTCTGCTATTTTTAGAGCACAGTTTAACATATTGGAAAAACTAAAACATTTTATACATGTTTGTTTTTCATTGTTTTACTTTTTCCACTATGTTAAATTCAGCAAATAAACATAGTGCATTAAAATGTGCAGAAGCATGTTCTCTGTAGAGGAGGTGTTAACCTACTTTCCTGTAGAAAATCAACAAAACGTGTTTTGACCAGGGGCAGCCAGACTTTTGCATACAACTGTACTTTCAGCTCCTGTTGGAGATTCATGCCTCCATCTATTTGCTACGACTGCAGCTAATATTAAAGGGAGTATCCCAACAACATGCTTTTGAGAAACTAACTCTAATTTACATCTGGTTCTAAAGGGCCCATTTCATGAAAAACCGAAAACATGACACAAAAAGCCAGCTAGAACAGAGCTCATGTACATATATCAGTATTGATGGCACAGTAACAAAAACGGCCTATATCATTCTAAGAGATAAATACAGGTTAGAAAATGGTCAGGTAAAGAGAAATAATTTAAATGCAAGAAAAAATGTAAGAGATAAGCCTTTAAAAAGTAGAGACAAATTCATGCAAAACCAGCTAGTTGCTCAAAATATAGTAAATTGTGCAGAATATGTTAACAGCCACACTTTCTGTCTCCGCCCATTTTCTGCAAGACCCTCCCACGTGATGTGACTTTCCGTGCACCTTACATAAACTGCATGTTTAGGCTTGTGTGCCAGTTTTGAACATAACACATGGGCAGAATGTGTTTAATTTGTGCCTGAAACTGGCGCAGAAATGTTCTCTCAGGTACTGCTTTGGAAGGCTCTGATTAGTGAGAGTAATCAGCCAGTCGAGAGTCCCATGCCACTGTGCCAGTCTCTACTTGTGCCAAGATTTCAGATCAGCGTTAAAAATAAGCCCTCTCTGTTTTAAAATAGCAGAGAAAACAGGAGAGTGCATTGATTGTAAATTTCATGGTCTCATTTGGGAACAGAAAAGCAACTAGAATGAACTGTCAGTAGTGCACATTGATAAGGAAAAAATGTCCTACTTTAAAGGAATTGCAATCATGCTTAAAGGGGAATTCCACTCATTTTTCAAAATTTTAGCATAATTCAGTGGTTAAGATGTAAACAAAGTCATTCAGAGCAGTTTGCAGAGACACTTCTTAGTGGTGATAGGAACCAGGGATCACAATGTCAGCAATGCAAATACAGCAATTCTATTTACTATCCAACACCACCAGTGAACCTACACTTTTCTGTATTTTTATATTTAATGTTGATAATGGTAAAATAGTGATGTGTCAAAAAAGTTCTATTTTGCCACACAAAACAAACCACTCTCAATGACTTTGTTTACGTCTTAGACCAAATTATGGAGAACTTTTGAAAAGTTGGAGGAATTGCCCTTTAGCTAGTCAGCATTAGTTCATTTATGTAAATTAACAAAGTAAAAGAATAGGTAGTGGTACATTTATTATTATATTTGGAATACAGTACACAGCCTAAACTGCATATGACACACAACACAGATTTTATGTTGAATTCTGCTGCGAGAAAGAAAAATGTCTTTGTTCTTCTTGTCTGCTTACTGTGTAATTTAAGGCCTGAGGGATGATAAATAAGCTGCGAGACTAGGGAGAGTGAATGCAGCACACATAGGATTTATTGCCATGAAAGCCCCTGCTCTCAGTTAGACAGACAAGCCGAGCACAGCTAAATGCTCATCCTGTGCGCCTCAAACTATGCTGATCACAGCTCATGGATTATTAATGCCTGACAGACAGAGATCCCTGGTGCTGGAGGTTGATAGTCTGTTTACGTAGTGATTGTGTGTGTGTAATATGAAAGCAAATCCCACATGAGTTTGTGTTGTGGTAGCATCACAAAGCCCAAAATGTTCATTTTAATATGTATTATTCTTTAAAAGCATACATGAGTGTGTTGACCCTAAAATCCTTGTGTTGTCTCTTTGTCAAAAGGCAGCCACTATTCCCTCCGCTCAGTCTCTGAGACTACAGGAGTTCAGCTTCAGTGACTTTGACCTGTCAGATGCTGAGACCACCCAGGCCACTATCCGCATGTTTGTGGACCTCAAGCTTGTGCAGAACTTTCAGATGAAGTACAAGGTACATGCTCACTTTGCTCAGTTAGGAATGGAGATGAGTATCAAGAACCGGTACTATATTGGTGCTGGTTCCTGGCTGGTCAGTACCAAAATATTGTTAAGGTTATTTATCCTGGACACACAGTGCTGCTATCAGTATTTACGTAATGTTCATTTTCTACATAGCTGGCATTTTCATGTGATTGGTGCTTGTTTGGATCAATGCATGTCTCTGTCTTCCTTAGCCATTTCAAATGCTAAGCATAATTCAGTGCTCTCTGGTCATGGCTGAAAGGGTAAGGTGTTTAAAACTAAGGGCTCAATTTACTCAATTTAATGAAAATGAAAAACTGAATACAATATATGTAAAGCAGTAGCTGCGTGCAAAGAGGCTAACACCGGCAACGTCATGAAACACTTACAAATACAACATTCTTTAACTCTAAAGCAGTGCAGAGTGTTTGCTTTAGCAAAGTGGCTCCTGCACCTGCGTCTTCAGGGCAGCCTCCTGGTGTTGTGCTGCATGGCTGGAATGTCCTGCCAAAGCATATATTTATAGGTAGGATGTTTCTAGGTAGGATATTGTGAAAAAAGCTTAAATCACCTGATCAAATATGCTACCAGAATTAAAACTACAAAGCCAGCTTCTTGTTTGAATTTAAAAATTTAGCATGTTTTGATAACATTTGTTAAAATTCGGTAGCCAATAGCTAGCATAACATAAATCATTAACTGCTACGTAGCCTAAGTTTAAACTGGAGGGAGATGACCACAGCAGCTTTTCTTGTCATGTCTTTATTTTTTGCACCAAGTTATGGAGAGTAGTATCAATAATCGATAAGTATCGATAAGTATCGGCATCGATAAGCAGTATTGTTATCGATATCGGTATCAATAAAATCCTAATGATACCCATTCCTAGTTGAGGACCATTCATACAGGCTGGAAAATAAAAGATAATAAAATAGATACAGCAGGCCAGGAGGCACCAAACTGCAAAAAGCTCAAAGTTAAAACAGGAGGAATGCCAAATGTCACTCTGTTACTGATAATTGAACCCATAAAACCGTTATTTCTAGAGGTGGCACCAATCTGATACCAGGTTTTGGGCCAGTATCAGCAGAATCGGATATCAGAGGAAAAGAGTACTGAATCTTACCCAATCCTGTAACAAATATGTCCTGAAATAGCACACATTCAAATTGTGTGATGTGATGTAATGTTGTTAGCTGTGTGTTTCCTCCTGTGGTGGTCGTAGAAAGATTGAGTAGTCTGAGCAGGATAGTCTGCTTTTAGATCCCCATCTTAAGTAAAATGCTTTGAAGGTTTCAGTATTGGTATCGATATTGGTATTGTGCCATCTCTAGTTATTTCATAACAGCTGTTGACAGATTTGAAAAGCTTTACAGAATGTTGGCAAAATCCAAATCCAATCCAGTTAGCCTACTGTACAATTGAAGAGCACAGGTATAGTTTTTTGTTGAACAATTGAGTTAACTTTAGCATGGTGGCAGATTAATAATTGTAGTTTCCAACCTGCCTAGTTTTGATTAGCTACAGCAACATGACAGCATAGCATTTTTAAGCGGTTGTGACAACTCTAAACAAAGTCTGTTTCAGTTTCTCATTAGGTTGAATGTTATTTTTGAAAAGGAGTTTTCTGTAAAGCTGGCAGCTTTACTGGCTACAGTTGCTATGAAAGAAAGTATCTGTGGACAGAGCATGGATAGGTCAGTTAGATATGATTGCATGTATCAATACGATGTGAGGCGTACACTGAAAAAGGAAAAAGGGCCTGTTTGGGAAGTTATCTGTGTTATCAATGCCAAGCATAATGAGCACAAACAAATGTATTCATTGTTTTACAACATTAAACAATGCCATTCAACTACTGCAGTGCCAGTGATGCAAAATAACTGAACTAGACTAATGATAGTGTGTCCTTACTAAATCTAAAAACAGTCTTAGATTTTCTCCTTTAATTTGGCCTGTAATTGCCAGATGAAGTCCATGGTTCTGCCGATCTGACTATAGTTACAGTGGAAACCACTGCAGTACACTGTCTGCTTGGCTCCCCTGAACAAGCTCCTTTTATGGCCCTTGATGCCAGGAGAGACAGCCCACAGATGGGGCACAAAGACAGGCTTTTTATTGATTTCTTAGGCAGCACTTACTCCGGGCTGTGTGAGTGAAAGCAGGCGCTCTCTGACCACCCTGGCATAGCGTCCAGATCAAACACACACAACTCAGTCACCGGTGACTGACCACCCGCTGGGAGCCAGGGTAACGATGCAGTACTTTAGACATGCCAACTGACGCAAAAACTGCACACGTTTCTGACATACTGACATTTCTTTGGGGTATTAAAATTTGTAGTAAGACGCATACCTGTTCTGACTGTTTGGTATGCAGAGGATTATTTGTGTCTATTCTACCTTTTTCTTCAAGCTTTTTAAAAGGAGTTTAAAAGGTTGTGCTTTCTGTATTAGTATATAATATGATATTGTACATGTGTTGTTGGAGGAAATTTTAATTACTGTTAAATCAGAACATCAGATTGCGTCTCTTCTTAGATTGTACTGATTCTTTTTTTTTTCCTTTTCAATTTTATGAATTTAAGGGGCAGCATACATATCTACCTCCTTTCAGCTTCATAGTACATCATATAGCTGATCATATTTGAAAGACAGAGGCTAAACTATTTAGCTAAAATATTTTTGGAACTAATAATATCTATTGTATAACTGGGTGTAAATTGTACACTAAGAAGGTTTACGATGGATGGCAAAGCTGATTACTTAATTATTAGGAGAATAAGGCAATAAAAATATTAACATTTACAAAATAACAGCCTGACTGTTCATGCATGATTAACTACACCTGTTCCAGTGGAACATTACAGTTTAGTTGCTTTAACTCATACATGATCTTATAATGAGAATGCACATCAGGGAGCAATTTGTTAAAAATTGGTGCTGGATTATGTTGAAATCCACCGCTAACAAGGGTACACCCCCTCTAAAACTGAATATAGTTACAGTGAAAACCACTGCAGGTCACTGTCTGCCTGCCTCTCCTGAGCAAGCTCCTTTTATGGCCCTTGATGCCAAGAGAGACAGCCCATAGAGGGGGCTGCCCCCAAATTCCTCTATTCCTCTGAACTAGTGCTCTTTTAACACCCAGAGTACAATTGATAACATAAGCAAAACAAGCTAGCTAGTGAAACTGTCTTTCCCTTGCAAGAGATAGTGTTCTCTGTGTAGGCAAAGGTTTGAACACCCTCAGGTAAATTCCATGTTTTGTTGAAAAAAAAGCATCCCCAACAGGGAACAAACTTAAATATGGCATTTTTCTGCACAATTTCTATTTATTTGCTAAGATTAAACATACTGGACAAAAATAAAACATAAAATATAAAATGTGCCATAACCTTTGCACAGGCCATACTTAGTTTTTTTCCCAGTATATTAAATTCAGCAGATAAACAGTAATTGTTGAAATGTGTTTCACTTAGAAAATCAACAAAACAACGACAGGCTCGTTGTCCATCAGACAGTGTTGACGAGCACCATCGTCCACTTAAAGCTCCGCCTTCATGAGCCGTTGGATTGGTTTAGAAATTTCACACTCAGTTTGTTCTCACCCTAATAAGTCTACATTCCCACTCATGTTTAGACCAAAATTTCTCATAGTTGTCTCCACATGTTCTCCTTGTGACATCATGTAGATGCTAAAAAAAACACAGGGACCTAAAAATGACCACAAAGCTCAGTCTAAACCTCTGTCTTAGACTGAAACAGTATTGTACGTCAGTAGCATGAACTGTAGCATGTGCCATCCTTTCGGTCAACTTGTGACAAAAGCTCATTAGAATTTACATTGATCTGAGTGGAAGAATCCAGATATGAGCAGATGAGTCATCAGCTGACTTTTACTGTGGATTTCCACATCTGGTTGAGTTTTTCTTTTTTAAAAAGCCACATAAAGCTTTCAGCCTTAGTGCCAATCTCAGCTGGTCACCATGTTAATGAATCTGTCCTCTCTAAACAAGGGTTCAGGTTTTCTGCTGGTAGTTGTACTTCAGCTTTTCAAAAGGCAAAAGGCAGCTCTGTGTAACTGATACATATTGCATTGTGTTTCCATTGTTATCTCTACCCCCTGTATGACTACTTGTTTTCTTGATAATTATTTACTGTTGCTTAAATTGCATTTGAAACGAACTGCTGTTTAATTCATGCTAAATATGTAGTGACCCAGTTTTCTTGTCTCCTTGTTGCACACTGGTGTTATTTTGGTTAGCTTACCCTCACTGTCCTGCAGAGATAAGAAAAGCAGACGATTGATAAATAAATAATTTGATTATCAATTTTCTTGGTTTACAATTGAATTCTAAGAGCCAGCAAATTTAATTGGCCCTTTTCCATCAAGGATGTGCAGATGATGAAAGATTTGCTGCCACCATTGTTGTTAATTGTATTCTTTCTGTTCTCTCCTTCTCTTTTCTTTCCTACATGTTTTCAACTGGTTCTTGTCTGTTACTTTCTACTGTTTTTAGAACCTGTGTCAGTGGATCTTAAGTGTGAAGAAGAACTACAGGAAGAATGTGGCCTACCATAACTGGCGGCATGCCTTCAACACGTCTCAGTGCATGTTTGCTATCCTCAAATCTGGCGGATTACAGGTCAGTGCAATTGATAAACCAAGCAAAAGAGCAGTGACCACTTTTTTAGTGCCACTGAAGTTCAGTGTAGCATGTCACTATTCATTTACCACGTCCAACGGCTATTAATGCAGAATGTGTTTGTTTAGTCACTAAAGAGTAACTAGGACACATTTGTGCGCATGATGTGTATTACAGACACAGGTGTACTTCTTAAACCCCCCACAACTAAACTCTAAAAAGACTTCCGGCCCTATCAGTTGGGGCAGGGGCAACAATAGTCTGGTAAAGTTGTGTAATGCTAAAAAAAACCTAATGGAACATCTCACAACTAATTAGGTTAATTGCAACAGGTCTATGACAAGATTCGGTATAAAAGGAGCAACTCAGAGAGGCTGAGTCTTTCAGAAGTAGAGATAGGGAGGGGTTTATAATACTGTGACAGACCGAAAGGCAACTAGTGCATCAATTCAATGGTTCTCAAGGTAAAATAGTGAAGAACTTGGGAATGTAATCATCTACAGTACATAATATCATTAAAAGATGCAGAGAATCCAGATAATTCTCTGAATGCAAGGGAAATGAAATCACTGCATGTGCTCAGAAACATTTCTCAGAACTACTGTCTGTGAAAACAGTTTGTCGCTGCATCCACAAATGCAAGTTAAAACTCTACCATGCAAAGAAGAAACTATAAATAATCAGGATCCAGAAACACTGCCACCTTCTGTGGGCCTGAACTCATTTAATTCGGACTGAGGTGAAGAGGAAAATGTCCTGAGATCCGATGAATCAAAATTTGAAATTCTTTTTGGAAATCATGGACCCCGTGTCCTCCAGGCTGAAGAGGAGAGGGACCATCCAGTTTGTTATCAGCACAGAGTTCAGAAGCCAGCTTGCGTGATGGTATGGGGGTGCATTCGTGCACATGGTATGAGTGACTTGCACATCTGTGAAGGGACCATTAATGCTGAACTATATATACAGGTTTTAAAGCAACATATGCTGCCATCCAGATGACGTCTTTTTCAGAGAAGGTCTTGCTTATTTTAGCAAGACAATGTCAAACCAAATTCTGCATGTATTACAACAGCATGGCTCCGTATTAAAAGAGTCTAGCTGCTAAACAGGCTGGTTAATGATGAAGTTATTGTTTTTTGTGCTTTTCACACTGGATTTGAAATACATTAATGACTATAAAGACAAAGCGCAGACTGTCAGCTTAAATTTGAGAGCATTTACAGTGATTTGAGGTGAACAGTAATCACAGTTCTTTTTATAGATTTCGAGGGAGAAATCTGAAATTTTACATTAGCTTTGCGCCACAAATTCTGTAAGCTTACTTCACCAATAAATCTAAAGAAAACTGATTTTATTAAAACAAGTATTTTAAATTTTGCTATTGTGCTGGACAATGTGCTTTTCTGAAAACATTATGGATATCTATCTAAGTCTATTATGATATGATATGATGCTTTTTGCCATATCACTCATCCTTACTGTTAATGTTCATACAAAACTAAATTACTTTAGACCAATCAGAATGCATTCTGTGACATTTTCCCTTATCTCTTAGACATGAGGGGTTTAATGACTGCCTGAAATCTGTGATTTAGATAAATTACCACACTGCTAGTGATACTCTCTCAGGCTTGTAATGCAGCCAATATCAGTCCCTGCTTTCATTTCCTTATTATTTGCTTTTAGTCTTGTCTTCACTGAGTGAAAGACAGTATGTAAAACGTGTAAGTGCAATGTCCAGGTCAGCTAATTGACTTGGCCAGTCAAGAATCTTTTGCTTTCTGGCTCTGTAAAACTCCATAATTGCTTTAGCAGTATGTTTTAGGTCACTATTGTGCTGCAAAGTGAAGTGCCATCTATTGGGTTTTGAGGCATTTGGCTCAACTGATCAGTGAAGGTGCTTTTATACACTTGAGAATTTATCCTGACATGTGAGTTAGTTGCACTAGTGGCCATATATGCCCATCTCACCATGTTTCATAAATGAGTTTGGATCACAAGCAGCTTTTTTCTTCCACACTCTTCTATGAATCTGGATCAGATTAAACTCCAACCTATCTGTCTTTAGGACATTGTTACAGAACTCTACTGCAATACTTAAGACAAATATTGTTCAGTCAGAACCATAATTAATCACTGCAGAACACCCATTTTAATCATTTAAAAACAGGCCCTGTTGCTCTTACCTGTTGGCACTGACGACCTGATGAAAACAACATAGTTGATGCTCGAAAAATCAGGCTGGAAACACAAACTCTAAACGACTGTCCCTGAAATCACAAACCAGACAATGACCCAAAACACACTGCTACCAAAGAGTACCTCAGGGGGTAAAGCGGAAACAAGTCAGTCTCTACGTTTACACTCAATTAAGCATGCATTTCATTTGCTGAATTTAGAACTCCCTCTCTACAAGCAACATCTTGTATGTGGATGACATGGCATCTTAGCTAAATGCCAACTTTTATACTACTTTAATTTACATTAAGTTTTATTTATTCCAGTATTTCCACTCATCTAAAATGGCACTGAGTACATTAAAACATAAGCTAAGAAATATATACATGGCACTTGTAATTCAAAGAGAACTGGCTAATAGGCTGGTTAACAGCTTACAAACAACTGATTGATAGTAAAAGTAATCGTTTTACATTCTGATTGACAGAATAACCTAAGTGATTTGGAGATTTTGGCCCTGATGATCGCAACATTGAGTCACGATTTGGACCACAGAGGCGTCAACAACTCATTCATTAAGAGGTTTGTTTGTGTTATAATTTTTGTTGGTATGCAATTTGACAAATAAGAAGACAGTAAAAATGAATTTAAAAAATCTGTTGTGAGTTGCTTGATTGGTACACTTGAGGAAAAGGTGTAGCATGCTAAAGAGAGAAGAATAAAACCTGTCTAACTGTGCACTGTGTGAACAGGAGTGACCATCCTCTGGCCCAGCTCTACTGCCACTCCATTATGGAGCATCACCACTTTGACCAGTGCCTCATGATCCTTAACAGTCAAGTAAGTACTACTTCATTCAATTATAATGAACAGAAAGTGGGACAGCAACTACCATTCACCACATTCAAGTGGAGAACCTTCACTTGAATACCCGATAGATAACAGGAAAAATGCAGTTGTAGGTCCATTAAAAACAAAATGACTGAGGAGTGTTGTACTGAAATATGTCTATTTTATAAGCTGTGTTAGTTTAATCATTCATCCATATAAAAAATCAACTGATACTGTCAACCAGAGAAGCATCTACAAACACGTTCACACACATACAGAATTTAGGCCATATAGTGCAATATTATCCTGTGTGCTAGGAGAATTGAATACAAAAAAAGATAATTATTAATTATCACATATTAAATACACATATTGAATAACATTGAGCCTTACCTTACATGTGTTTTGAAAGTTGTGACTGCAACAATATATGCATAACAAGCTCCTCCTGGTGCGGGTTTTCACTCTCTCAGTAATGCACACAAAAATACTTGCATGCTATTAACGCCCCCTTGTGGGAAATCTGACTAAAGACAATAAATACTAATAAACAAATGCACATTAAAACTTAAACCTTTCACAAACTGCTTTCTGTTTTTTTCTATTTTTCACTTTTTTGTCATTGCTACAATATATATATTTGTGCTACAGCAACCTTTCATACCTGCTACCTGCTCAGAAACTTTACATATAGCCCTGAGAATCATCCAGATCTAGGAAATTAAATTGTAGACTACCAGAATTTGACTTTCTTATATTCTAATAGGTTGTGTTGGAATCTTTCAAACTACAGTGCTTTCTTCATCATAACATAACATAACATCATAAAACTGCAAATGTTATTTGCTTTTAGAAGGAAATAGATGTCCTATTAGGCTACCATTACAGACCTACTGAAGCAAGTAGTTTGAAAGCATGCATTATGTACACCCTTTAATAACAAAAAGACTATTTATCATAAATATGAGAACTAATATTTCTCCAAACTGTTTGTTTAGGGCAGTCAAATACTAAGTGGTCTTTCTCTGGAGGAGTACAAAACTACACTGAAGATGATTGAGAAGGCTATCTTGGCCACTGACCTGGCCGTCTACATGAAGTAGGTACCAGGTGTCAGGCACAGAATAAGAGTCAGAGGTATTTTTAGAAATCAAATTCATTATAATTTACCTCACACAGCAATTATAAAGCATCAGATCATGACAAGCCAGGGCTTGCTGTACCTATTTTTATGTGCTCCATGTGCTTACTCACCCCTAAAGTTTTGTAACATGTAAAGTGAGCATCAAATTTAGTTCCTTGTCTTTCCATGATCTTGCAAAGGTCAACAGTCGCTTCTGTTTAGCTGAAGCCGCACCCAGAGAAACTACTCATCTACTATTTTTATCCCCATTTTTATGTAGCTGAAAGTAAAGCTCCAGGAACTGTGCTACATTAATTCAGAGAGTAATATCAGATGTTCAGATATTTTGTAAGGTTATAAAAGTCATTACACTTGTAGTCAGTGACTATGATGTTTGTTCTCTCAGAATGTTACCGAGCAATAGAAGGTATGACTAAGCTGTAGGAAAATAACTGACTCTTTTCCACCTATTACTGCAGGAGAAGAGCAGAGTTCTTTGAACTAACAAAGAACAGTCAGTTTGTCTGGGAGAGTGACTGCCATAGAGACTTGCTGAGGTAAGGCTGTTGTTTTTATGTACAGCTCTGAGAGCAGTCCTTAAACGCCTTACTTTGAAAATACAGAGGTGGTTTTAGTTTAATTCACTTACTCCATGGTTACATTTCTATACTGCAGGTCCATGCTGATGACTGCATGTGATATTTCTGCTATTACGAAGCCCTGGCCGGTACAAAAGAGGGTAAGAGTCAACAAGGCAAAGTCATTCAAGTCAAGGGTGCTGATTATGTAACACTTTAGAAAATCTGTAGAAGCAATTACCTCAAGTGATTGTCTGTATTCCAACTTGTAAAAAAAGAACTTTGTCCTTATTTTCTTTCATCATCTCTCCCTTGTGTTGTACCTTTCTCCTTCTAATTTGTCTCACACATCTTGCTCTTCCTCTCTCTGTGCTCTCTCTTTGGCAATTAGCAGGCAGGGTTCCTAATTACAAGTGGGTGAAGGCACAGCTGTGCTCCTGCCAGCTTTATTTAGGTGCACAAACACATGCACGCCCAGTAAAGGCTGCTCCGTTTCTTGACCTTAAAAAGCCCAAACCCTGCAGTTTTCTTATATTTAATTTTTTACCATGAGGTCCGCTTAGGAAGTTGTGTAGTTTTATGTAGCAAAAACAGACATAATTGATCTTTACATGACCTTTTTGCAACCTCTCTTTATCCCTTAGAAAGGGATGCACTGACATGGGAATTGTGGGCAAATACCACAATAATGTTTTTCATCTACATATCTGCTGATGCCGATATGTGCACATTAATAGAAGTAGAATTTGGGACTAAATCCAGCTGGATTAGAATTGGAGAGAAATATGTCTTTAATTTGAATAGGGCTACAGTTGCAGTAAACTCTTAAAAAAAAGATGGTTCTTTGAGGGTTCTTTGGTAAAGAAAATGGTTCTATATAGAACCATGAACACTCAAAGAAACCTTTGCATGATTAAAGGGTTTTTTTGCATCATGAAATTGTTCTTCATTGATTGATGCAGAATGGGCTGTTGATGGCTATATATAGAACCTTTTTGAAAAGCGTTCTATATAGCACCCAAAAGGGTTCATCTACTGTTATGATGTCAAGCTTGTAACAATAGAAGAACCATTTTGGGTGCTATATAGAACCCTTTTCAAAAAGGTTCTGAATTATAATAAAACAAGCTGTTTTGGGTAGTGTGTCTTTTAGACCAATATATGTAAATGACCTCTATTCTGATTGGTTCTCTGTACCGTGCCTCATTATAAAAGCAGTCAAGGTTGAAACAGTCCTTATAAACTCCAGTGTGATTGGGTTTGATACACTGCTGTGGGCTAAATATGTCTATTTTTGTGACATTACAACAACTATGTATTCAAGTCATTTTTGCAGCTTATTTTCTACATATTGACTATATATGGGTTGGGGATGAATACAATGTTTTGAAACTTTGAACAGTGTTTACATCTCTACATGTAGACTAACAGATATGAACAAACTAAGTTGGCCAGTTATAGTTAAGCTGGAGCCCTTTCTGGCACAAAGCTCTGTGACCATTGAACCTTTATGCAAATACATTTATACCACATTATCACCTGCCAAATGATACAGTGAACTACAATGCACTAAATCTATAAAATAACCTGGAAATACAAAACATGGAACATGTGTCTACCTAGAAACAAAATGTTTAGCACTTTTTAATCTTCTCTCCCCCTTTTACACGAAGCCTTCAGTTGAGCTACCTTTGGGGCCTCTTTTCTTGATTACAACTGCCTAATCAACACATGGCCCAGATGGCAGTTTAATAAAGCATGTCTGATTGCGATGAAATCATTGCATCTTGCTCCAAGCTCAGTGCTGTGTTCATGTAGAAAGCAGAAAGGAATACTGAACTGTTGGCCTAACCCATTTTTGGGTGACAGCTAAGATTAATATAGATGTCTATCAGTAGTAAAGCTTTCATGCTGTCTGCTTGTACAGAAAGCATTTTTATTATGAGGGTGACGTGTCTTTTATATTGGTTTTGTGAACCTGAATTGCAAAGAGTTAGAGATGAATGCAAGATGTTGAACAGTACTTATAATCTGCAGGAAGCTGGCCTTCAGCTAGTCATGTGAAATAAGTAATAAGTATTCAAAAACTTTTGATTGTGTTATTTAATATACTTCCAGAGCATACATCTACTTGAAATGTACACATATAATGGCTTCTGATGTTGCACTTGAAACTGACAGGGAAAAAAGAATTCACACAGCACAAACGAATAATATTAGTACTTTGTTGTAAAGCCATTGTTGGCAGTAACAGCTTCAAGACAGCTAAGAAGTAATCGTTTTTGCAGCATTGTAGTTCAGTTTTGGCAAACCATCATCAATTCTCTTAAGGGTTTGAGGTTCCCCTGTTGGACTTGGAATTTCATAATCCTCCGTACATTTTCAGTGGGACTGAAGTCAGGAGATTGCCTAGGCCATGCAAACACCTTCACCTTACAGAAACCAGTTTGGACTCTGTTTTTGCTCTATATTTGGGGTCGTTTTGCTGAAACATCCATCGTCTCCCCAGATTCAGTTTCTTGGCTAATGAGATTAAATTCTCATCTAATATGTCCCTCTATGTAGCTCCATTTATGTTTCATTCAGTGATGTGTAATGCTCTAATACTGTCTGCAGAGAAGCAGCCCTGTATCAAGACACTCCCACCACCATACTTCACTGTGAGTTTGGTGTTCTTGGGCTTATATGTGCAGTGCTTCTTTATCCCAACATACACGCATACATCCATCATCGAAACCGCTTATCCTTCTGGGTCGCGGTGGGGCGCTGGAGCCTATCATGATGAGATGAATTACTGCCAAAGAATTTTTTTCATCTGACGAGTACATTGTTCTAAAAGAGTTCTGATTTGTCTAAACACATATAAAGATGCACATCTCTGTGCTTCTTGTTTTGCTGAGGAGTTTAATGTGGGAGGAGGAACAGAGATCATTGCTTATTGTTCTCTGTGTATCTGTCATTCCTGCTGCTTTCAGGTCACCCTTCTTACCTTCCTTATCATTATTATGAAAGCACGTTGTAACATCTTGCCTGGCGTACCTGTCTGGCAACGATTAGTTGTGGTTCTATAAACTTTCCAATTGCATGTTATTGAACCAGCTGTACAGACAGGGATGTTTGAGGTCTTTGTTATGGCTCTGTAGCTTTTTCCATTTGAATGTTGTTTAATAATGCTGTCCCTGAGATCTTTAGGACGCTCCCTCTCTTTCACTATGATTGTTACTTGTTTTGTGAAATCTTCCCAACCAATGGCAATGTCTTTTATATGACACCAGGTGCAATTTGCATGAGAATTATTTTTTCAAATAATATCTAGAACTTCATGTGACCTTCACATATATATTTCTATAACTTATATGTTAAAAGTCAAGACATTAAAAGTGGATTTATGCATTGCAAGTAAATTAAATAAGTGTCCGAACAATCGTTTCCCCTCACTGTATTTTTACTGTCTAAAACAACACAGACGAGGTAGCCTGTACTGAGAAGCCAGAAAAGAAAGAGATGAGTAGCACTCTAATGGTGTGGTGATGCAAGCCATCCACAAAAGTGCAGGAAGTGCAGGGCTGTCAAGGGTGAGTAGCATTAGCAGGAGGGGTAACTTAGTGAAGGGAGAGAAAAGAAGAAGAGGCATAAAGTTCTGGGCAGCAGTGAAATAACACTTTGATAGATGGCTGGAATGTCGGTGCTTTCAGAGGAAGAAAAGAGAAGGAAGATCAGGTGATTTCCCATAAGCCCCGAAGTCTTGTACATCATTTTTTAAACACTTTTATCTGCTTGTCTTCTCAGATAGCTGAGCTTGTTGCCACAGAATTCTTTGAGCAAGGGGACAAAGAAAGGAGAGAACTGAACATTGAACCTATCGTAAGTTTACTTCCTGCGTACTTTACATTACACTGTTAGAACAGCGGCACCAAGGCAACAATAGCCACAGACGTCACTGTCACCTTTTAAAAGTGCACCCATCTCTCTCTCTCTCTCTCTCTCTCAGGATCTGATGAACAGAGAGAAGCGTGATAAGATTCCCAGCATGCAGGTGTCTTTCATCGATGCCATTTGCACACAGTTATACGAGGTAAAAGCCACTAAACCTGTTTATAAGCCTTTAAAGTAGTGGGTGATATACAAGTTCATCCGGTATAATGGTTGAAATTCTTCTGGTTTGTCACAACCTTTATCCTGGTATTCCACAAACGAGCACAGACAGCACAGCGTACACAGCAGAAAGCACGCTAAGGTTAGCTGGTTTAATTGAATGACTAAAAGGCCTGTTTAGCTGAATGGAGTTGCGCAGAAGTCCTGCATCAGTTTGTTGTTAAGGAAGTGGACATTAGCAAGACATGTAAAGAACGGCCGGTTTCTTGAGGTCTTGGGGTTTAGCCTAGCATGACACTAGCCCGCTAACCGTGCTTCCTCTTGCACCACTTGTTAAAAATTGTTCTTAATAAAAGTAAAGGGATGATATAGTGTATCATAATACTTAAAAAAAATGTTCATGATACACAATACACATGATATTTTGACACAGACAAAATGTGTTTACAGTGTCACTTTTAAAAACAATCAGAAACCAGAAATCTGAATGATTATTAACATTACACTGTGCTGCACTACATCCAATTAAATAGGAGTAAGTGTTCTCCCTTACTAATGAAAAATGCAGTTGGTCAGTGTTCTTTAAGTAATGACTTTAAGTAATGATATCCATCATGTCCATAATGCTCAGAAAGACAAACATGATAATGATAAAATATTGTCATATTGCCCACCCTATGTAGAAGTTTGAGGCAGTAGGGTCCAGCTGTGTAATTGCTGTTGATTTGTTACTGTTCCTTCTTATGCTGTGAAATGTCTACATTGCAATGAATTTCTTACTCAAAGCACTATCTACATCTTCCTTCTGTTTCAGACACTGGCCAGTATGTCAGATTGCTGCTCCCCCCTGCTGGAGGGCTGTAGAAAGAACAGGCAAAATTGGAAACTATTAGCTGAGCAGGGTGATGAGGCAGGCTTACTGAATGGAGGACTCTAAACCCACAGCTGGCCGACACAGCTCGTCCCACCAATCAAGAGAAAGTCTTCCCCTTTCCCCAAGGTCCTTCCTTCACAGTGGATGCTCAAGGTTTAAGCAACTAATCATAGCCACTCACATTTTCTGCTAAGTTTCATGACGTCTGGGCCTGAACACGGTTTTGTCTTAGGGACACAGCAGAATCATATTGGTCCTATCTAGTTTTGGTGGTGGAGGGATTTAGCACTGAAGCAATATGTTCCACTACACACAAATCCAAATTTGACTAACACAACCTCTCATCACCAAGGTGAGGGCTCACGTATGTTTGGTGATGCTTGATGTTATCGGCCTAAGAAACCAGTCATTTCCATCTGTCCAGTCACTGTAAATAATCCACAAATGATCTAGTGGAATGGATTGAGACTCATTCAGGAATTGAACAACCAGTATAATGCAGTGACCGCTTCCCTTCAACAGCACTGATTACTGATGGACTGTGTACGTTCAAGCGGGGTAGCTATTACTTGCTTTGACCTTTCCAGGTGATATAAATCAGTGCTTACAGAGAAGGGCCTGATGAAAGCGAGCAAGTGAAGAAAAAGAAGACTGGGGTCTTTGATTTGAGTCACTGCAAACCCTGCATAGCCTCTGTATGAGGGCATTGATACAGAGCTATATTTATTATTTTAGTCCCATCTTTGGGTTGTCTGTAGCTCACTCACTGAACTGAAGAAACGGAGGTAGATGCACAAAGAACATAATTTATTTCTCACTCAGTGCACCATAGAGCTAAGCTAACATACGCAACTGCAAAGGAACACATCCACTCCAGATATCCAGAAGAATGTTTTATTAATTTTCTCACCTTGTGTTACTATTTTCACATGCCTTTTGTATATTTATTAACTTTATATCAAGCCTGTTTTATGTGGTGGGAATTTAGTTTCTTATGTCTACATGAAAAACTCTTGCATAAAACTGTTGAAGGAAAAATATATTTAATTATTCACAAGTTTGTGTGTCCTCCCATTCCTTTAACTGATTTTTTACAGATATATTAGTGATCTATCATTACCGACGTAACAAAACCATGTATCTCCAAAATGATAACTTTACAGAAGGTAAAACTATTTAAGAGAATTGCACTGAGCAATTCAACAATCAACAGACCATTCAGGTCCATTCATCATTAACTGTTTACACAATGTAAAGGGCAGCTGCTGTGCAAAAATCATGTAGACAAATGAAAATTAAAAATGGAATTAAATTATTTTGATAGGATAGCAGGTATATGCAAAATAGTCTCTACCTGCCAAAGCCAAAATATTTGATCATAGTTGTTTTGCTTTCACAGTATTGTCTGGATGGCTAGATTTACCAATCCAAAAGAAATTAGGCATGATTTATATTTCAGAAATGTTCACTGATGTTTACCTTTGTCCAGGTATTCTCATTACTAAGTCTATTTTAGCTTTGTCATAGGGGAGACACCGGTACTTTAGCACCTACAAAATAAAATTTTTGGTTACATTTTATGGCCCCAGGCCACTTTATTTGCTGTAATTTTGTTGGTAAGGACTTTTATTTCACTGGTGGCAGCTTGTGCTCAGAGAACCTACTGACAGCCAATTTATTCATCACAGTGAAGCAGCTTCCATCATATTTAGATGCAACCAAGTGCAACATTAACACTTGAAACTGAAATGTTTTTTTTTCTTTACGATTCAAGGATTTTGACTGTATACATCCACGAAGAGGCACAGATATGTGACCGTCTCAACAAAATCATTTGTCCATGATTGTTTTCTGTTGTAAAGCTAGTAAATGGGTTTAGAAGGACCTCTAATAGTGTTCAAGATTAATAGTTGCTCTCAATACAAAGAGGAAAAGGGTCCATATTCAAAATCCATTCATGTCATCAAGGTACAACATAAATGTACCCTATTAAGGTTCAATTATGTATGTTAAATGAGCTTTAGAGGTACACTACATTCACCATTCCCAGGGGGAAGGAAAAAGTAGTCAAGACAGGGTGTATGTAGTCAGTATACAAAACACAATTACAATGGAATATGATACAATTATGTTCTCTAAGGGTACTTAAGACATACCCTTTAGGACAGCACCCCAGTAAGAGTATAGTACCTTTTTTGAGACTTTGCCACACTAAATTAAAATGGGTGTTGTTGCATTTTTTACGAAGCATAATTCTTGAAAAGCCCACAAATGCAGATCCATGCTTCACTGTACGAGCATCATTCAGCTTCATTAGTTTCCTCTTCTCATGCTAATCAGCCCAGCGGGTGTCTCTCTCGTGTTCCCCTTTCAGCTGGGCCATCAACAAGGGAGGCCAGTCTTTGATGTTTATAGAAAGGCCAGTTCAAAGAGGAACATGCCAACTATCAATGGAAGCACACTAGGACATCACACCACCACTATCATGCAGCAAAACATGATCCAAGTAGATGATTCTGAATCAAAGTGGAACTTCCATTAACCTCTGCCAACACAACTGCTTTTCTCATGTGTCTTTATTTTAGAGCTTTTACTCATGCAGATCCAAACTAAAATGACAACCTAACTTTCAACCAAATAGTTATTAGTGGAGTATTTTATTTAAAATCTTAAACACGTTTTCATTTGAGAATTCATTCATGCGCTTGCATCACATTTGTTTTTGTACCAATACGTTGTCACCACCTATTGACCATCTGCAGTCATTGCATATAGCCTGAATGATAAATGCAATACTAAGCAGGCCCACAGGTTTTTCCCCCCATGTCAAAGGAGGACTTTTAATTTCCATTTTCAGGGATACAGACATAAAAAACCTCTGCAAATGAGGGATTTGCTTGGGAACAAAGAAAGTTCACAACTATTTACAGAAACGGACAAAGTGAGACAGAAACATGTTTACATGGAGTTTGTCCTTTTGTAGGCCACCATACTGTTGACTTTGTGGATAGATGTGGTGAAAGACCGAAGCCGCACCTCCTCCGATTGGTCAATAAGTTGAGGCCCAGATTCCTCCCACTGCTCAGGAACCTCCAGATCCTTGTCTGTGTAGATCAGGAGGTCAAATGCACCTGTGCCAAGTCAAAGGAAGGGGTTGAATTTATTTATATACATATATAAAAAAGGAATAAGGTAATTAAAAATGGAAAGAAAAAAATGCATTTTGCAATTATTTAACAAAACTCAACTAAGATGCAATTCCTCAGGTGAAATATGTAAATGCAAAGTGTTCTCACAGCATTAAATTCAAGCAAAAATTTGTGTCAGTCTCATATCTCTTTGGCGTGTTCCTCCACATACGAGGGCTTTCTTGGTCAATTTATTTACTTATTTATGTATAGAATTTATCCCTTGTTTGTTTATCAAATGCATTTGAATTTTAAATACATAATTTCTCCCAAGATCCAGAGAAAATGAGTGGGATAATTACAGTAAACTCCATTACAATGTTATTTGTCCTAATTTCCACAGTTAACTCCATTACATTGTGATGTGTACCAAATCCGTAGCTGGGCAATCAAAAATGTTAAGCATCCTCAAAAGCCATATTATAAACCAGTGACGCTCAGTCTGGAATCATGAAATATTTGTTTGGGCCTATTTTTATTTATAATTAATTTTTCAAAACATACTTTTAATAACTCCTTTATGACTGCATTAGCAACAAAATCCACCAGAATTTAATTGTGCGACCCTGATGTTCTGTTTAACCACAGAAAGCACCTTGGCATACTGCTAATCACTGTGTTTATCATCAGATCCCTTTTCAAGTAACTTTATTGCAACAATTAAACAACACAATTTTTAGGAACATGGATACTCAATTAGTGATATTACTTTTTTTATAGAATGAAGTGTACTTACATGCTGTTTCCAGTAAAGGCAAGAAGGTAACAGTGGCTGTGATTTGTCTGATAACAGAACGGATTTCTTCCTGGATGGCTTTCATAGACTTTTCCCTGGGAGCACTGCAACATGCATAACAACGTACTTCATATGAACAAATGAACTACGACATTTCATATGCAGATACAGGAATCTAGTTAGAAGGTACAACTAAATAACCTTGCATACTCATTTTCCCACTAGGCATGAACATGAGTACTTGAGTAACCATTCGAGGTACCAGTACTGAAATCACTAATCAGGTATCTTATATTTTATGACTGGAAGACAGAAAAACAGGCTAACAATTCACTGAGACCTGATGGTTTTGCTCGCATTTGCCAGTATGTCATACTTTGTCACTCCAAAACATGCGTGTGTTGCCTAGGACATGAGTGAGAAGGCAGAGGTAGGGTGGTTGGCACAGCTGTATCATTTACTAGGCTAAGTAGCTGATATTAGTTAGGTCCAGAAACAATAGAAATGAATTTCTCTGACAAACTAACAAGCTGGCACATCCTCTGAGGTGAAAACGAGTCCTCATCTGCATCCAGTGTGACACTGGTTAGCTTCGTCAGCTCATTTGAAGAGGCAGGCAACTTTCATTACTCATCCAACAGGAAAGCCTAAAAAAACCCTTTGGGCCTCTTTTTGAATGATAAAACGTAAGTGTATTGCTCTGCCTGCTGCTATATGTTTGTGCAACACCAGTGTGGTCACCCAAAAAAGTAAGCCTACAGCCTAGGGCTGGACGATAAAACGATAACGATAAGTATCGCGATATGGCTTTTCCTCGATAGAGCAATAAGACAGGTTCGATAAATGTTCGATATAATACACCATTCTCACACTTCCACGTTTTAGCGAAAGCCTTGGTGGCATTTTCTACTGCAAGGAAAGCGACACTACTCAGCTGTCGCCAGGAGAGGGCGCACTTCCGAATTTTTTCGACTTGATTAGAGAGGGAGGGGGCCTCGAGTAGGGTCGCCAAATATACTTTAGCAACGGCTGAAACGCGGAGTTATACAGTCCCTGTCTGAGTGGATGTTATCAGCGATCTGTTCTCCTGTGACCGAGTGTGAGTGACGAGGTCAGTGGTGTAACTGTATTGTCCTACGGTGAACTCACCTCTTTCCATGCCTCCTAACAACTTTAGCGGTGTTAAATCACGTCTACAGCGCCGTGTTACAGCGCCAAACCGTCATATTTTAGTATTAGTGCATTCTCGAGCAACGAAAGTTAAAGAAAGAAGTGGGTTCATGTTCGAAAGTAAACTGAGGAAGCTGTGAGGCATTGGAGAGCAGGAGAGCGCTATCTTTCCAGGCTAGCTGTTTTTAGCTGCTGGCTAACTTGAAGCAGCGCTCCGGCAAAACACGGAGAATTGATGATACTGTAAATCAAACAAGACACAAAATCACCGCTTTCAGTTTAAACATACCTAAAAGGAGGACTCAGTTTGACTGGTGTGAGAGATTCACACTGCAGATAATGCTTTTACACAGCGAGCATCAGATACACTGCGGTTCACCCCTTAAACTACTACGATAGCATAGAGAAACCCAGTCGTCGCTAGCTGGTGTCTGAATACTGTGATCTGCTCTGACATGGATGTGGTAGGAGTGACAGCAGTGACCTACCAAACCGAGATGACGTTGTTGAGAAACTAAAGAGTTTAGCACTGTTGTTGGCCACTTGTTTAGCATTTGTAACGGGGTAGCCGAGCGCTCGTCACCAGACAGCTAAAAATAATCTGTTTTCTTTCTTAAATCATGACTATTACAAAAATTGCAGCGGTGCTTTTCAAGCTGATAAAAACAGCTCAGAAACTTTCTCCCACTGTCCCATGACAGATTAGTGAAATGTTCCACTGTTTGCCGAGTGTTTGTCATGATCGGACCGTAAGTGATAATTTAAAACCACAGTTAACCACCCAGGAGCAAAATCAGCCTTCAAACGTGAAAGAAATCATGATTTGACATTTATCGCGATATGTATCGATATCGAATGATATGAGTTTTGTTTATCGTGATAACGTTTTTGGCCATATCGCCCAGCTCTACTACAGCCCTACATCATTTTTGGCCAAACTCTGTTTTTTCCGTTCCTGTGGTTAACCAGATATCCATTCATAAACTCTTACAGTTAATCGAATAGCAAAACAAGTCGGAATGCACATCCCTATTACCCATCTTCCCAGTTAGATCTAACTTCACTCTCCAAGTTATTTTATTAGTTGCTACAAGCTACATACTACTTTCTCTTCAAGTATGAGGATACCTGCTCTCCTTGGCTGTCTTGTCACACTCTATGTCAAACTGCCACCGCTCCAGGACCTCATTTGTCTCAAGGCATGTGATCACCACCACCAGCTTCTGCACTGTGCAATCAAACAGCCACTCTGGGGGAAAATTAGGCAAAAGGTTAGTAACAGCTCAGAAGAAACCAGCCATAGTTTTAACATACAGACTTTTACTTTTACAGAAAACATTTACTTTAAACATTTTGAACAACATATAAAAAAGGCTGGCCTGAACAGCGTTTTACAGGCTTTAAATACTCACCCTTTAAAACAACAAAATTCAAAGTGTCAAATACATGGAACAGATAAGCTTTCATTTTAATGAGTGGGTCAGTCCTTACAGGCTGTGGTAGATGTACATCTTATGTACATCAAAACCCAACCAGGGAAAAAAAAGGCTAATATCTGTTCCTGAAGTGTACATGATGGAGCAGACTTGAAGGCTAGGGTACCTGGATAAGGATCACTCACTGTGCTTAAATATTCAGGATGATGGTATACCAACTTCTTACTTATGCAAATTTTGCAGTGAGCAATTTAAGTGTCTGATAATTTAAGGTGCTTCCATGTGGTATCTCAGGTATCTTTGCTTCAGTGGCCAAGTGGAAAGCGGTAGAGTTTGTTGCACTCTCCGGTAAGGTGACATGGATGCCTGGTAAGAACTTTATATATAGTACTGTGCAAAGGATCCTGAGAAAATTAGATTCAAAAATTTAGTTTTAAAAAGCTGTTTATCTGAGCAATAATATTTGAATAACTATAGATTGTATTAATACAGTAAGTTGAGACTTCACATGACATGAAATTTATTTTAGGCTAAAAAGACTTCCAAAAGACACAAATATCTATGTAATAAACTAATACTAAAGTATTTGACTTATTTAGGGCTGCCCTAATAAAAACATGACCATAAAATAAAATGAATTACTAAAAGACTTAAACCACCACTTTATTATTCTACCTAAGGCCCGAATGATGGAAACCCACAGACTGAGATCTACATAAAAAGGATCTTACATTTCTGACTCCTCTTACTATTATAAATTCGTGTCACATGCCTACCTTTGAGTTGTGTCACAACGTTGGTGAGGTAGTTCTTCAGTTTGGGGTCTGTGGTGAGCTGAAGACTCATATCATACTGAGTGACTCTGGTAAACGTCTCTGCAGGATAAATTCCTCGCTGGTACAAGATACTGTTTATCCCAAATGCTGTAAAATAACAGACAGTCAGGGATGGGCAATATTATCAATATTGTGATAAACTGCTTCATGAAACATTTTTAAGGTATGTTGTATCATACTTCAGCACTGTATGCATCATAAAAAGCCTGTAAATAACTACCAATGTAATACAGTGCTGCATGACTATTTTGCTGGTGCAATCTGTTTCAAATCGCTTACAAACTCGGAAAACAAAATACTGTGGTACAAACACCGATCAGCCATAACGTTAAACTGCCTCCTTATTTCTATACTCATTGTCCTCCGCAGTGACTGACGTGGTGGTGGCATGTTAATGTGTGTTGCACTGGAACGAGTGGATCAGACACAGCAATGCTGCTGGAGTTTTTAAACACTGTGTTCACCCACTGTGCTCTTTGTTAGAAACACCTACCTTGTTGGTCCACCTTGTAGATGTAAAGTCAGAGACAGCAGCTCATTGGTGGTCAAAGGATGCCGTTGGCTGGATATTTTTGGTTGGTGGACTATTCTTAGTCCAGCAACGACACTGAGGTGTTTAAAAAAAGCACTGCTGTGTCTGAACTACAGGTGGACGACAAGACAAAAATACAATATCTTCATAGTTCTACAAATTTTCACAATACGCGCTGTTACAATATTTATTTTTTCAGATATCTGATCAGTGGAAATGGAGTTAAAAGAATCAGTAGTGCTATATTTAACAAATACTATAAAAAACAATGATTTTTGTTCAATGTTTGGTACACTGTATTGCACTAAATCCAGTTAAACAGGACTAACTTTGCTTTTTTTTTAAATAATGAAACACTCAGACCAGTGCAATACACCAACATGCCACCACCACCTCAGTGTCACTGCAGCGCTAAGAATGATTTACCACCCAAATAATATCTGCTCTGTGGTGGTCCAGAGGGGGTCCTGACCACTGAGGGACAGGGTAACAGGGGGCTAACAAAGTATGCAGAGAAACAGATGAACTACAGTCTGTAAAAGTAGAACTACGAAGTGCACCTATATGGTAATTGGAATTGATAAAATAGACAATAACTGCAGAAACAAGAAGGTGGTTTTAATGTTATGGCTGTAGGTGTGTGGTGCATTAATTGTGTGTACCGTGATGTTAGATTTTCTCCACATCGCCCACACATAGGCATTTGAAACAAAACAGTGTGCAACTAGGTTACAGCATGTTATATTTGTTGCCTTTTAGGCAGACAACGTTACTCGAAACACGAAACATGAAGTTGATCGATGTTCTACACGTAAGTTACTGACGATGTGCACGATATGTTCACAAAAGCATGTTTTGGCAATGGAGATAACGTTAGCTTTATTTTATAGCAGGACAGACAATGAATATAAATAACTACCACTAACAGTTCGCTTTCACAATTACAAAGGACACATGTTAAAGCTGCTGTGCACCGATAATGACCAGCTAATCAGACACGTCTGTGTTATGGTGGATGCCAAGCCGTTTCATTAAAGGAGCCATCGCACTAAGCACAGAGAAACTAGCCCATGTTAGCTAGCTAATTTAGCTAGCTAGCTGCTAACGTGGCCACCAGTGGCTCCGTTCGTGCTACTAAACATGCTCTCAGCGGGTTTGAACGTTTTCTTATAACCATAATTTACCAACACGGTTCCCAGGTTTAACTGCTAGTTAAGTAAGGCTAAGCGGTCTGAGTTAACAAGTTATGCGTTAGCGAGGTGGCTAAGTTAGTTAGCTGTAAACAGTCAGAAGAGCTGAAAATCGTTTACAAACCGAAGAGCGCCGCAACGCGTTACCGTCTTTTCTAAAATTAACGGATAAAGTAATGCTTGGACTCACAGAAGAACTCCGCAACCAGCTCAGCGCTGCCCTTCAGCGTAATCCCCTGCAGTGTTTTGGCCATTCTCCTCGTGTCTGTGCTCGGCTGCCCGCTGCTCTCTCTGTTTTACCCGCCGCTCAGTTTGAATTCAGACCGCGTTTGAAGTTCCGCGCATGCGTGCCATCAAAACAACCTACGTAACTGCGTCACTGCGCCCGACGTCGGCGCTGGCTTTTTTTGAAATTTGTCTTTTTTTTTAAATAAAATCATCTATTATTACTTTTACTAATATAGTCCATTCTATATAATTTATTTTTTTACTCAAATGTATTATTTTCTCTCAAAAATAAATGTTTGTAACTAATGATAAGTCTTTTGTTGTTGTGTTTTATTATTGTTTATCAGAGTTTTATTGTTTTCCAACACTACTTCTTAAGCTATTGTTATTATTATGATAATTATTTTCTCAATTCGCCTGTGGTACTCTACTCTGTCCAACATAAGGACTTCCCTCAATGTAATCCGAGTTTAAAGAACATGATGACTTTGCTGCTGAAAGCAATTGTTTTGGTATAACTGGTTGTGTTGTGAATTATCTATTTTCCTCACCTGCTAGCAAACAAAAATATGTCCAAAGACATCACTGGGCTGAGAGAATACAGGGACTGATGGTAGTATTATTGTAGAGGCCACTAAGGTAAAAATTAATCACCATGTCACACTGGGGGCTCCATATATTGTAAAAATTCTGGCCCAGAAAAAAACTTGGCTGCATTCCACTCCACATTCCATTCTGACCCCTGGGGCACCGGGGTCACTACAGGTATAATGGCAAGTTTCAGAGGGGGACTTTTGTACTTTGCCATTTTTTTCTTCCTTTTTTTTTGGTCACTCATGAGAGGGTACATTGGTGGCTTTGTATTTTCAGGTGATTCTGTTGGTGTTTCCACAAATAATTTCAAATTAATCTGTTGTCCTGGAACTTATTGCATTGTTCTACCAGTTTAACATGCTGTTTAGGTTACTTTGTAATGAGAATGATCAAATTGTTGTAATTAATGTGTCATAAACATTATCTATAAGCTTTCTCATTTAATGGACTACACTTGCCTGAAGGTGCTTAGATGTAATTGAATAAGTCACCTCTCTAGGTGTTTTCTACGAAGTGCCAAACAAGTTCATTTACTTTATTTGTCTTACCTGTAAAGCCTCTACCAGATTAACATGTCAGTTGCTTGTCAATGAGCAGCATAAAGAAGGTGGTACATAATACGATTACTTTAATTAGACATGACCGTTAACTTCCGCTGAGGTACCGTTGGTGGTTACACAAAGGAACCACAGTGGTTAGCTGTCCTGACTGTGTGTGGGCGTACACACCTCTCTTTATCTGTCTGTCTCTCTTACTCACTCATTATTTTTCTCTCTCTCTTTCTCACCCACTCTGTGACTGTCTCTTTCTCTCTCTCTCTCTCTCACTCTCTCTCTCTCTCCCTCACACACACATACACACATTTCTTTCTCTTTTTTACTTTTAGCCTCTCTCTGTCTTTCTTCCTCTCCTTCGCTCTGTCAGTCTCTTTCTCTTGCAAGCTCTCTCTCGTTCTCTTCCCCAGTTTCTCTCTCTGTCATTCTCTCTCATTCTCTCAGTGTCTTTCGTAGTCTCCCTTCTCCCTGCTGTGTCTCTCTTTCTCAGTCTTTCAGTTCTGTTTCTCCATATATCTCACTGACTCTCAGTTTCCCTGTCCCTCTCTCTTTCTCTCTTAGTCTCTCTCTCTCTAGGGTGACCATGTTTTGGTTTTCAAAAAGGAAAACACTGGAGACAAGGTATGAAATACATGGGGTCCTGGGGGGTCCAAGATTCCCTAATTAACCTTTTCGACCTCCTGAATTTGTTATGACATTATGTTGTCCTTTAGGGAAAATTGGATGCTCAAATACAAATTCAGGGAAAACTCTTGTTGTTTAGCTGCTTCACCCACAAAACAACAAGCTTCTGTCTTTGATATTCTTAACTAGAGCACTGCTCTGCCTCAGGGTGGCGCCTTAGCAAATTGGTTCACCCAGTTGGTCCCTAATAGCGACTGTACCTATGCCCGGCATATGTCTGAAAAACTGTATAATATTCTGCAGCATATTTGTAAATGTGAAAGCTTGCCCAATTTCCCAAGAGCTTGGTGGAAAGAGTGAACTGTGACTCATTTCTCAAACCGAAGAAAAAGGGGGTGTGTAAGAGTTCAGTGAATGTGTGGAATACAGCATTACCAAACTAGAAAAGAGCATTTTCAGAAGAAGAATTGTTCAACCAAACATTTGCTGCCACTGAAGCTAGAATCAGCACTACTATGGTGAGTGAGTTGCAGCCAGCCAATGCTAGAGTAACCAGCCAACATGGGACCCCCGAATATGCAGGTATTTGACACACTGACTGGAGATCAGGAGAGCAGCATGGAACACACTACAGTAAGCAAATGTTAAACTGAAAGCAAAGCCAAATCCCATACATTTTAGGCAACTTTGAAATCCTAGTCGACAAGTTTTTAGGCCCAAAAAGAGAACATGTCCTGGAAACGGAGGATGAATGGTCACCATATCTCTCCCTCTCTCAGTTTCTCTCTTTAAGTCTTTCTCTCCTACTCACTTTCTCAGTTACTCACTTTGTCTCTCACTCTGATAGGTAAAGAGTAAACCGATAACTGTTGACACTTTACTAATGTCTGTGTCCAAAAGAAAATCTACAAATAGAGGAATTCCACAAAATCCACTAAGTTTGAGGCCTTCCATGCTGTGCTGAATGTATACTCAGTCAGTTTGGCTCTTTGCCTGTTGCTGAGAGCAGCCGGAGTTTACCACTCAGTAGTCATTGCATCACACTTACAGCAGAATGTTTACCCGCGCTCCTGTATATGCTTCCCCCTGAAACACAACCCCGTTCATCTACAGCCCAAAGTGTTACACGTCACCGGCCTGCTCTTTGGCTCGACCTTCTTCTTGCCCGTCACAGCTGGACAGCTGGATTTTCGTAAAAGGCGAGCCACCCAGCATCTGGCTGCAGCCTCTGTAACTCACACATACTCATTTTATAGTTTGTGTAGCACTTCCCTGCAGCCTATACGTCCTCCAACTAGCCATAATGGAGCCACTATAAAAGTTCTAGAAATGACACCTTTTACGGTTGGCTTCTATAAATGAAAATCTGCAGGACTTCAGTTTTGTTCTTTAAAGTGGTGCTTGTAAGTATGACATCTTTACCCCTTTTGAACTACACGCAAAGATGTTAAATCAGCAAAAGAGATTTTTAAAATAAAATACAGTTCTAAGTATGAATTTTATGCTGGGGTGGTATATCACAATACTACATTTTCACAATATATAATACATTTCAAGATATTACTTTTCTATTTCTTTTTAAGGTTTGATAAGTTGGGACAGACACAATGCACCAGTAGTGCTAAACCAAAATCTATTAGTACATTAACTGTTTAACGTTTTACTGCCCAACATTACATCCAATCAAACAGGACCTGTTCAGTTCTCATGGACTGGCGGAAACAATGGGCTAAAATCTTAGACAGCGACGCCACCTTGAAGCCCTTGTTAAGTGTCTTTTTGATGCAGTGTAACATTAATCAATGTTGTTAAAGTGCTGACGATACTTCTGATTTAAGCACACAGAAACTGTGATGTAATTTATCATGATCATAATATCTTATCCTCATATTGCCCACCCCTATTCTGTGTGTACCAATTTTGGACCCTATCGGACCAAAGCTGGCACACGGCCCAGTCTGCTCTTTTACGCATTTCCATTCTGAAAGGTTTTATATTATTCCTGGGAGGAATCGAGTGACGATGCCATAAAGTGCTAATGGTTTTTACAAACACATCTGTTGTGTTCTGGGGGTACAGAGCGAGGGGTGTTAAGGGGATTTTTCCTCCTCTTTCCAACATCTGTGCATTTCCATCTCTTTATTAGGAAGCTGAAATAATATTTCTCAGCTGGTTCCTTTTAGCTCTACAGCAGGGCCACTTTATCAGGATGCAAAAAAAAGCCAAAGCTTAAAAGATTAGATTTTTGAAGGACACCTATAGAAACGTTTAGGTCTTGAACTGAGAGCTTTTATTAATTTTGAAAGATTGAATAGACTCTAGTAACAGTTCTGGCTCAGCAAAAAGTTTGCCCCAAATAAAATTTTATGATTTTCAGTTTCCATACTTCCGTACCAAAATGCTTGGGGTGAGAAACTTATCAGGGCTATAATCTAAAAAAACACATCTCTCTCCAAATATAATAATCTCCATAATATATTCTGAAATCATATGTCATATATTCGTGCATGAGTGTAGTCTTCATATTTAAACCAAGTGTTTTCAAACCAAGTCACAACATTTATAATCCAGCGTCCACTGAGAGCTGAGGGAGAAGTAAAGGGTCTTTTAAACAACGTTATGTATGGTGAAAGAGAGGTAGTGTGTAGCTATAGTGGTATTCATTCATCTGATGTAAGAGGTGTATGGCTAAGGCCCAGTGATTGCTGAGCTTACATAGTGCGCTCTGACTAGCCGTGGTCCAGAAAGCGCAATGCAGTGCTATATATGGCATGTCTAATGCTAACAGTGGGCTTTTTCTGTTCAGGCTTAGTCGGCAAAACCAATGGGGAGTTAATTGGAGAAAGTGGGCCGTCTTTGACGTGCGCCACGTGCCAAGACAGGGTGACATTTAATATAGCAGAGCCAGAGTGCTTAAAGCTTAAATACACAGCCCTCAGCATCATTAAAACCTGTCAGTCATGCATAAACTATTTATGACTGATGAGTTACAGGAAGCAAGATATTCAGCAAATGCTGCACACTCACATATAACTGCAGAGCTACTAGGTCTACCTCCTCTTCTGGGCATGTGTACTTACAATTACATTGATTGGCCCACCAGCTCCAAGTGTTTTTTTTTCTTTTGGTGGAACACAACAGGCTTTCTGTTTAGCTGGAAGGGGAGAAAAAAAGAAGGCAAGGGAGGGGGGAGAAAATCGATTCCTCCCTGAGGAGTTTACTGGGTCTCAAAGCACCGCTGGTCACTGGAGCTTACCGAAGCCCACCAAAGCCTTAAATCCCAAATGGACGACTAGTAGAATTACTCCATATGGTGTTATTTTTCTGATGTTCTTTCACACTGAAAAAAGATGCACTGAATTGACTTGATGCAAAAGTGTTTATCATCTGTAATACATTTTATTCATGTAGAAATTATGCACTTAGTACAATGTTGGTATTATGATATTATTGTGTGCTAAATGCTAAGGACAAATATGGTCTTATGATATAACACTAGAAGTTATATTGAATAGTTATCATATCACCCCTAAAAATAAAGATGCCAAAAAGGGCTCTTTGGAGTGATGTCATAGAAGAACCACTTTTGGTTGACTTTGCTTCTTTAGACAACCTTTTTGTAAATGAGATGTGTGTGAAGAACATTTTTAAAGTTTAAAGAATCTCATAGAATGTAAAAAACATATTTCTATAGTAAATAACCACTTCTTTGGAAATTCTGAAGAATGCATTGTGGTCTAGATGTAATGGAAGATTATAGTGTTATAATATGGCTGTATAGTACACATGGACAGATATAATATTGTGGATTTAAAGGGTCTTTCCTAGTGATAGGTTTGAAGCAGAAGTTGATTTGAAGTGTTTTATTCAGATTGATGGAAATTATTGTGTTTGTTCATCTGAAACATATATTGATTTATATGATTTCATATGAAGCTTTTAGTTGAAGTCACTGGTATGACCTACTTTATTCTTAGGTAATTGTGAAAAAATAGAATACAAATGGATTAAATTACATATTTTAGTGAATATTCCATGATTGACAATATGTGGTTTGATGCTCTATAGCAACCGTGTAAAATGCTTTTTCATTAAAAAAGACTCTGGTGTTACCTATCTTATGTGTAACACCAGTGACTCCTATGGATAGATAAAAAAGTGGACGTTTCTGTAGAATGACCCATATATATATATATATATATATATATATATATATATATATATATATATATATATATATGTATGTCGGAACAAAACCTTGTATCTCCAAAATGATAACAGGAGAAGGAAAAAACTTACTTTACTTTTAATGTAAGTCAATGTAACCAGAGTTTTTTCAAAGTAATTTTGGGCCATTTCCTTTAGTCCATTCATCATGAAACACACAATATAAAGGGCAGCAGGCCAAAAACTGAAAATATATATATATATATATATATATATATATATATACACACACACACACACACACACACACATATAAACGTAGTATATCAGATTCGTCTTCAACCTAAAATTTACTTGACTATTTTGCATTGTAATCTATGTAGATACTGTATAACATGCGTTAGTATTGTAATAGGTCTGCTGTTCTAAGGAGTTAAACTGTTTCTTACCATATGAAGTACATATTTTTAAGCTGAATAACAAAACATTTTTACAGTGTACATCCTGGATAAATAAACAGTACATAGAAAGTTAGAAAAAATACATCAAGAGCAAGAAGCATTGATTTGGAGGTGAAAGCTTTATGAGCTGCTCTGAACAGAGCCATGTGTCACCATGACCTCTGAGTCCACCCATCTGGAGGAGAATGCTGAGCATTTAGAGTCGTTATCTGGACATTCTGCAGTTGTTTCGAAAACATACATGCTGAGGTGAGCAGGGCATGTGAATCTACGAAAGAAGTGAAATATATGATCAGAAAAAAGAGAATGAGGCTTCATAAAAGACAAACACAGACCCCTACAAATCCTCAGCTTATCTCAATGCAGTCAACAAGCAGTGCAGGCCGGAAAGACTGAAACAGCAGAGAGAGACAACCCACAAATCAACATGTCACCAAGGTAATTATGATTTATGATGTGAAAACAAGACAAGCACACACACTTTTGTACAGCTGTACAGGAGTCAGAGTGGCAGGAGCAGAGCTAGTCTACATTTGTCCACTCAAAACCCATAAGTATAAAAAATTATGAACACTAAGCTTAGATCAATGGTTCCTAAACTGTTCCTTGGGGCCTCCAGACAGTTAACATTTTGCTTGTGTTAAGAGTTAGGACTGAGCAAAATTGGGGACTGGCATATGGTCACGAGGACCGGTTTGAAAATTACTGGCTTAGATAACATATACAGTGTGCGTGTCTTGCTTCATTCAACATTATTCATTGCTTTCCCCAATCAAATTTGTTAGTTTGTCAACCGTTGTAAGTAGGTTTATATGTGCTGTACATAATGTAGCATATCACCACTGTCTCATCAAAACAGTTGACTTGTAGAAGGTGAGCAGACTGCTGGAGAAACCCCTCTGAAATACTGCATGTCTTTCCTCGCTGATTCCCGTACTGCTGCTGCTGGGCCTCACATACTTTCTCTATGCAGTAATTGCACTCTTGGCTGCTCGTGGGCAAAACCTTCACTTTACACAACTGTTCAGTAAAAGATTCTCAACTTGCCTTTTGTGGGAACTTCACCAGTTAGCACCAAAAAAAAAACAAAACAAAACATAATGAAATAAATTATGAACAAAATGTAAAAAAGGGAAAATTTTGCCTCAACATAAGCCTTGGCAGGTGAACCTTCATAGCATGGCCATGATATACCCTTGAAGAGATGGGGGTTCTGAATGTAAGGGGGAATTCTAAGTGTTGCTGTGCGGTGTAGTAATATCTGCCTCAGAAACCTAACTTATAAAGTTATTGAAACGTTGAAAAGCGTTTATGATTGTGTATCCAATCATGCTTGTCTGCATCAGCCCATTGGTATTCCAAGATGAGTTCATGCTGACAGCTGTAATTTAAGATGCTCACTAGATAAGAGAGAAAAAAGAGACAGGAACAATTAAATGAGTGATGAGTGACCTGTGTGAGTGCAATATTTGTTGCCTTAGCCCAAACCCTCATTCCTTTGTCAGAAAAAATGGACAAAAGTAGAGAAAACATTAGAGTTCAAAATGACTGCTATTTTATTTTTATTGTGTTTTGTCATGTAGTGTACAGGAGAGCAGGGAACAGCCTAGCACATTTTGTTTTTTGCTAAATAGTTGTAAAAAGATGAATAATTTTTATACACAAGCAACTTACACTTCTCTACTTCCAATGAAAGCATAAAGCTTGGGTAACACTTTTTTTGGGGTGGTTCTTTGTAGATGATTAATAAACACGTAACGGAGTATCAGTAACACCTCATCAGCATGTCAGTGAAGTAACAGTAGTGCAGCATCTGAATACATTGAGGTAAATATTGTGAAGATGGCCAGTTGATACGTTACTTACAGTAACACATTTGCTTTTATTAGGCCCTAATCCTGACCCTAATCTTAACCTCAACCCAAAACCTAATCCTAACCCTAATCTTAAAATCAACCCAAAACCTAATCCTAACCCTCAACCTGGCCCTAAGCCTAACCCTAAATTTAACCTCAACCCTAAACTTAACCTCAACCCAAAACCTAATCCTAACCCCCACCTTGGCCCTAATCCTGATCCTAACCCTAACCAAACCCTAATCCAGTTGAGCTCCAGTGACAGAATGATGATAGCAGCATGTCTATAACATCTTGTTGAGGATGTTGAGATGGTCAGTATTAGACCAGTTACATATTCAGTGATCTCTCAGGTTAAACATCCACAGATATGAACTTGGACACTCATAGTGAAAAACAGCTGAATTTAGCAGATTATAAACAATTTTATTTACATAGTTAATTAAAAGTATTTTGATCATCTACTGAATAAATTCACTGCTGCTACATCATTGATATGTTGTTGATATGTTACTGAGAGTCTGTTGAGTGTTTATTTCATCTGAAAAGGACCACTCAAAATAAAGTGTCACCAAAGCTTATTTCCAGCACCTACCATTCATGAATAATTCAGTCAAAAAGGACATGATTGCAAATGTTACAACTTACTGTACTGTAACAGACTGAGAGGCTAATTGTAACAGTGCATAGAAAAGTCCGGTGAAATAATGCAAACAGTGAAACAGCAGCAGTTTGAGAAGATGCAATGGAGCTTCGTGTGACTTTGATTAAGCATGTGTCAACCTTCACCTTCCCAGCTTTGTGGCATTGTGTGAAGGGGGAGACCTAACTAGCAGGTACTCTTCATTGTTAGGCTGTCTACCATGTCAGTGTAACTCTCTATATGTACATCAAATCTTAATTTTTTCCCTATCCTACAACCAACCCCAGACATAATCAAATTTGTCTATTGTGTCTATGCTATGTCATCGTTACACTGTTGTGGTGTGCGCCCACCCCCCCTGGCCTTGATGGCGGCTGTCAGAGCCTGCCGGAAGGCAGGGCCCAAATATCAAGCGGCGACAAACCCCGGCGAGGACGGTGGGGAGAGAGCTGCGAGTGGGTGGGGGACAGAGCGCAAAGCCAGAGCTCCGCTGAGGGACACGAGTGACGGCGGGAGGAGGAGAGCGACGGTGCCAGCCACGAGAGGCACAAGGGCAAGGAGCGAGTCCCGAGCTTGGCCACCCGGGCCCCGCCCCCTGTTCTGCAGCGAGGCCGCTTCACTTCACACTGTTTCTAATTTTTAAAGATTGTTGCTCTGTTTTGTCCACTTTTATAGTAAACAGTGTCATACAGTGTCAAAAACCACATGATCAAGTCCATTTGAGATTACTTAACAGGTCAACTGCAGTTTGAGGTAAGTATGTGATGATTTAGGTATGCAGTTTGCATGATGCTACTTGGTGGCTATAGGATTCCAGTACTTGTTAGCAGCTACATTAGCCTCACAGAGCCAGTGCCAAACTAGAGAAGCACACTTCACACACTAAACATGTCTTGGCTGATAAACTACCTTTGAGGTAAGGGGAACATTGTGTACATTTCATTTTTTGGCCAAATAATTACTTTACCACAGACAGTGTGTACAGATTTTTAACACAAAGATGTGTTCTATTTACATAATCTGTGTCTGACACATGCTGTGTTAAAACAGTGAAAACACAAAAAGTGTGTTGTTAATTAACACATCGTTTTAGCAAGCGTAACATTTTTTCTTCAGCCTTTGTTTCATTGTGACAAAACTGGCAGCTGACCAAGTCAGACTATGATAAAGGAGCATCTCTTGAACATATCCAGACTATTACACAACTAGAGTGGGATACAGAAGCTAATGTTGAATCCAGCGAGAATCCTGGGCTCAAATCCAGCTCTGTCGCTTCAGATTACTTTAGGTTTGGGTCGCTCTGGTCATCTCCGCCTTCATATTTCCTTGTTCAAGAATGCTGAAAATGACTGACACAATGTGTTTCAAAATCTCCAAAACGGACTACGTAACTGTGCAGTGTTTTCGTTCTTGGGAGATGGACACTAACACCAGGGGCCCAGGTAATTTAGGGGGCAAGCAGCAAAAACACAGCGATGTTGTTTCAAGTCATTCGAGCCAACTGGATAACACATTAGGCCGTCGCAGTGCACCAGCTGTGCACGTGGCTGGACCGTACCACCGGCTAGGGGAAAAAAGAAACAAGCCCTAATTGATCCCACACTGCTTCAGAGAAAGTAGTCCTCAGGGGATAAAGGTGATTTATCAATTTGTAGAAGAAGCAGATGTAACTAGTTTTTTTTTTTACATGTTGTCTCTTCAAATGGTTTTGCTGTAATATCTGTCAAATGATGATTGATCATATCACTGGAGCTGGCCGTTGGAAGTTAAGCTGAGAGGAAAAATGGGATTCTGTCAGTGAACGCATTACACTTTTATAGTAATGTGTTGCAGTATGTTGTCATGCAATAACTTTAACCAAAGCTCCGCAAAGTACACGGACAGGACAATAAAATGTAATTTTCTTTATATTTCCTTACATTTCAGTGCAGAACTTCAGCACGTAACACCGAAAGGCAAAAAGACCTACCATGTTATGAGGAATGGACCTGCTGACAGCATTGTGCTTAAAGGTGATATTTTTTACATTTTTAGTTTAAAACAGGCCAAAATTAACTAAAAATATCAACAGAATGTGAAGAACCGACATTTTTGACATTATGTCAAAGTTGTATCGTGTTGCAGAGATATCTACTGAAGTTAGCATGCTAACCAGCTAGCCCCGGCTCATCCTGTCTCGTCATACCATTTTGTACCTCAAGAGGCAATAGTGAGTCACCATAGCATCAAGCCTGCCTTCAGTCAAAGAAGTAACACTGCCCCATAGGCATATTCTAACCTCTTGTCAATCATGTTGAAGGTACCTCCCCTGATTAGACCATTTAAGGACAGGTAGCCAATGAAAGGAATAATAAATGCAATGATGGCCGAAGCTCTTGGCAAGTGACCCTTATCACCACCGACGCCCGCTCCCGGCAAGAAACCATGTTCAGCAGCAAAGAAAGGAAGTGACATAAATAGAAGCTAAACAAGAGTTAACACTGTTGTTGCTGTCCACTGCTGGACAAAGGGATGAAGTTTGATGCTGAACTCACGACTAGACTGGTAAGAAGGGGGAGGAGTGAAGAGGGAGGAGGAGGGACTATGCATTTCCTTGTTTCTTATGATGAGAGTGGACATCACAACTTTCTGTTGATATGTTGCCCCCTATTTGTTTGGAGTGTGGAGTATGAATGTATGTATATATATATATATATATATATATATATAAATACCATGTTGTACCTCAAGAGGCAATAGTGAGTCACCATGTATATATATAAACTATATATACATGAACTTTATATATATATATATATATATATATATATATATATATATATAAACTATATATACATGAACTTATATATATATATATATATATATATATAAAGTTCATGTATATATAGTTTATATATATACATGGTGACTCACTATTGCCTCTTGAGGTACAACATGGTATTTATATATATATATATATATATACATACACAAAAACACTTAGTCAAAAGCAGTTCAGATTCATACACTTTTAGAAATAAAGGTTCTGTACAGGTACATTTTTCATTCATCAAGGTACAAACAATGTAAATGTACCTTCAAAGGTACAACAGTGGTTTAAAGGTCCAATTGTGTACCTTAAATAAGTTTTTCCAGGTGAAAAGTACGTATTTGTACCTTGTCATAACCTAATGTTTTAAAACAGAACAATAAAGTAAAAAGCCTGGAGACGAGACGGGGTGTGTGGAGTCAATACTACTTAGAATATATAATTTCAATGGCTTATGGTACAATTATGTTCCCTGACTGAAGCTACTGAGATGTACCCTTGAGGGTACCACCCCAGTGACAAGAGTGATACTGCCCCAGTGACAGTTTCATACCTTTTTTTCTGAGAGTATATGAAGGTTCTAGGACTGAGTCTGATGATTTGTTGTCACAAAACCTTGTATCTCCAAAAGAGTAACTTTATAGGATGAGAAAACATTCTTTATTTTAATATAATATGGTTTTATTCCACATAATTTTGTACCTATTTCCACTTGTCAGTTAATCATGAACTGTTTACACATTGTAAATGGTAGCTGGCATTTTGACAGTGACAATATGTTTCTTTCTAAAGTCTCCAAGCACCCACTTAGAGGAAATACTACTAATAAGAAATAGGAATGTGTTTGAAGCACTAAAAATTACCTTCATATTCCCTTGTGTGTCTGTTCTTATTTTCTATGTACTGAGAAAATGTCAAGAATGTAGTGTACGTTTTCTTCAGGATGTCTTCTGCCTTGCACCAGCTTGCCTTTCAGTCAGAATAATGTGTTTGAAGAAAGATTAAGAGGAAGATCTTATCTAACATACCACCATGGAGGCAATGTTTAATGCTGGAACGAAATGTCATCCTCTGCTGTTACTGACATTTTATATCCAACTATTTCGCAGTGCCTCAGGACATTGCGCTGTAGGCCTACTACAGCTGATCTGATAACGGTCTAGACCAAAGTATGAATTCAATAATAATGTACTGTTGGAAAAACACATGCACACACACGCACACACACACACACACACACACACTTACAGATTCAGACTCCTCCTGACTGGAAGGTGTAACAGCATGCTAGCTGTCCAGTGCTTTGAAAAGGCCTGGCCTGAAGACTCTATCAAGAAGTAGCGTGTGTGCCTTTAGATAAGCACATGCAAATAAGTCTTTTTATTTAAGCTTCTGAAGGGAGAGTCCATCCTGCCTAGACATGTTGGACATTCAGGCTGTTGCAGGGAAACAGCTGAAGGAAATTACACTATAATATCTTAGTGCACTTAGATTACAGCAAAAGAGACAATGCAGCATACAAAAGTTACCATAAAGCTATTGTTAGTCAGGCATATTTAAAATGGTTTCATGCTCCATCTTGAAAATAACAGAGAAAACGATACACTGGCCCAGGGAAATTAACCCCCTGTGGTCCATCGTGTGCAATAAAAGAGCCATTTTCAAATATTTTAATGACATAAATGTTTTTGTTTGTTTGTTTTTGGCAAAATTTCTGACACTTTATCTTTATGGATCATTCTACCAAACTGGTTAAAAGTCAGAGTTCAAAACACATTTTGGACTTTTAACTGACTTGGACTTTAGACTAAAGTCCTTTTGCTTTAAGTGAACTTAAACCTTAATTATGTTTACTTTATCAAAACAAATGAATTTGTCACTAACAGAACAATCATAACACTACTGAAACTTTACCAAATGTTTCAGTAGTGACAATTTTAGCATAAATCAAAAATGCTATCCAGTACATGATTATTAAACACAACAGTTCTGCACACATAAAATCATAATATTTTTATTAAACTACAAAAAAGTTTACTTAATTACAGAAAATATGTGTTTTGGTTGTGACAATTCTTAATGTTAGACCCTGATCTCAGCTGTGTGTTTTTGCCAGTAAAACACTATATAACATTAAAATAATAATACAATAGGAACAGTAATAATAATATTTACAGTAAAACATAAGTTATTAATGTCATGGTAAGAAAAATATGGTTATATGCACACATCTTTGCAGCTATAATAGCTTCCACTCTTCTGGGAAGCTTTCTACAAGATTTTGGAGAGGGCCTGGCTCACAATCTCCGTTATAGTTCATCCCAAAGGTGTTTGACGGTGTTGAGGTCAGGGGTCTGTGCGGTCCAGTCAAGTTCTTCCACACCAAACTCACCCAGCCATGCCTTTATGGACCTTGCTTTGTGCACTGGGGCACGCTGATCATGGTGGAACAGAAAAAGGGTCTTCCCCAAACTGTTGCCACAAAGTTGGAGGCATACAATTGTCCAAAATGTCTTGGTACACTAAAGCATTAAGATTTCCCTTCACTGGAACTAAGGAGCCTTGGCCAACCCCTGAAAAACAACCCCATAGCATTATCCCTCCTCCACCGAACTTCAAATGCAGTTAGGCAGGTAACACTCTCCTGACGTTCGCCAAACCCAGACTCGTCCATCAGACTGCCAGATAGAGAAGTGTGATTCATCACTCCACAGAATATGTTTCCACTGCTCCACAGCCCAGTGGCAGTGCGCTTTACACCACTCCCTGCTACGCTTGGCATTGTGCTTGGTGATGTAAGATTTGCATGCAGCTGCTCAGCCATGGAAACCCATGTCATGAAAATCCTGGCGCCATTTTTTTGCTGTTGTTAATGCCAGAAGTGGTTTGAAACTCAGTTATTGAGTCAACGGAGTGTTTGACTTTTATGCACTATGCTCCTCAGCACTCTGCCACCCCTATCTGTAACTTTACATGGTCCGCCAATTTGCTGTGGTTCTTAAACGCTTCCACTTTCAAGAATACCACGCACAGTTGATCATGGAACATCTAGGCGGGAAGAGGTATGTCCCAAAATTTTTGTCCATATAGTGTATCTGTAAATACTGGAGGTTTGGAAATAGTGACACTCACACATATAAACTCACAATGTATTGTTTATTCGTTTGTTGTATTTATTGTAATGTATACTGCCTAGATAAATAGCTTCACATACAGTTTTCATAGATTTTGCACAGAATTGTTTTGGGAAAACAAAATTAATACACAAAAGACAGAAAACATACAAAGCAGCTGATGCAATGATGATAGTAAAAAAATAGAAGCATGTATGCTTATGTAAATTTATATTTAAGATTTACATTTACCACTTCAGAATAAGCACTGTGGTAAAAAAATCAGTCACCAACAATGAGCTGCAAAAAGATTTATAGTAAAGTAGAAAAAGGCTTTCAGTATGATGCAATGCAGCCTATTAATGGGTTTCAAGTGTTCTCCTACTGTCCCGGAAATAGGACAGCATTACGCCAATAAGGCTTGAAAAGTGACCCACCACACAGTGGGATGCACAGTGCTGGTAATCTGCTCACTTTTGCTCTTTTCTTTAAGGTCATGATGGTTCAGGGGTAGCTGGTCTTAGGTCAATGCAAAAGGGAGCTCTTCTGCTCTCGAGCATTTTGGAGCAGCAGGAACGTCCTGCAGGAATGTGTGGAGAGGCCATCTGGCAGGCAGTAGGTTACTGTCTGAGTCAGGGAACAGAAGCAGCATGCCTTAAGTGTCTTATATGACTGCCTGTACGCTCTCATTCTCCTCTTCATTTTAAGTACAGATTATAAACATATCATTCTCAACATATGAGAAGCCCGAGGACCACCCCATATGAAAACGGAACATATTGCAATGTGTGCTGACAGTATATTCCAAAATATGACTGAAGGTAATGTGACTGTGGTAATACAATTCAAATACATTACATTTTCCTCTGAGAAGTAAATAATCCTCCAAATGAAAAAGGATGTGTTGTATTGAAGATGCATTACCTCATCATGTTGTAGGTGGGGCAGAGGAGGGACATGGAGACAGCTTTGAAAGATTTCATTGTTTTAGCACAGACATGGAAAATACATAATGATACAACACATCCGAATCACAGTGTGCTCTAAAAGATGAAAAAAAAAGAACAAAGTTGGTGATACTGTATAGTTTTGTGCTGGTTTGTACATGGATTGTGTCATTAAGACCCCATAAAGCACTTTATATTACTTTTATTCATCAGTACTGTGCAAAAATTCACCTTTTATCTATTTCAATTCCTGAAACTCTGAAATTCTTATTTCTAAGGAGATTACGTGAAACTAAGTACACATCCTCTTGCATAAGGAAGGGGAAAGTCAAAGGGAAATAAATGAAAAATACAGGAGTTTCCACAACTGCAATTCAAAAAGATTATTTAAAAAGATTATTAAAAGAGCGAAAATGAAAAGGCACACCCTCCAAACCACCCAGTACTGTACATATGAATTATAAAATTAGGTTATGAAAAAGTAAGACATTAAACTAACAAATAGCATTTAACTGAATGTTATCTTTGCCACTATGGACAGGAAATGAGAAATCGGGAGCTGTTTGGATATGGTAAAGTAAATCTGTGCTCAGTGTCGAGGGTTTCAGTTACTTATCACCTGTAGCCTGATATAAGTATACAATCCAGCCCAGCAGCACATTATTACACATTAATCCTGATTTTAGTGAATTCAGCTGCCTGCATGTCAAGGTTCACTCTCTCCTGAGTTATACTGTGAAAGGCTGAGGTAGGTCTGTTCAGTGCAGGGGCGTAGCCAAAGAATGGCCAGAGGTGGCCAGTGCCATCATAGCATGAAGCATGGCCAGCCTTCTGGGCACCCCATTTATGCACAGTGAGACAGTCATCATCAATAAAGCAGTGACCACCTAAAGTTGTCCTGCCTGTACTGTACAAATAGTTATGCTTATGGTGAAAACCTTTCAACAGGGTAGCTACTGATCAGATATAAGGGTCAAATCACTCATGATCATAAACTACTCTGCTAAGCAAACCAGTGAGAACACGGGTCAGAACCATAATGCTGGTCTTGTTCATTTTGCCTAATGAGGCAGCAAACACTGGTTTAAAATATCAGCAGAACACAGTTAACATCTTAATCTTCATGGTACTTTGTTTTGTGATCACATGACATGGATCACACAAAGATTTTAACCAGTATAATAAGTACTGTTCAACAGTAAAAATAACACAAGAAATAAACAGTATTTTTCAGACCCTATCAAAACCAGGCACAAAATCACGTTCTGCTCTTCTAGAGCAAGAAAATACATTTCAAAATGTGGTTAACTGTATGTCATTTGGTTAATCTACATAGAATTATGACCATGTTAGTCATTTGCCCAGAACTCTCATTTCCACTGTGTGCTGTGTCCCTTCAGCAGTGCTGCTCTGTGAGCTACAGTACATGAAGTAGGCTAAGGTAATATACGTAAACTATACATAATCACTCAGCTATAATCATTTGTCATGTTAACTAATTCCTGTTTACAGCTGTGTGTTTTCTGGCTAGATTTAGAGTTGAATCCAATGTGGAATACGTTCATGTTAAACGTAGGTCAGCTCAAAGACATATGCCTGTACTTAGCTGCCTGGCTGCTTTAGACTCATGAGTGACCAGCAGCAAGGGCTGCCTAACTTCTTTGACCTAAAATATTAACCCTTGCAAGGTCAAAGTTTTATTACACACTTCTATGACCTATGAAAAGCTCAACCAGTTTGCACTGAAGTCCCTGTAGTTACTGAATAATAAGCCTTAGTATGTAAAAAGCCTGGAAATTTAAAGGGGTTAATGTTAATGCACTGGGAAAAAAAAGTGATGCATTTTATTCACTTGTTTCTTCATGAACAAACAAAACACACCAACTCAGGTTTGTCTTTTAGTCTAACCTTCAACAGTAATTGTGTTGAGTAAGTTCAACCCATATTTTTTTCCTTTTTCCTTTTCCACCCCAGTAAGTGAAAGTTCTGGCTATGCCCCTGGTCACTGAATTCACATTCGCTTGTCAGTCCACAGAGTTACAATTAAGTGAAGGATTAACATACTGAAAGTCTATGTGAATTGTGCAGTAACACAGTTTAGTTTTCAATCTTAACCTATGAAACCATAATGAAGGCCACAGGTCTCTCTTACCATATTCATTGTAGAACACCATGCACAGTAATGCAGAATACTGTTAAAGAAACAGCTGTGGAGTCGCTCAAGAATGAATAAACAGAATGAATGAGATAAAGCAGAATAAATGAGTGTTTTCTTACTTCTACAAGCTCGAGCTCAATGCAGGCCGAAGGAGGGCAGGACTTCTATATGATGTGAGCCACACAGGAAACCTGAAAGAGGGACGGCTAAGACTGCATACAGTATGACACATGACCCTGTCACTAAAGGAGTCTAAGTAGGAGACTGGTTATTTAAAGTCTGGAATAACCATACTGTGTATATTGGATGTGTATGTTTTGAAAAACTGCACTTAAGGCTATGGGGGTGGATTTCTGAAAAGCAACTTAGTCTTAAAATCATCTGAGGATGAGGAGCCCTACTGTGTTCTCATCTGTAACGATGGCGTGATAGTATCAGAAGCCAAAATAAGCAAGTAGTTTATGTATAATAAGCAAGTAGTAAATAAGCAAGTAGTTTAACCAGTAGATTGTGGCTGATCTAGTGCGACTAGCTCAAAAATTTTGTAATGACAGTAAAGCAGTTTTTAGTGTTACTCTTGTATTGAACAGTGTGCTTTTATTGACAGGGCTGGGATGTAACAGAATACAAGTATTGGGAATATGTATTCAGAATACAAAAATGAAAATCTATATTTAGATCAATTACATTTTGTATTAAGAATACTTCTGAACATTTTTAGGAGAATACTTTCAAAATTCTTACCCAACAAATTTAAAAAATATACACCATCTTTAAAAGAAACATCATCAATGCTCATGTATTAAGTATTTTAAAATCAGCACACCGCATGTAAAGACACACTCTAAATAAGAGCTCAAAAAATAACTTCTTTACAAACACTGAAGTTCCTTCTAAAGCCTGAGTGGACTGATAAATCAAAGTGATGAGTCAGTTATTAATCTGAGTTTTAGTAAACTCTTTTTAGGGATGACTGAACTGAACAGTCTCTTTAGTAGTGTACATGTTCACAAGTGATGAGTTTAACTTTGATGTTGCACTGGACTTCCACGGCAAGTTGCCCTGATAGCAAGAGGACAGTGGTCCACTGTTGGCCCACTAATGGCAAAGCTGGAGGTCCACTAGCATATTGCTCAGCGTTTTCCAGGCGGTCCACTGGCGGTTAAGCAGAGTATTAGACAAAAGTCCACTTATCATCGCTCATTTTCCATTCACAGTCCAATTTGCTGATTTTTCCTTCCTTCCTTTCTTTAGTTATACTTTGTAAATTAGATTAGTAAATAAGTTTAATCTAGCACAGAGTCAGCAACAGCATTTTCTATTGAATCATTTTATATCAGGCCTAGTCATTATTTTTTTCTCTCGGTTGTTTGTAAAATTTGTGTAAGTTTATTTTCTAACATTAAAGTCTCTGTGAATTTAAAATCTGTTTGAGGAGATTAAAAACTAGTTAGAGTTTGTATGCAGGACAATAATCTGGGCAGTCCGAGGGTGGACCAGAAGTGGCAAACAGTCAGTGGGGTGCCGACCTTGTCAAACCAGCGGACAGATATATGCTTGCTGTCTGGGTACATGCATGTTATTAACTGAAAACCACATATCTATTCACTTTATAATCATATTTATGAGATTCTGCTATTGAGATATGGTAAATTGTTGGCTTAGGTCCATGAAAGGGCAGTGGGAAAACAGTCATATAAAAATGAATTATGTCTGTTTTGGTACATTAACCCTCACAAACTTCTTCAGGGAAAAATAAAACACTTGAAAAATGCAGATTATGGGTCCATATGGTATTAAGCAGTTATTGAGCTGTCTGCACTAATGGGCAACGGAAACAAACCATTGAAACAATCTGCCCAAGTTCAGCCTGATGCAGGGAGAACTCCTGGGACGGTGGCTATGATAAGCTGACAATAGTGGAAAAAAGCTGCATTTTCCACTTTTCAAATGTAGTTGTCTTCATGTAGGCAGAAAAGTAAACTGAAGAAAAAGGAAGAGGATGATTTATTATAGAAGCTATGCATCATACAGCACACCCCTGAGAAGGAATGACATCCTTGACCTGTTATTTTTGATATATGAAGGTCTGGCGTGGAGTAAGTCTAGTACAGTGAAAACCTTGAGGAAACTTTGAACAGCATATACTGACTGGTTCTCAGGTAATAGGCTAGACATGGTTTTTCAAAATTTCTACAGAATTAAATCACTAAAATGTAAACAAAGTTACTGAAGCGGTTTGTTGTGAAATACTGCATTCTAGAGAAACTTGCTGAGTCAGAATGATTTGCAGTGGTGGTGAAAGAACCAGATGTCTGACGTGTTTGGCACCTCTAAAAGCTACATCATAGAAAGTTATTAGATGAAATAGTTATGGATATGTTGCCTGATGCCTGACATTATTTTAGGATAGTTTTAAGATTTTAGTTTTGGCCTAAAGCTTGTTTAAATCCATTCATGGTGGAGAGGTATACGGCAGGAGTTGTAAGGCAAAACAGCCCCCAAAGACATAGATGATTTAACACTACGTTATCAAAATTACATATACAAACTTGTGTACGTTCACTGGTCCCCAGATAGCAGACAGTTCTGGGCCAATTCTGGCTTTTATACATGAGTGCTGGATGACTACTGGGCAGATAACAGGCATGCAGGCCAGAACAGGCCCTACAGTTTTGCCTTGTGTCTATATTTGTGGCCCAATGTTAGGGGCCAACAATGTAGTTGGGCCAGATTTGGGCCACATTTGGTATTTCTACTCACTTTACAGTGTTTGGGCCAGATCTGGGCTGAGGAGACAGTCATATTCTGGGCCAGAACAAACTCAAGGATGTGGCAGACAAGTGGGCCAGACAAATTTTGCAAACTGAGGTTGGTTTGAATAGTAAATAGAACGGCTACATTTGCACTGTATCCATTATGACCCATGGTTCCTATCACCAGCACTGTAAAGAAATCTGAGCTGGTAAATGAACAATAAACAATTTCACATCAAGATACTCTGAGTGACTTTGTTTACATCTCAGTGCAGAGTAATGCAGAAAGTCTGGGAAATCAGTGGAAGTCCCCTTTAAGCTTCTAAGAAGATAGTCCATCCTGCCCAGGCTGGTAGGCTGATGGGCAACGGAAACAGACCATTAAAACTTAAAAAACACATTTGTGCTGAAGTTCCGCCTGAGCAGGGAGGAGTCTTGGGACGGCGGCTAAGATAAGCTGAGAAGTGTGGAAAGCTACATTGGTCACTTTACAAGTGAGGTTGTCTTTTAATGTAGACGGCGGCTCAGAGTCGTGGGCTGAGGAAAGAGGCAGAGGAGACTTAGAATAGAAACTCTGTGTAAAACATAGCTCAACCTGGAGGAGCAATGACACGTTTTACCTGTTATTTTCGACATAAGTAGGTTTGAGGAGGTGCTGTTATCGGTGAGCAGTGAACCGTTGAACAGCCCACAGTCGCTGTGAGGTAGTAATTAGCGTCAGGCTAACGGCTGTGAGAGGAGTTTATACAGAACGACAGCTTTAAATGTGTGACTTTCTGAGGTGATTCTTACTGCTGTCTTCCCGAAAGTCGCCTCTCAGTTGTCGTGGTTTTCTGCGGTGACGGTCGGAGACTCGGGGTGAACCTGATCCCCAAGCGCTTCTGCTCCGCCCGCTCGCGCGCGCGTCCTCGAGCCGAGAGAGCTCGCGCTCCGGCCATGGCAGACACACACGCTGTGAGGAGAGGCGGCAGCACACACACTTCCATTCGCAGCTTCTGACTCCGTGTCCTCCGCAGACTGACAGCGAAGGCTCCGAGCGCTTCACTGTGAGCTCCGAGGCGACCATGTTAGTGCTGGGAGTTCTGACCGGGTTTTGTCTCTGCAGCGTTGTGAGCTGCACTTACGGCAGATGGGCGAACAACCTCCACACGAGTCGCGCGAACGAAGTGGACAAGCCTACCTCCCAGCCTCATATCATTTTTGTCATGGTCGACGACCAAGGCTTTCGAGACGTGGGCTACCACGGGTCCGAAATAAAGACCCCGACACTGGACTGGCTCGCTGCAACGGGAGTCAAGCTGGAGAACTACTATGTACAACCTCTGTGCAGCCCTTCCCGGAGTCAGCTCATGACTGGCAGGTGAGATACTCTACACACTTAAACAGATGGTTCTTCAAGGGTTTTCTGCGGAGCCCCGCTGGTGGCATCCTGTATAAATAAAAATAATGCGTGGCCATGACTTATTAAGGCGTGGGAACGCGATTCTAATGAGTGGCCATGACTTAGTAAGGCATGATCTTGTTCCCACGCCTTACCAAGTCGTGGCCACGACTTAATTATCTCATTCCCACGCCTTACTAAGTTGTGGCCACGCATTAGGATCTTGTTCCCATGCGTTAATAAGGTGTGGCCATGCATTTTTTTTATTTATATGGGATGTCACCAGCAGGGCTCTGGGAATGGTTCTATTTAGAACCTTGAGTTCTGTATAGAAGCTTTTTTTTTGCACAGTGAAATGGTTCTTTAGCTTGATGGAGAATGTGTTGAATATGGTTCTGTATAGAACCTTTTTGAAAATGGTTCTGTATAGCATCAAAAAGGGTTCTTCTACGGTTGCAAGCTTGATATCATAAGAATAGAAGTATCCTTTTTGGTGCTGTACAGAACAGCAGATCTGAAGAATCGTTTCACCATGCAAAGAACCAATTAGGTATGCAAATTGTTCTATATAGAACTCATGGTTGCTTTTACTAAAGAACTCTTGAAGAATCATCTTTTTTAAGTGTGCACCCAGTTGTGCTAACTGATATTGCATCAGGTGACACAATGCACTAAAATCTGCTTAAATAATGATACTGATAATAATGAGATGTGATACTTTCTACACATGTTCCACTAGTCCAGAGACGAGTATTCACAGCATCAACGTAGGCCTAGGTCTTGCAATTAGTGTATTACCTCTGCAACTGACCACTTCTTTTGACATCTGCACAGCAAACTATGCTCACTCTCTAAGCAATGATACAATATAAGGTCAATAGACAGCAGGTTTTCAATGATAAAAGAGCCATTTATATATTCAAATTGTTCTTTATAGTTGTCCTGGTTCTTTATTTAACTTTTTGCCTTTGCTAAAGAACCCTTAAATTAAGGGTGATAACAAGCAAAAGTGTGGATGTGACATAAATGGTTGTTTAAACATTTGATCAGACATCAAGCAATATGACACTGGCTGTGTAACCATGTCAGAAACAAACTACCAGCTGCTCATTTTATCTGTACCATAGACAGCTCTGGATATGACAGCTAACACATACTGCTATAAACCATTGACTGTCCTTACATTTCTTGCAAATCATTACAACTATAAATCATTGTATGCCCTGTAAATGTTGTATGATCTATAGCCTTATGCATTCAATATAGCAGTATCATCGAGTGAATTCTTCAAAGCCCTCCACTGCTCTTTCCTGTCGTGAAACATCTGGTCCACGCCTCAGGAGACAGGAAGCTTGCTGGGCATCTCTTTTGACAGTCTGCTTTGAAAGTAATGAAAAAGTGGCCTCACTATCATCACCTAAAGACTTCAAAATAAATAAGAGCATCGATGTTAGAGCCCTTCTTGTTCCAATGACATTTATTCAAAAAAGAAATGAAATGCACTGCAGGCTACTAGGGAGTGGTCAGGTATGACTTGGGACAATGACAGCTTTTGAAAAAAGAGCACTTTTACTTTTTGGGACAAGTTGCATAGTTTTAGATCAGGAGTATTTGAAGAGTTCCTTACACTATAAACCCAGCAGATAGATGAATCTGAAAATACACACACCTTTTAACTTTGTCTCTTCTTTTATAAGATGGAAAAAATCCCAAAAGATTTTGCGATCATAGTTTGGTAGTTTAGTGATAGTCTGTCCAGTTTGAATATCTGCTTGTCTTAAATGTTGATTTTCTGTGAGCTGTAGATAAATGGCAGACATTGTGCAGGTGTTCATATTTTTTATGTATCCACTGACAGCATGTCACTCAGACCTTTCATTCACAGTAAGCTAGTGGTGTTGAGTGAAGTGCAGTTAGTGTTGATGTTGAGTGCAGCTGTTCAAGAGTGCAGTTAAACCCCAAATGCATCTGAATTCACCATTAAATGCCAAACACTTACCGAAAGCCTGTGTCTTGATGTCTAAGAGCTGCACAGTGATTATTAAATTAATACTTACCAGAAATAAATTAACTACAGACTCAGTTTAAACCCAATGATTTGAAGCAGCAGGGCCCTCTGGACTTTGAGACCACACATTAGAAGGAAACCTCACTCCACTCACCCATCCATTACTTTCAAGGTAAGAAATGTTGGACCTTATTTTCATGCCTGTCAGCACAAAATAGATTGATGTGGAGAATGTAAAGACTCATAAAATGTCTCAGCATCTGTCTGGTGACCTCAGTAGAAAGAAGAGAGAAGAAAGACATATCTCTTCATACGAGGTAAGTCCCCCTATTGAGAGAGGCAAAGACATGGAAGTAGGGACATTTTTGCCTCCTACTTGGCTTAACCCCTTAAACTGTGAGGGCTCATATGTGGCCCACACTTCAGTCCTTCATTCTGATAACTACATATACATTAGTTTTATAAAAGTTACAAAATAATTTATAGTAGTTACTGAGCTGGCTTTACACAGTGAAACTTTTATGCAACTTTAGTTACTTGAAACCTACATGAAACAGTATGTACTTGTTGTGTAATGTAAAGGGTCTTGCAACTCCTGCCACAACAGTTGCAAGCGTCCCAACTTTGTGAAACTAGCTTCATGAAACAGCCAATCAAAACACCAGTAACACCTCACGTGATCACATTGAACCATATATTGGCTCAGTGGACAGGAAAAAAATAAAATATGGTTCTGTTCCATAACTTGCTTTACACAAAAACTCAAAAACAGTTTACAAAACAAAGGGGAAAACACAGTGAACTATTAGCACTATACTACGAAGCCAGAGAACTTGTAGAGAGGAGAATTACCACTCTGTAATGTCTTCCGCGTTTCTCAAACGCTAGAGGGCGCTCCAGAGCGAATCCAAAATGAATAGGTTAATATGGAACATTTGCGTAAAATCATAGTTTATAAATGTTTAAACATTTTTAAGATAAAAGAACGCATTCATATCCTTATATATGTTTAGGCACTTTAGAACTCGAGTTATAGGAGTTTAAAATGGTGCCTCATGTGCGTTGCATGATATCAGTGAACACGAACAGCCAATGAGCTGCTCCGCTCGCCAACTAATCAGCACTCAGTAGCAGTAATACTAGCTGCTGCCCAAAACCTTTTTGCTGTAGAAAAAAGGAAACATACAGGTTTTCTTTGCTTTTTTAGTGAAGTACATCCTTCTACTTTCTAAAATTAAAGGAAAGTTCTGGGCCAGTGATTAGAAACTATTTTAACTTTTCATTTTTAGCCATTTAGCTCCATTCACCCCCAATTGGTTTTGGCGCCCTCTGCTGTTTTACTGTCCTGTTTTTGATATAACAAGGGAAGTAGGAAGTGGCCAGGCTCCTGATTAAGCCAGCTCTGACTAAGCTTGCTACAGCAATGCACATCCTTCCCGAAACTAGCCCTGCTCTTCAGAATAAAAGTCCCTGAAGAACAGAGCATAACATATGGTAACTCCTTATGACTAATACCCTAAAATTACTTGAACACAAGTTTATTTAACACAAACAGACCTTAAGCTAGTTCACTAGTTTAGCTAGGATGGCCCACTAGATGCGCTTAACGTTCATGCTTATTGAGAGACCTCTGAGCAGTCTCCAGCAGTGGGAGGAAGTTCATAGAAAAGGCTATGGGGGGGGGGTCTTACTTGACAGCTGCCACCGTCCATTTTTAAAGGTCAGAAGAAAGAATGCGGAATATGTGCTAGCAAAATGGCATTGAGTTGGCTGGACAATGTTTGCCTCCTTGGCAAGACAGGGGATATGACAAATTAGTTAATGATGGGCCAGAAAGAGGAAATTCAAACCATCCCAGATAGACATGGAATTCCTTTGTCCTTCATCGGATCCAAAAAACAGAGGTTGCCAACTTGTAAGCTGATAAGAGCATTGCGTGTCTTAATAAAATATTGCTTAATCAAGACTTGTGTTCAGCATGTAAAAATGTCAAAGAAGATCAAGAGAAGCTCCTCTGACAGTCTCCTAAAGTTACATCCAATAAAGCCAAGCCAACACTTGACAACCAGGTGTATGACATGAATCAGGTAAAGGCCAAATTTGCTAAAACACCAGAAAATTGCCATATGAGTATGCTCCATGTCTTGTAGTGTAGATCATTTGTATGGTCTCTGACCTTGTTTGACCTCTGCATTTACAGACCATATCAATCCATATGGCACATGTTAAGATCTGCAGTCACTCCTTCTTTTGACTCTGCAAACCACTGTAATCCAGCCTGGGCTGGTGTTATATGAGTTTCAGAGGAGCATAAAGAGTACATCTGCTTCCTCCTCTCCTTATACTAACATGTCCTCCCTTTTACTTCTGCGGTACAGTAGATCATGTTGACTTAATAGAACAAAAGATGGTGTGCAATGTATAATGACAGGATAATGAAAAATGCTTACATTGTAAGCGTCCTGGTTTCTGCCTTAATCAGGGGATGAAAAAGGAAGGATCAGGCAAAGGGAAGGTAATCTATTAAGGTCTGAAAGTGAAGCAAGGCGTGACTGAAAGATTGTAAATTGGAGGGAGAGACCAAGAGAACAAGTTTTAATGATGCAGGGTCTGAATGTGATTAGCTGTAGATTGGAGTCAAATGTGTTTATTCAGACCAGATGTAAGAGGGACACTCGACCAAGGAATAGAACTGGCTGGGCTTCAAGTAAAGCTTGGTTCGGGGCTGGTAGGAACTGGTGGCATTGGTGGCCAAAAAACATATGTTTTGCGGGATAATTTGATTGCATACAAGTAGTGATTTCAGTTTAATTGTGTGCAGGATAACCTGGAAATATGCTACAGTGGTTATGTCAACAGACCAACAGAATGGTGTGGTTTGATTCGAAGGAAAGAGATCTTTAAGTAGATGTTAGCTGTTTTTATGTGTGTATAATAACAGATCATCGATAAAAGTTAATAAAATCACTTTAGCTTTGGCTTAACATTTATTTTTCTCTTTATGAATTTAAAATACTACATGTTACCACATTTTTCAAAACCCTGCAGAGGTTAATGATAAAGCAGTAAGCCACATAGTTTAACCACGGTTAAGGGATGTTAGGCATGATGCAAAGTGGGGTAAAACTCCCATAAAGGAGAATTCCATCGAGTGGTGGAATGGTGCATAGTACAGAAACTTACCAATTCGTAACTGAGGGGAAGAGTATGGATATGTTATATGTTATGGCTTCACCACAGATAACTGATATTCATTAACTAACATTCACTAACATTACTATTCATACAACAGCCGGGTAGCATGTGTCCATTAATTATGTAAACCTCCACTCAGTCAGATACCTATTTAGGCAATGTTAGCCAAGTATATTTTATATTGCTTGCTTATATGCAATGAGTTAGACAGTAGCACCGGAAGGTGTCTGAGAATAATGGCTAGCCTGGTTTATCAAACAATAAAAGATGAACTCAAATAATAAAAGATGAGCAAAAAAGGCACCTTTATCCAAGTAATTGGCTAATATTAGCATAAGCCAGCTAACGTTAGCTATAGAGCTAAAACAACTTAACAATTACAAGGATACATTTCATTATGTTACAAGGGTAACATTAAATTCCACAGCAGTAATAATCTGACTGCCTGAGTCTGAGTCCCTTCAGATCAAGGAGCTGTCTACCTCTGAAAAGCCTAGCCAGTGTTGATTGTGGTCTTAGCTTGAGTTCTGTTGCTCTTTTAGCTCCCCTTTAGCTTCTTTTTCAAATGTTCCACCTTAAATGGTGCAGCAGTTACTATAACGCCTCAGGTGCCAGAATGTAACTGCTGCACCATTTAAGGTGGATTGAGAAAAAAACAAGAACACTGTAAATGTCCTCATCAGAAAATGTTAGTAGCATTTGAAAAATAATTAGGATATTTTGATAACCTAATTCACCTTATCAGGGGTAAGTAGTAATGTTAAGCTGAGTCTGTACTAAATTAACATAAAAAACACAATAAATTGTTAAAAACACTGAGTTACTATGCTGTACTAATGATATGCGAATGCTCGGTGGGATCGTTCAGTGGGAATAACAGATTGTTAGAACACAGGCCCTCTTCAGTTCTGCATTTCTTTGCTTTGACTGCAGGTTCCGATGTCTCCATATGCAGTGATATCTCTGTCCTTTCTTTCACTAACTTTCGGCACTGTGAGCAACGCCCCCACCAATGCTGCTCAGGTAACCTCAGTGCATATCAAGCCGGACCTTCTGTATGAGTCTTTGTGTGTGACGTCAACATGTAAAATTGTGGTCTGAAAAAACTCCCGCCAAATCCGGCGCGACAGCTCTGACTTCTGAATATTTCACCCCTTACAGAGAGACTCGCTGCAGCACAAGAACACTATATTCTTTCAATTTTAACAAATAAATCTTACATAGTGAAGCTTTAATTATGCAGTAATTTTGAAAAATCTGTTTTTTTTAACCCCTTTACAAGCCATGGGCCCATCAGCAGGCCCAAAGTATTATTACACACTTCTATAACCTAAGAATAACTCCATTAGTTTGCATTGAAGTCCCTGTAGCTACTGAATAATAAACCTTTTTTAAAACAGATTTTAATTGATGTGTGCAGTCATATGCGTGTATATTTCAAGTATTTTACAGCCGCTTAAAATGTTGCCCAGCCATTCTAATTTTAGAACCACAACTATTTGTTTTATAAACTGCTTTTATCTAGAGGTTGATATAGGTTGGGTAAAAATCAGAGACAGTAAAGCTTAAGGCTGTGCTGGTAACTATTTCAGTCATCTTTTAAGTGCTCACTCATGCTAAACGTTTTTCACCTGTTCTCTCCACCTAAGAGTCCCCTCTCGCACAATCATCCACACAGAGAGCAGGATGTTGTGGAATTCCACATGTACAAGCACATACCATGCATTGTTGAGATCTTTGTATGGATGACTGATTTGTGGAGAGGACCCGTGAAGTTAAGGGCCGTCGCATTCTCACTGCAAGGGTCTAAGTTGGAATGTAGAGACCAGCAAGACACTCCTGGAAACAAAGACTGGTTATACAACAACTAGACTAATATGCCGACATGTATAGTGTAGTATTTGTTGATGCAGTGAGTGTTATTGTGGTTTAAGACCTGTTGAAATGTACTAAAAGAATAAAGAAGAAATGAAAATGAAGAAGAAAATAAGCTTCATTTGCAGGAATGTACACAAAATGTCAAAAGTTGGCCAGAAAGGCTTCATAAATGGCTAAATGGCTGGGGTAAGATCTAAAAACAGTATCAGTGTGCAAACAAAGCATATTTAGCTTAAATTGCTTGTGAAAAGGACAACACTGGTCTTTTATTGGATTTTTTGTGTTATTACTGGGCAGTATACATTCAAACAAGAACTGAACCGCAGCAGCAGTTAAAGCCTTTTGGATTAAAGAATGCCAAAATCTTAAATTGCTTGTGGAAAAAAGACAGGGTGCAGTTGCACATGAGCTAACTCAATAATTAAAGATTTTTACAATGCATTGCTGTTTATGTTTAACTGGTCTCCTTGAGGACACTGAATGTTTACTTCACCTCAGCCTTCATGTGCTGTCTCATCTGTGGTGGAGCTCAGCGGTGGGGCTGGTTGGGTCTATAACTGTCTGCTAAATGTTGGGGTGGGTGAAAGGTTTCCTGTACACATCTCATCTGTTGTGGTAGAATCAGTTCCAACAATACACCCACTATCTCTTACAAGAGTTTGTTGCAGACCACCAGAGCAGAAAACCTCTTCATTCTGCTCTACAACAATGATCTCCAAGCCTCAAGATATACCATTCTTATTTGGGTCTCTCAAACATGCCATATCTGCTTTAAAATAAAGGTTTTTAAATGGTTCTTGGATTGGATGTACATTTTTAGGAAAAACCTTTAACCTCATTGAACTGAATGTCTCGCCAGCGAGATTGCGATGACTCTAACTCATTTAAATCTGCCTCCAGAGGAGTTACAGCGCGTACATGTCCACACTGCACACAGTGAAACATAGTCATGTGCAAAAGTTATTCGTCATGGTCAAATTACATTTTGTTGATTTTCTCTATAAAAAGATGCACAAGGCGTCTTTTACTGCTAGATGTACTGTGAGTGAGTGTCCAAGCTCATTCAGAATGCAGCCCACATCAGTAACTGCTCATGATCATTTTGTCTATGCAGAGTAATGATAAAATGCGACTGACTTACTGATGCATTTCTTGTTCAAAAAGGTAGTTTGTGACAAAATAAAAATTGACTCATTCTCATTAGATTATGATTAGATTTCATTAGATTATGCTCTTTACATATCAGTTAAGTGCCACAACAGCACTGAGAAATCACATTATTAATGGCGAAGAATGGATTAAACGGCTGTAATAGCCACATTTTTACATCAGATTTAAAGGGTTACTTGTTTTAGAACCTATACATTATGTGGAGGGCCTTTAAACTTCCTTAATGCTTCTTCATATTCACGCATTTTATTTACAAAAAACATTTTCTTTAGGGAACCAAAAGTGGTTCTTCTGTGGCATTGTTCCAAGCAACGCGTTATTTTTAAGAATGGAGGTCTACTTATACTTGTGACATTTCTATGGTTTGGAATAAATAAATTTTTTTTAAACATTAAATCAGTATTGAAGCTCTTAATAAATACCAACATAGTCATTTTTATTTTATGCTGATGTCATCTTCAAATGTGCTTAGAATAGGGCTTATTTTTGGGCAGTTTTAAGTCATATATTAAACCAGCCTGGTGTTCTGGCTGAATTGTTGCTATAGCAGCCAAACTTTAGACACATCTGCAGCTTAGAAGCCTAGGATATCCTTACATGTTTTCATAGCTAAGAGTGCAAGAAATCTCCACAGATGTTTGAGGCTACAATCAAACACATGGACACATTCTTTTCCAAAATGTCTCACCGTAGGGCTCATTCCTCAGGTTAAGATTTTTTCTGACATACTGGGTCAAATGGACAAAATGATTTTAGTCAGAAATCTTTTTAACTACTTGATGAAAGATTAATGTCCACATGTAGTGCCATGCTTGTGCTCTTGCAGTTTAGAGAAGCAGCTGTGCCATGCAGTGCCCACACATTCCCTCCAAGGCTGAAGTCTTGGAGAATCTATAAATTACCAGACTAGTAGAATGATAGCCAGCACAGCTGCTCTGTTTTACATGGACTGAGAATGAGTGCATGTATGTGTGCGTGTAAGCACACTTGAGGGGAGTGATTTTGCAGAGAATAAGAACAGCATGCTTTTAAAGGTGTGGTGAAAGACCACCATACAGTATATAAACTTACCAGTGTGTTAAATATCCCATATATATGTGTATGTGTGTGAGTGTGTTTGTGCACCTGCATGGACAGTAGAACATTGTGGGCTCATGTTGATTTGCACGTTATTTAACAGCTTGCATGTTGCCGCACACCAATTTCTCCAAAAACAAATAGAGCTCTTATTCCTCTCCTGGCCTGATGAGGGACTGCCTGTTCACACGGAGTCTCGAGAGAGGAGGGGGTGAGGGGAGTGGAGAGAGAGAGAGAGAGATGAGGGGAGGGGAGGGAAGGAGACTGAGCGAAGGATGAGGGTAGTCTGGTTGTCTGGGCGTTCAGAAAAGCAGACAACTGTGAAGTCAGTGGCACCAGTACCTTTGCTGAGTTGGTTCCAGAAGAAAGCAGTAAAATTGCTGTTGTAATTTTGGGGCTGGTTCCATTGACAGCTTAGATACCAGCACACTGAAAGACTGCTTTTGTTTTTTCTATTAGTGAAGACATTTGTGAACTAAGTTCCGAATTCTTAATTGTATGGCTATTACACTGACCTAAACTTGCTTTTGGTTGTTTATGTTCTTTATTATTAAGCCATTTGTAATCCACTCTTATATAAAGTAAAGCATTACATTTAATTCGCGGTTGGTGTGAGTGTGGACAAGGCGTGGTTTTGGTGTCAGAAGTGTTATGTGGAGGGGCGTGGGGGGTGGTTGCGCACTATGAAGTTGAAGCATACAAATACTGTCATTCCTGAAATTTGTACTGACAGTATGGATCATCCTCTCATGGCTTTATTGCTTTTCTTCCTTTTCTGCTCTTCAGTTTTGAATGTTTAAAACATATTTCTTTGCCTTAGTGAGAGTACGCTACTAATGCATATGTCAGTGTAATATACTGAAGATGAATCCATATATCAGTGAGTGCGTTTACATGCACTCAGTAATCCTTTCTGCAGTTATCCCTTTATTCAAATGGCCATGTAAATACAAGACTCCGATCTAGAAATCCGATTAAGAAATCTGATAAAGGGAGCTGGATTTTAGCTCAGTAATCAGATTGCTCAGTGCAGGTAAACTCTTACTCTGATTACTTTCGGATTTCTCAGTCTGTGCATGTGCGGAACAGACTGCTGTACTGGACATAAACAAGCAGCGTTGCCATGAGACGGGAGCAAAGCACTTTATTCTTCATCTTCTAGATAACATATGTTCATATTTCAAGGAAAAATGGTACAATGTTTAAAAAAAAAGCAGCGGCATGAAGTTTGAGTTTTACATTACGTTTACCTCACATCGTCTTCTGCGAGTTTATTGGCCGGTTGCAAAGCAGAAATCCGATTACTGCCTGACTCGTCTAGACCCGGAGTTTTCCCATTATCTGATTACTCAAGCACATATAAACGTGTTGATCAGATTACTGACAAAATGATTTTCTGCAGTTATCGGATTATTAAGTGTATGTAAACATACTGTATGTAACCTACTTTAGATTGATTCATATGGATCGGTGAACCAATATTATAATTCTATCAGCCGGATTACTACAGCTGGACAGTGTTAGTAGACTTTCCCTAGCAGTTTCTTCCACAACTTCTAGGAAACTTTGAAAGTGGTTGGGGGACCAAAACTGGATTTAGAAAAGTGGAGAGGACATGGCCCCCCAGTGGAAACTACACCTACGAGTGTGGCAATGCTGTCTACTGCCTTGGTACTTTTCAGGAAGGCCCTTCCCTCATGAACTCAGCACTCTGCTCAGTGACCACTGCTGCCACATCCTGTAGGATATTGTTTTTGGTCATGCTGAGTCAAAGATAACTAGCTTCCTAGTGTAGTGAAAGTCATCATGTACATCTGGTGGTATAGTGTTGAGTTGCTGTTGGATTAGGTCCATTCTAATTATTTTGAGACTGCCTGATGCCAATGTGTCTGATACAGTGAATCCTTTGTTATACCAGCACCGGTTCATTACATTCAAACATACCACACTCCGTTGTACAGTCTAGTAATCTATTCACCTTCATGTAATGATTAATTTAATCCACATAGTACTGAATGTTTGGCTGTATAATTTCTTTGAGTAATAACCTCTGTTTAATGTGTAATTGTAGGCTTGGTTAAGCATCTGCAGCAGATGATGTAAATTTAATCTCATTGTTTTGTCTCCTGGCTGAGAGCTAAGGTGGAATTAAATCAAACGGCTAACCGCATAAACAGTGAAACCCTTTCCAGACAGAACAAAGTCTTCTGTCTGCAAACTTCAAAGAGGGGAGCTTAATCAAAGAAATTTAAAAATGTTTGATAGAGACATCATTTTATATGTGGCAGGTCTGTCACAGTGTTTTAGCATATATCTTAAGAGCAGTTTGGGGCAGAATGAATGTTCTTTTCCATGAATCGTTGACATCTCTTGAATCTTTTGGTAACATGATATTTCATCACTCATCAGATTTTCATCCCCTCTGAAAATCTGTATTAACCTGAGCACAAAAACAACACAACTACACTATTTCTCCTGTTATCATCAGTATCATCTTCTGCATAAATAACTGCTTTGTCTAGACAGTTTCATGACATTTTTTACTTTCATGACTAGTAAGTGAAGACTTGTGAAGACAAGTCTAAAAACTCGACATTCAAAACTCCAAATTCTACAAATGAGAAGACTGTTATACCTGTGAATTCTGTCAAGCAGTGAGGAACGGCTTAAGATCTGGAAGAGTGGAAGAGTCAGTCTGCATTAACTAGAAAAAAGTTCACTTTTACTCTAGCATGATCATGTAAAACTAAAAAGTAATTTTTTGTAAAGGAAGATAGCCATGATATGCAAAGGCACCAAATTGCTAGGAGCCAGTTAATATAATATATTAATATCACAAAACTGAGAAAACACAAAAAAATGTGTTTGACGGACAAACTATTGCATAATACATACATACATACATCATCTAAACCGCTTATCCTTCTGGGTCGCGGTGGGGTGCTGGAGCCTGTCCCAGCTGTCATTGGGCAGAAGGCAGGATACACCCTGGACAGGCCGCCAGTCATTATTGCATAATATTATTTGAATTATTTTGCGTTGATTAAATTTCATTTTGATTAAGTTCTTTTGGACAAAGAAAAAAGGCTGGAGAGATAAAGGTCAAAGTACTTTGTCTAAACAGATCCAGAGACACTTCTGTATCCAGCTATATTGCAAATGTAATCTAGATGCCTGAAGATCCAGCTGTGGGAGAACCCTGTGAGCTGAGTAAAGTCTGCAGACAGCTATTAGTTTGCCTCCTCCAACACATGAGAATTTTGTGAAAAGGTCTTTAGTGCTGCATGAAGAAGCAACACTGTAAAAATGACCAAAATCAAAGTGTTGTGGATGGACATATCTATGGTCAGAGTGGAGATGCCATGACTCCACTGGTTATCTCCAATTTTATATTCATTTGATCCACTTTAGTCCCCTTACTCAGTTTAGTGTGACTAGCTCTTAGTTCTGTTTAGGTCTTGTTGGAATCTTTTATGCCACATGAGGCTAAAAAACAGTGTGTACGTGTGGAGTTACTTTTATTTGGTTTCTATAAAAAGCAAAGTCATTCAAAAACCATAGGTAACTCAGCAGCTGGGCTGTAAAATACAAGGACAGATATACACTGAGCTGCTTCATAGCCATAGTTCCACAAAAGAAAAGAAGCAACAGAAACCCTCAATGTATGAGACAATACATGGTGAAAAAAAGTCCAAAAATCTCCATAAACCACTGAGAATCAGTGGAGAAGAATAGATAAGGTATAACTAATAAACAGGAGGGGTTAGGGCTGAGCATCGTGGTGGGGACACTGTGATGTTGGAAATATATTTGAAGCCTCAACTGTTGAAGTCCTTGATCAGTCCACACTTGTGGTCTCTTTGAGATGTATTTTCAGTGTGAGCAGAAAGTAGCTAGTTAGTGTATTTGGACATTAAAAGTCACTGTTGGCCTTAGTAAACTTTCAGCTTTACTGTAGTTAGCTTTACTGTTTACTAAACTAAAGTCCTCAAAAAGTTTTTTTGTTCAAAACATTTGCAAGGGGTAATATCTCTAAAAAGTCTGCTCTGATGTGAGCTTGCTAAAGAAGTACATGAAGTGCTTACTGAAGAACACCTTTGTAGGTGCAAAATAAACTTGCAGAGTTTGTCAGGAATGTGTACATTACAGTCACCTGGAATTGGGAAAAGGCCTTTCTCTTTTCAACACATCCGCCAGTCAGAGAGGTTGCCGAAGAAACACTGAACACATCATAGACACAAAGCTGATCTAATTATATATGGAATCTGCTAGAAGGAGCGAGGCAAGACTGAAAGCAAAAGCATGAACAAAGCAAAATAGTAATATATATTTGAGTTAACCAGTATTTTGTTATTGCAAATCAACTGTAAACTGTAGCATGCTTTATGGTTCAAGATAGATACTTATGGCAATCTATTATATCCTCTAAATGTGATCATAGGAAGGAGAAACATGCAATAGTGAGCACAGACAAAAACACCAGGCTGGAGAGAAAAAGAGTGAAAAGGTATATGGGGTTGTGGGTTGTTTGTGTACGCATCTGTTAATGTGTGTCTTTTTCTAATTTCTTGTTCCTGCAGATTTACTAGAGACTTGCTGAATAGAGTCTGTGTGTAATTTCCTTTCCCCTCATTTGTTAAACTACATAGCTGGCGTTTGGGTTTTGTACATACACATACGTGTTTGTGTCTATGTGGGTGTGGATACAGATGTGTGCGATTTGCTATCATAAAAGAAGTAATTAGGTGCCCAAGCATGTAGGGAGTGCACTTAGTGATCTCTAGATCCTGCTCACAAAAAATGGTCACCGGTTTGTTGTTAGGACAAACTATTTGACTAAAGGAAGCTTTCAGTGAACTATTAATGATCATGTAACTTGGTTCAGTTCAAACAGTCTGGCTTCAAGTGGGAAGAAGAAGCTGTCTTCACACCAGATGTGGTGGAATTATGCCAAACAGTTTGGCGGCAAACAGCCAATGAATTCCTAAGTCATAATGACTAAGGAGCTACAAAAAATCCTTAACATTTCTCAGCAAAATGCCTGAAAAATCCCAGACATACCATGTGAGCATAGTAAGGAGCAGTGACTAAAAATTGGTCAGTGGGTGGTGGTGACCTAAGGTTGCCTCGATGTTGCTCATTAATCAGCGCTTGTGGTTATATTTGTTATTGATTTTCATATTATTGAATATAAACCATGATTTCCTTTTTGTTTCTGCAGGTACCAGATCCACACTGGGCTCCAACACTCAATTATCCGCCCCACCCAGCCCAACTGCCTACCCCTAAAGAACATCACCCTCGCTCAAAAGCTGAAGAGCGCAGGATATTCCACTCATATGGTGGGCAAGTGGCATCTTGGCTTCTACAAGCGTAGCTGCATGCCCACACAACGCGGTTTCGATACCTTCTTTGGCTATCTGCTGGGGAGCGGTGACTACTACAGCCATTACAAATGTGACAGCCCGGGAATGTGTGGCTATGACCTGCATGAAGGTGAGGAGGCTGCCTGGGAACAAGACCGAGGCATCTATTCCACCCACATGTATACTCAGAAGGCTGTGAGTATTCTAGCCAAGCATAATCCCAAACGGCCAATCTTCCTGTACTTGGCATTCCAGGCAGTGCACTCCCCTCTCCAGGTTCCAGCTCGCTATTTGGAGCGTTATAAATCTATCCCAAATCTACATCGCCGCAAGTACGCTGCCATGGTCAGCTGCTTAGATGAGGCTGTGCGCAATTTAACTCTTGCACTTAAGCGCTACGGTTACTACAACAACATGGTCATGGTGTACTCTTCGGACAATGGAGGTCAGCCTATGGCAGGGGGCAGCAACTGGCCACTAAGGGGTAGCAAGGGAACCTATTGGGAGGGAGGAATACGGGCAGTGGGGTTCGTGCACAGCCCTCTACTGGTGAAGAAGGGTACTCGTTGCAAGGCCTTGATGCACATTACTGATTGGTACCCAACTCTAGTAACACTTGCCGAAGGTACCCTGGATGAGGACCAAAGCCTAGATGGCTATGATGTCTGGGAGTCCATCAGCGAAGGACGGCCTTCACCACGTCAGGACATTCTCCACAATATAGACCCCATTTACGCCAAAGCAAAGAATGGCTCAAGGAAGGCAGGCTATGGAATCTGGAACACGGCCGTCCAGGCAGCTCTTCGTGTCGGAGACTGGAAGCTTCTGACAGGTATTCCGGGTTACAGTGACTGGATTCCTCCACAGACCTTCTCCACCCTGCTGTTAGTTAATCGCTGGCACAACGAGCGTGTGCGCTGGGATCGAGGAAAGTCCGTTTGGCTCTTCAACATCACAGCAGACCCCTTTGAGCGTGTTGACCTCTCAAGGCGCTACCCACACATAGTGAAGAAGATGCTACTCAGGCTTCTACAGTACGACAAAACGGCCGTGCCTTGCCGCTACCCACCCAAGGACTATCGATCTAATCCTCAGTACAACGGAGGGGTCTGGGGACCATGGTACTCAGACGAAGACGAAGAGGAGGATGAAAATGATAACGCTCTTTCCAATTATTTAGGGAGGAGGAGACGTAAGAAGAAAGTGAAACGGAGAGGGAAACTCAAAAGGAAAGCCTAAAGCAATCTGCATTGATTTTAGTTTTTCAAGAGACTTTTAAAGACTTACAATCTCAGGGACTGACAGACAGACTCGATCTGTTTACAATGTCAATTTCACTGACAGAGTTCTATATTTAGATAGATTTACCTCTAGTTAGAGATTTGAGAATTTATATAATGCATATATATAAGCAACAGCAGTTACTGTTGTGCATCTCGTTCTTAGGAAGAAACCCACTTGAAACACTGCTGTTTCCAGCTTAGACTTTGGTTGGAGCTTTAGAAGAATATTTATTTTTATACCCTTTATTGCATGCTTAACTTTCTTTGTCCCTTAGAATGGTTTTTGATATGTAATGATAGGTTAAAAAGAAATTATAGTATATAGACGAAGCTGAATTCTTAGCAAAGTACTCAAATAAGAGAGAAATTCTATTTTATGTATGATTAAAAGCTATTTAGTTCACAGATTAGAAACCAAGTTCAGAAGATTCAGAGATAAAGTCAGTAGTGGAATACAATTAGTATTGTTTTTGTGACCTCAGTCCTTAGAGTTTTCAAATACTATGTTTGTCTTTTGTTCGTCTTATTGTTTCGTGTGGTCCAGAACCAGTTAAACTTGAATGAAAAACAGTAAAACACAAATGTGAACACTCTCCTTCATTCTGCTTTCTGTCCTTAATCTCCCTCTTCAGCCTGTTCTCCCCTTCAGGCTATACCATCTGGTTGCAACTTCCTGCTCATATGAGGAAGGGATGTGGAAGTTTACCATTTAAGCATTTAACTGAACAAAGCATGATCATTTATCAAAGAAGAGTTTGACGACTTCACTTGCACAAGAAAACGTGTGTCTGTTTCATTTAACAGCATGGAGGCTGCTTTTTTATGGTAATGTGATTGCAACATCATGGTGACAGCTAGTGCGTCTTTCCTTGACCACACTATTTAGTTTGTACACAGTTGCTTAACACTGTGATAAAAGTGGAGGATTTAAAAGTATTATTTTCCTCATTTTCGCTTATTTAAGTTTTTTGGCTGTCTAGGAAACACACCCAAAACGTATCAACAACGTTACCTCCAATTTTCCTTATTCTAAAGCCTACAGTAAAATGGATATAGTGTAGGTTTTAAGAGGTTTTACCACCATGATACAAACGCAAGCAGCTGCACAGCCCACTTTCATCTACCAACTTGGCATGTTTTGCAAAATAGCATAGTTACCTGGATACATTTGTTATTAAATTCATGCAAAATTTAATCTCAAGGCCCTGTTGTGGAGCAAATGTTCTTGGCATTAGTGACTTTATGGAGCTTCAGAACTTCTTCTGTAAACCAGTGTTGTCATCTAGAGTGATTTCAACCTCTGAATTGCCACTAAACTTATGGAGGAAATGGTAAGTATGCATATTACGACTTTTTTATAAGCCATGAAGCACTTCAGCTGGTCCTGGACTTTTGTACTTGCAGTACCAAAATTGTCCTTCCAGGTATTATGATTCCTGACTGGGTCTTTAATGAAGTATTAATTATCATGTATACCTTGCAACACATTCCAGTATCTTATATTTCCACCCTTTCTAAGTATACAAACACAGAGTGCTGGCATGCCGTTATTTTTCTCTCTTGCAGCAGTTGGTGAGGACCTCGCATTCAAGTGGAAAATCTATAAAGCTTCTCAGGCTTTTGGATCACAGTTAACCCCTCATGAACCCAGGAATGCTACATTTATCATCCACTACAAAAATCCATGGGAGATTAAGCTCAGGCTGCCGAGGGAAAATAATACTGACAAATGTGGGTGTTGGTTGCAGAACACACAAACAGCAGGAGAAATGATGTCATGTTCCAGTTGCTGTTGTTGGAATATATCTGTTAACATGCCCGCTCACCAGCATAAGAGCTGTGATCCTGTTTACTAAAGAAAAGAATGCCAAGGTTTTACACTGCTAATAGCAGAGCTTTTTATTGGGGTGTTTTAGCATGTATTTGCTTTAGCACAGTAGAAGTGCACCATTAAATGCAGGACTTTATATCCATAGTTCAATTCAAGAATGTAAATTAAATCATTCCCTGTTGAATACTTAAAGATGTTGCCAAATTGCCCAACCAATATACATCGATCAGCCATAACATTAAAACCACCTCCTTGTTTTTCCATTTTATCAGCTGCACTTACCATAACGAAGCACTTTGTAGTTCTACAATTACAGACTGTAGTCCATCTGTTTCTCTACATACATTGTTTGCCCCCTTTTACCGTGTCCTTCAGTGGTCAGGACTCCCACAGGACCCCCACAGAGCAGGTGTTATTTGGGTGGTGGGTCATTCTCAGCACTGCAGTGACACTGATGTGGTGGTGGTGGTGTGTTAGTGTGTGTTGCGCAGGTACGACTAGATCAGTTTGTGTTGGTCATCCTCTAGTCCTTCATCAGTGGTCACAGGATGCTGGTGGCTGGATACTTTTGGTTAGTGGACTATTCTCAGTCCAGCAGTGACACTGAGATGTTTAAAAACTCCAGCAGCACTGCTGTTTCTGATCCACTTGTACCAGCGCAACACACTAAAATTCCACCACCACACATCCAAGTCACTGCAGTGCTGAGAGAATGATCCACCACCCAAGTAATACCTGAAGAACAGGGTGAAAGGTGGTAAACAAAGTATGCAGATGGCAGATGGGCTGCAGTATGTAATTGTAGATCTATCAAGTGCACCTATATAGTAAGTGGTGCTAATAAAAAGGACAATGAGTGTAGATACAAGGAGGTCACCAGTCAGTGTATGTGTGCATTTCATTAAAAATGTAAGCAAAGCTGGTATGTTACTCAGCTTGTATGTTATGTCACTGTCTTCAAATGCTTAGAATTTCTAGGCCTCTCATTTTTTTTTTTTTGCATGTGATCATTTCTCTGGCATGTAAGCCCATGCCATTAATATGCTGAAAGCTCAGCCAGCACTAGATAAAAATACATATTTTCAGCCAGAAATGAAGGGAGGAGATTTCAATAGGAAAAAAAGGCATGATACACTTTACAGGCCTTGCAGACCTTTGAGGCAGGCTGCCCACCTCTTATTGGTAACCTGAATTGTAAATGAGTTGTGTAAGTCTATTTGGTAGGGATTCAAAAACATTACTTAATCCTCATTCAGTCAAGAAGGGAAATATGTTGTAGCAAGATGACTCTATGCTAATACAGAGTGTTTTCATAAAATGTAAATAGATAAGAAAACTGAATATAATATTGAATTATATTTTATTCATTTAGCATAAAAACAACAGATGCACATGTATAAATCATGACTTTAAGTTTAAGTAAATATTATTTAGGCAGTGTTCTTTTTTGGGGCGGCATGGTGGCTCAGTGGGTAGCGCTGTCGCCTCACAGCAAGAAGGGCCTGGGTTTTTCTTAAGTAACACTGGCCTTGTTTATTATTACAGTTACACTCTGACCACATTTTAGTGGCTATTCATTAAAACATCCAGATCATTGCAAAGGATCCACAAACTTTTTCTTACTGTATATTATCACGTGTTTCTATCATGTCCAACCCTTGTATGTTTTAATGGGTGTGTTGAAACACAACAGCAAGAACCAAATAATGGGTAAGTGTTCACTGACAACTTTGTTTCTAGGAAATACGATGCATGAAAAAATTGCCATAGCAATCAGATCAAAAGTCTTCAGCTACAATACAACTCAACAAGTTTATGCAGGCGGGCTTATGTAATCTAGACCATCTCCCTGAGAATAATCTGATGACCTCATTGTAATGCAGCACAGCTGTCTCTGAAACACAAACCTCATGTGGAGCAAAGCTGGTACGTGCAAAAGCTCCAAGCACTTAATGCATAAAATGATTTGCAGACTGACACACGATTGACAACGCATGCAAATGAGATTTGGAGTTTTCTGCACTTCTTCGTCTCTTAATGTCATTTCATTCCATGAGTGTGAGGTAGTGAGGCACTTTTTACAAAGAAACTGCTGATTTCATAATTGTCCGTGTTGTTACTGGACGCTCGGCACAGGAAGTGCCCCGGGGATCAGTGATTGATGAGTTAGGATGTTATATGTTGTAAGAAGTGGGCTGTTGTGTTGTGTGTTCTTGGCTGATGTGTAAGCGCCACACCAGTGGAGGAAGAATTGTTAATGGAAATACTCAGTTCTGTTATGATTATGGCTTTTGCTGCTGAGCTTGAGTTCAGACAACAAATTAATAGTGACGTTTATGGGCTCCCATGAGAAGATACTGAGGAACTGTGTGACTCCATGTATGTGATTGTCCAAAAAAAGCTCTGCAATGTCAGCGCTAGCAAAATGGTCACACCATGTAAAGGGCAGCTGGTGTTTAGGTTTTTTAAATGAAAGTGAATATATGTGTAATGTATATATGAACCCTTAACATTATATATATATATAAAGAGTCAAGGTTCTGGTCAAATTAAAAACACAGCTATTGCAGAGTTTAGGAGCTACATGAAAAAAGGATTTTCCATCAGCTCAGCTGTATGTGACCCTAGGAGTTTAGTCAGTGCAGAACTTTACTGGAAGCCAATGTAAAGTGAATAAGACTGGACTAATATGCTCAAACGTTCTGTTCCTGGTAAGTCCTGACATTGCATAAAAAGAACCGTGTATGTGTGAATTTTGTTTCTGTGTGTCTTTGTGCACATGAAAGAGAGGAAAGGGAAAGCCGGCCCATTAATTGAGAGCAGAGTGCTTTCTGTGACGAACATGTTTTGCTGGTTCACCCTTGTTGCAGCTCCAAAAGCACAGACATGGGGATATCCTGTAATGAGCAATTTCACCCAAGCACAACTAGAACTCTTCTTGGCAGATGCTTTATGTTCATTTTTTTTCCTCCCTGCTTCTCCCCCTCCCTCTTTCTCATGCTCTATCTCTCTCTCCATTGGTCTCTTTCCAGACTCTCATTTCTTCACTGTTACTGCCCCACCTCACTGTCTTTCTGCTTCTCTTTTCTCTCCCCTTTTGCTTGTAGTCAGTCAGACCTCAATTTCCATTGCTTTGGTTTCACCCCCCCCCATCCACCCTCCACCCTCTTGTTTCTTGCTCATTCTCTCCCACTGTGAGGTACTATAGATCCCACCCAGCTGAAACACTCATCACACTGGCCCTCCAGATTGTTTTATTCCCTTCATCTCCCAGCAGGCACATTCATATCTCAGCAGTATTGAAGCTGTTGGATCTAGCTGCCTCAGCACTCACGCAGGATTACTCTATCTACATATTCACACATGCCTAAGCAATATACACAGAACAGGAGGTACCAGAGAGGGCAATCTATTCAAGTGAAATGAAGCTGCGTAATCGTCTCTGTTCTAACAAAACATCATATCTCCAAAATGCTTTACAGGAAAAGGAAAAAAAACCTTAACTGTAATGTACATGAATATAACAATAAAGTACATTTTCGGAGCATTTCTACTGGTCCATTTGTCATGAGATCTTCACAGAATGTAAAGGGCAGCTAGCGTTTTTAAACGGTGCAAAAATAGCAAACATCTGGAGTCACAAGGTTTTAATGACAGCAATAAAAATTGCATGTTCTTGTAAACCTGACTCCTATTCAGACATGGAAAAAGCTAGTTCTGTCTTTTATGAAGAAATTTACAAAATTATTCTTAAATAATATACAGTAAAACATAGTGTACTGATTATTTTTAACTTAATTATTTTGGATGTATAGTTCAAGCAAAAACCTTTAATTGGTATAGAGCATTTACAATCACAGAACCTTTATGTTACGTTATATCTTAAAAGGTTCTTCACCGTCACACTCTCAGTCTCGTTTACAAAATTGGTTCTTTACGGAAGCATCCATTGAAAGGTGGCACCTTGATTTTTATGAGTGTATGCTGAGTTTCAGAAATCCTCATCAGGTTTTGGAACCAAGAACATTTTCAGAATACTATATCTATGCATATACTATCAATAATACATATATATATATATATATATATATATATATATATATAAGTACGTATATATGTGTGTATATATATATATATATATATATATATATATATACATATGTATACGTACAGGGTGATTCAAAAAGATTCATCCGATTTCAAAATAATTTATTTCACTTGTAAATTATTACAGAACAATGCAGTAAATTGTTTTACAAGTGCTCAATATGAACCTCCTCCAGCTGTGCGGACAACATCAACATGATAGTTAAATTCATCTCAATGCGATTTAGGAGATCAGTGTTGTTGGGAGTGGTGGCACATAAACAGAATTAACGTATACATTTAAAAAAATTACATAAAAAAAAAACATCTGGTGATGCTGGTGAGCTTTTTCTTGAAACAGTTGGCACCAACGATGAATACTCTAAACTGTTGGAGGTTCACTGCCATACTGACAGTCAGAAGCTCTATAACCCCCTCTTTTAATTGGTATGTGATTGGTGAATACAGAGGCATGAATAGGTGAATAGCGTAATGAATCCTCAAGGAACAGTACTCACCCAATCAAGCTCACTCTCAGCCAGCAGCAGAACCAAACAAGGACTAATTATGCAAAGAAAATGTTGAGACAAGCCAACTGAAAATGTAAGTCATATCAGCATCTCACTATAATAAGTTCCAGACCTAGACACTGATGCAGCAGAGTGAGAGAAGCAGCCAAGCGACTTTTACTCCTAGAAATGCTTTAAAGAACCATCCATTGAAAGGTTTTTAGGAAACCAAAAGGGGTTCCTCTTTGGTACAAAGGACAAATAAGTGCCCCCCTGGCTTCAGTAATTGGTGATGCCCCCTTTATCAGAAACAAGTTTTTGTAGGCGTTTCCTGTAACTGTCTACCAGTTGCTGACATCTACTGGGAAAAAATGTTTGCCCACTCTTTCATGAATTATTTCAACTGTGCAATTTTTCAAGGGCTTCTTCTTGTATGTACAGCCCGTTTCAAATCTCCCACAGCATTTCAATTGGATTCAGATATGGACTTTGACTAGGCCATTCCATAATCCCTCCATTTCTCCCTTTTGAGCCATTCCTTGGGGGTTTTACTTGTAAGGTCCACTTCTTTAGCTTCAGCTTTTTTTTTTTACAGATGATCACATTCTCCTCAAGCTCTCCCTGATATGAAAGGGAATTCATATAAGTTGGTCAGGCCATACCATACCATTTCCACCGTCATGCTTTGCAGTTGGTATGAGGTTCTTCTGATCAATTGCTGTCTTTGGTTTTTGCCAAACATGGCTTCTGGTACTGTGGCCAAACAAGTCTATCTTTGACTTATCTATCCATAGCATGTTGTTCCAGAAGTCCTTTTCCTTGTCATTAGCAAACTTTAGTCTTGCCTTCATGTTCTTTTTATACAGCTTCCACCTGGTTGTACATCAACAGTGGCAAGAGGTACCTGCAGATCCTGTGATGAAATTTAGAAGTTCTTAGAGACTTCTTTTAGCATCTTGCAGTCTGCTCTTGGGTTAAATTTGCTGGGGCGGCCTAGCCTGCACAAGTTGGCAGTGGCTTTAAATCTTCTCTGCTTGTAGATGATCTTGTAGACGGTGGTATGATTTATTTCCAATATTTTGGATATCTTCTTAAACTCTTTCCCAGCCTTATAGGCATAACTTTCTTTCTCAAGGCTTCAGAGAGCTTTGTTGATTTAGACACGATGATACCACACTGTCCAATAAGAACAAACCAGAGCATACCAGACAAAACATCTGAGGTTTACATAAGACACGTTCTTCTTGGATGCACCTGATTTCAATTTGACACATCTGAAATACTGATGTATCTAGGGGTGTCCCTCCTTATTTCACATAAGATAATTGCATTACTGTCAATTTTTATTGCATAAAGAACAACAAAAATGCTAATTCTAAGTGTCACTTTTTAAATTATACCACCTTTATCTATCAACACTGTTTAAATGATGACTTGATATCTGTATCTCCAAATATGTTGAAAAAGTCTAGCCCACACTTATGTATTTGCAAAAGCATTTGTACTTCTTCACAATCTTCTCCCACCTTCAAGAGACATCAACAGAGGGTTTTTTTTCTAGCATTTAAATCAATCAACTCTCACATGAGACACTATTGAGGGACCACTGTAAGAGGCAGGTAGGTATGTTCACAAAACGTAAAGTAATGGTTATATTTTTCATTTTGGCTGGAGTGCCCCTTTAGGGTGCAGCCATTGCTGACACAAGCGTTCAACTGCATGCACACATAGCTTGTATTATCTCCATAGAAAGGCAGACATTCTTTCTGCATCTTGTCAGCTATCAGCTATGCTCTGTGTCCTTTTGTGTGGGGAAATTTTCATGGAAAGCATGATTCAAACCAATAAAGAGGAACTGCCCTGCTGATTTTTGTGGCTTTAACACCCATTCATCAACAACATTCAAGGTCGTCACTTGAAATCCCCTCCACAGGAAACACAGGGTGTCTTGTGGGATGACAACATCCTTTTGGAAGGCACGATTTCAAGGGCTTTTCAGCTTTTCCAGTCATACTGTATGTTAAGTGGAACTAATTCAAAACATCTGTTGCTTATGGTGATAATTTAAAGCATAACTGGTTTACAATGACTGAATACACGACATGGAACAGTGATTTTGGTACATATATTCTGGTTACAGCTGCAGGCTGTCTGCTTAGCTCATACAGATAAAGAGCTGTATCAACTGTATTTAGCGAAACAACATGTAATGTAATGTACATGTAATGTAATATTTAGTGTTTAGGAATATAGCAAAAGATGGTGCGACCAACAGCAGATGTGAGGCTGGCAACATATAACACATTGAAGAGAAGAGAAGAGAAGAGAAGAGAAGAGAAGAGAAGAGAAGAGAAGAGAAGAGAAGAGAAGAGAAGAGAAGAGAAGAGAAGAGAAGAGAAGAGAAGAGACCACCTTGTCTTGCACCTTCAATCTCAAGTATAAGCTCCACTTAAAATTCGCCTCCAGTCTGACACCTACAGTTTCTCTTGGCAGTCCCCGTTTCCTCCAGCTGAAAGTGCTGGAGGAGACAGAGGAGAGAGGAGAGAGGGAGTGTGAGAGTGGCAGTCATCCAAAGATATTAACAACCTGGGCGGTACAAAAGGAAAAAATACAACTCTTTCCTCCTAACCCTCCAAACATTCACTCATTTCATGTATTAGCTCTCTTCTTTTTGACTAATGCTTCCAAAAAACTACCTGCTAATTAACAGCTTATTTATCTATCTATTTATTTATTTATTTATATTTTTGACCACTTCTTCTAAGTTTCTTTTCTATCAGTAATTCATCTTCCATTTTTCCAGTCTTTTTCCACCAAAACGAATGTGGACTCAACCCATTCTGTGGCCTTAGGGACCTTTCATCAACCTGCTTGCTGAAAGCACTTTCAGATACTTTATGTGAAGCCCATATATGTCTCAGATTTGCAGTGAAATACAAATGAGGTCATAAGTGATTTATGCAGTTAAGTGCACATATGACCCCAATAGGGAGGGATTTGCTTCTGTGTCAGGGTAATGAAATAAAGTGTGAAAATGTAATTTACTGCTTGCACCTGGTTTCATCTTAAGTCACAGTTTGAAATGTGTTGAATGAGTTTTGCTCCATTAACACATTTCCTTGCATTGTGAAATCTTTTTTTTAAATCCAGTATCCACTTTCTTTTTACTGACACTCACAATATTAAAGCCTCAATCAGGAAAACACACTTGTTGCCTTTTTCTTTTGACTATTTCTTTTGACTAATGTAGTATTAATGTACATTTTCCTAAGAGATATGTCCTGCAAAAGCATACAGAAACAACACATTTTTTCCAGCCACATTCAGTGGTATTCAAGCCTGTGAACATTCCTCTTGATTCATACTACTCAGTTATCTAAACTGAAAAAGTAATGGCCTACAAGTTGACTGTTATAGACTAACTGGCCACTTTAATAGGTACACAGTATCTACACTTATTGTCCATTTTATCAGATTCACTCACCATGTAGGTGCACTTTGTCGTTCTAATGTAACAGACTGTAGTCAATTTGGTTTAATTTGGGTAGTGGATCATTTTCAGCACTGCAGTGACACTGACGTGGTAGTGACAGGTTAGTGGGTGTTGTGTGGGTATGAGACGATCAGACACAGCAGAGCTGCTGGTGTTTTCCCACTCACTGTCCTTTCTATTATTGTAGAACTACAAAGTGCATCTCTATAGTAAGTGGAGCTGATAAAATGGACAATGTATACTTAATGAAGTGGACAGTAAGTGTGCATAGGGCTTGATTTGGGGGGGATGCCACCAAAGACAAAAGACAAACATCTTTTGAAGCTTCTGCCCCCCTTTTCATCCCTTTTAATTAACATCATTATGTAACATCCTCTAAAATGTGTACTATCGATGCGTTAGTTCCATCCATATTTGAGGCTAAGAAAAATGTGCTGAGATTGCAGTACACGTTTTTTTACCAGGAGAGGGCAGCTGAGTCGCATAACTACAGGCCTACATGTTTTCAGAGAGGTGCGCCGTAAAGGGAATGGTTTTAGCATTTTGTACTGATAAACAGGTAGATATTCTCCTAACTGCCTAAACCAGGGGTGCACAACTCTGGTCCTGGAGGGCCAGTGTCCAGCACAGTTTTACCTTCTTAAACATACCTGATTTAACTGATCTGTTAATTGCCAGGTTTGGTGGGTGTGTTGGAGTAGGGTAGCAACCAAACTCTGCTGGATACCAGCCCTCCAGGACAGGAGTGGTGCACCCCTGGCCTAAATATTCTGAAATTGCTTGTTGCACTTTTGCAAAAATAAAATAGACCTAACCATCAGTATTCAGTGCCTACTTCCACTAATTCTCATAGAGTGGGCTACAGAATTACAGCTGCTCAATCCTACCTTACTCTGAACTGAAATGGTCTTGGTCTTGAATCAGTTGTTCATTGTAAATTTAGTTTGTTCGGAAGTTTGATTACTACATTTAGCAGCTACATATATATTTAGAAGTTAAATATATGAATTTCCCGCATGCTTCAATAGTTGAGATGTAAATAGTTATTCAGAGTGGTTTGATGTGAAATGGTTTGCAGAGAAACTTACTGACTCCCATTTTTTTACAGTGGTGGTGATAAGAATCAGGGCCTGTGATGTCTACAACATGGACATAGGCATTTTATCTATTATACAAAACGACATGTGAACCAACTGTTAATGTTAATAATATTGAAATAGTAGTAAATCTGAAGAAAAAAAAGGTTTCACTGGGGACTATTTTGACTTTGGCTACAACACTCTTCATGTACTTCTGCGTGAATGGCCGAAAAACTTTATCTCAAAACCATCATAAAACAATGTCTCAGACATCAAAGAAGCATATTCATAACCATTTCATGTAATTGCTTTCTGTGAAGGACCTGCATCTAACATACTGCCCCTCCCCTTACATAACACTATTGCAATGTTTCTCAACCCTGGTCTGCGAGGTCCACTGCCCTGCATGTTTTGATGTCTTTCCTGCTCCCAGCACACCTGATCCACCTAATTTACCATGCATTATTGAGTTAAAGTAGCCATGTTAAAGCAGGAAAAGCACTAAAATGTGCAGAACAGTGGGCCTCCAGGACCAGGGTTGAAAAACACTGCTGTAATGTTTCTGATCCAACCAATCAAGAACTTCTGAACAAGTTAATAGGCTGGAGCAGATGTGGTAGGTTGTGGTTGAAATAGATTCCACAGGAAGGTAGATCTGTAAGACCAGGGTTGGTGACCACTGTTTTAGAGGCATTAAACCCAGTCAACATGTCAATGTTGGGCCCATGTGGGTTTTACCTGGGCATGGGCTTGTAAGGGGCTTTTTTGATGGGCTGTATGTGGGCCTCAACTGGGTTATAGCCGTAGGTCCCAGTTGGGTTACATTTGTGGCGTCAGTTAAACTACATATGTGAGCCCCAGTTGGGTTAAGGTTATGGCCACAGTTGGGCTACAGATGTGGGACCTTGTTGGGCCCCAGTCAAGTTGTCATTCATGTGTCCTGGGAGTTGTTTTGTAATCATTTCTTGCAAATGCTTATATTGGTATTGATAAGTGGTACATATTCTTCTGCCATAGCGCACAAACATGAGTAGAACACAGTCTTTAAAAATGTCTGTGTTTTTCCATATTGCTTCATTTTTAGCTAAAGATTAAAGACCAGTTTCTATAACTAGGTAGTTATAGTTGGAACTGGTTCAGAATGTTAAAGATTGTCAAAATGACTGATTCAGAATCAGATTTAGCATAGCTCAATGTTGCAGTCCCCATCCCCACAAGCCCAGAACATTCTAGGCACCTCCAGCCTCAAAAAGGTGAAAGGCTAGCGCTCCGCTGCTGAGGATTAATCAACAGAATTATGGAGGTAAGAAAGTGATATTTAGTCCAGCTTCACTGCTAATGCAAAGTAACATTTTGTTGAAGGATTAAGTTATTAGTCCAAATGACTGAGGATTAAGCCCATAAGCCAGTGAACCTTAAACAAATTTAAAAGTCAGCCATAGCCAGGTGGCTAAGTAAACAGTTTCCGGCTAGCTGTCTAAAATTTTATTTTTGATGGTTTTGTCTATAAAAACTATGTAATGTTGATTAAGGAGTTGTAAAATTAGGTTCAGTTTATGTACTGATACAAACTTGTAGGGAATATGCTGTGTACTATGCAGTTTACAGATAGCTAACAGGCTAACAAGCTTGTCAAATAATATTTAGAGTTAAGCTACAAGTGAAAGTATTTACTGAATGATTCACTAAACACTGTAAACATACAAAGTAAAAATATCTTACTTAAATGTGTTTTATAAGCTTTAAATTAAACCCAGTAGCATTAAACCCAGTGTGGATAAGTGACTGTAAACTTTTGTTAGCTTTGGCACTAACATAGCATTAAAACATTAGGGCACTAGTGGAAATTAGCATTATCAAAGAAGAGTCTGCTTGTAAAATAGTATCTTTGTTAAATATAATTGCATTGCACGTTTATAAGACAAACTATTTAAAACTTGAAAACTGAAATTATTGGTTTTATGCCATTTAATCCAGTTTAAACTGTATGAAATGGGATTAAAAATGCTTAAAGTTCATATGTTGATACTTGCAGATACCTTGCTTAAAGTATTGTGGACACTTACTGCATTGTTTTTAAAGCCTTTTTTTGATAACCTTTTCTCTCTTTTTTTCCTTTTTTTCATCATATATGATACAGAGGACTCTGCACACTGTGGAGCTGTTTTAAATTTTGTAGTAAAGTGTTTTGTACTGTATCAAATTGAATGAAATTAATAAATGAACTTACGGAATGGAAGTACACTGACTTGGCATTTTATATTTAATCATGTTATGATAGAAAAGTGACGCCTGTTGTCAATTACACAGTGTGAGTGAGTTGGAGCCATTTAAAATATCAGAAATTTGCATGTTGGCCCAAAGGTAACTGTATATAATACATGTGATAACCCACTTGGGGTCCCAGTTTACTTCCCATATTAGCTAAAAGGGCCCCACTTGTAGCCCACCTTGGCCCCATCATAAGCCCATATAAGGTGAAACAATAAGGGGCCCTATGTGGGGCCAGTGGTTGATTGCTCACACAGGCCCCACTTGCAGCCTACCTTGGCCCTATTAGATGCCCACATGGGATAACACACACTGGGCCCACATGGAGCCAACTGGCAAATCTTTGTGGGCCCTAGCTGGGCTGCCCAAACACGCCGGGTCCACGTGGAAATGTTGGCTGGGAACTCTTCTCATTCTATCAACACCATTATCAACAATTCTGACTGAAGTTTCTGAAAATCCTCTAGAACACAGCATTTCACATCAAACTACTTTGAATTACATCTTAACAATTGAACTACACAGAAATTCTGAAAAACCACTGAATTCCCCTTTTAAGAAATGCCACCCTGCTGCAGGCCTGTGTTCTCAGACCGCTCAGTGCTGCAGGCCGGGCGTTTGAATGTGACTCCGGGATTTGCAGATGATTAGTTTAAGAGGATAGCTTAATTGGTTGCACGCTAACCCGACGAGAATTGGCCCGCTGGTTCGGTCAGAAAACGAGCTTTAAAAGACAACCTGCCTTCAGTCTAATTCAAGTGTCATAACAAAGTCAGTCCCCACACTGTGCTGCCTTCCGTTTGGAGCTCAGGCTCAGCGCCGCATTTCAGGATATTGAGCTGAAAAATGATTGAAGAATTATTTTGTGCAGTTCCGCTGTTGGCCGCCCGGTGGCAGCGCTGCATAGGAAAAATCCCAGCGCCGCTTCTCAAGCAGGAAGCAGTGAAAGACAGCCGCGTCTGAAGCGGAGGCAGCAGAAGAGCTGCTGTGTTCACCAGCTCAACTTCTCTGCACTGTTCAGCAGCCAAACAGCGCCAGAACCGCCTCCCTCAGCCTCGAGCCTGGACTTTTCTCTTCCTCCTCCGACTGAAATTCACTTTCGGTTCGTGTTGGGACACTGAGGGTGAGGAAGAAGCAGCCGCAGAAGAAAGATTGAGTTCTTCTTCCTTCGCTCAGATTTTCCTCTCCCTCCCTCAGCATGGCTTCAACTACCTGTACCAGGTTCACCGACGAGTATCAGCTCTTTGAAGAACTGGGAAAGTAAGTTAGGAGCGCACTTTAAATGCAGTGCATGTAAATCGAAGTCCTTAGGCTGCAGTTTGAGCTTTATTTTGGCTGTTTGTTTAGTTGCAGTGATTTCTTTCCATTTTCTTTCGCGCTGCTTTGCTCTGGCTTCGCAGTTCTACCTGTTCTGCACCACCTGCACACAGTAGCTGCTTAATTAGGCTACTTTTTCTGGCAAGTTCAGCATTTTAAGACGATATAATTGAGAACCAAAAGAACCGTTCATGATAATGTTAACTGTCAAAGCTGTGCATCTTTCCAAAAGGGTCCTTCAGTAAAGGCAAGGGTGCTGTGTAGAACCATGAGTTATATATAGAGCCATTTTATGCTTAAATGGTTCTTTACATGGTGACATCGTTCTTCAGATTGATGGAGAATGTGTTGTATATGGTTCTATATAGAAGCTTTCTGAAAATTGTTCAGTACAGCACCACAAAGCGTTCTGCTATTGTTCATGATGTCAAGCTTGTTAACAGTAGAAGAACTCCGTTTGGTGCTTTATGGAACCATATACTACACATTCTCCATCAGTCTGAAAACCATTTAAGCATGAAATGGTTCTATATGGAACTCATTGTTTTAAATACAAGCTTTACTAAAGAGCCCCTGAAGAGCCATTTTTGTGTGTAGTCTAAGACTAAATGCAAATCTGGATTCTTTATTTGAAAACACTTCATAATACCTTTCTAGTGCTTAAACTACAACCTAATGTAAAAATGACCATTCACTTGTTGAAAGTCTAGTTTTAGAAACCTGCAAATTTGCGAACAGTCCCACCTTTTGACACTGTGGTGTTTCACACCAGTGAAATGCTCTTCTTTCCGTGCTCCCAGTGATTCAGTGGGCATTGGTTAGATGAATAAAGCACTAGTGCTAAAGGGAAAAGAATCTCTACCGATCAAAGTGAACTAATCTGTTAATGGATGACTCACTAACGTAGGGTACGCCCTACACCCTGCCTTCTGTGTTGCTCTCGGTGCCTTTCCATGTCTTCAAGAGTCAATTCTCAAAGGGGAATTCCACCAATTTTCCAAAATTTCTGCATAATTCAGTGGCTGAGTGGTTTGATATGAAATGGTTCATTGTAGAGAAACTTACTGGCTCTGATTTCATTACAGTGATAGCCAGGGGTCACCAACACAAATGCAGCCATTTTATTTATCATCCAAAACTACCAGTGAACCTACGCATCTCTGAGTTTTTATATGTAATGTTGATAATGGTGAAATAGTCATCTGTAGTCATAGTAGATCTGACAAAAGAAGTTTTTTGCGGGGGCTGTTTTGCCTCACAACACTCTGCATGTACGATTTCACCATCAGTGGATTAGAAAAAAAAATGTGTTGTAGGCCGAAACATTTGTAAACCATCATAAAGCAATGTCTCAGACATCAGGCAGCTTATTCATAACCATTTTGTGTACTGACTTTGGGTGAGGGAACTTTTAGAAACAGTAAAGTCTTTAGATGTCTGGTTTCTATCACCACCACTGTGACCAGTTCGGACTTAGTAAGTTTCTTGCGAATTAAGTGATTAATTAAAAATTGTTCTCAATGGGTTAATTTCACAAATTTTGAAAATTTGATGGAATTGATAGGACATTTAGCTTTTGAATGTCGGCTCTTAAAACCACCAACCAGCACACATATTCATTATATTTCCTTATATTCCTTTCCACACTGTTTCAAAGGTTGCCCTTTTCTTTTATATATGACTATTGAACTTTATCATGGATCTAGATAGTAGCTGCTAGGATTGCTCTGTGTGCAATCAATGCAAATATACATGAGCCATCCACTGTTCTTAACAGTGCCAGATTGTAGAAAATGATGTAGATACATTCATAAGAACCATATATTGTTGTTCAGAACTATGTGAACTGAAGATGCAGCATGTCTCCAAGCCCTCTGTTCTCAAATATATAGTGCTGTACAGTCTCTTCGTTAGTCTGACTCCGGCTTTTGAAGGAGCCTTCCGCACCAAATCCATCAATTATCCTGAAGGCCAAGTGAACTGTAGGCCAGTTCCAGCTACATGCCAGCAAGCTACATCTTGCAGGTTGCTGTTTTAAACTGATAGTTTTTACTGCTTGTGTAGTACACCAGCAGTGGTTGCACTGATGGCCACTAAAACAAACAATAAAGATACTCATGGCATCTTAAATGTGTACAAAAATGATGATATGGTGATCGAAAAATGCAAATTCTACACCAGATAACTACGGAATGTGCAGCGCGTCTTTCTAATAAAACGTGTAATCTGAATAAAGAAGTGCTTGGGCCCTTTCATTGTAAAGTTCAACTGAACAAACACCTGTTAATGTCCTTGTCACACTTGAGTGTTTTAACAAGATGAGCCACATACTTCAGTAATTTTTGACACGCCTCTTTTTTGACAGATGCACAGTTCTTTTTAATCTGATGCAGCTACGTAACGGCTTGCAGATTTGATTACCATCTTCCATCAAAGGTCACAAGTTGTGTGCTTTTATTTTTCCCTCTTTGAAACATGATATATCTCTCTTACAATCTCAGATAGATGCATCTCTCGCATTGTTTCAGTCTGGCTTCCTGGATTTGATGGCATTTGCTTCTGTATCCTGTAAACAGACGCATATTGGCGAAGCTCCTAGTGTTGTGGAGCATCATTTAAATTGCAGATTTCTGGTGGAATTGCTTTTTCGCAACCTGGTATGATATTGTATGCCTATAAGAAAGTCAATTTTAAGGTTTTAACTTTGCCTTACAGAGGGGCCTTCTCAGTGGTCAGAAGATGTATGAAAATCTCCACTGGTCAGGAGTATGCTGCCAAAATTATCAACACCAAGAAGCTGTCTGCCAGGGGTGAGCACTTCGATTTTGATGGCTTGCATTGTTGTTTCCAGAAAGTGTTATGAAACGAAGCTGCTTTTCCTGGCACCACAAAATTATGCAGTATTGTAGCTACAGTGAAGTAATGAGTGATGAAAATATAGACACTGAAATGTATACTGGTATAAGAAAATCTGCTGTATATGCTGTGCATTATATTCGATCACAGGTCACTGGATGACCACTCTCATTATTTTTTACTTTCGAGAACATGTGTTTCCAACAAATTTTTAGCCAGTGTTGAATAGAACAAGTTATTTTGACATACAGAGAGAAAGAAATCTAAGGATGACTCTTTGTCATTCTGTTCATTACACAAAGCTCACCTCAAACCACTCTGATAGTGATCAGTTATGGCTTAATTACTCATAAAAACCCTATACTAAAAATCCACTTTGCAAATGTAATGTAGGCAGCATACAAAGGCACAAATAAATGACGTGGTTTGAAATCTGTCAGTATTATCTTCAGGGGCCTGGCCTATAGCCTTCCACCCACTCTAGCTCCCACCCTGACCTCTCTGCTTCATAGTGGCTCAGGCTGCCAGTAGCAAAATAGGTCTGGGGACCAAAGCGCTGTGTCCTTTCATGTCGAGCAGGGCTTTCACTGGCAGCTGTTTGCTAAGTGGAAGTGTGGGATGGCCCTGGTGTCTCTGTATTGACTCAGAGTGAATCCGTAATAGACCGGTGAAAGATTGAGAGAGATGGAGGTTGTGTGTGTGCGTACAGGAAAGGTGCTTTATCTGGCTCTTTATGTGGAGACAGGGGGCTTGAGGAAGTGCTAGGTGAGAGGTGGAGAAGGAAGGAAAGGAATTTGGCTGGTGGAAAGGTTGAGTGTTGCTGATAATTGTAGAAGCATATGTGTATTAGAGCTGCACTATATAATGCAGTACTGATCATTTGTAAATAAGAGCAAATTACTATGGGCTAAACTGAACTGCAGTGCCTATACAAATCCTACTTATTCTAGGCTTAAGCTTAATCTGGGTCTGAGAAAGGGACTTATATGTATTTTGTTGTGTGCTATGACCATTCTGACCAGTTCTCACATGTTCTGGGTGAGTTTCTGTGGGTATTTGGATTAAGGCTGCAATGATTATTTTCACTTTTTTCTTTTTCTTCTTCTTCTTCTTCTTATTATTATTATTATTATCGACATTTTCGATCTAATAAATTAGCTGTTGCAGTCCTAGTCTGGATGTATTAAGGCTTTTAAACAATGCAGGCCAGTCTTGTTACACACAAAGCTTCAGCAGTTTGCTTTTAATATATTGCAGTACGTATCACAATATGCACTAATACAATTGCAACATGGTACCTTCTCAATATTGTGCAGCCTTGGTGTGCGTGTGTGTTTACAAGTGCATGCTGAGGGGCCGGTAAGTGATGTTTTATACTGTATTAGCTTATGAATTGGTTGGATAATGTTGTGTGTGTGTGCTTTTGGGCTGGCAGCTTGATATTTGTGCGCATGTAAGAAAAGAGAAACCCCATCTTTTTATCACCTACTGAAGGTCACCTCTGAATAGGGATTCCCTCTGTCTCTAGACAGGGTGTGTGTGCTCTGAATAGAAATGGACCTCAGGAACAGAACCTGTTGCCGCCGGCATGCCTGAGTCCTGTGCTGAAGAGCAAAAGCTGATTTGTTTCCCTTTGCTATGTGTGAATTGTTGTCATAACAACTAATTGCTCCCAATTATGATTTAGCAGTCGGTGAGTTCAGTTAAGAGCACCTAATTTTGGGAACAATTAGGCCTGATTAGATTTAGCAAAGCCTGATTTGACACAATGACTGCTCTAACCAAAATTTCAGTGCACAGAATAGGGCTGCACGATATCTGACTAATTGCAACAGGCCTAGCAATATGTTAAAGAGCCCATATCCTATATTTTCATGTATGTTGTATTTTCCCTGATGTTTGTGTGGTCTTATGTAACATTATTTTTGGAAATGAGTTCTCTGTTTATCCTATAGAATCAAACAAGCTCAAGCTGTTTTTGTTTTTTTAAAGACATTATTTAGGAGATATTTATAAATGAACTCTGTTCTGAAACACTCCTTACAACTTCAACGTTAATAGACATGGTTAAACTACTGTAGACTGAGCAGGTGGTTATCTGTAATTGTGTTAATTTTATGACAAAAAAGTTCAAAATTAGCTGTTATTGCAGCTTATTTTTTCATATACCATGGTGTGCAAAAGTTTAGGCACTCCTTGTCAAATTGCATGTTGTGTTAATTTTCTAATTGAGAGTATGTTAACACGTCCATTGCACAATTTAATGCACAATTCCTGTTTGTTTGCTAAACTTAATGTATTCAGGGAAAAACAGAACATAAAGTGTGGCCAGTGCAAAAGTTGTTTTTTTCCAGCATGTTACACTCAGCAAATAAATATAAATTATGCACTTCAATATGTAAAAAATGCCATGTGCCAAATTGTGACATAGTTAATTTTGACCAATATAATTTACGTTTCTTGGGTCACATGATTATTTTGACACAGAAACACAAATCTAGAACTGTGATTGGTCTATATGCTCAAATCACAGTTTAAAAAAAAGGATTAGAGAGTATATTTGCATACTGTGGCCCTTTTGAATATCAGTACTGCAAAGTGCAATATTGCAGTAATAATTATCTAAGCATGTCTTGTGCATCTCTCGTAATGAATAGGTAAAATGATATGATTTTGAGTTTATACCTTCCTGTGAAGTCAGAAAAGCATGACTCACAGTGAAATTACCTGTGATCATTTTAATATCATTTGAAAGCAGCACTCCATTCTTAAACACTTGAATTTCAAAGGATGTTTCTGGTTAGAATGGAGGCTGAGTGTCTGAAAGAGTGACGTTGTCTCTTTCAACACTTGTACCTGCTTTGATAGATATAGACTAAGCCTAGACTAATTTCTGCTAAGAATATTTACCAACAGTCCAGAAGTGGTTTCAGTCTGTGCTAAGAAAATTGTTCTTAATAGAAGAAAATGAACCCGTCTATATAAAGCCTCTTCATCACATGCTTGCGTCTTCAAGTACTTCTAGAAGTTCTAAATAGTTATGAAGCTCATTGAAATTCAAGGACATTTCTCTCGCCTTCAGGGATCCCAATTTGGGTCATCACCTGAGAATGGTGACTTGAATTAAGAGCAGCTGCGATCATTTGTGTTAGCCTTCAGGCTAAACTTACTAACCTGGACTCCTTTTGGCTTCTCTGGTGTAACTTCCAAAACACATCACTTTCTGTCTTCCTTTTAACGTCTGTTTATTGGCTTTTAAAGGTCAGGACGTGTCGTTCCACTAAACATTGTATAAACATTTCTGAGCATTCAGATTTGAACAGAGTGGAACTGGGAGCCTTTTAGACGCAGGAGAAATAAAGAAAAAGGCGGGGAGGTTAGATCTCTGACCTTGGAGAGCAAAAAGGGCAGTGAGGTCAGTCATAAAACTCAAACACCTTGAACTCTGGGTCATAATAATGTTTAGTTCATGTTATGATTTCAAGGCAACTTTATATTCTAGGATGGAAACATGTTTTAAATACATGTTGGTCAAGGAGGCTGATTTTACTGTTACAAGCATGTGACACACTCAGCCAGTCTGACGTGCTCAGTTTCTTAACTTTACTGACTCCAAGTGTCATTTCCTGATTTGTAATGGTCAGGGCTTGCAGTCTTAGGCGGTTTTTATTTTTTTTATGTTTTAATTTTTTTTTCCAGTCCTACTATAAGTTACTGTAACCCCCTCCCCTCAATACCACATTTAGGTTGTTCCACTGCAGTTGCAGGAAAAGGCCTCCACTAATTGTCCACTTTATTCTGCCATCATGGCGCATGAAGGAAACAACAGTGTTGTGAATCATTCTAAAAGCATAGTTGATTTAAACAAAAATACATCTGGATGTAGACCATAAGCTCTAATGGTGTGGTTTGTTTCCCTTGGTTGCACTTTCTGCAAGCCACACTTGAAGTGGATCATCTTAAAGCTAAATAATGAAGCCCAAGAGATACATTTAGATGTGGGGGTGGTAAAAATGAGGGCCAGACATTCCAAGTCTTTTGCACCAGGATTTTAGTGACAAATAGGACACCTGAAACCGCACAGTTTTTTTGAGAATACTGAAATTTCACAGGTTTTGCTAAAATTCTCACTTAAAACCACACGTGTATTAACAGTATTGTCTAAAGCAGGTTTGCAAATATGGCCTGGCAACTATGGGGGACCAACATTAGGTGGCTATAACTTACATACAGCAGTTCAAACATAAAGCTGAGCAAATAATTTGTCATATTGGTCTCATGCTTAATATGTCAGTAGCAAAAGAAAAATACACCAATAATGATGAGGAATATTAAGAAGAACAGTGGTAGTTCAGTAAAGAATGTTGAAATTGATTCCACGACAGGTTCTTTCTTTTAGTACTGACTATAACTAAACAAAATAACAATCTGTTTTGAGTATTAAAAGGTAGTTGACAGCTATATAATAATATCTGACCACTCTTTTGCAACTCAGCTAAGTACTTTTTTCCCCACAGCCATCCCACAACCCCCAAAATTATAATGCAAACGACATGTTGAGAAGCTTTCTGTATCAATGGCAGCAGACAGCAAAATGGAAATACAGGTCTAATAGATAAGCTTGAGGAATATTTACCAGCGGAGGATCACTTTTAATGTTTTATTGCTATTGTTGTGAACTGTATGCTTTTTCTGAGGATATTGTGGATATACAGTGCTTAAAGAACGCTGATCCACTGCATGTTTCATCACAAAGAGAGAATAATTAGTCCTCATTCACTGGATTCAGTGCAGTATGTGAAACTTTTGAATAAATGTATTATACACCAGGGTTTTGCTATTAGTTTTCAAATGTGAAAAAATATTGTGATATTTATCATGAAAAATCTTTATCATGACCTATCTCTGTATCACCCACTCCTGCTTTCAACACCTCCAGAGTTCACCAGCTGACTCACAGCATTGACCTGTAATTGTTTCTCAAATTTAGTTTAATGAACTGAAGTAAAATTACACTTAATGTTTTGATGGGACCGATTCATTTATTTACATCTCCTTCCTGCACCCAGCACCTCACAGGAATGCACAGTTAATAGCCAATCTTGTATGTTAGCTTCAGAAGCATTGCGTGCAGATATTGTGGCTTCATCAAATCAGATTTTGCCTGTCAAGTACATACATCTTGTCTGATTGTCCAAAATAGAGTAGGAAATATTAGAATTGTTTTGGTGCTGTGGGTCTCAGTCCTGGTCATAATCATGGAGTACCACTGCTCTGCACATTTTAGAGTTTCCTCTGCTCTAAACACACCTGAAGCAACTAATGAACTCATTAACAAGCCCTTTCTGGCTGAGTTAGAGCAGTCAGTCACTACAGCACACAGGGCAGTGGTACTGCAGGACCACAGTTTTAGTGCAGTGATTGTCAAACGGTTCCTCAGGGCCCTTCAGATGGCCCACGTTTTTGTTTCAACTGTGTGTTGGAGTGGGGATAAAGCAAAAATATGGGCCGTGTGGATCCCTGGGGACCAGTTTGACCACTATTTTTTGGCGTATGTAAACAGATACAAACTCATCCTTATGTTCTAGCAAATGTTGAAAGCACTCCTGCCAGTGAAGTTTGCGTGAGATTCTCAGGTCAGTTTCTGCTCTGCTTTTCGAGCAGATTGCTTTGTGTCCAGATGGCTCTGTGGAGCTCATGATTCCTGGAATCAAGACTGAGAACCTCTAGGCAAGTTGTTTGTGCAAACATATTCTCAAACATTGACAGAAGATCCTCTTAGATGGTTTTAGGAGCAAGTCTGATGTTCAGTGGCTTAGCTATGCTCTGTGTCATTCAGTACTTCATAATGTACGTAACAAACATTGTAAAATGTAATACTTGCAAAAAGATGGTCTGATTTGGACTTAATGCTTTTAAGTTGTTCTCTCCTCTCTGGGATTTCTGTGGCTTTTCTCTGGCAGGAGTTTGAGTCATATTCTCAGAGTGCATGTCACTAGGGGTGAACAGATGGACAGATGGAGCTTTTTTCCATGTGTCAGTCACTACAAGGTTTTTTTTTTTCTCTCTCTGTTTCTCTTCTAGCTTCTCTAAAACTGAATGGATTTCGTTGGAAGCGTAAACAAAACACTCGTGAACTCGGGTCATCCAGTGCGATGTTTAATGTTTGTGTCTATATGAGGTCAACAGAAATGCTAACATGTTTTCATTTTGCCCTTATTGTTTATATTTCTGTTTCTCTTTTCGTATGTTTACCATCATAAATGGTTAAATGTATTTATATGCACTACAGTGTGGTGTACACTTGACATGCAAATGCACGTATCTAAGCACAAGGGCCGGGCCTACCAACAGGAAGGCTCGTGGTTAAGGGCGATATTAGCATGTGGGTCATGGTCTGTTCATGCTACATTAAAGATTAGCCCTGAGGCTAGTGGCCCCTCCCCAAACAGAAGCATGCGTAAGCCTTGCCTGAGCTTGTGTAGAGCCGATGACCTGTAGAAGAAGGAGGAAAAAAAGATGCACAGTGCTGAGAATTTCTTCCAGCTCAGTTTGTCAGAAAGGAGTTCAATCACTCAGCATGAGTTCTTTACTTCTGTGTCTTCTGTTACTTCCCTAACGTACTGTCATGCTCATGGTTAAATGTCTGTGTGATGTCTGACTGTGCTTTACTCCTGTGCCTATTTTTTGGGTTCAAAGCCTTTGTTACTGTAAAGACACTAGTGCTGTTAAGATTGATAGTTCTAACTTGATTATTTTGATTAAAACAAATGTAATAAAACGTCCCTTCTCTTTGAATCAGCAGTGATTAGTAGGCAGTTATATGATGATAATGCATATTTTAAATCCTCCTAGTTATCTCTCATACAGTGAGAATCAGAAACTGATGGGCATACTGTACCTATTTAAAGTCCTATTTAAACTTTTTTTAAAGGCTTTCTAGTTTTATCATCTTCATTCCTTTTATCTTTAAAAGGTTGTGTTTGTTATTGTTCAGTTAAGCCTATTTTTACAGTTTGGCCCCTTTTTTTGATGAAAATGTTGAAAAGACTCTAGTTATTAAGGATGCATGATTGGAATTGAACATTTTTGAACAATAGAACAATTTTTGTCCCAAGTGCACAATTGCTAAGCCAGTTTATTATTTTAATATTGGCCAGTTGGTGTTGCAGCTTTATGCTGTAAAGAACATTAGGCAGGAAGGTCCATTCACACTGTATTTGAATGCTGCTGCTACACCTAAACCAGAATACCTTAGCATAATTTAGCATGTCTGTGTGCTGAATAGTCAGTTGCCTCTTACTTTCAATGTTAATTTGATTCATGTTATTTAAATGGGTAACTGATTTTTCGTTTAATAATTTTAAATGTCAGCTCATTACAGGGAACATAATGTTTATGTTTGAAACTTTGCCTAATAGAAAGTACTGGAAATGTGCTAGCACCCACGTGTCAAACACAAGGCCCATGGACCAAGTTGGGCCTGTGGCACAATCCTATTTGGCCTGCAAAATTATTTAAATTTTCTGTTAATATTAGCCCATCTCACCATGAGCTGCACTACAGTTCCCAGCATGCACTGCATTTTTTGCCGTTGTAGTTTTGGCATATTTTGAACAAACAATGGCCAGTTGAGGTCATGGCAAAGTAAAAATAAAATAAACACAGCTAACCCACTGCTTTGTTGAGATAGCACCCCTGTACTAGCATGTATTGATTTAATTTAATATCAATAAAAATTGGCCACCAAAAAATCTTACATCCACCAATTTGGCAGTTAAAAAAAGAGGAATCAGCCACAAAAATTCATGTTCAGTGTATTCCTACTAATTTCTGTGCTAATTGAAACTACAAGATAACAATCAATAGTGACAGAAAATCTGACAAATACCTTAAATGTCTTATAAATGCACAGATGTAAGTAGTATCTTGAGATGTAAAGTACTGTTTCATTCACTTAAATGAAGCTTTCACAAAGTCAGCATATTTCAAACACCATTCCATTCCAGCCATGAAATGAACAGGAACATGTGTACACACACACACAACACCCCCACCCCCACACATACACACAGATGCACAGCTCCTTACATAACACTCCTGTTAGCCTCTGATTAGCTCATCAGAGAGGAAACCACAGCGAACACGTGCATGGAGTGTAGTGCAAAAGAAACCAATGCAAAGCATCTTCACAACGCTAGGCTGCATTTTGCTCACCCCACCAATCGTAGTGTTTCTGGACGGCTCATGTGACGTCAGAGTGAGGTTTTGTGTGCATTCAGAGAGGTTAGAGCTACCCTAGGGCTCCCTGGCTGAGCACAGCATGGGCCTGCTAAAAATAGCTCATTTAAGGAAAGAGAGAGAGTATGAGTGAGAGAGAGAAAAAACAGGAAGCGACTGACAGACAGCTAGAGGGGCTTTTGGCTGATTTGTGCCAGGATCCTTTTGTCATTCACCTCCCACAGAGTTTCTCAATGGTAGATTAGATCAGTCTGTGTGGTAGATCTGTGAGTGATAATGAGAGGTCTCGGTCTCTGAGAAGGGCTGCGCAGCATGTCATTTGTTAATAGGATCTATGATCAAATTTACGATTCTGAGATCAAGAATTGATTCAATTTTCAAAAACTGAATAAGCCTCAAGAACCGCAACTTCTAAACTTCAACTAACATTTACATGCAACTTTATAAAAAAGCCTGTTTAAACATGGTTAAATGCAGAGCATAAGCCCCTCTGCCCTTTCCTGCCCACTATATTCAGTTAGGGGCATCAAGATTCCTAGTTTTGACAGTGTTTTCTACGACTGCAAATGAGAGAATCTCAGAAAAGACTGAAGAGTACATCATCATTACAGTTTCAAAATGGTTACAGTTTTATTTGTTAGTCATTGTTGTGATATTGAGAGACTGGCTTGAATTTAGGGGAAAAAATAATAGCAGGCTTTGCAGCATTCAAATCTTGGAAGGCTGCAAAATGCAAATGAGCCCTCTAAGAAATTGCAGGGGTTTTTTTTGTGTACCGAGAGCATTCTGACCAACCTCAGATGTTCCAGATGAGTGTTTCTGTGGGTGTTGGGTTGAATCAAAGCCATCACATCATCAAATACATGTAAATTTTGGTCAAAATAAAGCAGGTCAAACTTTAACCATGCCACATCTGTAGATTCACCTTTTTTTTTCTTTCTAATATATTGCAAGGTAGATCACAACAGCAGTATCTAGCAGTAGAATCGCAGTATGGTATTTTGTTCATATTATGCAGCTCGGGACTTGAGGTGTAGAAAGCTCACTTTATAAACGTGCCTATGTGCGTATTCAGTAAATCTCTGTCATCTTAAAGCATATACATATTCTGATATTTGCAATAATAATACATCTAAAATGCTAAAATTATGTATCATTGCAATTTGCTTTCATTTTCAGACGTCTCACCAGAGTTTTTGCACAGTTATTTTTTAGGTTTCTATTTGTAGAGGTTTTGTCCATCGGGAGCTCCACTTATGGCCTGACAGATGAGAGAGAAAGGGACGTGTATTATATAATCTAAGAACTCTCTCATTCACAAATCCAACACAGCATAGGTTTTTCATCATAGTTCTTTCTACTTTTTGTGCCCTGTTGTTCATACTGACTGTAGTGTAATCAAATCTGTATTTTAACTTTGATTCTGAAGGATTTGTGTAATTTTGTTAAATTTGTCGATGGTCCTAAATGTGAATACATGTAATAGAATATAACTTTAAGATGACGCTTCATGAACCAGTGAGGGGTGTAAATATCTGATTACATCTGATTACATTTGATTACATCAGTAAATGATTCAGAGCATCATGAAATGAAAACTTCACCATGATTCAGTTTCATTTGATTACTTTGGTATGCCGAATAATTTTTGAATACACATCTGTAACTAGAGGCACTGTTAAAACACTAGTGCAGTACAGACAATTAAAACTGTTGCAGGACACACGGCTGACAGATGATATAAAAAAATGCTTGTCATTGGTTGTAAACAGGTTGTAAACGCTACCTGAAGTTGTCAGTTAGCTAAATTCTTTCCACAGGATAACATCTTCCTCTCCAGCCTAAACACAGCAGTTTTGCAGTACCACTACATAAGTGAGCATCGACTTTTCTCAAAGTTTAGTCATATGTACACTGCATGTGCACAAACTTATGCGAGTTTAAGTGTGATGCATTACACCGGTATCTGTTTTTCATGCATAAATTTGCGAGTGCTAATACTGATGTATGCATATTTCTACATTTGGAAACTGTGACTAAACCCATCTAGGTTAATATTACAGAGAAATAGATCATGGTTACAAATGAAGCGAACTGATTAAAATGCAGACGTTTAAGCTCAGTAGTCCAGCATCCTCTAAACATTATACTCTTAAGCTGGGCCTGCACTAGACGACTTTTAAAATCCTAACAGATTTTGAAAACAGAGAGCATCACACACTTAACATCGGCCTTTAATACAATTTCCGGCTATGTTGTCGTGAGGACACGCACACTAGACCAAGTCAAAAAGAGGGTACACCACACATGATGAGTTTTAGCTACAAAAAATCCCAAGTCTCTCCCATTTATCACATGACATAAACAAAACTAAACTAAACTGGACTGGAGCTGTTTGTGCTTTTATTCATGCACAAGAAATGGAAAATCACTTCAGATTGTGAAAATTTGTTAACAATTTGAACATCTGTACATAATCTATAGGGGACTTTAGTGGACTATCTAAATAAAGTGAGACCCTTAAATATGCTGTGACATAACACAGTGACTCAGAATTGTCTGTCTAGTGAAGTCTTTTTTAGCAAGAAAAGGCCAGCTTACTGGATTTTTGGTTCTCTCATTAGCTCAGTGTCACTTTTAATAAGGGATAGCAGCTGTGATAATTGTATGCATTGTGCTAAGTTTTCAGGAAACTGAGCATCAAACTTGCATTTGAAAAAGGTGCATTTAAAAAAGGCGAAGTGCTGCTTGTGGGATGCTTCTAACTCAGGAAAGGAATTATAGTAGCCTATAAAAGACACTATCGAGGGGTTTATGTATTGTTTTAATTATTGTGTTATTAAATTACACTTATGTTCCCTAACAGTCACTTTTAACAGCATCCAGATACAAACACACTTGGTGAAAGATTCCAGGGACACTTTTAATCCTGGGCCAGAGAATATACTGGCAGGCCAAAGTACTCACAGCAACAAGTGTTCTTGTGCTGCTGTACTAGACAAATGTATGACAGGAAAACAGCATTTATCATACCAGACGAACTGTATTGCTGATGTAAACAGTGCTGATACCATACCATGCTTGCTGAGCTACACAGTGTCACTGAACTGTATTTTTGCACATACAAAACAAGCACATCCACTCACTACAAGCCAAAGCTTTATTCCCCCTGATCAGTTTCTCATCTATTTCAAACATTAGAGTGGAAAAGTGGATTGCCCCCTAGAGTCTTCATTCGACATCCTAATTTACACAAGTAGGCCAGTGGCTCTGAGGAGGGTTTAGCTTAGCGTAAGTGGAACGTCTTTGTGTTCCAAAGTGAGTAGTGATGTGTGGAAGCCCAGAGGTGCACTTCTACTTTTGATAAACAGTGTCTCTTCTCTTACGCAGGCTTTCTCAGTGGCGATGGTTAAGTGTTTAACTGCTAAAGTGGAAACAAGCAAATTGTTTAGATATTTTCAGTTGATGAAATGACAGTGACAGATGTCCATAACAGCTTGGTCATTTTTTTCCACTGCAATGAAATAAGTAATGATGGCACACTTTTCTCTGCAAAACATCAATACAGATGTAGCAGCTGGGGAAATTACTTAGTCTAGTCATTATCTGGTTTTGTTCAATTTGAATAGGTAATTTGTTTCTCTCTGACATGGAATAAGCTGCCAAACTGGTTCAATATTCAGGATAATGAAGTAAGGTTCCAAATACAAAGACAGTGTCTAATCAGGGATGCTAGGCGATATGGCAAAAATATCATATCGCAGGACTTTCACAATACGCAATATTCAGCATGATGTTTTGAAACACAATAAATTAATAATAATAAAAGGAAATCATGGTATTTGGGCACACAGTCATAGGGCTGGGCAATATGACAATGTATAGTGACCCTGATAAATTGTCATAGCACAATATGGTTTTCGTGTAGAACCCTGACCAACTGCTTGTTTCATTATAAAGAGAGCATGTTAGTCCCGTTCAATATTGAATAAAATATTGACTAAAATATTCGTATTAATATTTTTGATAGTTTTTTTTAACATGTAGTAGAACTGGGTTTTTTTTTCCTCTATTCCAACTGATAAGATGTCTGAAAAAATAAATATTGTGACGTATTGTGTATCGTGAAAATTTCATAGTATCACAATATAACATTTTTTTGCTGTTTCACCCACCTCTACACAGACACAGTGTGCTATTTGTGCCAAATATGAAGTGTAAAACAACTGCACAAGATCTTATATTTTCTGCTTTTGCTGAAGATTCATTTCTTGTTAAAAACTGAATGAAAATTAAACATCTTTACTCAGTTCAGTTCCTTGAAGGGCATTCAAATTCACTAGCTTATTTGCTTATGTAACAATCAGAGCAGTTCTATATATAGCTTGTAAGCTCACTGCCTGTTTAATTTTATGCATTCATGACAAGTGGAGGTGGTTCTCCCTACTGATGCTCCTGATGTGAACATCTTAACATTAAAGGGGAGAAATTAAAAGGGTAAAATGTTCTCAAACATCACACTGAGATTTTTCAGTACTGTAAGCACAGCAGAAAGACATTTATCTGTTTTCTCAGTGTGTGATAGAGCTGAAATGGTGACCTACCATTAGGCATTCATAGATACTCACCATAACATGTAACCTTGTAACAGCCGGGGTTCTGTTTCTACACAAATTACAGAATCTCTGATTGGCTGTTAGAAGTCTGTAATGAATCCCATTCTGATTGACCTGCCTTTGTCTCGTCCTGTGTTCTACACACTCTGCAGACATCCTGACAGACTGTCATTCAAGTCTCAGAGCAGATCTGTGCCTTACCCTCATTATCTGAAAGCTCTTATCTGGATTTATGTCTGATGTTGTCTTTGGTTCAGGCACAGACTGGACCCGGTGTATCTGGCCCTTTTGCTGAAGTGTTCTGTGCTGTTACACAGTGTTGGCATTTAACCTCGTGAATATCAGAGTTGAGAATCTTATTCATTTTTGCTACTGGAGTGATATCTTTAAAAAAGCATAATATTCAAAGATTCCAAGATGACAATATATATATATTTTTTTAAATTTATAGTGACAGATTTAACACGTTTATATGTTAATGTGACACATGAACACCACTCATTCATTTTAATGTTGTTAACACGTTTTTTTTATTCACTGTAATTTTTTTTGCATAAAAATATAAGTAACCTGATTGTCTTACATTATTTGAGTTAACAGAATGTAACTCACACACAGATTATTGTTGTTAGAACATTGAATCTTTTTTCACATTAAAAATAATGCAACTTTTTTGAAGTATGTACATAGATTTATCCAATTACCTTTAAATTCTGAGTTCATAATATTAGAGATTACTGAACTGCAGTAGCACTAACAGTATTATGAGTTATTTGGCAGGCTGTGCTGGACAGCGCTCGCAGGAGAGAAACTAAGAAAAGTAAAGTGCACAGCTACTGTTCCCTTTGAAACAAGATGTAATGTAGAGGTATGAGAGTGAGAGGCTACAGTCAGACGTGTTGAAACATGCAGCCGCTGCTGCTCTCACTGTTGCTGTCAGTCCTGCATTTACACAGTGCAAATAATGTTAAATTGTTGAAAGTAATAAATGCATTCTGTCCACTCTTATTTTATCCGTTCATAGAGCTCTTGTAAGTTCTTTTAAGCTTTACTGTCCATAAAAAAGTTTGATAGCTGTAGTTTTTATCAGTAAAATGGGAAAAAACAGGAGGCTTAGCCTTAGTTGTTGCATGCAGCTAGCATTAAAGGTGACCCATATCTGATTATTCAGTTGTTTTAGTGATTTATCTTTGTATTTTAGACATGTTACTTCATATTTTACCATTTAAACAACAAAATCCTCAGACTAACTCTTCAAACTATACATGCCTTATTCAAGTTCCTGATTAGGTAAGCAGATGCTAAAATGAGTTCAAGCATCCATATATTCAAATTACCATCCCTGGTAGAAAGCAGGGCAGACTAACTTCTGCATGCTAAAACATGTCATGACAGGATGCAGCCATTATAGGTAAAAATGCAGAGTATGCATTGCTTTCTCAGATCCCAGTATTACAGGTACTGTAGCTTCTGCTGAATAAACATTTTACAGATTTTTCTTCATTCTCAGTCTCTACATTACAAGCCCTATTATGTTAGAGATTACATTACAGCTATTACACAGTGTAGATTTTGCCTTCGAGAGTTAGAGCGAGGAATGAAAAATGAGTGTCTCCTTTAGTAATTATACCTGTCTGGACAGCTCTCTCTGGAAAAGAGCCAGAGAGTCAGCAGTGAGAGCAAACAGGACATGAAGGACATAGAAAAAGAAAGTAATGTAAAGATGTGAACTATTTTAACTTCTTTAAATGACTTACATGTTAAAACTGTCGATGCATTACTGATTTTTAAGCTGGTAAATATTTTTATTAATTGTTGATTAAATTGTCCAGAATAGTCTTTTAGCATTAAAAGTTAAACAGTTTCAGTTAAACAGGGTGCTACCAACTGTGAATTGCCAAGTTTTCATTTGAAAATTTCTTTAACCACATTATTTCCCGGCAGAACATAAATGTACACGGGACAGAACATATCGGCTTTGAAGAGCTTTTATTTACCACAGGACATGACCGTTCTATTTATTTTTGTCGTAGAGAAAACCTGCTTGGACCTGGTGTTCCTAAAATGGGCATGATGCCAACTTCAGAGTGACTCACAAACTCAGAGGTCTATGGAGTTTTCGTAGTAATAAATGTGAGTGGGTGACTTCCAGCTGACTGTTTCTGACTCCTAATTGCTGCCTCCTCCAGCTGTTGCTATGTCCGTCAAACCTTCAACTCAGGATCCACGGGAGTGTCCATAAAACTACTGCTCACAAACTAAAAAGTAGAGCAAAAGAAAATGTAGAAGCACACGGAGGAGAACATTTGAAACATTTTTCATTCAAAATGTCTTCACAAGATATTCAATGCAGACGTACATTTTGAGAACAGAGAAAATATGACTGTAGGCCAATTTAAAGCCAAAAAAGGTTCCTGGAAACCATGTTTACATTAATCAAATAAGAGAAATCTTTTAGCAACTTGATGTTTAAGTTTCCTCTTCAGATGAGTTGGATTTAAAGCTAACACTTAAGTTAGGTGTTATTAATTAAAAAGAGTATGAGACCTTTGAAATCTTCAGAAGTGAGTTATATGTGTTCAGTGTATAATAAGCAGCTTTAAGATGATGTCTGGGCTTTATTGATGGTCTTTTCACTGATACTATTATCACTCAGGCCAAATTTAAACACTCTCCTACTCTCTTACTTAAAAAATAAAAAATAAAAATAAAACCTCTTATCATCATCTTTCTCCTTACTCATACTACAGTATGGCCAGATGTTGTTTATGTTTGAATGGTTCCATTAGGCCTCATGAATGTTGGTTACCACTGCTGCTTTTTTATTAGAGAGACAGGTCTATATTTACGTCTGTATTTCATGGTAAGCTGTGTTTGTGTTTTATGTTTGTGTTTAAGGTGCACAGAGATAAATCTCCTCTAAATGAGGTAATGGGATGACTTAATTAATCTGGTTTGTAGATAATAACTGACTGATGAACTGAATCCAGAGAGCTTAAAATCAGCTTCCTGGGTGCGTAATGATTTTTAACCCCTTAACTGACAGTGTTGCTCACATTATCCCCAGGACAAACTAGGAAGACCCGTATTAGAGTTAGGAAACTCATAGATCATATTTGAGGGCCTGTATTTTAGGCTTTTCTTGTATTGTAGTCCTCTTGTAATGTTTGTGTGGCTTTATGTACCAGATTTGGTCATAATTGATTGCAATGTGACCATTTGCCAAGTGTTCTGATAGCATTCTCTCACCATAGCAGTCTTGCTCTTCCACTTAGGCTATAAATCCACTGGGGCCAAAGTACAGACAGTCTTGTATCAACTCTTAGAGGAGTAGCGCATCGGGTGGTGTGTGTGGGGGTGCGAGCGAGCATGCTGTGTACTGTTATACTAGTTATGACCAAATTTAACTTGCAGAGAAAACAGAGGTCCTTTTTAATTAACTTTACAAGTTGCCAAGTGTTTATTTAGTAGAAAATGCCTCTTTTTTTTAAATAGTGGTGATACATTGAAATATAAATTCTTGGCCAATACTGAAATTCAGGACACACTGGGCTGAAAACCAAAAAAGCTCACAATAAATAAAAACAGTCACATAAAATAAACTCACTAAAATGATTCCAGAATGTAGGCTACAATATGAGCCTACCAAATCCTTCATCCTCAAGAACAGAGAGTCGTTGTTCAGTAAAATCAGTTAATTTCATTCATTTTTTTTTTTCTCTTTAATTCTTTACTGCTTTGTAGTTCCACACACAAAATTTTCACTGTTGATCTACTGCTGTTCAATCTGTTTCAACACATCTGAACAAACCAGAAAGAGTGTTTATAGTCCTATATTTGATACTTAATTTTAGCCTTATTTATTTTTTTTTCGGTCAATTTTTTTGCCCAGGGTTAGGTTTTTATTACAGTATTGTTCGAGCCAAGACGTCACAAGTATAGAAATAAATGTCTGTGTTTGTGTGTCCACTTAATGTCTCATAATGCTGCTGTACTTTCATGCCTTGGTAGTGATGACTTGACTTGTTCTGTTTGCTGAATAACCTCACATCACTGGATCACTGGGGCATTCTTTGTCTCACTCTCACTCTCACTCACTCACTCACTCACACACACACACACACACACACACACACACACACACACACACACCAACCCCCTTACCACATTGGTAGTTGAAAGTATTCTGGATGGCTCACAGCATAGAGTCAGCTCCTACCACTAATTGCCATACTGACCGTTGGTGATGATAGTTTGGCGAGATCTAGATGGTCAAGCAGACACAGGAACATACGTTATCTTATCTTGCTATCTTGATCATCACTGCCTGTATACTTTTAGAGTGCATCTGGAATGTGTGTTTTCAGGGTGTGTTTGATATAGAAGCACTTTAACCTCTCTTGTGATTGCTTTTTGCCACCAAAATGGAAGCTTGGAACCTTTTTTATTTCTTAAATGGTTCCCTTCATTGGGAGGCTGAAAGCAAATGACTGACTCAGATCTACAGTTGCATCCAGTATAGCCTGAAAGACATGAACGTTTTGTGACTGACAGCGATATTAATAAAATAAATTACAGCACCTTTTAATATTGTCAAAATAGTTTAAGCGATAATTTACTGACTGATATGATTAAGATGTCAAACGTGAACTGTCAGAGATGATTGTGATTTCTCTCTTTTTTTTTTTAAACTTAAGCAGCAGAAACTCACTGATGGAGCTTCACAGAAATTTAGAGTTTTGTTGCTTTTTGTGACAGTAGCCATTACTGCCTCGTGCACTTAAAACACAATACAGGTTGTGAGAATAATCCTAGTGTTTGATGTATTTTTACAGGCTTGTAGTTCAGTTGAGCTGTGCACACATTTTGTAATTGGCTGTTTAGCCTAATGGTTAAGTTACTCCCCGCTCTGTGAGAGAGCAGGGTTCAATCTCAGTGCAGAGAAGCACTCATTAGGCTTCTAACGGTTTGTGCCTATTGCTGGCAGCTGTTCACGATGTGTTTACCATGGAAACTCAAATTCCAGAACTCATATTGATAACCATATTGATATGATTATCATGCAGCCTTGGTCTAGGCTAGTAGTTTCTCTTTCACTGTCAAATGTGAATAGTACTATAATAGACATAACTGAGCTGTGCCAAAACTCAATTGCTGCAGACATTGTCATAGTTCCCTTTTTTACACTTTTTTTGGGAGTCTCCTGTGATGAGTTTAATGTAATGTCACTGAATTCAAAATGCAGAACTGAAGAACTTTTGAAATGAAGATATTCCTACAGTAACCACAAACAGATAGCACATTTAGCAGCTGTTTGAGCATTCGGCTGATTTTGGAGCTCTGCTTGGTATTCATCTTATTCTCCTGATTCTAGTCGTCTTGTTCACTGTTAATGGCATCTTCATTTTATCCCGTTTCAGTCATAGTGATGTTTTTTTCTCTGTTGTTACTGATGAGACAATTATTTTTGATTTGGCTGGGTTGCTTGGCAACGCGACAACACTGCATTGAATAGTTTTCTGAAGCAGATTTGCCTTTTGGTTGGAAGAGCTTTTTTTTTTCTTCTAAAGAAGCTACTGATTAAATTTAATTAAGTTTAATTATCATAAAATATTCTATTCATGTCCTAAAAGGTGCATTACTTCAGTTCATATTAGCCAAGTGTCCGTTTTCATCTTATTCTAATGCAAAGAACTTTTTCTTTCCACTTTCTTCATGGCTGTCTGCTCCACTGTTGGCTTTTCCACTCTTTGCAAAATGTTCATTTTTTCCGCTCCACAGTGGCTAATTAAAGTCAGAGTGACTGGACTCCGTGCTACAGCAGAGCGAAGCAGATGGCAGCTGGATCTTACTGGTTGCATAAACTCTGCTGATTCACCCTTTAACAATGAAGCAAGCACTTTTCTTCTACTTTCTATTTTGAGTTCAGGTGGTTTTGGTATTAATTTGATAATTTCTGACTCCTGTAGAAATATTGGCAAATTGGTTTTTGATAAAATGGCAGATTTGCATTGTGAAATGGATATGCTCAAGTTAATGAATTAAGGTTAGCAGAGCTTGATGTTAAATGCAAATACACATTTAGACCTTTTATGCTTTCTTTTTTTGCTAGTTTTCGCATTCCAATGCCATCTAATTCTAAATAGTCTATACGTTCCTCTTTGTCTATGATTGAGTTGGTGTTGCCAGACCTCAAAATGAGGTTTCTCCATTTGTGAACACGGTCAATAAATAGTGGGTGCTGTTTTACTCTATTGGTGATGCTATAGTAATCTGCACAGCCAAAAGAATCTGACCTGTCACTTTAAAATAAGCACCTTGTCGTATATGCAAACGACTTATTTGAATTTTGTGTGAGATGTTTTACGTAAATGGAAATCTGAACTTTGAATCCAGAGACCAAAAGACCTTTGATAACGAGTGTTCTTGAAGAGCGACTGCTACTGCTTTATGCAGAAAAAATAAATCTTTTATCTTTTACGTATTTAAACATAAACATATTTAAACCTGCTAGTAATCTTAGAGGAATGAATTAAAAAATCAGATTTACAATTGTCCACTTACTCTAGTCGACAAGACACATTTGGTGTCCAAATTTCGCTTCTTTAGTTTAGTGCTGATGCAACTTATGTTGATAAACACTAGAAGTCAATAGTCACCCAAATCTTTTATGGAAATTTGTCCCTAAAACCACCGAAAACATGTTTAAATCTTTGAGGTCATGCAGACTTGCTGGTCTGGTTTAGAGCACAATATGACTTACTGAGAACTATAAAAATTGTCTTAAAACCTGTTGTCCGAAGTGGCTGCCTTCAGCATTCAGCTACATTGTGAAGTTTTGTTAATTTTTGTAGTTCACAGCAAGTTATTCTGTGCTATAAACCACACAAACAAATTGTGTAATTTTATGCATAACTTCAATGAAGAACTGAAAGTCGTTTGAGGGAGTTGAGAGAAGTTTTGTTGATGTATTTACAGAAACGTTTTGGGTGACTATTGACTTATTAGTGATGTTGGCCTCATAGCTCCTTTGCTAAACTAAAGAAGCATAATTTTGACACTAGGTGTGTCTTGGCTGAGTTAAGTGGAAAACTGTAGAAAATAGATTTTTTTGCTGAGCTACTCCTTTAAGCTATGAAATTTCATTTACAAATGCACATCTTAGGTATCAACTTCTCTGACCAGCAGCTTTGCAGACTTCTAGGCAGTTCCCAAGAGCAGAAGGGAGATCACAGCTAAGCTAAAAGGAGACTTGAGTGAAGATTGGAAATTGTAAAGAAGTATTGAGCAAGAAATATTATGTTTAATCTTTGGCTGAGAATCAAGTCTAGCATCTGCTTTTTGTGTTGTCATTGTTCTTAAGGGGACGGCCAATAAAGGTTTTATGCTGCAAGTTCCCTTTTTTTACCCAGACTCAAGGTCAAATGTGCACTCTTTGTCTGCTAAATGGTTTAAGAAAGTTTATGTCTGTGGTAGGGAACACTGGTCGTGTATCCGTGCAAATGGGGAACTTCTAACCAGGGCTGATTCATACTGTCCAAACCGCCACAGTTGCAGGTCATATCAAGTGTGACCTGTAATCAAGCAGCTCTAGTTTGAATGTGACTCAGTGAGATGTTTGAGGTTTTCTGGTGGGAGGGAACAGGAGAGCCCAGAGCATGTGTGTGCATGCATCATGACTACTGCTGGTTTGTCAATTTCTTGAGAACAGCAGCATCAAACCTTTTATATGTTACCAAACAAACAGACAACAAACAGAAAAGTTGGCACCCTGCTCGTCCCAGTATTAAAATGAATGCATCCACAGTGGTGAGAATGGAGTCTTTTGGTATTGGGAGCAAAATTGTGCCATGCTGGCGTTATTTGTTTGTTTGTTTGTCTTTCGCTCTCTTCTTTGGCTGAGCCCCCATGTTTTCTATATTTATGGCAGCGTGTGCATGCTTTACTTCATTATTTTTGCGAAACGATTGGGCAGAAAATTCATTAGAGTCCTAATGCATGACTCTAACTTAGCTGAAACTACTGGTGGCCTGCAGGTGTTTCTGGTGTTGTTCCAAACATGCAACACAACACCTGATTTCACAAATTCAGTTGTGTTCTTTGTTAAGGAGGAAAGCTTTATATTGAAAGTGGGTGGTATTGTGCAGGGCTAGATCAGGTTGTGTCTTGCCTCTGCGGTACTCTGGCTGCGTCCAGAAACCCTAAAAGGTACTGCTTTTTTCTACCGATCCGCCTCCTTTCCTCTGTGACCTGGAAACTGTTTTCATGGCACCATCAGTTGTCTGAATACCGGAGGAGACGGTAGAAGAGTGCCAGCTGAAGGCGTGCTTTCAAGCAGACATTGTGATAGGCTCATTTCATCGATAGTCGACATCAGCTTTTAATGTTGAAAGGAGTCAGGTGTCCCATTTTCCCCATTTTCTGCTTGTTCTTTCCATTCCTCCTGCAGTAGGAAGGGAGGAGGAGGACAGGAGCTGTGGCAAAAGTTTCTGGAAGCAGCCACAATATGCTGGGTTATCTGCAGTGGTCCTGCAGAATGGATTCATAGGTATCCTCTATTTTGATTTAAGTGTGACCCAGTCTGAGTTGAACTGGAGAATGGAAGATTCTGGGCATGACTGTTTTAAAGTTAGTCTGATGATGTCACTCAAGATGTTAAAAGCACCATCAGAGTCAGTGGTTTGCAGCAGTTTCAGCAGCAAAAGGGCTGCCTTGGGACTAGTGCTTAGAGGAGGGGAATGTAGACAGTTTCCACTTCTACACTCTTGGCTGGTGAAAAGTTGCCACTTCAGTGTGGCTCCAGTAACCACAGGTCTACACCCCAATACTGTGCACAGTCCACCTTTCTCTACATGCACAGTTATTGACCATCTGGAATGTATCTGATCTGTCGAGAGGTACAGCAGTGTTATGGATGTGGTCATGAAGCCAGCATTAAGAAACAGGAATTGGTTGCATTAACACATTTCGTGTCCAGATTATATTTGGATATACTTTGGCCTGATTCCATTTACACTTTTCACTTCACAACTTCAAATGCCAAACTTATTGCATACTAAGGCTTATTAATCAGTAGCAACATAGACTGCAATGCAAACTGGCTGTGTTATTCTTGGGCTATAGAAGTGTGTAGTAACACTTTGGACCTGCCTGTGGGTCCTAGCCATTTAAGGAGTTCAGTGCATCCCCACTATGACCAGACAGAATCCAATTTCTTGCCTAAAAGGACTGTGGCACCCTGATACCATGTCAGTCCCCTCCTGAGCTGCAGAAACACCTCCAGTACCATGGACGGCACCCACATAGCCAGCACAGGCCTTTGGGGTGGTTCTGGAGGGGTGGTACTACCCTAATCTTGGGATCAGCCATCTGGGAGACCACGCCTATACAGTGATATGCTGCATTAGCCCACAATCTACCGCTGAGCTAAGGAACCACAAGGGGGACTGACATTGGCCATGGATGAGCAACAAGGGCTATCCAAAGAGTCAGTGCTCACTAGGTTGTTGAGCATGATGCACACTTGACTCCTTTTAAGGCATCTGTTTGTCAGTTGTGCGTTTAGACATAAACATCTTTGCCTCATGCTACAGCTCAACCATCATAATATTGATCCAGCTTCCATATTCTTAAATGACTTCTAGTTTTTTGCACTTGCTCCCATCATTATGAGGTGCTTTGAGCAGCTCCTTGCTCATGTCAAGTTCATCATCGTATTTGCCTATTGCCTAACGTCAGCAGATGCGGTCTCCTCAGCTCCCCATCTGACTTTGAGCCAGCAAACTTGCACTTGGACTGAGCAAAAACCCTCTTGAATTGGACCTTCCTTGCAAATCACCTTCAAATTGTAAGATTTAGGAAGATCCAAGGAAAGCTCTGGGAGCCCTCTGGGCTGTGTGCTTTGTCCTGTAGTCCCTGTGTCTCTGACAACACAGCAACAACAGTCATCAAGTTCCTGATGACAGTGAGTCCAGAGAGTCCAGATACCTTTGAGGACCTTATCTGGTCCACAATCATAATTTTCCTAGTGAGGAAGGTGCAACAGTCCATCCTCTTTCTAGGCAGAGACTGAAAAAGCAACTGTCTTCCCTCTACTACTTCTGCAGAGTCACTGTAGAAACATCCTCACCAGCAGCATCATGGTCTTGTATGGCAACTGTACCGTATCAGATTGAAACTCTTCAGAGGGTGACGAAATTAGCGCATCATTGAGCCACCGTTTGCACTCATCACCCGCATGTATAATACAAACTCCACTGTGAGGGGAAAAGCGCACACACACACCCTAGCCAAGATATCTTTATATAACAGATTCACAGAAGGATTGCGATCATCGCCCCATAAATACTTAACTATCAATAAATATAAATATATTGGTATCGGGCAAATTAGATTTGATATTTAAGTATATGTTTAGGCAATCCTGGGCTGCTGTGCTAACATCTACATTTTATTCATTTTATATGTTAGTTTTCCAGTCAGTCCCAGTTTCTGCGTTTTATTATTGTTTGTGCATCGGCAGATGTAGGCATAAAAATATTGGATATTGGCAACAGCCCACAGTTCCTTGATAAAGAACTACTGATGTAATTCGAGTATAGGAGATATGTTGTGCATGGACTTTTGAGGCAGCAGGCTAATTGTAGGACTGGAACATTTCTAATAGTGTTTAAACATATTCCCAGTATACTGCAAAGCTCCCCACCCATCTTTGCAGTTCAGTTAACATCTACTGAACTGCTTTGGCTTTGAGCCGCTGACTTTCCTTTTCCTTTTCCATCCAGCATTTTCTTGTTCCTACTCATCCTTTCTGGAAAAATGGTTTTGGTCACTTTCTCCACTGAGATGCTATTCCAGGGTTCTGTGGACATGGAGGCCTGGTGCCCAGCAGAATTTGGTGATTTCTGTGCTCAAGGGTTGAAGTCACTGTCTCACTTTGCCACGGCCCACCATACCCCTGGGAATGTCAGTCTGGATGTAGCATTGATGATTTTCATCTGCTGCTGTGTTTATTACCAGATAAAGTGGAAACATGCATCTTCTTTCCTGTTACACCCAAAACCCAAGAAAGAAGATTTTATTTTTTTGCATTGTAGGTTCTGTAGTTCATATTGCATATATACAGGGTATAAACATATACTGTGCTGTGTAAATGTGTTGTTTATCAGTAACTGTATTTAGCACTTACAATATCTTCTACTAAGTTGTATGTGTCATTGGAACTAGCCAATGGGTTTTTGTGGAAAGTGTTTACATTTACGTATATGAGAAATATGAGTAGTTTCAAGCCCCCCCACATTGGTTAGCCTGGGTGAATCGGTTTTCTTGCCAACACCAAGTGCCAAAGCTAGTATTGTAAGCATGACTGAGCCTATAAATGAGCAGGTTTTCAAAAATGCCACCCTTTTGTTGGATCGTCAAGCTATCCAAGCATAAAAACATAATGATACATCAAGTATCAAGCATGCCGAAAATAATGTAGGATTGTAGGCTTGCTGCTTACTTTTTAGGTGACAGCATTGGTGTTGCACAAAAATATAGTAGGACACAGAGGAATACTTTTGAAAATACACTTAAAAATAGCTGAAGGATGGTAGAAAGACTAATAGATGTTACCTTTTCAGGAGCTAATGAGCTAACCAGTGTCTTGTTGGAGGCTGATGAGAACTGGACAGTGTGCCAGCATGTTATCAGAGAAATATATTTTCATTGTTCTTGCCTTCGCCCATTGACCGCTGAGATAGGCTCCAGCTCCCGACCCAGAAGGATAAGCTGCTTAGAAAATGTGTTTTCTGGAACTAACTAACATCAGATTAGCTAGCCCAGTTAGTGATGCAGCTGTGCCAAGCTGTGCTATTGCTGCCTTCTCAGCCATGTCCTTAACACGTTGTTAGCAATGTGCTCATGTTCAAGTACCTGTGTTTTAGAGTAGCAAAGTATAATACAACATCCTCGCAAATAAGAAACAACTGTGCATTTCAGTGAATTGTTGGCCTGTATATTTTTTCTGTCTTCTTCATGAAATGTAATGGATAACTGAGTGTTTTATTTTAGTATTCAAATGGTTAACTGAGCACTCTAGTACCTGTGCACATGCCTAATATTCAAATATCTGCCTTCTCCATCCAGGTTTTTTGTGCATTTGCAAAATTTGCAAGGAAAAAAACAGCCCTCTAAAAACCCTGTGCTAATCTCAGGATCTAATTATTCTGTACTCTCTCTTTTGCTCTCACCCACGTGACACTTACTTTTACCCTGTGTATAAGAAATTAAATGCTATCTGTACTGTATATAAATGCTTACAGCTTGAAAGAGTTAGTGTATTTGTTGGGGTCAGAAATTCTAGCTCCTAGCGTCATACCCTGCTAATTCAAAGCTTTTGACACGCCATGTAGTCTCATAGACGAAGCTGACCCTAGCATGTAAGGCTCAAGTGTGCTTTTGGTCTAACAATGCAGCACACCCACACACCCTGCTGCTGACTGGCTTTACTTACAGTCCAATTTGAACCCAGCTTGCAGTGCTATTCTGTACTCAGCACTGGAATATGAACAGCTTGACTAATAGAACAAACATGGCTGCATGGTATTTATGACTCAGACTGCCAACGCACACACGGTGCCCTCCACTTCAGTCCCCTCCAGCCTTCCCTTTTAGTACACTCTTCACATCTCTCCAGCGTTCCCTCTGTGTGCACACAAATACACGCTCCTGCCCTTTTCTGCTTCCCTTTTGGGTACACCAAGCGCACCAACAGGAATATGCACTTCTGCTCTTTGGAAGCCTCTTTATCAATACACAGTTGCCCTCGTGCACATACTTGCACTCTCCATGTTGATTACGCGTCTGTGCGCACACACTCACACACACCTAGTTCAGCTCCCAAAGGACAGACATTGTTTACCAAGTCTTGGTCTCTAAAGAACCTTAATGAAAGCTTCATTCCTGTGAAGAGATCCGACAGTCCATCAGTTCATTTGGACTTCACTTCATGTAATAAGATCCTCATAATACGTAATGTCCTTATGTCAAATGTAAAGGAACCATAGAGGGTAGAATGCAGAGAGATTAATTAGTATTTTACTAAAGCAAGCTTTGTAAGATTTGAAAAATCAAGACTTGTAAATCACTCTGATCGTCAGTGGGAATGTGCCGATATTAAAAGTAAATAAATACATAAATAAATAAATAATTGCCTATATATGATATTGTTTTAAAAAAAAAATACTACATGCCTAGGCCTGGCCTGTCATAATTATGACATAATTGCCTGATCACAGTTATTAGAGATGATCACAGTTACTTAAGCTGCATCAAACAGAATATGAATTGGGGGTGTTGGGTTACTAATTTTTTAGTATGCATGTTTGCAGAATTAGTTTTTTCTTGGTTATTTTTTTACGATAAAGAAAAAAATTTAAGCAATGCTTGACTACCCAAGATAGACGCATATGATGAAAAAGAAAAGACAAAAATCATTAATCGCAATTACTGATATGACCGTTAATCTCTATGTAAAATTTCTAGATCGTAATAACCCAAACATGTACAATGAATATTACGGCTGAACGATTTAGGAAAAATATCTAATTGCGATTTTTCTGATTGATATTGGGACTGCGATTAAAATTGCGATTATTTTCTGTCCAGACCTGTTATTTTGGCCAAGAAGACCAGAACATCCACTTTTTCTGGCTTCAGACTTGAACACTGAACATGCCAGACTGCTAGTTAGTTGTGGTTGTGATGTCACGGCATATAGTTGTTTGGTTGCTTCTGATTGGTCTAACTCATCTACAGGCAATTTATAATCTCTGATATTAGGTTAATGTTACCCAATTAAGACATTATTGTTAATAAAAAATGGACTATAATTAAAATCCCAGCTCTTGCCATTTGAAAATTGCAGTCTTTTTAAATTTTGATAAAAATAATTCACTTTAAGCCCTAGTGAATATGCAGAAGTTTGGAGTGAAAGTAGGTTTACACATCCTCTACGGAGACCACACTTGTGCATGTTTTAATGCACAATTACTAATTATTTGCTGAATTTAACACTAACAGTAAAAAGTTACGGTGCGTTTTATATTTTGTTAAACTTCAATAAATAAATAGACATTTGCACTAAAATTTGCACTGTTTAGGTCTGTTCTACATACAGAACATGTTAACTTATTTCCGCTTAGAAAATCAATAAAATATGTATTTTCACTAGAGGTGTTCAAATGTTTGCATTCAACTGTACCTTAGGTTTTCAAAGTGTCCACAATAACAGTACTGAGTTTTGAATATTGCAGTATACCTTACTACTGAATATCAGCACATGTCTAGAGGTCAGTACATTAAACATGAACATTCCTGACACAATGGCACAATACCACTTTTTTTAGTTTACAGATACCCATATTGAAACTTAGAGTATCTGCCGATACAGAGCCAATATTTTTTTCCTTTAGAAACTATTAAGCTTTAAAATGGCTGTTTTTATTTGAAACTCTTCACTCAAGATCTAAAAGTAGGCCATCATGCTAAAACTACTCAAATACCCCACAGGAGGGAAAACACAACTAACAGCTGATCTCTGATCCTGCATTTTCAGCCGACACTGGGCCGATATCGATACCTGGTTTGCTGATACCTGAACCCGATCAGATTTATTCTTTTTTCCTCCAGTATAGTGGAGGTTTCCTGATGCTGGTAACGGAAAATTTTTACTTTTTTTGTTTAAAATAAAAGGCCACATTATATCCAGATGATTTAAAATGTTAGATGAACGTAACATTAGGAGTTTTGTCCAAGGTCTCTTACTGGCATAGTGGTGGTTTTCCTGCCTGAATGAGAAATAAAACCCCTGATCTTCAGTGTGTGGAGCTCTGCTGTTATCCACTGTGCTGTCCATTCAGTTATTGGCGCTAATTATCGACTGAAATTCCTAATTGAGACCTGTACTTACATTTTCCTATTTATCATGGAAGTGTTTTCACATGTACTAGAAACGCCATTGTCACACATTCAAGCTCTTACCCTTAACTTCTTACATGTGCTTACCAGACAGTATGGAAGACAAGTACAGACCTGTGGGTGACAAAAATCTCCATTCCTGCAGGGACCTTTATTCTGTACAGCAGTGCATGCCTTACTGTAAAAGTAGTCTTTTGTAAGAGATGTGTCCTTCAAATAAAAATGTCATTACATATGAATGAATTTGTTTAAATCAAGTGCCGGCACTTCAGACCTCTTAAATATAAGTTTGAGAATGAACCAATCGTTTTTTTAGAGCAGGAAAAACATGGAGCTGTGTAGTGCAGCTGCAATTTTCCAGCAGTAGCTTGGCTGATGTACAGTTGTAACTTGTATAGTACAGAGTAACTTGTCTTGTACAATAATAGTAGTAAGAGTCAGTCAATTTAATAAGTCACACTACAAGTAACACGATAAAGGATCATGTTACTTTGCTAATGTTGAAATGTTTTAACTTTAATTCTTGAATTATGAATTAATTTCAATTTGTCTTTTGTTTCAAGCTTTAGGGCTGCAACAAATGTTCAATTTGATTAATATTCATTTAATTTGATAATTAAAAAATTAGAAAACGGCAAAGCCATTTAAATAACGAGCACTTTCACCACGTAACCCACGCATGTTGGTTACTTTTATTACTGTGAATAAATGAGTGTGCTGGCTAGCTAGCTGTCTAAAGCTATAGGAAAATGATTCAGACTGCAACCGGCCATAAAGTCAACATGACTGAGTTTGGTGTGTTTTTTTTGAGCAGCTTAAAAATCTTCATAATGCCTCCCTCACTGATAGTAGTTAACCAGTAGTTTTCATTTTTAATCTGATGGTTAAAAAGCCTCTGTTGTCTGTTCTTTCCTGCCCTGCTGTTCAAAAAGAGGCTGCTGCATTAGGCAGGATTTCTTATAGAAAATTCAAAAAGGTCAAAATTATATTTAATTGAATATATTGGATACTTGCAGCCCTTCTGAAAATAAAATCCTCACAGAAGGTGACATGCAGCACTTCTGACACACTTAACATTGTCTTATCATGACATTTCAGTGTATGTCACTGTGACATAATGCTGATAATATGACATAAATGTCACTCATAAAAGTGTCATGACAACCTAATGTCAATAAAAAAATGAATGTCACCTGACAGGTCTTCTAAAAATGTGACTTCAGAGTTTCCAAAAGCAGCCTTTATGCCTTTTTTAAATGTTTATGTGGGTTTAAGCTGGTTTCATAGGAGTCATGTTGCCTTATGAGCACTGTACTACAGTGTACTACTGTACTACAGTTACACTAAAGTGTTGAGTGTGTGTGTTACGCTGGTACACACACACACACACACGAGCCAGCAGCAGTGTGCCCTCGAGCGGGTGAGTAACTGAACTTTCACTCGCCCCACAGCTGGACTTCCTCAACACACTAGGGTTCAGTCATCCACACACACACACACACACACACATATAAACACATGGATTTTCACATAGAGTAGGAAAGGGTTGATGGAGGCTAGAGAGGAATGAATGATCGTTTTTGTATTGAAGTCTGAAAGAGTACAATTTCTAAATCCTTTGTTATTCGGTGTTGCTTTAAGTGTTAAGTAGGGAAATTGAATCTACTAACGCAGAGCTTGTGAGCCGGTAGTTTGGCACACTATATTCAACATTCAAGTCTAAGGTTTGTATGTGCATTTTAATTTTAATATTTTTTTGGTAAAAAAGGTCTGGAGCTTAATTCCTAGTACATAATTGCATTTAAATCTCAATATTGATCAGAAAAATTGAAAATGTATATTTACCCCAAATCATTAAGCTCTAATGGGAACTAGGGAACTATACACTAGTCAGAATGATCCAACAAGACAACTTTCTACGCCGTTGCTATGGAGACTGCTGAGTGTTCCCATAGGAGATTTTTTTTTTAGGACTATGTCACTCCAGCTATTTACCACCAAAAACACATGTGCGTGTGTTTGTTTTTGCATCCAGCAAACACAAGCACATGCAGACATTGTGCAGAACCTGCATATGATGAGTTTTATATAATTCTGGTTAATGCAGATATATGCAGGTGTACAGATATAAGTGTGAAATCTGCTTTTCTCACTGTTAGGCTGCTGTGCTGCGAGGAATGATGATTCTGATAAATATGCAAGGGGTTTTCTACAGAACTTGAAGTCCAGATGGGTCTATCAATAAAAACGCAGGGTGTGATACTTACATAGTCTGTAAGATGAAGATTAATTGTTCCCAGTGTGCTCAGCTAATAGATGCGATTTTAATTAAATGCTAAGATACAGTGCATAGATGAAAACTTTTAAGTGCAACATAAATGATAGATAAGATCACTCTGTAACTGTGTGATTCCTCATGTGTTTTTAACATTTGTTTGTTATAGAAAGTAAATGTTAATTGTTAATTGAATAGATAAGAAATTGTAATTATAAAAGAAATTATAGTTGAATTGTTTACTTTGTTAATTATTTGACTTATATTTAAGTATTTATGTAAATCTGATTTAAGAATGATCTTCATACAGTTCATATACTATGTATTAAGGGAGACTATTCAGTTTCAAATGAAATTGATCATCTGTGCAAATTGTGCCACTTTTAATGATTATATACTATATATATTATTATGTTATAATAATAATAATAATAATAATAATAATATATATAACACATATAATAAACTGTAACTCCAGTATAGTAGTCTGGAGTTCAAAAGGAGGTGCTGTTAGCGCCCATGTCGCTTTAGCTTTTGTCATTTAAAGACAGGACACAGCCATGTTTGCATTAACAACTTTCAGAAACAGAGGTAGCAAAGTTTATTATCTAAAGATATTACATTACTCTTCTATATTGCGTATTATTGACGTGATTTCCATTAAAGATCTTCATTAAGTCAGTACATGCTAAAAAGTATGTAAGCTAAAGCATAAAAATGCAGAACTCAGCTGTAGAGGACCACTTTTCTGTTTCACTGTTGATCTGCTGCTGCTCAAACTGTTTGAACACTTCTGTGCTGACCACAAAAAGGACACAAACTTCTTCGTTGACATCCAAATTGTTTGTTGGATTTTCGACTCTTTGACCTATTTAATCTTTTGCTTACGCAAAATTTTCACCCTTTTTTCTATGAAAGTGCCACTTTTTGTTGAGATTTTGTTGCATCCCTACCAATTACTAATTTCCTGTTCAGGCAAGAAGTTAAAAAAGGGTGAACGTGTATCTACATTTATTGCAAAATCATAATTTCTTTCTTTATGAGATGTTTGTGAACAGTTTTATTTTATTTATTTATTTATTTTGGAAGCTCTCCTTTTATGAAGTTAAATCTAGTAAAAGTGTTTTCTTTTGCTTATCGTATGCTTAGGATCAGCTCCAGGAATACATGATGTGCCTGACGTTTAGTAGACTTTAAAATATATGGAAAATCTATCAGTAACTTTATTCTATTAAATCCCACAGCAGTAATGTGATTATATTGAGTTGTTTTTGATGTGTGATATAGTGGGTTAATTAAGTGTCCCCACCATAACCGTCTGACTGTGTTATGTATATTCAAAGATGACTAGCGTATTTAAAGTAATTCGTCCTTCTGTCACGTCTTCCTCTAAAGAGTATAAAGCTAATAACGAGACTCTGTAAAAGCTAAACATCCTCTATTCATAGTCATATGCAAAAGTTTGGCCGCCTCAGTCAAATTACATGTTTTTTGTTGATTTTCTAAGTGAAAGTGACTTAACACATCCTCTACAGAGAACACACTTCTGCAGGTTTTAATGTACAGTTACTGGTTATACAGCGAACGCCACTTGCATATTGTTCAAATAATTGATTAAAAAGAAAAATTACCGCATATAATGAGATGCATATGGAGAACCGTAGCAATCAGACTTTTAAATTAACAAGAAGATTTGTGCAGATCATCTGTTAAATATTATGGCAAAAATGTACACAGGGAGAAAGACTCTCCACAGTCTTTTTTTTCTTTTTATCCCTGCCTTCTTTACTCTCCTTTTCTTCCCCTCACTCTTATCTGCGTCTCCCATCTCCTCTTACAAACTGCAGCACGTCATTCAGCTACTCAAATGAACTTGCTTGTTTGTGGTGGGGAAACAATGCAGCGTATGAGTCGGGAGCTCGTTTGAATAGAGCTGGAGTTATCTGATGCACATTTGCATATTCGGACACGGGGGAGGTAGCCAAAATTAGACGAGAAAAAACAAACATTAAAAAAACCCACAAATATAAACAGGAGTCAGAAGCTTGTTTGACGGAACAGTAGAACCTCAGAGACTCGCAGTAGACGAGTCAAGCATGACCAGAGAGAGACAAAGTAGAGACTGATACGCAAACGGTGGCAGAGACTCGGATCAATGCTACGCAGCGTTAAGTACAAAAGATACACAGGCAGAATCAGATTAGGGATGACAATAAAGGCCAGATGAAGCTTTGGAGTGTCATAATACACCAGATTACAACAAAAACTTTAATAAAGCAGATAGAACAGTCTGTATGGGGGGGTAACAGTATTTGCATTTTCATGGATGGGTGTGTGTGTGTGTGTGGGGGGGGGTGTGATTTTAATGGCGTCCTGTCAGGATTGCTCACTGCTGAGGCGAGTCAATGGTGTATTTCACAGTTTTCTTCCTTTCTTTCCGGACTGCCACTGCTCGAGCAGCCGCTTGTGGTCTGTTTGTGTACGCGTGTTAACAGCAGGTGGTCTTTTCCCGCTCATGATCAACAAACTGGGCTTTGCTTTTTAAATCATGTCATACTTTCACTTGTGGTGGGCGATAAGGATAAAATATCATATGATACTTGAAGATATGTTCTTGATGCTTGATATGCTCACAATATTTACTTGAAAAAGACAAAAAAGAAACAGTGGTGCCACAAAACAATGCTACACTATAAGAAAATATGAATACAATGATGTAATGAAATATGCAGTTGGTCAGCATCAGATGCCAAACTCATTTACTCATACTCACAAAAATTCACCAATACCAACGTCTGATACCCGCTGATACTATGTGACGTCATTCAAGTGTACGCTGTCACACTAATGAACAAATGACTCAAGCTGATGGTGAAGGAGACTCTGCTCACACAGAGAAGTGTTACTGACTCCATGGAGGTCAGACACAACGTCGCTGGTCACTTTAAACATTCTGCCTCAGCAAGTTCCCACCAGGAGTACACTGTGCGATTTTAGCCTGTTTTTCAACATACCAACACAAGCACAACTGCTTCCTCAATATGGGTGGAGACACGTAGGCCAGCTAAAAGGAGGCGAAAAGGTCGACATTTCCTACCAAAGTTGTCTGTGCTGACTTTACTCTGACTGTATAGAACTGTGAGGTATAAATGTTATACTTATTCAATGCAGGCTGTAGAGAGGCCATATTGTCCTACTGATGGATCTGACTGATATTTCAAACGGTGATATAGTGATAAATCACGTCATTGTTGCCATATGCTTTTCTGAGAATATTGTGGATTTTTCTAGCACTTAAACACTGAACAACTGCATGTTTGGTTACAAAAAGTGCAGACTTTGTCCTGTTTAATTGGATCAAATCATTCGATTTTTATAGTACTTGTTTAAAAGTGGCATTACTTTATCTGTAAAAGAAATACCACGTTTCAAGACAACTTATTGATATATATCGGGCAGTTACATTTGAGGCACTGATACCTGATGAAAATCATATATCATTGTTTTATTAATTTTACTACGTTTGCAATAATACACCAATAAGTCCTCTGTTATGCTAATCCAGGTGAATCTAGTTCCAGTTTCTACATTTTCTAAATGTTGATGTATCTGCACTGGTGTTATCATCAGCACATATGTACCTCAAAATATATAAAGGATATAAAATATTGGCATCGGCCCAATGTTCCCATGTCGATGCATCCCTAGTAATCTGTCACGACAAAGACAAATATCGTCAGGTTACCCATAAGCTTGATCCGACTTAAGATAGTGTTGTGAATTGTCAATAGTTTTCAGTTATTGTGATTATTAGTCAAGTTTTGTGATTTAAATGTCCAAAAAACAGGCCTTCTGTATCTTTAAGAACTAATTATATTTAACATATAATGTGTAATGTTAGTTCATGTCCTGAATCAGCCTAGTGATGTTCTTCTTTACTCTCTCTTTCCTGCCCTGAGAGCAGCCTACATGTCAGTTATTGTACTGGATCTATGAGAGCAAAGGTTACCCTTATTGACAAAAGGCATACATTAGGATTAGTTTGAATGATCATAACTGCTGTCTGGTTGTCATTGCTTCATGATAGTGAGGCAGTATTGTGATACAGTTAAGATATTTACAGACACAATTAAAGGTGAAGTTTTCTCCTCTGTTTCAGAAATACAAGACAGCCAAGGGGACGTTTGTAAGGAAACTTGTCACTGCTGTACATGCTGAAATGGAGAACAGATCAAGCTGTAATTCAGGAGATGTAGATCCTGATGAAGAGTCAGAAGTGGTTTTTCAATGAAAGAGAGCTTATTATTCTGAAAAAGTTGTAAATGAACAATGTGTCTAAACTGTGTCTGTTAACGTCAGCTAAATGTAGTTTTAATGTAGAGAAAACAGTGTGTGGGTTTGGGTGTGGTTGCCGCTGACGTTTCCTCTGGTTTTGAGGTTTTTTAGCTTTAAACCTTAATGTAGTAGATATATTTTGACCTACTTTTCTAATTGACCTAATAAGAACCCATAATAAATTAGACATGTTAGACAATGGAGAAAATATTTACAGTTTGTTTTTAAAAAGGTTTTATTTTATTGTTTTTGCTTCTGGTTATTTAGGCGTATTTCAGTTGATAATGTTATGATTGGGGTAGGGGAGAGATCCTTTATAGTTAAGTTGTAAATGTTTAGTATATGAAATCATGTGAAAATGAATATTATATAGACCTTTTTTACATTTTCCAGCAGTTTTCAGTAGCTTACAGTTTTTAGCTACTTAGCAAAAATAGCATCTAAATAGAGAAGTTTGTGTGGGTGTGCACACACTAGGACTGTTTTTGTTGTACTGTGAGGGTTTTGTACAGATGTTAGCCTCTATAAATGAGTGTGGAAGTTGCCCTGTCATGCATGGCTGTGTAAATCCTGAGAGCCAGCTGCTGAAATGTGATAAGTGTGTGTGTTGGAGGGGTGGGTCTGTTGTATTTGTAGTGTTGAGTATTTGTCAGTTGTTCAGTTTTTTTTATTTATTTTTTATTTATTTTTTTGTAATTTTTATTTTTTTTTTTACTTAAGATCAAAGAAGTTTGATGCAGATGATACCTGTAGACCAGGGGTATCCAATCTTATCTGCAAAGGGCCGCTGTTGCTGCGAGTTTTCATTCCAAGCAAGCAGGAGCACACCTGATTCCACTAGTTTAAGCAACGGCTCGGCCGTCAAACAAATGATCATGTAACCTCCTGCTTTGTTGGAATGAAAACCTGCAGCCACACTGGCCCTTTGCAGATAAGATTGGACACCCTGCTATAGACCCTTAACTGTACACACTTAGAGATGGATCTTCAAGGGTTCTTTAGTAAATAGTAGTACTATTTTTAACCATGAGTTCTATACAGACCCATTTGCATGCTTAAAGGGTTCTTTGCATGGTGAAATGGTTCTTCAGACTGATGGAGAATGTGCTAAATGTAGTTCTGTATGGAACTTTTTCGAAAAGGATTCTGTTTAAAATGAGCTCTTCTATCGTTACATGCTTGACATTGTAAGAATAGAAAAATCCTTTGTGGTGTTATACAGAACCATTTTTAGCCCTTCACTATAGTATTGAACTAATTTGGGCAGTGCCAAATAAGTATTGAAATCTGATACCAAGTCCTGATTAGGAGTCATAGTTGATGACTCTTGCCAGTCCGAGAGTCATTGAGCTAGATTTATCCACTACGCAATCACTGTGGTCAATAATGCCAGCTGGGTTTTCAGCCCATCCAGCTGGACCCTCTTATGAACCTAAGCATGTGATGTCAGTCCATAAAGACGTATTACTGAGTCTGAAGAACTTCCGCCAAATCCAACCTGACAACTCTAGAATGGTTTAGGCTGTACAGCAGTGCAAGGGCACCATGTTAAAGCATATTACTACCACAGTAATACTACTTCTGTCGTTAGAACCAAAGGAAATCTTATTTAGTGTAGCATTAATTAATTTTCATTTCACCTCTCAGTGCATAGTGTTCTGTTTTGCACTGGAAATGTAAGAGCGGTGAGGAGTAAACATAGACTATAGTTAGTGTCTTACTGTAGCTGTATACATAGTAGTTGTAGTATTAACAAGGCCAGTGAAAAAAGCAGCTCCTTGGCTGTCATATTAGTCTTTTTATGAATGAACGTTGAAGTAGGAATGCTATACCTACTCCTAACTCTTTTGTGCTCTCCCTCTACTTTCTCTCTCTCTGCTCTCTCCTTTCTGTTTTCTTCTCTTAATAATTACCCTCTATCTCTCTCTTCCTCTTTATTTCTCTCACTCTCACTCACTTGACTTCTGAACAGAGTTATTTTCGGCTCTTATCACAGTTGCAGTCGCCCACGTCTATTGCATTCCTGCCGCGCCTCTTTCAGAGCACAATATACACGCAAAGAAGGGTTAGTGATACACTTGAAGGCATTTCCACAATATAAGTCAAGATATTTAGCTTTGTTCCTGTGCCATATTTAAAAATGGCTGTGAAAAACTGAGTTGGAGGAGTTAAACATTTTGGAAAATAAACTGTTTAAGAAGTAACAGAAGGGAAAAAGAGAGAGATAAAAACAGTTAAAACTAATAAAAATAAGATATGATAATGGACTAACAGCCAATGATCGGTTTGCTCCTACGCAGTTTATGCAGTTACTATACACTAGAGATTCACGATCAGAAACAGCCAAGATCGGAGTCAGCCAATTATTTTTCTTTTGGCCAATCTGTGTTATAATTTTACAATTTAACCTGTTGAATGTCTCCTTATTTTTGCCTGAAATGGCATACCCACAGTAAAAGGAGCACTGTTCCCTCATACTTTGGACCACAGTCATGATCTTGGTCTCATTTGAAGGTTAACACTCTTGAGTTTTTTTCCCAACTGCCAGATTAATTGTATCAATTACTGACACAGAGTAACAGAGGCCAGAGTGGAAGAGTTTAATTTTGTCTGACTCATAGATCTCTAAACTAATCCCTGACCTTTGCTGTGTCGTCAAGACCACATGAACCCATTGGATTATGATGTCTTTGTGAATAGATAAATATGTAAATATATGGCTAAAACTAATGTCTGCACCATACAAACTAAGGGACTAAGGGATAACGATGTGCATACTTTCAGGTTTGATGCCATTTTCAATTCTGAGGTCAGTTTAATTTGATTTTCAATCATTTATTTGATCTAAAGAGCTCTAATTAGATACTAATCAGATTTTTAGGGCCTGCTGTGTCACCCATCTTACAAAATAAATCACAAAAATCACAACCCCTAGAATTGGAAAGCCCAGCTATTTGGGTGTGGGTGACTGCATAGCATGAGCCCCTCTTACTTCCTGCCCACTTTGCTCTAAAAGGCATCCTCCAAATGCCAATTTCAGATGTGATTTTATTTTTTTTTAATAGATAGTGTTCAAAAGCATCACCCTTATTGACACCACCATATTGTTGACATACAATTGATCATAGATAATAGAGCCACTGTTTACCAGCGTTAGTTAATAAGGAGTCCTGACTGATAAAATATAGCCAAAAAAGTGAATAGAAAATAGAATTGAAAATTGAACTGAAAATCATGCTAATAGTGTGCATAAGCTGTGTGTGGTGCAAATTTGTGGTTTTATGTACCAAAATTTGTATGGTTTTATGTATCCCATGCCATTTTTGTTACTATGCTTTAAGACTGATAAGATAAATGAGCTTTGTTATGATTGGTTGTCCTGTACTATGCTTCATTCAAAAAGCACTCAGAACTGAAACACTTATAACTTCAATATGAATGGGCAGAGCTGAACTACTGTTGACATAATGTAGTGTAGGTGGGTATATGTAAATGTATATGGAGTTACTTCCCGTGACATCACACAAACATAGGACTTGTTACGGGCTGTTTTTGCAGCTTCGTTTCCATATGTGGATTGTGTGTACTGGGAAGTGAACAGCATGTTTTGAGATTTCCATACTACCTCAGACTCCTTTTTGGAGGCACATATTCAGCCACTCTTTTAGTTGTTCTGTATTGAAAAATGTGTCGAATTGAGACACCACCGTGTCATATCCAACTGAATTTTGAATTTTGTGTATCATTACACCTATAATAATGATAACATGTAGTCATATTGCTCTCCTCTAACACACAGACCCCTGTATCACGATCTCTTTTCTGTTCTCTCTTTCTGGCTGTCTGTTTTTTCTACCTGAGCAAGCGGCCTAGCCGTGAGTGGGTTAGGGCTCAGGTGTGGGATTTGTTAGGATAGCCGTAAGCTTTTGAAGTGCACCTCTTTCTCCTCTGGCTGCCACGGCAACACTGACTGCATTAGTCAGGTCAGTGTCTGCATGAGCGTGCGAGTGATGTGTGTACTGTACGTGTGAAACCAGATACCACTCTCTCTCTTGAAGATGCTGCAGTGTGCGTTTAGATTTTGGAAATTCCATCACACATCAGTTTTGCAGGTCTAACACATGCATGCACGTTCATGCCACATGACTCCATAAATAGAAACACTTGTGTACGTGCATACACACACACACACACACACACACACACACACACACACACACACACACACAAACACACATCTCCAGATGCTCACAGTTTTATTCTTTCAACAGTTTCTCTTTTCTTGTTTCTCTTCCCTCTTTTTGTTAATTTGCCTTGCATGCAAATTTGTACCTTCGTTTCATTACTCCTGGATGCCAGGGCCGTCACATTTTGCATATTTACGCCCTTTTATTACCATGATATTTGAATAAATGAACAATCTTGCATTAACTCGAGAGCATTTTATTTCAAAGATGGAAGCTGCATTTTCTTTCTTTTTATGCATTGTGTCGGTGGCTCAGTCTCCGTGAGTGACATTTGAAGCTTTCCACCATAGCGATGAATCAGCCTCTCTTTGATGTTGAGTGGTGTGTGTGTGTGTGTGTGTGTGTGTGTGTGTGTGTGTGTGTGTGTGTGTGTGTCTCACAATTATCACACCAACCTGAGAGCTGACTCACAAGCTTTTCTCAGGAATGCTTGAGGGACCACAAAAACTTGTCGAAGCCTTTGTCTGATGAACAGACATATCTTTGCTTGAATCTCTCTCAATGACAATTTACTGCAAAGAGAACAATGTAAAAAAAAATAAAATCTTCCATTAACCTGAAAGTGTCTGGCCGGGTGTGTAAAAATATGAATTTTTGTTCAATTTTTTTAATGACAATGGAAATATACTAGATATTAATATGAAGAATAAACTCTCTTTTGTATGTGAAGCAACATCAGCTAACCGTGGCAGAATTAGATTTTTAGGCAATAATAAAATAATCCTCATTTGTGGTAAAATAAAGCTTTTCTGAGCATTCTAACACTAACTAATAGTTTTAACAATAAATGGTTTTAAACGCTGTAATAAATGTACAACCGCTAATTCATCCGACCTTTATCCCTGAAGATCAGCGTGCAAACTGCTGGTCACCATAGCAACGCAGACAATCTCACCTAGCTAGTAGCTAACGAAAGGGCAAAGAAAACAAGATCATTAAGATAATTTCAAGACAAACATCTATAATTTAGAAACAAACTTTCCTGCTGGAGATGCGAGAAAAGCAGCTATAGCCGAGCTGAAGCTTAAAGCAGAGCAAAGTAAGTCGTTTTCGTTTATATTATATTTTAGTCTATACTAGTACATTAGCACATACTGAGACGTATTTACTGCCAAGATGGTAAAATATTACTTAAAATTAGTAAAATGGACATAAACTCTTCTTAACATTTGGCTTGCCCACCCCTGGCCTAGCACAATGAGTCATGCATAATGATGTTACCACATTTTGGTTTACGTGTTGCAGCAGCATTCAAATACAACATGAGTGCACTTACCTGCCTTTTTATATCATTGTATCTATTGTTACTTACGATCTTGGCAGATTGTGGTTGCTCGTTGCTTTCATAAATATAAAGCTAAATTTAGTGGTGTTTTTTAGCTTTTGGTTTTGCAGTCATTACTGGTAATGGGTGCCAAATTTGTTATTTCCATTTCACCAAGCTGGAGTGGGTAGTCAGGTTGCTTTTGACTGCTCTTCTGTGTGGGTGAATTTGCAGATGGATAAACTGCATGAATAGTCATGCAGCTGTTGATGTGTGCGCACACACACACACACACACACACACACGCACCCCATGACTGATTGAGCTTGCAGAATGATGAGTGACACATTGCCATGGAAACATCTGTCTATTTATAGTTGCTGCCTGTGTACAGTAATGAATGAAGTCAGTGGTGTATTCATGAGGACACATGTGGGACTTTTTCATTTTTCCCTCTGAGCACAGAAGCCTGTGTTCATCCTCAATTCATTCCTCCTTTATTTCAGACGCCCTACATCAGGTTCTCCCTCTTCCCTTTCCCTCCCTCCAGGCTGAAAGAACAATCTTCATGGGAATGGCCGGTTTATTTTTAGATGCTAAACTAGATAATCTGTAATATGATTTTTAATGAAGGAGACTCCTATTTTTTACTTTGTCACTTTTAAATGGCTGCTTGTCTTTTGACATAGACAAGTGAAAGTGTGAACCGGGATGCGTCTCGTTTTGTGGCGTATCTTATATCATCATGAAAAACATCTATACTTTTTAACTTGAGACACGGTGTTGAAAGAGTTGTCCCTATGAACCTTCCTTTGTTATTCTTTTGAAATGTATACAGCATCTACAGTACCCCCTTGAAACAGTTCCATATCAGGAAGACTAGCTAGGCTTCCATTCATGTGTAAAGCATTTTGTATTCTAATAGTCAAGGCCAGACACGTTTTTAAGCTGTGCATATGTGTGTATGTGCTTTGTAATTGGCTTTGTAGCAGAGTGGTTAAGTCACTAGTTCTATACATGAGAGAGTGTTCAAAATTCACCCATTCAGGGAAGCACACCACTGTTCCATTCTCACCATCTAATTACGCCACTGTGGCACTGTTTTGTGTAATGTTATTTGAGGCATTCTGTCATCGCAGCCCTTAATGATGTGTCTATTATGGAAACTCGTATTATGATAACAGTAAAAATATGATTAAACATGCCGCTCTAATTTGTCTTCTGCATCATTTGCACATTATATTGCTGCTGGTTATGTGGATGTACAGCCAGACAGCACTGGAACAGAAAGTTACCTTCAGGACTGACATGACCTTTGTAGAAAAATAGAGCAGATTTCCTGCTCTGTGGAACTTGGTGAGCTTTCATCATCATCTAGTGTTTAGTACAAAATTTTGATCTTTTTTAGGCCTCAGTGGTGTTATGGGGTAATGTGTGCTGAATGGGGTCAATAACAAGGTGTGTCTAACATCATTGAAAATAGCGACCCCGTTTCCTGCATTCTTTGTCATTTGGGACACTGTTGAACTGGGTCAGTCCAAAACATGAATACTTGGAAGATCTAGATCTGAATCTAGATTTCAAAACTTCAACAGTAACAACTCAAGGTACATGAGTTGCCTGGACTGAAATTCAAAGCTCGGTAGAAATGCTAGTTGATATACTGTTGATATTCTCACAGGTGTGTCAGCAGTAACGTGGAACGATGAAAGTAGTTTTATACTAGCCAGTACAGGTGTCATTATCAACCAGTAGAAAATGTAGCATCAGATAACAGAGGAAAAACAAGAGGTCTCATCTGATTCTGTTACAGATTTAGCCTGAAGGCATCACAGAACATAAAGTTCATCATGTGATAACAGCAGCCACATGTAGTCTAACATTAACATAAGAACAAAGAGTAGCTTACTCAGCATTGTACTAGAAATATAATCCCTTTGTCTGAAATATTCTCATTTTACACAGCAGTATTTGCAAGTGTTTTTGTTTCTGTGCTTTGAAAGGGTTTAACTGAATCAAAAAGCTGCAGTTTTGTCGTCAGTGGATTGGCTGTATATTTTGTCCTGGTTTTTGAGGCAGGTTTGAGTGCGATACTTTCAGAGTGTTCAAGTGCTTCAGTTAAAAATTGTAAAGGTTTTTAGTGATACACTTTCTGTTTCCTGGAGGTATCAGATTAGTCTCATCTTGTAATGAGAGTACACTTCTAAAGTCAGCTTGTTAAACTCTTGGTGCTTGACTGAAAAAATCCACTGCAAATGAGAGAACGCCCCCTATAAAGCCGCCCCCAAATGCCTCTAGTCCTTGGTCTTTCAACAACCAGGGTGATCAACACCACAAGCAAAACAAGCTAGCTAGTGAACCGCTATTGTTAGCTAACTGAGCAGTTTTTCCCTTGTAAGAGATATGTTTATTTTACCGCATGTAACGTGTCCTCCACACACAACACATTATATTCTATGTATCTATTTTGGTTACACTACTGTTACGCTTCTGAATAGTGGAACCCAGTTCCACCTTTTATTAGACAGTCAAGCTCAGTGACACTTTTAAGAAACGTTTGGAATTGTATCTTTTTAACTTAGAGTTTGATTAAATTTTACGTCTCTTTGGTATTTAGCTTTTCAATTCGATCCGTCACTGTCTTATATGATTTTAAATTAATACTCATTGTTTCTTCTTTTTCAGCTGTGCTAACTAATGTTACATCCATGGGCTAACAGACTTGTTGCCAGTTGGACAGTGTTGACAAGCGCACAATCACCCCCTACTTGAAGCTCCACCTTGACAAGACATTGGTTGATTTAGAAAAGTGACCTTGTTTGTTCTCATCCTAATAAGTCTACACTCCTATTTAGTCCTCATTTAGCCCCAAAATTTCTTATGATTTCTCAGATGTTCTTGTTACAAGATCTCTATACAATACACACCAAAATACACCGCAGAATGCTCTTATTCTCTCTCTCTCTCTTTCTCTCTCTCTCTCTCTCGCTCTCTCTCTCTCTCGCTCTCTCTCTCTCTCTCTTTCTTTCTTTCATTTTCTTTCTTTCTTTCTCTTTTTCTTTCTTTCTTTCTTTCTTCTTCTTTCTTTCTTTCTTTCTCTCTCTCTCTCTCTCTCTCTCTCTCTCTCTCTCTCTCTCTGTGTGTGAGACTAAATGGTCATGTTTAGTGCGTAATAATGGGATTGTGTAATGACATTCAGTCATGACTGCAGGGAAGAGCGAAAGAAGGAGAGAGGGAAGTGGTCTTAAGACAAGCGAACAGTGTAATCCCGTTATGTCACAGATTACCCATCCTCCCTTGTGAGGAAGGGCCAGATGACTGCTCGAGGCAGTCATGCAAAAGCGTTTCTAAGTGGTTCAAACCGGATTACAACTTTGTAAAACGCGATATGATTGGACGGAAAAGTAGAGCGTTGTGAACAACTTTGACTGCAGTGCTCTGGATTACTGTAGAGGAAAAGAGTATCTGATTGGGCCACCAGGGTTAAGGGTTTAGGAAGGAGCTTTGGTTGGAAGAAAGACTGGTAGTAATACATCAACAATGTTTTGCTATTCGAATGCCCCAAAGCCTCACACTCTGTGATTAGAGTCTGGATTATGGATTCTCTATATGAGAGCGGATTTCACGTGCTTGTCCTCTTCGTTCTATCTGCTGTGTATCTCTTGCTTTTGCTTGATTTAGATAAAGCTTGATGTATTTTTTTGTTTGTTTGTTTTATTTGAATACTTTTTCCAGCTCTATTTTAGCTGTATGTATATGTTGCTATGCTGATATGCATCTCTGGTAAAGCCACATGCTGTTAGCTGCAATATTTTACATATTTTCTTGATTTCTCCTCAAATTTTCTACCCCATTTTACTCTGTTTGGCAATAAATATTAGAGGTGGAAGATATAGTAGAAATATGATACCGCGCTACTTCAAGAAATGTTCATTATACGAGACGTCATGATTTTTTCACAGGTATCTGATGAGTTGGAAAAGAGGAAGAAACCAGATGTGCTGCATTTTAAAAAATACTGTTACAAACTGTGTTTTTATTCAGTATTTGGTGTACACTGATGCACTAAATCCAGTATAACGGGACTAATTTGCTCTCTGTATAGTGAAACATGCAATTGGTCAATGTTCTGATGAGTGCTGATGATATACACAATATGTTCATATATATATATATATATATATATATATATATATATAAAAAACCCTGATATATTATGCTTGTGTATCAGTTCTTGAAGCCTTGTTCATATTAATAGCTGTAACTGCTTTGTTAGATTTCTCTGTGAGGCAGAACATCATTTTCTCTGACCCTCTCCTCTTCCACCCAGTGCCATCAGTCAATACACTTCAGCTCAAAGCGTGTAATGTGGTAATTATAGTTATTAAACACTGCTAAACTCAGGCACCAGAGAAGTCCAGTCAGTTCATTTAGAAAGCAAACATACTGATCCTAAGAGTGCAGTCAAGTGTTGGAAATTGTTATTGCTCTTTAGTAGAAACCAGTAGTAATGTAGATTTCTTAACCTGGACATGCATACATCACAATACGTTATGTTTAGAGATGGCGTGAGACCACTTTTTTCCGATATTAATACCAGTACTCAAACCTTGAATACCATTAATATGCTTTAAAAGGAGCTGCTTTTAATTGAAACAGTTCATTTGCTCAAACTACTTTACTTGCCTTTATGTTGCATGACAAGCAACTCTGTGATATTTCAAGCTAGATTTGATACAGAATCAAATTGGATTTGTTAATTTTTTTTTCTCCAATATCAGATCCACTTTGTTCTATTGATAGCAGCCTGATGCCTATACTGCTCTCTTAATTGTTTTAGTTGTGAGGTTCTGGTGTTTTGTAATAAATAGCTCATTGCTCTAGTGCTTCTCAGTCTCAGTCTTGGAGACTTTGTGCTCTGCAGGTTTCCCTGTTTCCCGTGTTAATTTGCTTTAGATTAGGAAAAACACAAATGTGCAGGGCATGACTGAAACCACTGCTTCGGGGCAGGTGTGTGCAAAGGATTATTGAGTTTCAAAGGTTACCATACCTAAGAGAGAGCTGAGGTGAATCCAAATAGAATTTTTTTTGCCTTTACTGAAACTGTACTGGCTTTACTCCATCAAAGGGGCATAAAGTGATCTGCAAAAGTCAGAGACCACCCTTCATTTATTTAATTTCCGGAAGAAAATTACACAGAAGCCTAAACAACTAAATATAATATAGTTCTTTTTTTCGGTATGTAGTGTGTCCACACACTGTCTGTAAGAACTTTTTACCTTTTGTGAGACGTGCCTTTAGTTTTTCAAAGAGATCTGCAGAGATCTTTTTCCACACTTGCAAAGTTCAGTCTAAAAGTTGGTTGCATTTTCTGCTTCTCACAATCCAAGTAATCCCAATTCAAGCTTTAGACTCATGTGTTTTAGTGTTTTACTGCAAATTTTCTTCTTTTCTGTCTGTTTACTTTTCTCAGTGAGGGCTTCTTAACAGCTGAACATCTTTTCGGACACATAGAGTTGAGTTTTCTTCTCTCAGTAGAAGGATGGACAGAAACACCTGTGTTTTTTTTTTTTTAATATTTTTTTTTTTCGTTTTTTCAGAGCGGAAGAGTAGAGCTTCATTTTCTCCTCTCTCTCAGAGATGAAAACTTTAAGTGCTGTTTATTTGATGACAGTTTAGTGGTCTACCAGGTCTATACAGTTGTTAGGAGTGTGATTTTCTCTGTCTTCTAATGTTTTTTTAAACTCTAGCTTTGTAAACTTCTGGTTTTTCACTTATTTTCATTTGATTTTCCACTTCCTTATGCAAGATTATGTTATATCCAGATGAAATCAGAAATATCTCCTTTAGCCATTTCAGATAAACATGAGGGCAAACTTTGAAGGCGGCCAAGTTGGGCTTGGGTAGTTGCTTGTTTGAATATTAGTGTCTCTTTGAAGAGGAACTCCATATCAGTCACTGCTTTTGGAACAGCTTTTGTTGGACGGACACGTCTGTAACGGGTTTATTAATTGTTAGTGTTGGAGGCTTTGCAACTTTTGCAGTCATGGTGTTCATTTAATATCCTGGAAAAATGCAAAATTTGAGAAGATTTAAGAAATACAGTGTATGATATTTCAAAATGTGTTACTGTTATAATAAACCTTATGTTACAGAAATGGTAACTTTTATAGGAGAGAAAGTTATTTATTATGCATAATTGTAACAACCATTTGGACCATTTCTGTTTGTCTTTTTATCATGAAATGTGCATACAGTGTAAAGAAAAGCTGGTGTTTTCAAATTTAAAAAATTGATTAAGACGTTTTGCTGATGATTTTGTCTGAATCTTTTATATGCTGACATGCTGTTTTCTGTTTTTCTAGATCACCAAAAGTTAGAGCGAGAGGCGCGCATTTGTCGTCTGCTGAAGCATCCCAACATTGGTGAGTGTCATCTCACTTTTGTGCACGCAGCTAATTCATGGTGAACTGCTGCTTAAAGTGCAACATAGTTCTCTTCAAATTCTTACATTTAACCTAATATTTTAAACTAATATCACCTGGAAGCAAACTTGCATAAAAACCTTGTTAGATTTATGAGATGAAAATTATCATGTGCCATTTTTCTCTTGTTTTAGAAAAAATGCGTGTTTCTTTTGAATAGTCGCCCAGAGTCGTCCAGGCCACCAGCAGCTGTGGGCGCTCACCACCTTTAATTAAGCCTATTGTAGCACACTGTGCTTTTGCATTGAGTTTCAAAACAAGCTGCAAAGTTTTTCTTCTGCATTTCCACCATACAAGAAAAGGAATGTGGAGGTGGCGCTGATTACTGGTTTAATTTGATCGTTGTCGTCATAGTAATAATAGTGGACAAGCAAGTCCCGCCTTGGGAGTGTTGTTTTTGAGGGTTGATCAGTAATAAGCCGTCTGTAATTTAGGTTTTATGAAGAGTTGAAGGCTTTATTGATGTGATTTATTGTTGGACAGCCATGTTTGGTGGTTTTTGTGGGGTTATAAAATCTTTTTTTCGTTTTTTTTTTCCTTCATTTTCCACTACATGTCACATAAACAGGGTTGAAACAGAGAAGAGAATCAAGCCACAAGCAGACGGCGTAACACGGTCTATGTAAAACAGTTTATATGAAGTAGCTCTCACTGGTGCCGCATTTATTTTAGCAATTTCTTCATAAAAAAAAATCATGTGATCTAGATTTTCAGTGATCGTGTAGGTTTCTAAAGGGTTCTTGGCTTTCACTTGTGGTTCTATGAGAATCTTTCATTGGTATAGAATGCTTACATTATGTGAAGATTCTGTGAACTTGAAAAGGGTTCTTCTCTTGGTCTTCTCATTCACAAAAAATGGTTCTTTAGAGAATTATCCACTGAAAGGTTCTCTGAGGAACCCAACATGGTTCTCTTATGGCATCACTCCAAAAAAACCCTTTTTGGCATCTTTATTTTTAAGAGCGTAGCTGTATTGCGTTAAAGCTGCACCTCTTCTAACACAGAGTCTCCCAAACTGGAGCGGGTGCTCCCTTTTCGTCCCTGGTAACCGTTGCCGGAAAAGCCTGTGTCCCCTAGTTGCTATGGAAACAAGCGAGAGACATGGTGAATCACTGCTCATCGGAGAAGCCTGAGATACTGATACTAAGGGGGATTCCTCTGCTTTTTCTCTCTCTCTCTCTCTCTCTCTCTCTCTCTCTCTCTCTCTCTCTCTCTCTTTCTCTTTCTTTCTCTGGCGTCTCCCCGTCGAAAGGTCAAGCTGCCTCGTTTCTCTAGGAGGTTGCGTACATACAGACATTTTATCCAGTGCACATTTTCCATCAAGCATTTGTAATGATCTCTTTAGCTTCAATATGACGATTCGCTCTTCATTTCCTCTTTCATTCTTTCTGAGGGAGAGGGGGGCTGGGGGGGCTCGCTGATCTGGAATAAGATGTGCAGGAGGTTAAAATTTCAAAGAGAGACTCGTTTTCAAATGGAAATGTAGATGTGAATAAGCTTTGAAACGTGAGGAAAGAAATACATATACAAGAGCACGATCCTTCATATTATAGTATGTATAAGCTAAAGATGGAGGTCTACAATAAAACCTAGGAGGAGCATCGGGGCGGGGGTAGTATTCTAACATGTACAGATATCCAAACTCTTTATCAGTATTATTTTTACTTAATTGGCTATTCAAACAAGGCGTGCATGGAAACAAAGGAACAAACAAAGGAAACAAAGGAAAACATTATTTATGATGTTATGATGTAAGATATATGTTGGTTTTATTTTATTTCATTGAGTGCGCATCAGTGAAACATACAAAGGTTCAAACACAAGCAGCTGATGCTGCGTCTAACGCTAGGTGAAGATGTTTGTGTAGACTGTGTTATTTAGATGTCTGTATGTCTCTCAGTCTCTCTCTTGGTCTGTCTTTCTCTTGGACTGCCTTTTCTCTCTCTCTTTGTGTGTGTGTGTGTGTGTGTGTGTGTGTGTGTGTGTGTGTGTGTGTGTGTGTGTGTTTATGTAGCTTTACAATGTATTACTGATGGAATATGGAAGAGTCAGAGCACAGCGTGGGAGTTAAAATCCGTGTAATTTGTTTAATGGATGTGTTTTCCTCTCATAGACATCTTCCTGCATTTAAAGCAGTCTCTGATTCTCTCTCTCCCTCTCTCTCTCACTATATATATATATATATATATATATATATATATATATATATATGTATATGTGTGTGTGTGTGTGTGTGTGTGTGTGTGTGTGTGTGTGTGTGTGTGTGTGTGTGTGTGTGTATTTATATATAAAAAGGAAAATGAAATTAGAGTGGATACGTCTGCTGAGTTGAATCTAATCAATTCTCTTTCTCTCTGTCTCATTCTCTGTCTCACTCTCGCTCTCTGTCTTTCTGTCTCTCATTCTCTCTTTCGCTCTTGTTCTCTCGCTCTCACTCTCTCTCACTCATTCTCTTGTTCTCTCTCACAGTAAGGCTCCATGACAGCATATCTGAGGAGGGATTCCACTACCTCGTCTTTGATTTGTAAGTAATTGTAGTGTGTGTGTGTGTGTGTGTGTGTGTGTGTGTGCGCGTGTGTGCGTGTGTGTCTTGGTGACTGTTAAAGGTAAACACACACTGCACTGACACACAGCTCGTGGTCAGCTCCTCCCCTTACCAAATATAGCCAAATTGATGGTACTGGTGGTCTGCTAATGAGCGCTGTTAGCAGTCTGGGTGAACCCACACTAATTGGCTGTATGTGTGTGTATGTGTGTGTGTGTGTGTGTATGTGTGTGTGTATGTGTGTGTGTGTATGTGTGGGGCCAGATTACTATGCACTCCAGCATCTGTTTACCTGAATCTTCTTCCTCTGCTCCAGTGTGCTCCTCATTTGCTTCCCTGTGCAAAAAGCCACCACCCTCACAACCATGAGCAGGGGTGCCCAGTCCTGGTCCTGGAGATCTAAAGCCCTACAGAATTTCAATCCAACACATCTGGCTCTAATATTTAGATGCCCCTGAAATTCTTCATTATGTGGAAATTATTCTTTTTTTTTTTGCGAACTATAGCAAGATGATTGTAAATATTATTGGACTTTCTAAACAGTATCCTACATTAATACTACATTCATTGTATCATAATGTAGGTGGGATGTAGAAATTAAGCTAAACTGGTTAAACATGCTCTGTGCTGCAGGCAGATATTATACCTGTACAGAATGCCGCCTCTATGGTATAATGTACAATGTAGGACATCCTCACACTACAGCACCAACTTTTCAGACTATAAAACAGCTTTGGTCTTGAAAAAAGTGAAATCTTGTCTCGGCTCTCGTTCATCAGGCGAGATGAATCGTTTCAAACAACCTCAGAAGAAATATCTTCAGAGAAAAAGGGAAAAGGCTAAACTCAACTGCCACAAACTCTAAGATGGTAACGTTGATGCTACTTTCCCGATCCATTCTTTTTTGCTGGATTAATTACAGATTTCTGGCCAAATTAAAGATGACAGTATACTACAACCTCTAAACTTTTACTGAATTGAAATTTTACTAAACTTATATTCTTTTATTTGACAAATATTAAGACTCAACTCACATGATACTGTGCTTTCTCCCATCCCATTTCTCCCGTCTGCTTCAGTGGGAATTTGGAAGATTGCAGGATGAAAATAGGGAAAAAAAGGCCCCCATTCTATATTTATATTTACCAGCACAGGCCTAGGTTGAAGCTACACTTTGCAGAGTGGTAGAGCTCCAGGGCCAAGATTGGGAACCCCTGCTATAAAGTTACAATCCAGCAGTTTTCAACCTTATCACTGTCCCATTTGTGTTATAGCACTGATTAGCACAGAGTACCTTATCACCAGTTTTACTTCTATTATTAGAAGTTTTTAGTCAGCAGTTTTTTTGCCACGTTCTCTTTTCTAAATAGAAAACACATAATGATTCTCCATGGTAGTGAACCCCACATGACAGCTGTGGTGGATAGAGGGTAGGTTGAAAAGCACTGGCGTATTCCTTTATAATGATGTTGCATCCCACCAGTTTTGTATATATGGTGAACAGATGTGTCTCAAATGTTTACATGTTTGAGTTTAGCCTTTTGTATGCTGAGCATTTTGACAATTAGCTGTAGTCTAGCTGATGAAAATCTTGAATCTCACAAGTCTGCTACCATATTGGCTTTTCTATTGAATTCCTGAATACTGCCATTGTGTTCTGTGTATAGTCAGTTCAGCTCTTCTCTAATGCTGATTAATATAGCTAAGCGGCCATCTAATTGCACTCAAAGAGCAAAATCAAAGATCACATTGACTTGCTTATTGACAAGTAGCCCCGCTGACTTGCTTCACAGTGTGGCCGTCCAAACACCATCAAGAATCTTGCCCTTTTCTGAATCTTTATATCAATATTCCCCCTTGTGAGCAGTTATTTTCTCTAACAGCCTTCCTCTGTCCTTCTGGGTGTTGACTGTGAATCATCTAGACCCTCTTCTGAGTGGAATTTAGCTAATTGGGCTACAGTCAAGAGCTCCACTGCGAGCATGAATGGTGTTTCAGTACCGTCTATAAACCTGTTCGCTACTATTAGCTACATTTCAGGCTTGATTGTTCAGTCAGTCGATCTAAGCAGCAATATTAGCTAATGTACTTTAAATGACATTAATTATAGGTGAAGCATTCAGAATCACATTTCTGTACAACAGCAGGGAAGCAGGTCATGAGAATGGATTTTAAAGGTCATTTTACAAAGGCCACTATACAGCGTATACATATATTATTTTAGCTTACATCTGAGCAATCCACGCATACTAGGGCTGAATGATACTGAGGTAAATAGGGTGATGTTTTTAACAAATAAGGAGTCGAAAATTTACCCAGAGAAACTATTCCCAGATTGAGCTAATTATCACCTCAGCAGTGGAAAGAGTGTGTTTAGAGGGTAATCAAGACAGTAGTAGCAGTCAGCATTGCTTTATTTTTGCAGCGCCTTCCACCTTCTCATGTACTCTGTACAATTATAGAACATAAGCTCATTAAACAGCAAACAGCAAAGGACAGGACAGTGAAATTCATATAGACAGTACATTCTGTGAAGAGAAACCATTCAGCGTTAGGCGTGATTTTAAAAGATGATTGAGAGGAAGCATCCCAAATAAACAGAGGAACAGAATTCAGTCAGTCTGAACCTTAAAACTAGTGATAAGGTTAGTTTTAAGTAAGTGAGGACCCAGGCAGGTACGTTATGTGCCAGGAAGGTAAAGTAGAACATTGCAGTAATCTGACCTGGATGTTACAAATACATGTTGCTTTTCTTAGTGGCGAGCGATATATATCAATCTGACATCTGGTATGTTGGAACAGACAATAGTGCCAAACTATGGTTCTAATGATTTGTATTCAACATTTTACATACTATGCAACACTAAATCCTAAACTGCTAATTCATGCTTTCTTTTTAATCAAACATGCAGATAGTCAGTGTTCTTTCCACTGAGAAAATCCACGATTTGCTCAGAAAAGTTTATAATTGTTAACTGAAAACATTATTAAGGGGCACATAATTTCAGTAGCCAGGTAAACTAGATATTAGAGCTTTGGTACCGCATAACAGTGAGGTTTTAGTCTGTGACAGTGTATTATAGGGCCGAGTGCTACTTTGATTGCTCCGATAAACTCGTATTGTATTCCAGTAATACTCACTAGGCTGCACAATATTTACAGAATACCATGTTGTGATTTTGTTCTGTATCACAGTAGTTATATGCATTAAAGTATATTAAATCACTTTGTTTTATATGGCTGTATCATATGAAGACTTGGATCATTCAGAACATCCACAGACACTCGTCTGGAATACCTGAGGGGGGTCAGAATGCTGGCACATAATTAGCATAAAAAATAGTAATTTGTTAGAGGGCTAATTTGCGTATTACCACCTTTTATCGATCACGATAGTGACTTACAAGCAACATATTGTGGCTTTAATGCTGACCATTTATGCTAATTAATACATACATATATACATACATAAATAAATGTAGTGGTTTCTGGCTCTAGAGTGTTGCAACAGTCGCGAGTTTAAATGCCTCAGTTATTCATGGCTGGGAGTCCAGGACAGCACAATTGCTCTCTTGCTCTGGTTGATGTCTAGCAGTTATGGCCAAATGTGATCTAATAGATGTCCACATTCATCCAATTGGGCAGAAAAATTATGCTGTAGTAACATGTAAAAAGTATGTGGTTGTTTTCACACACACAGATTGGCTTGTGCCATTTGATGAAGTCGATTGAGAAAATAGGTTTGGCAATGACCAATTTTGGAGATTTTACACAATATTTTGCTACAAAGGAAATAAAGTCGTATGGTCTGTTATGTCTGGTGGAGCCAGTGTGCTGGAGCTTCCTCAGGGACATTTATTTTCCCATATCCACAGAATGAGGTGTTTCCTGTTGTAATTTAGACTGTGCACATACTGTATGCTTTGTTTGCCTCCAGAAAAGAGTCCAAGCTTAGCAAGCAATGTCAGCATAGACTCAGAGTCCCCTGAGTGCTCAGTATTTGCACTGGGATTTAATGCTCCTTTGTGGACTTGGGCTCAAGTGGCAAACAGAGACAGCCTTGTATAGATTGTTTACTGAAAAGACCAACACATTAGCAAAGCTTTGTGCATTGTGTGGTTAGTTTTTTTAAAAGCTCTGTTATGAGTTAAGGGAACCACCCAAAACTGCTTTTCTAAGTCCAGTGAGTGAAATGCTAACCATTAGGTTAGGGGTGTAACAGTACACTCAGTCCGTACTGGTTTTAAATACTGGCTAAATCTAAACATCTGTCCACTGCTGGTGTTGATTCTTTTATTATTATTATTTTTTTTTTTTAGCAAATGTCTGTCAATCCATATCTGCCAATGCTGATATGACTTGTCACAGGATGTCATTGTGCAGCCGTAATAATCATATTGTTGCACAGCTTACTAACAACGTTCGTTTGACAAACTTTGGTGTTCAAGCAGTGCAGTTGCATTAGAGTTTTGCATTGCAATATCAGTATTTCCCGTTGCAAAGTTACATCCCTGCTAACCATTTATGTTGTATATTTTGGTGGCAACTAGCATGCAGCTTTGTTCTTCTTCAAAACATTTCCTATCAAAAGGTTAAGGTATCCGCTAGCAGAAGTAGAATTTAAAGCCTAGAGCATTCTGTGTTGATTTCAAATGAGAAGTATTACCTGTTTTTAAGAATAATTGTTGTTATTTTTGAATGCATTTTTATATATCCATTGTTATATCATATTCACCAACTTCACTGGGCAAATGTAAGTCATGTCACAGACACACTGACCATTGTCCCTTTTTAGCGCTTAATTTTTTTTTCCTTCAATACCGACTTCTTTGTGCATAAAATATCTTCCTTTTTTGACAGTGGACCTGCCAGTGGCATAGAAAACTTGAGTTGCTTTCTAGCTTCGTAGAGAAATTCACTTTCTCATTCTAATGCTTCCAGAGTCACAGGAGGGGAACTGTTTGAAGATATTGTTGCCAGAGAATACTACAGTGAAGCTGACGCCAGGTTAGTGTCCTCACAACATGCTAATGCTTTTCATTCCTGCTCTTAAGGAATAACGTGCAGCGTTTGTTAAATAAAGTACAATAAATACCAGCATAATTATTTGAATGTATTATTATTATTATTATTGTTATTATTATTATTATCATTATTATTATCGTTGTTGTCACTGTGTTTGTGTTTGTCACATCATGTCAGTAGTTAGGCCATAGAGATGTAGAATCTATGACTTATTGCCAGTGTCAATGAATAGAAATGCCAGTGTTCTTGAAAATGAACATATTTGATGAATGAAGAATTGATTTGCTTGTATGTTATACACAAAATGTAAGCAATGACTGTTGCTAGTAGCCTTTTGTTGTTGTGCCTTTTTGTTTCCTGGTGCACTTATATCCTTTCATATTTCCCTGTGATGAGCTCTAGCCTTATGCTTTAGCTGTGAGGTGTGGGTCCTTTTTGTTCCCTTTTTTAATTTGGATATAAAATTTTGATGTCCATGAGGCAATGTCCCTTTTTATTTATTTATTAATTATTTTATTTACCCAGCCTAAATGCTGTACTAGAGGCCTACCATTTTAATTTATTAAATGTTTTGTATTCGCTGTGCAGTGTCAGTAGTGCTATATAAGTGTTATTTCACTATTTGCAAAAAGGCTTTCCATTCAGTTACGGCTGAATTTGAATCACCACCATGTAAGCAATGCTGGCGTATTTCATTCAGTTAAACAGGTCCTTGTATTTACTTTTAGGAAGTTTTCTGGGAAGTTTGCTTTGTTTTCCCGTCCATTTGTGGGCCATTCTGTCATTTATTTGTTATTGTGCTTGCTGAATTGTACTTCTCTTCTTTTGCTTCCCCGCCATGTCTTTCTCTCCCTCTCCCCACAGTCATTGCATACAGCAGATTCTAGAGAGTGTAAATCATTGTCATCTAAATGGCATTGTCCATCGAGACTTGAAGGTTAGTATGACAGGCCAAAACGTCCGAAAAATGCTGGTGCCGAATCTCCAGAATCAGCAGTTAACAGGCAGTCGCCATTGCGAAGGCTGTTCTCTCTCACTCCCACTGCAGCCACCTTTAACTCACTCTGCGCTCCAAGCTGCTCACATTCGGGGGCCCAGTCGCGCTGCCCGATAGCTGAGGCGTTGTGCATGTAGTGTCAGAGACACGAGCTCTAACCAGCGGCTGTGAGGTTTGACTCAATATGGTGTTGTATTCAGGTGGTTTAGCTCATGATCTTTGAGATTTTAATTCATTGAGATGTTTAGAACCTTTTGTATGAATGTAATATTGAGATGGAAAGCCACCCTCTCGATATCTTCATTGGGTCAAGCCCACAGTCGCCCCTTTGCGCAAACACCACTTCTGCTTTGAGGTCAGTGGAGGGAGCATGGGGAAAATGCTGATGATGATGACTAGAAAACCCTGAAGGTGGCCCTAGACTTGAAGTGCCCTATACCTAAGATTGTGTTGTATTGCAGTTTTGTGCTGATACCATTCTATTTTTCATTCAGCCCCTTCTCTACACGTAAATGTCTAACTGCCGACTTAGGCTCTCCATTTTAAAAACATTTTTCATTTTTTAGAAAGAGTCTGTTTGGACCTTCAGTGTAATTGTGTGTCCTGTAATTGTAGCATACAGTTGATTGCCACAAACTTTGATGATTTCTAATTGACACTAATAATAGAAGCCAGTGTTGCTAAAGCATCTTTCTGTTGGCTTTTATAGACCATTGAAGTTACGCGTCATTCTGTAATTCTGTAACATGAACATATTTGGAAACCCTTTTAGTGAATCTCTCTATGAGAAACAAAGTTTTAAAATCACTGCACCCTGTGGTAAACAAAACTGTTCCAAACCTGATACTTTTCATCCTGTGTATATTTTTCCCCCAAGTGTCACTGGTTCCTCTTAATTATTAGGTTGTCTAGCAGTCAGATTACAAATATATTCTACAAACAAGTTCACTCTCTTGCGCATATAACTGTAGGCTGCTACTGCTACAAGCCACATGACTACCACATTTGACACAGCTTGCTGGTTTGTATATTAGTGAGGTCTTGATTATGTCAATTTATTATGCTGTTAAGGCTGAATGATTTTCTATTTAAATGAGATTATTTAATTCAATTTTTTCCCCATTTTTTTTTAGACTGGAAGCTTAAACATCATTTTGCAAGCTCTATGTTATTAGGTTAAATTTTGCCCCTTAAAACATTGTTCAACATCATCTTAAAGTAGGATATAGTTAGTTATAGTTATTGTTGCAGCTCTTTTAAATTGGTTTTAAATTGCTATTTCAATATAAAAACTATTACTCGTTCAGCTGTATGTGCAGCAGTATTTACTTCCATCTAGCAGTATTCGTATTTCTTAACTTCGACTTTTTAATGGCCTCATAATTCAGAGGATCCAATGAAGTTCTAAGGAAAAATGTATCAACATTGGAACATTTCTGTTTACTTCACTTAATATTTATGGAAACACCATTCATTTTTCCCCCACAAAGAAATCTTCTTTGACCCAGAATTCCTAATATGGTCGTGGTGCCGACTACAAAATATTATCACGACTTCAGAAGACTACTAGAATTGTTTTGTATCAACAGGGTTTCTGTTCTAATTTGTTGTCCATATTAACTGACCATATGCTACCGATGCAGCAGATTGTTCCAAACTCAGTATAGTTTTCTAAACACAACCCTGAGTTACGATAAATGATATTTCCTCGTTATGGCTGGTGGGCATACTGAGCCTACTTTTTTACGCAGTCAGTATCAACGGCAAAACGTCCCTACCTCCTCTGGTCTCAATGCGAATGCAGATAGTGAGTGTGTGCTTGTCACTAACCCACACCCCCTGGTGTTTGCATGCAGTCATTGCATTCAGCAGATCCTTGAGGCCGTTCTCCACTGCCACCAGATGGGAGTGGTCCATCGTGACCTGAAGGTGAGTATAGACACTGGGGGTCTTAAACACATAAGAGTCCTTCCTCTTTTCTCCTTCCCTCACCCTTGTTGCTGTTCCATCTTAAAGTGATCCTGGGGAGAGGTAATTTAATTCCATGAACGAGCTGAGGTCGTAGACGATTTATGTGTAACTAAATTATATATAAGCAAACAGTACAAGGCCATTCATTACAGTGGCATGTGCTGAAAACTAAGTTTTCATGGAATCACTCCTTCAGTTCACTGCATCTTGGTGATTTCCATTCTAATGGAACAGTCATGGTTTGTCAGCATGTACAATAATGTGCAAAGGCAGTTGATCATGATTAGATTCTAAAAAGTCTAATAATAATAATCCAGTTTAAGCTATTTTATCCATAATTATTAGGTGTTGCCACTGTCCAGTGTTTGTGTGCAGTTTTGGCCCCTTCGTTGAGGCCTGTCTTTAGCCATTAGTATTCAGTAGACCTTCTTGGTTATATGTACTGAGACCTTGAGCATTGACCACTTGCATCGAAAAGTTTTGTAGTTAAAGCAAATAAGCTTTCAGTCAATCTGATTGGTGCTGTGCACTTAGAGAAATCCTTGCTGAGTGGAATTCATTGTTATCTTCGCTCAAGATACGGCTTCTTCCATCCCCCACATCACCAGTGCCAAGACTCAGTGTTGCGAGCTCTAATTTGCTAATCAAATGAGCCAGGTGCAGCTAGGAGCTCGTTTTCTGTCCTGGATTAATCCTCCCCCTGCACTTGTAGTACGAATTCAGCTGTCTGATTGGCTGTTGCTATGGTGTTACCATGGCAAACAGTAAGGAAAAATGAAACCATTAGAGACAAAACCATTAAAAAAGAGAATATTGTGTTGCCTAGGTACCTAGTTTTAGAGATATACATGTGTGTGAAATGTATGTCCAGCTGACTTTGTATTGGCGCTAATTGGCTACAGTGTACACAAAGTTACCAGCATACACAGCTAGGCAGCCGCATTTAGTCACATTTGTCTGCATGTCTATCCCAGCATGCCTGGGATATAGTTAATTTAGTTACATTCTTTAGTCTATTAGAGCTTTCCCCCTCCTTTTCAAATCAGATTCTTTCTTTCTGTCTTATTTGTTCTTTTTTCCTTGTTTTTTTATTTATTTATTTATTTTTTAAAAGCTCCCCCCGCCCCACCCCTCACCTTAGAGTCTCTTATCACAGTTCATTTAAGTTGTGTCAGGCTTGGATCTGTTGTAGTTTACTTGCCAGTAGATCAGATTACTGAAAGGCTGCTACTTGTCATAGCTATTAGACCAGTTTAGCAGAGTAGAGTATCATGGGATATTATGGTATTAGGCTTTCAAAATGTCAGCATTCTGCTATGTAAAATTATACTAAGCTATTAAAGTAGAAATAATTATTACAAGCACTTTGCACAAATTACAAGTTTTGAAAGTCTGTATGGCTAGACTTTCTGTGAAATTTTGGCACTTTGCAACATTTCTTTTTGTTTTTTTTTGTTTTTTTTTATAAGGTCTAGTATGTCACTTGACAGCGTGGTTGCAGTGAGAAGGCCTTTATCTTGGCTTGTGCTGACATGTCTGTTTTTCCCTCAGCAAAGGAATGTTAGGAATGAGTTTAAAATGTACTTCGATTCAATTAATGATCAACTTAAGCTGTATATCTTTTTTTGTGTGTGTGTATGTATGTATGTATGTATGTATGTGTATATATATATATATATATATATACACACACACATAAATATTGACACCCTTCATGAAAATGAGCTAAAATGAATTAATATATGTATGTGGTGTGTATATAAAAATTATGTTCATAGACAACAATAAAGTTCCTAGACACTAAAAGCAATACCAAGAAACATTTTTCCCTGACAGCACACATTCCTTTTTTATTTATACTGGTTTATGGTTTTATTTATACTGTTTTTCAAGGGTGTCCATAATTTTGCCACATGTGTTTTTGACAGAATGAATTGTGCCAAACACACAGCAACACTTTTGCAGGACTTTGCAGGATTTTATTGAATGAATAATTAGTGTGTATATATATATATATATATATATATATATATATATATATATATATATATATATATATATATATATTTCATTGTAAAGTTTGAACAACCCTGGTCAAACAGAGAACACACTTAAATATGTTTTTTTTTAATATGGCATTATTGTTTAGGTCACAGTTTCTATTTATTTGCTGAGTGTAACATATTAGAAAAAAACTTGCATATAAAATATGTCAAAACTTTTGCACAGGCCATATTTTATGTTTTTTCCCAATATTTTAAATTCAGCAAATAAATAGTAATGGTAATTGCAAAATTGAGAAGCATGTTTCAGACAGTAAAGTGTTGCACAGAGCTGAACCTTTTCACAATATTTGTGAATAAATATTAAATCAGGAGGCAGATATATAAATATATCTCTTTGTTTCTACCATAAGAACTTTTCATTCAGTACATTCTGTTCCACAGTTCAGCGGTTTGTTGTTTTAGCTTGGGGGTGGTGATTTGAAAGGTATGCAAAAGTAATGGCTGCATGGTGACATTGATTGCTCCCTGTAGCATGTTAACACCTTGCTAGCACAATGTTTTTCTGCACCAAATGATCGCTCAGTTAACTGCACAGTGACAAACTGACCCAATTAAAATGACCAGTGTGAACATTTTTGTTACCGTATCAGTTCTTCATCTGTTCGTACCACTCAGTATATGACTTATGCAGGTATCACTACATCAGTCCATTTGAACCAAGAGCTGAATAATACATTCATAAGCATTCATCACATTCAGTAACCAAGCATTGACATATATTCATATTTATATAAGCGTTGTAATGTGTGATTTGTCGTTCCAAAACACTGACACATTGATCATATTTATAGATCTGTGTAGGTATATGAATATGAGGAGTGCATATGTATGTTGTGTGCATCCTATGAATGTGTTACAAGGCTCATATGGTACGAATGGTCAAATTAGGAAACTGATCTGCACTGGATTTAACATACCTGCATTTAACATGTCTCTGTTGCAGTACTGTTCCCTTCCTTTCTTGTTTCACAAGCATTGCCATTCCATCTCTAATGGTGTATTACAGTATAGAAATTACTGTTTGCCATATCAAGACTTTTCAAGAAACAACTGAAATATTTGTAGCTGAACACTAACCCATCAGTTCCTTGTCTTAGTGGGTTATGCATGAGTTGCAATGAATCTCTGTTTAGATCAGTGGTCACCAACTCTGCTCCTGGAGACCTGTGTTCCTGCAGACTTTAGCTCCAATCCTAATTGACCCCACCTGACCCATCTATTATTGCTTTCAGAAGTCCTTGATTAGCTGAATGAGGTGTGTTAGTTTTGGGTTGGAGGTGAAACGTGCAGGAAAGTGAGTCTCCAGGAGGAGGCTTGGCGAACACAGGTCTAGATGATGATGTCACTGTCGTAGTAAAACTTCCTAACTCCCTTTTAACACTATTTGAAAATGCCAGCTGAACTTTACATTGTGTGACCATTTCATTAGACCAAGAGAAATGGTCTGTAATGACTTGTAGTAAAATCTCGATACATTAATGGAAAATCTTGCACTTTTGAATGTTTTTAGTTACCAAGTTAAAATTTTGGGGATTAGGAGTTTTGCTATAGCAGTATGTGCAATTGTAATCCTATCGGTATCCACTAATTTTGCCTTGCTTAATTTTTGACAAAAGTAATCAGTTGTATTTTTGATTAGCAGTTACAGTTTGAATCTTTTGAACGGAGCTCTTCTTCACTTAATGCCTGCCAAGTGACCTAATCGTCTTTAACTTTTTTCTGCTTTGTAGTCACGACTGATTTTGGAATGCGATTATGATGATAACGCTATTCATATGTGTTCAGCTTCATTTGCGCTATGCATAACCCTGAAGACAAAACTGACTGTTAAGAATGGCCTGGGTCAAGAATGGATCTCTAAATAATTGTAGAACTTTTTTACCCATGAGAAAACACTATTGTATTCTTTCCCCCCTTTTGTACTGTTGAACTTTTGGAACCTTAAGCTGCTATAACTTGTATATTATTAGTAATTTCTGGCACTAAAGCTTTAGTAGTTTTTCAGAAATTCTGTTTTCATTATTGACCCAGGACAGTCTGAATAATTTTCTATAAACATGCATCAGTCAATGGACCTGAACCTCTCATTTTGAATTCATATTCTGTCTTCAAAGCCAGAGAATCTGCTTTTAGCCAGCAAACTCAAAGGAGCTGCAGTGAAACTGGCTGACTTTGGCTTGGCCATTGAGGTGCAAGGAGACCAGCAAGCATGGTTCGGTGCGTATCTGTCAATGTATTCATTTGTCAGCTTCTTAAAAATGCCATCGTGTTTATTTTAGAGCTAAAGTAATCTCATCTGAATTCACTTAATATTACCATGACTCACATATACGACAGTAAAATCAATAGGACTGTAATATTGGTTATATTAGTAGTTTACCAGATTACTTTGACAGTAAAGTAATGAGAGAAATGACAAAAGTGAAATCCAGAAGATTTTGTTGGAAAAACATAAACTGTACTCTTAAAAAAAGGTGGTTCTTCAAGGGTTCTTTTGTAAAGGGAATAGTTCTGTTTAGTACCTTAAGTTCTATACAGAATCTTTTCATGCTTAAAGGGTTCTTTTCATGGTGATTGATGGAGAAAGTGTTGTATATGGTTCTACATAACATCAAAAAGAGTTCTACTGTTATGACGTCAAGCTTATAACAAAAGCAGAACCCCTTTTGAAAGTGGTTCTATATAGCAGCAAAAAAGGGTTCTACTATTATGATGTCAAGCATATAGCAATAGCAGAATGCTTTTTGAAAATGGTTCTATGTAGCACCAAAAAGGGTTCTACTATTACAATATCAAGCTTGTAACAACAGTAGAACCCTTTTTGGTGCTACATAGAACCATATACAACACATTCTGCATCAAACTGAAGAACCATTGCACCATGCAAAGAACCACTTGAGCATTGCATGGTTTTAATGTGGAACTCCCTTTACAAGAGAACCCTCAAAGTGTAGGGAGCATTTTAAAAAGACTTCAAACACTTCATTCAATTTATTAAAAAAGACTTTTAAATAACAGGGAATTTAAAATATGTATTTTTATTCAAATTGCTAACTGGTCACTTCTGATCACATTCATTGATTACCTTCATTCAGTTTTAACTGGTTATTTTCTTTGCTAAATTACACTGGGTTATTCAAGTAATCATAACCACCCTAAAAATCAAATGTGCCAGTGTTCCGATTTGTTGTTTGCAATTCTCTCTTATTTTAATCCTTTTTTAGTGTGAGTTGCCTTCAGATGCGGTTAGCAACTTCACACATCATTATAAGCCCCTTCATTTATTCCTCCACTGGAAATATCACACATCAGCATTGCCGTCCCTTCTATAACGTTTCTTTGGATGTTATAATTGGGCTCAGAGGGAATGATTATTTTGTAAAGCATGCTATCAAACAACTTTAAATGGGCAGTGATGGCATCTCAATATTCATTACTGTGTTAAAATGTAGCAGAAGTCAAGCTTTTGTGATCTTTTTACGGAGTTTGGAGTGGGAGTAGATACGGTTAAAATGTTTATACTGATTTGAAAGAAGTCACTCTTTAGCGTTGGAGCAATCACTCATTTGCTTTTGTGTGGGTGGAATATAAACCAGGTCTGTCTTGATCTAGAGATCAGTTTTTTAGATGCTTGAGAGCTGAGTGGATGAATCTATTTCTAACATTTTCTAACCAGTTTAGCAGTTCTTGGAAGTAATCCAATCAGCATTGCTTACGCTTTTGCATGAAGAGTGTCAGTATGTATTTGGCTTGTGATGGAATTGGCAAAGTAGTTGTAGTAGGAATGTTCATATTACTATTATCTTAATGGTCTAATGCAAAGAGGTAATTGGTGAAACAAGCAAATCTTTTAGACCTGCTCTTTTTAAAACATAAGCCTAGACCTCTCTTTTAAAATGTCTCTCAGTTCAATTCAGTTGGTTAATTGGCCCCACTGTTTCAGCAGCAAGTTCTTATTTTTTTTTCTTTTCTTTTGATTAGTCTGACTTTTTTTAGTCTGAATTTTACGAGTAGCAAATCTAAATAGAAGAACTGATTGCTTTAGCTTTAGCTTGAGAATGGTTTGGCTGTTATCATTGAGCTATTATGTGGGTGTTTCATGTTATTCTCTGTGATTTTTTTTATTAAAAGTTAGGATTACCATTCTGATTCGTTCAGCTCTAATTTTGTCTTCTTTTGTGTCTTTACATGGCTTCCTCATTTGCCGTTTAAACACTTTAGGAGGAGCACGTTTTGTGGACCATATGAACAGTGGTGGGAAGCTTGAACCATGTTGGATCATTATAATGCACTATTTTAAAATAACACTATTTTGTGTTTATCTTGCAGGTTTTGCTGGAACTCCTGGTTATTTGTCTCCTGAGGTGTTAAGGAAGGAACCTTATGGGAAGCCAGTTGACATGTGGGCCTGCGGTATGTATTTCATATCACATGTCCTATTTCTGAGCAGTCTTAAGGCCTTATGTACCGAATGAGCTTTTTTCAGATGTCAGTAAAAGTATTCCAGCAAGTGAATAACTGAAAATATCTTGCAGACCAACTATGTTTTTGAATGCATTTGCATTTTTTTTCGATTTTTGTGAACTTTTTCAGGTGACATTAACTCACTGCCTAGTCATGGTTATGGCTGACATTTTCATGGCGATAACAAAGCTGGATCAGCTGTGTTCCAGCACTCTGTACCTTTTGACAAAACGCAAAAAGATTAGTTTGTCCTGTGCTTGGCCATGTGTGGAACTGGCATCTCCTCAAGCAGATCAAACTGTGTTGTGGGCATCTGAGATTACATGCAAAAGTTTATTATACTCTGAAGTTTAAGCTCCTGAATGAGATTTAGGAATTTTCTGTGCTCCTTTCACTTTTTCGTATTAGGGTACAGCCTGCCCAGCTGCCATGTGCACTTATTTGTGAGGCGCAAAAAATTATTTTTTATGTTTTTTTTGCCGATTATTTCTTTTTTCTTTTTCCCATTACATTATAGTTTCAAGTTAGATTTTAATTTCCCATAAATAGATTTAATCCAAAGAATTGTTTCCAAATTTGACATGAATTGGAAATCATAATGCATTTTTCTGTACTGTGACATCTGAGTAAAACATGGGGGAGGTGGTAGAGGGAGGTGGAACATGATATTTTAAGTAATATTATTTTTCCAACAGCTGGTGCACTGTAATGTACTAAAAACTTATTTTTAACTAAAGCCACTAGATTTTAAAGATAAATGATTGGAAAACAAGAATTTTGTCCTTAAATGGTGTGATACTAATGCTTAATATGAGCAGGTGCTAACAAGGGGGAAGAAAGCCAATTTTCTTTGTGACTTCTAATAAATCAAACTTTTAAATAGGTACCTCTTTTTTCAGACTGAGTATGAGTACGAGTACATAGTTTTTAGTACTCGCTGATACAGAGTCTGGTACCATACCTGTGTTGGTCTAGTGGGAATACACCAAGACGGAATGTTTAAAGTGATCACTGGCTTTGTGTTCAACTGTGATGGAGTCTGAAATGTTCTCTGTGTGAGCAGAGCCTTCTTTACTGCCAGCTGGAGTGTTTTGTTTATTAGCGCGGCAGCTACACTCTGCTTACTATATAGCAGGTATCGAAATGTTGGTACAGCTCGAGTAAGTTTGAGTAAATGACAATAAATCACGATATTGCACTAAAACTAGTGTCAATATTGATGCGTCCCTAATTTTAAAGATTTTGTTGAATACAAACGGTCATTTCACAAACGTTTGTTATGGAAATGTATGTTTTTGTTCTGATTACTTTTTTCCTCATATCAGGTTCTATAGTGTCATAAATTCATTGATTCTGTAGAAAACTGTTAACAGATATGTGAATTCAGTCATGACATTTCCGCATTTTTGTTTGCCAACCTAACGTAAAGGTTAAGTTTGACTGATGGGATTATATAGAGAATTTGCTTTATGTCTCCCATCCTTCTGTGAATACACACACACTGAAAGGTCATGAACCCTTTGACTAACGTCCAGGCCTTTCATATGCAGGCTGTTGTGTTCTCCGGGTGTCTATTGTGTACACAGTGTACACGGTGAGGATAATTGACTCTGTTTATCTTGTCTCATGGTTTGATCCTCGGTGGAGAGGCTCCCTCAGCTCATAGCTCTATTGTATTTACTTTCATATGTGAGAGAAAGGAGATATGAGACTAAAGAAACATCTCCATGGTGATCATGAGGAGATGATGGATATAATAGGAGGCGTGATAAAAGTGCCTCCTCCACTGTAGAAACTGAATGTATTAATGATGCAAAAACAACAATCTGGATAAACACACTAGTTAGATGCTGACAGACCTGCTGCAGTGGGTTGCTGATGAATGGCGTCCATTTGAATCTTCTGATAAATCATGCAATTCAGAGGAGTTCAGACATTGTTTCTTTGTTCTCATCTTATTCACGCTTTTCCACCATGACGCTGCACCTGTCAGACTGACAGATGACCAGGCAGAGGAACAAATGTACTGCTCAGAGATATTCTGTCAGTGGTGCCTGAAGGCAACAGGTTAAAAACGTGCCATCCAGACAGTACTGCTGTTCTCACACCAGCTCATTTAATTTTGCAGTTGTGTTTCATATGATTTAATGTGAATTATACTTCTGTCATCTGACGACTTGTTAATGTCACTCTGGTTGTGGTGTTTGACAGTTCAGATCCCAGTTTGTAACTTTAAGCCTTGTATAAAAAGTCTTTTTCTGTTTCTTCTTCTCCATCTTCTTTGTCATGGTTGTCTTCGTCTTCAACTTCTTTAGCTTCCTCGTCTTCTTCTCTTGCTTCTTCTTCTCCATTTTCTTTTTTTCTTCTTGTCCATCTTCTCCATCTTCTTCTTATTAATTTTCTTCTTCTTTTTTCACTTTACGTTTCATTGTTGTTGTTGTTGTTCTTCTTCTTCTTGTTCTTCTTCTTGTTGTTCTTCTTGTTCTTCTTCTTCTTCTTCTTCTAATTGAAATGAAACTTTACTTAAGTAAATAAGTTACTCCTGTCAGTCTGTGTGGGATGTTTGTGTTTTTTTATTTATTTTTTTATATATATATATATATATATATATATATATATATATTTATTGTTACAGTGTGATTTATCTCCTGTCGACAGGTGTGATTCTGTACATCCTGCTCGTGGGTTACCCTCCTTTCTGGGACGAGGACCAACACAGGCTCTACCAGCAGATTAAAGCTGGTGCCTACGATGTGAGTCTCTCTCTATAAGTCTATCTCTCTCTCTCTCTCTCTCTTTCTCTCATTTCTGGCAAATTGGTAAAGAGCAGCACACAGTTTAAAGCCTAGCTTGAGCCTGGACTCCCCTGACCTGTTCAGATGGCGTTTATCTCAGAGTGAGAGAGAGCGAGAGTGAGCGAGAGAGTGAGGAAAAATGAGCAGCACGGTGACTTTTTTTCCAGCTTGGCTTTGTCTCAAAGCTCTTGGATTAAACTTGGATTAAAGTTTCTCTAAGAGTTTCTCAAACACTCCTTTCTGTTTCTCTGCCAGCTTCCTCTTTTCATCCTCACAATAAAAGTTTTGCTTGCGCTTCTTGCAGTTCGTTGTCTGTGACTTCATTCATGGTAATTGTTTAACACAAAGAGGAAATCATTACAAGAATAGAAAATCTCAGTCCTCTGAAACCCAAGTGATCAAGAAACCCAGGTCACACAGAGTATTGTAGTTTGTCACTATAGGAAGGACTTTACAGAAATTGTAGGAATAAAGATCCTTAGTGGCATTTAAGTTCTCCTATAAAATCGGCCAGTTTTAAGTGTGTTTTAAGATCTGATTGTCTAAGTCAAGTTCAAAACTGTTCTGCGTTACACGATATAAACAAATATGACCAACGCATGACAGTGCAATTCTGTCATAATAAACCAATTTATTTTTAAAAAAAAATTACAATACACTGTAAGCTGTAATACCATTACAATATTAGATACAGTTAGGCCTACTTAGATAATGGAAACATTGGCAAAATCAGTGGAAATGTCCAGATTAATATCAGCAGTAATCTTAATCATTAAGACATTGTGCAAATTATAGAAAAAAGTTTGACTTTTGTGTTGCTGGACAACCAAAGCCTACTGTTAAGACTACGGTGCTTGTGGGAAAAATTGCTAACACTGATTATTATTAATAAATTCATTACTAAAAAAAATTGTACTGCATTTTGGTGCCATTTTTGCAATTAAAACTTTGTGTTATGCATAATAAATCTCCTTAATCATAGTAAAAGTCACTGTAATGCTCAGCCTTGAGTGGCTAATTGCTTTATTACTGCTTCTGCTGAGTAAATAGGCTCAGCAGCCACATCTGCTGCTCCTGAAGACAGACTATCTATGAAGCAGTTGTTTGATACGAGATAAATATGTTGCCTTGAAGGGTCCGTCTGCCTAATCCATATATGGTGCTGGTGATGTATAGGCAGTGTGTGTGCAGTGGGTACCATTACTCATTACTAGTTTCTTGCTAAAACCTATACAAATCTGTACCAACTTCGAAGTACAAGAGAAAACCTGATAGTCCTTTTCAGTACTTTGTTTAAAAAAAAGGAGTATCAAATCACAGTAAATGTACTGTAAAAGGCATGTTACTGTACTTGCTTTTGTACAAGACACAGCCAGTCATGCTTGAGTAAAACTATGAATGGCTCATAGCCTGTAGAAATGCTATAAAAACAGCTGCCTCAAAAGAAAACCTAATCAAAATAAATTCTAAAGCTTACAGAGCTGTTTCTAAATGAAAACTCCGGCTTGTTTAGAGGAGAGATTAGTGCTTTATCAGTTTTATATTAGCAAGATTAGATGCTTCAAATGAATGATTGCCAACTTCACTGCGCTTAACACACAGGCACAGATAATTCTTGAGGAAATGTATGTTTTTAGTGAATCATGCACAATTAATGATGTTCTCTTAGAGAGATGAATATCACAAGTAACAGAATTCTTATTATATCAGTAACTGTAATGTTATTAGAATAATTTATAATGTAATGCAGCACTGGGAATCGATCATGACTCCAGGAACTCAGTGTTTGGCTTTTGTGAGCTTTAGATGAAAGACTGTTTGTGTGCATGTAGAACATCTTCTCATCTCATAAGTATGCAGTTTTTGACCTAACCCTTTGTTCACGTAAGGAAGCGACATGCCACTATAATCTCTGTGTTTGTCTCTTGTGAATGTGACTCGGTGTGATAAGGATTTGAAACCAAAGATGGGAACCAAAAAGGGAAAAAAAGGTCTTTCACCCATACTGAAGAGCAAACAAATAAACAGGAGAAGACTACAAGAACCAAAAAAAGTCATGGGAGTTGGGGGCATGTGACTTTTCTGTGATATGATTGGCCAACATAATGACTGTACCTGCATCTGTCTGAACTGTTAGACATCTAATAGGTCATTGGCAGTAAGCTGAGCATTTTTCAGTCATATTTGGCCCCTCATGTCGTGTCTGTATGCACTCAGTTTTAGGCCCACGCATAAAGGTTGTGTAGGGGTAGTCAAGTACCATTAAATGATGACTAATGCATTTCAGCTCTTGCTGTTGTTGGCTAACCAGTGTTTCCAGTGTCAGCAGCTAACAGCACAGGGTACCAGTCCTGCCTTACGCAAGCATACCAACAGTCTGCTGTACGCTGCTGCAACATAGCCGTGTCCACTGTGGCTGTCTTATTAACTTGAAGTTCATCTAAGATTAATTAAATGTATTTATTCAGCACCTGAATGTGACTATGCATAATTAACCTCATGTGTGTTTGTGTGTTTTATCTTCAGTTTCCTTCTCCTGAGTGGGACACAGTGACCCCAGAGGCCAAAGACCTAATCAATAAGATGCTGACCATCAACCCGGCCAAACGCATCACTGCCGCAGAGGCCCTCAAACACCCTTGGATCTGCGTATGTCTCGGTTCTTTGTTTTTCTGTCACATACACTTACAGTTGTATGCGAAAATTTAGGCACCTCTGGTCTAATAACATGCTTTGTGGATTTTCTAAGTGAAAATGTGTTACAGAGAACACACTTCTGCACATTTTAATGCACAATTACAGTTTATCACAACATTGTTGGGATTTGAACCCATCATCTCCTGACAATAAGCCAAAACCGTAGACAGCTATGCCACTCAGGAGGTCCTAGTATATCTCTTTGCAATGAAATGATCAGTTGTTCAGTGTTCAGGAAGTCCTGATGAAATTCACTGTATGTGCACAGAAAGACTTACTCTGACGTATTGCAGTAACAATATCACATGGTCATATAATCCACCCCTCCATAGAATATGTACATATTGCTATAAACACCTTTCTTACCGTCTACTTACAATTGAATTCAAACATTCGTTTTCAGAAAAAGCTTTTCATGTTGAGCAACAGTGATAGAGAAAGTAATACCATTTCATCTGAGAGACTCATTAACAGACTCAATTTCAGTCTTTAAACCCAGACCTTCAGGCTTGTTATTATCCCTCTGTAGACCTTCTTCTGATTATTTTCATGTTATTATTCCTCTATTTATGTGACTTTCTAAAATCCCTTTAAATCATGCTTTGACATTTGGTACATTTTTAGTTATTCCAGTACATACACCTACACATTATGCTGTAAGAGCCTGCCTACGTACGCTATATATAACCATATCATACACTGTACTAGCTGTATATATAGCCATGCTTTTAACTAATTTCTCTGTTTCTATAGCAACGCTCCACAGTGGCGTCCATGATGCACAGACAGGAGACTGTGGAGTGCTTGAAGAAGTTCAATGCAAGGAGAAAACTTAAGGTGAGATACATACACACGCACTGGAGCAGGGCTTCAGTTGTAAAACTTGGTTAAGTCTGACTGGAGACACAGTGGAACTCAGGAACCTCAAATGTGAAGCCCCTGAATAGAGCTGAGTGATATCTTCGTTTTCATACCATCAAACAGTCTCCAAATTTTAAAGATCTATAAATGAGTGCCCTGTTTGACATGGAGTAGGAGGAGAGGTTATTTGCTCTGCTGACTGAAAACCTGAATTCATTATATGTCAGAGGTGCTGTCACACACTGCTTAGTTATAGAGGTGGATAGAATAGCCTGAACCCATCCTCAATTCAGCTGTGGTTATAAGATTCATGATTTATTGAAGGATAAATTGAAAACGATGCATTTACTTTTCACTTGTTGGTATAAATTAATAACCTCACAAAGTTGAGTTATTTGGAAATTAAAAGTTCTATATAGACATGGAACATAAATCTAACACTATAATTTGTAATTACTATGGGGTCTTATTAATGTAGTACTGCCCAAACCTGTTCTTCACAAATGTAAGACATTTCTTGTGGCTTTAGAAATCATCTAGAATCATCAGAAAGCAGGTGGACTCTCACCGTCTTGGACTTAATTATTATCTCAGACTAATGTTGAACACAGTTATAATTTAAACCAGTTTAAACTCTGCTCTCACGCTGATCATCTCTGCTCACTCTTGCAGGGTGCTATCCTGACCACCATGCTGGCCACAAAGACCTTCACAAGTAAGATACAAAACCTATATTTTTTTTTCAGTCTTCAAAAATGTGTTCTTTAGTGCTTTGACTCTTTTTAATGATCTATGCTTATTGAGAGTTTCAGGAATGATCAGAGCGGTCAGGTAGTACCTTCATGGACTTTCAGATTCAGCATTCTAACAGACCAATAGAAAATAAGCTTTATCAAAAATTCACCAAGTGATTGTTCTGTAATATCTCCTGATCTCTTACCTCCTATAGCTTATTCCAAAGCAAGCGCTTCTCATAAGTGTTCACTCTTAACGATGAATCTGCTTGATATCCCACTCAGTGATGTTGCACTGGGTAATGCAAATATTCGTTTTTTCATTTGTTTATTTTGGAGTATTGAGCCTGCGAGGAAATCTGAGGACTAATTAATGTTATGAATTATTGAATATGACTGTGAGGAGAAATTTGAACCCTTTTGGATTTCTGCTTGAACAGTTTCTGATCTGATCTTCATCTTAAGTCATAATAATAAATAAAGACAGTCTTATTTAACCAACAGCACACAAAACATTTTGCAGTATCTTTCATGGTTTAACCTTTTAATTATTTAATTATAACTGTTTTTGCCTTCATTATACTCTTCATCATTTGTAACATCTCAGTGTGTTGTCACATGTATTTTGATATGTAAAAACCATCTAACAAAGCTGCAAATTCTTAGATTTTGATCTTTCATCAACATGCCGTTTTTGCATGTTGCTCAGAATCTGTCACAGGGCATCCAACAATAAGACAGCATATGTTCTTCAGTTACAGGAAACACGGTAACGCTCAAAAAGCTCCAATTTCACTTACTGATCCATTTTACTGCCCATCATCCAGCTCCTCTGACAGCGCATTTTAACGAGTTAAAGGAGACAAAGTCTCTGAATGCCCGAGTTGACCTTCAGCTTGGTAAGATTTAACAGTGAGGGTTGTTGAAGGAAAATGAACTCATGATCAATGACGAAGGAAACCTCCTACAAGAATTTCAACCTGACAGTTGCTGTCCTGTGTGGCAGTTAGCAGGAATTTTCTTTATACAAGATTATTTCAGTTTCTGTAGGCCAGTGGTCTCCAACGTTGCTCCTGAAGAGTTCACTTTCAATCCTGATTGATGCAGTTTATAAGTCCGCTTAATTACATGGTTCAAGTCAGTCAGATTTAGGCTGGAGCTGAATTCTGCAGGTGTCCTGTTTAAAGAACTTGCTTCAGACCACACCACAGTGTCTCGGGGAGATTCTGTCTGTCTGTCTGTCTGTCTTTCTATTGAATAGTCACTTTAGGACAGGACATTATGATGACGTTTTATTGTTATTGTGATAAATTATACCCTGATACACTTTTCTGAGCACAGTATAGGCATTGTCAGGATTTATAGAAAATGTCACCAGCAAGCTTAGAAAAAAAAGAGAGACCAATTGAGATTTTGACCTATTTTGCATCGGAAAAAAAAAAAATCCATTGTTCAGATGTTGTATATTTTTAAAAATTGTGGGAAAAAACGTTTTATACAGGTAAATTGTAAGGGCATCGTTCTTGCATCTCCTTAAAAAGTCTTAAGGTCTTAAAATAGATGAAAAAAAATTAAGGTCATAAGATGTTTGAAAATGTCTTAGATAATACCTTAGATATAAAGACTGGATTGAAGAGAGATTGTATATGTTAAACCAGTTTAGAATAGTCCACCAACCAGGAATATCTATCCGGCAGCGGTCCTGACTAACAATGAAGGGTTAGACAATAGCAGTGTTTGTGTAATCATCAAGCGTATGTCACGAAGCATATGTCCATGTTTTTTTCCAGTCGTTTGGAATAAGATAGACGTGCCATGAAGGTTTTATGCATTTCATTCGGGGGCAACGCCTTTTGTTAAGGTCTTGAAAAGGTATTAAAAAGCAGCAGTCCTGTTATGTGTGTCACCTATAGTTATACATATTTGTGTTTGTGTGTGTGTGTGTGTGTGTGTGTGTGTGTGTGTGTGTGTGTGTGTTTGGTAAGTAAGCAAGAAGCTAGAATTTATCATCTTTCAGAAAAATGTCACTGACCATGCAAGTGTGTGTGTGTGTGTGTGTGAAAGAGAGAGAGAGAGAGAGAGAGACATTATTCCCCTGCACTGCATGAAACTCAGATTCCCACAGATAATTACAAGGTACTTAGGATAATTATAGTTGCATTACATAAATTACTCTGTCATTCAAAAGCTATTTTTCTCCCTTTACAAGCATCTTTGTCTCCGTACTGTTGCCACCTCCACTAGAGTGTGAGAGAAGTACACGACTAATTGGCCACCTGCTGCACTGACTGAGCTACAGTGCGAGTGAGGGTGTGTGTACAGGCGCAGGTCACTGCAGTGTATATTGATGAGCTCTTAATCTCTCTTGTTTAATCACCCTCTTTTTTTCACGCAGGCAAGAATCCGTACAAGAAGCCTGATGGCGTTAAGGTAGGTTTAGTTTTAATTTTGTTTCTGTACTAAATGCACTTGTTGTGTTATAAGCAGGTTAAATAAAGGATGGACTGCAGCTTGCTGGTTTCACTGAATTTGCGTATACAGGACTTCCGCCATCAGTTCCTCCAGTTAGCATGATGTCATTATCATAATGCTAATTGGTGGTCATATCTTTCATTCATTGTTAGCAACATTAGTAGTATTGACTGAAGCTTTCCTTCAATGGCGATCCTACAGTTTTTAAGTATCAGTCTTTCTTTCTGTTTTCACACTATTTTCAATCTTCTATCTTTCTATCTTTTTTATATTTTCTATCTGTCTATCTTTCTCTTTGATACTGTGCTGCGCCCTGTATAGTTTTTTGCAAATGTACTTTTCCTGCTGTTCTCTGGTTTCCTCTCTTTAATTCTCTTCTTATTTCATTCACATAAGCAACTGTACATACAGTACATTTACAGTGCTGTTTAAAAGTCAGAGGCCACTCTTTTGCTTATTTAATTTCCAGTCGAAGCTGCCAAGTTATCCATTTTTGCTGGGTCAGAAAAAAACAAGGGGCCCGTATACAGAAATATACACAAAAGCCTCCAACACTAAGTGTAGTATCAAATCAATGAGAATTTAATTTGTCCACATTTCACATCTGTGCATCTGCTGCCACTTTTAACTTTGCATCCTTTCAATCTTAAAACAAACCAGTTACAAATGTGTCCTCCCAGCAGAAGCTGCTCCCAATGCAGTCACTGACATTATGCCTCCCTTCAAAGGACACTAACATTAACCCAAACACAAGCAACTACCTAAACTCAGCTCAGCTGCCTTGGTAATTTGTTTCTCATGTGCTCTAAATTGTCTAAAGGAGAAGCGTCTGATTTCAGGTAGATATAATCTACTTGTATAAGAAGCGGGAAAGTCAAATGAAAAATAAATAAACGATTCAGAGAAAATGGAACTGATGGACTAAAACTGACACCATCAGACAAACAGCATTTAAAGCTTTCATCTCTGAGAGATGAAAAAGAGAGAAAATCAAGCTCCACTCTTCAAATCTGAAAAAAATCCAGATGTTTCTGTCCATCCTTCCACTGTGAGAAGACAACTCAACACTGAGAGTCTGAAAGGATGTGTAATTGATAAGAAGCTGTTTCTGAGAAAAGAAGGCAGGATGATATAAAAAAGAAAAGAATTTGAACTAAAACACTGAGATTAAACATTTGGAGTAAGGTTTTATGGACTGATCTACATTTGTGATTAGGATCATGTGGATTGTAAGGTGCAGAAAATGCAACCAACTTCTAACACTGAGGTTTTTACAAGAAACATGGAAAAATATCCCTGCAGATTTCCTTAAAAAAATTAAAACATGTCTCACAAAAAGATTGGATTAAGGGCAAACCTTTCTGGTAAATACACATTCTCTACCTTTTCCCTTGAGTAAATAACTTGCTACTTAATGGCTGTTTTGACTGGAAATTACATAAATGGACGGGTGCTCTCTGACAGAACTGTAAAACATGTATGTTAATAATATGTGTGTGTTCATCTACCTAGCACTCATATGGGACTCCTGGGGATCTACCTTGCAGAGTTTAGTACCAACTTTATTCTAAAACTGCCCAATCTAGTTAATCTAAGCCTTCAGTGAGCATCTGAATATTATACAGCCAAGTGTAGTAAAGTGTCTCTCCTTAATGAAGGCTCACGCCAAAGTGCGTTGAGAGATTTTGTGTCCATAGTTGTAATACAGTAGAGGCTCTTTTACCACAATGAAGAGTGCCATGCATATTAATGTGTTCTCAAAGTTTTGAGCCCCACTCCATACCTTTAATATTTGTATGTTTATTCCCATACCAGTAGCATTTTCTATGTTTGTATGTTTTTTGCAGTAAAAATGGGGTTGGAATATGCCAGGGTTTAGTACTACTACTACTAATAATAATAATAGTAATAATAGTAGTAATAATAATCTTTATAATATGGCTGATTGTCATGACAAGACATTTCAAAATTATTTACTAACAGAATATTTAGGAATTAAGGATATTAATGAAAATAAACTACCATCGAATGATACAATGTAAAAAATAGGGAAAATAACACATCAAATGTTATAAAAAAGAAAGAAAAATTAATATATACACCCAGCCACCTGGGAATGTGTGTTGTATTCATACATTCCTCTTTCTCACCCATTTTCTCTCTCTTGCCCTCTCACTCCCTTTAGCAGTTAAGTCTAATATTATGATAAACACCTTAAAATGTACACCATTTGGGAAATTTCCTCTTAAATCCACTTGAAGTCTATTTTAATCAGCTTCAGGAAGCTGAGCATCTGCTGGGTGAGAAATCCCAGACTGTGTAATTTAGTGGGATTAGTTTAAGATGAGTGTGGGGGTATGTGCACTCTCTCCTCCAAACGTCTGTTTGTTTTAGTAATAAAATTAATGTCAATAGAAAGGAAACACCAGGGGGAACTAAGCACCTTTCCTATAGACTGAAAAATGTGTTTGTAAATGATGAACAGGGATTAAATCATATTGTGGATAAAGCTGTTTAATATTTATATATATTATGTATATATGCTGTTTGTAATGATAGGAAGGCTAATTAATTATTATGTTGATTTACAAAGTGAGTGTTTTTATTTTTGTTTTGCAACGTCGTAACACAGAAAAGGAAGTCTAATTCCACTGAGATTCCAATGGTGAGAGTCTTAGAGTGAAAGTGAAGGTCCCGTAGCTTCCTCCTAGATCCTAAATTAGTCTCTCATTTCCCCTTAGCAAACTGCATAGAGAAATAATAAATATATAGACATATTTAAACATTTATTCATTCAAATATATTCAATATATGGCAGTAGCTTAACTCTAGTTTCTTTAACTGGAGAGTAGTTGTGTGTTTGATTAAAAGTTCCTGTAAATATTTTTTAATAGTGCATAAACTGCCAGTACATTTCGTAAAATTTTATGTTTTAGTGAGAGCTAAATTTTGGACCTTATCGAGTTGCAATACATCTGGGGCTGGATTCACAAAAGTTTTAAGAAAGAATCCTCTTAAATTTGTTTTTTTTTTTTTCTTAACTTCATTTTTAAGCAAAAACCGTTACAAAAAATATTTTTCAAATAACTTCATAAGAAATCTTTTTTTTTTTCTCTCAACTATTTTCTTAACAATTTAAACATTTTGTTCTTAAAGTTTTCTCAACCTTACAGTAGCCTCACACTTGCCTTAGGTTGTAAGAGTTGATGATGTGGGCACTGCCTGTGATCTTAAGAAAATAATTAAAATAATCTTAAGAGAATATTTGAGAACTTCGTAAGGTTTTTTTTGAGAAATGCATTTAAGACCATTGGGCTTCATTTACCAATTATTATTAGGAAGAATTTTCTTCTCTAAATTTACTTCTGTAGTTTTCACAAAGATTCTCTTGTTCACTTATGTTTTATTATTTGGGATTCATTCTTGGGTAAAAAGGAATCTACGCACACACAAGAGTTGCGAACAATTCTGTGGTTTAAGAACACGTAATGAATCTGATGTAAACTTTTTCTCAAGAACAAATTTAAGAAAAAAGTTGATTTTGGTGAATGTGGCCCATTCTTACAAACTTCTTAGTGTTTATCTTAAGAACCTTCGCAGGTTTTTTCTTAAGAAAGCTTTCGTAAAAAATCCAGCCCCTGTTTTTCTTTCTTAAGTTTTTGGGGAACAGGTCATCCAACTGATATTGGGATAGATATTGCCCATAAGTTTGATTTAATAAGGCCTAATATGGCCACAGCCTGTTATTCACTTTAATTTACTTGGCTTCTTAACTTTTGACTCTCACACCGCCATTTCAGTCCCAGTTTTAACAAGCACTCGTCCACTTAGCCTCCTCATTTCGCCTCGATGGGATCCCTGTCGCCACCTAAGAGCTGTTCCACTGCTTTAATAAGGTGTTTGATGAGCCCTCAGCGGGATGAGGAATAGAGTGGCCACAAATGTTGACTTCAGCAGCAAAACTTGCCCAGAAGTCATTGTGTCCATGTGCATTTCCCTTTTCAGAGGAAAATAACAGAGCTGTTTATAAGCCATAGCAGTAAACTACTATAAAATGCTTAATATCAAAACAGTAGCATTTGATTTGCTGTGCTTTAAGTTACTACTCTATCTCTCATACATGACTGCTGATACAACTTAATCACTTTACATTGCTAGCTGGCTAGTTAGCATTTTTAAGGTGACACAGCTAACAAAAACCAAAAGACAGGTACTACACCACAGCTCTACAGCAAAGGTAATAGCCAGACAAAGCAAATACTCACATATTTTGTATATTATGTTCAGACTTTTAAAAAAAACCCAAAACCCAAAAAAAAACCTTTTTACATTGACAACGTGGCCAGCCAGTTAGCTCCCTGAAGTTAGAGTGTGTTTCGTTTGAACAGTGTACTCTTGGTGAATGACCACTTGTGTAACGTAGGTTTGATGCACATCCAAGTGGAGAGTTGAAGTGGACAAAGGTTTTTTTAAAAAAAAAAATAATTGAAACAGGGCCTTAGTTTGTCATTTATCATTCCAATATAACTTTGACCAACTTAAGACTGAAGCACTAAAGCACTGTTTTGATATTGGATACTTTACTTGTCACCGTTGAGTTTAGCAGAGAACATGTTGTGGTAACACTTTTAATTCCACCCTCCATGAGCAGGTCTAAAAACAAACTTACTCATTTATATTCACATAAAGAAGATGGGAGTGCCACTATGTTTTCTCGCAATTTCTCACTAACCTCATTCTAACTATTAGCAATGAGAAAGCTGGGAGAATGGGGTGTGTTATATCCACAATACAGAAATAATTCTTCACTGTGTGATTAATGAGTTCTTTGCTTCCTTCAGGAAATCTCGGAATAGCTTACAAGAACAGTGTTAATTTCCTTTCACTTTTCCTCTCTTCTTCTTCAAGTCATATTTTATGCCTTTTAGAATATTTCTTTCCTTTTCAGGCCTAGTTGAACAGTTATCATGCATGTGACACCAAACATGTGGTGCTATTGTCGAACTAAGCCTTCTGCTTTGGCACTATCCATTTGATCCATTTTGCAACTGATGTCTGTTCAGTACTGCGGTCATTTATCTAGTTCAGCTTTCCAAACCCCCAAAAAAGCTGCTTGTTTATGCAATAGCCCCACACGTTTTGCATTTTCAGAGTGGATCTCACCATTTCCTGTTCCCTCACTGGTCAGCTCTGCTTGTCTTGTTTCTGTCCCCTCCCCCTTATAGATCAACAACAAAGCCAACGTAGTCACCAGCCCCAAAGAGCCCGTCCCCTCTCCTGCTCTGGTACTCTCTGTCTGTCTGTCTGTCTGTCTGTCTGTCTGTCTATCAGTCTGTCATCTCTCATCACTGGAATATCTCTTCTCATCTTGTCCTGTGTTTTTGCTGCCTTTTTTCATGTAATTTTTTTGCCTAATTTTCTTGTTTAATAATCTGTTGCACCGCAGACGACTTATTAGATGTGGTGAAAAAAATCTATTGAGTGTAACATTATAGTAGATTGGGTTTAAAATGGTACCAATACATAGAGGCCAAAATATCGACGTTTCATTATTTATTAATGTTTTTAATGTGTATTGAGTATTGCATATGTGAAAAAATGACTCGCACAACAGAAAAAAAGGGCCAAACCACAAAATTAAGTCTCACATCTGAGATAAAAAATTAAGCATATTAAGCTCTTTATTAGACTAATAGGATACCAATATGCTTTGCTTTTTTTCTGACTAGGTGTATTGGGTACCACACTCGCCCCACACACTCAAAAAGGGATTTATCTTCTGTTCAGGCAGGAGTCAGAAACATAGCTATAATATACCAATAAGAGTCACTGGGCTTAACTCTTAATGCATTACACCTGCCATTCTAAACTGCTCTGAATAAAAGCATTACGTATGTAAGGATAAAGCCTGTTTTTATTTTACATATATATATATATATTGCAATGTCACATCGCAATACCTAAGTTAAATTTAGGTATTGTATTGTTTTTTATTGTATAGGTATTAAATATTTGTAAAAATCACACCCCAACTGACAATACTGTAATTAGGAATGTATAGTTAAAATGACTTCTGCTGCCTGTTTCTGCACTTTGATAACTGTTGCATGTTCTAAAATGATTTTATTAAACATATCAGTATGTTTTGTTTGGTGCATCAGTATTTAATTGGGAAATGTATGGATTCGAGACCAGCTCAAGTTCAAGTACAACTTTGGCAAAGCATTTTTTGTAGTTGTGCATTCATCCGTAAATTTGTAGTCATCAACTTGCATTTTTTTGCTTTCTCTTCACACCTGTTTGTTATTGTGGTACAATGTAATCTTCGCAGCATTGGACATTGAAGCAAATAAGAAATGTTTTTCTTGTTCCCTCAAGTAGACTCTTCTCATGCAGTAAAGTTCCTTTAGGGTAGCAAGCTGTCCTGACCCTGACACTCTTTTCCTTTACTGTAGCAGAGGCCAAGTTATCACTTAGTGTTCTTATAGTGTTATATAGTACTAGTATTAACAGGTCTATAAGAAATGTCTGCTCTCAGTTTAAAGACTATAAGAAGAAAGTGCTTTGCACTTATATGCATTTGCACATGTATAGCATAAACTAAGTTTACTTGCACACCAGTGCTTCGATATTAGTCTAACCAAAACTGCTAGTCTTAAGACATGATCATGTAGTTTGATTGTCATGGTCAGATTAATTACTTGTTTGACCTATTCGAGAAACATTCATAAGTGCTTAAATCACTCCACTGACTCTTTTCAGACATTTTGCAACACTTCCACACGTGACGACCGCTGTATGACACCGAAACAAATATGAATGACAAAATATGAAAGGGTTGATATCAATGGCAAGAAACTAGATTGGTGTGTCAAGAAGGGGCGTGTTTACCATTGTAACGACTCTACTGGTGTGCATGTAAACTGGACTGTAAGTGGACTAGTGTTTAATACAGCTCTCATAAATGTCTTAGTTCGTTCCAGTTTCTTAGACTGACTAAGAGCTTTGTCTGGATGTTGTGTGCATGTAAACAAGGTTAATGTTGGTGAGTTTTAGTAGTTCATAGTTTTACAGTTTTACTGTAAGCTGGGTTAAAGTGAAGGTGTTTCCAGTATTTCCTTTCTTTCTGTAACCTCTAACCTAACATTCAAGGATACAAATGTTTTGGTTCATTTGAAGTGATTCCCAGATCTTGTTCTGTAGTTGGGTTAAGATTGTATTAGCATGCCTTAAACTAGTGTCCTTTAGGTATACATTTTTCAGCAGAGTGCCCTCTAACCTTGCCCTGATTCAAACATATTATAGTCGTTCTTGCTTTCCTCATCATTCCTGTCATAATATCTAAACCATTGTGTTCCTCTTTTTCTAAAGACCACCAAGCATGTTTGAAGAGAGATCTTTTGTTCATTTGGCTAAAATGCCATCCATTCTTTTGTTTCAGATTCTGTAGATTCGGGAACTTCGGGAACATTTTCACCTGAAATATCAGAGATATTCTTCTTATCTAAAGTGATTTCTCCTGATACTGTCAGGGCCTTTGTCTGTAACCCCTTGAACCCTATGTATTTTTATTTTGTTTATCTTAAAACTTATTATTCAGTAACTTATATGAATTATTAAGTAGTGTAAAGCCAATATGTAACCTATGTGTTTGAGCCTGAGGAACTGAAGCGTGGGCCCACAAACAGGCCTTTAGGGTTTAAAACCATTGTTTTTACCCTAAGGTTATTAATGACCATAGAGATTTAAAACAATGCTTGGTGACCTTTAATCTTTACCTTTCTATGTACCAGAATGTAACACTCAAGTCTTTCCTCTTTACTCTTTTCCTTTTTTCTCCGTACCTCTTGATCAGGAGCCTCAAACTACCGTTATCCACAATCCAACTGATGGAAACAAGGTATTAAGTATATAAATGGGTGTGCTCTGGTGTGCTCAAGGGTGGACCTCACTAAAGCTAGAGTTCACTGGGAGCTCGGGATTGGATTTATATCATTGTGCTGGATTGCAAACAGGACTCTATTCAGTCAGTCCCACCAGAGGATTCATTATGGTTTCCTTATTATAAGCTGATGAGGGGAATGGATATTTTGGAATAGAGGATGTCTCACAATATACAGCAATATCAATGACTCTGTGCTCCAAAATAAGCTGTGCATGCATTTTTAATGAAAATGGGGTGGTAGTGTGCTGATAGAATCCTGTGTTGGAGAGGCTTTTTCCTGCATGTTTTGATGCTTTTTGTATATTAACATTTCTGCATGGTGTGTATACTTTGTGGCATGCTTCATGGGGCAATATTAAAACCTTTTGAGAAAGTGTGGCAGGTCTTTAAAGGACATTTTTAATGTATCTGGGGAAGAATGTGGACTAGTTAAAGCTTGAACAGCTTCAGGTCAGTTTCTAAGAATAATGCTCTCTCAGTAGATGTTATTTTGATTCTTCATTCCTCATAACAAGAAGTCAATAGGATAAAAGTGATAAAACATACATTTGAAGAGTTTTATCCTTTAAAAGGCCCATACATTGATGGTTAGTTCTGCGTCTCTGAGTCATTGTTTTTCAGTTTGTTGCTGTCCTTGGCAGTTTAAACTTAAATGTGAAAATGATGTAAAAAAAAAAAAAAATCAGATTTGAATTGAACTTCATTAACTTTCACCTTTTTTGCCTTTTAGGAATCCTCAGAGAGTGCCAACACCACCATAGAAGATGAGGATGTGAAAGGTATAGTAGATTTGCAACACTGAAGTGGTACAGTACTTTCACATGGGCAAAATTTCAGTGAATCTCATATTTATTAATATTCCAAAACAGGTTTTTAACTGGTTATATAAACTTTAAGTTGTGGTTTTCATGAACATTAGAAGTGAAGACATGGCTTTTTGACACAAAACTTGACATGGCCAAAAAAGTGAATGTTTCCCTATGATTAGATTTTTGTTTATCATAGTTTAAACATGAATATGGCTGGCTCTAAATGTTGTGCAAAGTAACATACACTGCTATGTTTCAGTGGACGGAGTAGCATTGTTGTTGTTCTCTGAAAGCAGCTGCATTTCTGTTAGCAAAACCTTCTATTCCCATTTGCATTAATATCAGTTTGGGGCTTTAAGGCATCAGTGCTTTAGAGACTCTCCCTTTCTATTTAGAGTCAGATCAGCTTTGCAGCTCTTCAGCAGGTGGCTGCGCAGAGGATGCAACACTCACTCAATGCTTTTATATATATATCTGTACTGAAATTTGTGACCGCTCATTAAGTGGCTTGTCTCTTTTTTTTACTAACCATTTTCCATGTTCTTCTCAATCCATTCTTAATCGTTTGTCTGAATCATTTAGTTCTTTGTAATGCACAACACATTTTCAGTGGGAGCCAGGCTGTTGTGACATGCAGAACATGGGTTGGCATGTCATGCTGAAATAAGCATGGAGGTCCCTGAAAAAGACGTCATCTTGAAGGCAGTATATGTTGCAACGAAATGTGTATATATACCTTTAAGCATTAATGATTCTGAAAGGTATATACAGTCTGGATCTGAATGTAGACCTCTTCCAAGCAAAATTTGGCTAGCTCAGCACTGAGTTAGTGTTATTCATGTTAAAATGCAGTTAAGAATTGTAATACATTTTATGTTTAAGGTTTCAGTTGGTCCCTGAACACCAAATTGGTTCACCATGTAGCTGTCAGTATACAGTGTAGGGCTGTACAGTATACTGTTTGTTAAGTGTTAGTGTGAGATTGACCTGAGAAATGCATATCACAGCTGTCTGTAATATGCATATGAACCTTCTATCAATCAGAAAAAAGCTAATTATTTTGGTCAAAACAACACAGGCCAGTCTTTAGATTTAACCTTTAGAATCCATTTGTTTTTCCTGTAAGTAATGTTCATTTGAACATTCATATTCCCTCTAATGTCATTTATCTGTGAAGGAGTGTTGTATGGTGGCACAGTGATGCATGAATCCTAAACGTATCAGCTAAAGGGACTGACATCATACCACTGAAGCACTGTCAGCGAGCCTGTTAAGGAGATTTAAGTTTACTGATGCCTTCTCGCAATGCAGTGTTCCATGCTCTGTCCTTTTCTCATGTTGGGCTTCCCCGTTGGAGAGCTATTGCTTTTTCTTCTGCCATTATTGCAGTCATTATAAGACAATGCTTTGAAATCACCCCAAGCAGTAGTGTGTTTGTGTTTGTGTGTGGGAGGGAAAAAAGAAAGAGAGCGTAAGTGAGGAAGGATCAAGGTGCCTTAATCTCAGTCTAGTCATTAGTGAACAGTCTGCTCAATGAGGCAGCCAACAAAACAGGATCATTTGTTTTCGTTAAATACTACTGCCAACAGCCACTTCCTCTAAAAATACATAGAAAAAAATTGAAAGGGTCCCATCTTTTCTCCCTTCTATTCTCTCTGTCAAACTGTCAAGATTTTTACCCCAGTCAGTAAAATCGGTACTTTGGCACATACCTGCAGAAGCAGACTAACTAATTTTGTTGTGAAATTAATAATCTGGCCACATATAAAATAGTAGCCTTAGGAAAGATAACAGATAAGATTCTCTGATGTGGACATCTTTGTCTTCTGGGATTCCCTGTCCTGTTGGATTGAGTCTGTTGTGTCTGTCACTGTTCATTGATTCATTATTAGTGTTACTGTTTGTTTCTTTGCTTTCAGTTTCAGTATTAATGAGTCCCACACTAGACCATTGGTCTTGGGTTAGTGTCTGTTTATATTTAAGGACCGTGTACTCACTACAAGCATAGTCAACATACAATTTAATGCCAACATACTAGCAAATTAACTAGTTTTACCCAAGGGTAGTCACCAAAATGGGGCATGTACCACCCCATATTAAATGGACCATGCAGTGCCATTCTAACATGATAGCAGATTACCCAGCTAACAAGCTAGCCTTGTTAAGTTAGCTCAAGGTTATATATTGGTTATCACCAAGCTGGGCCATATATAATCCCCTGTTCAGCTGACTGTGTGCTTTTGTGTTAACATGTTCTCAAGTTAGATAACTAGCAAGCTAGCCATGAAAACAGTTAGTTTAAGATTATATACCCAGCTGGGTACATAACCTGGTGCATGTATAATTCCCTTTTCAGTGGACAGTATTATTTCATGCTAACATGTTATGAAGTTAGCCAGCAAGCTGAGAATGTTTAACTTAATGTTATATATGTAAAGGAAGTTATCAAATAGATCAAATATCAAATAAGTGGACCGTACAGTTTCATGTTAACATGCTAGCAAATTAACCAGTTAGCAAGTAAACCGTGTAAACAGTTAACTGAAGGTTATCCAACTGAAGTCATGTACAATCCCATTTTAAACTTGCCAACAAGCTAATAAATAAGATAAATAAGAAGTTGTGCACTGTACTGCTGTAAATACAAATTTGGCTGCTGCCTGAAACACTTTTAAGACTTTAACTCCACAGCTGATGGTATAGGGAAAGCCATTTTAATTCACCTCTTTTTGCCATGTTTTTCCTGTGCTTCACTGTTTTCCTTTGTTTTCAGAGGGGGCTCTGGAAACAAACTCTACATCACTTCATTTCACTCATTCAGTCCTTTTGTCTTGTTTTGTTTTCTTCTCTTTCCTTCCCTTTTTTTTTGCTTTTGATCCTCATTCCATGTACAAATTTATGAAATATTTCCATTGACCCATCTTCCACCACCACCATGTACCCTCAACCCCTTCATGATCTGTTCCTCACTCACCTGGCTAGCACGACGTCTGATGGCTATTTCTAGGATCCAACGGGGGCGCTCTCGCTCTTCCTCCTCCTCTTCTTGTTCCTCCTCCTTTTGGTACCTCCCTAGAGCATGGCCAGAAGCAGAAGTGTGGTGTAACTACACACTCAAACTGCTCCTGGCCGTTTACTTGTTTGTCTTCCTCTCCGCTTTTCTGGCATTTCTTTACGTCAATTCAGCTGCCCATTGTGGCCAGCGCCTTAACCCAAAGCCCGCTCTCAAAAGGCCTCAGCCACTCCAGAGCCACATCGCCATACAGTGTAAGTGTCAGAGGGAAGAGAGGAAGTAAATTCATTTGACCTATCCATGCTCCGCCCACAGATGTGTTCTTTTATAGCAACAGTGGCGAGGTTGGACAAGATGTACACAACACTGACAGTAATCTCATTATAATGAATTTAGGCTGGACTTTAGATTTGCTAGGTAACGTTGAGTTCAGTTTAAAATGATATGCTACAGATCTGGGCTGAACTAGTCATGCTGAAAATGTGCCACCCTGCTAACATTAGTCTTAGGAGTGTGACCTTTTGCACACATACAAATCAAATATTTTTTGAAATGAGTGACATTTTAAAATTTAGATATTTTGACAGTTTTGCCAGTGGTCTTGTAAAGCTTGTCCAACCTAGCAACAGTTGCTAAGAAAGAAGACAATTGTGAGCAAAGCATGGGCACATCAGTTCTGGGAAGTGTTGGTTGGACTGATCAAGGCATTGACTTCAGACCTGGAAAGGGTGCCTGATGATGAGAGTAGTTTTTCTCTCTTCACAGTTTTGTCTGCAAAAACATTTGAAGTCTAAACGTTTCATAATAGTTGACTCATTTTTTCCCTCATCTGCCTAAAATAAACATTAATGAACTAAATATAATACAATTCATTGACCAGGCAACAGGGTGTAAACACTTTAGTGTGAACTATGCAAGTTAGCGTTTTATTCATGAATAAAGTTACTCTAAACACAAGATGTCAAGTCAGTAGTGTTGAGGGTTTGAGAGTTGTGTGTGACTGCTCTCTGGTGGCAAGTGTCAGAACTGCACCATTGAGACCTGGACTGCCAGTCTTGGATCAGCCTCATGCTAATGAGCTTAACAGTCTTCGTTGTGTTTGAGGGCATCAATGCCCTCAATGTATCAATGCCATGTATATGTGTGTCTGTGCATGTGTGAGTGTTTCTGGTTAGCACAGTTACTAACATTTTTTTTATTAATATGTTGCATTGTTTTCAGTGATGCTTTCATTGATTTCATTACAGACAAAGCTTATTTATAATGCCTGTCAGGTCTGCCTTTTTTGGGAATTTGAAATTTTGTGACATCTCAACAAATGTATAAAAAGTCTGCAGTATGGCATAATACTCAGTTTAGTACAGTCACAAATACAGTCACATATATTTATGTGTGATATGGTTTTCCTTTTTTACAGTGTCATTTAAATTCCTTTCAATATTTCGTACAGTAGGACATTTTTGGAAGATTGTGGTAGTTGCAGAGTAGAAGTCAATATGATACTGTAAACACATTAATAACAGGTTATAATGCATTCATAAGGCATTACATGTAGCTATAAATGCTCACACTTTATAGGCATGTTTATTATGCTTTATGAATTGTGAACATAATGCATTATAAACGTTATATTGTGCAGAAGAAACTCAGTTTGAAACTATGAAACAAATTTTTCATAGTATGCAGTGTGTTATGACCTGCCTAGTCCTAAACACGTGCATTTTCATTTAGTTTAACTTGTATCGCTGTACTTATAGCTCACAAATTCAACTTATAAGTTAGAATAATTTAGTTATGTCTGTTAATAATCTTTATTCAAAATGATAAGATTTTTAAGACTGTCATTTGAAGCTTGCAAAGAGCTCTCAATACAATCAAAATACAATACTTTGAAAATGACTATAAACTATTATTCCATTGCATGTCATATGTTATTAAAAGAAGTCCTGGCATGGCTCAGTGTGTTTATGACTAGGCAGGTCATAATGCACTATGTAAGTGTTTCTTTGTCACTGACGATAATAACATGTAATGAACACTACTTACAATACACTGTAAGCGTGGCTATAAAATGTAATGCATTTTTCTAAATATTTATAATTATCATTTATAATGATTATAAGTATTTACACACATTTATCATCTTTGATAACTGATTTTCAGATTCAGAGTTTTGAACAATACATTGATGCTTGGTTTAGTATTGTAGGTGTTTGGTTGTACACATTTGCGCACACAATCAGATTTCATAACAAGCTTTGATGTTATTCTTGGACCTTTGGATTATTTGCCAGCCTGTTGGATGTTTGTCACTGCCACCTTTTGCTTTTGCTAACACACACTCCCCCCAATGTGCTTAGGGCCAAATGTTGTTAAAGTCTCTTTCTCATTGTAATTAGAGGTGGCCTAATGACAAGCAAGTAAAGTAAAGCAGCTGAAAGTGTCCCCAAGGTCCCCAAACCAATCTAAAAGCGTGAACTGAACGCTTTGTTGTATTTCTTGTGCCAGTCTGGAGAAGCATCCTGCCATGGCACTTTTATTACATTTTATTTTTTATGTTTTAAAGCCAAAAGATCTCTCCTTGTTCTCTCTTTGTTTTAGCACGGAAGCAGGAGATTATCAAAGTGACTGAGCAGCTGATCGAGGCCATCAACAGCGGAGATTTTGAGGCTTATACGTGAGTGCACACTTTGAAACTATCTTTAAAAATACTGATACTGATATCCTTTCAGGTATTAAACACCTTGTACCCTCTGATTATCTCACAGGAAGATTTGTGACCCTGGCCTGACCTCCTTTGAACCGGAGGCTTTGGGGAATCTGGTGGAGGGAACGGATTTCCACAGGTTCTACTTTGAGAACTGTAAGGCATCACTGAAATATTCACTTCACCAAACAAAGGGAGTGCTCTGAAGGTGTAGTGCTTTATCTTTGTACAGGTGTAAAAGTGTGACAGTAGGCATAGGGTGACCACCTGTGCCACATTTCGCAGGATGGTCAAGAAAATTACTTTTTTACAGTTTCTCACTTCTTTAAAAATCGAATCATCTATCACTCCACTTATTCCTGCTCACTTACTCGTGAATGGTTAAAAAGAGTTAATGGGCAATTTGATTTATTAAACAAAAAGGGAGAGAAAAAGTTTGGACAGCACTATAATTGCCAAAATATTGATTAAATTCAGATTTAGCAGAAACGCACTTTAGCACACAGCCCTCCTCAGCATGCTCATAGCAATCTGGCTACCAATTTACTAAATAGTACTACCAGTTACATGAACCACACACTTGTGTTGTCATCAAGGCGAGTCACAATTACCAATGACCGTTGACAAAAGGAGCCATTTTGCTGCCGACGTTGTTATGCTGAGTCAAAGAGAAACTAATATAAGGAAACTGCTAAACCTGGGAAATGGAGGAAACTCTTAAGAAATTAGGAGAACTATAGGACAGGCTTTTTAGAAAAGTAGCCTGAAGTTGAGAATGCCTTAAAACATCTTTGTAGTCGCTATGTAATGTGAAACTGCAGCCTCTTTACATTTTTCCTTTTCCTACGTAAGTTGTTTCAGGCTGTTTTATGCTTGCCTAAACTTCATATAACAGAAACTGCCGGTTGCAGCAGAAAAATATAAAATGGCGGCAGCAAAAAAAATAAAGTGCTGTCATTGTGTCCCACAGAAGCAGCTATGCTGATGTACTTCATATCAATCTTTTAAATTGCTTTACAGCACCTTCATGGTAAAGCAGAGTATCTGGTTAGCCACTAAATATTGAAGCCAATGTTAACACAGAATCTGTGTGATGCCTTGTTTATCCAAAGTGGTAACTTTTTATACGAGAAGGAAAAATGTTTTTGACTACGGTGTACATTAACATTGAGTTTAGCATATCACCATGATACGTTCACACCATGTATAGCAGACAGCAGTGGCAGCAGACACTTTTAGATGGTGGAGCTCCATCACCCCAGAGAACACAGTTCCACTGCTTCACTGACCAGTGCTGGCGGGCTTTATGCCCCTCTAGTTGATGCTTGGCACTTGGCATGGTCTTAGGCTCATGAGCGGCTGGTTCAGAGTGTCCCGTTCTATTGACAGTGCTTTTCTGTGGAGATATACATGCTGTGTGTGCAACTGAATGATTGTGTACATCGTAATAAAGAAAGATGTATGTATATACAAACACATGTTCTATGTAACTGTCAGCTTTAATAATGCAGCATTATATTGTTCTTTCCAGCTCTCTCCAAAAGCCACAGGCGTACTATCCACACAATCCTGTTGAATCCTCACGTGCACCTGATTGGAGAGGATGCGGCCTGCATAGCTTACATCAGGCTCACTCAGTACATAGACGCCAACAACATGCCTCGTACAATGCAGTCAGAGGAGACCCGTGTGTGGCATCGCCGTGACAGCAAGTGGCAGAACATTCACTTCCACCGCTCCGGCTCACCAACTGTGCCCACCAAGTGAGTCCTCTGTACGTGTATGCTTTGGTGTGATTGATATTGCACCTGTCTGAATCTCATTTATGATGCCTGTCTTAAAAGAATGTTCCAGCATTTTTCAGCCTGATCTCTGTCTGCTGCATCTCTGACATGCAGTTATTTACCATGGACTACCTGGTACTCTGTACTTAGAAAAGAGGAAACCTGTGACTCAAAACACATTGGATTCTATTATAAGTGTGTTTTGAATCAGAGGATTTTCTGCTCTTTTCTAAATACAGAAAAAACATGTCAAAATTAGAGTCTGACTGGTTTATGGGATGCCTGACAGTATCTGCCAATATTGGTGACCTGCTGTATTATCAGCAGTAGTTAAACAGTGCAAGACTTTTTTGGTCATGGTGTTAAGATTCAGTTTCCCCAGTGAGGCAGAACCTTCAGCAGTTGTGCTGCTGTCGCCTAACATGACTCACCCCCCACCCTGTTTAACTGTGTCACTGCAGTACTGGCTAAACCGATGAGCTGGTATGCAAAAAACATTGTTAGAAAATGCATGAGAATAACGCAACACACAAAAAAAAAAAGAGCAGTGATGAAAAATAAAAAAATAAGAGGTACTGAACAGAAACCAAAACTGCAAAGAATTCTGGGTAGCTTCACCCCCAGTGCTGCAGTGTTTGTAGTATTTAAGAATGTGAGTTTCTGTTGTCTGTTTCAGTTTAAGAAGTGTGGTGTTGAGTTCCAGTAGCATGGCACAGTCACACGTTTTGTTTGTCTGTTTGTTTATCCCTTTCTCCCTCTTCATGTGTATGTTTTGGTGTTTGTCATAAGTATTCTTGTAAGTATGCTTTAGATAGGGGTGAGGGAGGGTTTGAGGGGGCTAAGGTGTGTCATTGTTCATCACCTGATGTGTCTGTATAAGCAATCAAAGTTTAAGTTACTGAGAACTCATTGTGTATCAGTGAATAAAGGACTGTGTAACTAAAACTAGAGTATAAAGTTCTAACCTAAAATATAACTATAGCGTTATTAATTTTGCTGATGATATGTTATCTGAATTTTTAGCTCCTTAAACTTTGCATCGGTGTCAGCAAACTTGTTGTCAAGCCCTAATCAAATTGATGTTTGTGGTGATCAACTATATGCTATATATGTAGCAGCCCTCAAGCAGTTTAAGTAACCTTAAAGTTTTCCTCTGACTGGAACAATCATGTCTCCTAAACTTTTACACAAAAGTCACAGTATTAATGTCACAATATTAAATTTATCCACGCTGACTTCATTAAACCTTTAAATATTTGCATTCACAAAGAAATGCTACTTGGTGTGTTAGCTGTAAGTATGGAAATAACGTTTTCCCAGTTAATGAGGCCTCAAAAGAAGACACTTCATATTAGATGAGCTTCGGTCCTGCCCACCAAGTGTGTTCTACACCCAAACCCCATCCGTCGCACTCTCTACCTTACGAGTCTTGTTTACATATCGTCACTGCTGGACGGAGGTGGAGAATAATTATCATTTTGTATCAGGATGTGTGTGTCTGCGTGTGTGTGTTCATGTGTGTGCACTGAGTACTATTCACAAGTTCTTCTCATAAGACATTAAGTCTACTTTTATCTTTTTCAAATGTTCAGATTTTCTATGGTGAGAAAATAGGGTGTCAGTTGTGTTGATATATAAATCTATATTAGGGTGAAAGGGTTCATCAGGAAATGTTTGATCTCTGTAATCACGATTACAACGAAAGTTTAGCAAGAGCGTGCACGTCTAAAAGGATCATATTAAAGTAATCTAAGTGCGATATCTGTCAGTGACACCTCAAGGATATGGCTAACAGCGTATCTCAGTCACTTCAGTTTCGTTTATGTCAGTGCTTTTCTATATTTCTAGTTTCAAGTGCAATATGCCAGAAAAAAATTTGATCAGACGAACATGATTTGCTTTTGTTTTTGGTGACGTGTAAGCATTTTGTGAAGTTGTGAAGTGCTATTCCTGCTTTATCCTTTAGAGTGTTGACAGTTTACCGTGATCTTAGTTTGCAAGCTTTGTTCTGTTCTGTTCGCTAGGGTTCTAATGGGTTTAGCATCAGTGACGTGTGAAACTGACAAAGGGAACGCATTAGCGTATAGTTTGCTACTTTTATTCTATTTTATTCTGTGTATGTGTTCGCCGATACTTTATCACACGAACACCGTAGAAAAACGGAAATATTTGTAATAAAGAATGTAACAGACCTATGTACTATACCAATGAACATGAAACTGTTCAATCATGATTTTATTTCATTCATGTATTGTGAGAGTTTTATGGATTTGTTTTGATTTTTTTTATATTGTGGACTATCACTCATGCGGTATTCTCGAAAATTCCTCTTTCTCTGCAATTTTCAGTCTTTGATCAATTAGCTTTAGCTGCATGCATATTAGCTCATTATCATTTTTCCTTCTGCAGTTGTTCTTTCTCAGTATCATGTTCATCTTGTGGTATTTTTTTATGTAGGGTCAAGCAGAATAAAAATGTTTATGCTTTATTATCTGGGCATGTCCATTTAAAACAGTGCTTTAGTTATTACACTAAACTGGCTTCAGAATACTTAAAATGTTGCAACTACAGTCAACACAAAATCGAATTACTAATAGTGCTGAAATGTGCACAAACAAGGATTGTTTAGGAACATTTTTAGAGAGATTAACAGTTTATTTGCAGATTAGCCAATATGAACTATCTGACTTGTGTATCACATTTTCAAATCATTTTTCTTCTCTGCTTCGTTTGACTTCTTAAGAAGGAAAACTGAATTGGGAACTTAGTGGTTTATCATTATTATTATTATTTATCAATCTGAAATTGTTTAATTTTTCAGTGTTGAATTTAGGATTCAGTTTCCATTATGGAAACAGGGATTATAGAGGAGTTTAGCCTGTTGTATTTTCTTTTCTTTAGATGTTTTATAAGCCCCAAGCCGTTCCCATCTTTATCTTTTATTGCTGTGACTTCGAACTAAGAAACAAATCCAAATGATACAAACTTGTACAAAAAGTGAGAGTACAAATATTCTAACATCAAGAGGACATATCAATAAAAATATCAATTAAATATGATGTGATGGCTGTTTCTTTAACCCGCTTAAATATGTGAATGTGGTGAATAGTTAAGCACATTTAATAAGTTAGGGAAAACTTTCTTTTACAGCCTCTTAAGTTCTAGGTATTAACCAGGTAAGTGTACTAGGTAATTATTTGACAACATGGTGGTAAGTTTCAAGATGGTCAGATTAATTTACACTGAATAATGAGAAAAGACATGGTAAAATATTCTAGAATTGGGTGATTTGGAGAAACAACGCAAATACAAACCACCTCTCAGCCCAGATTCAGGTTTGTTTATTGTTTCTGCTTTGGTTCACCTTTCCGACATAATAACTACCTGGAATTTACCTGTTTTCATATTTCCTTTATTGCTTAAATATGTGGTGTTATACTGTAATATAGTTAGTCCAGTCTAGTTACTTGCTATGATTTTAACCCAAATAATTACCTGGTCCCTTTGAGTTTGTATCTCTAACTTACTTAGTAAATACCTAGAACGTTTTGGGCATTTCAGTGTAATTTAGTGAGTCTTGGGAATTATCATCACTTTACACAAAACAGTTATCTAGTACTTTGGCATTTGTACCACATACCTGATTAATATCTAGAACCTAAGGGACTGTAACAGAAAGCATTACCTTAAGTTATATCAAATATACTTATTTTTAATCAAACTATGTTCAAACACTAGGGATATGGCCCCTGTACTGCTAAGTTCTATTGGAAAACTATTGTCAATTTACCAAAAAGAAAAAAATAATACAGGGCGATTGTCAGGCACAGAAAAAACTCCAGAATCACTGCAGTAACTACATGTTCAATTTATTATCTCTCGTTTACACACTGCAGCTGCTATAGTTGTATTGATTATTCATTTGGTCATTAATGCATGCCTCCATAGATGGTCTTAAGTATGTAGTTCTCACCAACATGGGAACAAAATGTGTTTTTTTTTTTTAATTTGCCTTCATTTCATTTTTGATTACAAGAGAGCATTTAGAATTGAACATTATCAAACAGTAAATGTCCTGGACTCAGTAGTCTCTAATCAGAAACTCAGCGTTCCCTCTTGATTTCATGAATTACACAAGATTTGGATTTTTTTTTCCTGAAGCTTAAAATAAATTTCAAGAACAGCTTAACAGTGCGCATGCTACTTGTCCATTATAAAAGGATAATGTCATCATGAAAACCACTGAGAACTTCACAAACACTCACACATACATTCTCTGTGGGCAAATTAACAAAAAATAACAGAAATGTAGCGCAAGTTGATGCGTTCCCATAAAAAGGGACATATTCTGTCTACATCTCTCATTTGTTGTAATGTTTTGTCTATATTTTCGGAACATCGGCACCACCAGTGTTAAAATGACCACTGCAGATATGAAAAATGAACATTGCTACTACTGCATTCACTAAAATCATTACCTTTATAGGCATAAACAGGTTGACTGAAGGTTATTTTGAAAGCTCACATTAGGTTAGAAGTATGCAGTTCTTTTCTTATATGTCGATAAAGTATATCATGCAAGTGCCACTGAATTCAGTAACCAGCAGTGATAGATTGATTAGATTCAGTAGATTGTACAGTATGCTGTTTAAAAGTGAATAGCCATGATGCTGCTATTTGTTTCAAGGCTGTCAAAATTATGAAACCAGAAATTCACCACTTCCTTGCCACAGAACTTAGAGAGATTAAAAAAAGATCTTTGAATGTTTTTATTTGTATTGTAGTCTAAAACTATACCTGGTATCTTTTGAACCAGTAGAATATATTAGGTACTCGATGCTTCCACAAATTATTACTTTCAGCTTTACTTGAATTTCTATATTATTTCGTTTTGACTGATTATTTTGTCTTACTAATAGTGTCTGTTTCCCAGACAGGGATTGAGAATAGCCTTTGGATCTATGTTTTCCTTTCAGTGGAGAATTTCCATTCGCGATGCTAGTTCAGTACTAGACTCAATCCCTGTTTGGGAGACAGACTCATAAAAAGACCCACTGCCAGCTTCCCAGATATTGGTCTGGGAAAGTGGCCTAGAATCTGTCATTTGTGGCCCAGAAGCAAAAATCATTTTAAGACATGCAACCATGGTAAAATACTTAAGAAAATGGCGTTGATGTGAGATTACCACTTTCTTTATTTTACACCATTTGGAACATCAGAAATAAAAACAAAGCAAATAAAACCAAAACCAACTCCACATTCTCTTCCCCCCCTTCATTCAATCTGACGAGCCGTGTTCACAGTGCTCCGAAACCCTCGATATTGATTTTGTAAGTGCGCCACTAATATGGAAGGAATTAAGATCAAGCTCACAAGCACAAAGAGTCTTTCTGGGAGTTACTGATTAATAACATCCATCCTTTAAATAATGGTGAAGGTCGTAAAATTAGACAGCACAAAGAATGTTGTGGATTAAATTAAGAATGTAACATTAATGATGGCTACTTTCATATATGCAGACAAGGGGGCAGCAGTATTGTGATTGGAGGTTAACATGGTGAAGAAATGCATACATACACACACGTATAGGCACACACACACACACACACACACACACACACACACACACACGCACTGTACATAGATAGGGCAGACCGAGTCCACCGTGCAAAAGCTGTTGTGGCCTTACATGAAAATATGCGAAAGACCAACAAAAACAAAATCAAAGAGCATGAGCTGGGAAGAATTCTCTAAGCTTTCATTCAATATGACTTTCTAAATGCACATTAAAGGCAAGCATGTCAAAATCTAGCATTCGGACCACCATGAGAGTGGAGCGGTGATAGTGATTTCACACTTGTACTAAATACAAATTACTCAAGCTCATTCTGGTATCATAGAGAACTACACAATGACATTCATTCAATTTTTACATCGTCTCAATACTGTCCACGTTATACCTGTGTTCGTGGTATGCAGTAAACATGCCCCCAGTCACAGACAGTCAGTTATCCGAAGCCCCTGGACAGAATTTAGAGCAAATAATTTGTAACATGTTTAATTGCAGTAGTGCATTTGGTGCAGTTGTACAGCAGGTATGCAGACAGTGCAGGTATATGCTGCAGCTTTTTTTTTCCTTTTTCCATTCAAAGTGGATACATTTTATCTAATATTTACATGTGTCCCATTATTTTCAACTCTCTTGCAGAAAGAGGTCTGTGAAAACTGTTTAATGTCCAAGATGATGCTTTTGTGAAGTTTAATGTTTAGATTTTCTACCACAATAGCCAACAAATGATAAAACAACGAAGCTAGACTTATCAGCAAGAGCAAGATAAAGCTATCTTTGGTCACGTGGGAACTATGACAACATCCAAAAACAAAAACAAACAAACAAAAATACTCAGAACCATAACAAAATGTACCATTTTGCAATGGAGAACATAGAACTCCAAAAGCTGGGGTTCTGAAACAGGAAAGATAGCTTAGAGCATAGGGTGGAGTAAATGATCGAAAAACAAAAAGGGCTGGGTGGGGGCGAAGGTCACAATCTGATATTGTGCCGAGATTTTTGGGATACGTGCCACAACAGCGCAAAAAAATGCAAAGCATAATTAGAATTTGACTACGCAGTAGAAAATTTGTCGTTTGTGTCCCGCTTTTCCTCCCTCTTCCCTTTGTCCTCTGCCACTGCCCCCATTTCCGGCTCTTCTGTCACTTCTGGTGTGCAGTAGCGTTGGAGCAGTTGGTGGAGATGCTGCTGAAGGGCATCAGGTCGCAGGGCCTCCGGAGTGTCCTCCAGTCGCTCCAGGTGCGTGTGTTTGCTCTGGCCGTCCTTCACCACTGTCTTCTTTTGAGTGCGCGTCTTTCTCATGCAAGCCCTACAAACGAATAGTCACAAACGAGAAGTTTTAGGAAGAACACTTTGCCTCTCTATTTTAACACCATTCTTTCAGTCTTCTTTTTGCTCTGAAATGACTAAAACCATGCATAGAAAAGACATGTTATTAAGGTTAATGATGAGTTCAGTTCACACACACCAGCACAATGCACACTCTAGATTTGATTTCTCCAGACAGATTTGAACAGATTACTATTGTATTAGGTTATTGACAGGGCCATTTTTCTAAATGATATTTCATTGCAATTTTTCAAAACTGCTCATCATCCCAGCCATAGTTTTTTTGTACTGTGACCTCAAGGGCCTTTGAATAATAACAAAACTGATGAACTAGAAAAATGCAATATACGCTCTGTTAATAAAAACAGGTTAATTCTGTCGTGGCTGTGTAGCAGCTATTCTTGAGTAGGGCTTTTTTGCTTTATTAATTCTCAAACATGCTCATCAGGTGTTAAAGCTCTATATGTTAAAATCATACCAGCAGCACATATTCCCCTAATTTAATGTATCATCTGTTATTCAGTGCCATAAACCACACAAAATCAAGCCACTATCCAGACCTTCTGACCACAGATCCATCTTCCTTCACCATCTCTTTCTCCACTAAATGAGGCAAGTGCACTTTCTCAAAGCCACCTACATAACTCAAAGCCTAGACATGACAAAACAAATATGAAAAAGTACTTCAGCTTTGTTGAAAAAAAATAAAATATGTAAATTTCATTGTTAAAATAATATTGCTGTTTAAGATTAGGATGCGTTAAGATTCAGAGCGCTAAGCTCACACAGTTCAGCAACAAACCTTTTCAAAGTCATCTTTTGCTGAGGGGAGATCTCCTGACAACAAGGGGTCACCGATTTGTTTTTCCATCCGCTCACCCTGTACTACCATAGTTTTGATGACCTTGCTGACTTTCCGACCTTGGACAGGCTCTACTTCAAATTCAGAGGCTGCTGCCCCTCCAACAGGTAGCGGCTCAGAAAAGGTCACCTGAAATTTGTTTTTTAAATTACAATTGCAGACCATATTATGGTCAGTACAGCATTTGATAATTTGCTTTGGAATGAAATGAAAATAAATGCTTAAAACACACACACCTCTGTCTGATCTCCCCCACTCCTCACTACTGTCCTCTTCACCACTTTGGAGAAGCCATCAGCCTCATCTACTGTGATAGCTTCTTGCTGACCTCCCTCCACCATCACTTCCTCTCGCTCCACTCCATCTGCTGACACATACTTGCGGATAATTTTCCTTGTGATCTGTTTGGACACAGTAAAAGACATAAAGGTATCAATTTAGACAGCAGACAAAAGTAAGGTTGTATGTACAAGTGTTTAGTAATTAGTTTGCTTTTTATTATGTTTTTTTATTATGTGTTATTGTTCTTGCTTGTCATTTATGACAAACTCTTGGATATTGTACTTGCAAGATGTTTATCTGCACTATTCTACTATTAAGGATAGCTGGAATTTTCTGTCCTTTGCCACTACGGGGACAGAAAGTGACATAAACCAGTGTTAACTGGAACGAAAAAGACAAGAGCAAAATTGTATTTATGTAGTATTTATATAGCATCTAGTATTGTTACTGTTTACCTTTTTAACTACTATGTTTCCATATTCATCAGTGTATTGCTCCTCTGTCATTGTCTGGGGGCGGATCTCAGGTATATCGTCTCCCTAGACCAAAGCAAAAGACAAGTGTTAACTCATGCTGTACAATGGAGATGGAAACCATAGTACACAATGAAAAACATTTAAAACGTGCAAAGTATACAGTTTGTCCTCACATGGTGGGAATATTTAAAGTCTCTAGAGACAAATCTGAAAACCATGAAAATGTGAATAAGTACAAAATCAGACATTTATATTTCTGTAATCAAGCATCCTGTCTAACATCAACCAAGTACTGGTTAATCATCAAGCAAGGTACTCGTATTTACCAGTAACTAGCAGTGTTTCTAACAATAGAATTTTGACAAAAACCTATGAGCAAGAGTCCTCAGTGCTGATAACAGTGCATGGTTGGATCCTATCTAAAGATAACCCCCCAAAAAGAAAAGTGCCTGTTAAAAAATGGACATTAAATTTGCTTTGAACATGAGTGGTGTCAGACTGCTTGGAGTGAGTAAAGCAAAAAACATAATTCTGTATGATCCATACTAACCTTTAACAAGTTCGACCCAAAAGCCCCCCACACTTAAATTTTGAAAAACAGGGCATAATTTTATAACATGCACAGCTAACGAAATACCTGGATAATAACTCTGCGTCGCACTACTCGGGTGGTCAACACCTCTTCCTCTGAACTATCAGACAGCAAGCCTAGCTCCTCTGCTATATCCTGAGAGTTGGGTTGGAGATGCATTATTGATATGGAATGAACTTAAGGCAAATTCTTAAATATCTGCATATCACACCATGCAAAGCCAATGCACTGCTAAGGTTCCTTTTTTCTCTTTTATTCCAAAGTGTGTTGTTCTCACAGCAAATCTTTTGCCTTTTAAAACAGGCCAAATGCTACGGTACTATTATTTAGGTTAAAGGTACATGAATAAATGGCACTGTGGAAATCAGAGTTAACCAAATAAGTTTCAAGACTGTTAAGGGGGAATCAGGCAATAAGGAATCAGATCCAGAAGCTGCAATCCATTCTATTCCAAGTCACTGTCATAAATAAATTGTAGTAAGTAGTTTCATAGGTAATTGTATTAAGTAGTTTCATAGGTCATCCAACGTTCCACTACTCTGAAATATTTTGTTAAATTTGTGTGCATGCAGACAAACATTAAAAAGGTCAACTTTTGCGCAAGTCAGAATATTAGCTTGGGCCATTCGATTGCTGCATTCTATCTGGGGAAACAAGCTGCTCAAGCCATAGTAGCACTCATGCTCAAGGCTTACCCTTCCTAGAGAATCATCGTCATCAAATTGGGCTTCCTCCCTTGGAGGTAGCTCTTCAGCAAAGGAGTGTTCATCTGCATAGCCATAAGGGTATGCTATGTCTTCACCATGCTCATCTACATATTCATCCTCTGGTTCAAGAACAATGGGTAAATCAAGCTCTTCACTGCCCCAAGATATGGGACGTTCTTTGTCCTCTTTTTCTACATGTGTGCTTTCTTTTTGTTTGGAGGTGCCAGTCAAATAGTCAAAGTCTGGAGTGCTTGGTAAGGATGGTGGTTCCTCAACTCGGTAAATGGCACCAGGCACATCTAAGAGCTCTCCTGGTCTAATTTCTGGCTCAGATATATCTGAAAAAGTTTGTCGGCAATCAAAGAACTCTGGATCTGACTCTAAACTATCCGCATAGACCGACACTGGCTTGGCCTTCAGATCAACACCCATCAGCCTAATGTCATCCGTGGGTTCTGTGGATTGTTCAGATACCTCAAGCTCATTAGTCACTTCCTCAGAACTAGGAACCAAAGCAGTTCTTGTGGAACAAGTTTCACTAAAGACCAACCCTGGCTTATCTCCACCAAGTGCTGCTAATGTGTTTTCAAATTCAGAAAGAACTTGCTGGAAGCCTGGAGAAAGTTGAAATGAGCCAACTGCTCTTGCAGTCTCCTTTCCAGTGGATACTGGTGAATCTGTAGATTGTGCTTGGTCAGAAAATGATTCACTAAAGACGGGTGAGAGGGGACTCATATCAGTTGGTGACACCACACTGCTTGGAGACTTTGAAACCACATCAGTGTAATCAGGAGGGGCATAATCAAACCTTAAAATGGGGGAAGAAGAGCTGCTTAGATTAGGAGTCACTGTCCTGTGGGATTCTTGCTTATAGAACTGGAAAGGAGTTGTATGTATTTGATACAATTCAGAGGTTGTCTTGGCTTGCTCAAGTGATTGCTTGAAAGGCGCAGGATGTACACTTTCCAAATCAGAACTCAAAGATGTGCTTCTTTCTCGTATACTGGGTAAAGTCTTTGGGTCACTTGCAGCTGACTCTATGGCATCACTTGTCAAAGAGGATGCAACTAATTTTAGCCTTTGCTCTAAAATGGCCACATTACTACGATCTTGGACTGCTGATGAGCTGTCTTCATTAACAGTGGCATCTCTAAGCAAAGTAGTGGAATAGGAGTCTCCTTGATTGAGTGTTAACCCTTTTATATGTTGTGCTTTGAAAGAAATATCCTTTTCTGAAACTTCTTGCAGAGCCTGAAAGGGAAATGAATTTGAGCAAGAATTAAATCTATACTTTGTTACACTGTTTCCTCTAGAAGATCATGCACTGATAGTTGTTTGCACGCTGTTTTTCCTCATGGCATCAGTTTCATTATTTCTAGAGAACATGAAATCACACGAAAGGCAGTGAGAATTGTTTTACGACAAACCATGCATGCTTTTCCAGAAGCAGTAACACCTTTTGTTATCAATGTTTGGCATTTACAAAATCCACACTCATCAACGGCTCTTCGATTAGGATAGATTTGTTAGTAGATCCAGAAGAACAAAAACCAATCCTTCCATCATGTTACGAAAGTTACAGCATTCCTCCAGGGCGGCACAAACTGTGACTGAAGTACAGTGACATGCTAAGTCTCTCTTACCCTTGCTTTGGTCTGTTGACAGGCTAGTTCGGAGGTGGCATAGTCAGATTTATCTTCAAGATCCTGCTTGTCCTGAAACTCCAATTCTTGTTTGGCCATCTTCATTCCATGACTGTCTTCTTGGGTGCTTATAAGGACTTTACAGTCTTCATCTACAGATGATCTCTTGACTTCCATGTTTGCTGAATCAGCTTCAGTATTCTTTGTCCCTTGTTCTGGTTCTAAGACAAATTCATGACAGGTGGGTAGTGGTTTGCTGTCACTATTTAGGTCTTCACTGAAAGGCCTCTGGGACTCTGCTGGAGGTTCTGATTTTGTGTAGTCTGATTCCGAGATGGTCTCAATTTGTGATTTGCATTGCACAGTATGGAGCACTGCAACGTCACTGTGGGATGTGTTGCCCTGTTTTACTACTTTATCTAAAAACACTGTCAACGCTGGACTTGTTTGTTCAACCAAATCTTTGCTCTGTGTTTCAGATGTTACTGACTCAGGGGATTCTGGGCGGATATCACTGTCAAGTATCAGAGAATCTGGTGTAATACTTGGAGTGGATTGCATTTCTAATCTCAGTGCTTCAGGGGATGGACATCTAAGTGCAGACTCAAATGGGACTGAAATGGGAGATACTGATCTAGAATCACATTCTGATATGTCAGATCCAGGTGATGGTGGTCTTTGCTCAATGTCTGGCCATTCAGATGGGAGATGCCTTAAGTGTGTGTATCCAGAAGGTGTAGAAGTCAAATAAAATGTCTGTAAATCATACATTATTGGTGATATTTGTGCTATAGTAGATTCATTTGTCAATGATAACTGCAATTCATGTTCAGCTGGAACTGGTGAAGGTGCTAAGAATTCAGGTATGGGAGAATCAGGTGAAAGTCTGCTGAATTTATTTATAGAAGACACTGACTCTGGGGAAGAAGGTCGACTTTCAGACTGAAACATCATTGCATAAGGTACTGCAGGCATATGCTCCGGTGTAGGTGAATCAGGTGTGAGAGGTTGGAATTCATTTACAGATTGAATAAACTCTGGTAAAGAAAGTCTCAGGTCTGACTTCTCCTTAACATGTTCACTTGTTTGATTATTATATTCATGGGATATGGTTAAACTCTTATGTGCACACTTAGTAATTTGTGAAGTATCAAGAGCAGCAGATGGTACCTTATAATCATCTTGATCAATGATATCATGAGGCTCGTCCATTTTGCAAGTCTGGACAACTTCCATTCTACATCCAGTATACTCAAACACACCTGTTTTAGGGGAGAATGTTTCACCCTTGTATTGGGGGTCATATATGTTAGCTCTAAGATTTAAAGGAACAGCTTTGTACACAAGTTTGTATTCTGGCACCATTTTGACAGTCTCTTGGAACAGAGCACTGGTCATAGTTTCAGATACTGTCTGGTTTTCACTTTTTGAAAAGTCAATGTTATTTACAGGGTCTGGTGTAAGATTTGTAGTCACTGTTTGTGACTGGGATAGGTATCTGTCCTCCAATGATTCTACTGCATCCTGTTTGATTTGCTCAAACATAGATAGAGGTGAATCTAAGGAAGGAAGCTGGTGTTCATTAACAGATTCTGTAGCATCAGGAGATGACGTTCCAAAAATGTCCAAATCACAATTTTTCTCTGAAATGGCAGGCTGAAGTATACATGATTCATATCCAGAAAGTGTTAGCGTATACTCAGGGAAAGATGACCCGAATTCTGGAATAGGCGAGTCAGGTGATAACGGTCTACTCTGATCTACTGATCCCACTGAATCCGGTGATACTGGCCTCTCCTCAACAGTAAACAAGTCTCCAAGGACACATTCATATTCTGTAGATTCTGAACACACTGACTTAGGTGAACATGATCTATATCCACTAACTGGCAAAGAAATCTCCAGAAAAGATGAACTAAATTCTGGAATAGGTGAATCAGCTGATAATGGTCTACTCTCATCTACTGATGCCATTGAATCAGGTGATAGTGGTCTATGACAAGAAGCTGCATCTGTGAGAACATTTGATTCATAATCTGTATCTGATGCCAGGGACTCAAGAGAGGATGATCTGTGTCCTATAACTGGCACTAACTCAAACAACAATGCTGAGTGTTGCGGAATTGGTGAATCTGGAGATAATGGCCTACTTCTGCTAACAGAATCTGGTGAAGACCCTCTAATGTCTGATAATAAGTTCAGTGACCCAGGTGATATAGGCCTGTATTCAGGAATAGAGTCTGGGGAAAGAGGTCTATCTTCAACTTCTGATATAAATGAATCTGGTGACTCTGGTCTCTCCTCAACAGTGAACAAGTCTTCAAAACAAGATTCATATTCTGTAGATTCTGAACACATTGATTCAGGTGAACATGATCTATATCCAGAAACGGGAAGTGCATTCTCAGGGAAAGATGATCTAAACTCTGGAATAGGTGAGTCAGGTGATAATGGTCTACTCTCATCTACTGATGCCATTGAATCAGGTGATGATGGTCTATGATAAGAAGCTGCATCAGTGAAAACATTTAATTCAAAATCTGTATCTGATGCCCTAGACTCAAGAGAGGATGATCTATGCCTTATTACTGGAGTTAACGCACACAACAGTGTTGAGTACTCTGGTACTGGTGAATCTGGAGACAATGGTCTACATTCGCTAATCGAATCTGGTGACTCTGGCCTCTGATCTACAGTGAACAAGTCTCCAAGGAAACATTCATATTCTGTAGATTCTGAACACACAGATTCAGGTGAGTATGGTCTATATCCAGAAATTAGAAGTGTATTCCCAGGGAATAATGATGTGAATTCTGAAATAGGCGAATCAGCTGATAATGGTCTACTCTCATCTACTGATGCCATTGAATCAGGTGATGATGGTCTATGACAAGAAGCTGCATCTGTAACACATCTAATTCATAATCTGTATCTGATGCCAGGGACTCAAGAGAGGATGATCTGTGTCCTATAACTGGCACTAACTCACACAACAGTGTTGAGTACTGTGGTACTGGTGAATCTGGAGACAATGGTCTACATTCACTAACTGAATCTGGTGACTCTGGTCTCTGATCTACAGTGAACAAGTCTCCAAAAAAAGATTCATATTCTGTAGATTCTGAACACACTGATTCAGGTGAGCAAGATCTATATCCAGAAACTGGCAAAGACATCTCTGGGAAAGCTGTTCTGAATTTTGGGACAGGTGAGTCAGGTGATAATGGTCTATTCTCATTTGCTGATTCTATTGAATCAGGTGATGATGACCTGTGGCAAAAATCCTCATCTGTGAAAACACCTAAATCATAACCTGTATCTGATGCCAGAGACTCAAGAGAGGATGATCTGTGTCCTATTAATGGCACTAACTCAAACAATGTTGAGTACTGTGGAACAGGTGAATCTGGAGATACTGGCCTACTTCTGTTAATGGAATCTGGTGAAGATCCTCTAATGTCTGATAATAAGTTCATTGCCCCAGGTGATACAGGCCTGTATTCAGGAATAGAGTCTGGGGAAAGAGGTCTATCGTCAACTTCTGATATAAATGAATCTGGTGACTCTGGTCTCTCCTCAACAGTGAACAAGTCTGCAAAACAAGATTCATATTCTGTAGATTCTGAACACATTGATTCAGGTGAACATGATCTATATCCAGAAACGGGAAGTGCATTCTCAGGGAAAGATGATCTAAACTCTGGAATAGGTGAGTCAGGTGATAATGGTCTACTCTCATCTACTGATGCCATTGAATCAGGTGATGATGGTCTGTAATAAGAAGCTCCATCTGTGAAAACATTTAATTCAAAATCTGTATCTGATGCCCTAGACTCAAGAGAGGATGATCTATGCCTTATTACTGGAGTTAATGCACACAACAGTGTTGAGTACTCTGGTACTGGTGAATCTGGAGACAATGGTCTACATTCGCTAATCGAATCTGGTGACTCTGGCCTCTGATCTACAGTGGACAAGTCTCCAAGAAAACATTCATATTCTGTAGATCCTGAACACACAGATTCAGGTGAGTATGGTCTATATCCAGAAACTGGCAAAGAACTCTCTGGGAAAGCTGTTCTGAATTCTGGGACAGGTGAGTCAGGTGATAGTGGTGTATTCTCATTTGCTGATGCTATTGAATCAGGTGATGATGGTCTGTGACAAAAAGCCACTTCTGTAAAAACACCTAAATCATAATCTGTATCTGATGCCAGGGACTCAAGAGAGGATGATCTGTGTCCTATTACTGGCACTAACTCAAACAATGGTGAGTACTGTGGTATTGGTGAATCTGGAGATACTGGCCTACTTCTGTTAATGGAATCTGGTGAAGATCCTCTAATGTCTGATAATAAGTTCATTGCCCCAGGTGATACAGGCCTGTATTCAGGAATAGAGTCTGGGGAAAGAGGTCTATCGTCAACTTCTGATATAAATGAATCTGGTGACTCTGGTCTCTCCTCAACAGTGAACAAGTCTTCAAAACAAGATTCATATTCTGTAGATTCTGAACACATTGATTCAGGTGAACATGATCTATATCCAGAAACTGGAAGTGCATTCTCAGGGAAAGATGATCTAAACTCTGGAATAGGTGAATCAGGTGATAATGGTCTACTCTCATCTACTGATGCCATTGAATCAGGTGATGATGGTCTATAATTAGAAGCTGCATCTGTGAAAACATTTAATTCAAAATCTGTATCTGATGCCCTAGACTCAAGAGAGGATGATCTATGCCTTATTACTGGAGTTAACGCACACAACAGTGTTGAGTACTCTGGTACTGGTGAATCTGGAGACAATGGTCTACATTCGCTAACTGAATCTGGTGACTCTGGTCTCTGATCTACAGTGAACAAGTCTCCAAGGAAACATTCATATTCTGTAGATTCTGAACACACTGATTCAGGTGAGTATGGTCTATATCCAGAAATTAGAAGTGTATTCTCAGGGAATAACGATGTGAATTCTGGAACAGGTGAATCAGGTGATAATGGTCTACTCTCATCTACTGATGCCATTGAATCAGGTGATGATGGTCTATGACACAAAGCTGCATCTGTAATAACATTTAACTCATAATCTGTATCTGATGCCAGGGACTCAAGAGAGGATGATCTGTGTCCTATAACTGCCACTAACTCACACAACAGTGTTGAGTACTGTGGTACTGGTGAATCTGGAGACAATGGTCTACATTCGCTAACTGAATCCGGTGACTCTGGTCTCTGATCTACAGTGAACAAGTCTCCAAAAAAAGATTCATATTCTGTAGATCCTGAACACACAGATTCAGGTGAGTATGGTCTATATCCAGAAACTGGCAAAGAACTCTCTGGGAAAGCTGTTCTGAATTCTGGGACAGGTGAGTCAGGTGATAATGGTCTATTCTCATTTGCTGATTCTATTGAATCAGGTGATGATGGTCTGTGACAAAAAGCCTCATCTGTGAAAACACTTAAATCATAATCTATATCTGATGCCAGGGACTCAAGAGAGGATGATCTGTGTCCTATTACTGGCACTAACTCAAACAATGGTGAGTACTGTGGAACAGGTGAATCTGGAGATAATGGCCTACTTCTGCTAACAGAATCTGGTGAAGACCCTCTAATGTCTGATAATAAGTTCAGTGACCCAGGTGATATAGGCCTGTATTCAGGAATAGAGTCTGGGGAAAAAGGTCTATCTTCAACTTCTGATACCAATGAATCTGGTGACTCTCGTCTCTCCTCAACAGTGAACAAGTCTGCAAAACAAGATTCATATTCTGTAGATTCTGAACACATTGATTCAGGTGAACATGATCTATATCCAGAAATTAAAAGTGTATTCTCAGGGAAAGATGATCTAAACTCTGGAATAGGTGAATCAGGTGATAATGGTCTACTCTCATCTACTGATGCCATTGAATCAGGTGATAATGGTCTATGACACAAAGCTGCATCTGTAATAACATTTAAGTCATAATCTGTATCTGATGCCAGGGACTCAGGAGAGGATGATCTGTGTCCTATAACTGCCACTAACTCACACAACAGCGTTGAGTACTGTGGTACTGGTAAATCTGGAGACAATGGTCTACATTCGCTAATCGAATCTGGTGACTCTGGCCTCTGATCTACAGTGAACAAGTCCCCAAGGAAACATTCATATTCTGTAGATTCTGAACACACAGATTCAGGTGAGTATGGTCTATATCCAGAAACTGGCAAAGAACTCTCTGGGAAAGATGCTCTGAATTCTGGGACAGGTGAGTCTGGTGATAGTGGTGTATACTCATTTGCTGATGCTATTGAATCAGGTGATGATGGCCTCTGGCAAAAAGCCTCATCTGTGAAAACACCTAAATCATAATCTGTATCTGACGCCAGAGACTCAAGAGAGGACGATCTGTGTCCTATAACTGGCACTAACTCATACAATAATGCTGAGTACTGTGGTATTGGTGAATCTGGAGACAATGGTCTACATTCACTAAATGAATCTGGTGAAGACCCTCTAATGTCTGATAGTGAGATCATAGACTCAGGCGATATAGGCCTGTATTCAGGAATGGAGTCTGGGGAAAGAGATCTATCTTCAACTTCTGATTCAAATGAATCTGGTGATACTGGCCTCTGCTTTGCAGATACAAAGTCTTCAAGAAAACCTTCATATTTTGTAGATTCTGAACTCACTAATTCACTTAAACATGATCTATATCCAGAGACTGGAAGCACAGTCTCAGGGAAAGACGATCTAAATTCTGGAATAGGTGAATCAGTTGATAATAGACTAAATTCATCTGCTGATGCCATTGAATCAGGGGATGAAGGTCTATAAGAAGAAGTTGCATCTGTGAGAACACTTAAGTCATAATCTGTATCTGATGCCAGAGACTCAAGAGAGGATGATCTGTGTCCTATCACTGGCACTAACTCAAACAACAATGTTGAATACTGTGGTGTTGGGGAATCCGGAGACAATGGTCTACATTCGCTAACTGAATCCGGTGAGGATCCTCTGATGTCTGATAATAGGGTCATAGACTCAGGTGACCTAGGCCTATATTCAGAGATAGAGTCTGGGGAAAGAGGTCTATCTTCAATTTCTGATACAAAAGAATCGGGTGACTCTGGCCTCTGCTGAACAGTGAACAAGTCTCCAGGAAAACTTTCATATTCTATAGATTCTGAACACAGTGAGTCAGGTGAACATGATCTATATCCAGAAATTGGCAAAGAACTCTCTGGGAAAGATGCTCTGAATTCTGGAATAGGTGAGTCAGGTGATAAAGGCCTGCAATCTCCAGATGCTATTGATTGGGGAGATGACGGTCTACAATAAGTCACTGTTAAATGATCAGCAGTCATATCATATTCTTCCTCTGATATGACAGATTCTGGTGTTAATGATCTGTCTCCTGTGTTTGATATGTCTGGTTCAAAATACATGCATGCATACTGAGGAATTGGTGAGTCTGGTGATAATGCCCTCATCTCATTCACTGATGCTGTAGATTCAGGAGAGGATGCTCTTAAGTGTTCAAGAAATATCAGTGATTCAGGAGTCATAGGTTTATATTCATTCACTGACTCAGGTGAAAGAGGACAACTCTCAAATTGAGACTTATCTGCTCCACTGTTAAAACAGTGCTCTACCGGAAGGCAGTACTGCTTATATGCTTCGGGCAATGGTTCACTAACAGGAGAAAACTGTTCTGTGAGAGTGAAGTCTAGTTCTTTTGGACAAGGCAAAGAATAAAGAGGACCTTGTGCGACAGCAGAGATTGATGTGATGATTGGTGAACTTCGACTATACTCAAAAACACCTGGTTTAGGGCAAAATGTTTCACCTTTATACAGTGGATCATATATTTTACTCATAAGATTATTTAGAACAGGCTTAAAAACAAGCTTGTACTTAGCTGTGGCTGATGGATCTAATGACTGTTCTATGGGTGTCGATATTAGGGGTTGTGCAAAAAGAGCCTGATGTTCAGGAACTACTGATTCTGATGATCTTGATAAATGCACTTTGTTCTCTCCAGCTGCCAAGTCCTGTTTAATAGCAGGTATATTTATATCTCGTGCCTCCTGAGGTGAGGATCTTGTACATGTGACTACAGTTATGTTAGTTGCACATGAAGCTTGATTTGCTAACTCAGAAATGAATGGCTTGACAGTATATCCCACATCTGATTTTTGTGCGTTTACATCTAGATCTGAACGCTGTGGTTTTGGGAGGTTTTCAGTTGATTTTTCAGATCCCTCCAAAATCTGCCTGCTTGAGAGGATCATAGAATCAGTCAGAAAGTCAGGACTGAACTGACTCTCTGAAATTATTTCATATGAGTTATCAGTTTCTAAAATCTTAGACTCTAGAGACTGTGTCTTTAGTGCACTTTGTGGGACCTTGGGATCAAAGCTGGAACAGACAATATCTGATAATCCCATTTCAAGGGATGGTGGTCTTTGGATTAAGGAAATATCATAATCAGACACTGTTTGTCTATGTTCAGGTACTGATGAATAAGATGAAAATGGTCTATGGACATTTACAGATGATACTGATTCAGGTGATGATGGTCGGTCCTCAGACAGTACTGCCATGGGTGATATCGGCTTGTACTCTCTGTCTGAAAGATCTGATTCAGGTGAGTCGGATCTATATCCTCCTACAGATATATGCAGTTCATACACTGCTGAAGTAAAGTGTGGTATTGGAGAATCAGGTGAAAGAGGTCTATGTTCATGTACAGATGCTAATGATTCAGGTGACGAAGGTCGACATTCAAGGGGCGATACTACTGGTGCAACTAAATCACATTCTCTGGCTGAAAGATCTGTCTCAGGTGACACAGATCTACATTCTTTTATAGGCATGGCCAATTGACATATGTTTTGAGCAAAGCTTGGTAGAGGTGAATCAGGTGAAAGCACCCTCCATTCATTCACTGATAATGCTGATTCGGGAGATGATGGTCGACCCTCAAACAACCACTCTAATGACAGTTCAGAGTCTACATCTGAAATCTCAGACTGAGATGATGATAGGTATTCTTTTACTTGCCCTAAAAAGTCAAATGCCTCTGGTGTAAAACTAGGTATTGGTGAATCAAAAGAAAGTGGCATATACTCATTCAAAGATCCTGTTGATTCAGGGGAGGATGGCCTATCAATCAAGATATCAGCATCACTCCAATGACCATACTCTGAACCCCTCTCAGGGGACGTTTCTCTCTCTAAGCTTTCAGAATGAAAGGATCCAGAAGATAAGGATTCATTAGATTCAGGAGTAACGGATCTAAACTCAATCATTGATCCTGGTGAAACTGGTCTATTTGTTTCATCAGAAACCATTAAATAAGATGCCAGTGGTATGAACTGAGTACCTGACGTATACATGGATGAGTACTGTTCATTGCCTAAATCACCGGAAGTTCTACATTCTTCAACATACACTATGAATTCAGGTGTTTCATATTCACAAACCGGCGGTAGAGGCGAAAGTGGTCTGAAATCAGGTAAAGGAGAGTCAGGAGAGAGTAGTACCTGATCAGTACCTGATGCTACAGATTCAGGAGAACTTGCTCTTATTTCAGCCATTAATGTACATGAGTCAAGTGAATCTGATCTGTAATGGTAATCGAATGGTATTGGTGAATCTATAGGCAGTGAGACTGCAGATTCAGGTGACGAGGGTCGACATTCGTGTAAAGACATTTCCAGGTCGGCTACATATTCAGATCCAGAATCTGGTGATGATCTATACTCTGTTTGTGATATATGAACTGCTGTAAAAGGTGTACAGTCTGACAGCTGTGCCGATTTCGCACTACTGTGTACAGGTGTGGAGCTTTGGGTTTGTGTTCTGGATGATACTGTTGCTTTGAATTGGTCTTCTGCGGTACTAAAATTTAAAGGTTCAGGTTGTGATAAAGGATGTATCTGCCCAGTTTTTGAGTCAAGTGACATCTGAGTATGTGTAAAAAGGACAGTGCTCACTTTAACAGCAGCCTCACGTCCAGAGGACAGCTGTTCTGGTGGTGTATTACAAACTGTCTGCATAAAGTTTTGCACTTGCTCCTTGCTTGTGACATTTGTGTCCACAGGCTCTGAGGATGGCCTAACAGGAATGAGATTTGGTTTGGATGTCAAATCAGGTGACTCAAGAGCAATCCAGTTAGCATCAGTGACTATGGATGAGTTTGAGGCCTCTGCTGAGTTAACATGTTTGGCATGAAGGGAACCATCCATTGCAGAAACATGGTCTCCACCAAAGAGGGTTCTATAGAACTTGTCAGAAATTTCCTCAACATGGCGCTTTATGTACTCCTCACCTGGGCTATGTTTTCTTGGCATTTCATCCACAGGTTTTGCCTCAGGTTTCTGGCTTGGTATGTCAGTCACATACTCTGCCTTTTGTATGAGCAATGAAGACTGTGTAACTATTTTCTCAGAAGCCCTTTCAATTGACGGTTGAGAGAAGGTTAGCGATGTAGGAGAAACATAGGTGGAAACGTAATCCTTGGGTGCTTGATGGAGCTCCACAGATAGTTCACTGAAATCTTGCTCAGAGTGCTCAAACTCAAGCAAGGTGTCTCCAAAATCTGTCAGGGTTATTTGCTTCTGGCTTAGTCTACGGCGCCTGGGTGATTCAGTAATATCATCAATATCCTGTTTAATAGGCACTTGCACAGATTGACCCCCTGCCGCTCCTAATTCTTGGAGAGCATCATCGTCAAAGGGATTTAACTGCTGTGGAGGGCTGTCTGATGACAGTTTAGGAATAGCTGTGTGTTTGTAAACTGGGCCATACACTTGAGATCGAAGCTTCCAAGGTGCAGTTTTGTACAGGGTAAAGAAGGGACTTACTTGTTTAAAAGTGCCTGGGAACTGTTGCTTTAGACCAGTCATCTCAAAATGAGACTGTGGTGAGCCTCCAATTACCCTGGCAAACAAATATGAAGTTAAACATGGAAGAGTTTCAAAACTACTGATTTCATGAGAGAAAATAAGTAGAGCATCTTATGTGACTTACTCTTGACTTTTATCAATGTCTGTCTGCAACTTCTCTTTCTGAGTGTCATTGAGGGAAGATATACTGGAAGAGAGATCCTCAACAGACACCACTGGAGGTTGCTGCCCAGACTCTGTCCTTCCTGAAAGTGATCTCTGGGCGCCTGCCTGGCCTAGGGCTGTCCATGTCCTCATGAAGCGCTGAGAAACCTGGAGAAAAGATGGCTACAAAATGAGCAACAGTTCCTCACATCAAGTTAATGTCAAGTGAAAAAAATCTTTATTAAGAAACAAAGACAAATAGGCTTTCCAAAGTTTCTATTCTTTGTTATAAGTGGTTGTCATGCTTGCTTAAGAGTATGTTATGATTACCTTCACTGTGATCCAGTGAAATGGTCTGCTCAATTTCTGCATAGGTATGTGATGACTTGTCCTGAGTGGACTGGATGAGCTTTGTTTCGATGAGATGTACAATGTCCATACGATTAATCTTGGTGAGCTTTGTGATCAAAGTTCTCTCTGTGAAGAAATTGAAAATATTTAACACATTTTTACAGGTACAAACACACAAGCTTATCAACAATACCTACAGCAGAACACAGGATGACTCACAACAATCAGTAATTTTTAGGTGAAGTAATCATTTTGGTTCCCTGACAGAATTGATGCATTATATCACTGACACACTGTAGGGTCTAAGCCTCCTGGAAGAGCCAGATATTAATCTACAATTTCCTGATGGATACCAACATATCATGTATCATAACAACACTCCTAGTCCCAAGCGCATCTGACAATAAAATCCAGTGCCAGTCAACATTTCAGTGATGTTTAGTCTACTCCAGGCACTTATGTTTATGTTTTTTTCTGAGATGACATTTATTTTTATAGGTCTATCAACAACATTTCGTCTCATTTGTGTATTCAATGATACTCCCCATGGTGATGGATGACTAAGGGTGTTTGGCCTGTGACCTTGTTTATTGTGTGAAGCTGTACTGTTTGTCTTAAGAATTATGCTCATTTTCCATCTGTTCCATTCTAAGGAAAGCAAACCTTAAAACCTCAAAAGTTTGGAATCAATACTTTCAAAAATATAAAACCAATTTGCAAGTATATACACTGACAAGTATATACATATATTCTAATATGCCAGGGAGCTACAAATAAAAATCAAAAGTGGAGATCAAATCTCAAGGCAGATAACTTGACAAAAAAATTATCTAAACTGGTGATTCGAGTATATGCGTATCATTTTATTCACTTCTTTTTTACTAAATTCTTGAAATACTGAATAAAACGCCTGGTTAAAATTTTTCAAAATACATTATCATGACAATTTGATTTAATTAAAAAAATGAATGTGAGTTTGGAAATTTTACCAGACCAGAGTGGATTCATTTTAATTTAAGATTAGCCACAACACCATGCATTGTGTTTTAACTTTGTGATCAGGGATTTTTTTCATTATTATTGTTGCTTTGGCACCACTCAAGCACTTTGGCACCACTCAACCCCTAGGCCCAGTTTTGTTGGTCATTTGCTACCATTCCTGTAACATTACAGCTATGAACAATGTCTTTGTTTATTGTAAATCTATTGTTTTTATCCCAAATTTTATATACAGGTTTTAAACAGGTATCTGTCATTTTCTTTTTCTTTCATTTCTACAATCACATCACGCTTCCAAACTTCTAGACCTTACTCAGGGACATAAAGCAAAATTTCTACCTCACTGACCTTAGATTTGTCTTGCATTTTAGAGTAAGATCTATCTCATAAACAATAAAGACATTTCCTAATAGCTGTTTTTTGCTTTTATTTATTTATTTATTTATTTTTACCAAGGATGCCACTTATTCCGGAGGGCACAGCATAGCATACTCTTGTAACAACTAATTACAAGTCAAGAAGACAAAAAGAGACAGAACTCTTGGATTATTAACATATGTTATTCTTTGGTATATGGCTTTTTATAAATTTTTTGGTTTCCATTTACAGGAATAAATCCTTCCTCTGTGATAAATAAGAGACAAAATCATGAACCTCATATATTAACTAATTAGTATAATACACCAATGATCACCCAGATTACTGACCACCCAGTTCTAAAATATCCTTCAGCAGAAGAAACCACAACAAAAGTAGTGATTACTAATCCTACCTGTAGCATTTGTCCCCTCTCTTTCTGTCCATAGCTTTATGAGGGCGTGACTTTGGTCCTGAAGTGAGTTTGGATTCTCTACTCTTATCTGATTGATTTGTTCTTCACCAAATTCAAGTTCACGAGCCAGTTCTGGATGAACAATAGACACACAATTGAATGTTTATGCTGAATAAAAGAAAATACAACACTTTGAAGAAAACATCATGCAGTTTGCAAAAATATGCAGCCAAGCTAATAAAATAAATCAGTAATTAAGAGTATGCATAGAAGAGTAAGGCTTCTCTGAATATCTGCGAATAGATTCCCAATGAACTGTTTGTTTCTGTTTGTATAATCTCTTAACTTACTCAAAGCAATAAGTAACACCATAATATACTAATATAATGTAGTTAAGAAACTGATTTAGATTACATTAGTTGCAAAATCGAAGGCTGCAGTGTAGAGAATGAATTATGGCTTATCAAATTAATCCCAATCTACTTCTTACCACCAGCTACTAATATTGATTTTACCTGTCCAGCTAAAACCAAGGTGGTCAGCCATTACAGCTAATCGTCCCTCCTTCCTGTCAGCTTCATCCTGTGGGTCCACTGCAAATTCCAGTATCAAAACACATAAGAAAGAAAACACCACCAAAAAACACAACATCTTATGAAATACATTTGAAAAACAGCCCTAAAAGGTTGGGTAGAAGCAATTGCTACAGGGAAAAGATCACATCCAACAATATAGTACATTAAATATAATATATAATCACTGGCTTTCTCTTGATTTTAAACTATGTTTTCCATTTCAAAGCTTTGCATTTATGCATGAAATTTAACCAGATATTTGCATGACATTCACATAACACTACTTCCTTCATTAGCTACAGTAATGTGCAAAAGTCAGAGACCTTTCTCCATTTATCAAATTTCTAGTCAAAACCACCATTAACATTCATTTTCAGGAGATATTTCTGAGGATATTAGCTATAAGATAGTCCACTTGCATAAGAAATGGAAAAATGAAAGGAAAGTCAAAGGAAAGTAAGTGAAACAATGTTCCATAACTGGAGTTAAAAAATGATTAAAAGATACATAGAAAATGGGACTCCCAACAACCGTGCAAGACCTGGCAGACCCCCAAAACTGTCAGCATCATTTAAACAGTACCTAAAGAGTTCATTTTTGAGTGAAATGAGAAAATCAAGCTCCACTCTTGCTGCAGATCTAAAGAAAATCACAGGTTTTTCAACTCAAGTCAACTCAACGCTATAGGTCTGAAAGAATGTGGAGCTGTTAAGAAGCCCTCAGTGAGAAAAAAGGAAACAGAGAAACAAAGAAGCTGCTGATGTTCTCAGAGCAAGACCTTAGAGCCCAGACCTCAACAAGTGTGTTTGGGGTTACTACGATCATGAGATGTAAAAAATGCAATTAACTTCTAAGACTGAACTATGGAGGTGTGTAATGAAAGCAAGTCTCCCAAAAAAATGGAAGTTGTACTAAAGGAAAAGGGTGGACACATTAAATACTGAAAAAAAATATTATATTTAGTTGTTGAGACATCTGTGTAATTTTTTTGTTAAATATGTTTTCTGCTTTTTCTCCTTGAACTTGTACTTAATGGTTGTTTTGACTGGAAGTTCAATAAATGAAGGATGGTCTCTGACTTTTTTCACAGTACTATGCATAAAATTTTGTTATAGGTGCACTATTGTTACAGATTCCAGTATTTTCAGTTACATTCTCTTAAGAAATGAATATATAGTTAAAGAACTGTAAATAATGATTTCTGTAGTACGCTGTGAAATATTATGCAATACAGCAGATGTCAAGGATTTGCTATCTGCAACTCGCTATGGAATGATGTGGCAGCGTAAATAATGGCTTTACAGATGTCAGCAGTAATTGCAGCATGCTTTGCAGCTTAACTCCTCAATACAAATAGACTTTGGATCAGTCTTAACAATACTATGACACATACAAGGAAAGGAGACAGGCACAAACACAGTTCAAACATCACAGAAGCACCACAAAGAGTTGAAGCTTTAGCTACAAGACAGAGAGGCAGCACCTTCATCGCTAATGTGCTGAGGCAGATGAGAGAGAGAGAATGGGCCCCTTGTGATGGGGGATACCTTGACTTCGGACTTGGCCTTTATCGGCAGGGATTCTTTCCATCTGCGTCTCAACAGGGTCGTCCCACCGAGGCCTAATGACCAGTGGGTCCTCTGGAAGAGGCATCTGCATGTCAGGGAAAGGCTCAATCTCTATTACTGAGACATCTATGGTGCTGCTTTCATCATCCGACATGGCAGCTGCCTCCTCTTTTTCTTTCTCTGCTTGAGCCAACCTCTCCACTAGCTTAGCTGCCTCATCACTAATCTCCTCAGAAAAATCAATAGACTGCTTTTGTCTCTCTGGGTGCTGCTCTTTTTTTCCAGGTGTAGAGGTGTGGGCTGGTGAACCAGGCTTTCCTCTGACAGGCAGCCTTGAAGGTAATGTCTTAGATTTGCTGGAAAACTCAGTACTTGCTGGTTGAACCTGGTCCTTCTTAGCTGGTTTCTTGGTAGAATCACTTTCACAGTCACCCTTGGCTTTCGAAGACCTTGTCACTCTGGAGCTTACAGAGGGACCTGTGTCTGTCTCAGATTTTCTCCTTGTTTCAGGTTTTACAGGCAACTTGGACTTTTTGTCCTTAAGAGATTCAGCCCGTTTCATAGACAGGTCATACCCTGTCTCAGATTTGGGGGAAGTGGCCTTTACAGGGATTCTTGATTTTGGCTTCTCCTCCTCCTTAGAGGAGGACGACTTTTTCTGAGTATACGCAGTATGACTTTTAGAGACAGGCTTGGTTTTTGTTGTTGATATCTTTTCAGAAGATGGGGAAGTCTTTTCAGGGCTTTTAGGTAGTTCTTTTACCAAGTGCTGATCCTCTGGTGAAGAATCTGAGGACTCTTGGTCTTGTTGGGAATAAACTGATCTAGTAACTGTTGACACTGCTGTCTGGACATCAGTTATGACCGCATCTGGAGAAACAAGATCAGTCACTGAAGGGCTATCTTCTGATAATTTGTCTGTTTTTATTTCTGCATCTTCTGATGTCACTTGATTTTTCTTTGTGGTTTTGGCTGAGGCAGAAACACCCATTTTGATGGGGATTCTAGACTTTGAGGCATCTGATTTACCTGCAGTGCTCAACTGATCATCCTCAGGTGGGGAATGGAGAGATGCATCTGCAGCCTCCTTAGAAGACTGATCAGCTTCTTCAGGTTTAATCTGCAATGTTAGGTTAAGGCCAACCTCTTTCTCTGCCCCTGTGAAGCTACTAGCAGGTTCTTCCCTAACATCCTCTACAAGTGCCTCTTCAATTGGTTGCTCTCCTATTTGAAAGAAGGCAAAACCTTCCTCTTCATAGCCTCTTTTGGTCATGTCTATTGCACCACTTCTAGTCATTTCAAATAGTTTACCCTCTTGAAAAAGGAAAGGATTTTGTTCACTTGTTGGTGTGCCCTCCTCGGTGGGTGTCCTTCCAGGTGTAGTGTCTGGAGTTGCTCCTTGAGACTGACGATCTACAATCAAACCCAAAATTTTTTGTTCCTCTTCTCTCACTCTTGCTGCAAAGGCATCGTCGTCTTCCCGCATAGCATTCCAGGTGTCTGCCTCTGCTCTTGCAGTTACTCCTCTTGACTTTGTTTTAGGAGGTTCCTCTTCTTCGTCATCCTCTTCAGTGTCATCATAAATACAAATTTCTGGTTTAAATGTTTCCCTTGCTTGCCCGATAATAATAGGTACAGAATCAGCTTCAGTTCTTAAGCCTTCCCTACCTAAATCTATATCAGATGCCCCTGTATGCCTCATGTGATCCCCTTTAACCTCATCTGTTATGTTACATTCTGTCGAGCTATGTGATTTAGTATCAACTTGCCGGTAACTAGATGAATCTTTCTGCTTTCCAACCCTGTCATCATCTGTGCTTCCTTTTAACTTTCTTAGGCTTTCCTCTTTTTGCTCATCGGTTATATTTGCTGCCCCTTCACTGCTGGATGACCTTTCAGTGGTCTGTTCTAACTCTTTAGTACTAACAAATCTCTTTTCTTTTTGTTCTTGAGGGATCTGGTGGGTTTTTGCGATATGCTTTTCTGAGACAGACTGAGGTCCCTCCATTGCTGATTCATCTGTTGACGCTGCAGTGTGGGCCAGGGTTTGGTGAATGTCCTCAGCTGTTTGAGGGCTCTCATGCATACCTGCTGGAAAAGGAGAGGGAGGTTGTACTTTAATAGTAGTTTCTACAGATTGTGCTACCTCTGACCCTTGTTTGGACTCAAGGCCATCCACTGAGGATGTTTCATCTTTGGATGCAAGGCCAATTAGTTTGCTGCTTTCATGTCCTTCTTCAGACCCAATCATGGTCTGAGAGGACCAAATATCTTTTTTATTGTCCTTTCTGCCTTTTGCATCTTGTTCCATCTCATCAAATGTTTTTATTTTGGCAGCCATTTTAAACATCTCTTCCTCTGGGGTGAATTTCCTCTGAGTCATGCCACACTCCAACTCATCATCTTCCTCTGCATCCTCAGGTATGACTGATGGCTTTAGGGACACGGACAGGACCATAAGGTCTGGGGTTTTAGGATTGACCTCATAACTTACCTCTTCAGAACTTGGGGTGTCAGGGGAAAGAGGACTCTTACCCGAACTCGTCAGCTGAGACGTCTGCTCACAACTGTCATCGTCGGCACTACCCTCCTGGTCTCTGAGGAGCCTACTACGCAAATTTTCTGGGGGGAACTCAGGAGCTTTGGAGGATGTCAGGTGCCCTGCAGTCACACCGGGTTGCTCTACTGTAGGAGGAAAGGCCAAGGTGGTTTTCTGCTCTACAGGGCTGCTTTCTAGAGAGTCACAGCATGGGGATTCCTTAGTTGGACTAGGCTCAATTGAGTCTGGGGTTTTATGGGAGGAGTTGTCTTCCATAAGGGGACTACCTTCTAAAGAGTCTTTGTGACTAATGGTTATAGAGTCATCAGCTACTGGACTAATGCTCTCTGAATCTTGATGTCTAAGATGTAGAACTAAACCACTATGACCCTGTGTGTCTGCCCTTGAGGCCACAGAGTCAGCAGAGGTTGATGCTGGTTGGCCATCAGAGAATTCTTCATCGCTTAAAAAACTCTCTATTGTTTCGGAACCTCTTTTTGTTAATTTCCGAGTTTTAGGTGGTTTGGATGATGCCAAAACAATGTCCTTATCAACAGGGGCTTTCTCATCACCAAATTTCACAGTTTTGCCCCGAGATGTACTCGTACACTCACTTTTTGAAGGATCTTCAACTGCTTTTTTCACAGATGATCGCCGAAGCGTTGCTGTAGATGTTTGCTCATCAGCTGTTTTTGCAGCAGGGGAAGAGGAGTCAGACAGGTGGCTGCTCGTGTCCTTGGCAGTAACTGTTGCTGCTTTTGATACGGTTCCAAGTACAGATTGACCTGGCCGTTTGGGTGATGAGGAAAGGCTTTCAGGGCTTGTTTCTGGAGTCTCTGCCATGCCCTCATGTTTGTAGCTCTCCTCTGAACTAATGTGGACTTCCCCTTCACCTACACTGGCACAAGGTGAATCAACCAGACCTTCATTTTTGATACTGTCAGAGCTGTCATCAAGTGCACTACTCTCAGGCCCACTGTCAGGTCGAGACTCTCTGTGTTTAGACAGATCTTGGGGAACTGCAGTAGTTGTATCTGACTGTTTAACACCAGACAAACTATCTTCATCTTTTACTTCTGACTTTTTAAATTGCTCGTATTGAGCATTGTCTTCAAGTTCTGCTCTTATTTCTGCACTAAAGTCTTTGGAATGTCTGATCTCTGGGCTAATCTGAAGTTCTTTTTCTCTCTGTGGTTCAATGGCATCAAGTGACACTTCTTGCCCAAGTGATGATGCTTCAGATAGGGAAGGCGTGGACAGAGTTTCTTTGACTTGAGCTGTTTGTTTGGGCTTTGGTCCAGAAGCTGCTTTGTGTTCAAAGAGTCCAGACTTTCGCTTTGAAGGGTCTTGTCCTGTCTGAAAAGCTCTCATGAGTTCTCTCACTGACATGGTCTCTTCTAGTCTCTCAGACTCTTTTTTGGGGGATTTAAGTGGGACCTGTGTTTTTTTGGGGCCTGAGGGTTTTTGGTCTTTAAGGGCAGGAGATTTTCTTTCTGAAGATACAGCAGAGGGTTTGCTGCTAGTCTGCTTTCGGCCCTTTTGTTCCTCTTCCACTTTCTTTTGAAGGGCCTTAACTTTGTCTTTAATTGAACCAATTGGCGTTTCCTCAACTACTGGTGATACAGGTGATTTTTTTTGGTGTGACGGGGCACTTAGAAGAGTATCTTCGCCTTGGGGCTTTCCTTTGCTCTCACTGACTGAGCCTGCTTTTGAGCTGGGTATGTGGGATTCATCTGTGTGTCCTTGAGGCCCCTTTCTTCGAGCAGGCTTTTTCACTTCAGCCACATGTGTTTTAGTGTCTTTAAGCACAGTTGATATGATTTTTTTACCTCCCCTACGCAACACAACTTCAGTGAACTTTTCCTGCACCACAGTCTCCTGTGAAGCAGTTGCAGAAGTCACAGGCACATCCAGTAGGTATTCTTTAAGGTCTTCATTGGCACTCTTTTGTCTCTGTGTCCCTCGGCTGCCTCGAATATCCTTAAGGAGTGGTTCCTGGGTCTCAAAGGCTGCCATCATTTTGGCCTCCTCAATTTCACAGTCTGAGAGAAGAACCCACTCCTCGTCCTTTCTATATGGGCGGCTTTCTGCTTTTGCTGATTCCTCAAGAACCTCATCCTCATATGTTCCACTCCTTAGAATCTCACTAACTTTCTCCAGATCTTCTTTGACCTTTTCCATTATTTCAAAAGGCTCCCCTGACACCTCCTCCACCCCCTTTACTAGATCACCCCCTTGCATAGAGCCCGACTTCTCAGAGGGATCAGTGGTCAGAATGGCACTCATTTTGATCAGATCTTGCTTCATCTCTGATACTTCAGATAGTAAATCTGGACTCGCGAGGGCAGGAGACTCTCGAATCAAGTGTGTTTTCAGGATGGATGTCTCTGTAGAAGTTTCAGTATCTTCGTCATCTTCCATTTCGAAAGAGGACATTTAAGGAGCAAATTAACCAAAATTTAAATTAAAAGGAACAGAAATTTGAAATCGACATCAGGATAGGAACATCACAGTTTGAAGGAACAGCACAAAGTTTCAAGGATCAGCACAGGTTTGACTGAGGGACGGGTAAAGTAGAATGTAGGAGAACGGATAATGGACCTACAAGAATGATGAAACAACAACTGCAAAGCAAACTCTAACCAAACCTTAAAGATGTTAGGGAAATAAGCAGGAAATAACTTGCTTATCCACAGTCTGTATAACAGCACATTCACGCATGTGAGATGAAGAAAAAGCAAGAATCAAGCTGAAATGACAATTTAATTGGAGCATTTAGAAAATGAATAAATAATAATACACAGATTGACATACTGTGGAGGAGCAACACAGACAGACTGCTCAATATTGCTCAAGATGTAAAACTCATGTCTATACAAAAGGGAATGAGAGAGAGAGAAAAAGAGAAATAAACAATGTTTACAAAAACACTTTTTTGTTTCCAAAAGAAAGCCAGTGACACTACGTTTTGATTTGGATGAATGAGATAATACAAATGATAACAACTAAAGGTTTCTCATGTCAGTGGAAAAGGCTTACAGCTTAAAAAAACTATGATCCATCCCTGATTTACTGACTACTCTTATTTGATAGGGTCAAAATGGTTGTAATGTATCGCCACTGTCCAAACAAACCCTAGCATCTCCATTTTTTTGAGATTTTTAGTATTCTACATCATTTGAGCACAGGAGCTGTCCTTCAAGTTGTGTGAAAATTTAACGTAGAATGGACCAATAGAAATGATTCAACATTGCTTGAATAAATTCTGTTTACATTAACTTGAAAAGTTAAGAACTTTTTTGCCTTCTCCTGAAAACTTTTCATTTTGGAGGTGCTTGTTTTCTTTGGACAATGACAACATAAAATAATCTTACAGAATAGATATAACCAGAATAAATGTAAAGAGTGATAAAAGCAAACTGTGCTAATGAACAATGGAGAAGGAAAAGAAGATGATCATACTTTAGACAAACACACAAAACAACATCCATACATACACACACACACACACACACACACACACACATACTATGTAAGCCAAGTTATTTCCATGCAACGTTAAGGGTATTATTAACATGCAGCCTTGGGTGGAAGCTAAGTGCCATAGATTTTTATCCCAGGCCATCTACATGCCTTATACAAATTTAACTAACACATCATCTTTACATTACATAGTGTGGTGATAACTATTTTACTATCCTTACTCTATAAGGCATAGTTAGTAACCTAGAATGTATGCAAATGATCACATACATAATTCAACCTACACCACTGAATGGTAATGGTTTTCATATTATCATATTACCATACAAGATCTGGCAACAGCTATGCAAACATTAGTGAAATTAATAATACAAATGGCTTTGTTGTAATGCTTGTTAATGAAAGAAAATTATATTAAAAGAGCTTATTAATTGGGCAGTAAGCATTTATGTGCTCAGAAAGCATTTAAATTTAAATAAATACAAATATAATTAATTCAATAAATAGTTTTTTTTTTTACTTTACGTATGTCAGTGTGTTCCTTAACAATTTCCAAGCCCTTCCCCATGGCAGCCCAGTATAATTTGTAATCATCATCCAATACCTGGTTTGGCTAAACAATCCTTCATGAAGTTAAATCAGAAGTGCTGGTGGTAGATGGTGGTAGTAGTTTTCACAAGAAGAAACACATTTATTGCCCAGATAAATGGTTTTAATCAGTTTGCTTGGGTGCCTAAGATTTTTACACAGTACTGTATATATATGTATACATATGATTGTGTCCAGAAGCATCCAGACACCCCATCTACCCTTCTAAGTAGTGGGTTCAGCTACTTCAAGCTACACCAGGAATTCAAAGCTTGTATAATCTAAAAAAAAGTATTGCCAATAGAATGTGACACTCTGGGGCAGCCATACCTGAGTGGTGATGAAGAGAAGGTTTATATGTGACTAATCAGCCAACATCAGTATCTGACCTGTCTCATGCTCTTGTGGCTGAACGCAGTCAAATCCTCATAGCAATATATACCCACATTTAGTTACTACTGTTACTGCAGCAAAGATGGGGCAAACTCCCTAATAATAATAATACACTTGAATTCGGATGGTGGAGGATGAAAGCAGGTGTCTACAAACTTTTGGAACTACTATAAGATCATAAATACTGAAAAAAAGGGACAATAGCAAACTAGTTTGCTTTGCAGATTGTTATTACATTTGATGAAGGGTGGGAAGCCATTACTATTTAACAAATTAAACACACAAGCATCACCACAGTATGAATGAAATTTAGTCTATGTTCATGCATAGACAGTATCTCTTTTAAAGCTTCACTCTCTTTAGTGACCAGGAATTCAGGAAGAGACACAAAATGAGAGAAAGCTTTAAAAGATTATACTGCTTTACAAATAGTGACAAATTGGAGGTGGGCATAACAATTAGCCATAAGATAATCTCTATATTTCAGTATCTGATGGTGTTTTGGACAGGAAAGGAGGGATGACACTTACAAAATGTCATTTACACTAACACACATCTCAAACAGATTAAGCAAGAAACTCGCTGTCTTTTTTCAAGTGCAATAAATACTAACAATACTATTATTATTATTAGCATTTTTATTATTACAGATGTTAAAAACTGCCAAACTACATTAGGCATTCTACAGTCAGTCTGCGAATTAGTGGGTTAAAAGCAATCTTGTGATGAAAGAGGACACAGTAAACCAATAAAAATGAAATGCCTTACATTTCCCAAGTGTTCGGCTAGTCTGAAAAAAGAAGCATGTGAAAGAGTTTCAATTAGTCATAAACTACAGATTTAATAAGCACATCACTTTAAGAGTTTCCAAAGTATTCACTTCTTAAATCACATCTGGCCCGAACAACATTTTACAGGCTTTGAATACACACTGGTATTTCTTAAGAAGAACTTATATGCTCAGTCTCAAAACCTTGTAAACTAGGGATGCATCAATACCGTTACTGGTATCATGTATCGGGCCAACATCATGCTCTTTTATTTGTACTTGTACAAAATTCACCGATACCAATGTTCCAATATCAGCTGATACCATACGCCGAGTACAAGCTGTCGCGCTAATGAACAAAGGGAGTGAAGGACTCGCTGCTTGCACAGAGGAGAGTTATTGACTCTGTGAAAGTCAAACAAAAAGCCATTGATGACTTTCAAATTCTGCATTGGCAGATTCCCACCAGGAATACACTGTGTAATTTTAGCCCATTTTTAAACACACACAAACACAGTCACAATCACTGCCCCCATATTGGTGGAGACACAAAATAGTGAGGTATAAACATTAGTAGGGTGATATTTTTGGTAAAATAGGCTGTAGAGAGACCATATTGTCCTATCGTGTGCATCACCCCCTGGTTTTAGCTTCAGTGCTCAGTGTTAGCAGCACTGCTTAGTTTCTCAGTGTGTCTGCTCAGTATTTGGTGCGCAGTGCGTTATTTTGAATGAAACAGCTTTAATCAAAATTGTCCATAGACAGAGCTGTTTCTAAGGGCTGCATTACATGTAGCATGCATCAAGCATTTTACTACAGTGTGAGCATATAAGTCGTAGGTTTTGTTCGTAGATGATGGTCTATTCAAACGTACAATGCGAGTAACCAAGGAAACAATATTTCTAAAATCACACAGTGTTTGTCTGGCTTTACAGGACAGCTCAACCAGCCCAAACTAAAGACTCAGAGAAGACGTAAAATCCCGCAAGTGAGCTCCTTGGATTAAACTGGGATGTGGTTCCTGCTGTCAGTGTGCTAGAGACTGAGCAAAACTATGAAGTATGAATTGTACTTTACTCACAGCTGTACAGAAGTGCCTTTCTGACAAAGCCCGCACTTCTCCACTGCAGCGATACTCGATTCAAGGTAATTACTGTGGCATAGCTAGCTAATGTGCTTCATTTAAACTATGCTAGATTTTGCCATTTAACTGCTAAGGTATGAACAATACTTCTACGCATGTTACTCTGTTTGGTATCAGACTCGGTATCGGCGACTATTAAAGAACATCTACTCGTACTGGGTTTAAAAAATGCTATTGATGCATTCCTACTACTACAATATCTGAAGTGTTCTTAGTCATGGAAGTTCTTAAAATGGAACATACAGTTCCATTTTAATCAATGTTTCAGTTCACACCAGCTGTACTAGACATGCACTTTATGCCTGTCAAAACGCAAGCCTATTTTTTTCACTTGCACAAGAGTGAAGCATAAACTCCATAAAGATCCAGTGAAATCACACAGTCCCACTCTCTATATTGTTCTCAATTATTTTTAAAATACAATACCTTTTACATACATACAAATACAATATTTATACAATATAAAAAAAACAATTATTTTCTAAGTAAATAATTATTTACTTAAATGTGATGATCGTGTTGGTGTAGTAGTTGCAGAGCAGCTCCTGCGCTGTCCAGAAAACTTCTCTGATACCAACATGGTAAGAAATTGCAGTTGTGATCTGCTGTTTGTGCTGTGAAGTTTTAAACCTACTGTTAAACTGTTTAATTAAAAAAAGAGAGAGAAAAAGAAGACGGATATTTTCACCTGAAGCAGTTACCTGACGGAGCTGAGTTTAATGCAGTGTGGACTGGATGCATGGTGGTCACTATGGAGGATAACTTTACTCCTGTATTTGAGATGATTCACTAAACTTGTCATGCCTCCATGTTGTACCAACCTGTTATACCAAATTTGCACTGAGCATTTTTTTATTGTCTGATCATTCATGGAGTACAGCTTGCTGTGATCTGAGGTGAGTTGATGTCTGGCATGAATTTACGATGCATTTTGAACTAAACAAATGATTTATTTTAACATTTTTATACATATAACCATAACTGTTCTATTTAAAATGAAACACAATTATGGAATTTGCTGATGAAATGTATTTTCGAATAAAATATTCTTGGTTAGAAAAAAAATGGGGAAAAAATTGGGGAAAAAACCCCAACAAGTATTGTACTGACAAGTATTGTGGCAGCGATTATTTTCTTTAAAGTAAGGTAGAGGTCCTGATGTTTAGCCAAGAAGACCAGAATATCCACTTTTCTGGTTTGAGGCTTGAACACTGAAAGTAGTGTGGCTGACTGGCAGTTATTTGTGATATTAATGTCATGTACAGAGCACACTGGTTTTTGGTTGCTTTTGATAGTCTAACTCATCTACAGGCAGTTCACAAGCTTCATGTTATTAAGTTAAATTTACAGATGTTTCTGCATACTATGCAGGAATAACACAGCCAGGACAAGCGGAGTAAAACTGCAATTGTAGAAAACGACTTAAAAAATGTTCACTTTTTGAAACTTTGACACAGAGGAAAGAGGCCATCCAAAATGAACCAATGTGTTAAGAGAATAGAGGAAAATATCTCCACAGTTACCTCCTCATCAGGCTCTTGATCTGAATCTGATTCCTTTGAGGAGCAAGAAGCAGTAAAAGAGAGAGGGAGGAGACAGAGAGATCAAGAGAAAGAGGGACAGAGGGATACAGGACAGAGAGAAGGGAAAGAGAGAGTAGGCAAAGCAGTTACCATAGCAACAGAATTCTTGAGCCAGCCAATGAGGCACGGCATGGGAAGGGGAATGTGTGGAAGACAGACACAGCTGGCAAATCTGGCTTTTATCAAAACTGAACATGAAAGATTTGTCTAATTTGCATCTCTAATAATGTTAATTTGTCAATACTAGGCTACTGACTACTAATTATTTGTAAACAATTCACTATAAGTAAACAAATGCAACTATTTACTAGCCGTAACCTCAACCTATATTTAACGTAAAAGTTATTTAAAGTAAACTTAAAAGGCAAAGAACTATATCCAAACATAACCACAACCCTGATTGTACACTAAATGGCCAAAAATACATGGACCCCCTCTTAATTACTGAGTTCAGGTTTCAGCTATGCCCATTGCTAACGGGTATATAAAATCAACACATATGAATTGTCCATAGACAAACACTGGCAGTAAAATGGGCCCTACTGAAGAACTCAGTGACTTTAAATGTGGCACTGTCATAGAGAGGCACCTTTGCCGCAAGTCAATTTGTGAAATATCTGCTCTATTAGGTCTTCCCCGATCAACTGTAAGTGCTTATTGAGAAATGGAAGTGTCTAGGAGCAACACCAGCTTAGCTACGAAGCGCTAGACCACACAAACATAGTGAGGAAAAATCACCGATCTATCTAGTTCCAATCTGCCTCTGGAAGAAACATCAGCACAAAAACTGTGCACTGGGAGCATCATGAAATGAGTTTCCATGACCGAGCAGCTGCATGCAAGCCTATGATCACTACGCACCATTCCAAATGTCAGCTGGAGTGGTGTAAAGCATGCTGTCACTCAAGTCTAAATCACGTCTTACTATCGGGCAGTCCAAAAGATAAGTCTGGGTTTGGTGGATGCAGGGAGAACGCTACCTACAGGAATGCATAGCGCCCACTATAAAGTTTGGTGGGGATAATCGTCTAGGGCTGTTTTTCAGGGTTGGGGCAAGACCCCTTAGTTCCAGTGAAGGGTAATGTTAATGCTACACCATACAATGATATTTTAGATAATTATATGCTTGCAACTTTATGGCAACAGTTTGGGGAAAGCCCTTTACTGTTCTAGCATGCAACTCTATACTAATACTAATAATAGTTTTTGGAACGAGAAGTTAACAAGCTCATAATGATGTGATGGTCGGGTGTCCACATACTTTTGGCCATGTCGTGTATATGGATATGGATTACATTATAATGAGTTAAACTGAAAGGGTCAACCGTTTGACACAAAAATACTGAGGTTACAAAAATAAGTGTTATAAGAATGCATGCATGGAGAAAATTTTAATAGAAACACAGAAGCCAGAAAAAAGTGCTCAAGAGACATTGAATGCTCCGGAGACATTACATGGATGCATGAGTGAATTTTTGCATCTGTAATGTATTACATATGTGAATGTTTAATCATCATGATGTAATCATCATTTATAAGAAGGGTGAGGTTAAATTACCTTAGAGTAAGCCGGTAGAGTGATATTTAGGTTGCATATAGCATTATGGGCCAGACTCCTGTATGATCTTGGTTCTTTCATGAAAGACAACCGACCACAAGGCTCCTGAGTATTGTCTCGTATCTGTAACATTTCCAACAAGCAAGCATTGCAAAAGTTATCATTCAGTGACTATAAGCTTCTCAAAAGATCACAAAGGCAAATATTTACAAAAAAATAACAGTTCTGCATAAAGGCTATCTGCAGGTTACTATAAAATATTTGATTGAATTAGAACATTTACCAAAGGAAAAGAGCTGAAATGCACGTCAGATAACTCACTTTTATAAAAAGGGCAAGTCGGTTTTCTTTGAAGGCAAAGAAGCTGAAGAGATGATGCTGACCACTCTTGGTCAGGGGGACTAGGTTTCCAAAGCAGTCTGCATAGATCGGTTTTCCTTCCAGGACCTTTAATAGAACAGCACAATGATTGACACATCAAGGCTACACAAATGCAGATTCCAAACATTTGCGAGGTTTCTTTGATCAAGTGTTTATAATTAAAATTAAGTTTTATGTAAAGGTGATGGATGTAGTTGTATGCAACAGTTTGCATATTGGTTTAAATTACATGTTTTGTAAACATGTGTTGTTTTTCTAACTGAAAATAAGTTAACATCCTCTACTGAGAACACATTTCTGCACATTTTACGCACAATTACCGTTTACTCGCTGAATTTAACATATTGGAAAAAAAACAATGTAGCCCATGCAACAGCTATGGCACATTGTATATTTTATATTGTATTTTTCCAAGAAGTTAAACTAATTAAAAGAAGTTAAATGAAAATAAAATATACACTGAAATTAGCAGAAAGATGTCATATTTATGTTTGTTCCCTGTAGAAAATAAACAAAATGTATCATTTGACCCACGATGTTCAAACTTTTACATACGAATGTGCATCAAACAGCCCCAGTCTCTACATATTTTTTGTTCTGAACACCTAAAATTCTTATACAATACGATATTTTCTTATTCAATATTTATATACAATGAAAAGAGACATTTCTAAAAACAACACTGATATGTTGCTGAGATTTTCACGTCATTGTTGCTACTAGATTGAGAGTGGTGCACCACCCAAACATATTCAGCCAAGAGCAGCTCTGTGATCAGAAACTGTTGAAGGGCTTGGGGATGACTAACAGAAAACTGTGCATCAAAAATGGGCATTAACAGATATCAGGTGGAGCTGAAAGGGAGGAGTTTCTGATAAAGTGGCCAGTATGTATATAGTGATCCTTTGGATAAAAGGACCTTAGGATGAGTGATAAGTAATGTGTTGCTACAGATAGGGGACTCTTTAATGTAGGCATATTGTGGCGTTGCACAGAAGTAGAGTCAGATGAGGCCATATTTTCTGCTCAAAAAATGCTCTTTTACTGAGAACAAGGTGAAACACTGCTAGTTGAAAACCACTTCACACTTACTCTCTCTTATGATGTTTACCAAACACAAACCCCCTTTAACTAAATCCAAGTCCAACACAAAGTAACACAATAAACACATACACTTTAACTGAAAAAGTGTTAGTGGGGAAGAGATATATAAGGAGATGTATTTATTATAAAAATGTGTTCTCTCACTTGGTGGGGTTAGGATAACTTTCTGTTACATGTCTATATCAAGGCCATTCTACTTTAAGTACACTGATTTTTGTGTTGATGTCATATTAAAAAAATATAAATATATCTAATGAAGAACATCCAGGGCATTTTTCTAGTGAAGGAAGCTTATTTAACAATGAGGTAACCAACAATTCTTATGAGTAAGTACATTTGTCCAAATACAGCACTCTTCACACCCACCTCCACGTCCCGACTGCGAGCCACCTCAGTGAAGTTCTCCTGCTGCTCCAGAGTTTTGTCTATCTTGTCATCTGTCATGCAGAAGCAGCGCAGGCGTGCCTCTATGGGGTCATGTGTTTTGGCAAAGACGACAAATTTGGCCATGTACGGCACACAGATGATCTCTCGATAGACCTGTGTGGCAAAGTTGACTGACTCTTGGGCCTGCCGACAGTCTATTAGCCAGAATCTAAACAGTGAAAGGTGGAGGACATTGTGAGTAAACCCTACTTTGATTTTCAGGCTTACAAATACACTCTCCCATAAAAAGCTACTAAACTTTTACTTAGGTGTGTACCATAAAGAGTACGTCTTCAGTACCTTCAATTAGGGAACGTGCTTGTATTATATTTCATTGTTGCATTGACTCCATACACCCAGTTTTGGCTTCAGGCTTTTTTATTTTTTTGTTCTGCTTTAAAACATCAGGTCATGAAATGGTACAAATATGTATCTTTCTTCTGGGAGAATCTTATTTAAGGTACACAATTGGACATTAAAACCATTGTTGTCCTGTTGAGGGTACATTTACATTGTTTGTACCTTGATGAACAAAAATATACCTGTACAGAACCTTTTGCCTGATAGTGTAAGATTGTTTCAGTAAGGTTCAGTAAGTCATTCAATATCCATTCCAAAAAAATCTGAGCAGTATCAAAATAAATACGTTTTGAGGACCTACCTTGCAGACACATTTGTGGTGAATGACACGCAGTCATTGATAAAAGTTAATGGTGTGGTTCCAGTGATGTCCTCCCACTGAGCTGGCGTGGTTCCACCTAGATGACGGTATACATAGAGCAGCTTCAGTAATGTACTTTAAATAGAAAAAGGAGAGCTTTTTCAGAAATAAATGTAGCCAATAGACTGTGTGAAGTCAAATTATAACACCTATCATATTATCCATATCTGGTTAAGCTAGTCTTTCAGTTTCTAAGGTGTGTATGTGAGATTCCTCACCCGTGATGCTGCATAGCAATCGGAGTGTCGGCGTATCTCCTCCAAAGCCATTGAGGACAGGGTCAGTGGAAGTCTTGGGGACAGGGATGGTCATGGTGATAGGTTTATGGAACTTCCTCCTACGGGGTTCCAGAGTGACTATAGGACTGAAAGTAGCTTTGTTTCCTAAGATTTTCCTCACCACGTCCATGTTCACAGGCTGAGCCTAGTCGAGAAAGAAGCAAGTGTAACAGGAAAAGAAAAACTCTTGAATACAAGCTTGTACAAGGCATTGAAAGGTTAATTCAATTTTAATTAACACTAGCGATTATCAAAAGAAGACAAATGAAAAACAAAAGAAAAACAAATGAAAGCAACAAAGTGTATTTGTTGAGTAAAGGGAATTACCTGGGGTAATTGCAATTGTCATGCATATGTGGCGTCAAACGCGCATGGCTGAAGTAGTATCACCCAGAATTATTTTCAATAACATTTTTACTTTCTCTACACAAGTACCTTCAAGAACTGCAATTGCAATTGATTAAAAATTCATTTATAGGCAACTTTTTCATATGTAAATAATTCATGTGTACCTGAATGCTTCACAGTTCAGTCTGGGTCAATAAATAACTTGCATATGTTTCTATAGAAATGTAAAAAAAAAATAATGTTAAATGTTCCTTAAACCAACACCTGCTTTTGATTATTAGTCCTCTCGCTGGTTTCCTCAGCAATAAAACGACAAAGAAGAAACAGCACACTGGAGTTTTACATCTTTTACTATATCCTATTCAGGGCTACAAGACCATATTTCAATAAAGTCAGCCCAAACTAATATTTCAGCTTGGAGAAAAACTTTGTCTATATATAAGGATAAAGAAATTCTGTGATTAAAGTCTACTGCAACTAGAGCTAGAGGCTGCTATCCACACAGAGGCCAGCTCACCTCTGCCCCACACTGTTATATCAATGAATGGATCAGTTCCATACTTGGGATCTGAATTTAGTGCATCTTCACATATGAAAGTATGCGTGTCAATTACATCCTAATGTCTGTTTCTCATCCACACAAAGCAGCATATAAGTCTGTGATTTGGTGACAAGGAAAACTTTTCCAAACATGCAAATATGATCTGCAACCTTATTACAGAAAGCATCATTCAGTCTTTGTAGCTACCTGTAAACCAACTCGAATGCGTTTGGTGAGTGCCCCTTCTGGAAAAACAGCCTGGACTTGTGGTACCACTGTACTGCTCAAGATCCCACCCTCTGGACCAATTAAATTACTGTCCTGTTTGATCCGGGACACCACTGCAAAGTACTGTGGGAAGTCCCGGGTGATTATGCGGCAAATGCGCTTTTTCTCCAGCTCCTCTGGAGTGTCCAACTCTGAGGAAACAGGACACTGACATGAGAAATCTTTGAAAGATATGGAGTAGGCAATGACAAGAGTTTGTAGGTCACACTTGATCACAGAGTAAAAAAATGAAATTGATATGAGAAATATATTAGTCAAATTGTATATGGTACACGATTATACTGTTAAAAAAAAGAAATTCACATCACGACAATATCTTTAGATGCCTAAAAAAAAACAATGAAAATTTTACCCTCGTCCATGCCATTGAGGATCTGATTGAGCTCCTCCTCTGTGTATTCACAGTGATGCTCTTTCCAGCTTTCTCCTGTCTCACTGCGCAGAATCACCAGCTCTCTCTCCTTCCCCCTCAGAGCAGCAAAGTGAGGGATCTCCACAATCACTGGTCTGAAAGTCCACAGAAAAAATAGGGTTTCACTGAAATGAACCATAAAAGATAGTCCTTGGAGGACTTACCGAGTGTCTATCTTTGCGTAAACGTGTTATACCGCATCTGTTTTTCTGCATTCCTTGGATGTTTCAACATCATAAGTAAGAGTTCAAGTTTTACGACCATTAAAAATGATAAAATTAATCACCAATATTGAGGATAAACATAAAAAAACTACAAAAGTCTAACCATGGGAGCTAAGTTGGGACTAGCTTAAAATGAGACTGCTATAAATAAATGGCCATGCCAGACTAGCACATTTGCCAGAGGTGCTAAACGCTGTTCCTGCCGATCTACTCACCCTACAGAGTTCCATTTTTACTCTAATATACATGACCCACCTAATCAAAGAGGGCAGGAACATGTGAAAATTACAGGGTGTTCAGTCAGGTTTGGAATTAAGCTTTGTATGAGGGTAGGTCTGCAGGAGTAGCGCTGAACAGGCCTGATGTAGAGTGAATTATTGGCACACTTCATACAGATGAGAGGGAAAAAAACACAAACACTTGATCTTACTGAGAAAATATGAGAAATGTATTATTTCGCGGTTATCAAAAATAATTTAAAGGAAAAAAATGTTTTTTTTTAAACATTCCCCAAAATTATTGCCACCCCTTCATCAAATACTTCGTGCAACATCCAACTTCAGATCCTTCAGAGTTTTGGTCCTTACTCGTTGACTCTTCTCTTCAGTTCATCCCACAAGTTTAACAGAGTTTAGGTCAGGTGGCTACAGCAAGCGTGATTCTGTGGTCATTGCGGATGCTTTGGACCACTGTCCAACTGTAATACCAAACTACTACCCTTTTGATTTTGACCTAAAATGTCCTGGTATTTCCATCTTTGATATAGTGTCTCCTAACAACATTACCAGAGACTATGAAATTAAAACAGCACCACAACACCACATATCATACCACCACCATACTTCACTGTGGGGACTAGACTCTTTTACACCAAACAAACCTCTGGTGTTTGTTGTCAAAAAGCACTATTTCTGTGTTATATGACCACAGAACTCAAGTCCCAGTAGTGTTTTGTGAATTTCAGTAACTTATGCTTGTACTTTGGTGACAGCAAAGGCTTTCTCCTAACAAGTCTTCCAAAAGTTTAGCATCTAGGTGGCATCTAACTAGTTTTGGAGACTGTGACAACAGATGAAATCTACTCCTGCAGTTGTCCAACTGTGAAAAAGTTTTATTCCTCAAAGAGTTATCCTCACCATGCATATTGGAAGTAAAATACACTTTCATCTTCTTCCAGGCAGGAAAGTTTGAAACTTCTCAAAAATCTCCAAGTTTGGCTTAATATTGGAGATGGGCATTTTCAGATGTTTTGTTTTTTTTTGTTGATATTTAGACCCCAGTAAAACAGGTATCTTCAAATTTTAAACACTGTATGTTTAAAAGGTTAAAAATGAGACAATGTTGATTCATTTTTGCCCAAAAGAAATTTGAAGGGTAACAATAATTGAATGTGTTCTTGATATTTTTTTAATTAAATTACTTCACTGAAAAGTTATATTTTATTTTAGATGTTTTCACATTTTCTAATGTCCAATCAAACTGATAAACAACAGCATTTTATCAAAGCCTTTTTTGCTCATCTTTACCAAGGGTGCCATTAATTCTGGAGGGCAGTGTGTGCTATTATCATTTTGCCTTCATGACTTGTCCAAACATGTCAAAACTACAGTAAAAGTCTTTCATAAAAGTTCACATATTTCACATGGACATGGGTCATGTGTTGCTTGATTCTGGGTGTTAAGAAATTAACTGTATAAACACTGTATGAAACTGAAACTCTGCACTGCAGATTACTATGAATGGAAAATGAGAGCGCTGGGTGGAGTTTTACTCCAGATATTTTGGTTCTTACTTCAAAACACACAGAATCAGCTGAAGGATGTCCAGGTCTAAGATATGTATAGGTGGACAAGAAAACAGAGAAAGTCCTAAATCAATTTTAACTGAATAAATAGCAAAGATGTGCTTTTTTAATGATTTCAAAGCTTGCCATGCTCTGCACAAGCTCCTGCAGTTTTGTCAAAGGTTTAGACATAACTCATGATGCAAAGGCAAAAATGTAAAACACAAAAAGACCAAAGAAAACCCAAAAGGTATACAATAAGGCACAATACACTAACACAGTCTTACTCTGAACACAAACACACACTGAATCATGGGCGAGTGGGGAAAGATAAAATGATAAATAAAGGACAGAAGGAGAAGAAAGGGTATGGGACCAGCATCCATGGATTGTTTCATATGCATCACTCCTACCCCAGGAATTTGGTCCCTGGTGGCCCCAGCTGAAGAATGCGGCTAACCAAACTCTCACCCTCATTCAGAGGGGGCGGGGCAGTGGGGAGATGGAGTTTACTGTCATCCAATAGAAGCAGTGGAAAAAGAGAGCACAGATGACAAACAGTTTGGGGGTGGAGTCCTCGGCTTCATTACTGCCTCTTTTTGGTGGTAAAGCCTCCGTGACTGAATGTTTTCCACACTTAATTGATTTCAGAAAAGTCATTTTTTTCATACTGCTTTATAAAAAGGTGATTTGCCGTTACTGAAGTAGCACATTAAAGTAATACCAGTATTTTTCAACCTAATCCCCATCTAAAGCTGATTACCTCAGACAAAATTTGAAGCAACTGCCCACTGACTTGTATTATAAGTGTGCCTGTTTCCTGTTCTGTTTTACTAAGTATAGGGCAATGCTTCAAAATTCTCCAAGGTAATTGACAGTATGCTGGCAGGTAAACATCAGTTTGAAAAACACTGGAGAATCCCTTTAAAGTGGAGTAACACATTTTAATCTATAAAAGAACAAGAAATGTTTTACTAATCATTTAGTTAACTACAATAATTAAAAAACATATCAAATCAATCATGGAGCATTCTTATAAGTGGGGAGTTCTGCAGAATGGTTATTCAAAGCTCAGAAATTTCATTAATGCAAGCTGTGAAGCAAACAAAAGTCTTGAGTGTTACTGCAAAAGTGTTAAGTTAAGCGCAGATAAGCAAGAGAAGCATTATTTTTTTTTCCACAGGGGAAAAGAAGAGGTGAATATTCAGATTTTAGGCAAAACAACAAAAGCACTGTCAAGTAAAACAGGTCAGCTTGCAACATAATTTTTTTCATCCTACTATTGCTGAAAAATTAAAAGAGCTTACCCAAGGAATTGGGCACCAGAGGGTCCAACCTCAATAAGTCGACTAGCCAAACCCTCTCCTTCCACCATAGGGGGCATGGTAGCCAGGCGATGGCGTTTGACCAAGCGACAGGTCACTCGTGTTGGGGCACTGCACTTCCTAGGTGGAATGATGATCCGCAGGCCATTGTGACGGCAACCTCGCATTGCACCACCACGGGCATCCACCATGAAGCTAACAAGAAAGCTGCAAACAAGATGAAAAAACTCTGAGTCAGTGCTGATAAACAGACAAGGCTCTGCTGAGGTTAATCTGCATAAATACATTGTCACTGTCATAACAAAACCTCATATCTCAGAACTGGTAAATTTATAGGACAAGAAAAAAACGAATAAAACAAGATTTTATTAATTTTATTTTAACTTTGGACCATTTCTATTGGCCCGTTCATAATGAAATTTCCACACAATGTAAAGAGCAACTAGGATATCTAAACTACGAAAATGAAAGATTTCAGGTGAGGTTTTGAGATGGCAGTAACAATACCTACTCCCATACTGAATTTTCATAAATTAAAGCTAGCTGCTTAATTTTATTTCCATTTTCACATTTTTTGTGTGTTTTTCTTCTACATGCACACACACACACACACAGCAGACAGTGTGAATAAGAGGAAACTCAAAGTGACAGGGTTTATCTGCACTCGCAACACACACCCAGACACTTTTTGATGTGATGTTACAGTGAAAAAGCACACACACACACAACAGTGAAAACATTCCCCAGCATGCTTGAGTTGTCTTGTAATGGCACACCAGCAGGATTATCAAGGATACTGGATGTAAAAAAAATGATTTACAGAAAGCACAACAGACAGAGTAGGGTGTACAAACATGACATCACGATTTGTAAATATCCTGGAAAATGTATGGCCTGTACAGCATTCAACACCCAGCAAATGTTGTGAAATGCTTTAATTTCCCATGTTCATACCCATTTTATTGACGTGAACGTGTCACACTAATTATCCAGTGTTACAAATCTAAAATTCTGTATGTAAGTCATTCCACACAAGCTTACCTAGGACCTAGCAGGTCATGTCTCGAAAAATTCAAGCACTTCTGCTTAATTCAGGTAACCATGTAAAATGCTGCATCTTAAATACAGAATGACTGAAACTAATGAAAGCTGAAATTTGAACTGTTTATAAATGCATTGTTAGGAATAATATTTCACTTTAAAGCAACATTTTTATTAACATTATACCAGCTGATTCAAAATGAATATTATTTTTAGTGCTGTAACTGCACTCAATTCAAATTTCAGCTCAGTTCTGTCATTCTGTCAGCACCTAACCTCCGTTTTTTTAGATTTAGCACCTGATGGGGAAAACCTAAAATACTAATAACTAAAAAAGAGTTTATGCTTGACTTTTTTTCAGAGAAATCCATGCCATAACATGCCAGGCACAAGGTGAGTTGGCATGGAATGACCCACATATATAATATATATATAACAATGTGTTTTTTTCACAGTAAATTACAGCATACATATTAGATCATGGTACATTATCTTGACTTGAAATACTAGTGTCAAATGACTAATATTTGAGTAACTTTGTGAAATCCGGCTTTAAATGACTCAAATTCAGTGGACAAATGACGGCGATCACAAGACATAACAAGACCTAGTATGTGCACTGTAGCAACACTAAATTCTTGGTAAACGTCAGCATAACAGTTAGTTTTAAGGGACAGGTTACAAAACAGCAAGTGCTGAACAACCTTAATAGCATCCAACAAGGGATATAAAAGAAGTGAAAAACAAGCAACACATTTGTTAGTTTCTGGTGCAAGACACGTTGGTGAAATGATAAATATATCAACTGTCAAACACTGTGGCTTTAACCTGCAATGCTTTTGGGCAGCTCAGGGTAGAAGATAAAAGTGACGGTTGTTGTAACTAGTTTTATATCTTTTCAAATTATGCTTGAGAGGGCCGAGAGGCAGAACAGGTATTGCAGGTATTCCCCCTTTAATGGAGTGCACACTGAAAGAGGAAAAGGGTGTAACAGGTCAAATGTCAAAGTACAGCCAGTCACCTGCTGGTGTCATGGTCATGGCACGGAGAGGAACGGCTGGAGAGAGAACAAAATACCCATCAGACAGACAGAGAGAACAAAAGGAGAAAAAGAAGAGAAAAAAGCAGAGAGGGAAAGTGAGAGTGCAAGAGAATAATGATCAGAAATAAAACAGAAAAAACTGAGAAACTGATTTGAGAAAATTCTTCATTAAAATGCGCTTTGAACTACTGATATAACGCACAAAGTTGTCAAAAGACACAACAATAAATACAAGCAGAAAAAAAAAGAAAAAATTGATTTTCATACTGGTGCACACTACCCAGATATGGAAGAAGGCTCTTTCAAGGTTGCAAATAATAGTTGAACAATAATAATGCAGCCCATCCTTACTAAAACAAAATGAACCTTAACCCCTTGTAAGCCAAGAGTTATAACGTTCATCTTGCTACACTATTCAAATGTAATTTTTTCCATTTCTTTAACTGCCAGTGTGGCAAAGATTTAAAGGTCTTCCTTAAACTTCCTACTTTATTTCTAGTACGGTATTTACAGTATATAAACAGAACACTCATCTGATGTATTACTAGGGTAACTGACCCACTGCCAAAATGATCAAATGTGATTATCTGTCTACAATGCAATCTAATACAGTCAGAAAGGCAGGCACACACGGATATTGGTAGCATTAAATCCTGTTTGTGGAACTCTGTGTTTTCCAGCCAAAACTTCTACATGAGCAGAGATCAGTCATGAGGCACCAAAATAATCACATTTTCAGTAATGAAAGTATCCAGCTGACAGAGTGTAGCACTGCGATTGTGAGTGAGAGTGTGTGTGTGCGTGTAGTTTCCGTACCCAGAGTGAACAGGACTGGAGGAAAGCGCTATATTGTCCAGATTTTCTGTTCCCCAGCTCAGTCTGTATGAGTCCCTCTCATTAGCAAGAGAAGACACCTACAAACAGAAAGGTGCAGTAACCACAGTTAACGATCTGCAGAGTTCACAATAGAAAAAAAATCGAGTCACTAGCCTTGACAACATTCCCCCTAACCTCATCCATTATTTCAAATTAGTGACAAATAAATGATCAAAATCTAAAAGTATATATTTTAATTATATTAGTCTGTCAAAGCAATTAATCACAATATTTTCTGTAGTTAACTGCAATTAAAGAGATTTGTTTTTATTTACTTTCATCATGCAAATGGCAGGTTCAGGTCAAAAGCTCTTTTTGAATGAAATGGCTTCAACTGTGCACTATATAATAGTATCATACAGCATGTGAACAGCAGGGCTTCAGCCTGCACTACTGGGTAAGGCAGGAAGGACCAAACTAGGAAAACGCTGTGTTAATGTCCCTCATCCCATCGCCATGGTAATTTTGACGGCCACAATTATTTTGGCACTGTCCATTCAAAGTTTTCATAGTTTTACACTATGACTGCAGTTAGATAAATGTGGCAGGTTGCTAATGTTTGCAAGCACACGTTTTCAAATGCCTGACCACAGTAGGTTATTTACACATTAAAAACTCTGCTAAATAACTCTAAATAAATAAATAAATAAATCACCCGTGGGGAACCTTTATAAACTATCATGACTTCTATAGAGACTCGCTGCAAAAACCTGAGTAAATCAACAAGCAAAATGTATCAGATGAACCTCTCTGGACTTTACCTGGTAACTGCGGATTGTGTCGTCCCCCAACCCGTCGTGTTTTGGAGAGTAATAGCCATGATGGGTGGGTGTGTAGGACCTGTCCGTACTGAAACAATACACAGAACAACCAATGAGCTACCAAGAGCTGGTTAAAAACCTTATCCTACCCAAGAACTCTGGAAAACATAAATACTTTCAAAAGTAAAATGTAAAGTATAAAAGCGTTCGGCCCTCATACCTGTGCAAGCGACTGTGTGAGCATCAGAGGAAACAAAGGAATGAGGGGTTAGTGGGAAGAGGTTAATCAGAATCGTCTTCATCGATAGAAGAAGAGCCAGTAGCTTTGTATGCTAGAAGCTAATTTTTTTAACGACTTTCAAAAGGAGTTTGTCATGTTAGTAAAGAGTTAGTTGCTTTAAAGGAAAATTACACAGATTTTTCAAAATGTTGCATAATTAAAACGTACACAAAGTCATTCAGAGTTGTTTTGATGTGAATTTATCCATTTTAGAGAAAGTGAATTGTATACAGTGGTGATGGTAGGAACCAGATGTCTAAAGACGTATATTTATGGCAGAGAGGTACAAGCAGGGTGTTGTAAGGCAAGATATTACCCAAAGAAAACATATTGTTTTAGATTTATTACTATTTTACCATTATCAACATTACATATAAAAACTCAGAAGACACAAGAGGGTTCACTGGTTGTTTGTGATAGCAAATAAATGACTAAACGTGCTGTAGACATTGTGACCCCTGGTTCCTAGAGAGAGAAACAATAGGTTTTTCTACATGGCACCATGTCACATCAAATTGCACTCAATTACACTGCTCACATCTAAACAACTCCAGTTTAAAAATAATAAAAACAATGTGTCAATTTCAATCTTTACCATTTAATCATGCAGAAATTTGAAAAATCTATGGAATCTGCCTTTAAGTTCCCTTTAAGATTTTCTGTGTATCTCATAATGCAGCTTGTTTGCTATGTACCTGTCAGATCGTCCACCTTCCAGACTGAAACGCAGGTAATTCATGCCATCCAGGTACTGGCCAGGCAATGAGTCATCTCCCAGTTCTCTCAGGTCTTCTGCTCTCAGATACTCTCCTCCATCACCTGTCATAGTGTCATCACCTACAACACAGGGAGGGTAACATATTACCTGAAGGTCCTCATATTCTTCATATTTACAGCAAAAACAGCATACACTCAGAAAAGTGTCTTCATACACACACACACACACACACACACACACACACACACAACTGGGGTTATTTGCTCTAAAGCTTAGAGCATTCAGACACTGGTATTCTGGTAGGTAGGTAATGTACGCAACTGTGCACCCACACCCACACACACACACACAGCAGTACACTAAACTGAAAGCCCACGCTTTCTCTTTTGTGCCATTAAAGTAAGCCTGCATGTATCAGCAAAGCTTCTACGACCACAGAGCTCTACATAGCTTATGGCTTCAGCAGCTGAGTGCTGAGATAATCAGTAATAATGACAGTAAAGCACCACTGCTGCTGTTGCCATGTGTGACCAGCAGGGGCTTATAGGCTTGACAGAAAGCAGCAGGGAATACTGACAGTAAATACGAAACATACTGTAGCCTGATAGTGGAGTTCTGCTGTCAATAGCATACTGGCTGCCTAGAGAGTAGAACAATAATGGATATTTATAAAAGAATATAGAATACTTTGGTGTAGAGCACCTGCTGGAGAGATCTGAGTCTAAAGCAGTAGGTGACAGTTAATTTGGATAGCCCCCTGTACATGCTCTGTAGATGTTTACCTTGTCTTTCACTTATATTCAACTAAATATCTACCCATTCATACTTACTATTATCCTTACCTTAACCTCAAAACTCAACTCTAACCCAACAGTTTGATCATTTGAGAAGTTGCAGAAAATCTATTATGGACTATTGTAATAAAGTGGGATCATACAGTAGTTTAAAAAAATGTATGCTCATTTTGGTTCTGCTCTAATCTAAATGCCACAAGATACAGTCTTTTTTCACTGGTATCTAGCATTTCAGTCCTTATAACCTTAGCCTGCACATTCACAATTAAAACCAAGATGAGTTTTGTATGCTGTGTATTTACCATCATTCATTTTGAATTTTTAACAAACAGATACATTTCTATGTAATTAATGTATTACCAGCCAGTAGTATTTTGGCCAAGAGAAACTGCTTTAAACTAAACGTTTAAATCTTTAAATCTAGCAAGACAACAAGAGTCACTCCAACATAAATACTGCACTGTGAGTTCAAACACCTCAAAACTTTGCTTGTGAGTCATATTTAAGAGAGAAACGTTCCAAACTCCATGCACTGCATGCTTTGTACACCATAACATAGTGCTTGGTTAAATCCTTTACTTCATTTAAGCTACTTAATTCACACATCAATTCATTCGGTGACTCTGCACAGCAATCAAGCACCAAAAAAGAGGTTCTGTGTACCTTCGTCGAAGGAGTCGTCAGAAATAGCACCATCAGCCTGCTTGAGCGCTACATGATATTTCATATTGATAATATTAATTAATTTCTAATAAATCGTACTTTACATTGTCTGTAATTTATAGACGTGTGAAAATACTGTACATTGGGGAAAAAGACTAAGTGATTGCAGAGTTACTGACTGACTGTAAAACTCACCTTCCTCATCCGACACATCAAGGACTTCAGTCATGGTCTCTGGAACATTCAGCTTGTGTTTCTCTGTCACAGTCTATACAGAAACGCAATCATCAATCATACTGATTACAATCGTTACTGATTATATCAACTAAAAATTATACATTTTCAAACATACACATATTCTTAAAACATACACACAGGCATCTGAGAGAATGATAATCAAGCTAATCAAGCCTTCATTAAATTAAATCAGATGTGCTGCTAATAGAATTTAACAAATGTGTAACGTTTTCAACTTTTTAAAACTTAAAAAACATTTTCCTGTGTTTATTTCATACAGTTTTTGTATTTATTGTAATATTACATAGTGTACTTTCACTAGTAAGAGTATTTGCATACTGCCAAGACAACTTTCTTGGCTGCCTAAGGCTGGCTTTACATGGCAAAAGTTTCATGCAATTTTATTTCCTTAAAACCTACATGAAACTAAATTGCACTACGGTTGCTTAATCTAAAGTGTCTTGCAATGCAATTGAAACTTAGCTGCAACAGTTGCAAGCATTTTGACTTCGTAAAAAGTATAATGAAACAGCTAATCAAAATGCTGATAGCAAATCACATGATCATGTTGAACAACTTACTTTTAAACCATTGATTTCACTGGATCAAAAGACCCAAAAATGAAAGAGATGATGGTATTTTGGATCCCCTGACTGACCTACGTTTGGTAGATGTTCATTTTGCCAGTTTCCTGGGCTATGACAACAAGTGTGAGTTCCCGAAGCTAAAATTTCTGTAACTGACTGCATTAACTAGCCAGCTAACACCAATAGCTGTTTGGACAGCTGCTTGTGCCACCAGCTAGACTAATTTTCTCCTTGCTTGATGCTCCCTAATTTTACATAGAGTTGTTTTTTTTTTTGGTTTGACTACCAAAACATGAATAATATCACAGAAGGGGAGATGTAGTTTGAGTGAGATATCTAATAGGCTATACCACAATGGCTTAGACATTAATTAACAAAGGCTTAATATACACACAACATTAAAATGCAGTAAAGAACCATTTGAGCAATATAGAGATACATATTAAAAAGAAATGGCAACAACGGCAGGAAAAATTATATGAAGATGATCTAGTTGAGTAACTGAATGTACTGCATGCAAATTGAATTGCTTTTGAAGTTTTGAAGTACTTCATGTAACCGTCAAGCATGTTAATCATGTTGCAGGCCACTCATAATATGGAAGATGTTTCACTGTGTAAAATAAGATTTTTCCACAGTACTGCATAATAATTCTGAATCATACCAAAATTTTCAAACTGAATTGAGATGTGGTGAAATTTGTGATTTGGCAATGTACTGAAACATTTCCTTAAGTATCATATTTAAGCTGAATCGCATGAGGTCTGAGACTTAGACACAAACTTAAAAACTAAAATAAAACAACTAGGGATGCACTGAGACAAGAATTGTATGCCAATAACAATATTTGATATTTTTCATTAACATATCTGTTAATACCAATACCAAAGCCAATGCCTTCCAGAGAAATATTATTCATATACACATTAATAAAATGTGTATATATGTACATATATGTATTAATGTATCAACACACAGTATTTGTAAGTCAGAATATTGTGCTGATTTTGAACAAGACTCACTGTTGTTGTGGTGATGATTTCCTCTGTGACCACTCTCAATGTGTCCACCACTGAGATGTAACCAAGGCGACGAGCAATGGCAAGCGCTGTGTTTCCATTCTGCAATACAGGTTGAGAGATTCCATCATTGTCTGCTGTAAGTATGAGTGCGTGTGTGGTGCTGTGTATGGGGCTGTCTGTGTGGGGAGTGGGGGGTCATCTACTCACCACAGTGATGGCGTTGGGTTTAGCTCCATACTGGAGCAGAACATTGATGATGTGTGTGTTGCCCTGTTGCGCTGCTTGGTGAAGAGGAGTGTATCCATTCTAAACAAAAAAACACACACAAATTACATTCAGAACACAATAATGAGGTTAACCATGTTTCTCTTTGAGGTTTATGACTAATGTACCTTTGTTTTGGCGTTGACGCTGGCATTGCTTTTCAAAAGGAAGTTGACCATCTTGGCATTTCCGTAGTGACAGGCGACAATCAGTGGCGTGTAACCCAGCTAGAAAAGAGGAGATATACCACTTGTTTTTGTAATCCCTGAATAAATAGTGAACATAACAGTTCATTGAAAATAAATCTCTATCAGACAATCCCCAGTGATGCCACAGACATCCGTGACCTGGAGTCCAAGAGGCCAACTGGCCTCACTCTTTCTGATGGGGTGGTCCTCCCCCTGCCCCCATTATCCAAAGTGATGCTTGTCAACAGGGGTGTCTGTTCGCTAATGTAACAGAATTGGCACCGACTCGCAGGACACATGCTAACCTTCACCCTCCCTGCTTGGTGGCATCATGTGATGGGGAGAGCTAGCAAGCAGGTGGGAATTTCACATGATTAAACTGGGGAGGAAAACTGGGTAAAAATAAATGGTAAAACTTTACTGCGGGGCTACATAAGCAACATTACACCTACACCTAAAACATGTTCATAAATGTTCAAGCCAATTCATAAGCTTATATGGGTGTCATGTAGCCTTATGAACACTGCTCTACAGTAAAGTCTTACCAAATAAACTAAACATGATTTTTTTTCTTAAAAAATAAACTCAACTATAAAAATGAGTTTAAATATTAAAAAGCACACACTGTGAATGATAATAGTACTGTAAGAGGGCATGTACAGTATAAACTTAGTACATGTGCAATCCAAGCTTATTTAATAGGAATGCATCTGTCAGTTATGAATATGATTAAGTAATTTGTGCCAATCAGGATCAGGATTTTTAGAACAAGAAAGTCTGCGTAAGTTGTAGTGGTATGAAGCTTGCCAGAGTGGGTTTCATAATTCTTTACAGTCTTAGATTAATCATTTATATGGAGCTGAGTATTATTACCAGCTTACTTCATGATTGGCATTGGTGATTTCACACATAATTAAACTCTTTAGACATGCTCTGATAGGCCGTTTCCAAAGTTAATAAATCAAGGGCAATAACACTACCATAATCTCAGAACTTAGTGTTTCATTTTACGCAACTAAATCGAAATCTGGAGGCAAGCCATTTTACTAGGCACTAAAAAACACTTTATGCATCTTCACTCCTCAAAATTCCCTTACTTTGGTTTGCTGGTCAAGGCTGGCACCATGTTTAACTAAAATCTCAGCGACACCAACTTTGTCTTCTTGGGCAGCAAGATGAAGAGCAGTAAGTCCACTCTGTAAAGGGGGGAAAAAAACAACAATGCAACCAATCAGTTGTGAGCCATGCTCACACAAGTAGCATTTATCAAGCACTGATTTGCACAATTCAGTAAACAAACACCACAGAGAGTCAGGTAGGAAGCTACTGGCAACAGATGGAAATACAAAAAATAAATGGGTAATAACAGTCCTCCTTAAGTCAACACATGGCACTAATCAGTGCTTAAAATGTTGAGCCTCAGCAGAAAATCACTAACAAATTGCACAACTGTGTTCCTCCTTCCCAGAGAACTCAAACACTGTTGGGCTAAGTCAATTAGCCAAAAAACATCTGTATCTGTAAACAATATCGGTTGTACAGTCTAAACTTATTTTACATGTATGCGTTACGAACATGATTAACTAATTTGCCCAAAGCAGGATATTTTGAGAAAGAGGAAGTCTGTTCATGTTTGAGCTTAGAGGTTTTTTAGAATTTTAGACTTTTTGGTTAGTCCTTTATGCAGAGCTGATTACTACTACCAGCTTACAACTGGAATTGGAAATTTCACACATAATTAAAGCTTTTAAACATGTCCTGATAGCCAATTTACAACAAACCTCGGACACTTCTTAAGTGGCTTCAAGGGTCTATATTCTGTCCATTTTCTTTTTTTATTTTTACCCCTAAAGTCCACTTATAAAGCATGCATGTTTGTATTTATGATTTATATATGTAAGGTCTGTTCTTAGTGGCTGTTATGTATTATGCTTTGTTCAAAAAGCAGCCTGGACTGAAATGAACGCCAAAAATTTTTAAGCTCTGACTGAAATCAGAAAAAAAGATACATTTGCTCCTGACAGCCAAGAACAGCAAAATGTTGAATCATCTTCCCCACGTCTTCCACTCCAATAACTTTGCTATAGGCTGTATGCAGTAACAACACTCCTTATCACTTCAATATTATGGGCCGAGCTAAACTACGGTAGACTGAGTGACTGTCATATATAAACGTGTTCATGAAGAATTCAAAATGATATGTTTATGCCACTTAATTTTGATATATGGACTGTAAGGACTGGGTAGTTAACGGTATGTTTTGAAACTTAAACAATGCTTACACTACATTAACCTCTCATTACAAACAAAAATCAAGAGAAATTCAACTTGATACAAAACCAGTAAAAGGGTTGGAAATTACATTCATATTCAGAACCATCAGCCAACTGTGTTTGCACACTGTGGAATTAGACCTCCACATAGGGGGCAGTGAGCACACTTGCCCGGAGCGGTGGGCAGCCCTATCCACGGCGCCCGGGGAGCAATTGTGGGTTAGGTGCCTTGCTCAGGGGCACTTCAGTCACAGACTGTCAGCCGAGGGAATCAAGAACGGCAACCTTCCGGTCACAGGGCTGGTTCCCTAGCCTCCAGCCCACAACTGCCCCACCCGCCACCCGCCAAATTTCTTGTGGGGGTTAACAGGGCTGGTTCCCTAACCTCCAGCCCACAACTGCCCCACCCGCCACCTGCCAAATGTCTTGTGGTGGGTAAACTTTCTCAACCTACCAGCCACGGTGGCAAATAAAAATAGCATATATGAACAAATAATGCAATTGTAACAGAGCGATTTGTCATGTTGCACAATGCAGACTGAATTGTGAGGCTGTTTCGCTCAGACACTTTAACAACGAGAGACAGGGTTACCAAGGCAACTTGAGCATAGAACGCTAACTAGCGTGAAACAGTCAAAAAAATCACCTCAGGTCAAGAAGCCTAGGCTAATGTTGTAACAAACAAACAAAAAAAATGAGAAAATGTTTTTATTAAACATTGAGCTCAAGAGGGCTGCAGAGAAAATCTCCCAGGAGGAGACACAGGTCAAAGAGGCGAAGGTCAAAAAAACATTTTTTAATAAAAAGTAGAGAGTAGCTGACAATGGAGAGTCCTGTGATTGGTTAGTTTACGAAGAGACAAGCCAGACAATGTTCTGTTTGGTATGCCATCAACACACTTCAGATGTCAATAAAAGAACTATTAGTTTCATTATTGAGACTAAAAATGTGAAATTAGAGGCCATAAAAGACCACGGATCATCCAAATGCCACATCCATAAGAAAGACATTATAGGGAATTCAGCTCTGGACTAGGCAGCTGCCATGAAGGCACTTACCAGTCTTGAGAAGATGAGCATACTGTTTAGCAATGCTCATGCAATCACGAAAAAAAGAAAATCACTTCGAGATTACGAATGGCAATGTAAGTCAGTCTTCATTTTTAAGTCTATTTACCTGTATTTTCATTTTGAGGTTACACACTGCTGATTAAAACAATCGGTTTCCATAAAAATCAAGTGGCTGGTAGATTTTGGAATCCATTAGCTACAGTGGCAGGTCGGCAAAAAAGATCATTTCCAACCCTGACCAGTAATAGCTGAAAACTGCATGTTTGTGGCCAGCTACCTTAGTGGGCACATTGACCTGCGCCCCCTTCTGCAGCAGCAGGGCAGCCATGTCACTGTGTCCTTCCTGAGATGCCAGGTGAAGAGGGGTCACTCCCTGCTTGGTCAGGATGTTGGTCTCTGCTCCGTACTGTAGGAGTGTGGTGGCTATTTCCATCTGGTTCTTCTTTGCAGCAATGTGGAGAGGAGTGTATCCATTCTACAAATCACAGGAAAAGACAGAAGTCAGGGTTTGATTGAACAAGAGACAGAAACATAATGTAATGAGTTTACTTCAGTCAAATGTGACATCATGTAAACATGAGTAAGTGAAAGGCATCTGAGTGAAGTTCAATTATTCACTTTTTTCTGAGTTCTAGAGACAGATATCAGCAGAAAGCACGCAACCGTCCAGTAAAGGGGCCTGTTGGTGGGCTCTCACCTTGGCTGTGGCATGGGGAGAAGCCCCTTTGTCCAAAAGCAGCAGCGCCACCTTCTGGTTATCATAATGAGCAGCAACATGGAGAGGCGTGAGTCCGTTCTGTAAGGATGAGGGTCAGTGCAAGATGGTTTAGAAGGAGCTGTTAGTGTCGCAAAGGCAGTCAATAAAAACATACATGCACACAAATTATTAGACATGAAAGCTGTGTTACTAGGGACTGTTAACATGTTAATGTTTGTTGGTAAAATTTTATTGTTTAGATTAAAGTGCAAGCTGGGCAGGAATCATTATCTGATTCCTTATTAAAGGAAAGAAACAGAAATATTGTCTTGTTTTATTATTTATAAAAATATCTGGTTATCATCAAATAAAACTATGCTTACCGGGGCTCTCGCAGTCAACATAGCCTCTATGTATTTCTTTTAAACACATTCCAAGAAATTCTATGAATTAGGCTCTACAAACTATGAAATGTCATAGTTTCTTAAACAGAAAGCATGAAATCCATGCTAAACAAATAGCAAGAACTTTTTCACTCTATTGTGCATGGAACGGGTTCTGAAACATTAAGTCAGGAACACGAACAACACAAAAAATAAATACATACTGGCTTTATATGTTCTCTTTGAAAATCTCAGTAAGTACACAGTCCTAATTGTCAGTACTTTACTGTACTTCTGTGTCACTTAATATTATGATATGAAAATATATCTACTTATTGGGTCACTTAATGTGGAAGTTTATGTTTACCTTGCCCGATGAGTCTGGAGGGGCGCGCCGCTGTAGAAGGAGTTTTGCCACATCAAGGCTGCCATACTTGGATGCCACATGTAAGGGAGTGAACCCCTTCTGAAAAGGTAAAAAGAACGACAGACAGAGTTAACCTATTAAAAATGCTGGTTGATGGTCAGTGTATGATTCTATGAAACAGAAAAAGTGGAAATGGCCTCTTTTATTTAAATGTTTCTAAACTGTGGAACTTAATTTCTCTTTTTATTAGGCAGTCAAGTTCAGTAAACATACAGTAATGGGAAAACATCAGAGACCAACCTTCATTTATTTAACTTACACTAAAACAACTGTAAAGAACAATGAATTAATTTTTTTCAGGAGATTTTTCTAATTAGATTACATATAAGATAATCAACTAGCAGAACTGGTAGACCACCAACACTGCCGCCATCAGATAAACAGTACTTTTCATTTTGAGAGATGAAACAAGTTCCAGAGGGAAAACAAGTTCCACATCTGAAAAATTCCACTGGATAATTAAACGCTATGGGTCTGAAAGGATGTGCAGCCATGAACGAAGTCATTACTGGGAAAAAGAAATAGGCAAAACAGAAAATTGACAAATTAAACAAAGAAGCTGCTGGTGTTCTCAAAACAATGGACTGGTCATCCCAGAGTCTAGACCTCAACATCACTGAACGTTTTTTATTATTATTTGGATCACAAGAAGCAGAAAATACAACCAACTTCTAAGACTGAACTTGTGGAAAACTATCCCAGCAGATTTCAAGTCTCCTCAAAAGAATGGAAGCTGTAATAAAGGCAAAGTGTGGACACATTAAATACTGATATTACTGATATATAAAAAATGATATTATAGTTAGTTGTTGAGGTTTCTGCATAATCTTCTGTTACATATGTGTTTTCTGATTTTTTGACCAGACAATAAAAAATGAATAACTTATTTTTTGGTTGAAATTAAACAAATGAACAGCACTCTCTGACTTTTGCACAGTGCTGTATATTTTCAATTTAGCTTTAAATAAAATATTACTTTGCTGTTTGCATTAATCTATTCATTTGATTTAAGCTTTGAGATGCTATTTGTATGAAAGGTCCTCTATAAATAAGCTTACTACTACAGTCATTACATTAAGTTATAGAAATAACACAAATGTAATTACTGTAGTACAAAAATAATAATAACTTACTATAATAATAAGTTTTTGTTATGTGTTATGTGTAATTGCTTTTAAGACCTCAGTGAGTACTGTATCATTGCTCAGAACAGAAGGCAAATCAACAGTAATTTCAGGTCTAATTATTATTGAATGTATTACTAATCTTTGTACAGGATATCAGATTGTTCACCAGTACAGTGTAGAAAGGTACAGAATAGAAGCACCCAGAAACTAAAGTGCTGATGCAACATGAAGCAATTCAGTGCTGTTCCAGTGTATCTATGCAGTGAAAAAAAACAAGCAGTGCAGAATACAGGCAGACACACAGCAGAGGGAGCCAGTGAGTCAGCTTTTTCTCTCTGAGACAGGCGTGTCTGCTCATAAAGTCACATGATCATCATGTTTATCCACAGCACAGACAGAAAGGAGAACCACTCAATAACACCGCACTGTTTCAAACAGTAATGAAGAAGGGGAGCAAAACAGCATTGAGATGAATCACATTAGAGCTAGAGTCATCTCATCAATTCAGGATAAATTCACTAGATGAATTAAATGTATTAACTGCAGAATAATCTCTTCAATAATGTACCAGTGCATGCCGATCCTGACCCGAATTTCAAATGCCCAGCCGAACTGTGTGAATTCAAATTGAATGAACTGAAATGGAGCTGACCCCAACCCTGGATTACTAAGACAAGGTTACATTTAATATGAAAAATGAAATGTTTAATGTTCTGACTGGGGCTGTGACAATAACTCAAGTAAACTCGATCACACACACCAAAACCAAAATGTATTAATTAATTTAAAAATAAAATGTATCTTCTCAATAAATTGGCTATGGCTAGTTGGCAATTTGCGTGATGATAACGTACACTGTAAATTCTCCTACTGGTCACAGCCTGACCCATTTACCACCTTATGCAAAAGTTTACGCGTCCATGGTCAAATGACACGTTTTGTTGATTTTCTAAGTGAAAATATCCTCTACAGGGGACACACTTACACACATTTAAATGCAAAATTACTGTTTATTTGCTAAATTCAACATATTGGGAAAAAATAAAACAATATATAGTGTGTGCAAAAGTGACAGCACATATCATAATAATAAACATAAAATTTGCAGACAATGCCATATTTAAGGTTGTTCCTACAGAGGACATGTTCAATTCTTTTCACTTTTATTGCCACATAGTGTTTTATCCACACAGTTTTAAAAGCTTCCTTTTTCATTTGAAAGGTTAAGCAAAATTGTGTTATTGTTCAATAAAAGTCATGCTTATTGTTTGAGGATTTATAATCAAAATAATCTACTATAATCTGTTATTAATATAATCAATACTGACAGCCTTCTTCAATCAGAGACTTTATGTGTGTGTTCTAACGTGAGTCAAACTAAACTTTCTCTCCACATTTTATTCTCAGGTTACCTACATAAAAACCTGTATGCTTGGCAGCTTTTATAATGATTTATTTTTTTAGACCAAACTAGCAATCTTTTCTTCTCTAACTCAGCAAGACAGGTTACATTTTGAACCTGAGTTTTTCTATGTGGATTTGAAAAAAACAGAACTAGAACTGTCCACACAGAAATAACAAAGGTGTCCCTGCTGTTCTTGACAGCATAATTCTGGCTCTTCCAGGCTTGAACACCCTTACAGGACACATGGCTGCAACCGATGACTACATGTTAGCCGTGTCTGCTTGTCCCTCACCTTTGTTGCAAGGGAGTGTGAGGCACCAGCCTCCAGCAGCACTGACGCCACGTCCAGCTGACCCTCACGGGCAGAGATGTGGAGAGGCGTATAGCCGTTGGTGGTGGCAGCATCCGGATGAGCCATGTGTTGGAGGAGCAGCTGGACAATCTCCGTCTTCCCCAGCCGAGAGGCAATGTGGAGCGGGGTCTGGTCCTCCTAGTGCCGAGGGTGAAAGGTCAGCAACACATTCAAATGAAAACACAAGTTTCTTGCTTGTGAGCAATGCTACCTAGAAATGGCAGGACTTAAACTATGTACTGTTGAATCAAGACACCTTGAGGAAATAAAACTATACACAATATAAAAGCTAATAAATTTGTGTTATCACTAATTACCATGACAATTACCTACTGCTGAGGCGATGTACAGCAATTTCACTGGTTACTACATAAACATTTTTAGGTCTGACAACAGTTTAGTTAGTAGATTTCTTGCACTTGAGAAATGTTAGACACGTAGCTAGGTATGTAGTTGCAATTACAGTAATTACATAAAATACATAGTAATTACTATGTTTATTACACTGTAATTATTAAGTTTTCACACACTTTTGCCACTTAGAGTATACGTTTATACAAGTATATGTTGCGCTTGTAAGAGTCAAAAGTGTGTGCATGCATGGGCATAATGTCTTACCCTGGCTCTGGCATCCACCATGGCTCCATTTCTTAGCAAACAACGAACCACCTCCACCTGTCCAGCTCGAGCGGCCATATGCAGAGCAGTCTCTCCACGCTGTGATTAAAAATGGCATAAATTAGTGCATGGACTCGTATACACACATGCACAGAAACACGCTGACTAACGTTACTCACTATGTTGCTGACGTCAGGGGAAGCTCCATTCTGCAGCAGCAGGAGGACAATGTTGAGGTGGCCCATAAACGCTGCCACATGTATAGGAGTAAGACCAGACTGAAGAGCAAAGAGACAAGACAGAAGTCTAAAAGTCAAAGACACAAGTAAGAACTGCAGAAAGAAAGGGGGGTGGGGGATGTCACCGTATAAATTACAAATCTAACCTGCACATATTTCTGTGGCATGAATGGCTGGTTAAATGAAAATGAACACATCTTTTACAATAGTTTTGAGATTTATGTCTTGGCCTTAAACATAAATTTTAAGAGCACAATATTTTTTACCATTGTCAGTATTACATATAAAACCTTATAAGACACTTGTACGTTCAACAGCCATTTTCAATAGCAAAAAAGGGTATATTTGCATTGCAGACATCACAATCTGTGGTTTCTATCATCAGCACTGTAAAGGAGTCAGTAGGTTTCTCTGCACTGTTCCATTTCACATCCAACCACTCTTAATGACTTTGTTTACTTCTCAGTGATTGAATTATACACAATTATTTAATTATACCTCTGCTTTTTATGATTGGTGTAATTCTGCACCAATTTGAATGTACTAAATCAGGTATCTCTCTGCAAGCAGTCACAAGTGACTGCTGTCTTACCCCTCCTAACAAAAAGTATGTTGCTCAGTACATGGTTATAAGAATATAAGTGTGTGTGTGTGGTTTGCATACCTCAGTGATAGCCTGGATGGAAGCTCCATACTTGACTAGTAGTTCCATCACCTTCACTCTGTTTTTCTTACAGGCGATATGAAGAGGTGTGAAGCCATTCTGTGAGAGACACAAGACAGGGTCAAGACATGTGTAAGCATACCCTTAAATAACTAATGCATATTTCTTAGTTAGTTCTTAGCTCTGCAGGCCCCCTAGAGGTCAATTCAGCAGAAGATGGAAAGCAACTCACATTTGACTAGTATAACTTTAATTTAATATAAACAAATAAAATATTTTTCCCTGTAACACTGATATTAGATTATTTAGCTCACTCTTGGCTCCTTATGCGAAATGCTGACTCTTAATACTTGCTCGCCTACAAAGATATTTACATCCAGTTTTGTAAATCACACTCATTTCCATCAAAATATATGCCGTTACGTATTAAAGAAAAAATTCAAACTGCTTCTTTTTACTGGGCAGTTCCAATGTTTGAAAGTTACTTAACACTTAATAGGAACAGCTTTGGAAAGACATTCTCTCATGTCTGTACTGTCCCAAAACCTGCATTGTTAAGAGTATAATGGTAGCAGTTTTGAATTTGCACTATACAGTCCTTTATTTTGAACGTTTATTTGTAGAGCTCAGCAGCTGCCCAAGGGATTCTAATCGACAGGTTTTTGGTTCTTTCCTAAGTACAGGAAAAGAGCCTCTCATATCTTTTTATGTTATGATGCCTTCAATAAATAATAAAATAAGGTTGAAATGGAAGACATTAGGAATAGCACCAGTGCTCGAGCGTTGGGGTTAGCTCTCTTGTCTAGCAGAAGCTTGGTAACTCTGTAGTGACCACAGTGGGCGGCAACATGGAGGGCGGTCAGGTAGTCCAGGGTGACATCATCTACAGGGGCCTTGTGCTGCAGCAGGTGCTTAACACACTCAACGTGGTCACCCTGTGCTGCCATGTGGAGAGGAGAGAGACCATTCTGAGGGAAGAGAGGGAAAAGTAAAAGAGAGAGAGTGAGCAACACAACTGTATCCTCCACCAACACACAAGTAGTGTTTGTCAAGTCTGTTAAGTTGAGGATGACACATTCACAAATAATGCATACGGGACATAAAGACGGGTAAAAATTAGAGAAAAGACTTGAGAGAACTCATACTGCATAAACATTAACATTCTACTTTGCACTGTGGCATGTTTAAATTGCTGAGCATGCCCAGTTGATCTTGATTGGAGACAGCAAGAGTAAAGGCGTTTTCATACTAGCGTTTTTTCAGGACACAGAACCACTTGCTCTGCGAACTCGGCGTGTTTGGTTAAGTGTGAACACTTTTTTAACTCCAGGAGCAGTCCAGAGAACCGGTCTACGCTTCTCCTGAAATCGGTGGTCTGGGGTTTGCTTTCAGCAAAGTCTAGTGCAGTCAGCTGCACGTGTGGATGATATTCCCTCCTGACGCCGCATGTGAGGTTGTGTGATTGGTGCATTTTGTCCAGGGACTGCTTCGACTTATTGCGTCACTTCCCTTTTCAAGTTTTGTGATGGGACAGTAAGGACTGCTGTGGACAGCGGCGGAGACGGAATGCCTCATAGATATATGGAGTGAAGAAGGCACTCAAATGGCCGCGACTCATAAAAATACTCTGAATTGTTCTGCTGCTTGAATGTTTGTATGTAAGGAGAGTAATAAAAAGCAGCAAACAGATGAAGCTAGTGCCTGCCATTTCGCTAGCGTGCACACAGAAAAGTGAAGTTTGGAATGGATGGAATTCTTGTGCATAAAAGAAAACCAGTGACAATGAACCCCTCCCTCAAAATGAACCCAGAAATGGTCCGGGGTGCAGACTCAAGTATTCAGTGTGAAATCGCGCTGTGACTTTGAAAAAGGGTTCATTATTTGGGTATAGATGGCAGGAGCTTCAGTCACAACATCTGCCTTTAGATCTATGGGAAAGACATCAGTAAACAGGGCTGGGAACTGAGGTTAAATGTGCACATTCAGTGATGTGATGCATGTACACTTGTGTGATATTTAAGGAAAAACAAAAGAGTGTCTACACTGGTCTACAGAGATGTGGAAAAACGTGACCTGGACAGATGAGTCAACCTCACCATATTCTCCACAAGTAGGTGGGTGCATGTGTGGCGTACACCAAGATAACAGTATAGGCCTAAATGCCTGACTTCTACACTAAAGGAGTGTAGCGGCTCTGTTATGGGGGCATTGTGCTGGCATGGTTTAGGTCCATTTCCCCTTAGAATGAAGGGTCACTGCAAATCAATATAAAGCTCCTCTGACTGATCACCTTTATCCTTCATTAAAACATGGTCTTTCTGATGGTAGTGGTCTCTTCCAAGACGGCAAAGCCCCCATCCACAGGGCAGGAATGAATCAATGAATGAGTATAAAATGATGTAATCATATGCTATGACCGTCACAGTCACCAGATCTCAATTTGGTTTGACACCTATAGGAGATTTTAGTCTAATGTGCTATGCAGCCCCTTCTACAACCTTCAGCAAAACACCATCTGAGGGAATACCTTTTGGCAGCATGGTGTTTCATTTCTTAAGCATAGTTCTTGGGGCTTGTAGAATATCAGATGCATTTAAGCTATTCTGATGGCTAAACACCTTACTAAGACAATTTATGTTGTTTTTTGCTTTTAATTTATCACCCATCTACATGTACTGACATTTTACAAACAAATGTGTATATGTGTGTACCTTGGTTCTGGCAAGAATGGGGGCTCCTCTCTCCAGCAGCAGCTCCACCGCTGTGTCATGTCCACTTCTTGCCGCACAGTGGAGAGGTGTGAGGCCATCCTGTGGAGAACACACACACTCACAGGTCAAATAAACATTTTTATTAAAAAGCTCGAGTGCATCTGACCCATTTGCCAACACACATTCACACACCCACAAACACAGGGGTTGCCATGCCCTTGTCCCACTCTAAATGGTCATCATCCTCAATGTCATGTAAAAATAACTCTTTTGTGGAATTATGTAGAGCTAAAACAAAACCTGCCTGCTGTTTCAGTGAGGTTGTGTTGTTTTTTGTTTGTTCAGCAGTGAACAGTGGCCTTTTTTTTCACCACTTTGGGCCAAGCGGTACAGATGTTCAGTGATTAGCATGCTTTACCAAAATAAGCTGGCTTGCTTGCGACTGTCTATCAGCTGTCCTTCAGTGAACTCAGTGGTAGCAGTATCAAACACACATACGTATCGAACACCACATCACATTGTATCAGTGTTCAGGAAATGTGCTGTATCTGTAATGCTGAGAAATGAATACCTTTGTGCAAACACCCAGGGCCAGATATATTGTGCTCCCATTTTCAGCTGTAAATAGGATGCACTCCTGAAAAAAGCATGAATATTATGCACAGAACTGGTATGCAAGCCTAAATGTCCAGTTTGTACGCAAAGTACAAGCAAAAAACAAAATGTGTTTTTCTCCCTCATATAAATGGATTTGAGAGAGAATGTGCAAAAATGGGTGGAGAGCTGGGGGAGCAGCTGTTTAATTTACTTAAGTTTCAGCAGGCAGTTTTGCATAGAATCTTCTCCGTTGTTAAAAAACGTAGGTAAAGTAGTGTATTATTGGTATGGTTATTGGTATAGCTGTGGCGTTCCTGCTCGTGTGTGAGGAGATGTTGTTAGCCACTACCTTACCCTAAAAAGCTTTCTAAATACATTGCACTGCACTCTTTCTAATGCTGTGTTTTATTGAAGTTTGGGTTGTGTTGTACATGAATGAATAGTCCTGAACTTCATCTAAAAGCATTTAGCACCCGTTTTTTGAAAAAATGTATTCCATCGCTGCGCTTGATGGCAAAAATAAACCTGAACTCCTGATGGAATGTTCTACGCTGCTACTGCTGCCAGTTGTAGCACAATTTTCTGTCGCTGCTCCATTGAACAACATGGAATATCCAGTTTGCTGTCATCTACCATCACGATGTAAAGGCAGCATTAGAGTTCACCTGTGGTTCACCGACAGTGACACCTATGGCGCTGACTTTCCATGTTATTGTTTGACAAATTCTTTTTCTCAAGCTATGATAGAATTCAACCCATTTTGAATGTTTTTGTGGGAAAGAACTGTATATCCTTCATCTCCACTTGCATTTTGTCTTTTATCCTGAGCTTGTTGACAGCTCTCTGTAAGTCTTTTTTGTCCCTGTCTCTCTTCATCACCCTACCTGTCTCTCACTGCAGTGCAGTACATCAGTGCTGATGGTACTAAAAGCTCTGCTGAAGCAGGTACACTGTGTGGTGTGTGGTGCAGGCGGTGGGACAATAGGTCAGACACACTGCAGGTGGGAGCCTGCAGAATAGAGAATAGAGATCAAACAGTACAGAACCAGCTGGCACTCCAGCATGAATCATTCTTAAGCAGGAAACACAGTTATACCTAGCTGTAAATAGCGGTGGATGCTACAGTAAGGTGACTCCACATATCTGCAGCAAATAATACCCAGAATGATATAGCACTGTGCGTCAATCAGAGACCACCCTTCATGTTTTAATTTTCCAGTCAAAACAGCCATTAAGAACATGTAATTCAGTTTTCAGGAGATATTTCTTAGGAGATTAGATATAATCCACTTTCATAAGGAAGAGCAAAGTCAAAGGAAACTTGAATTCCAAAATTGAGTTGAAAAAAGTGATAAAAGATAAAGAAAATGATACTCTGTATGTCAACGTTAGGGGTCTGAAAGGATGTGTGGCTGTCAAAAAGCAGTTACTGAGAAAAGAAAAAAGACAACATAGAGGAACACTTATAAATCAAACAAAGAAGTTGGTGGTGTTGTCCAGACCACAACATCACTGAGTGTGTTTGGGATTACTTGGATCATGAGAAGCAGAAAATGCAACCAACTTCTAAGACTGAACTTTAGAGGTGCAGAGAAATATCCCTGAAGATTACTTTAAAAAACTGAAAGCAAGTTTGCTGAAAGAATAGAATCTGCATTAAAGGAAAAGGGTTGACACACTGAATACTAAATACAGTGTGAATACTAATACATTTTTTTTCTTACACTGAAAATGAATGATTTTAACTTAATGGTTGTTTTGACTGGAAACTGAATACATGAAGGTGGTCTCTGACTTTAGCACAGTACCGCATATAACTTCAGAGACTTTGGCTTTGTCAACTTTTCATGCAAATCTGCCACCTGGAAACATCCATGTCCACATTTGGCAGGAAAATGCATCAACATGGAATAGGAAATGTATCAGCATGGAATTAGAGCTCTTTATGCACAACCATGTTTTCAATTACTGTATAAAGAAGCATGATGCTGTCTATATTGCTTGATGCACTGCACTAGTTTCTGTGCAAGCGTGAATGCACATTCAGAACGGAATTCATATCACTAAGGGCTTTTTATTGATTTGTTTCATCAGAATATCAATAATAGGCGACCGAAGTGCGAAGTATACTCCTATTCATAAGTTTGCTTGCTGGTAGTTGAACTTTATTATATCATGTTCTCCACAAATCAAAATAATAGCAGCATTAAGATATTACATTATTAAAGGCGAAGAGCTGCTTTTTTGCCTCGATATTATAAGGTTTACCTCAGTTCTATGACAGAATGTATGACTGGGCCTTGCTTGTCAGCCTCCCAACACCAATGCATTAGCAATTTATGGCTGCAGTTTTGCCTTTTACTTAACTTCTAGTGACCCTTCTGTCAATATTCTGGTTTTGTCAGATGGTATCACGGGTGACCCTAATGCTTCATTGGTCTTAATTTAGAAGAGAGAGGTCAGAGTTTTGGAATGACATCATTTTTGACCTCTGCATGTTAAGAAAGTAAGAAAAAACATGCAAACTTTCATAAAAGCAACTACTGTTAGCAACAAGCCAGCCGGCCAACGTAATATGAGTGATAATACAGATAATGCTCAAAGTATATTTACAGCAAACAATAGGGTCAAAGATATAGATTTAATGAATTGCTCTGTCTATGTGGTGACTGATCTAATGCAAATATTAAAACTAGAGAAGTTGTACTTTATTATTACTGACTATGTGAGCAGCCATGTTGATTTGATGTCGTACACTTAACTCAGAGTGAAGAACATGTCAATATTCCAAGCAGAAATTTATTTGGATTTTTTGAAAAATACAGTGCGGTTCATAAGTGCTTGGACAGTGACATAAAGTACTATGCAAAACTTTTAGGTACTTGAGAAAATTATATTTAAAAGCTAAATATCTGATCAGTAAGTGAGGAGTTCATTTGCAAAAACGATAAACGCCATCCAACAAGCTGACAGTTGCGAGTTATTCTTAACACATGCCGCATTCTGAACCCTAAATACATTTTGTCACAAAAGCTTTTATTGTCCTTTGTCAAGGTATTGCAAGTTAACGTTCTACAGCAGACACAGTCAAGCGTCAGCGCTGTTTTCGAGTAGAACCAGATAACTCTGTTCAGCGAATCAGCATGCAGTATTCGGGTCAGGTGATGCATGACTGCTCCAAACTGTTTTAGGCAGAATCTAAAATGGCTCCCTTCACCCTACAAAGTGCAGTACGTAGGTCTTAAAATAAAGTCTACTACATCTAAACAGAGCACAGCCTGTCTAACAAAGAACCATGTTGGATTCAACCAAGTGTGCACAAACTCTACACTGGACATAAAGTGCAGTATTTCGGTGCTAAAGCCAAAATTCCATTACTTACATGGTGCATGAAAATCTACCACCAGAGAAATAGATGCATGTCCACATTTGGCAGTGAAACGCATCAACATGGAATTGGAAATGTATCAGCATAGAACTAGGACTCTTTATGCGAGGTATGATCTAGATAGATGTTTAACATTGCCCATTAAAGTTCTGTTTTTGTTGCAATTCTTAGCATGTTAACTACTTGTTTTATGTTAAAGTATGTAAAATACTGAAACTTGTATCCATTACATGACTTTGTTTAACTCTGAAACATGAAATTAGCAGTTTTCTGCTTTTGCCAAAAAACAAAATTTTAATTAAAAATGTTTTTCAATAAAGTTAATTTTGTAAGTTACATGTATTTTAAGTTTTACTTAATCAAAACAACTCAACAACAGTTTGACTGATATTACCTGGAATGTACAATAAAAAAAAAAAAAATAATTCAAATGGAGATATCTGTTTTTGCAGGTGAATTCTTCAAGTATTTGTTTGCTGAGAAAAAACACTAACGTTGCAATAAATACAAATAACATTATTATATTAAGTAGTGATTCGATGTATGTCATTGCTTCATTACATTAAATCAGGTATGATGGTGATGGAATTCAATAAATTTGTGTGATGGCTGGTCCTGCTAACAAGATGTCAACTACCTTATTCAAACTAAGAAATTCTTGTTCCTTTGTACTGTTTATGTTTATTTGTACTTATTCTAGGATGTATGTTGTTTTACAAGCAAAAACACACTATTTCCAAGAAATATGGTTTCAACCAATGTGCAGGTGCCTAAGAGGTTTGCATAGTACTTGCTTTTTCTTTGTTTTGTTCTGTTTTCTTGGCTCAATACTCCAGTTAACCTGGGGTTAAAATGCAGAAAGTTAGCTTTAGTTTTATGGATTTGGGTAAAGTCTGTGGGTTGCAAACTGAGTTAATTACAGAGTGCAACAGACTTGCAAACAAGTACAAAATATGAAATATATTCTATTTGACATGAATATATTAATATAAATATGTTTTGTTTAAGGTGTTATTTTGTCCAGTTACTCATGATGCTGTGATTTCTATCACAGCATCAGGGTTCTGCAAGCATTACTTTAAAATAAATAAATAAATGAATATAAATCAAGTTGACTTGGTCATTTCACAGCACACTGTTTTACTGCAGTTGCAATATGACAAATATCCTGTGTTGCAACGTTTCACTACAATTTTGCATTATTATAAGTGCAGTAACAAGACAAAAAGCCTGATGTGCTATTCACCGGCACCCACCCCACTAAAAGAGTGGAAATGATCATTGATTTCTGCAAACATTCCACTACAACCCCTCTCCAAATCAATGAGATGGACGACAGTGTGGTTAAGCCATTCAAACTCTAAGCAGACAACACAATATTCATTTCAAAAACTTTTCTCCCCTTCTACCTCAGCTATCAGAATCAGAACTTTAAACAGGTCTTTTAGTGTAAAATTATATCCCTTCACATCAAAGTAAGCCAGACATCATGTCCTCATCTACACTCCACTGACTCCACCCCTCCTCAACTAGCAGCAATTAATTGAGCTCTTATCATCACCGCATCATTATATTCTGCTATAAAGTAATGATGTACTGGGCGAGCACCCTCAGTCAAAATACAAGTTTTTTTAAAAATTAAAAAAGTTAATAGGCTAAATCCTCTACAGTGAACTAACTTAAATATTGTATATTTCTGTAAATTCTAGTGCACAAAATCTATTTATCTGCTGAGTGTAACATATTGGGGAAAAAAACATAAAATAGAAATATGTGCCATAACATTTTATGTTTTTCCCTTAATATGTTAAATTCAACATATCACTTAGAAAATCAACTAAACATGCAATTTGACTAGAGGCGCCCCAATTTTTGCATACGACTGTAGTAGGGCTGGATGATATGGAGAAAATAGTAGTATAACAGTCATATTGTGATGTGCCTCCAAATATATTAAATAATATTTATACACCAATAAATTAATAACTTGGATTATAATACAATCAATACTGTACTAAAAATACATTGGTAAATCAATAATGTGACTTCTTTAAAGATCAAGTTAAAAATAAAGACTGCATTATCTTGACCAATTCCATGAATACCTTGATTTATAAACACCCACTGAAACACTCATTTGCAAAGGCCAACATCATAACGATTAACAAACGTTATATGTGCAACCTTATTACATAGAAAGTCTTTGGACAGTGATTTTTTTGCTTTCTCTCCTTGTAGTTCAACATATGGCATTTGCAGTGAAACAATGACTAAGAGGTTAAAGAGCAGAAAGCTTTCATTTGATTTCATTTGGTTTTTACGTCCATATTGGGTGAATCATGTGCACGACTCGCCAAATTCATATAATCTTTACTGAAATAGTCATATTTAGTATGTGTTGCAAATCCTTAGCAATCAACGATTAACTCAAGTGTGCAACTCACAGACATTACAATATGCTGAATATCTTAATTGCTTATACTCTGCCAGGCCTGAGGGATTTCTGTATCTGCCTTTTGGGGCATATCTGTATTCAGTCTCATGTTCACTATGTGCAATGTTTGCTTAGCTTGTCCATAAACATTTACTTAGTTTATAGGGGTTTTATGCATCTTTTAGCAAACCTTAACCTGGACTTTCTGCTCTTGAGACCCATGATTTCCCTCTTGCAGGTTGTCTCTGACACATTGGTGCCTACATCCTAGAGAGTTTTTTCTTCATGATTCAGAGGATTCTTCAGGCATCCATTACTTAGGTCCTCACAGCAATGTTCCAACATCTAGCATGATAATCAATTTATGCTGTTTTCAGCCTCATGATTATCTGCTTTAACAGAATCTGACCATTCCCTGGTCCTTATATTGAGAAACAACAACACACTCCAGATGCAAAAAATTCTAATTATCTGTACACCTATGGTCAACTCTCTTATGCAAAAACTAATGAAGCAACAATCCACAGCTGATCAAGGAACAACTAAGGAAACCCCTGTTTTTACACATAAATTAGAAGGACTACCTATAAATGAGCTGTAATTCCACATTATTCATGCAATATGGATATACACATCCTCAAATTTAACACAATCTACATTAACTTCATAGCCACTGCATTTACATAAGCTTGCAAAACCTGCATTGTGTTTACCATTTTTATCCTAATGCATGTTGCACATTGTGAAAAACAAATATATATGTAATATTTCAAAAAGTAAGGTAAGTTAAGCAAAAAAATGTGGCAAGGATAATCCTGATACATGACATCAAACTGTGAATAAGAGTCTGCTTTCGTAGTGAGAAGAAAATTTCAGTCTAATTAAATACAGCCCCGCTGAGGCAACTCACCCTTGTTTTGGCATCAATCTGTGCCCCTCTGTCCAGCAGCAGACGGACCATGTTTGTATTACCCCTCTTAGATGCCACATGTAATGGTGTGATTCCATTCTGCAAGCAGCATGAAACATGGAAGAATCTAAATTAAAGCTATGCAAAGTAAAGCTAAATATTCATAAATTATAATCAGAAAAAGACCAAAAAAAAATATATATATCTATATATATATATGTATCAATAATGTCCAGAGGCCATTATAAATCCCATACAAAAATATTTCACAAGCCATAACCTACATAAACTTACATAATAAACAATTATAAACTAATAAATAAATGAAAAATAGGGGTGGGAATCGCTACATATACCATAATACCACATCATTATGATACTTGTGCCATGATTTAATTCTGTTCCAATATTTAAAGATTTGTGTTGTTCTAGGTATGATTATACGACATACTGCATATTAATAAAATGACATATTGTATATTTACATTACTTCTGACTACAAATAACTGAACTAAAAGAAAACTTTGTTTAAGCCAATGAAGTTCACACTTTGTTCATATCATTTCATTTTTTATATTTTTGCTGAAGCAAACAGGAAGTGTGAAGTAGATGAATCAACATAAAAATGTTGATTTATCTTTTTATCTAAAAAAATGAGGAGATGCTTTTATTTGCAAAGCAGACAAACACATTCAAAACAGGCTTTATCTTTAAAATATTTAACTATGTGTTTATGCAGATAATAGGCAACAGAATGTGAATGTACTGTAATGTGAGACTCTTATTAGTATGTTACAGTGGCATTTCTGAATCCTTACTGAACAGCAGATCCCTTATGTGCAGGGTGAGTGTGTTATCCACTACTCCGTCTGTTTTGATGATCTATTAGTTTAACAGTGACCTTAATACATTTTAAAACATTCATAGTTAAATAACTATGTCAATAACTAAAATCAATACCTGGGCCTCTGTGTTTCTATGATGCATTAATAGTGTATTACAAGATAGCAATTTTTATCACACCACTACTGAAAACAACCAAACATGCACAATAAGTGACCTTAATATGACAGTAAATTTGATCCTCACTTCAGATCAGATTCAGGTCTAAATTTAGGTACAGATTTATCAGGAGTACTTTTAACACTTGATTGGAGAGAGACAGAGAGAGACAGACAGAGAGAGAGAGAGGGAGAGAGAGAGAGAGAGAGAGAGAGAGAGAGAGAGAGAGAGATAAGGCAAAAAAGCAAGAGAGAGAAAGAGAGCAAAAAAAGCAAAAAGCTAGAGAGAGAGAGAGAAAGCTAAAAAAGCAATAGAGGGAGAAAAAGTAAAAAACAAGAGAAAGAGAAAAAGCAAAAAAGAAAGAGATAGAAAGAAAGAAAAAGCACATTACAGAGAACAGATAAAAAACAAAAAGCATAAAAGCGAAAGACAGAGACACAGCAAAAGAGAGAGAGTGAGCGAGAGAGAGGGGGGGGTGGGGCAAGAGACAAAAACTCCCAAAAAATGTCCTTCTACATTTGCAGACTACAGCGCTCTGTCGTGCTGAACAGGCAGGACTTCTAAAACCTATGTGACATTTTCTACAGTGTTAGTCAGAGAATCTGTGTACACACCCTGGCAGTGAAGTCCACAGCGGCTCCTCGGTTTAGGAGCAGCGTCGCTACATTCACATTTCCATAATGAGCTGCAATGTGCAGTGGAGTGAAGCCACTCTGCAACACAGGAGCAGAACAGAGGAAACAGAAACACAACAGTTCACTCATCACTACAAAACACACCTGCTGCAAACACTCCACAGCCACACCGTCAGCAAATGCAGGTCTAGCAGCAACACAAATGACCTCACTGGCCATTCTGGGGATAAGCTTAAAGGAATACTCTAGAATCCTCAACCTGATCTCCAGCTGCCATATCTTTAGCATACTGTTAATTTCTATAAACAATCATTTGGACATTTCTCTGTACCTTCTGCCTCAAAACTCACTTATAACTGAAGCCAAAGGGCAGCTGCTGAATTCTATGAATAAACGTTTGAAATATAGTACTGCGCATAATCAGAGACTGCTCTTAATTTATTTATTTTCCAGTCAAAGCAACACAAGGTCACTCATTTTCAAGATGATTTTTCATGAAGAGATATAAGATAATCCACTTGCATAAGATAGGAGAAAGTCAGAAAAAAAGATTTGTACTACAATACTAAAACTGGACATTTGAGATGTGGAGCAAGGTTTTATGGAAGTCTACATTTGTAATTGGGAGTACTTAAATTGTAAGAAGGAGAAACCGCAACCAACTTCTAAGACTGAACTTTAGAGGTGGGGAAAAATATTTCTGCAGATTTCTTTGAAAAATTGAAAGCAACTTCAATTTTCTATACTGAAAAATGTGATGTTATATTTCATTGTGGCTTTTTTGTAATTTTCTGTTAAGTACACATTTTGGATAACTTGTAGTTAAAGGCTGTTTTGACTGGAAATTAAATAAATGAAGGGTGGACACTGACTTGCACACTGTAGGTGCCTGTATGCTGTGAATTTTCAGTGAAGTGAAATAAAAATAAAGGTTTTGGGATGAGAGAATATTTTAGTAAAACTACTCTTATGAGGTTTTACATAACTGCTGAGCAGCACAGTAAAAAGCAAATCTGGTATACACCACTACTACACTGGTAACATATTACCACCTGTTCTTCCCTATGGAAAACTAATTGTGTAGATTAACAGCTTAATTTGTAATATTATGACAGAGCTCTTCAAAAATCATGTTTTGCATAAACATTCACTGTCAGATTTCAGCAATTACCCCTTGGCTTTTGCTCTTTTAAAAGTACAGGGAATCAATATGTCCCGCTACAGATGCTGCAGATGGAGGTTAGGTTGAAAACTACTGGACTATACCTTTAAAGCCAAATTTTAGATCTGCACTTACTGACAAAGTTGACTACCACCAATGCTGAAAAACACATCCCTGACCAATCTGTATCTACTGTACTGGCATGCAGCAATCACACATATAAGAAGATGAAATTGTAAAATAGAAATTAAATGTCAGGGAGGGAATTCATCAAAACTGTCATTTAAATGGAGCATAAACATGGAGAGTATTTAAGAAAATAAACCAGAGCCTTATGGAAACCCCATATGAAACTTAGGGCACACATTCACAGGAAGTATCAGAGACCAGATCCCAGACACAGGCATGCAAAGTGAAGATATAATCCCAAATCAAATCCAAGTACAAAAATATATGCCCATGAAACAGAACAAACACGGAGTACATAAGCAGTGACAGAGTACATTTTTAGTAAATATACTGCAGAGGGTAAGAAAAGAAAACAGAAAGGAAGAAGAAAGAAAAAACCCCAAAAGAATGAAAACATATTCAAGAAATGAAAAAAAGGAGCATTATTGCACTGTAGCTCTTATCAGTAACCAAGTTATGTTAGGAATATATAGGTAGGAATATGAGAAAGTAGAGATTGGCTGAGCAATTTGAAGTACGTGAAATTCTTGCCTTACCTTTCCATTCTGAAAGTCACGGTCCGATTTAATGTGAAAACATCATTTACAAAAGTGTGAAGGAAACATTGACTATGTGATACACATTCAAAGCTGGTGCAAAACAAAATATAAGTGGTGCATCATGCTGTGCAGTGCATTATCTGAAAATAAGCTGATGCTTTAGGGTCTTGTTCATAGCTGTTTTTACTACCATGCAAAAAATTAAATCAATTAAGTCAAAACACATTTAGGCCTACAATTTTAACCAATTTAACATATTCATATAGTTATCATTGATTACTTTACCACATTTCTATATGTACTAATTACTGTGATTTTAATATAAACATTCATACATCCTGCCTAGATGTGGCACAGATTTTTCAGCAAAACAGAAAAAAAACATGTAAAAGATGCACTTAGTGAGATGATATTATTTCATTTTTGGTGGATGTATGGATGTTCACACAGAATGATTTATTTGCTTTAAATGCTTAATTGCAGGCTAAAACTGATTATTCTCAAGTTATTCAACAAGCATGCTTACGTAACATCTACAGACAGATTACTCAACGCTGATTATTCTCAATGCTACTGATTAAAGTTGTAATTCTAATTGTCTGATATGCCTTTCAATCAAGTCAGCAAGCAAAATAAATTTACAGGCTAAACAAAAGAAACTGTCAAGCTACCAGTTTTGTGTACTTGGCTGAGAAAACAAACTCATGGTGACATCTAAATGTAAACTCCAATCTCTAAAGTTAGCAAGTTAAATGAATGGAATTGTAATTCCACACTCTTAAAACTAAAGGTTCTGTGTGATGCCACGGAAGAACTGCCTTGATGTACAATGTGAGGTACTCGTGTGCCAGTTTTCCAATATTAAAATCACTTGTACTTGTTAAATTCCATCACAGGACAATGGAGAAAACATACAGTTTAACAATTCATTGAAATCGCTATTTATGATGTAACAGGACTGTAAAATATGTCAGTATTGCTTGCATTTGTGAGTAAATAAGTGTATTATACTTTGGTACTACAAGTGCCTCAGTGTGAGCATGTAGTCAGGGATGTGTTGCTAAAGATGTGACTAAGAAGACCGGGATGGCGTAGTCGGCTCTAGAGTGGCGTTTTACTGACAAGGCTAGCTTCTCTTGCTGATGTTAGCTAGGTCCAAAAACAGTCAAAAACATATTTCTCTGATAAACATGTTGGCACATCATCCACTGAGGAAAAAATAGCTCACATACAAGCTGACGAGTCTTTAGCAGTGTTGAAGCAGTTAACTTTAGTGTTAGCTCATTAGCTCATCTGAAGAGGCAGCTTCTGTTACTTATCCAACATTTAAACCTACCCATTTGCTCTGTGAGCTGATGCACTTTTGTGCTACTGAACACCATGCTATAAAAAGTAAGTCTTACGTTAAGCCAGGCTTAATGTAACGTATTTCTTTTCTACTTTGTTTATTTATTTATTTTTGCTATTTCCTTCCCTCCAGTTGACTGAAAATCCACTCATTATATCAACTTTTATAGATATTTAGTCAGAAAATTTGTCAGAATGCACATCCTGTTTTTTTTCTTCAAAGAATAATTCAAAGGATGGTTCTCCACATAATCTAAATGTTCTATAAGAATTAAAGGATTTTTGATAGAAACTGTACAAAGACCTTTTAGAAACTTTAAATTTTAAGAGTGTAGCGACACAAATTTGTTGGGATGCTATTTTTCCTCATATTTGACCATGTTGGCAGCGAACAGCTGTGCATCGGAAAGTATGGTCCTGATGGTCGGTTATGTAAGTTTCAGACCAACTGTACACAAGCACTGTGGAATCCTAATCCATGACGGAGAGGATTACAGATGTTGGGAGAATGCAGACTGTCTGGTTTATTGGATTTTCCATCCCATGTCAGTTTGTAATATTATCATTCGGGCAAGCAAATCCTCATAATCAACCAAGGCATCATTAAAGCAAAGAAATATGGCAGTTTAAGGCAAGCACATTTAAAAAGTAACACCGCTAATATGAATGGAAATTACAACCCAATACATCAAAACAGTTTCTGAACAATACTTAAGTGAGACAGTCAGCCATGCAAATTTTTTAAAAAATCACATACATTTCAAATAACAAAAAAGGTTCTTGCATGCAATGCCACAAAGTGGATAATAAATGTGTAAGAAAAAAGGAAATAAACTGATGCTGAAGAAATTTAACTAGAAAATATCTCTACCTCAGTAGTCCTATTGACCATCATCTGGAGCAGAAAATACAGGGGGGAAACAGTTTTGTTATGTTTTACTCACGCTTCACGCATACATGCACTTCTATTCACATTTTGCATGCATAGAGATGTTAGATGACTTCTCATTTTTCTCTGGACAGTTTCTTACTTTTTATTTATTTATTTATTTATTTATTTTCTACTTTAATACTTTATAGGTAAAATACTATGTACTATAAGTATTGCATCGATGATTATTTTAAGCAGTCGGCTTATGTGTCTATATCGGCTTTAGTATGAAATGAATTGACTGTATTTCACAGATTTTAAGTTCACTAATAAATGGATGTTCTTTTTAAACCAACTTTAATATTTTAAACACCTCAATATCACTGCTGGACTGAGAATAGTCCACCAACCAACTGCATCCTGTGGGCAGCGTCCTGTGACCACTGATCCACTACCCAAATAATACCTGCTCTGTGGTGGTCTTGTAGGGGCCCTGACCATTGAAGAACAGAGTGAAAGGGGACTAACAAAGTACGCAGAGAAACAGATGGCCTACAGTCTGTAATTGTAGAACCACATGAGGTAAACAGACCTGAAGAAATGAACAGCACGTGTAGACAGAAGGAGGTGTACTTATATATGTATAATTATGTGGTAAAAATTCCCTAAAATGCACAGTTATATGTGAAGGTTTGAATGTTTTGTTGAAAATAAGTTAAGAACATGGCATTTTTCTGCAAAACTTAGTGTACAATTTCTATTTATTTGCTGAGTTTAACACATTAGACAAAAAAAAAACATAAAATATAAAATGTGTCATAACTTTTGCACAGGGTACATCTTATGTTTTAGTTTTATTTTTTCCAATACGTTAAATTCAGCAAATAAACAGTCATTAAAATGTGCAGAAGTGTGTTCTCTGTTGAGGACGTGTAACTTATTTTCACTCAGAAAATACAAAACGTAACTGGGATGCCCAAACTTTTACATACAACTGTAACAGACTGTTGTAAGAGAACTTGAAATATGCATTAACGTCCAGCAAACTGACATCTGTCAATACACCAAGAAGGTTAATTTTCAAGGATTCTTTTTAACAGAGTGATTGAGTTGAATCAATTAATCAAATTAGAGCTTTAAGGTTAAAAATGATTTATATAAACAGAAATGAACAATGAAGCCCACGTTAGCTGGAGGGCTATTAGGTATGTAGATCATAGGAAGAGAAGCTTTTGCTTTAATGAGAGCTAATAAATAAACAAACAACCGGCTTACATTAGACAGTTTCAGTGATTACAAGTGGCACTGACCCTTAAATAAAACATTAAGCATTAATGACTTAATTCTCTATGATCTTTGGTCCCAAATCACTTGTCACTGGTCATTTCCAAAGAAAAATGAGCCCATCTAAACGACCACTTCCACACACACACACACACACACACACCCACATACTTTGCTACAAAAGGTTGAATTTCATACAGCCTATGCAAAGGATCCATGCTGAGCACACATACTGATGTCCAGTTACTCAACAGCAAAGGGTTCAAACACAAGTAAGGCACAAAAGGTACAACAGAAGCATGGATTGATAGAGAAAAGACAGAAACCCGTATAGCATCAGGATGGAGACACAGGACACAGGCACACTCAGACTGGAGAAGAGAGACAAAGAGAGAGACAAGCTCGAACGAGCAATACAAGATCAGAGGTAGAATTCACAATGGAAGGTGATGAAAACACTGTAGCACTTGATCACTCCCATCAAAAACCACATGACAGGTTTAAAGGACAAAAGGACAAGATGCTGTGGAAGCACCTGACAGTTGGTTAGAGGGTTAATATAAAATCATTTCCAAACATGCATATTTGTATTCCTCCCTTCATAGGCGCCTGAACAATGGAGTAAGTGGAGCACTCACACCTCACATTGTATTATGGGGTGAGTAAACATAAACAAACAAAATGATACGCTTTATGTAATTTCATCAACCTACCCTAAAACAAAACTAACAATAGACAACGAGAGCAGTGAAGAAGCTCTTTGCTGTGAGATTTGATTCATACACACTGCACAAGCAAGCCATCAAGAATCTATAACATCACAACACTGAAGGGTAGATTCAAGATAAACACAGCACCCAAAATACAGAGACAAATAGAAACATGGCTTCAGTATTTCAGTATTTCAGGATTTCAGTATCTTGCAGTTGGCAGCAAACAGTTAGCTAGCTAGATAAATGCAGTGTCATTTTTAGCTTACATGAGCTGGCTAGCCTGTATTTATTAGCTTGTGCTAGTATTTTTTTTAGAATTATTTATACATCTAAGTTTAAGCCTAAATATAAGCTCATTCCCCTGGGACTTCAGCCACCACCCACCCTCAACTTTGTCAATGCCCCAGTCCCTCTCCAACTTTGCTCCTCCACTTCCACATAAAATCAGGCGCCCATGCTTTCCATATCACTTTCCCAACATCCACCAAAACAAGTTTTTGCCCATACTGGCTAAGCCCCATTCTTTCCCCTTTTCCCCCTTTCCCTCGCATGTACCTTGGACTGGACGTCTGCATTATGGTCATTCTGCAGCAGCAGAGCAGCCGACTTGGTATCGTCCTTGCGGGCAGCAATGTGCAGGGCAGGCAGCCGCACTTTGCCCTTGGTGTCATTCTCTAGAAGGATGGACACCACCTGATTATGGCCTTGCTGCAGAGCAATGGCCAAAGGAGTGAAGCCATCCTACAAGCAGAGACAAATCAAGGTGTTATTTGCTGACGTCTATGTTTTAACATGCACTACTGTTATGGTTTAAATATGTCATATGAACAGTTTTTGACATTTTATATACAATAATAACTTATACAGTGTATAAGACTCCTTGGGCAAGACTCCTAATGCATTTGCATTGGATTGAATATATTGTAAAACGCTGCTGACTGCATTAAATGTAGTGTAAATTTGTCAAGTATTTTGGAAACCAGAAATTATTAGAGGTTAAATGTAATGTACAGTAATGTCAAGTTATCTGTCTTGAGTTATGATGACCCGTTTTGAATATTAATTTTATTTTTTCAGTATTCTTGCTGCTAAATAGTTTTCTCACACATTTTAAAATCTACAGTTCTGTTTATCTTTCTGGACACATCTAACATTTCTTAATTTTTGTTACTTAACTTTCTGTTTTCTTACAAATTATTTGTACAAAAGAACTCTGGCACAGCATGTGATGCGCATTACACATTTTTACTCTGAGTAACCTCTTTCTTCTTGACTCTTACCTCTGTTGCTGTACTCTGGTTTCCTCCATTCTCCAGTAGATAGCGTACCACATCCAGATGGTTCTCTTGGGCAGCCATGTATAAAGGAGTGAACCCATTCTGTAACAAAACACAATTCAACACAAGTTAATTGCAGCAAAATTGAATAAAATGTCAATAAATGGTGAGAGCAAACATCAAAAAGATGCTAATAAACTGGGCATGTATGACATCTTACTCACTTGTGACTGTGCATTGATATCCGCTCCAGTTTTGACCAGGATCTTAACCACGTCACCTTGACCTGCTAGGGAGGCGATGTGGAGAGCTGTGTTTCCTTTCTGTGGGTCAAATACACATTAATCAATCGCTAAAAAGTTTTAAAGTTAAGACATGCCAGAGAAACGTTTAAAATTGTGATGCAGTGAATTAAATTTTGAATTAAATAGTATCAGTTGTCATGCTATAGTAGACAATCAAACTCAGTATTATCACAAATTTCAGTATTATCACAAATGTCCCATCAACAGAAATAAACAAACACGTCTTACAATAATCAAAATCTGAATATATTGCACTGCTTTTAGTTGCACTCCGCCTTATGCTGAGCTCTATCATTCTACTTTATTAGCTGCTTAATCATAGCAGATGAAAAGCACCTCAAGGTCCTAATTCTGTCATTTCTGAACAGCTAACATGTACATTCCCATTTATGCTGCTAGACACAAAACTGCTATGAAAACATGAAATATTGAGTTGCTGAATTTGAAGAAAACATATTGCTGTCATATCAAAACCTTGCAACTCCATTTTCTGCACCATTTGAAAACATACTGTGAGCATTTCATGCTGAATGGACCAACAGAAATGGCCTAGATTTATTTCAAATAAAATGTTCTTACATTAACTTACACTACTGAAAGGTTCGCTTTAAATATGAATGCAACACTGACCAAAGACACCTAAACGAGCCATCATATACATCTAAACTCCCCAGTCAGGTTTTTACCCATATGAATTTCTTTGTTTACATCGTTCTGTTATCCAGAACTAAAATGGAACAATGTATCCTTTTCCTCTTTGGTCTGGACCAAGAGAACCAAACTACAAATATAAAAAAAGTGTCATATTTTACAGTCATGATAAAACATAAAATCCCCGAACTTTTTTATAGTTCAATGACTTCATGAGTGTCCACACCTTTGTCTGGTAGTGTACAATAAACTTTAAGAATGTTCTTTCCTTCTAAAATGTTACCATTCTGGAGACACTAAGTTTTGTTATGACTGCAGCGATATGCAAAACTGTGTGGTTGTTTTGTGGTTAATTCACATATTTAGAAATGGCACTACAAACAGCAAAAAGACTTTGGGCCTCATTCACCAATATCTTTGTAAGTTTTTTCTTAAATTTGTTTGAGGAAGGTCCTAAGAAAAAGTCTATGTCAGATTTATGGCGTGTTTTTAAACTGCAGAATTGTTCACACCTTTGTGCTACTGAGTGTGTGTAGATTCTGTTCTAACCTAAGAACAAATCCCAAATAAGAAAACATTGGTGAATGTCAGAAAACTGCGTAAATGGGTTTTAAGAAGAAATTTATTCTTAAGAACTTTAGTAAATGAGGCCAAATGACCAGTGAACAGCATTTCATCATTGCATGATAATAATAAACCCTGCGACCCAGCCTCTTGCTCTAATAATGAACATGAAGTATCAGTAATTTAAAGCTGATTGTTCCAGAAGCAGGCATATCAGCAGGTACCCACAGATAGGGCGCGCTAATGATAAGTGTGGGGAAGAGGAGCGTCATTAGACAGTCTCATAATAATCAAAACCAAAGGCAAGGAGGAATGGCGATGAATTATTGTTTAGGGAGGCTGGATTATCCAATTACAGCTTTAATTAAATGTGTGTGCGTGTACGTGTGTGTGTGTGTGTGTGTGTGTGTGTGTGCGCGTGTGTGTGAGATGCAGTTTTAATGAGACTAGCAAATTTGCGGTTGATGGTTGCCACAAACAATGGTTGTGGTTTATGTGCAGGACTATGTGGCAAAAAAGGCACTTACAGGGTTCCTCTGAGTAATGCCACAGAAGAACCCCTTTTTTGCTAGAAATGCACAACCTGTGGAGGTTCCTTCAACTTCAAAAAGCTTATTCACACCTTATAAACATGATTTTTTAAAAAGACATACATTGAAAGATTCTTCAGGAACCAAAATGGGTTCTTCTATAGCACTGGTCTAAACAATCCTTTAAGGGGGCGTTCAAATGACATTCAGTCTCTCTCAGACGTGTTTCCTTTCATTGTCGAAGCAAGGCGTACTGTAACTGAAAAGTTCTCCTCTGGCCTGCACAATGCGCTTTGCGTTTTTAAACACGTCCAATTTGAAACACTGTCAACTTTTCTGCTGGCTACCCACATCTACAGCTGACCACTCAATATCTAGGATGTGCCTTTAGTCACAAATCCAACATAAAGAAGAAAGCTAGTTTTGGCAGTATTCAAAGACTCAGTGCTGTACAACACTTGACACAAAGACTAACACAATCTCCAGAAGAAAAACTGTTTTTATTTAGTATTAATTAGCGCCATTGTCAGAACAAAACCTCGCTTCTCTAACATGGTAACTTTACAGGACTAGGAAAAAACATTCTTAACCTGTAATGAAAGGCGGCTGGTGTTTACAAATTACATATACAAAAAGGGGATGGAGATGTTTTTATTTCAGTCTTTTGCATTCCCACAAAACACTGTCTCATGTTTACGTACTTGTCGATAAAATGTGTTAACTCACCCTCACCACCTACCTTTTAAGCACGAGACATAGCGGGCAACGTCAGAACGCACCTTTAAACATCCTTTGTTTTTAAAACTGTATCTTTACTTAAAGTACGTATAATACATAATGAGGCTGATTCTACTAATTTTTGGTAGATTCAAGTTCATTCATATTGATTTGATGTGAACGAAACTTACAGACTCAGATTTATATTGTTAGTGACAGAAACCAGGGCTTGTGATGTCTACACTGCAAATATAGCCATTTTATTTACTATCCAAAACCACCAGGGAACCTATAAGTGTCTTCAATTTTTTTATACATAAAGTTAATGATGGTAAAATAGCGATAAATCAGAAAAAATAAGTTTTCCAAAAGGATTAATTTATCTTACAACACCCTGCATGTACCTTTCCACCATGATTGGATTTAAGATATACATATCTTAGGCCAAAACTTTCCCTCAAAACTATTGTAAAACAATATCTCAGGTAGAACGCAGAGTATTTATAACCTGTTCATGTAATTGCTTTCTGTGAGAGAGACAGTAAATTCTTCAGACGTCTGGTTCCTGTCACCACCACCGTGAACAGTTCTGACTCTGTAAGTTTCTCTAGAACAGAGCATTTCCCATCAAACCACTCTGAATGACTTTGTTTACATCTTAACAACTGAGTTTTTATAGAAATGTTGAAAAATTAATAGTTTCCTTTTAAGTAGCGCTGTGACAATCACTCAACAACACACGATTACCTGATAAAAAACACACCAGTTCAAGTTTATCTTCTCTATGAATCAACCCTGATTAGCAAGCAACTTTCATGACAATAATGTACATTTCTCTTGCAGATAAAACAGAACCTGTTGAACACCTAATTATATACATTTTGCCACTATTGTAAACTAAGTCTTTTTAAAAGCCTAGTTTGTCTTTTCCCAGTAAATATACTGTGGACTCTTAAGCTGGGCTTATACTACACAATGCTTAGCCCGGTTTTAATCCTGATTTGCTCTTTCTGACAAAAATTCACAATCCTAAGCGATTTTCCAGGTTGGGACTTTGATTAGAAGCAACTGACGGCACAAATGCTAGAAGAGAGAAAAATGTTGAAAAGGCACATACGTGCACTCTCCTGCGTAAGCAGAAGGCTACAGAGACAGAGGAGCTGCTTGTTGTGTTCAGAGTAAATAATCTCTCTTTACAATGTCAAGCCAGCAGGCAGTTCGTAATAAAATATTTCTGCAGCTCCAATTATAATATCTGCATTCCAACCTCATATTCATCCCCTGTTTGCGAGCATAAAAGCTGAAGTAGATCCAGTGCAGTTTAGCTTTGCCTGTATCACTGATAACAGGGGGGAGATCTGGGATTTTGAGTGCTTTTCACTGCCAAAACTCCTTATGTGCCCTTTTTGCCTTGTGCATGTCCACACAAGAAAACAACAGAAATTCTGTTAAAAATTATGTTAAATGTGTTATGATTTTAAAAGTCGTGTAAAGTAGGCTTAGCTTTAGACATGCTTTGCATAGTTTATTATTGCTGAATTGTTCGAAGTCCATTCTTATTATTTGGGCTTTTTCTAAAAGTTCAGATTCCTCAATGAATTATCAAAACAATCAGGAGATCACTTGAATACTAATTACAATGATAGCGACAGCCCTCCTCTAAAGCCTAGCAAGCATGAGGGGTGTAAAGCTCCGTGCTAGAGATCATTTCTCAATGACCAACCAACCAGCCTGTCCAGCCCCTACATTCTACAGCAGTGATGGATGAGTGGTCATGTGACATGAGTATTAGGTTTAGGGGTGGTGACCTACATTTATTACATGGAAAAGGTTACACTTGGCTAGAACAACATAAAAAGCATGTGAGCAGCAGTCTTAAGTCCTTTTTAGAAAACCCACTAAACCTAGAGTATTTCTGGGAAATGTACAATTCTTTTTTTCATAAATGTGCTCATTTTGGTACATAATGCTTTACTTTAATATTTATATTTATAACATTTAATTTGTAATAAATGTTACTGTCTAAGAAAAAGCAAATTTACTTCTATCTTTACAACGAAAAACATTGTTTTCAAAATCTAGCTGTAATAAATATACAGGGACTATTTTTAAGAGAATATATAGACTCATAATATGACCATTAATTTGCCTATTTCGTACCTTACTTTACAGTAATTTGAAATATATGCTGTATTACAATCCAAACCTAATAACAAAACCTCATCTGATAACATCTGATAGCAAAATTTCACCACTGCATGTGTGCTGGAAATGGGGTAGTTATGGCTGCACACCAATATCAGGTCCATTTCACTCCACTGGCACACTTTTACATCTCAAACTACGCTGTAAAAAATGAAAGGTCATTACAACTTAAAATGATAAGCTTACTGATTACTCAGCTTCCTTGTCTTAACTTGAGGACACTAGATTTTCCACTAGATACATCTCCCCTTTTTTAGGCTCCCATTTATGGGCAGCTGTGGCATCACTGGGGTTAAAACTCATGACCTCCAGCTGTTGGGATGAATACCTTAGACAATTACACCACTTGAGAATTACTCTGAAGTTACATCAGAGTACCCTGAAGATTTCTGTGTCCATAAATGTTTACACTGTAAAAAAAAAATAAATTTTAAACTTTAAATTTAACATTTGACTATAAAAACCCAACTTACATTTGTTGTCTATTTCTGGTGGTGTCTAAGCATTTGCCCCAAAATCACTAGGTTATGAATCTGAACCCCACCATTTTAAAAGCCAATAATAACAACTTTGAGCCCAAAAGGAGAAAATACCTGGTGTGTCAGCAAGGAAACTGAGTAAAAAACAAATTCTATATTGTTTACCTAACTGTAAAATGTGAGTTATGCTATATGATAAACAGCACTTAAAGCTTTTGTCTTTGAACATGTTTGGGGATGTATTTTGTGAGAAGCAGAAAATGCAACCAACTTCTAAGACTGAACTTTGGAAGAGTGGAAAAATATCCCTGTAGATTTTTTTGAGAAACTGAAAGCAAGTCTCATGAAAATAATGAAAGCTGCATGCAAAGTGTGCACACTCTGAATATGAAAAATTGATATCATAATTAGTTGTTGATTCTGCATAATTTTCTGGTAAATATGTTTTCTGCTTTTTTCCTGACGCTGAAAAACAGATAACTTGTGCTTAATGATAATTTTGACTATAAATTAAATAAATGAAAGGTGGTCTCTGATTTTTCTGCAGTCCTATATGACCTAACTCATATTGTCAATTTTTTCTCAACATTGCGACTCTGAACTTTACACTTAATTCAAACAGTTTTGCCCAAGAAGACCCCACCTTGGTTGCAGCGTCCACAGAAGACCCCCTCTCCAGCAGCTCCTGGACCATATCCACATGTCCTTCTTTGGCTGCCAGGTGCAGAGCATTGAGTCCATTCTATAAAGATGCAGAAGAACCAAGAGTTAACCCAAAACCAGGATAGAAAAAGAGAGAAAAAGCTAAAACAGATGGGAGACAGAAGAGGACAGCGAGGCGCTGGTGTACCTCCTCGTCCATTCTCAATGTGTATCATGACTGGGAGACTGTAATGCACATGAGAGAGAGTTAAATATCAAACGTTGACGGTCTGCATTTATGCTGTGTCACCACAGCGTGGAGACGTGCCAGTGGATTGTGAAGGGTTCGTTAGGGAGAGATATTAATAAAACTGGCAGAGTCGAGATGTATCCTGGCAGTTGGCAGCCACCCAACTCAACACTGAAGAGTATCTCTAAAGAAAAGAGGTTTAAAATCACATTTAAAAATAGTGAAAATTTCATTCCGACTCCAGCAAAAACACTAATTTATTATTCATATACATGTATGCAGTAATAGCTCCTTGTAATCCTTGTACAAATGGTTCTTTAAATAATAATTCATTAAAAGGTTGAGAGGTCTTCAAATCACGACCTGGAACTCAGCTTTCTGGTACTATATTTTGTAATTAATGCCAGGTATGACACAAGGACTGGGACCAAAACGGATCCCTACTCCCTCATTAGAATTGTGCTATATAGGGGTGAACTATGTCGTTTTTTAATAGCAGTAAAATGCATGAATCAGTAAATTAATTTCTCATCAACCTGCAACAGTATTCACCAGTCATATAAATGAACCAACAAAAAGTTAAAGCTGGCTTCTTATTCATAGCAGTAGATGTTTGAAAAAGTTTGAAAAAGTGCAGGAGACCATTTCATTCTTAATTTAATCTAAAGTTTCCAGTGTTTTTTGCTGTATAGCGAACAGCAGGCAATAAACATGTTAATGTCTTTGTTTTTAACTGCACAGAGCTGCTTTTTTTTACTAGAGTGTCAATAGAGTTCGATAGTCTGCCACCATTCATATAACAATCCTCTCTATTGCTTAGTAACAACAGACAGGCATACACTCAGCTGATTATAAGTGCATTGTGGAAGGTTGTAGTGCCCCCCAGATCACACTAGAATTTCAACACTAAGACACAAAAATTCACAGTGTACTTGATAGTGTCCTAAAATGCAGATCTATTTTGGTTACAGCCTAGGTGGCCAATCAGTCACATCAAAGGTTCACTTAACTACCAGTGATTACAAAATGCAGTATTGTGAACTGGATTCAAGATCTGGATTTGAAGATTTCTGTTCTAAGACATATGGCTATAATTGTGAGAATCAAACCAGAAAAAAATGAAACCCTAAACCAGTAAAATTCCTCCTGATCATAAAGGCAAAAAGAAGAAGCATCTGCAGTCAACCTATTTTCGCCCTTTGCTGACCATATAGATGTTGCTAAGTCTACTGTATGCTGCGCAAAATATTTTTAGAAATTACTGATTATGTTAGCTGTATGATCAATAATGATCAAGTGATTGTTTACACAGTGGCCACAAACAGTATTTGGGTTATTTATGCTTAAAAATGTTCAAAAAGGTTCACTTTCTTACAAACAAAATGTCCAACCAAGTGGCATTTATTTTAAACCATTCCACCACTTTTTTATTATTTCAAAAGATGGCTAGTGTGTTACAGATTATGGTTTGAGCAGTTTCTTTGCAGATTTCTGCAGGTTTGCATCCAAAACGTCTATATACGTTTCTGAGTTCATGATTGTATCACTGAACACAAGCATAACGACACCAATGTAGGACAAACAGCTCCAGACTTTGATGTATCCACCTCTATGCTTTACAGAACCCTTAGTTCTGTCTGACTGCAATTCTTCTCCACATGAAGACTCTACCATCAATTTGATGTTGTGCTAAAAGTGTTTGTCTCTAAACCAAATATCATTGGGTTAAATATTTTATGAAGTAACCTAAAGAACTGCCTTAAAGTTTATGGTTGAAATGTCCAAATACCTAAACATTTTAGTTAGATTGTATTTTATGTATTTTCTATTGGGTGTATTTCATTTATTGTAATATTATACACTGAATTTTAGTTTTTAGCAAAGTCAGCTTCCTGAATTTCACTACAAGGTGATAGGAGGTATTTTGTATGCCAATAAATGTAAACTTGAACTGCGTTTCCATGAAATGAATACAGCTATTTCCATGCTTGGTCACACAAAGCCCATCACGTTAAACAGTATGTAAAGCAAAATCTAAAGATAACGTAATAAAAACAAAACGCCAACAGTGAATAAATGGGTAGACCAGCAGAATGTCCCAGGAAGTCTGCACATTAGATTAGCGAAGCTGCTAATCTAAATCTAATAAGAAGATTGATGTTTTTCCCCCATGTTGCTGCAAAAAATAGACTCTACATGTAAAAGCTTCACAGAGATATGAAGATTATTTTCCAACGTCACTCAACGCAGATTACCAAGAGGGATTAAGCATCTCAACATTCATCAGTTTACGCCAGTTCCTGCCAGTTTCTGCCAATCCACCACCACCAAAACTGGGGTCGTAGAGAGGAGCCATTTTAGAAGTGTAATCTGCACGAAATGTTTAGAAATCCACATACAGAAAAGGTGAATAAAAATCCTACAATAAAACTGTGCAAGTTCAGAGGTGCGTTTATAATATATTTTTTTATTCGCATGTCCACAAGACCCCCTGCTCTAAGTGGTTCAGTGTATGCCATGTTACATACATTGGTGTCCATTAATTAAACAATCAGTCAGTATGTAATTTCCTGTGTGGTCACAGAACTCTAGAGGACACTGCCCTACATGTAAGCCACTGCCACTGCCACTAAGAAAATGGATGTTCTCAATCAGCGGCTGTCCTCTGAGAGTAATACACACTGCACTGCAGGTGAGCTTTGCTCGACATTTATGAGGGTCTCTGCTACACAGTAGCAGAACATAGGAATGGACAATATGGCGAAATATATCATCACAACACTTGAAGACATTATGATGCACAATATGTATCTCAATATTTCATTGTTTTGAGGTCTGGAATTGTCAAAATGCACCAGCATTTTACACATCTGAAAAACACTATTTAAAAAAAAAAGAAATTGCAATTATAGAGTCATACGTAAAACTTTGAATATCCCTGGGCAAATTACATTTACTGCACAATTTATATTTACTTCCTTCTCTCGCTTTACTTTAACATTGAAGAAGAAAAAAACATAAAACATTAAATGCACAGGCTGTTTTTTCCCCAACATGTTAAATTCAGCAAATAAGCAGTAATTGTGCTTTTTAATGAGTTCTCTGTAGAAGAGAAGAATTTTCATTTAGAAAATCAACAAAACATAACCAACATTTGACCTGGGGCACCCAAACGTTTGCATACAACTGAATATTCCACTCACTGTTTGCAAAAATAAACTATTTAAGAAGGAACAGCATTAAAAAGTTAACAACGGGTAGTGAGACATTTCCAAAACAAAAAATAATGACCTGACATTCAATCAGCTGCTTCTTTCTGTGCATTTACATGCCGTTACTAGTATGTAGTTACTATGTAGTTACATGGGTTGATGTTTACAGGCTTGCTATAACTGGTCTAAACCTGTCTTTTTTGTGCATGCAGTTGACAATACTAATATTCTCAAAAAAGCACATCAGGACAGAATTTATCATGATAATGACAGCATATCATATTACCCACACCAAGCTGGGTGCATTCAGAAGCACCCAATCCATCACTCCCTACACCCCTGTTCTGTCCTACATTCACCCACCAGCACCAGCATAATTACACAGTCTAAAAGCTCCTGCTGAAAGTCCTCAATGTGATTACCTTATTCCCTTAAATGCTTATTACATGGGCATAATTGTAGAGATTTGATTTATCACAGTGTTCTTAGGTGCCTGTTTATTTAGACAACAGAGACACAAGAAATGTAATTGTCTGGGTAATGAAACAGTTGCCGAAAGTCTCTTTTGACACCAACAAATCAAAGAAAGATAATGGATCTTAACAGAATCAGACAACCGGCATCATTATGAAACAACATGAGGCAACAAGATACCATTTTTCTGTTTTGAAATTGATAGAAATTTTATCAAGGGAAATCTTGTGTGAAATGAGTAACATTCATGATAATGTTGTAAGGAATGACTGCTGTCCTCAATGAAATATTACTAAGCAGCGAGCTTGCTTCAAGGGAGTTCTAGTGACAGTATTTAATGGTGTCCTATGTTTATAATGGGGTCAGTCTGAGCATGCTACTCAACACCCAAACAACCAGAGTTAGTGGCCTGCATCTCATCTGAACTGAGTTATGACCAGAGAAACCAGATGCACACCTAAGTATTGATAGATCACCCTGACTGTCAAAGCTGACTGATTTGCAGAGCTTTAGTTCGAGGAGAGTGTGTTCATGGTCACCAGAATTGAGTCCTAAATCATAAGTACAATATATATATAGATCAAAGTATTCCCAATGGGAATGTGCATTCTGACTACTTTTCAGCTATCCATAAGAGATAATGAACAGATATTCGGTTAAATGAAGAAGTAAAAAGGGCCTGCATGTGATATTAACATATTATAGTGAACAGGGTAACTGCTGCTTGTGAGCTAACAGAAATCAACAGCACAAAAACCTTTTAAAGAAGTGGTACACAGTCTTAACAGCAGCAGACCCTCTAGCAAGCACACTTTAGCACTCTGTTATCGTGAGCTGTGAAGGTCCTCAAACCAATAACAGAATGACAGTGTAGCGGGATCTTATGAAACCAGAGAAAAACAGTATCTGGTGAAACTGCAATATCAGCACATATCGGCACATTTGTCCAATGCTAACATGGCTAAATATGAACACTAGTAGCAACCGCTTAGCATGGTATTATTTCTATAATACTAACTGGTAACTATCCACTTTCATTCACTGTTAGCAACAACAGCTCTGGTAAAGTGCTCCCTCCTCCTGTGAAGCTTAGTCTTTGTGTTCAGAACTGAACTCTTTTTTAATAATATTGTTTTTCTCCTGCACAAATGTTCACTTCTGTGCTGCAGCACAAGGGTCATTCACTAGAGACTGAATTATCTCCCCATAAAGGTCATGATTCTAGTGTTTCAAATGCCTGGACAAGATGAGGACACCACCCACATAGTAAAAAATAATGAGACATGGAAGCACCAATAACTCTGGAAGATATACAGGTTAAAACAAACAACTTGCATGTCTTTTTTTACAAAAATGTGTCCTCTTTGCCATTTAGACAGTGTTCCTTTATAAACATCAATGACATGACTCTGTTCCTTGCTCGTGGACAGTCATGGAGAGGAAACTCGACACCCCAGCCAAAATGCTGCATGTGACTGGTGTTTACCAGAACGCATATACACTTTGTTACTATGGAGCAGCTATTTACACACTATCTGCTTTCACACACCCCTGCTCTGCTATGCTAATAGAGGTGTAATAACAGATAATGTAGAAAAAACAACTAAATTCTCACTGCCTGGAACCTACAGCAAGGCACAACCTAACACGGGGTAAAAGGTAACATTGATTTTTTTTATATAGTCAAACATGTCCAAGTCCTTTTGGCTATTTTTCATATTTCCACAACATCACGTTCCTGAATTTCCACAGCAGTCGGAGAGATATTTTTCAAGATTCACGCTAAGACGTAATAAGTAAGTTTGCCAGTGTTTGACACTTGTAGATTTTAACAAATCATATTTTTTTGGATGTATATATTTTTATGTATTTAGTTTGCAAAGCTTGTCTTGTTCACACAACATAGAACTGAACTGAATTTTTGTTTTCACATCAAATTACAAGAGAATTATCGTGACTGGTAACCTTATTGAAGCATCTTGCCAGTGATTCTTTCTAAGAATTTGGCGATGGCCCCTTAAGCTTGTTTAAATCTAAAGGAGTTATGGCATGTGTTCGTCCACACTGGCCAGAGTAAAATGTATCAGCCCGTAGAATCAAAGTTTTCTGTGTGTTACTGTGTTTTCTATCCCTGTATAAAGGATGTACATGGCTTCCTTTATTGTTGAATGCATTGTGATTTTTTTTCCAAGTAAGAGTACAAGCTCATTAAGAGTGCAGTTCAGATCAGTAAGCATTGTTTTTTTGACCAAAGCAATGATAAAATTAGGCTTTTTTTCACGAGCAAATTTACAGAGACATGGGACGTCACTTACCATACCATTACATTTAATTCGATTTGCTCAGGTGCAAAGCTCAAACAATATCTAAGCACCATGTCTATGCATGGGAATGTCTGAAAACCCAGGCCAATTTCTTTTCATTTTAAAGCAGCTTTCTGTAAAGTGAGCAAAAAGAACCATCGGGATGGAGTGAGATTTGGGACCACAAACTGTTACTGTGTGCTGTTGCCAGCTGCCAAGCAACCCACCTGCTCAATTGTTTACAATGCAAATGAGATACCGATCACATTTTTCTGGGGGCTTTGCATCATCCATCATTGGGCACGGTAAGGAATTGGATTCTGACAAGAAGACCTTTTTTACATACTGCTAGAGCAATGTCAGAAATAAGCATGAGTAAAGAGAAAAAATACCTCCCATAGTCAACATTTTTGCTGCTTAAATACAAAAGCAGGGGCACTATTATACTAATAAATCACTTCCCATACCACTTCACTCCTCCCTGTAAATGTACTTATCCATAGTTAAAAGTAGTATTTGTATTCATTTTTTTCTAATTACATTAATATTTTATTCTTAAACTCCCATCTGAGTAAAAAGCCCCTCAATCTCAATCAGTAGCAAAGATTACCCCTTAAAAATGATTTCCTACTAGAGCAACAGTTAAACAGAAAGCACCTAAAACACTAAAATATGGCTCGTCTGGTTATTGATTAGATCAGGACCAAGTGGCCATTTAGAATGAGGCTTCTTGTTCACTCTTTAAAGAGAAGGTCACACGTGTCATTACAGATGGACTGACATGGACTGATGAGGGCTCAACAATCCCACAGGCAAAATTAGTTATTGAACTAAAGCAAGGGATTCATGCTGGGTAGGAGAACATCCACTAATGCCCTGGAGCTCAGTGTTAAACATGTGACATCAAATGTGCCGCTCAAGGTACACTCAACATCGATTCAATCTAGTCAGGTTCTAAATGTATCTGGGTGACAGAGTAAATCTAACCTGATTGCAGGTGGCAATGTCAACACCGCCCTTCAGATACTCCAGAACCTTGTCAATGTTCCCCGCTCTCGCAGCCCGCAGGAAACTGGTGTTGCTGTCCGACTGGAAAACAGAGAAAGAGAAAAAAACAAGCGGCATTATTAGTAAGGATGCAGCAACAGAAATCACTAATTCTGATTGTTAATGCTCCACATCTATACCAAACCTGTATTTCAAGTTTTTCATTAGTTTCATATGAATATACACTTTATGCTCCACTGCAAACCAACTGAGTAGTATTCAGCTGCAACAACAGAGTGTAACGATATGTAGCACCAGGAGTGGTGGACGTAAATTGCCCTTAAAAATAGAAGGGTTAAGATTAGTGGTAGAAGATGTGGTTGGCTTCCCCAACTACATTAGCTAATGTCTAGTATATGCTTCCTTCATGTCACATGAAGCCAACCACCATGTATTTTCAAATGTTCATGTTAATGCTGCCAGTCAGGGCCAGGTCATGGAGAACCTGGCCACATCCTATCTCTTCATTATACCAAAAACATGGCTGAAATATGTTAGAGGGCACCTGCAAGTAAGTCTTCAATGAATGGCTGAACGGCTGAAAAACAAAAAATATCTATGCTTTTTTGCCATTCACACAGAAACTTTCTTTATTTTTGGAAAATAGGATATATGACACTACAAAAATCAACCAAAATTCCTCAATATCTTTCCATTTTTCAGCAGCATAAAAAGGTTTTGGTCAGTTGATGCATTACTAGTACTGAGTGCTGACTGACTGGCAAGCTGTTTAGGTGTTTCAGCATCATTAGAAGGTCCTATAACTGGAGTGAAAAAGCATCCACAAATATGACCGCAGTGTTGAAATGTCATTCTGTGTGAGAAAGCAAGCATATCTGTCTGCATAAAAAGGATTACCTATCTATAAATTATGATTTTGCACAAAAGCATAGGAACCCATTCTTTTTACACTCTCTAGGGAGAGCCTTCAAGCACCTGACCAAGCAGGAGGTTCTCCTCACTATAAAGTCTCTGTTGCCAACACTTCAGCTAGCTATCTAACTTACCTAGCTCACTGGCTAACTTTTGCCCAAAAAGGCTTTTTCTGTCAAAGCTAAGGCTGTGCTTAGTCTGCAATTTAGTCCATGTGGCTGCAGCTAGATGTCACAACTGATCAGGACCTCTGTCACAAGCATGTTTGTTGATCTGGGCTAATTTATACATTAACATAGTGCCACTAAATACCAATTTTCTTCTTTTTTAATGCAGCTAAATACAGTTGAATGTAGAGCTAATAGCTCATCTTGAAGCTGCACTCTACAGTAAGTTAGATGCCCCTAAAACTGTAAAGACCCTGCTTCCTGAGACAAAGCCACAGAAATCTATTCCAACAATATTCATTGGGGCATTTGGAAAGCTTAGTCGCCAAATATCTCTCACTGACCCACACACAGTCCAACTGCAGCCGCTGTGCTGCTGAAAAGGTACAGGCTAAATCCAGGTGGTGGGGCAGGGTAGAACCATCTGCAAATTGAGACTAACACCACAGACACAACCCCTGCTGAACTTTAACCCCAATGTCAACAATGGGCATAACAGATTAAAAAAATACAGGCACCACCTCTGTTACAAACCACAACAGCCTCAGAGGAAAAATATTATATTGTGCTCCAAAACCACTAAATTAGCACCACTGCATTCTTTCCCTATGGGTACATTAGACTATACTAAGTACTCAGGAAGTCTCTGGTTTGTCAGATACAAGCAGACGGTGCCTTTTTGTTCTGGCATACTGTCATAATTAAATAGTCATTATAATATGAATAATACACTAACATTATATACTAGTTTACTGTTTTACAATAACACTTATAATAGCATTTTAGCACAGCTTGCTAAATCTGCTGCATTCAAACAGACAGAATAGCATTAATATATACAAAAGCAATGACAATGCAATTCATAAATTCTAGAACAATATCAGAGTCAGCATGTTCATGTTAATGTGCAGCACTTTTGGTACTAGCAGCAGAACTCTCATAGAATGCTGCACAGAACTGCAATGCATCAGTCAGCACTGGCCAAGCAATCAGCAGCAACACCCTGAACAGCAGGAGGACGAAGCAAAAACCACACAGCATCTTTATTGAGCAGTTTTCTCCAGTATCTCCTGTATACCCAAAACAACCAACATTGTTGTTCTGTGCAAGAATCAAAGGAAAGGCTTGTGTCTATGGATCAAACACACTGTCATAACAAAACCTTGAAACCACATTTTTATCTATTTGTTTTATTTTTCATTTCATGACAAATGCACAATAACAACAGTTCTTTGCTACACTTTTCTTCTCCTATAAAGTTACCATTTGGGAGATCCAAGATGTTGTCATGACAACATGCTGAAGTGCACTGAAATATTAAGCACTGACGTTATTGATAATTTAGGATATAAATGCTAACAGACTGTCCTAATCACTGGTAGCCTTGGACATTTTCCTAGACTTGCAGTACATAAACACTGATTGTATGTCTTTGTAAGGCAAAGGCTAAACAGCATACAAAGCTCTACTGCAGCCACCATAGGGAGTCTGGCTGTATAGAAGAGATGAAGTTTCCTTTAGAAATGAAACAGATAAGTAGTAGAAGTCATTCGAAAGCCTGAATTAAATCCATGGTGAGAAAACAAGCACATTTTTCTAGATAAAAGGTTTAACCATTCACAATTTATGTTTTTGCACAAACGCTCCATCTAGCCCTCTAGCACTTGACCACCCAAACATGAGAAAATTGTGATTTTTCTCCAAACTATTCCTTTAAAGTGTTTGCCAGAAAGCAGAAACAGTATAAAAGCAAGCATCTGTACAAGGGAGTCACCCATAAGTTTGAACAATCCACACAATTGTAACCAAACAGTGTGTTGTTACTGAGCATCAACACAGCACTGCTACACAGCCACCATGTGCTGACGACCCTTTACAATGTTGACATTATCGAGTACAGTGTACAGACTCGATATTTGCTCACAGTGTCAGTTTGGATGTTGAAAGTTGTCCAAATACAGTAAAAAAGCTCACAAATCTCTTTAAATCCTGGCTGTGAGCATGATGCAACCTGTTTGTGTTGGTAGTCCCACTCCCTCAGGGAGCCGCAGCAGGTGCCAGGATGCCGGCGTCTGTCTCAGACACTGGGCAGGGCGGTCCCTGCTGAGCATGCTCTACTGAGGAGGATAGCAGGGTGACTCTCAGGAGAGCTGGCCTTCTCACCAGGGAACAATGACATTCAGCCCATCATGGCAGAAACAATAGTTTTACCTTAGATATCCCTTGACTTGCACTTGGGGTTTGAACATATGTTGTATGTAAAAACAGTAAGCCACAAAATGGCGAGGGTAAATTTACAATGATTTAAGAAAGTTAAGACAAACTGCAATATGATAAAATACACCAAGGTCTATTAAAGCATTCAGTTTAGTATTAGTAATTGCAATAAACAGAAATTGTTCTGGCAAGCTATGTAGTTTGTTAACAGGAGGTTATCAATGCCAAGCAATACAACTAGTAATAGAAAGTTGGATCAGGTATAGATTGGAATTGGCCGATTTTCAGTCTAAATATGTGATTGGCTGATAGTCCTTAAATCACGGACTGAAATACTGAGAGCTGTGCAGTGAGGCAAAATACGTGAGCCAAATTTCACTAAGTGAACTAAAACAAGCTTTTGTCTCTTTTTTTGACAATATCTGACAAAGTCATATACAACGAATTACATTAACAATCAATGTACAAACCCAGTTGCAAAGAAGTTGGGACAGTAGGTAAAATGCAAATAAAATCAGAAAGTAGTGATTTGTTAAACATGTTTACAGGTATTTTATTGAAAACAGCACAAAAAAGGAATATTTAATACTACTTATGAATTTTATTGATTTTTTCAAAATATACACTAATGCCAAATTTGATACCTGCAACACACTGCAAAAAAGTTGAGAAAGGTACAATGTGAGGTACAAGACAAAACAGCTGTATGGGGACTTTCTACAGGTGAAGAGGTGAATAGATAACAGGCGCAGCTATCATGACTGTATATAAAAAGAGCATTCATGAAAGGCTCAGTTGCCTTTTTGTGAAATTAAATGAAATGTCCGTAAAGGGCAAAGCCGAAAAACGATACTGCGTTAAAAAAACGACGTGCTTCTGTTATGAATATAACCACAGGGGCACAGGAACACTTCGGAAAACCCTTGTCAGCAAACATAGTTTGTCGCTGCATCTACAAATGCAAGTTAAGACTCTACTATGCATCCAGAATCCAGAAATGCCACCTGGGCTAAAGCTCATCTGAGATGGACTGATGCCAAGTTGAAACGTATGTTTGACGAGTTCACCTTTCAAATTGCTTTTGAAAATAAAGGATGTGGTGTCATCCAGGCCAATGAGGAAAAGGACCATCTTGATTGTTACCAATGAAAAGGTCAACAGTCAGCGCCTATCACGGTACAGGGGTGTGTTACGGGGTAACCTGCACATCTGTGAAAGTACCATTAATGCTGATGGGTACATGCACATTTTGGAGCAACACTTGCTGCCCTCTAGACAACATCTTGTTCTGGAACATCCCTGCTTGTTTCAGGCAAGGCAATGCCAAGCCACACTCTGCTCAAGCTGCAACAGCATGGTTTCATAGTAAGAGAGCGCAGGTGCTCAACTGGCCTGCCTGCAGTCCAGACCTGTCTCCAACATGTGGTGCATTATGAAGCAAAATATACATCAATGGAGACCCCAGACTGTTGAGAAGCTGAGGTGTTTGTCTCTCTCTGAAATATGCTGCTTTTCTACTAAATAGAAGATCATCCTACTTCATCAAGTCAACTCTGTATTAGCAGCAGAGAAAACTGAATATTCTGTAGTTAAAAAAAAAAACAGTACCTTCGGTCACACCAAACCACCAAGTTTCTACATTATTATACAAAGCAGACAGCCAGTTACTGATAAAGAGTAGGTTGACCATTTGCATTCAAAAATGTAGCCTGCTTAGACTAAACTGGAGCACAGATAGTGGAGAATTGTCTACAGCTTCACAATAGCACCAGTTACATGGCACAAAAACACTCTGATAATATTCAAGAGATTCCTCCCAAGCTGCATTATGTAAGAGATTCTTACTTTATCCTCATTCAATCTTTAACAGGAATGACAGAATATATCTGCAAACAAACAAGGTTTTATGCTTCGGATCTGAATTACGCGTTTGAGAGCAAAAAGGCTGTTTGTCCTTAAACAACCCACATCAACTTTCTTTCATAAAACATCTACAAAAACAACCAACAGCTTTCAGAAAGTGTTCTTTCTCCCCAGAAGCTTACATATGCGAACATTCCGGACTGGCTTAACCACACAGAGGCCCTGGACCAAGACACGGTGATTCAGCGAAACTGGTTTTGAGTCACTGCACTCTTATAAAGTTTATATGTTCAAGAACAGAGATGGAAAAAGTAGAAAAAAGTTTAAAACAGTAGTGGTGAGCTTTTTTTGACAATTCTGTGACTCATGGAGAAGTGAAATGACTCATTCCTGGTGATAAATTCAAGATAAATGCTCAAAAATGAATGAAAAGATTCTTTCAACATAAGAATCCTTGCACAGCAATGCAACACAGTATTACATATTACATCACAGCACTAAAGGCAAATGAGTACATACATCAAATCTCATTTTTCTAGAACATTATAGCCTAAGAACTCTCTTAGCTTAGCCTCAAAGGGTAAAGGACAACAATCCTCAAAGCCTTAGCAAATAGAGATGAATGGAAACATTATAGAACATTGTGTCAAAAGGCCTCTGGATAGCCAGCGCTACATAAAACATTCATTCAGAGAGCGCTTCTCTGGACTAATCAGTGTATGCGAAGGATTTATGAATAATGCAACATGCCATGATGACTAATGCCACTGGAAACATCCATGCCCCGCCCAGTAACCACCGAGACTGGGTTTATTGGAAGTCATGACCAAAAATGCATGTCATTCAACGAACATACATAGGCTGGAATTGCAATTCATGGCTGACAAAATAATTGAACATTTAAATCCATTGGAAAGAAATGTAGAAAATGTCCATTCAAATATTTAAAGCTAGATTTTGTTTTGTAACTGGAAATTACCACATATGGATGTCGCTGCTTCATATTTTTTTGACAAGCCAATACTCCAAATTTGTAATAATAATCAGGTAATTTCGAAAGTAAGCAAAGCAAGCTGCTAGTTCAGCTGTCAACTAAATACCATTTTACTTTAGCTGTGTGGCTAAACCCATACACAGCTGCTGCCCCAGTTAAAAACTTTTACTTTCACTACAATTGGTGTGCTTGCATTTTGAGAGCCGCTACTATCTATAGCTTATAACGTCAATTTGATATCACTGGTTTGGGGATTTTACTGGGTAAAGCATTCTCAAATGTGTGCCTTGTTTGGTCAGCCATCTCGCAAATTTGTGACTCTCAGGTTGAGAATCATTGGTTTCCAAAACGTGCGTGTCGATTTCAGAAACGCTGACTTAGAGAACTGTTACTTGTATCAAATGAAGACAGTGTAAGACTATGAGTCTCAGTGCAAACAACAGCTTAGCTGATTTTGTTTATCCCCACTCATTCTAACTCTCTCATGCACAAAGTTTGAAAAGAGACAAAATGTACAGCGCTGCCCAGAAACATAAAGTCTCGTTGCCAGTCTAGCTCCAAGCTGATGAACAGTGTCTGGAGAGAGAGATGGAAGACATAAACATGCCACACATAAAACATCCCGGTGTAATACACTTTCTAGGCCAACAGGATCTGAGCTTCTCTTAAGAGTGGATCTGTATAAAGACCTACTGCGGTGAGTAACGGTTGCACAATGTATTGCTTATTAATCATTATCGTGATACTAGCCTTTTCAATACTGGTATCGCAGAAGGGTGCAACATGCAAGTGAGTTCCCTAATCAATCACATTGCTTTTTTCATTGTGTGTTGTAAGCATGCTGACCGATTACAGTTGCAGATGTCTAGTATTTCTGTGAGTGTTGTGATGAACCAAGATATACATTTTTTACCATTATTAACATTACATATTAAAACACATGTAGGTTCACTGGTTATTTTGTATAGCAAATAAAATGGCTATATTTGAATTGTCAACATCATGACTCCAGTTCCTATCACCACCACTGTAAATATATATGTGCCAGTAAGTTTCTCTACAATGAACCATTTAACATCAAACCACACTGAATGACTTTGTTTACATCTCAATGACTGAATTATGCAGAAACGTTCCAACTTTGGCAGAATTTTCTGTTAGGTAGATGCAAATACACACATATAGTTGCAAGCATGCACAGTCTGTGCACCACCTGCTGGAACATCAGTCTATTCCTGAAATCCCAACACTGCACTAAAGCACACTTGCCTGCATGCCATCCTGCTAAACAGAGCAATGAGGCAACTGTTTACTGCACCATTATTTCTCTACATACGAGAGCACGAGAGAGAGAGAGAGAGAGAGAGAGAGAGAGAGAGAGATAGAGAAAAAGAGAGAGTAAGAGAGATAGACAGCGAGAGATAGAGAGAGAGAGATCCTTTGGGATGCCCTGGGTTCACATAAACAAGATATCATTCTCCAATAGCAATCAAGAAGCTTTCAACATGTATTAATTCCACAGTGAGTAACAAGACACTGAGTAAGTGGATCACCACACCCCCCAAAGGCTTACTGCATTAACCCATTAGGGTACATTTTTACTCATGTTATTAGAATTTAGTTATACATAATATATTCCTGTCATTAGTTAGTATTTTTTCCTCCATCAGAGTGAGAAACAATCATAATATCTAATGATATAATCATGATATCTAATGATATGGGCTACATGGAAGCATTAGATCCTTAGCAAAAGTAATCTGGAAAACCATGAGTCAATTGTCCTGACGTGATTGACGCCACACTTAGCCATTTGATCTCGTCTCTGCGGCACAGTCCTGTCCTCAAGGACACAGGAAGCGATGAGAGGACAGTTTATGCTGCAGCACTTTTCAGCATGGCAGTGTAAAAAACACTCCACTCATGCCAGAAATACAACTTTTCCTCTGAGTCACACGTCATAGCAGCTTGGGGAGGGAGAGCAGGCAGAGGCCACAGATTAAACGCTCAGATGCAGAGACGGCACAATACCAGATCTTCTTTTCTTATACCAGTACTGATACTGAAACTTTGAATATTAACCTGATATTTTCTTTTCTTTAAAACTAGAATGCTACAAAATAAGCTATTTTGACTGAAGCACTTCAGATGGCCATTTAAACTACCACTGGAGAACTGCTCTACAACACTAATGATGTATCACTTATAATCTACAGTACTATGCAAAAGTCAGAGACCTCCCATCATTTATTTAATTTCCATTCAAAACGGCCATTATGTAGAGGTTATTCATTGTTCAGCATCAGGAAAAAATAGAACATAGAAAATTACACAGACTTCTCAACAGCTGAACATAATGATTTGATTAATGATCATTGTCGGTGCACAATCTATAGAATACAACCTTCAAAAGTTTGGAAACACCATTGCATTTTTTTGAAATTTCCACAGAAAAATACCTGCAAAATTGTTGCAAAACATACATCACTGACTTTCAAACAGTTTGGGTAAATTTTAAAATACTCAGATTCATCACAATGCCTTCCTTGAAATGAAAAGCAGATTTGTTTTAAAACTCTTTTGGGCTTTTTTTGGAAGATTTCTGAGATTATTACATAGCATTATCACTGATTATTTTTTTTATTACTAAATAAATATTACTGAATATTAATGACTGACTGAAAATAAATATTACTGATTCATATGTTATTATTAAACATTTTGAAACACTAGACATGCACAAACCTTTGATGAGCAATGTATGTTTATCAACAATACAGGAAAATGATAAAAAAATGATGCAACATGATGCATCTTGAACAGAAACACAATAACCCATTTGGCCAGAGCAGTAAATTCTCTTGAAGACACAGACAATCCCATCAGCCACAGGGGGCCAACCCACCCCACACACACATGCTCACACAACTTAGACACCTTTCTGATAGGCCCAATTCATCATAACTGCCGTGAGCACACGATCCCTTAACACACAGAGCTCTCTCTATGTGTCAATTCAATCCTATCACCCTATAAAAAGAGTTTGGTGTTCAGGGAATTATAAAACATAGAGATTGATGGCAGCAGCCACTGTACTAACATGCAGGAGGATTCATTCAGTACAACAGACTAGATAGTTTATTCCATTTCTCTCATATGTCTATTGTTCAGCATACTTCTAGATTAAATATACCTCAAAACGCTACCACAATGTAAACAAAGACAAGGAGCTTCCTCATTAAAGAGGAATTCCACTGATTTTTCAAAATGTCTGCATAGTTCAATGGTTGAGATGTAAACAAAGTCATTCAGAGTGGTTTGATGTAAAATGGTTCATTGTAGAGAAACTTGCCTACTTACTTGTTTGCCTCACAATACTCTTCATGTACCTCTCCACCATGAATGTATTTTTTATTGAATGAATTAATTATGCAGAATTAAAAAACAAAGTCGAATTCCCCTTCAAACATCAACTAAATTAGGGCCAAAAACACAAATTTATCATCAGGATTGTCACCATCATTTATATTAGTAATCGTGTAAGCCACCAATTATTTTTAAATGAATCTGGTATTTAGTTTCAAATGAAAAATAAACCTTGTAGCAAAAAAATGCATAAAAAATTTGTTCATCATGTTGTTTCTTAGAGCAGAAAGACAATTTAAAATATAAATGATCATTATGCTAGCTACAAAATAAACCGAGGATTCAAAGAGAAGAAGGAACCGTTAGGCATCCCTAATAGTTATTATGAGCATCATGAAACCAAAATTCCTGAATTTTAGGGCAGGCATGTCCCCCTGTCACTCCTATCAATGAAGGGTCCTAAATTATTTCTGTATATATTACAGATCTACTCAAGTACAGCACACTTAAACATCTTCATTCTTTCAAATTCATATAACAGGACCTCCATCTCCTCAGCAGCTCAGCTCCTGCAAAACTGCGCTTAGCTTTCTTGGACAGTAGGTCAAAGGTCATCTGAGTTACCATGGCAATAGAAAGCCTGACCAATCACAGACTAGAGAGGCATGAAACACCTGAGCCCTGAGTGACCAGAAAAGGTCTACTTTCAGAAGCTGCCCCTACAGCTGTGAGTGACTCATCAATGAAGTCCTGACATCTTGGATGCTAGCGCTGTATTGAAGTGGCGGCTATATTTTATCATTTTATTTCAACTATTGAATGTAGTGAAGCACATTTTAAGGTGTGACCTTGTTTATCAGCTCTTATTATTCCACAATATCAATATACATATAACTGGACATCTCAGGACAAATTAAATCCTAACTGTTAACTTTAAGAAACCCCTTTGGACTGCAGATACAGTATGAAACCTTTACTCTGCATCTCTTTACCCCTTAAACTTTTCAACTTGACTTTCATGCCAAGACATCATGTGCTCGATGTCCTCTGTAGAATTAGCACTTAGTTGCGCTTCACTTCACCAGGCTGCCAAAAGCACTTAACAGCCTTAGCGCGACATTGAAGTTTTAATCCTCCATATTCCCCAACGTTTAGCCAAGATAATCAAATGGGTTTGTATTGATTCCAGCAGTGCCATAGGAACAACTCATCTCAGAGTCATAGCTAACAAATCTGCCTATGCTCCAGCCCTCAAACCCACATATTATGTTATGATTACATAATTTGAGCACAAAACTGATTTTTCATCCAACTTGTGGAGCCTTCGCTATTGTCATTGAGACCACTTGAGGCTTTATAACTTTCAGTACTATATCTAATACCTCTATTAGACATTATTAGACATTTCTCAAAGTGGAAGTCTCATCGGTTAAACATCGACAAAAACTGCAAGCAGAGTGCCCTTCAGAACTATGCAGTCTGTTGGTCTGCTGCTAGTTTTTAGACCAGCATAGCAGTCCAAGCATAAACTATAGAAAGGCTTTGTATAAAACACTTAAGCAAGACCACCAAGCAGCAAACTTAAAGCAGCCAAATTGGACAGAGATCAGTCCTTAGGAACCTTCAACACGCGCCATTTTGCAACTGGATATCTCTGGACGGCTGCCTGGTAGTACAAACAACTCAAAGAGGTCGGCAAACACCACCTTGAAAACAGCAACAAAATGATATCTAAACAAATACTGCATGAAATATAGTTAAAACCACTCTGGCTGCAGATAAAGCCACCCAGGAGCTCAAAGATCAAGGTTATATCTGACACGGTACAGGAACCTGATTAAGAAACTTACTGCAAGTACTACTACAGTACATTCAGTGGACAATGCCAAAACATGGGTCCAGCTGTAGGTCCAAAGCACCAAGCAGTGAAGCGGAGATGGAAAGTGTCCAATAGGCTTTGCAGATTCTTACCAAGGATTCAGTGCTCTGACCCTGGTCAGAAACATAACTTAGATAAGAGGTATTCCTCTCAGGACTGTCCTTTGTTTCCTTGCGTGTCTTATGCATAGCTGCATTGCCCATGGCAACTGCAAATCAGCTTCACGTCATTAAAAGTTTAAAATAAAAAAAGTTGGAAATAAGCTAATACTAACTAGAAAAACTAATACTAATTATTGCTAAACCTAAAATCTTGCTCCTCCTTACAGTCCATTCCTGTGTCCAGCAAGGGACCGCCACACTATTCTTCCTCACTTGTCTCTTTGCTAGTCAAACATTCAGCACCTTCCATAAACAGAAAAGCCAACTAACTGCTGCTAGCCACTGGGTGCTAATGCTTCTCCTTCATTGCTAATTTGAGCCTCAGCTATTTTTACTCCCACCAGCCCAGCTATGCATGTGAATGGAGGGTCAGCCGTGTGTTTGGGACAAGGGGACAGAGTTACACAGCCAAGAGGCTCGGGATAGGACAAGGCTGAAGGCGGGAACCACTGCTATGTAATGGAACCCTATTTGCCAGCTTTGAGGGTTGCCAACTTCATCTGACAGCAATGCAGGAGGTTTTATTTACTGGAGTTACATACATAACCTTAGGAAAGAAAAGAAACAAAGTAAAAAGTGACCTCCCAGACAACAATGAGATCAGATGGAAAGACGAAGGAAACTTTTGCTTCAGTCTCCTGCTGCTCTGATATTTCTCCTGAGCGAAAGGCCTCTCTCACGTCTCAACATAAAGTCTCCCGAGCCATCAAAGAGAAACGCTGGAGCAATAAAATGATCCTCTGGGTAGCTAGCAGTGTGTGACTTCTCATTAAACGTATTTCATGTATAGAAATGTCTCATTCTGCTCTCCTCTTTAGCTCCTCCATCACAGTATCTTTGCAGTTCACTAAATAATTAGCTAGCTAGTTAAGCTAGGCTGCTCACACAATATATTTTATAAGTCAGTGCTTTCCAGATTTTTTTCTGTTTACAGAGTAAAAGATGCATTTTACTTTGATTTTATCAGGGGTAGAAAAAGAAATCTCCTATATATAAAAGAGTACTGTTACTGATATGCATCCTTCCGGCTCCGACTCACCCAGGGACTCCATTTCCCAGAACCCTCTGGGAGATCACATGACTGTAGAACCTCCTCAATCTACCAATTACCATTCTAAAATCACCTAAATACTGATATGTTCCACCTGCTCTGTTTGCCATGTGACGAGTTTAGTTTAAAAGCCCAGGCTTTAGATTAGTTTCTTTGCGAGGAATTGCTTCTCATAGTAGAGCTACTGACCATTTCCTGTTTGCTATTGTTTGCCATTTAGTGTGTTTGGCCTAATTTCTGTTTTACCGCGAGCGTCTGGCTGGTTCTATCATGTTACAACTGTATTGATAATTAACTTGAGTTAAAGTATTTATAAAGGAAATTACTCAAGCAAGAACATTTCCTCTAGATCTTTTTGAGGCTGAGTGATAGACCCTTCACGACTACCAGTGTTGTCACATGTACATGAGTACAGGTGTTATGAAAGGCATGTGGGACCAGGATAATATCAACAGAATTATTTTTAAAAATAGTGAATAAGCTACATATGTGATTGCACCAAGTTTTACACTCTCAAGAAGTGCAATTGTGATTGATTAGAGTCATTTATAGTCAGTTAATTTATACAAAAACAATTAATGTGTGACTGAACGCCTTAAATTTCATACTGGCCCAGGGTCAATTCCCATATCTTTCTATAGAAATTTACAAGAATATCTTTAATTGTTCCTTTAAGCAGTACCAAATACTGTTTGTACTGTCATGTCTAAGGGAAAGCTCAAAAAAATCTGATCTTTATTAGGGCTTGAAGAATGCCATTGGAAGTTGATTGCTTATATCTGCAAAGATCCATAAGGGGGAGTTTTCAATGATTTGCCTTGTGGATAAAACGGCAAAGACGAAACACTACTTTTGATTTTGATGTCTTTGACAATGACTGAATTATGTAAAACTTGAATAAAGAGGGTGGATTTCCCCTTTAATAAAGAGCTTTAAAATGAGGAAATGGTAAACATGATGACTTGAGTATGTGTGATGTCATGGATGTGTGTGGGGCATAAGCTGAAGACATTCAGGTTCATTTAGCTGGAGGATGAGATCAATTAACATGGCTGAAATCATGCCACACACAGCAAATTAGGACCCATGGCAGCCCAGGGAAATGCCTTCCTAAACTCCAGCTCTTTTTGTCCCCTATACAGCGCAGTAAAATGATAGTGGCTGATGAATGCCAGCCCTTTGTGCTATAGCACATTATGCTATTCTGGCCTACCAAATCATGCTAAACTATGCAATATTGCACAATGCAAGGCTTACAACACAAGGCAAGGCTAAAATTACGTACCTCTCAGCTCATGCTATGGACTCTTGTGCTAGCTGCAGCCCTGAATATTGATCATGGAGCAGCCAGATGAACCTCCCACCAAATGTATTGATCCGACTCTCATGGTCAATAATACGCAATTCATTTACCTCTTGACCCCTAGAGTGATTCTTCTCATCTCTAACAATATAAAGTGCTTCTCCTTGGGGATCTGTTAAGCCTGGTAACAGTATGCATAACAGTTTGTACGTGGGTGGCCGCTTACCAGAGGTAAATGCCCCCATTCTCCACATTAGCCATTGAAAAACTTACCACATGATCAAACAACCCATTAGACAATACACTGTTTCCCCCTAAATATTTCCCATTCAATTAACTATTCAAACGTGAGACATAAACTCAGCTTCTTCAAAAAAGCTCAAGTCTATTCCAAAACAAAGTACAAAGACCAACTAGAATGTTCCACTGAAATATTTCTTAAGAAAATAATTTCATATACTGAAACATGTCTGTAGAAGTGGGCTGACCCAGAAGAACAGTTTAAATAAACACACAGTTTTGTTTCTATCATAGTGTTAAGCCAACATGCTCGAGGCCATGAAAACCAAGACTGACAGACCTGGTTTTCTTCTGCACAGATCAATAACTACAAGGGTTTCTAATTATTTTTGTTTCACTATACACTATTAAATTCTTTGCAGCTTTGAAGTGTGATTTGAATTTAAATATAACCAGAGTTATAACACAAAAATATACCTACTACCATCATATCAACAGCTTGTAACTCTATTTTGACACCATTTAGAAATGCTAGCTGCCCCTTACATTGTGTAAACATTTGAAGATGAATGGGCCAATAGAAAAGATTCAAAATAACTTTCAGCCAAGTCCAGTCAAAATGAATACATTAACCATCACGATATATGTTGTAAACATGCCTACTTGCCTCTTACAGCAGTGCTGTAAGTCCCTAAAGCGAAACATCCTGGTTTAAGGACTAAGAAAACCCCCATCTGATGATGAAGACTACAAAAGCCTTGAGGGTGGGCTGTTTATTTACATTCCCTTAGCGATGCATGAATAATCAAATTTTATTTTCAATTAAACTTTTGGCTCCCCCGAATACGAAAACAAGAGAATCAAGATAAAAAGATTATTGTGCTATATCCATATCACAACGATGCTCTCATTTTGTCTTGTGTTATAAATTCAGTGCACCCCCTAATTTTTATTTGTTTTTCGGTCAACGAGTAACTGTGTTAAATAATCGTGATCACAACATTGACCAAAATAATTGTGATTATGATTTTTGCCATAATCAAGCAGCCCTACTTTCCCTGGCTAGCTCTCTAACTGAATGATTCCTTTAACAAAGAAAAAAGTTTGATGAACAATTGAAGCTAGTGCTACATTACTACTGCTAGCTACATCAGAGTCAGGATCTGGTGAGTGCCATAGAGATTCCCAATGATTGTGTGATGTATTTGTGTTATGCATGCTGGGTGTTTTAGTGAGAGAACACTGATGGATGACAATACCAAAACGATATAAAACTGTCAAACCAATGAGGCCGAGGGATATAACGCTGCACAACAGAATACATAACATAACTACATAACATGACAAATAACATATTAAACTGTAGTTTTTGCCCCTTTAATGAACATTAACAGTTGACGTTTTTTACTTCTTCTGTAAAACCACAGTTTCTGCGATACGGTGTTTTATAATGACCTACTAACTACCTTCAAAATGGGTCTCTAGTTAGAGATGCCATATAACCAAATTACTTCCATTAATTTCATCCTATTACTCATTTCTCCATCAGTCCTTCTCTGTGAGATCATCCTTAAGCGGGACATCATCAAATTATGAGAGTCATATTACCATCAGTTATAGGCTAGCATGTGCGCACAGTAAACAGATGTGCTCTAATCACAACTCCACGGCAAGCACCTTCAGAATCACCAATCTCTCATGTTACTCCGCCCCTTACAAATGACCACGCCTCAACACTGGGCTAACCACCACCTTATCCTGAGAGGGGATTTTGTTTTAATTTCCCCCGCACTGCAACCAAACTGCAGGGTATAATCTTTTGCTAGGAGCAGACAACAAACGCCTTTAATCTGTAGTAAACCATATGGTCAGAGATAGAGGGAGCAGGCACTGAAAAAAAAAAAGACGCTCTCTCCTGCTGTGGTGGGAATGCATCTGTGCTACTGATGACAAATTACTGGATGGCATTCATTAAACATCAGCAGATCTGTGTATTATAAAGAAATGCATCTAGTTATCAAATGAAGATATCCTGCGCAATATGGACAAAATATTCCATCCATGTTGCAACACATAAAGGTAGCAATATACACTCTAGTATGTCTTTCCATTACTGAAATATGCCTTCAACAACCACGAGTCACATAAAATGGTAATAATGGACTGGATTTTTAAGACTCATATAACAACAAGTAAAGCATATACATTATCTGGCAATCCTTAAAATTATGATGTACTCTAACCTTAAAAGAGAAGGTGTAGCACTTAAAGTTGCCTGTTTTGTGTTTATCCAGCACAAGAACATAGAGTTAGGCCTAGCTTTCTAGAAAACAGTTCAGTACATTTCTTCATAGTATTAAACTACAATGTCTATTTTACTTGCTTGGTCAGAGAACAAAAACAAAGAATGGCACATTAAACAACAGATATAAAATGGACTACAAAGGCACTGCATGGTCCATAAAACCTGTGGACCTCAGGAGGAAAATATGAAATGCAAAAAAAATGCAGGCTATGGCCACTAACAGTGCCTACTGTGATGAAGACTAGAACAGAAAAAAGAATTTGCTATGGCTTTTTTAAATTGCAGCATCAGTGGGGATCCTCGATTCGTCATTAGGCTAAGCGTGTATCTGCAGAAGGGTATGTGGGCTACATATTTGACACAACCTTGCTCATTTCAACTACACATGTAGTCCTTAACTCTCTCTGTAACACTCCAAAGAGTGACTGGTGCCATCCTTGACATCTCTCACAGCTACGAAAGTGTATAGAGAAAAGTCTGAGGCTGTGTTTCCATAGCAACTCAGACGGCTGTACTGGATGCCTATATTACAGAGCTTTGATTTTTTCTCCTCTGTCTTCAGCATTTCATCTGGAATAGCTCAGTGGCATGCTGCGTAGTGGAAGTATATGAACTACGCAGGAGCACACAGCAAAACGCATTTGAAGTAGTGAAAATGCAATCCTGTGAGACTGAGATGTTAAAAGCTTAGGCATTCTTTAATCACTGAGGCATTGCTCTGCTAGCAAAAAGGATCTGGGTAGCTTTCTGAAGCCTGTAAAAAGACCCGAGTCTCATACCAAGATCTCTAAATATAATGAATACACACCAGACAGCACTAATTAATCTATTTGCAGATTACAGATTACTCTAATATAGCCCAGTTCAGGCCTTTAAACAATGTGGACATTAAATACCAGGAGAAAACATATTCCATTTTCTATAAAATGCATAACAGTGACTGCATAAATACACCACAGTCCAGCGCATAACAGGGATGAATGTGTAGTTATTCCAACAGCTGGGTTATCAGATGGCCAGGCTAGCCAGTGGCCAGATGTGGAGGATTTGGGGTCAATTTGGTTTAGTAGCTAAAACCAGCAAACAAGCATGTGCCTCCAAAAGTCCTCTTTTATAGTACAGCATCCTACTGAGCCACAAGCCAACCGGACACTCCTACCAGGCCAGATGATGTGTTTTTTTCTGAGTGAATCTGAGTTTGAGTGGTGGCAGGCTCCTGACTGCCAAACCCACATGTGGGTAAACACAGCCAGCAGGGCTGCACAGTGTATCGTTTGTTATACTACAGTGAGTAATCATTTCAACATAATGAGAAAATTGAAAAATGAATGGGGGAAACTGCACTGAAATGTAAGACTACGTCACCTCGGCCTCTTTCAAGTGCCTTTCATTTACTGTCTTTCATGAAAAACTAGGGGCGCACTGACAGGGCAATCATGGAGAAACAGATATTTTATGCACATATCTGCCAATGCTGATACATAAACATCTGAAAAGTTTAATTCCAATGCTGTATATCCATTTGTAACAATTTTGGACATAACAAGTTGTAGATAAGGATAACAGCTGACATATAAATTATATTAAACACATTTTTATTTTTCTAATAAAGTTGTTATTAATCATAATATAGCTTTGATATTTCTTAAACAAAATCCTTCATTTACAAAATGTAAAAACTGGGAATTCACCCACGTGGTTTAGCATTAAAAAGACATACAACATTTGAAAATAAAATGCAGACATTTTATCACAGTAATCCAGCATCACCTAAACATTCTGCTATTCTGAGGTTAAATAAATAGGTCATCAAATATTGGTTTGAAATATTCTATTCAAATCTAAACATCTGTACAATGCCAATATTTTTAAAGCAATATCTGTCCATATTGATTCCAGTATCACTGTGCATCCCTATGGAAAAAAACACTGCTATTGTCAATCTACGAGAGTAAAGCGGGAGGGAAGAGGGGGGAAGGTCTCTACACACCCATGCACAAATGACAGGGCTTTTTTTCCTGAAGCTGCTTATAAATTCTAGGGGTTAAATTGAATAGAGATTGTCATTTTGGGGGGCTTATTCTGTTAAAGCCCTGGTACAGCAGATATTAAATCATTAAATAATTCAATATTTAAAAGTCTCTTGAATAATACAAATTATTTAACAACAACAGCACATACAATATCAAAATCTATTCTTGATCTTAGAGTAAAAAATCAGATCAAACCTGAAAATGTGTATCGTTACACCCCTATTTGTGAATCACTATGACGATAACAGCCTTTGCTATATTAATATCACAGAAGTCTGTGATATACAAATAAGGCTCTAACCAATCACTGAATGTTTTATTGTGTGCTGTGACCATCCTGACCAATCACAGATGTTCTCTGGGTGTTTTGATGAAGGATAATAATTTTAGTCAAAAAAACTCTACGTCAAACTACGTCACACCAACAAGATACGTTTCTAGCAATGCAATCACAACATTGTATTTCGGACAGTTCGAGTCAGTCAGGTATTTGAGGCTGAAGCAAAAAGAGTCTCATTATTGCTATAAAACATTTAAATGGCTAAGCACTTAAACAGTTTTCATCATCAAATGTGTGAGCTTCCACACTATCCAGCTTCTCATGCAAAATTCATGGTGGGTCTGGAGTAGTCCAGAAATACTGCGCTTCCTTACAAAGAGCATGCAGATGGAACAGAACACTGCCTACCTGCTTTGAATCTTTCTACATGCCTTTATCCCAGCATGTATATGCTTTACTAATGGATCACAAGGAAGACAGCTGTATATCATTACCATCATCAATCTTATATCACAATAATTTCTTCCCAGTTTTTTTTATTTTTTACACTGTTTAAAAATGCTAGCTGTCCTTTACATTATGTAAATACTGCATAATGAATGGACCAATAGAAATGGTCCAAAATAAGTTGAGATCACTACATTAACATACACTTAAGCATGTTTTTTCCTTCTCGTATAAAGTTACCAATCTTGGAGATAAAAGATTTGGTTAGCCTTCGACAGCATGGACAATATGATCATGTTGAAAAGACCAAGAAGACTCAAAATTTTAATGCACAATGTGCTCACAGCTTCTCTTACTCACGATATGGTACGTGATGTGTTGCGTGTTATCTAATATGTGCATACAGAGGAAGCCAAAGTAGAATAGGCTTAAAAATTAAGCTGTCTGTCTGGCTCTTCTCATCTGCACTAACAACTGATGGAAAAGTGCTAGTGAAATGGGACCTATTTTCAGCTCTTTTATCCTCTCAAAGGCCACCCAGCAAATATGCCTTCAAATTATGCTCAAATTTAATACACATAATGTACTGTACATTAACAGCAAAAGCCTCAGACACCCAACAGGCCCACAGAGAGTATTATATACTCAAGCTTTTCGATGCACAAATAAAAACTGGATGTAAACATATTACAGTAACAACTATGGATATAGATATTAGAAATAATTTTGAGAAACACAGATGCTGAATGGAGAAAATATTGACATTTCCAAAAAGGGGCACCACCCTTTAAAATAAACATTAAAACATATCACGTTCTTAGGATATCATGTTTTTATTTGATTCATTATGGGTTTATTATTCTTAATACTGTACTGTGCTTACCATTTCTTTAATGTGGGACATTGGGCCTAAATGTCTGTAATATCTGGCTAGTAACCAGAGTTTCTAAATGACAAGTAAAGCAGGAAAGAGACAGGAATGGACCAATGAAGTGATATAAGAACATTCAGTGATATAAGAAAAGTAACGAAGTAATCAAGTTATCACAGAAAAAAGTGGGAGAGTGTAATTAGTAAAATTGCATTCTGATACAACTGCAGCAGAATATGGCTACTGTTGTCATAACCACCAAGCAAAAGTACAGCAGTGCTAAAACTGTTCTCTCGATCTTGCTTTTTAATTTCACGACTCATTGATTAGATGACAGAGGAAAAAACTTTGCAAAGTAGCTGTCTACTGTGTGGAAGTGTAAAATCAGTGAAAAGACAGCCAGTACTTCACCCAGTATATTTTGTAAATTCATCTGACTGTGTCCTGCCCTCTTCTTTCACTGAAGTTAGTAACATCCTAATAAACCTTTTGTCATCCCCATGTACTACATTCATTATTAGCAGTTGCACCAAACTCAATTTCCAATCTTCAGCTACAGCACCTTCAAAGGAACACCCCCACCAGATGCACACTGAAAGTTTACTTACTCTCACAAAAGTTTTCTACATAATAGAACATGTAGCAGCTAACTCGGTCTTACTGTGGCAAGTTCACCAAATAATATATATGAAGTGTTTCTCATCTGACCTACGTTAGCCTAGCACATTATTAAGCCACGCTATTAGCTGCTGTGCCCATTTGAGTCACAGTTATGTGCTGCTTGTCAAGTATTGCTTACATACTGAAGACAGCATACAGGTCTGAAGGACAGTAAAATGCTGAGAGGGGTATCTGAAAAAGTTAAAAGCAGTGAAAAGCATGTGAGTTTGGCTGGTTAGGTACACTGTTAGAAATAAAGGTTCTGTGCAGGTACATTTTCGGTTCATCAAGGTACCAAAAATGAAAATGTTCCCTCAAAGGTACAACAGTGGGTTTAAGGTCCAATTGTGAACCTTAAATAAGTTTTTTCCCAGGTGACAAGTACATATTTTTATCTCTTCATAACCTATTAGACTTTTATTCAAAATTACCTTATATTTCTGATAAAGTAATCTTTCCAAATAACATTTTTCCAAAACAGCCATTCTTAAAATACCAATTCTCTGTATTTCTAGTAAAATGTATGACTCGTGTCATTGGCTCAAATTTTGGTGAGGAATGTCTTTGTCAAAGATGGCAGCATCCAAAACATGTACTTCAGGACAGACATGCACCACTGAGCAAATCCTATTCAAATGAATAGATGCTAATGCTAGGTCCTACACTACCACCAGAAGTTGGGTGTGGCGGGCAGTGTGTGAGGATTTTATGATTACTGAAAGCATACAGAGTATTTGGAAGCCATGTTTCAAGCTCTTTGGCTTAATAGCCTGAAAGTGTACAGGAAGTTTGGTGGTTTTAGCTTTAAAGCCAAAGAGCACTGAATAGGACCTAAGGAACGGGGCACCTAAAGGAACAGGGGCATATTGTGGGCAATTTGTGTGAAATCATTCCGTTCTGTAAGGAAAATATGTTGAATATGGGTTAATGTCTCTTCTGCACACCACAGTATCATTAAACTACACTTTACCTTTAGCCTCACTGCTATAAAATAAATTGGTGTTACATAATCAATTACTTGGCCCAGTGAAATGCCCTTTCAACAGTGCATCTACTGTTTGGCGGTGCCCCAGATTAGAACAAGTAAATCATTTTTACAGCTCTGTCTTCAACTGTTGGTGATCATCGCTTGTTTAAAAGCCTGTTATCTATGTAATAATCAGCTTAGAAAATAACTGACAACTACGGTAGTAGTGCGTGAAGCAGCATTAGGCCTATAGAGTAGCATATGTAGTATGTTACTGATACTAACTCCAAGAAAAAAAAACCTTTGTATATCAGTACTCGGCAAATAAATATTCTGATTCTAATAGACTCCATACAAAAAGAAAGAGATGGGCATATGTGAGATACATTTTAAATATGTATTTAATATGTTTTTCAAACACCAAAGTACAGTAGGAAAATATTAGTTTTTGGCCCTTTTCATACATTTCCAAACATATATTATAAGCAGGGAAACGTATATATCAGCAGGGAACATATCATCGCTGTCAAAACAAAACCTTGTACACTGTTAGAAATAAATGTTCTGTGCAGGTACGTATTTTGTTCATCAAGGTACAAATAATGTAAATGTACCCTCAAAGGTACAACAGTGGTTTTAAGGTCCAATTGTGAACCTTAAATACGTTTTTCCAGGTAAAAAGTACATATTTGTACCTTTTCACAACCTAATGTTTTAAAACAGAACAATAAAATAAAAAGCCTGGAGACGAGACGGGGTGTGTGGAGTCAATACTACTTAGAATATATTTCAATGGCTTATGGTACAATTATGTTCCCTGACTGAAGGTACTGAGATGTACCCTTGAGGGCCCCCCCCCAGTGACAAGAGTGATACTGCCCCAGTGACAGTTTCATACCTTTATTTCTGAGAGTGTATTTCCAAAAAAAATAAATATATCCTTACAGGAGCAGAACAAAATGTTCTTAACTTTCCATGTAAGTTAAAATACAAAATTTCATTCTATGTAATTTTGGAGTATTTCTATTGGTTCATACATCAAGAAATTCTGACACAGTGTAACAAAAAAATGGAGGTTTTGTCCTGACAGTGATGATATAGACAAAGTAAAGTCAAGATTATGACCACTCATGTGTTGGCACTGAATATTCATGCATATATTCAGTGGGATGGTTTGCTTTTTCTCCCACAGACTAAAAAAGCAAGACACATGAGACACAAACCCTGACTAATCAGCAATTTCATAGTTATGACAAACACTTCCATAAATACATGCAAAACCACTAGTCCATGACAAGAACAGCAACCATGCCGCAACATCTACAGGCTCTCCCTCAAGAAAAATTCATAGACAAGTGTAATGGAATATTTCTTCATATATGGCAATGGCAAAGAATAAGCTGAGCCTGGGAGGCGAGACAATTTCTTAAAGCTTTATAATCTCCTTGGAAACAGAACAGAGGTGAGAGTTCTTATGGGAGTGACTGTTAATGTGGTATATTTCAGTACGCAAACATTTCTTCACTGGTCTGTCCCTCATGATACAAGCGCTTTCTTAAACAAACCAACAAACCCTTCATCGATCATCAGGAGACAGGCTTACACTATTAGCATTAGCAAGCGCTAAAGCTTGGCTGAGATATGCCCTTGATCTCAGTTCCCTGCACACGCTACCCGGCGGATTCTCAAATAAAACAGTCGCATAGCAGCAAATGTACTGCACACGTGCACTGAGCTGCAGCAGCATCACAGTAAACACGCAGTCTTTTCAACAAAACCAAGCAGGAAATTCTTTTAGACATAACGTTAGGAGAAGGTTAATGAGGGAGGATGAGATGTAGACGCAGGGAGAATGCTGAATGCTGTGGACTGAGGTTCTGGAAGTGTACGTTTCAATGCAGTGTGGGCGGCGGGGAATAATGTGACAATACTGAAACATAGAAGCAGGTGTTATATAAAGGAATGCTTGAAAAGAGTGAACGTCAACACAGTACAAACATTGCATGATAGGCGATGGAGTTAGGGAGAGAAGAAGAGAGAGAAGGGGGTAGACAGGGCAGCCCTTTAACTGCCTGAACACGCATGGTCATATCTGTTGCTGCAGTTGTGGACATGGCACCAAAAATTAAGGATTATAAAGAGGCAAATTCAATTCATTTTATTTAGTTTTACTTATATAGGTCATTTCACAGTTACTGCCCCAAAGCAGCTTTACAGAAATCAGTTATTGAGCAAACTGAGGGTGACAATGGCAAGAGCCTCTTGGACACAATGGCAAGACATAAACCTGTCCAGGTAGGTGGCTTCTAACAGAGTCTGCAGATTCATGAAGCAGATTCAACGTATACCTCTATCTCATAGGGCTTTTGCAGTAACTGTCCCAAAGAAGCTTTTTATAAACTTATAATGAGCATGCGGAGGGAGACGGTGTCAAGAGAAATTTAGAAGAACCTTGAGAGCAGCCAAGACTCAAAAGCGAAGCTGATCCTCCACCAGATAGCAGAATTGAGATAAATGAGGTGTACTCAGATTAGAGAGAAGAAAGATCTGTGATATAAGAAGTCTATATATAGGTGTCTATGATACATTGTCAGAAACAGATCTAGTAGAGAACCAATTGTGTGAAATATGTACAGAGTTACTATGGTAGGTAAGGACATGGCAGGTTGTGTACAGGTTAGCAGTTTACATAGGGACTGATAGAAGCTAAATAAAGATACTAGCAGGGGTTCAGGCTGGAAGTGATGATTGGTGATTGTTTAAGAAGTGATGACTGATTGAGGAAATGGCTGGTGGGATGGTGAGGGAGGGTATGGAAGAGGGTAGTGGCGGGAGGGGGTTCATATGGGAGCGCCTTGGCCCTTGACGATGGCTGGATGGCATGGAACGAAGCCGGGTTTTTTTATCGTCGCGTACCTTGCGCCTGCGCTCGGCCCTCTCTCGAGAACGCCTCCTCCTCTCTCGCGCTTTCTCCAGTGCCTTCAGGTCGGGCAGCTGCTGCTGCTCCATCTCCACACGCGCCTTTTTGATGTGTGCCGCCGCGTGCGCCATGACGACGGCTCAAACAACGCTCACGTTCAAAAGTGAAAGGACGAGAGAAGCAGGTGAGATTTCTTTACCCGCAAGAGAGGAGTAGCACCTGATCCACTGCTCCAGCAGAACCGCAGAGACAGAGAGAGAGAGAGAGGGAGAGGGAGAGAGAGAGGGAGAGAGAGAGAGAGAGAGAGAGAAAGAGAGAGATGTGGTCCTCCCACAGCAGCTCTCTCTGAATAGCCAGCCTCCCCTCTGCAAACTACATCTAAGGTAGGTGATGGAGAGCATTTGTGTGTGGTAGAGAGAGAGCACGACAAAGAGAGAGAGCGAGAGAGAGAGAGAGAGAGAGAGAGAGAGAGGGAGGGAGGGAGAGAGAGGGAGAGAGAGACCCTGAAAGGAGGAGGGAGGGGTATGGGAATGGCATAAGCTTTAAATCAGCAAAAGTTAAGCAGTGAGAGTGAGAGACATAGAGAGAGCAGACAAGAGAGAGAGAACTATATATATATATATATATATATAGAGAGAGAGAGAGAGAGAGAGAGAGAGAGAGAAAGAAACAGAGAGCGAGCAAGCGCGTGAGAGCAAGAGGGAGAGACAGAGGGACAGACCCCTCCCTCTACCACAAGCCACTGTTAGTCGCTTTAGCACTCAGTTGTGTCATTACCAATCATCAGAAACAGCACGCGACTGTTCCACCAATCACGTTTATTCGGAGCTCCTAATAGGGGAACACACAGGCGTCAGCATCCGAACTGTACCCACTCACTGTCAGGACAGACAAACGGGTGCAGCCATGCGTGCAGAACACAGAGGGGGAAATAAAAGATTAAAGGCACCTCCCGATCCCCCTCCTCATCCACCGACTCCCTCCATCCCCCTCTCACACCCATCACTGGGAGAGAATGGTGCGGTCCGCAAACGCTAGTTGTGATTTCACAGCTCTCAGTACAGTTCGTGACACAGTCCTCTTCTGCTGTCCTGCTTTCTTCCTCCTTCATCTTTTTTCCTGTGTTTGTTAGCCCTCATTTGTAAGAAAGCAGTCTAAACGCAGAAGATGAAATACACAATGGAAATGAGTTGTGATGTAAAATGTATGTATTTTTGTTTACATTGTGAAAGAAATCTACATATTCTTCAGTGACGTCACTGTAGAGAAGCTGATGACCACCAACTAGCCAACTTTACTACAGTCAATTCAATAAAACTGCCCACCTACTACCATAATAAAAGACTTTTTTTATATATTAACCACAGCACACACTGCTTACCTTCATTTATCTGGCTTGCATTAGTTACTATAACAACTGATTAGCACACCACGGCAGATAAGAGCTAATTAATGACAGTCCTAATTTTTCCAGCACTACGAATAAACGTCTGGGGATGTTTGTTTTCTTTACCATGTTCAAATACTACTACTCGCCAGCTAGGTAAGTAGCCTATAAGAACTATCACAGCTCAGCTGTTCTCACCATCAGGAGAAACAGTAGAGCAAGCTTATGCTGTGTTTATACATTGGAGCATGTCAACGTCATGCTGCTGGTGATAGCATCCGTGAAAATTTTAGCATCTAAAGACAGCTTTGTCAGGATCTTTTATTTATTTAAGGTGGAAAAAGACATGAGGATACAAGAACATAGCACACTTGGCTATGGCATTACACTATTTTTTATGGTCATGTATCTCAGTGGGCCTGGCTTTGAAGTGGGATGGCCTAGGCCTCCTCAGGCCCCTCCATAGCTACACTCCTGCTATCTATTTGTGCTGGAAAATGTATTTGTAATAAAATGATCAAAATGCAATAGAAGAGCAGAATGTTTTCTAATAATAGCAATTTTGGTAAGTGTCCATTTAAAGTCATTTGTTTAGAGAGTGTCGCAGCGTTCCTCTGTGGTGGCATTTAGATCTGGACGGTTTATCTGTCAAAGAATGTGTGTTCGTGAGCATGTGTGTGTGTGTGTGTGTGTGTGTGTGTGTGTGTGTGTGTGCGTATATGTGTGTTTCAATTCATCAGTGAAGAACATGCTGTCTTTTTGTCTGCCAAAAGGTCCAGCTGCACTTACTACTGATAGGCATCAGAACACACATCAAAAATGTAGTGTAATTCTGTTCATTGTGATAATTCACCAATGTTAGTGCCATTTAAACAAACACAGCCATGCTCCATTACCCTCTTCACAGAAAACTACATTACCCACAATGCAGTACACCTTGCTAATCCTTTCTCCATGATCCAGAGCCAAAATAAAAAAATCCACTTACTGCATGTTGAGTAAGACACACCCAAGTCTTTGTTTACCAGTAAATACACTCAGACAGCAGAGACAACAGACAATTTTTCCAGTCCAGTTTGAAATACAATGAAAATAAATTCACAAATACTGTCACTGTTTCCCAAATATATGGAGGTTCAGCAAAATAAAAGCACCAACAGTGAGACACTCCTTATATCACAGGTGCAAAAACAAGCACAGTTCAGACTGCAAGCTTCAGCACATCAGTTTGTTCAGTTATGGCGCCATCTGCTGCCTGTCTGCAATACTCACATGAAACAGTAAACAGCATGAACATGACAGCCTGTACTTCTGCTTTCAGAAGTTGTACAGAGTGGCTCTAAAAGCAAATGAATACCAATTTGACCATTATTAACCCATTCATGTCCAACAACAATTGTTAAAGATTAGGAAAAATGTCACAGAATCTGTTGTGATTGAAGTAAAATGAGGAAATTCTATATAGTTTGACCTTAGATGATTCCCTAACAGTATTCATTTAAATTTAGTTGATTGTATGTAATTTTACATACTATTTCTCACAATCAAATTTGGAATTTCTATTGTTTTGTTAAAAATCAGTAACCCCATGAGATCAAAAAACTGAATTAAATCTGATAAATGAAGTGATTAAGAAATACAGCATACAGAATAATACTGCACAGTCTTATGAGACAGAAAACTGTGCGCAGCTACATATAGATCTTGAGGAATGTCCACCTTACTCAGATCCAACACAGCTGTGTGACACATTACAGCTAAACACAGCACTACAGCCGAAACAGACGAAGACAAAAAAGTCCGGCACACAGCTACATGCCATCTGAGTGTGAAGTTGTCATGAAATTCAAAAGCAACATCAAATACACGCAGTTGCGTTTAGACCCATTTAGCTCATACATACAATCACATTCAGCCAGTGAATCAACAGTGAAACAGAGTGAATGTAAACTATGTATAGTCACAGAGAGAACATACAGGCTTATCATGTATCATGCATTTTACATACATGATACGATGATGATGGAATCACTCATTAGTATCAGCAAATGGTTGTTTAAAAATTTTTATCAGCAACATACAGATCATTAGATCTGAAAGATATTTCTAACCGATATTGGGTGGCATAGATTTTACTGTAATGCAAATCCAGGTGGATAAAGTCCCTATTTCAATGTTTATAAAATGTCCATATATCAGCATCAGCATGAACAGATAAGAGAAAAAAAATGATTTTGGAATTGGCCTAGAATTCCTCTATCAGTGCACCCCTAGTATTTTCCTTTCTTTCTATTTCTTTTTTACATCAGGATGGATCACTCTGGCTCCCTAATCTCAAAATCCTGGCTGAGAGAGAAAGACAGAGAGAGAGAGAGAAAGAGAACAGATGGCTTTCTTTTTTTTGACTCTGCTGGCATGTATTGAAATCGTGGCAGCAATACTGCCTGATTCAGTGAGCCAAGCGAAGGAAAGATGGCAGGGAAGAAGAAGTCAGAGAGAAGGCAAACTCCTATCTATCTATAAGCATGCAAAAATACAATGCAACACTTATTTCAACACATGCAGGTAAGACATCAGGCTGGTACCCTGAAGGAGGACATTGTGTGATCAGCAATAAGGGGTTTAGTTTAGATCAGTTTGAGGTGCTTGTTCCCCCAATCCCCTTCTGTCACACATGCAGGCCCAGCGTCAGGGGGTCATTTAGTGGGGCACCAACCAATCTTCATGCTCTTTTTAGTACCTCATGCTTCTAATAGTGGCAGGCAAAAAAGCATACACACACACACACACACACACACACACACACACACACACATATATCTCTCTATGTACATATGTTGGTTTTCATGACACAACAAAAACAGTTCATATAAAATGGTATGTTTTTGCAGCTTTAGTTCTGTATATGGACAGTATGGAAAGGGAAGTGATGAGTATGTTTAAAAAATTGTTTACATACAACAGAAACTTCTATTTTCATGAATAAGCTCAAGTTATAGGTGTAAAATTGCATAACTGCACTGACCACAGTCTCCATCCTTAACAATAACTACAATGTATTACATGGACAAGTTCTAATAACATCAGTCCTGAAGTGCAGTTCCACACTCATTCACTAGCTGACGTTAAATAAGTACAGAAATCTATCCATCTATGCTTTATGCATAGTGACTCTTCTGACTGTCACCCATGAGATGCATGTTTGTCAGAGAATAAACAGTAATTTACCAGTTCACAGAGACAGAAGTTTGAGTCAAGAAGATCAGGAGCATTTTAGTCTTTGCCTCTGAGTGTAAAGGAGGCAACAGGATATGTGTGTGTGTGTGTGTGTGTGTGTGTGTGTGTGTGTGTGTGTGTGTGTGTGTCTGTGTCACTATGTGAGGAAAGGGCGACAGGGGTGACTCATGGATTACACCGGTGATGCCATCTGTCTGACCACACACACACAAAGAGGAACTATCCATCTACCTGGCACACAGCCCAAAAAGAAATACAGCCACTAAAGATTAAAATACTAAACTTCACTCTCACATTTCACTTCAGACGATATTTTGATATGAACTGTTACCATGATAACCAGGATGTACTAGTAAAATGAGAAATTTGTTTTCATAAAACAGATTGTGGTTCTAAAACCTGATGAAAGAGTATTCAAAGATAACTTAGTAAAGACTAGGTGAACAGATGTCTTCCAAGGATATAAGTAAATGATCTACTACCGTCATCATATCTTCAACAGTATAACGCTGATTTGACTCGCAGCTGTGCACATACACCATACTGTAGCATGCTCCTTCTCTTCCTGACAAAAGGACAATTTTCTATTGTCCATTTCAAAATTGTAACCCTTTTCATTCCAACCAAAACAAAACACTGAAATGAAAGTAGAACTGCAACATGTGTGGAGTTTTAATACCATAAGCATGATGATTCTCTTACTCACAAAAAAAAAAAAAATTACAGACATGCTCTTCATTAGCTCCTAGAAATCATTAGAACCTGAGGGTTCTCCACTTGTGAATATAAATAATAAACATAACACTCTTTTCCAACTGCATCACAAGAATTAGCCTACATTGGTGTCCCTGACCAGCAGGAAAGCATTTCAGATCCCAGCTACTGAATGTATGGAAATGTATGGAGATGTATTCACTAGAATCTGTGTACAGTGCTGTGATCCAGTGGGTGCATGTGATGTAACACATTAACATGAAGCAGTGAGTCCAGCACACATAACCACATACAAGGGTTGCACAATATATTGTTTGGTAACTGTTATCACATTACTGGTGTGAACTTTGCAGACGGTCGCAATATGCATATGAGCCCTCTAACCAAATACAATGTGTTCTACTCTGAGCTATAATCAGTCTGACCAATCACAAATGCTCCACATGAGTTTCTGCTATGAATCAAGGCATTAAGTAATTAGGAAACATAAATTATTTTGAACAAAACAATGCAGGCCAGACTTCCTCCATATCACATTACTGATTCCCCCAGATATGTTTAATTAATACAGTATAAGGCATATCACAACTGCAATATGTAGCAAAACAATCACAGTATAGTAGGACACTGCCATGAACTCCGCATCAGACTCACTCAAGGTACCGTGTTATGCTAGCTATCAAAAGGTTGGCACAGGTTAAATTCAGGAACAATGAAATCTGTTCAGATTGGCACCAGGTAGTAGAATTTCAGCTATTTTAAGAACAGCATGTGCTGCTTTTTTTCACATGTATTCTCCTTGTTTCCTGTTTGCAGCTTTGGGTTCCCATGGTAACAAGTCATTTCCAACAAAGCCCAGGCGTTGCCAAAGGAGACAACTGGCCCCAAGTGCATTTTATCCTGGCTGTGACTCAGGCATCCTAGAGCTATAGGATAAGAGCCGAACACTGCATGGCTTGTACAATACACATAGAAAAAAACAGAAGCACATACATCACTATTTCCAGACCTGCCAACCTTGGGGAAAAATTGCATAGCACAATAGTGTAACAGTGTAAAAAAAAAAAGGTCCCCACTAGTCGCCATGTCAAGTTTGGTTATTCAACAGGGTCTGCTGCTCTCTCTCTCCCCCTGACAGTGTCCTCCTCATCTGATATCAGGTTTATTTTTACGGTAAGGCAGGCAGGCAGGCAGGCAGGCACGCACGCACACACACACACACACTGGTAACTTTCTAGGTAATGTCTAGGCATGTGCACTCCCCCCCCCACCTCACCACCCGCCATGATCTGCTCATTATGGTTACGGGTTTGGCTGCAATAATACTTATAAATACAGCACTGTGAAAAGTTATGTGTAACAAGCTGCAACACACTGACAAGATAACTTAACATTACTTTGCCAACTTAAATGTCTGGCGAACAAGCAAGTTAGTTTGCAAATTATGTAACGTTAGGCTAACATTATTAACATTAAATATTTTCCCAAGGTTGGCAGGTGTGCGTTAACTCAATTCACAACTTCGACTTTTCACATCCTTTTCACTCCAGCCCATTTTCTTTTGCAAAGAAGTTAGAAGCACTGCCCAGCTTTTCGGAAGCAGCCAGACTGAGAGAACAGGGTGAACAAAACATTTCACCCACTTTAATGTCAAAATACGTACCTGCTATGAAAAATGCGTAAATGTTGGCAGGTCTGCTACTTCTAATGTGACATGTGGACACATAAAAGTGAAAAAGATGCATATTTTTCAGCATATCTGATATAAGCAGGACAGATTTTCTGCTGTCTGAACAGCAAAAATCCACATAATATCTGACTATTTTTAAAGACATTCAAGCCACATTTGTAGGTAGTTTTGAGTGTTTTTAATTTCAATTAGATTTCTGCATATGTGAACCAGTTTGACTGGTCAGATCGGATTTCATGTGGGCTTTTTTTCTGTCATTCGTGGCACAGCAATTTAAAGTCAGAAAGTAAGTCACTGGTGCATGTTCACATATTACAGCATAAACACTGAAAGCAGACATTCTAAATAGATGTTTAGGTAACATTTGTTTACTATGTATGTTGTACTTCACATTGAATTCTTCATGTAAAGATTCAAACTTAAATCCTGTCTCTGAATACTGCTGCTAAGACCTGTAGCTTGTCAGCAGTCTGTTGACCAGGTCAACCTGCACTAGTCATTTTCTGTTCATTCTGTAGTTAATAAAAAGTTAAACGCTGTTGTGAAATATAGCGTGATCTTTCTATTAGCCAGTTATTGTGATTAAGTTTGCTAAGTTTTGCCCCTACCTGGTCAGGTTACACATGTGTGCATTGTCACTACGGCAAACAGTGTGGATATGCAGCTAAATGCGACTACAGTCTCACCGTACAAGTTAGATTTGGTCACTTGCAAGTTGAAATCTAAACAGTCAGTCTAAAAAGTCAGACATAACAAACAAATCTGATTTGGTCTGCAGTATGTATGTGTCTTCATGTGAGACAGAAATAAAGACCCTGTTTACACCTGGTCAATTGTTGTGACTTGTATCTGGATTCTACCTAGATGCATTTACTCTTAGTAATCAAATTCATCATCATTTACTTTTAATGAAATTCGACTGCTATGTGGCAAATATGCAAATAATCTCATATAAAACAACCAACTGTTTGTGTTGCTCCTCGTTTTTCTGTTCTTTTGAAAGGAAAATTTGGCACAGTGCTCTTCATTACCTTACACTGGCAGTCAATTTTTACAAGAAGACGAAAAATAAGCCTCCTGTACTAGTCATTGCCATCATGAACCATGTGTGTTAAAATGCAATGCATCATAGTAAGACTGTGAAAAAACATTAAGCCAATGGTTAACCAAACTTTCACTGTACGTAAAGCTAACAAGCTCGACCAACGGCCGGCAAAGTAGGCTACCAAATTAAACTCTGAGAAGAACCTCGCCTCAGGAGATAAACCGGAAAACAGCGATGCCACTGTTGTGCCAGCAGTCAAGGTGCATTTTTACCTATAGACAGAACAGCAGTGGGAGGCTCCCACAGTGTTGGGAGGAGCTTTGGTTGTTGAATTTGGCTAGGAGAGATGGATACATTTACACCTGTATAACATGTGGCTACAATGTGTCTCAGGCCACCTTCTGAAATAGTTTGAGGGACTGGATTTAAATCTGTTTTAAATGCATCTCAGGTGCATTTCTTAATGCAATGTTATGTAGATAAGCCCTATTCAGATATAATCCTGATGCTTAAGATGCATGTACTGTGCAGGTGTACACAGGGTCAAATGTTTTGTCCAAGTATAAGCATAATCTAAGATAGCTTACCTGTTTCTTTAAATAACTTCCATATTGTTTAGGCTATGTGTGCCTTTAAAATCGACTAACATACATTTCTTAGATGTTCTTTGCAGAACACTGGCAAAAATCAAGTTTAAAGTGTGTTTTTCAACACACTTTCAACAACTCAATTAGTTTAAGTTCACATAAAATCAACCCCTGAATCAGCCCTGTGATTTTAGGGTAGGTTGAAAACCGGAAAAAAAATCCCAATCCCAAAAACATTGTGCTGCTGGTAGTGTTGGTCTAATCACTACCAAAACCAACAGCACTCCCCAGAACATAAATGACTGGTTGAACTGGACATTTGATTCAGTGAAATGGGCATTTTTTTAAGGAATAAATTTCATAAACTGAATGAAACTTCACACTATCCCCTGTTCCCACTATTCCCTGCTCTGTTGTGCAACAACATGATTATAGTCATAATTTTTCTTCAATCAAATGTTTAAAATATCAGAAGAATACCGAATCTTGAACTCAGTATTGTGAATTGAACTGAATCGTCGGCTGAGTGTATGGTTATACCTGTGTTGAATGCTTAAAACAGCAATGCAATCCAACTCCACCATCATTTCTCTTACAGTGCATTGCTAGAACAGTAATGTAAATGTGCAGAGCTTTGCTATGTGGCTGGTCTTAGGTGGCATATTCTCCTTCTATTTTCAAGTACATTGCACTGTTGTGGTACAAAAATACAAACCAAGAAGAACAAATGAATAACAGCTGGGATCACTGCACCACAAGGGAACCATCTTTGTCTGAAGGCAAATCTCAGACCACTATCACTCTCTGCCATAGAAGAAATGACTTCCTTTGTCCTTAATGACCTAAAATAATTATTGGCCATGATGAAAAGCCACAATAAGGGGCTCCATTATAATAGGGATTAAGTTAATCTGGTGACGGCATTAAGAACTGCCTCCTTGTCTTCTCCTCGCTGCTCATTTTGACTCTGATTTGTTTAATTAACGATTTTAGCCAAGGAAGGGAAGGCACACTTGGACTGGGATGAACAAGCTGGCTGAAAAAGACTTGTCGGCTAAAACCCCCACAGCGCTAATAAAGATCGTACCTCTGAGCCACAAATATAATCACTTCAATACAGTTAACGCCACCAAGAACATAGAGGAAGGTTTGTAGAGAGCTGTGAAATGCTTGCTTTTGCATAATTATCAGATGCTTTTAAATCTGTTGTTGCAGAAAGTGCTAAAGATTTCAGTTGCACTCACAAATTTCAGAGCTAATAGGAAGGAAATAAATGAATAAATATCAGGAACAGAGCAACTGCATGGAAATGAGTGTATTCAAGCAATATTCCATGCTATGCATTTTGTTTTAACCTCATAAACTATAAAGTCCTAATTTTTTTGCATATTAGTTTCTTACATATTAGTTACCAAATCATTTATTTCAGTAGTACTGAAGAAACAATACTGTGGCATGTGAAATGTAGGCAATATATCAAATACGTCTCATTATAACACTGTTGTAAGGACATTATAAGAATATATCTTGCTGTATAAAATAATGTCAGTGCAGTTGTATTTGATAAGATCATTTTATATAAGAAAGAATGTCGAGAAATACAACAAACAATCTTATAATATTCCTAGAACAATTTAATAATAAGAAATATTACTACATTGGCTATATTTAAGATGCATGTGATGCTTAAGTTTCCACAGTATAATAAGTTGCAAGATTAATAATTCAATAATAACCCTGCAGTTTAATTAAACTAATACAGCTGCTGACCAAAAGGTTGCAAGTCAATGAGCCTCTTTGCCTCTTTTAAGAAGAGTGTGAAATCCATTAATGCTCTGCAGCAAACAAGTGGCACTGGATGTTTGAAAGCAAGTAAAGAAGTGAAAGGTGGAGGAGAAAGTGCATCATGGCTACTGTAACTTCATATCTCCAACATGGTAACTTCACTGGATAAAGCAAAAAAGTTCAATGTACATTAATCTAATAAGTTTTTGTTGTTGTTTTGGATAATTTTGGACAATTTCTATTGGTCCACTCATCAGGAAACATTCACTCAATGTAGCTGGTGTTTTCAAATGGAAGCTTTACAGTTAGAAGATACAACAGCAACACAAAATGATTTGCATGTCTTCCTGTCTTACCTGGACAGTAGCTCCAGTCACCATCCCTCCACTCATGGGTTTCCCTGGCAGGGCTGACCAGGCCCAGCCCTCAGAGCAATGTCCAGATACAAAAGAATAAAGGGGTGGAAGGAAAGAGGAAGAGGGTGGACAGATCGGTAATAAGGGGAGACCATACAGTCGCCACTGCCAGTGGATTACTGGGCTGGAGGTATTAGCACACTGTGATATCTCACACACACACACACACACACACACACACACACACAGATGCTCACAGAAAAAATCGCTTAGAGGATTAAGTGGCTAGAAATAGTGAAGTCTTCTCAACTGACCCAGAATCAGGCCTTAGAAGGAGCTACACACAAACACACACAAACACACACACACGCCACACAATCACAGTGTGCTGGGGGTGTCCCTAAAATCCCCAACACAGAATTTAATATCAGATGCAATGTGTGTGTATCCATGCGTGTGTGTGTGTGCGTGCATGTGTGCATGTCTACGGGGGGTGGGGGGGGCAGTAAATCTCCTCTTAAGCCTTCTTGAGGTGAAGCAGAAGCAGTGTTACAGTCATGAGTATTACAGTTCGACACACTCCTCGAATACCAGCCCAACCTCAACCACTCTCAAACACAAACCCTTCAGCACCCACTTCCCCTCATCCCGAACAGATTAAACTCACACTAACCTGCTCATCTCATAAGATAAACCCACGCCCGTGGATTTACACGGTTTATGAGTTGCCTTAAATCTGCCTGTCACAAGCATCAAAACTCCAAATCAAAACAAGAGTTTCTGTCAGAATTGTTGACAGCAATGACATATAAAAAACACACCACGTCTGATGAAAGAGAACAAAGAAATACAGAAAGAAAGGAATGAAGAAGGAAAGAACAAGATGGATAGAAAGAAAGAAAACAAAGAGAAAGAAGGAGAACAAGAAATGAAGCAAAGCAGGAAAAAGGGGTTTATTTTGTTTCATTTTGGGTCTTGTTCTTTGCTCAATACAGCCCAAATGAGACACTTCTAAAGCTTTAGTCAACACTAAGTAAGGCTACAAAGTGCTAAACAAATCTTCAAAAAGTAAATCTGCATCACAAATTCTACAGTAAAGATAATTTCATTGGTAAACAAAAACAAACAAGCTGAGAATATTTTACGTTTTACATTAGTTTCAACCTATTTAACAACCAAACAGAGATGAACTGAACTCTTGAAAGACTTTTCAATGTTTTCTTTTCTTTTTTTACCCTAATTGAAATGTCATGAATAGGTGCCAAATGTATGATGCAAATTGACTGACTGAAAACTTGTTTAATGCTTTTTAGCCTTTAATTAGTGATGACTAAAATTCTGCTTTAGAATACAAAACACATACTAAAGCATTGGTGACTCATTAATCTCTGACTAGCTCCACTGCAATTAACTCCAGAAATAATTTGACCCTACCTAGAATCTACAGAAATAAAATGTTACGTTAATAAGATGTGAATGATTACTTCATGCTCACTAACTTCCATACCGAGGTCTTAAAAACATGTTTGTTGTATCACAACAACAGACCCCCAATTCCATAATAACACAGGTCATAATGAATTAAGCTTAATGCACAGTAAATAAACGATTAATCTAATCTGGGTTTTGCTGAACAGAGAACAAGACCTTAAATCCCCAGTAGGTGGTCTTTAAAATAAAGTTTTACAGAAAAACAACACAAGGAAGGAAAGTAGGAAAGCAAGAAAGCAAGACAAGGTTGTAGACCTCAACTGTAGTAAGAAAGAAATATTCGGTGTGTCCTGTTATGTGATAGCTCTTCACACCTGACCTGCACAATACATGCGTGTGTGTGTGTGTGTGTGTTTTCATTTTTTTCAGCTTTGAGTAAAACAGGTTTCTAAAGACCAGACTACCTTTAATCCTCTCAAAACCATCTTCACTGATAAAAGCCTTTATAAACACTGTCAACAAAAGCCCTAACCTAATATAATGGATAAGGTTCAGTCTCATGCTACAGTGAGTCACTACACTGTGCACATATGCTATCACAGACTGTGGGTTCATCAAAGTCCCTAAGAAGAGTCAATGTAACAGCACTGAAGGGCAAAGCAACGGAAATGCTACATACAAATTACATATTCAATCAGTCACTTTGCAAACTGGTCACCCAATCAATAATATAAAAGAGTGTGCGCTTTTGAAAAGAGAGTGGCCTTACACAACCTAGCAGGAGCGTGTCTGTATCCTCATAGTGTCTAATGCTGAAGTATGCATTTTCACCTTTGGGAGTAAGTGCAAAGTAACTGTTTGGTAACTTCCTGCACAAAAGTACATGATTCTGTTATTTGCCAGGTTTAGTAGGCGTATTAGAGCAGTGGTTCTCAAACCCCAGGCCATCCATATTTTGCTCTATCCATATGTGTTGGGACTGAGAATTACTGTCAAGGACAGATCTGAGAATTACTGTTGCATGAGGAAAATCACCAAACAGTGCTGGATACTGACCATCCAGGGTTAGGCACAACACTGACAAAGACAACATCAGAAAAGAACCTTGTCGACTTACAAGGTAGACTAATATTACAGGATTTTATTATAGGAAGTTGCAAACTTTCAAGGCTTATTTGTTGTGAGATTGACAAAGACTGATCAAACATTTTGGCGTGAGATGAATTTATTTCTTTGTATGCTTGCCTGAAATGGGACGATGCAAGTTCAGATGACCTTTGGCATCCCAAAAACTTCAAAACTGAGGCAGGGATGATACAGATAAGGTTACGGCCTACGTCTAAGTCTTTCATAAATAACCCTGGCAGGAATGTACACTCCGTAAGCCGTGAGACTGTCTTGAATCTTTTCATTTCTTTTAGCTCTTGCCAACGAGTAAAAGCCAGTCCGAGATTTACTCTGATCCAGTCTTTTCCTCGGTCACTCTTCCTCTTACTCGCTCTCAATCGGTGCCTCACGGGAAGGGGTAAATGTGCTCATGTTGAGTACTGCTACATGCTAAAAGAAAGTCTTACAAACCTGACATGTTTTGAATGGACTGTTTTGTTTTGTTTTCCTCTGTTAAAATTATAGAAAAAGGAATCTTACACTTTATTTTAAATCTTATCCAGGCAGAACCTACATTTTCAGAAAGGAAACTTATTATTTATTAAGTGCTTTTGAAACTTATCTTTCAAAACAATCTGAAGAATGACACAATTACAGTTAACGGATCTCCACAAATAACACTAAAACAAAAAAATCAGTTATGTTGTATAGCGACCTCAACGAGTACTGGTATACTAGCATATATACCACCCAGCACTAATCTTACTCTCAGTAACTACTAAAATTTATTCAATAACCACTTTAAATTAAGCTTTCTTCCTTATGGAAGTATAATATTAGGTCATTTTTCTGGCATTAAACACATATATATGGCAATTTTCAGCCAAAATGATGTTTTCACATGAAGTTAATGCGGTAACACCTTGTTTCATAATTTTAACTATGCAGGGACTAAGCAGGGATGAATGAATAGTGCTGAATTAACACTGAAGTAACTACCATATAATTACTCAGTCGTACTCAGTTATATATATCCTTACAGAAACTAATGATTAATGTAGTTGACTATTTACTAAACAGTAACTACTGAGTCTCACATATCTCCCAGAGAACTCCTTAATTACTAAGGCTCCTTTACAAAAACTACTAACTCAATACTAATCACATCAACATTAACTGCATTTATTTCTATTAAAGCATTTTATTTTACACTTTTTATTTTAATACATGTTTCAGAGTAAAAATGAGACTTGGCCCAATCATCATTTCATCAGGAGAGCAATTATGATGGTGGTGGGGGGCATAGCATTCTGAGGCTTCTTCACCTAAGCCACCAATTTTTTTTGTATTACTCTTTTCCCCTTTTTTTGTAAAATTCAGTCCTTAAGGACGATTCTGTATGAGAGGTCTTCTGCAGATATAATGAGTCACCACATCATTTTACAGTGAACTCAGTAAATCGTAACATACACTGAGCAAAAAGAGAAGAATTATTAATACTCCCTCAGCATGTGCCTTACAGTAGTGAGCTGACAAAGTGCATCACCTGGGACTCATTTAACTGAGCGTGTCTAACAGGAGCTAATCTGCCTGATGTGCATAAGTGATCTTGACAATGGAAGTTAACTTCATAACGTTTAGACTGCTGGAGACAACAGCCGTGACTGGGTGGTGCTTTTTGTGTGGTTGCCAAAATGCTAACTAAATGCAGGTGTTGCTTAGTAAATAATAATGCAGTGTTCACTAATTGCACCCCAACAGTTCAACTCCAACCAACTGCGGCAAGAAAAAGCATCGTGACAAATCCCTAGTGTTGCAACATGAAACAGAATAAAATAAAACAGGAATGAATTAGTGTTTATTTTATCCCAGGCCTAATCTTGGAGGGCACAGAGTCAATAAAGCTGGGTTATTACAATCAATTTAACAGGGACCACTTACAGTCTTAAAAATTCATGGTTCTAGGAAAAAACATTGGGCCTCATTCACCAATATCTTCCTAAGTTTTTTCTTTAATTTGTTCGTGAGAAAGGTAAGATAAAGTCTACATAAGATTCATGACATGTTCTTAAATTGCACAACTGTTCGTACTTTGTGCTCTTAAGTGTGCCTAGATTCTGTTCTTATCTAAGAACAAATCCCAAATAAGAAAACATGTCAGAATCTTTGTGAAAACTGCATAAGTGGGTTTCTTCTTAAGAACGGTTGGTGAATGAGGCCCATTAATTGGTACAGAACCTTTCCCTTATGTGGAAGTTCTAAAACTTCAAAACGATTCTTCACACTTATACATCTCATTTCCAAAAATGGCTCCAAAAACCATCCATTGAAACGTTCTTTAAGGGACAAAAGCGGTTATTATATGGCAACACATCAAAGAACCCTTCTTGGCAGGAGCGCAGGTGGTATAATTGAGCCCAGCGGGCTTAGACCCACCCATTTTTATTACTGGCCCTCCCAAAATAACTGCTCAAATTTACTTCCAATATTAAAATCTAATGAATAAACCGAAAGCACAAATGAAAATGTCCTTTTAACATCAAATAATCAAAATCCCAGTTTAATATCCATAACTGTCAGGTACATTCTAAAACAACATCCGGCTACAGTTTTCAGTGCTAAATCAAGTAGCATCTGCTATGAAAAAAATGAGTGATCTTGTCAGCATTCCATGTGGGGAGGACCGTTAAAAGAATTTTAGGATGGAAAGTGTGCGAACACCATTTGTTTTAAGCAAGAAAGTAGGTGAGCGCACCATATAGTATAGACAAATACAATCTGAATATATCACCAGCTCATTAACAGCGAAGGCATAAATGGCAGAAATCACCAGCATATTAAGGTTATGTCGGCCATTGTTCCTCCTGTGTGCAAAACAAGAGATATGAGTACATCTATTACGAGTTATTTCTATTAAGATTATTATGAATTTTATGTGTTGTGTTGGACGAGTAGGTTGTCTCCTACTGCAGTTTCTTCTTAGCAAATGCCTTGGTGGTCGTGGTTATACGTTATTTTTTGTAGTCTATATTCCCCCATCCACGGATGTGAAATTCAAGATTTGGTCTGCCCACCAAGCTGATCCAAAAGCGGCAGCCCTGGTGCTGCTAGAGTTTGGCATCGTTATATTTAACAGCACAGATTTGCTTGTAGTCACATGTCTGGTTCAGCAGGGTGTTCCAACTATGCTGAGGGACAATGTGTCAAGATCAGGGAAGATCTATCAAATGCTCCTGTCCTCAGACACTGACATTTGTGACAATGATTTCCACATTGAAAAAGGAATAATGAAAGGAGATGTCAGTGAGTGAGAGAGACAGATTATATGGAAATGTATCAAAGTTCAGTACATCTTTCACTTGAGTGCAAAGAAACACTATAATCATTATTACCAATTTGTAAAGGTACAACATTAAATTTTGACTCACTGGTAATTACTCCTTGCCAAAAACAAAAAAAAAGCTAATTGTGTTGCTTTCTTTTCTAAAGTCAAGTGCTTTTTCCTTGATGCTCTCCAGGGGGCACATGTATTGACAAGCCTTCATAAGAAAACTCGCTAAGGCTTTTGTGCCGTCTCCATTCCAAAGGTTAGTCAGATCACCAAAAGCTTTCATCCCTGCAAATTAGCATCAGCCAGGTTTTCATCAATATTTACACTCACTGTAGTGACGTTCGCCCAAGTGGCTCAAGTCCATTTCCCATTCCAGTTGTCAGACACAAGTAGCGCCCCACGGGTTCCCCAACCTAAATGAATAATGTATCAATCTATGAGTGGGGGGTAGCAGATAGGCATATTATTCAAGATAGCCCGGGGCTAGGCAAAGGAGGGGAGAGGCAAGGCAGGGCTCATTAGGGCTGGATTTCATTTCCATATTTTCAATTTTGTTTTCAATTCTGGCAATTCTCTTCAATCCCTGCTTCAGACAAGGCGAGCAGATCATAGAAAAACAGAAGAATCACATCCTCCAGCCAAATACATGGAGAAAATGTTATGGGACCATATAAAGATGTCCTTCAGCATTTTAAATTGACAGCTGAAGTCAAAGGTCAAGTGACTAAGACGGCAGTTCGGCAGAGCCATTTGATCAAATATTCACGCTACTAGGAAACTCTGACACAACAGAGCCCAGAAATGTCAAGGAGGAAAAGCTTCTGTGGTGTGTTTTGAGAAAATTTCATTAAAGCGATGTGGCAAAGTTGAACCCAAGTGGACCGGACTGTGGAGTCATTGTGTGGGCTGAAGAAAACAATGCGAGAAGACAGTGCAGGGCCTAAAGAAGTGGAAAAGGCTCAGAACGATGTTCCCTCAGCATTTACAAGAACATTGCCAGGACTTCAACAAAGCTTTTCAAATGAGAAACGACAATATGCCCAATGTTTCAAGCTTTCTGTCGTTTCCAGGAAGAGGCCAGACCTCAACTCAATAGCTGAGTCTTTATTTTGCACTGAATGAACACCACTCTTTATACACTCAGACACACACATACTCAACAGATTCTTGTTCCTCTGGAACCTTCTGACCATGCCTCTTACTTTCTCACACATTTCTCACTCAGACACAAACAAAAAAGCTAGAATCCAAGAAATATAATACCGATACACAGAAGATCATACTTAAGTAACCGTTTCAGCTCTAAACACAGCAAAATTCCAGTAGATAGCAACATTCTTAAAATGTGTGACAAGGATGCAATGTAAAGCGTGGAACCACAGGCCAGAGATGGGGACTGGAGTCAGTGACTCGGACTTGAGCTGCACTCAAGTCGCATATTGGCTGACTCGCAATTCCATTCAGACTCAAGACAAAAGACTCAAATTTTTAGCCTCAAAAAATATGAACAAAACTGATTTAACTGGGTCCACCAAACTTCATACTCTAAATCACTGGTCACCAACCTTCTCCTGGAGATCTACTTTCCTGCAGAGTTTAGTTCCAATCTGCATCTAATATACTGCCCTCTGCCCATAGCTACACTAATATATCTAATCCAGCTGATGAAGGATTTCTGTGGAAGTTACATAGCTGGAGCAGGTGCGATAGGGTGTGGTTGGAATTAGACTCTGCAGGAAGGTAGATCACCAGGACCAGAGTTGGTGATCACTGCTCTAAATAAATAATACCTTTAACTTTGTCAGTTTTGCTTCAGGTTTGATATGGCTTTAAATAATGAGCCTTTCAATACAGAAAAACCTTCAGTCTGATGAACGGAACAAAACGGTACATGCAATTAATGTTGTTTAAAGGAAAGGAGGCAAAACAACTTGAAACAGCATGTCATGTTGGACAGCAAGTAGGCTAGCCAGCGCACTAAAACTTCAGCTGGATTAGCTATTGCACAAACTAGTTATCACACATGCTCTATAAGATACAGTCTAACCAACCATTTTAAGTAGTTTTACCTCTTTTCTTTAAACATTACATTTATTGCGCTTAGTGCTTCTGGTATATATTTCAGACTAAAAGTTTTTCTACAATGAAAGGCACATTATTTGAAAGCTGACAGGTTTTTAGTACCGGTTTACTTTTGTATGATGCTTGCAGCTAATAGCAAGACTAAGCTAAAATCTTTCACGAAAGACTCCAGACTCGACTCACACTCGAATGAATTGCCTTCTCTGCCACCGGGATCCATCAACAGAACCAAATTCCCATAATAGCCTGTAGTTCATGCCATCACAACCTTAGCAGCACAGCATTACAAACTCTGCCTTACAATGATTTATATATTTTCTTTATCAGTGATACTACTGTGCCTCTCCACAGACACCAAGCTATCTCAACTCGTTCTTATCTACATCGTCATTAATCATAATAAGGCAACAATAAGCCACTGTGGCAAGTCTATTGTCTGCCAGGTGATGTATGATGTACTATATGAGCTAAAATTGTGCATCCCATGCTACACATTATGTCACCATTAACAACTGACATATGAACAACACATTTATTATCTAACAAAATACATCTGGGAACAATTAAGGTTGCACAATATATTTAGTAACAATAAAATATGTATAGCTTCACAACAATGATTTGTTTGATGGCAGAAGACGGCAAAATGCAAAGGAACCCTTTAAACTGATCACAGTGTTTTTTACTGTGTGCTGTGAGAATCACACAGTTGAAGATGTGTGTTTCAGATGAAAAGTAAATAAAAATAAATTACTGTGGTCAAAATAATAAGCCATCGAAATATGTAGCAATATAATCACAATGCTAGTATTTTATCCATATCATGCAGCCTTAGCACTAATTAAAGAAGAAAGAGTGGAATGGAGTGTGCTAACAACTGGCAGTAGATCAAACTGGTGTTCTATATGAACTGGTCAGCATACCACCTTATCGAGCCATGCAGAGAGAGGTTTGTGTAAACCTTTAGGGAATGTAAAACTGCGTCTTATCAGGCTGATCTTAAGGTATTGCTCCCAGGTTTAAGCTCTGTTCTTGTGTCATCTGGGTGGCGGCGAGGGAATGAATTCGGGAAAAAAGCGGGACGAAAACCGCATCAATCGGATTACTGGAACAAAAGGTTTTGCCTGCTGCTGAAACAGGGAGGGGTTCAGAATGGCCTGTGTAACTGGATTACCTCTTACAATGTAGAGATTTTGTTATGAAAGTGGGAGTCTACAGTGGCATCGCTTCATCCATATCATGTCTCTTAAGACAATAACAGAAGGAAACAGAATGTCTGGGGACAGAAACTCTGAAACAAGTTTGTTAACAGCCCAATGCATGCTATCAATATGAAGAGACAGGACAAAAGCAAAGCTGAAAGAAGAGCTGAAAAAGCAAGGAAAATGCAAAGAACAAAGAGAGGGATAGCAAAAAGGAGAGAACACTAGGCTCAGTAGGATGATGTATGAACCGAGTCAAAGTAATTAAACCTTAGAAGGGGGAAGAAAAAGAAAAGATCCACTGAGAACTTTCCGGATATGAGCTTTATAATCACCCCATTTAGGTACGAGTGCTCATTTCCCAGCCTTCTTTATCTGATGAAATATTTGAGCGTGGCAGAAATCAGAGTATTACCTCCTACTCTAACAGCTCAATGAACACTAACAAGTCAATGGAGAATTGAACTGAGAACAGAATACAATAAAACAGAGCTCCATCTACCAGAACAATAGAAAAGTATTACACAACAAAAGCACATCCAAATAAATGTGAGAGTCTGTGGGTGTCCAAGAAGGGGTTTGTGAGGCTGGTGGGGGTTTATCCTTGTAGATTCTGACAGGCACGACACCGCCCTAAATATGAAATATTGTGATTGCTGTCTGAAGGAATGCATGTAATTGGGAATGTCACCATCTATTCCATCAAAGAAGAAAAAAGTTCAAACAAATCAAATCCCATCAAGCACGGCTGTCAGAATATTCTCTCTCAGTTACCCTTCGTGTCAGTTAAACAAATTCTGAATCGGGCTCTGTTCCAGGAGAACTTCCCACATTCTAATGTTTGACAGAGACATTCCATTGCGTGTGTGAGCTTTCAGGCTTTGTGGTTATGAGCTGCATTTAATGACATGTTAAATAAATAATACTAACTAAAACAATACAGTCGTCCACCCTACCACTGGATATTATTGGTTCATTGCCCCAGCCATCCGTGCCTAGAAGTTCAAGAAATCCTCTCCCTCTCGTCTCATCACTCGTGCGATGCTAGTCTACGCAGGCATCTGTTGGCTGATGTAATAAAATTTGCAGTTGGCTCCCGAGTGGCGCAACCATCTAAGCGTTGGCTCTATCATCAGGAGATCGCGAGTTCGATCCCTGGTGATGCTACAGCCATCCGTAGCCGGGAGTCCGAGAGAGCACAATTGGCCTCACTCTCTCTGGGTGGGTGGGATGGCCCCTCCTTCTCCCCCCATCACTCAGCGCGATGCTAGTCAGCGCAGGCGTCTGTTAGCTGACATGACAGATCTGGCGGTTGGCGCTTTCCTCCGAGCGCGTTCGGCTGTCCAGTGACGTCGCGTGAGCGGCAGTTCGAAAAGAAGCAGTGGTTGGTTTCACAGGTCTCGGAGAAAGCCTGTGTTAGCCTTCACCCTCCTAGCGTTGATAGCATCGTGTGATTGGGGGAGTCCTAACTAGCGGGTGGAATTGGAGACGACTAAATTGGGGAGAAAATCGGGTAAAATTTAAAAAAAAAATAAAATTGCAGTTAGCATTCTCCTCAGAACTGTCCAGTGACGTTGTGTTAGCAGCAGTTTAAAAAAAAAGGTGTCTCAGAGTAAGTCTAGCCTTCCCTCTCCCAACTTTGTAGCACTGTGTGAAAGGGAAAAACACTGTTTAATCAGTGGAATTGTAGAGGTACAGTTAAAAAAGTAGCGGTTATTTGATATAATAGCAGTTTTGGGAGTAACGCTGTACACAGTAAAACATTACAGTGATGGTCCGGATCGATATATCATTGTACGGACATTTACATCAGCATTATGTGACAGGCGCCACACTTGTGAACAATAACACGTTGTATGGCTAGACTACTATTAGACTAACAAAATCGGTTCATTCAATTTACCAAATGCCAACAAGACAGAAAACACATTGACTCATGAAAGGTACTTTTGAGATATTTCATTTTCCTTCTCTTTATATTTTGACCACCACCAAAAATGTTGTGGATATCAGTAGTCTTCTCATGAGTTTGAGGATTAGCCCCATAACATTCCAGACTTATTACATCATTATCATCATCATCAGAGAGCAGAGAATCTCAGATGACCATGTCTTCTGCAACTTCCTCCAGCTCATTCCGGGGGACCCTGAGCCGCTCCCAGGCCAACTTGGAGATTTAATACCTCCAGTGGGTCCTAGGATAACCTCGGGTCACGTCCTAGTAGGCCATACCTGGTCACCCCCCACCGGGAGGCGTCCAGGGGGCATCCTGATCAGATGCCCGTACCACTTCAACTGGCTCCTCTGAGAAGTAGCGGCTCTACTCTGAGCTCCTCCCGGATGACCGAGCTCCTCACCCAATCAAGTAGAGTGTAGCCCACCACCCTGCGAAGAAAGCTCATTTCCGCCACTTTCGGTCACTACCTACAGCTCATGACCACAGGTGAGGGTCGGGATGTAGAGCGACACGTAACAGAGAGCTTTGTCTTATGACTCAGCTCCCTCTTCACCACTATAGTCCGGTACAGTGACCGCATTACTTCTGCTGCCTGTCCCAACCTGTGACCTCTTCCCATCACTCGTGAAGACCCCAAGACACTTAAACTACTCCACCTGGGGCAGGTCCTTTGCCCTTACCTGGAGTGGGCATGCCATCCTTTTCTGGACTAGGACCATGAACTATAGGGACTTCAATGCAAACTAATGGAGCTTTTCTTAGGTTATAGAAGCGTGTAATAAAACTTTGGGCCTGCCGGCAGGCCCATGGCTTGGTAAGCGTTTACTGAATTGGATTAAGCTCCATATAGCTGTTATCCCCATTAAAATGGAGGCACTGCTTTGTATTCCCTGGTTTTGTTATTACATTACTGTGATGTTGATTCGAACTATTACTGAGGGAACTCTAAGTTGAGCGAATTATAGAAGATAAATCACTCCAGAATTATTACTTAGCAAGCTTGTAAAAACTACAGACATTGTAGATTCATACTGCATTAAAATCACAGAGCTCACTGGTGATCACTCAAATGACAGCAGCTCCTCTGGTAAAACTAATCCAGCTCAAATAGGGCTTAAGAGAACAATATTTATTAGGTGTGATCTATTTAAAACATAAATTATCAGTGTTTGTTTGTCCTATATCATAATTGTCAGTTTGTATGGGTAACGTGTAGTAAGATTACCTTTTCCAGGAAGTAATGAGTGAAGTAACTCAAGTACAGTTTGAGAGAAGGAATAAGTATTACTTTTTTTAACAACTATCACAACGCTGAACACAGGTAGGATGTTTTTCCCTCAGTCAGACTGTGTATTACATGTACAGATAAATAAATGGCATGAATCAATTACTGCCTTACAGTAACAAAAGTCTGCATCACAGTAATAAGGATTTATGATGTGTGATATTTTAGCCATCATTAATTTATATGAAATCCAGCCTGAGGTACTTTACAGACGTAGATAACAAGGCAACTTTTTAATGAGCCTCTTAATTACTGTTCATTTCTTTGTTCCTCATCTGAACCCACCAACGCTCAGCTCAAAGGAATAAGAGGACACAGACCGGTTTAGGCTAAAGCTGAACATAACGGATGGGTAAAATGTAATAGCATTTCATTTTACTTATTCCCAAGCTTCACGGGTTTGAATATTGATTTATATCCTTTTACTCCATCAGTCCAACAGTGCTGCTGCCCTGTGAGAAATAGTTTAATAGCCCAGTTTGAGCAGTGCCTTGAGGCAGTGGGTATGTTTAGCACGTCTCACTGTCAGCTCCATAATATGATAGAGGCCCTACCTCCAGAGCAAATGAAACAGCCACCACGTCCACATACATTTATAAACAGAGAAGAAACAATCTGAAGGTAGTGAATGATGCATAACCCCCAGATTTAAGAATGCGCTTCAGTATATATTCTTTAAAGGGCCATATCAGGGAAAAGCAAACTTTCCTCATGTGCTTTTTTTAAATAAAAGTTTTTGATGTAGTATGTAAACACTGTTGGCAAGTTTTAAAACGTATCATTTACTCCCAAGCCCATACAGTCAATACACAGCAACTAGGCTGCAAAAAAACCCCCAAAAAACAGTTCTTTTTGACGTTAAGCAAATCAAAGCATTTACATTACAGATGCCCCAAAGTTTCAGCCACTAGAAAGTTTCAGCTGAAAATACTGTAAAAAAACAAAAAAAATGACTGAAAAAACACAGATTAAATACACCTACAATTAAGTGTCAAAATCTTTGCAAATAATTTTAATCATTTTTTAATAAAAATCAGAAATCAGAAATCAGTCATTTAAAAAGTTGCACCAGTCAGCTTGAGCAGCAGTGAAGTGAAAATGTCAGCTGTGTGGAACTGTTTCCCAGCTTCTATGAGGAACAACAGACAAGCGATTTATATTCTTTTTTTTTTCATGCCAAGCATCAAGAGGAGATTCAACACCCAAGAACTTCGCCGTTACAGGTTTTATATCACTTGACACTTGAAACCTGACATCTGCTTTGATATGAAGAATGGAGCAAAACAGAAACAGAAAGGAGTCCCTGCTATCACACTGATGCCACCATGTCTAGCCTATGTTTTTGAAATAACAATAAAAAAACTCACAAACAACAGAATCCAAGTGCAAATTACAACTGATAAACAAAATTCAATGCTTTTGATGACCACCCGTTTTCTGTTGTCGAGGACACAGTTTTGTAACATATACTGCGGCCTATACTAAAATAACTCATTTTATGTAAAATAAACATTTTTATTTATCTGCTTTTTTCAGTTTTTAGCCTAGTTTATAATTTTGCTTTTGGCCAAGAATTTTCATTACAGTGCATCACTAATTCACATATATCCACCAGCTTACAGCTGAAGTCATAAGGAGTGTTTCAGCCCAGACTGCTTTGTGAATTAGGTACAATCAAAACAGAGATCATTTACATATATCAGCCTTGAAGTCTCACTAAAAATAAATTACAACTGTTTACGGTACATATCAACCTACAGAAAGGTAATAAGTGATCTTTAGGAAAAAAAATAAATCAACGAAGTGAGAAAAATGTAAGATATAGTTTCTTTAAATCACAATACTTTCATGCAATTTTTTCAAAGGACCATTTGAGAATCACCAGAGGAAAGCCACAGCTGGTCTTTGAAAGCCTCTGTTGTTGAAGTGCTTTCTGAAAACTGGCCGCTTACTGCGTCAATCCATTAGTCCATTCATGAACAATCTGAATATTACATAAAATAAGATGAAAGCCAAAAATTAGACAGAAAAGTAAAGAATGAGATTGCAGGTCCATGGTTTTTCTGGGATCTGATCTTTGTCTGTTTCTAAGGATCAAATGATTGCTTTAGCACTGAGGGAGACGCCATCAAAAGAAATATCAAACATGAACATCAATGCCACTTTCCAGGCATCCAGGCCAGTTCAGAAGTATGTCTCTCCCTCGGAGACGCTTACAAAAAGTACAAAGACACACAGAGACACACACACACACACACACACACACACACTATCATCATCACTGCTTGTGCTCTGATTCTCTCTGGTCTAAGATGCAAAAGACGCATAATATTATATTATAATGGTACACTGCACTTGCCTAGATTCTCTCTGACAGGTCTGTAATATTATGCAAGTTACTGGGCCTACATCTCTAAGTTGTGTCTAATGCTGTACAATACCTTCTATAACATCTGTCCAGAAAAGCATCAATAAATAGCATAGAAATCCAATGCATGGTACGTAATGTACCACTGTAGTGTCACTGTGGTTTCCCCAATGGTTGAATCCCCTACTCTAATGCATTACAGGACGATAAAGAAAATGCTTTTAGTTTTTAAGATTTCATGCAATGTCATGAAAAACATCAAAATGCCAAATTTAATAAAGGAGGATTTAAGGTTCACTGGAGAGAAAGGGAACATCCTGAAGCCGTAACTGTTCTATTAATCTTGTCTCAGATTTTATACTTGGGGGGGGTCAATACAAGAAGTCCAATAACAAGCCCAATATTATTCTCTCTGTGGTGGGGAATCCTCAGGGCTTTCTAGGCATTCATAGAATGATTTCTGTGATACAACCAAAAAAAAAAATGTGTTCAGTTTTTAGTTTGGCTTCTGAAGTCCATAATTAGGAAGGGACAGTGGAATCAACCAATCACATTTTAATTTACAATGGGTGTACTTTAGGCCTTCTGTCCCAAATATGTCACTGACTGTGAGCACAAGTGGTAGCCTGACCAATGTTAGAAATGGAAAACAGCATCAGTTCTATACCAGGACTACTACAAGGTAAAATATATGTTAATATGTCTGTTACACACTACAACACAGAAATACAACACGGAATGTCTGTTAGAAGCTTCAAATATCTGCCTTAAAACCAGAACAAAATTTTAATATGAATCGCTGTTAATTTAGAATTAACCTACTACTAGACTCCCACAAGGATGGCAACAGAAATTTGCATTATTATAATGGAGACAGAGTTAATCATTGCTGGTCTGATATACCAAATTCTATACTAATTAATATATACATATACATATTAATATGCAAAGTCAAATACAAGTATGCTTGCTCCAGAATTTACAACTCTTTGGTCCATGGGCCAATACTGAGGGGGAGCAAGTGGTCCATAGTGAGCCAATGTTTCATTTCATTAAGTCTGTTTTAGGCTGAATTCAATAAATTAATTTTGCGCTCATATTAACTGTATAGAACTCTTCATGGATTTATGACACTGGCCATAACATTGTACTGTTTTGCAGGGTCTAACACTGATTCATTCATCAGCTAATCAAGCCCTTCCTGAGCACCTGGTGCCAGCTTAAAAACACTACACGTCAAAATAATCAAAGGTCAATGCTTAATTGAGTGTAAATCAGACAGAAGTTCTCTCAGCTCTCCTGGCAAAATGAACACAGCTTAAAAGCACTTAAGTTATAAAAATATTCTCATTTCGGAAATCTCGAGCAGACTTGTAGACAACTGAACCTTCAGATGCAGTTCTGTCTGACACTGCTGCCAGTGAATGCAGTGAACGCAGCCCTCCTTCCAAAATTTCTTTCCACGATTTCATAAAAATGACAGAGAAGGATTTATATGTGGAAAAGGAAAAGGACAGCCAGACAATAGCAGGATTGTAAGCAAGAAATTAACTGTAATGTCTCAAGATTATATGAACTTCAAATAGATATTATATTGATCCACAACCTGTTTTGACTGACATGTTTGCAATGATTTAGTTAAAAGTACAGATCAAAACAAATGAAAAAAGACTGAGGCTCCATCCAGCTTCTTAGAAATTTGGCTTATTTTCTGCAGTGTTCAGCACATTACATTGTTCTGCCTTCATATTTCTCAATAACTGATTTCAAACTGAGAGCAAGACTGCAAAATTTAGTGTTCCCCTTTGGAGACACAGCAGTAAGTCAATGTGATGAATGCCTCCACATCCAGACACACACGCACACGCAGACAGAGAGAATTTATCCTCTGTGCCAGGCTGGCACATAATTTCATCTGTCATTTTAATGGCTAAATTTTGCCTTTGTGTGGGAATCCATACAGCAACACTGACCTGAAAGCATAGAAAGCAGCGAATCACTCAGTGACAATGAGCGATCGTGACTGATCCATTTATATTTGACAGCCAATAATTTTGTAAAAGGTGGTGTTTTTCACCTGCACAGATAAATAATTGGCAGGAACCCAACAAAACCCCATTACAGGTGACATTTTGCACACTCTGCTGCACATATGCTGAAATCTGGCTTCCAGTGCACAACAACAGAATCTCAGTCACAATTTCAAGCTACAGCATGGCTGAGCCTCGGGTGAAGCGTCACGCTATACTAAACTCATTTCACTTTGCAATAATTCAGTGCTTTCTACACGGCTTTTTTAGCAATTCAATTGCAACACCAAATTGTTCAGAACACTAAAGTCTCAAGCGGCAAGAATCCAGAGCTAACAGAAGTAGTAAAAGAACTAAATATAGCTCTCCACTGGAGGCCTGGACCGATAGAGATGCTTTCATATTCCCTCCAGCTACAGGAGCTTCTCCGCTCCAGCCGGAGTGTGCCGGAATGTGGGGAGAGGATGGGAGCCATAGGTACCATGGAAACAAGATGGAGCAAAGCAAAAGATTGAGGAGAGAATGAGTTTGCGGACTAGAAAGAAGGGAAAAAGAGGCCATTGTTGGTTATACTTCACACTTTACAAAAGCTATGAACAATTTAAGCTACACATGGACAGCATGCTCACAATCATGAACATATTTGCATAAGACTGCACATTCGCCTCCAGTGGCATATGTAATAGCCTGTTATGAATTCATCACATTTGTGATGTAACAACCGCCCATTCAGCCTACAGCACTTTAGCTTATTCATGCTGAAGTTATAAAGAGTGTTGTTACTGCATACAGAGCTATTTAAGTCGAAGATGTTGGGGAAGACAATTGAACATTATGCTTTTCCTTGCTGTCGGGAAGCAAATCATCATTGCAGCTTTCCAAATGATCCCAGCACCCAAAGAAGTGGCTAATGTTTGTTAAAATAACAGCAACAGCTGTTTTCACATTTCAGCCCAGCCTTTTTAAATGAAGGCACAACACGAAGAAGCCCATCAGTCTCAAATTGGTCCTCAGGAACCCCAGAAGGCCTACAGTTTTGCTCCATCCCAACTCGCAATACATAGGGCTAGAGGAAAAAAGTGGTCTGGGCATCCCTGAGAACTGGTTTAAAAACCATTAATTTACAAATATCAGTCTAACAGGCGCAGTAACAAAAGCAAAAATGTATAATAAGCGATCTTTAATGCATTACCACATCCTGTGGCATTCAGAAAAAAGCTCAAAGGCTGCTGCATGGTTACAGCCAGAATACAGGTCCACTAAAACAATGCTTTGACAGTTGTTCATGCTGTTAGGCTAAACTTTACAAAAGCATGTCTAAATGACACTAATTTATTTGTCTTTCTAGTGGCTCATCTCTTTACCTGGAGATTAGGGGTTGCAATTGATTAGCAAGGCCTTAGTGCTCCCCATACATACACCATCCCCCAAGACATAATTAATGGATAAATACCTACATCAATAATTCATGCTGTACTGTCACTCAGAGAGCTTGTCAAGGGAAAGTGGAGTAGTTTGTGTACAGCTAAAAGGCTCATTTTATCCTTTTATCCATTTGTATTGCTAACTTAACCCTTTGTTTACGCTTACATTCACATGAACAAAAAGATATATTCCACAAATTACTTAATAAGGACAAAGGATGAAATACAAACATCAAATACAAAAATATGCATTGCTCTAATTAATTAGATGACTGACGACAAAAAGTTATCATTTATTATTCATGACAATTTATGTTAATGCATCGCTATTTGTCTGCTGGAATTGACACAAATCCTTCACAGAATTACATGAAGTGTCAGAGCTCTGTTACAATTTAAGATTTATGTGATAATTATACTTTCTAATATTATAATAATAGAATATTATAATTAATACTTTTATTTTGCTACACTACTATAATTAACAGCATAACATTACATAATGAATTGCATTTGTTCTTGATTGGCATTATGTATCAACCACTTAATGTCTGTTTGTTTCAAAGCCAAGAAATAACAAAAATAGGTAAAAAATATAAAAAATGCTTTTTTTTTCTTTTTGCTATTTGAGTAGCTATAAGAGTTCATTAACAGATATCCAGTTAACTGCAGGGAAGGAAAAACAACAGGAAATAACAACAAACCCAAATAAAACTCCAAATATGGCCAAAAATAATGTAGGATTTATCTTTTTATGCGACTACCTTGTTGTTGCACAAAAATGCATAGGAACATGCTTTATTATTCAAAATAAAAATGGAGGCGTTTTCCTATTAGATGAGTAATGGAGGCTGTTTTTTTAGACAAGCTAATGAGCTAATGGAGCTAACAAGTGTCACATTGGATGCTGATGAGGACTCTCTGACTTCTACACAAGGTGTTTTCTCCTTAGTAGATGATGTTCCAACAAGTTATTTGTCAGAGAAATATCCTTTCATTGTTTCTGGTCCTAGTTGACATCAGCTGAAATAGCTAGCCTAGTCAGTGTGACAGCCAATCACTGCCTTCTCAATCATGTCCCTAACAATGCATCCATTTTCACATGTTCAGTCACTTGTGTTTCAGAGCAGCAAAGTACAACAACAAACTTACTCACAAATACAGGCAAAAAGCACCATGTTTCACGGAATTGTTAGCCTGTATGTTTGATGATGAAACTTGACCAATACTCAAATGGTGATTTCAGTACTGGCACCTTGAACGCAGCACGAAACCGAGAATTCGAGTACCCGTACGCATCACTAGTTGGGACAGACCAAGAAAAGCTATAGTGCCACATTTAAAAACGCATTTAAATCAAAAACGATGAGTACAGTGCTTTATATTCAACGTTTCACATACTGCACAGCACTAAATCCAGTTAAACAAGAAATACTTATGCTCTTTAAAATCACAGTTGGTCAGTCTTCTTTAAGTACTGACAATATTGAGAAGCATTGAGAAAAGAGTATTGTGACGTAACCGATCACATTAGCGACAAATACCATCATACTGCCTAGCACTACTATTCACACAACAAACACTTTTCATCAAATTCAAATAATAATCTAGTAAGACCCCCTAAGGGTACAACTATTAATGCTGCTATGTGACCACATCTGTGCCCCATGCATGAACATCAATCAACAGATATGACAGTAAATGCAATAGGGCATATGCATATTAATAGCATTCGTATAATGTTTGTCATTACGGAAGATGCAATTAATAGAGTGCCTCTGTAAAAACACTGCTGGCCCACTTTGCCTCAGATGGTCAGGCAGGTTCCCCATCAGTGGGCGCTTTATGAAGTGCTGGTAGATTTATGATGTTATATTAAGTGACTTCCCTCTTTTTACATACACCAACAAGGGTTCTTCTGTAGTCACCAGATGTCGCAGACTTCCACAGGCGATATCTTTCCCTTACATCTATTGCTATTTCTCTCCCTTCAGACAAAGGCATCGTTCTCTACAGATATGAGCAGAGCATGAAGCAGGGCGGGGCTACACTAGCGCTCTCCCTCTCTCTCTCTCTCTCTCAGCTTCACATTTGGCCTGGATTCCAAATTAGACAAATGTCCCCCTAGCTCACATGCAATCATATCAAACATGATCAATATCTCTCGCTCTCACTTTCTCCTTTATTGTCTCCAGTCTTCTGCCCCCATTCCGTTGTCATACGCTGGGTTATGGACCCTCAAAGAGCTTGTTGTCTAGGTTACGGGCCCCACCCTTGTCTTACCAAGGAGAGTAAGCACAGGGGCATTGAGCCTGCCCATGAAAAAAAAGAAAACAGAGAAAATTCTACCTGTATTGTGGAATATACAGATAAAATGTAACAACATATTTCATTTTCACCAGGGTGGACTTCTATTCATTCAGGTTTAACATGGTAAGCACATTAAAATACTGAAATGTTTGAAACACATAAGATCTGTGGTCAAGCAATTCCTGCAATATGGCATGTATACTACCTGAAATTTACTATGTAAAGTTACTACATACCATTTATAACAGAAAAACTAACGCAAGCTGTGCAGTCATTTCAATTGGAAATAATAGTCTACTGAAGAGTATATTGTAAGTAACCGTTAAGACTGTTTAAACAGGCTTGAAATTTGGTCCCCAAGCCCAGGTCTGTGTTGTGACAGATGTCATGAAGCATATTTTCTGCATAGATATGTAACATTTTCACAGTGATGAATGAACATAATGCCAACGCGGGACCCCAGCTGGGAGGTGATGTCTCATGATCAGCAGGACCTTTGATTTTTTTTTAAACAGTCCCTTGTTGCCGTGGCAACACTGTCATCGGCATTCCCCATCTGCGTCGTTAAAATCTTCCAGGAGACGCCCTAAGCTTTAGGAAGGACACCATGACAGGGTCAGCAGAGTATCGTCGATTAACAAGCGTCATGTCTATCACAATCAAGCCCCGGCACCACAAAATCTATTATCTTCTGTATTATTGCATTGGTCCAAATGGTCCAAAATTGGAAAATCATGAAAAATCTCTTCTTACAAGAGACAGTTACAAGGGTTCGCCACAACTTTACAACAATAAACTGCAGCCATTATGTTACAAATAACGGCAACCTGTCAGCTCCATCTATTTCTGCCTTCTGGAAACCTCCTTTTAACGTCTTGCATCACCTCCCAACAACCGAGCCTTTAATCTTCAGTGCATCAGCTTTGCTGTTCTTTAGTGAAATAAGAGCTCTTAAGCTCACTAAGGGAAACAGCCTTTGGGCACACACACACACCCAAAAACCATTCATCTAAGCAGATCCTCAGAGTCAAGCAGAGCGCTCTGACTAGCAAAACCCATGCTAAAAGATCAGAGGTAGGCTTTGGGAAAAGTACAGCACAGTGGGTTCAGATCCTGTCCATGGCTCCAAAAAATGTACCACATGTGTGGCAATAGCACTTCAGTGACTGCATGGCTCTTTTTTCCCCATATTGGCCGAAATGTGTCACTGCTACTAAGCTTGAAGCCCGCAGCTTCAAACAATACAATGATAAGCACCCAGAGAGTCAACAGTGTTGCACTGTTCTTAGCCATTCATGAGGAGTTGGAGCTGTACAGCACAAAGCTACTGAACCATATACGCTGTAGACGTTCAGAAAGACTTAGAAAAGAAAATTCATTAATAATAAGCAATCTCTTGATCACTGCACCGGTAAAAAGGGGCTCTTCAAGGGTTCTTTAGTAAAGGCAATGGTTATAGAACCATGCCAACTCAAAGAACCATTAGTTGTTCCTCTCTATGATGGAGAACCTCTTGAACATGGTTTAATATTAAGATAAAGGATTCTATAAAAGGGTTACATTACTTTTCTATAACAAAAAACTCTTTGATTTTTTTAGTACTATGTAGAATTCTTATTGCTAAGGGTGTATCATACCACATATAATAATAATATTAGGGTCAGTGACATGACTTGCAGTGGTTTCAAGGTAGCAGTGTATTTAAGGTAGCACCAAATTTAAGGTAGTGAATTTAAGGTGGCAATAAATTTAAGTTGGCAATAGATTTAAGGTGGCACTGAATTAAAGGTATCAGTAAATTTAAGGTGGAAGTGGATTTTCTGTCTCCAAGTTCATTACTTTCCCACAAAATAATTTAATAAATACACAACATACATCAAATTATTCAACAATGCCTCTTTTATGTGAACAATTTTCAGTGTATCTAACCTGACTGCAGTGCGCTGCGTCATAAGGTTTAGGAGCTAAGCTGAGCAAGTTATTCTAACACAAATTAAATCGGACACCTCAGCAGCCCAGTAATTCCGCACAGTCGATCGATGACTCTTCTCCAGTTAGGGTCAACTCATGCTATCACTGAAACCTGCCAACTCTCTTTCTCTCTTTGGAAGCCACTCTCTTACTCCTTCACTAAGAAGTTCAAAAGAAAAAGGTCTGGTACCTTTGAATCTAATCTGTCATCACAATCTATTACAACAGTCACATGGTTTTACTTGTCCAACACACTTTTTATCAAAATAATTCTCCAAAATTCTCCACTTGAAATCATGACCAATGATTTTCTATTAACTGTATTGTGTATTTTGAGCAAAATGGTGTTTTGAAGAGGTTTTTAGTCATAATGGAGCATTGGGCATGTGTAAAAGCTTCAAGTCAAATGTAAGAAAGCTTCAAATCAAAGGCTTTTTAATGAATATATCTTGCTAAAAGTCGAAAAAGATGTAGATACACACAGCCTTGTCTTCATTAGGGTAGCCAAATGTTAAAGACACTGTGGTAAAAGGAAGACTACAGCATTTTATAACCTATTTTGTGTCTGTCTGGTCTTCTTACAGCCAAATACAGGCATCACAGGCAATCATTTAAAAAAGTTTACCTGTAAATTTAGTTAACAATCATATATATATATATATATATATATATATATATATATATATATATATATATATATGTATACTGTGAATCGAATACAGTTAGATTTCATGCTATAAAATACGTGATAATGAGAAGCGCTATGTTCAGCACAGTCTTTGCTAAGACTTTGCTAAAAGTAGTAACTATCAACATAAAAAAAAAGAAAAAGATTTAACTTACCCTGAATGAAGCTGAAGTTAGCTTCTTTTTCACCAGCTTCTTTTCAAATTGTCCATTCCAACTTAAATTATATTTTAGGGTTATATTCTGACGCCTCAAGAAAATTCTAATAAGAGGCTGGCAAATAAGAAGCTAACTTGAGCTTTGTCTGCCTTGGACAGGTGATTAGCCAAGCTGTCTAAATTGATGAGTAGTGAGAGCGAGCTTTAGCTGGAAGAAGCGAACACCATCCTTGCATTTAGTGTGACAATGTACAGATAATGTTCAGCACAAGTATTACTAATACATGTGCTAATACTTCAAATATGATAACTCTTTTGTGCAGACATCACCCAAATGTGTCAGTTTTCAGAGTGGGGAGAAAAAACGAGTCGCAGCAGCTGATTCTCCACACAGGATTTAAGCAGCTCATTTGTACCAGCACTGGGTAGTTGAGAGTACTGGATTCTGTTTAGCTGGGTGATGAAGCCACATTGGAAAATCCCCTCTCACAGTCATTTCAGCCAGAAGGTAAGAGCCACACCTTATATACTTGCAAAGCCTAAGAGCTGTACTACCACTTGTCTTTGCCAAACACACATATACAACGTATAATACACATCTTGAACTTTGGTATATTATTTCTATTCATTTTATGTCTTCTACCTTCAAAGAAAATGACTTGTTACCCCTTCAACAAGCACTGCTGTCTTTTAGGAAAAATAATAATAAAAAGTTGTGTTAGTGTTCCTTTCTAATTATGTATTGAAAATGTTTCATGATGCAAATACAGCAATATGTATCGTAACAGCCCCATTGTTAACACTTGTTCTATTTTGTGAAATTAGAAAGACATTTAACTCTACTGTACATGGTGGAAAGTTGAGTTATACATACTGTGTACTCAGATGAGCAAATGATAAAACGACCTTTTGTTGTTTGCAGAGGCGTCTTCCCTTTACTATGTGAAACCCAAGTGTGTTTTTCTCTCAGTCGCTGTTCCAGCCAAAGGTAAAGGCACTCTGGAATTCCGCTACGTTCATCAGAATAGGAGCTCCTTTGTCAGCAACATCTTCATCACCCTTCAGAGCATGTGCTGTTGTTGAGTGCTATATACTAAGCGCTAATCGTCCCCCTGAGGACAAGACGCTGTAGGAGATGGCGGACGCCGCTCTACAGCTCGCTCATTAACCGCACATGCCTTCAAAAAAGGTAGCTAAGAGTCGTTTGCAAGTTTTTGAAAGCATGAAACTTCTCAACTTGATCAAGGTGTAAGTTGCAAGTGATAATTTAGAGTGGTATTTCATAAGTGAACCATTTTATTTCATTTGTGCTAAACAAAATTAACAGCTTTTATTTCAAAATAATTAAACAAACAGCAAATGAACAAAAGTAAAGTGGAAATCTACGTTGTATGAACGAGAGTGAGAGGCTACAATCTCAAAGAAGTTGGAACCACTGGACTATATGTATGGTATATAGGATATATACACTCAAGGGTGAGAACATGCAGCCACTGTTGCTCTTACTGGACACTGGAGATGAAGAAAATAAATGTTACTGAACTATTAAAAGCAATAAATCCATTTTGATGGAGCTTATTTTGTCCATTTATATAGCAAAATACAGTGTTTTTACAGTGTTTAAAAAGAAAAATCTGTCTTTAACGACAAATTTATCGCTATTAACTACACAAGAAAATGCAATTAACCATGGATAATTATTTTAATCATTTGACAACTACTAGGGACAGCACAGCAAAAGCTGTAACATGCTGCAGACTGCTTTTCCAGTCTTCAACTGGTGCAAGATGATATACCATCCATATACTGTTATAACTATATATAATTCATATTGTCAGGGATACCATGGACAAGCATCCGCTGAGGGTCTATGAAGTGCAGTGAAAACGCAGAATTCTGCAGAGCTCAAATTTGAAAACATTAACTAATTGTAGAAGCGGTAAAACAGATCAGATATGTCTACTCTTAGACATGTTTACATTATTGATCACTCTGTAATCGTAATTACAATATTGCTTTTTACAAAAGTAAAACTACTTGCAATGTGTAAATAAGCACTCTGCAGTGACCATCCTGATCAATTCTCACATGTCCTAGAAAAGAAACTAACATAGGATTTGTTGTGGTTACCGTAGTCACTCCTGGTCAAACTAGTTACCTCTTTAATCCAATATCAACGATTCAAAGTCTGACTCCTCACAGAAAATTCAGGTCAAAAAAAAAAAAACTAAACAAATCCTGATGCCATTGAGTTGTTTGCATTGTCATGGTTAGTTTAAGTGTGACTTTGGTTAATAATCACACATCTGAGACAGTTATGATATTTAGTCGAGCTGCCAGCCCCAAGCAGCTCCAACCAGATGGAATAGATGTAGGTAGAGTGCATTATCTGGATAATAATAATAATAGTAATTATAAGAATATGAAGAAGAACAATACAATTTACTGATGAGCTAAATTTGATTATCATCGGTTAAATAACGTGAATAATGTTACACAGCTCACTGTAAAGACTGTTCTTGGTTCTAGCAATGAGAAAAATGGACTTGACTATACATTATGTTTGTATAACTAAAATCAGATCTGCATACAGAATACCACAATATTAGAATAACTTTGTCTATAATGATATTTTTTACTGAAAAAAATCTTGATAAACCATTTCAGAGGTGCCCCCACAAAATGCCCTTTCGAAACACCTCAGCCCCTCCCCTTACCAAATTCCGCACACGCCACTAATCATAGCAATCATGTCATCTGAAAAACATAAATCATTTTGATCAAAATAACACAGGCCAGTCTTCAACCACATCACATTAATAGTTCACCAATATGCTTTTAATACATAGGCAAGGTATATCTCAAACGCAATACGCAGCAATATAATCCCAATATGGCATCCTCTCCATATCGTACAGCCCTAGTTTACATGTATTGTCTAGTGGCAGTAATTAACTGCGCAGCTAAATAGTTAGGAAGTCCAATTTATTATACTGAGATAATAACACTTCAATCAAATTATCGCAACACTTCATCTGAATCACCCAACCCTGTGCTGAACTGACAAAACAGGTTACTGTCCTGTTAAAGACTAGCAGACCCCCGTCCTCAAGCAGAGTGAGAAATAACACAGCACCTCACCATCCCTTCCCTTATTAATGCTGACCACAGAGAAACAAACCTCCAAGCCTCTATTTTCTGCACTGATTAAACCCCAGTCATCCTGCCCCCAAGCCGGGGAGGGCTGTGGGGGGAGGGGGCATATCAATAATTCAAACATTGATCTTTTATCCCTCATTGCCTTCCTGAGTTCCACCATGAAAGCAAGTCAGGCCAGACTAGATTGCGCTAATTCAGCCTGAAGGCATTGTTTCTGCAGAGTGGAGGTGAAAGCTTACAGCAAAACACATTCATAAACTGGATATTCTGTTTACATATCATCACCATCGTACCAAAACCTTGTAATTTCATTACTTATTTTATTTTATATTTTTACACCATTTGAATGCAGCAGTTGCCTGTTACATTCTGTTAAAATCTGATAATATATGGAAAAATGATAATGACTAAAAATGACTAAATCTTCATTGACTTTCATAATAAATTAAGATTTTTTTTCCTCCTCTTATTTTATATATTATTTTGTATATCATGATATATGAAAACAGAACAGAGAATGGAAAATGCTTCTCAATTCCTTATGACTGGGTTCCAGTTCTGTTTATCAGTTAATTGAGCCATGCAGGCTTGGCACACTTAAAAGAATTTGCCATTAATTCCATTCCACATTGCTTTTTATTATGAGACTGCTGGCAACAAATCACATTTCAATTCATAGTGTAGTTTATGGGGTGAGTCACTGAGGCTGTGACCAAGAAAAGAAACCTAGCTGTAGTTCTTTTGGTTCCTGTGATAAACTGGACGTTGCACTATCTACAACACCGTCTTGCACAGTAACAGAAGTGTGAGACAAAGCGTAATAAGGGATGGTTTCCTAATACTGATAGCTAATTTTTATGGCTCTTCGAGGAGCAGTTAATCGACTCTGAGCTCTGAGGCGCAAGAGACACAACAATAACATTCTCTCAGTAACACGCCCACCTCAATGAAACACCTACACACCAGCGCACACACTCGCAAAATGAGATAAGAATGTCTGACACCCACTGAAATACGGTGGCTTTTTGAATAATGTAGGCTTGGAGGGATATAAACGATGCACACAAAGAGAAGCGAACCCAGCCCATGTTCATCACATCGGCCACCTCCCTCAGGAACAAAGGTGCTTACAGCAATCTGCACTACTTGGAGGGATAGAGGCTGCTGTACAAATGGAAATAGATAGGTAGATAGATAGATAGATAGATAGATAGATAGATAGATAGATACTCAGCTCAATACAGAAATATAGCAAGACCATACATATCACTGTAACATAGAAAGAGAGACAGGGAGAAAAACAGAGAGAGAGAGAGACAGAGAGAGAGAGAGAGAGAGAGAGAGAGAGAGAGAGAGAGAGAGGATAACTCTCAGGAGAATATGCAGCAATAAACACAGAACATCAGGATCAGCACTTCTTCTACACAGACACCAACACTCACACCATATAGTTAACCACCACTGCAAAAACGCAGCCCATAGTCACTACATCTTGATTCACAAAACAAGGTCCTCATTAAGGCAAACCCACTGAAAATAACAGTGTCTGTGCCCATACAACCAGCACTCTCTCACACACACACACACACACACACACACACACACACACACACCAGCTGCCCATCAGTCAACGTCAGGGGACAGCATCAGGCACACTGCTGTGTCTTCCAACACAGTCAAACTTCCTACTCGAATTTTCCGTTCCACCTTAAATGCTGCAGCAGGTACATTCTGTCGCCTGTGCAGGTACTACAACCTAACTGCTGCGCCATTTAAGGTGGAACGGAACGTTCGAATAAGAATAAAAAGTCAACTTCACCTTCGTGTCAAACTCTGTGAGAGTCAATGAGTTCAGTCAGACCCTCATCATGTTTTAATTTACCATGCTAACGAACAACTGTGCTAGCAGGTCAAGTGGTAAGTCTGGGGTATTTCTGGGTATTTAAGACGGATTAATCAACTTCAGACCAAATCTTAAGACGATTCGTAGTAAATCTGTTTAATATTTTAAAATGAAAGGCATTATCAATTATTATAAAATAAGGCATTATCAATCAAAACAAATCGGTTGCCGTTGTGTAGAAGCGTGCTCTCAAGTCGAGCAGTTGTTTACCTTTTTGGGCTTCCTCTTTCTTCCTCCAAGTCCATTAAGTCTGTCCGTAGCCTCCATCCTCAGATGGGACTGGGTGTCTTCATTCATCTTTTTCTCCAAAGAACTCACTCTGTGTCTTTTTTCTTTCTGTTTTAACTCAGTAACTCATTGACGCTACCATCCAATGGAGCCCCTTGCTCTCCCTCCACTCTACCCCAGACTCTACTGATGCTGCTGGCACAGAGAGGCGCGCCAAGAGGTGGAGAAGGGGGAGTGGTGGAGAGAGAGAGAGAGAGAGAGGGAGGGAGAGAGGGAGAGAGAGAGAGAGAGAGGGAGAGAGGGAGAGAGAGAGAGCAAATGAGCATGCAGGACTGAGAGTTGAAGGCGGGGAGGGGAAGAGCACAATGGTGTTGCCATGGCAGCAGCTGCCACCAGTGTTTATCTGGAAGAGGAACTGAGGCAGATACACACCAGCTCAGCTCAGCTCAGCTCCCACCCATGCTGTGTGTGAGGGTGTGTGTACCTTTTTGTTGCACATCTATTTCTTTCCAGCTACTACAAAACCATAGGCAGCAAAAAGAGCTCACAGCAACGCAAGAGTCCGCGACATCAGTACTGAGGAGAGCTCTTGTCCATCTGTGTGTTCATATAGGAGAGAACAGAGGGAGCTGCTTCATAAGGATTTCCTCACAGGCTGCTTCAAATATACCAGTGATCTCTTGATTCACAAAATGTGTAAACTAATTCATAAAGACATTCATATATTTTCACTCTATTTTCTGCTTTCAGAGGGACCATGCTACTGATGCTATTGCTCCTGTGAATACAGTCTTAAAAATGATGGATCTTCAAGGGATCTTTAGTAAAGACAATGGTTCTATTTAGAACCATGAGTTGTACATAGAACAATTTCATGCTTAAAAGGATCGTCTACATTGTAACAATAGCAGAACCCTTTTGGTGCCATATGGAACCATTTTCAAAATATACAACACATTCTCCATCAATCTGAAGAACATTTTCACCATGCAAAGAACCTTTTAAGCATGCAAATGGTTCTTTGAATGTTCAATATAGAACCTTTAGTAAAGAACCCTTCAAGAACCATCCTTTTTGGAAGTGTACATATATGCACACATACACTGTATATGAACATGAATAAAACTAGTATTTTGCCCCAAATTATACTTCTAAATGACCCTAGCTCAGTACATTAGCAACAATTTTATATGTGAAAATGTGTTATGACACAATAACATATATACACAAGTCCACTGCTTGGACCTAAAAGTATATATGGAAGAATTTAATCTCATTGACCAAGAAACTGAATCTGGGGAGAAGATGGATGTTTCAACAATGACCCAAAACATACAGAGAAAATAACTCCAGACTGGTTTCTACAAAAGAAGGTATGATGTAGCCAATCTCCTGACTTCAATCCTATTAAAAATTTAAGGAGGATTTGGGGTCTATCAGAGGGACCCTTGTAATCTGGGGGAACTGAAGACAGTTTGCAAAGTGGAATGATCCAGAATTGAACCACAATGCTGCAAAAAGATAATTACTTCTTACCGTGGACTTCACAAAGATGTAACTGCCAACTAGAGCTTTGCAAAAAAGTACTAATGTTTTTAATTTGTGCTATCTGAATACTTTTTTCCCCTATTAATTTCAGTTTTAAAACAGTTTTTGTTTATGAATAAGTGCTACATTTTTGTTCATATTTATTAGTATAAAGTCAGAAGACATTATGTGTGTACATCTGAAGTGTATATATACTCGGGAAGTATATTAAATAACACAATCAAAAGTGTCTGAGTACTTGTTTCCCCTCATTGTATATAGGGAATGCATATGTGAGAAACCACATGAGTTAAATAAAAGGGGAATCAAAAATTCAGCAAAATTCAACGGTTAAGATTAGAGTGGTTGAATGCAAAATGCACCATTCTACAGCAAGTGGCTGAGTCAGAATAGTTCACAGTGGTGGTGATAGGAATGAGACATCCAAAGCATTTAATGGCTCTAAAAGCTACCTCACAGAAAGCAGTTATACGATTACCAATATGTTGTCTGAAGCAACACAACTGAGACATTGATTTACGGATGTTTGGAAATAAGATATTGGCCTAAAACATATTTTTAAAAATCCAGTAATGGGGAAGAGGTACATGCAGTGTGTGGTAAGGAAAAATAGTCGTCAAAGAAAACTTTTTTTTTTAATATTTACCATTATTGTATCATTATCAACTTTGCAATACCATATAAAAGCTCAGAAGAGTTGCAGGTTCATTCATTGTTTTGGACAGTAAATGAAATAGCTATATGTCCACTCCCACATCACAGTCCCGGGTTCCCATCAGCACCACTGAAAAGAAATCAGATTCAGTAAGTTTCTCTGCAATGAGCCTTTTGCATCAAAACAATGAGGCTTTGCATCTAAATGTTTATATTAAAACAATTGAATTATGAAAAACTTATGAAAAAAAATCCCCAAAAATTAAGAGAACCCTCAGCTAATTCTCACCCTCACCCTTCTTGGCAAATGGATGAGATTTTGTACTTTTTCTATAACAAAAATGTGCAAATGACACTTCACTGTACAAAAAGTGTGATCTTGTCAAATTCAGTCACACACTCTTTCTGCTTCTCCGACATACTCAGCATTGACAGGTTCAGCACATTTATGGCAGTGCCTGCCCCGCCCACTGCCAGCAGATTCTACAGGGTCTTTGGAAAAAGAAAAAAACAGCTGCAGCTACACTAGCCCTCCTGGACGTGCCCTGCGGCAACAGCACTGAAATGAGCTGCGGCCTTTGAAACTGCAGAATGTTATGGGGAAAAAAGCAACAGCAAATATTAAAGACCCTGGTTAATTTATTTCATTCACAGTCTATCAGTCTCTCTCTCTCTCTCTCTCTCTCTCTCTCTCTTTTTACACCTCATCATTTTTATAATTCATTGTTCCAGAGGCTGACTCCTCTCTACTCTTGTCCTTTATTTACTCCCTCTGGAATCTCTCTGGCTCCACCTCTTCCCATTTCTCCTCCAATGAAAGATCAGACTGTGTGGTGACCTCTGACCCTGCTCCCAGCTCTATTCAAACCCACAGACGCGCATGCAGCGTGTTGTCTGAAAGGGCTGAGGTCACCCTTGACCAAACACTAGAGCATGAGGGACGATTCATGTCTTAATTAGGGAAAAGACTTAATTAACCCCTTAAACTCTAAGAATGCCGTGTGACCCCCACTTCAGATTTTTACTCTCAAAACTACATAATGTACCCATTCATTTTATAGTAGTTACTGAATAACAAGTATTACAATTATGAACTGAATAATAAGCTTAGGGTAAATGGGGTTAGATTCTGGCAACTGTGGTTTGAGGCTGAAATGAAATAGACACATACTGTGCCTGTGTTAATCAGAGCAGAACTGAAGCGACATCAAGGAGGTGGAGGATCTTCGCACTGTAAATATTTAATTGTGGCAATTTGTACTCCAATGAGTCTGTAAGATTTGGCCTGCTGTCCTGCAGTAGTCCAACCATCCTCACTGCATTCACAGCCAGCAAACTCCACAGTGGAGTCAAAGTTGCTAGGATGTAAACAGCATTATGTACAGAGGAGGGCTCCTTTTTTTGCTAACGTGCATAATATGAACCAAATTACAATCTGTCACACTTAAAACCAAGTAGAGTGACAAAGTAATCGCGTTTAGGCTTGATGTCTTGTCCATCAATAAAAATGAACACAAGTATGAACAAATTCAGACTTTGCTGAACAAATGAACAAACTCATGTACGCTACTACTGCATTAGCTATGCAACATACTCATGTCTATTTTTATACATAACAGCATGTCATATACATTAAACAAGTTTTGACTGACAATATATTTTAAGAGGAAAATTGTGTAAACTTGCCTGAACTATTCCTTTATGCACAACAGAGCAAAATAACAAGGCCTCAGATTCAAAAGTGAGACAAAGTTGATAAACTGAAAAATGTTTTGTGTTCATTACATCATGTCTTTTGATGTTATTCAACACTGTTCTTGAAAGCATTTAGCAGATTTTAAGCATAAGATCCTCACATAAAACCAATTTGTTTCGACCAGCTGTTGTAGCCCGATTTTGAGAATTACCTTCATGCAAAAACAATGGCCTGCGGTTGGCTATGTTGCGCATCAGTCAAATGGCCCCATCCTGCCAAAGTAGATGGCACTTTGCCACATTAAAGGAGGAATTCACTCAAAATCACACGTGAACCATGTTAGATGTGTTTTGGACATTTTCTAGATGCCACAAACAGTTTGTATGTCATTACATGCAGTTTCAGTTTTTTCTCCAGCAGTGAATGGTTTGCGAAACAAAGTACAATCAGATGGTTTTATCTCGTTATGTACGATGTTAGAAACATAAAAAGGTTTTTTTTTTTTTTAAGACCTAATTTTCCTCACAAAGGTCAGCACATTCCTGTTGTGATTATATTTATTCTCTGCTTTGGGGTGCTGGTGGGATAAATCTGAGTAAGTCTTGTTGCAGCACACACCCACAGCCGGCTTTGTTTTGGTTACAGTAGCTGGTTAGCTTGCATAGTGATTGATGACATAAGGTGTGTTGTTTTTCAGATTGTGGAAATGCTCCAGAGCACAAATTACTTTAAAATAATTTCCATTAAGAGACGATTTGTGTAAATTATGACTACCGACATATGGTGCTGATGCTGATATTTAACTAATACGGAAAAATCACCTGCCTGCAGAGATCATTTTGTGGCAGGGATCACTGAAACCGAGATTGGCCAGAGCAAGTGTATGTAACATGAATAGGGAGCAATGGGCAGTGTGTGAGGGGTGTCCTGACTCCAGCCTTTTTTGTGTGTGTGTTATGAAAAGGCACACACACACCTTTCCCCTGGTAAAGTGAATATGGTGAAAGAGTTCTCATTTCAAATCTACAGTCGCTGTTTAGTGTCACCGGAAAGCCAATACCACACAGCATGGAGATCTGCAGTGATTAGAGAACTCTGGGAAATGTATCAACTTTCTACTTTTCAATCTTACCTGCAGGGAGAGTCGTGTGCCAGATGTTTCACAGAAGCTGACAGTTGTCACAATGTGTGTATGTTTGTGTGTGTTGCACTGGGGACCATCTGAAAGTGCTGGTGCCTGTTAGTTTGATTGGGTTTAAAAGGAAACCAAGACAGATGGGAAGGTGGAGGGACTGTGTGTGTGTGTGTGTGTGTGTGTGTGTGTGTGTGTGTGTGTGTGTGTGTGTGTGTGTGCGAGAGAGAGAGAGAGAGACATTGGTAAGAAAGAAAAACATTAAACATTACTGATTATCAACATTTCATAGACGACACTCAATTCCCAATTACATGCTCATAACCTCAATCCTAAATAAATTACCTGATTATAATGAGCGTCTACAATGCAGCTTAATTAAGCAATGTAGTTGAGTCTACTCTACATAATCATGTACTGCACTATTCCCCTGAGGACACAGAATCCCCAAGCCATGCACATTGTTCTCTAGCCTACAATGAAGTTCATCAAAGGAATATGTCTAATAAACTGTCCCATTTAATCTGCCTATCAGCTCTGAAAATTATAGAAGCCATTTATGACCTTTCTGACCACACATGGTGTAGTTTGACTTAAATAAAATTAAATCATTAGTGTATTCTCCTTAAAAATACTTATCACAAATGCGTAGGTCTGGCCTAATGACGATTCCTATTTTCAGGTACATAGATGTGACTGCGAGGTAGAGCATAAGCAATAATGCATTTTAATTCTGCATTTTAAATCGGACCCACTTTTATCTTTGGAAGCCTGACACAAAAAAGACACAACAAAAACAATGGAGTGGATTTTCTGTTTTATGAAGCCATGAACTATAATGATTAAACACATATTTTTACATACTACATTTGTTTTAGCATCACTGTTTGCCTATAAAACTATAAAAATGAGCAGCTACCGTGTAGCTGAATGCTGTGGACAGCTACTCCATACAACTGCCATTGTGCCGAATTCTGACTCACTGTCGTGTGCACGCACATCATGCAGCCGTATGGACACGTTTCTGTTGGAAACATTTCTTTTGTTTCTATTATTAAACACACACACACAGACACACACACACACACACACACACACACACACACACACACACATATATAACCACATTGAAGAGTCTATGTGATATTAATGAAGATCTGGAGGCAACTTGAGTGGACTGAGAGGAATGTTATGGATGTATTTACAGAAAAGATATGGGCGGCTATTGATTTCTACTGATTGTTAGCAACCAGCGCTAAACTAAAGTTGGATACCAAACAAGTCTTTGCTGATCAACTACATTTAGGGAGAGTGACTATCAGAATGAAGAACAGACAGACAGATGAAGCGGCTTTCTGTCACTATGCACCACAGTTGGGGAACTCTTTACCCATCAATATTCATCACCCATCAAGCAGTACTAAATTCAAAAGCAGCAAAAAATTCAATTAGTGTGGAATTGTATTCGCTGATCTTTTTAACATTGTTCATTTAGCGTTAGCATATTTATGTTTAATTTATTTTTATTTCCATGTCAATTGCGTTTTCTATCTATCTTCCTGATTCCTTTTCCCTTTTATTTTATTCTATTTTTTGCTAGTCCCTATTTTGTCTAGACATTTTAATAAACTGCAAAAATGGACATGTTTTCATTTGGACAATATTTGAATACAAAATAGTTTTTTAGTTAAATTAAGATTAAAATCCCTAATTAAAGCATGTTTAAACAAGCAGTGAGGTTAGAACAAATTCACAACACTGACACATGCACACAAACCTTTTTTCATGATAAGATATACTCAACAAAATTGAATTAAAAGGAATTTCAATTCTATGCAACAGTGAATCAATCAAGCAGTCATGCATTAAAGTGCAGCTCCAGCTGTCACACTAAACTCTATATATCAGGCCTCATGTTGCCTGTCTGAGTCAGTTCAACTAAACCTTCTCCATAATTAACACGGTGCAGCTGCCATTGCGCTGTGTGTGCATAAACTGGCACTAATGTCATGCAAACACACATACAGAGCAAGAGTGGTGTGATGCAATGCATTTATATATGGGCTTTTAAGTTTATGTGAGCTCAAGTGATGAAGAAGAAGAATAATGTTAGCACATGCCATCAAGCCACCAGTCATCCAGTAGAATACTGTTTAAGCTCTTTTACTCACTTTCTTTTAGTTCCTTTCCAATCAAAGTGGCAAAGTATAAGTTTTTTCCAGTAACTGAGGAGATTAGATTTTAGATACTTGTGTAAAGAAAGGGGAAAGTGAAAAAACAAGAGTTTTCAAACCTGGAGTCGAATATGATTAAAAGATACAGAGAGAATTGGGATCCTAACAACCTGAGACCTGTTAGAGCACCAAACTCCAGCACTTAAAGCTTTCATCTTTGAGAGGAGAAAATCAAGCTCCACTTCTGCTTCAAATCTGAATAAATCCACAGGTGTTTCTGTCCATCCTTCCACTGTGAGAAGACAACTCAGCGTTATGAGTCTGAAAGGATGTGTAGATGTCAAGAAGCTGTTACTGAGAAAAGAAAACATACAGCAAGAACAATGTTTGCTGGTGTTGTCAGAACAAACGGACTAACCATATCAACACAGACAGATACAAACATGGACAGATATCAACATGGCTTAATTTCTTTGAAAAACTGTAAATTAAGTCTCTGGAAAGGCAAAGAGTGGACATCTGGAACACTGACAAAAAAATATTTAGTGGTTGAGAATTTTGTGTAATTTTGTGTTAAATGTATGTTTTCTGCTTTTCTCCTGATGCTGAAAAACTTGTCCTTAATTGCTATTTTGACTAAAAATAAAAAGAGAAGTGTGGTTTTTGACTTTAGCACAGTACTGTAAAATGGACAAAGCCACATTGCATAACTACAAACAGTTGTAGCAAGCATCTGAAATTTCTCCATATTTTTGCACATTTATTAATAAAGAATATCTTTGAAAGTGCTCTGCCATCTGAGGTGCAACTCAAACCTACACTTCTTCTCAGCTCTATAGAGAACACACTTCTGCACATTTAAATGCACAATTACTGTTTATCTGCCGAATTTAACATACTGGAAAAAATTAAGCATAAAATGTAGCCTGTGACAAAGTTATGCCAGTTTTTATACTGTATGTTTTTTTTAATATGTTAAACAGGACACACTGGAAACTCAAATAAATAGAAATTATGTGCCAAAAATGCAGAAAAATGTCATATTTGAGTTTGTTTGTTGAGTTTGTTGTTTGTAGAGAATATGTAAACTTATTTACACTAGAAATGCACTTAGAATACAATTTTACATCAGTCAGATTTAAAAAAAAAATCAAAGGCAGTATTAAGTTCTTAATCATTAAAAGTGCACAGCAGTAGTGATGGTCACTGAGACAGAGGGGGTGGGGTGAGGGTCACAGACAGGATAAACACAAACTGTTGTCTTGGAAACAGTCGATAAGACTCTCTCTATGTCAAAATGACTTAAACCCCTCCTTTGACCGCCCCTCCTCACTACTCACACTTGACCCACAGCCTGTGTGATTGCATTTGATCAGTCGAGGCCAACCCTGACGGTCGATCAGAGACTGCCTAGAGCAGAATCACCACATTAAAGCAGCTACTCCTCACTTTGTGTTCTTAAATCAAAATCTAACCCGACATAGACTGGAGCCCTAGAATGCGTAAGACTTAAAAAATATTCCCCTCTTTTATGTGATAGGTTATGAAATATTAAAGAGCTCATAACCTACATTTTTCTTGTATGTCTTTTTTCCCTGAAGTCCGCTTATGACGTGTGTGTGGGTATATGTAACAAAAATCATTCATTTTTACACAATCACCTCTCCTCACCTCACCTATCTTTATTTTGGTGCCTTTCACATTACACATTACACCTACAGGAGTTACGACATCCCATACTAAATCCATAGGCATTAATATGGAGTTGGTTCACTTTTGCAGCTATAACAGCTTCCACTCTTCTGGGAAGCTTTCTACAAGGTTTTGGAGTGTCTGTTGGTATTTTTTTGCCCATTCATCCAGAAGAGCATTTGTGAGGTCAGACACTGATGTTGGACGAGAGGGCCTGCCTCACAGTCTCCGTTCTAGTTCATCCCACAGTTCATCGCACTATGCACCTCAGCACTCGGTGACCTGCTCTGTAACGTCACGTGGTTTGTCTCTTCGTGGCTGAGTTGCTGTGGTTCCTAAACGCTTCCACTTTTCAATAATACCACTCACAGATATACAGAGGAATATCTAGAAGGGAAGAAATTTCACGAGCTGGCCTTGTTGCAACGGTGGCATCCTATTACAGTACCATGCTCAAATTCAGTGAGCTCTTTAGAACGACCCATTCTTTTACAAATGTTTGTAAAGGCAGACTGCATGGCTAATTGCTTGATTTTGTACACCTGTGGCAATGAGACTGAATGAAACACTTGAATTCAATGATTAAGAGGTGTGTCCCAATACTTTTGTCCATATAGTGTATGTAAATGAGTTCTTTTCTGATTGGCTGCCCTGTATTAAGATTCATTCAACAAGCACTCCAGGCTAAAGCACTCACATCAATATATGTGGATATATGTATTATTTTTTATAACAATGCATTCAAACAAAATGTGTCTCCAATTCTCCAACATTTTTTCCAACTGTTTTCAACTTTAACATTTTCTACACCACCTCCTCCTTAGTGAGGGACAGAGTTTATAGTGTACCACCTCCTCAGGATCAACGGTGCAACAGTGGAGCAAGGAGAGTTTCTGGTACCTTAGTGTCCACATCACACAGGACTTGTCATGGTCCTGCCATATCAATACACTGGTAAAAAAGAGCCGTCAGCATCTTTACCAACTTAGACGCTTGAGAGACTTTAAACTGCCCTCCATGGTGTTAAAGAACTTTTACACCTGCACCATCAGGAGCATCTCAGCCTGGTTTGGGAACAGCACTAAGCAGGATAGGTGAGCTCTGCAGACGGTGGCAAGCGATCAGCTGAGTGCATCGTCTGAACGGAGCTCCCTGGCCTGCAGTCTATCTACAGCAAGCAGTGCTGGATCAAAGCCAGGAGGAAAGTGAAAGGCCTCAGCCATTCCAACAATGGATTCTTCTCTCTATTGCAGTCAGGGAAATGCTTCCAGTCCCTGAAGGCCAACACAGAGAAAATGAGGAGGAGCTTCTTTGCGCAGGCCATTCAGGCCCTCAACCAGGACAAAAACTAGGATTATTTATACATACATACACACATACACACTATATACACAATACACGCTGCTATATTTATAAGTATTTATAATACTTATTAACCTCTTTCAAGTCTACTCCTGCTTATTTGCACACATATGCAATTTAACATTACACATATTCTTGTATTTTAATATTTCTCTATATTTTTATATTTTATACTCTTCCCTTTCTTTTATATTCTATCATATTTTTCTATTGTATATTTTGTTTTTAATCACAACAGACAGCCGTAAAAGCGTTTCACTGCATGCTATACTGCTTATGGTTGTGAATGTAACCAATAAAGCTTGATTTGATTTGATTGTATATCTCCTGACTTCTGTGCATTTTCCTATGTTGGCTTTAAACTTTCATGCAACTAGTTGCATGTTGTGAGTTGCATGAAACTTTATTTCTGCGCAACAGTTACATGAATCAATTCAAACGCAATCAAAGTTGCTCACAACACATTTCATTACTCCACTTGTTAGCCAAATTAACAGTTCATATTTGTTGGCACACCATATTGTTTTCAATATATACAGGTTTTGTTATTTATATATTTGCAACATTTTTTATAGCCATTGTATAACGTTAATTATCCAGCTGTCATTTGAAATGCTCATTTGTCATCCACATGATCCCATGTCGCATCAACTGCATTTTGATTGGGTTTCATTAAACTTGTTTCACAAAGTTGAGGTGCTTGCAACTGTTGCGGCTGAGTTTAAAATGAGCAGGACACTTTACATTATGCAACTCAACTGCAACACAGTCTCATGTAGGTTTCAAACAACTAAAGTTGCATGCGAGTTTCACTATGTAAAGCCAGCCTTAGTGCATTTGGTGTTCTAGCTTGAAGCAGAAGCTCCTCAGAACTACAATCTCTATAACATTTTTACTCACTACATAGCAACAGCTCCCCTGGCAGTTAACTACTGGATAAATCTAATCTTAAATATAGCCCAAACAGATGAACATAGTCCTACAGGATAACAGCTAGGCAAGCATACATACAAAACATATTTTGGACATATTTATGTAACATTTCAATATTTTAATATTTAATATATCAATATTAAAACTAATGTGACAAAAACATTGTGTGAGTGTAATCTGCATTCTGCCATAGCAAGTAGCAAAAAATAGACTCAGAGCTTAAAGCTGTGCTTCATGCTGGTGCAGTCGCTGCAGCACTGTTTGATCCACACCAATGGTATAAAAGACTGCATTAATTAATATAGGAGTATGCTGCATGCATCATCTTGTACTGGCTGCATTATAGGAATAGGCTATTTGTAATGGGAAGATCAAATAGCGGACAGATTTGCTAAATGGATACGTCTTTGAAGATTTGCTGTAAGTATGGGTCACGTGTTGATTCTCTCTTGCAATGTTGATGCATAACTCAACATTGAGGACCGCTGCGTACACTCCCATGCCTCAAACAAAGATAGGAGGGTGTGTTCTGCACATCACAAACTGACTTTTGTAAATCACACACATTTCCAATAGAAAATATACTCCATCATTGTTATTGAAGAAAAAATGCACTGTTCAACTGACGGGACACAAAATGAATAAAAATAGATTTTATGGCTACTGTGAAAAAGAGTAAGCATGGTAAAGTGGTGACTAAATACAGGACCTGCTTTGAACAAAGAAACTCCAGATAATCTGCAAAGAACATATCACCATATGATTTCACTACATTAAATAATAAATCTTACAGCTTAATCACACAGCCACCCAATTTAGGGGATTTTTAAACCAGCCTGAGAAATCTCAAAAAGCCTTGAGGCTGAAGCTGTTGTTACAGCAAAGAGTCGCAAAAAAGGCTCTCAAAATCTAAAGTTTAGGGATAACTTTAATACTCTTCTCTTATTTTGCATATTGTAATTTGGTTATGTAGTCCACCAGGTGCCCTGCGATGGACTGGCGACCTGTCCAGGGTGTATCCTGCCTTCCGCCCAATGACAGCTGGGATAGGCCCCAGCACCCCACCGCGACCCAGAAGGATAAGCGGTTTAGATGATGGATGGATGGATAGTCCACCAGGACTACATAAGCATGACATCTAAACTGAAATTTGGCTGGTGAAAACCACAGCCTGAGTCTACAGTGTGCTTATTCAATTAAAAATGAACAAATATAATAAACATTGATGTACAAAATGTACCAAAGGGATGTAAACCGAATGGGCTGTGTGAAGCAGAAGTCAATCATTAAATGTTTAAATTAGTTTCAGAATTAAATTGTGGCTAGCCAAGGCTGGTCTGATTGTACATGTACCCTAATGAGCAGAAAACACAGCACACTCCAGCTGTGTTTGGGCTAATTACGCCAGAGCCAAGAATACATCAGCATTCTGCCAGTGTGTGTGTGTGTGTGTGTGTGTGTGTGTGTGTGTCAGAAGCACAGCTAAATGAAGAGCTGGGTTTAGCAGCCCAGAGAGAGAGAGAGAAAGAGAGAGAGGGAGAGGGTTGCAGAGGGTTGGCATCATGGAAAGTGCACCCTTGTGCCCAGGAGGTGCCACCTGTGCCAAGCCTGGCCTGGGCGGGGAAAACATCTGGCCTAAAGCCAAGGTGTGAATATTTTATGAAGGCAGAGTTATGCTCACTTCTGCTCACAGTGCTCCTCATACCAACATTCAGACATATACGCTTATATACAGGTTAAAGCCATAATAGGCATAATATACGCCCAAAAAATCGAATTTACACAATTATCCCCTTACCCCAAATGTAGTCATGACATGTCTGGTGTCTGAGCTTTGCTTGTTTAGTTTTGCACTGGAGCTACTGTTGTTTGCAAAAGTTTGGGCACCCATGGTCAAATCACATTTTTTACAACTCTACTACCTATTCACCTATTACATATCTTTTGCATCCCTACAGTACTTCGTAACACCTCTTTTAGCACATAGCTCAGTCTGCAAACACTTTTTGAAGCCAGCTGGAAGTCTCTTCTTGTTTTAGACATTCTTGGGCCGTCTTGCATGCACAGCATGCTTAATATCTACCCACAGATTTGCAGTGATGTTCCAGTCAGGGGACTGTGAGGGCTTTCCAAAAGCTCAGTGTTTCTTAAAGTAGTTCATGGTAGATTTTGAGGTATGTTTTGATGTTTTGGATCACAGTGTTGATGTAGAAGCCAGCCTCTTTCTAGTTTCAGTTTCTTTACTGACTGTGTCACATTTGCTGGTATTTAGTGGGATCCATCTTTCCATCTGCTTGTGCAGTGTTTTCTGTGCATCTGGCTGCTAAACAACCCCAAAGCATAATACATCTACACTGATGCTTAACAGTGTTCTTTTCATGAAACGCTGCTCCTTTTTTCTTCAAACATTATTTTGATGATTTAGGTCAAGGAGTTCTGTTTTTACATCATTAGTCCACAGCATGTGTATGTATTTGTATGCATGTTTTCTGACACTGTATGGCATACTGTTATCTACAAAACCGGATGAAAGTATGTTAGATAGATAGATGCTAAAACAGTGGTAGCAGCCATCTTGAAGACTAATTTTTGTCAATAATTTTGTCCATTTTATGAATAATGTGCTTGTCATACAATGTCAGAAAAAGAAAAAGCCAATCTATTCAATATTACGTAACAACTTGATGCAGTTTGAGGTGAGTGTGTGGTGATTTAGTTTAGCGATGCTAAATTGGTTGCTTTAAGCTTGTATTACTTGTTAGCTATATTAGTCTTAGGTCAAGTGCAAAACTTTAGAACCTAAACATATCTTGGCTGATCAACTACATTTAGGGTAAGTGGAAAAAAGGACTTTTCACAAAACAGTTGCTTTAAGTCAAGTCTGAGGTCCCATGTAGAAAGTTCTCTTACACAGAACTTGTGCAATCATGGACTCTATTCACCCAAAGGCCAAAGCTTTTCTAACAAATAAACCACAGCTACATACTGACACACTCCTCAACTGGCTCTTTCAGAAAATCATTACGTACTCCTTCGCTCATGCTGTCTCAGTTTGATTCTATTGAATCAGCTCAAGTAGCTATGAACAGGCTGCCAACCCCCCACTATCACTTCTCCTTTCTCCTCTTTCCCCTCTCTTTTCTATGTTTAACTTCAAGTTCTACTTGTAAGCAGTTAACAACCCCCAAGTGTTCCAGCAGCGTGAAAGCGTTCGGTCAATAGAGCCCCTGGCCCCACACTGAAAGAAAAAGCAATTGACTCGGCTAGTTCACCCTATATCCGCCCCACCCCCACACTATTCACGCCTGCACACGAAGACACACATGGACACACACACACATTTCTGTGCCTGCTCCTCGACTCTGTAGGGATTCCAAGACTTAATGTGTGTCCACCCGCATTGTTTCTCCCTCCTACAACATTATTTTTGCAGTGTCTTTTTTTGTAGCATCCAGAAGTAGTAAGCAAGTGCATGGGCCTCTTAAAGTAGGCCTACCAGTAGAAACAGCCAGAATAAAATTACAGACTTATGCAATTACAAACCTTTTGACCATATTGCTTTCTAAATGTAAAACCCTTCATGCACATTAGACATTATGTAAGATTTGCTATATTACACAGAGTTACTGTTCTATTTGGAAGCGTATAAAGAATGAAACTATGCCACTGACTAGGGGTGGGCAATCTGACATTATTTTACTGGTATCATGATAAACTGCATCGCAGTATGCTTTTCTGACCATATCATGGACATTGTCAATATTTAAAGAATATAGAACCATCTGGTTCACTACAAACAGAACATAAGCAGTCCAGGTGAACAGTGCAGAATGTGAAACAATAAAAAAAATATATGTTTTTGACAGCAGTTTTTAAATGCTGCACTACTACTTAAAGTATTGTGATCGTGATATATTTTTTTGAATCTAACTTCCATCTGCCACATCTGTAGTATACAAACAATAGCTTCTTCAGTAATTCCTTCAGGACCTGCCCATCGAAATGTACTGTAGTAATGGCATATTTGTATCTTTGGGAATGAGTATTGGGACAGTATCAGCAGAAATTGTTGGAACGGATTCTGGAACAAAAAAAGAATCTTATTCAATCCTGTAACAAATCTATCCTGAAATTGCACACACTCACACTGTGTGATCTGATGATAGTTGTTAGCTGCTCATCGTGCATTAATTAAAAATAGCTCATTTTAAAGGTTTGCATTTTTTAAGGCAAAAAATATTGGATTGATATCAGCCGATAAGGTTTCAATATAGGCAGTGGAAAAGAAAAAGTGGTATTGTGCCATTTCTAGACTGTAAAATACTTGAGTATTGTTTAAACAAAGTGCAAATACCATAAGAGAGGGAAATCATGATGATGTGCTATGATATTGGAATGAGAGAATGTCGTAGATTTGCCTTATAAACTGTGTGAACGTTTTAGAAAATAATACACAAAAGCGTGTTTGCTGGCTTAAAGTGGCTGCGCTCGCATACTTATATAAAGTATGTTTCTGACCTAAACCAGCAGACATTTGCCTCAAACTGCATTGAATTGCCTTGGCAATGTCAGTAGGAACAAACTTGCTTATGTGGTTTCTGACACTGTATAACTCACTTTTACCTGTAAAACTGGACAAAAGTATGTTAGTAGTAGCAGTCATCATCACTTTGTCCATTTTTATGTAGAGCAGTGTGTCACACAGTGTCAGAAACCACAGAGGCCACTGGAGTACTCCTTCAACAGAGAGTCAAAGAACAGAAGAGATGTTAGGTTTCTATAGGCTGTGGTTTTCAGACAGTATTACAGTACAGAACCTTTTTGAACAGGGTTCTATATAGCACCGAAAAGAGTTCTTCTATTGTTATGATGTCAAGCTTGTTACAATAGAAGAACTCTTTTTGGTGCTACATAGAACCCTTTCCAAAAGGTTCTATATGGAGCCGTCTACAGCACATTCTCCATCAATCTAAAGAACCCTTTAATCATGCAAAGGGTTCTTTGAGTGTTCATGGTTCTATATAGAACCATTTTCTTTGCTAAGGAACCCTTGAAGAACCTCCATTACTAAGTGTGTACGTGAATTAGTAAAATGTAAGTATTAATATAGCCATGTAACTAACATGGCTATATTGGGACTGTGACCACCTACAAATAGGATGTATTTGCCTCCTTTTATTACCGTGAGAGTTTCAATAGATTCACTGGAAATATATTTCAGAATCTGAGGTGATGATGTCACCAGGAAATGATGACATCATTCTTGGTGTTTGAGTTTTTTAGACAGTGAAGCAGCCTCAGTGTGTAAGTGTAAGCATCTGTGTGTGTATGCGCTTTGGCATCTCGTAAACTTCCAGGCTTAAGGAAGCTGTGTTGCCATAGCAACACAAGTGGATATAACCATAGCAACCGCCTCAAAGTGCACAGTCAAGATCAAAACACTGGTGGTTACTGGGGAAATGTGGCATGGGGTGAGGTACTCAGTGTTAGTAATGGATAGGTTGAAGGTTCTGATTTGTAGAGGTCAAGTGAGGGTAGACGGTGTATCTGGGGGCCATGAACGTTTCAGAAGGTCAGATGGTTACAGGAATTATGTGTGTATGACTGAGCGTAGCATCCTATTACACTTTATATACACAACATATATATAGAATACACACAGCATAGCTGATAAAGCACAAACATCAGAGCTATGCTGTTATTGTAGCCTCATGCTTTCCGCTAGAGGGCAGCACTACTGTGGATTAAAAGAGAAAGCCATAAAAGATATATCCTACACACTCAAATGCTCAGTCTCTGGCCTTCCCTGGACTTAATGACTTATAGACTTAACACGAGAGAGTCAACAGGGCCATAAGGCTGTATGTGTAATTCATCTAGGCCACAGGCAGGCCTTTTTGTGAACTTTCAGAGTCTGCTTGCTCATGGGATTGCCCTAATTTCATGGGATAATAACAAATTCATGTAAATGGTTTATGCGCCACATATATATATTGCACACATATTTTCTCTCTCATCTCATCAGTGTTTTTATATGCTTGCAGCTCAGTGGCCTTATCCAGTGGAGTCCAGATATTTGTACTGTACAAGAGCAGTGTGTAGTCTGCAAAAACAGATTTCATCATACTTTATACTGGCTTACCTGGAGACCATTTCACAATTTAGAGAAGCAATGTTTTCCTACAAAATTATAAAAGTAAACAATAAAATAGCTGCTCAGAAATAAGCAATATTCACAAATATTACAATAACCTCACAATAACAAGCAACAGTCAACATTGTTAAAGGGTTAACTCAGATGCACGTGAATAGTTTGTTATTTCGTTTGTTTATTTGGTTTGGGAGTCAAACATTTTGCTGATAAAAGCTGAATATTTAACCTCTGGAAGTTTTCAATGCCACACAAACATATTTGTAGCATTTTTTTAACCTATTCCAAACCAAACGCAGAATCATTTCAAGAGCAAATCATTTAATGGCTTTTAAGAGAATGTTTCTCTTTAAAAAGCCTTGCAGTGAAGTATGATGGTATAATGGTACTAGGAGATTGAATTTTGCATCATAATATTTAATAAATCTATACTTCCTGAGCACTGGTAGGACAACATATATATATATATATATATATATATATATATATATATATATATATATATATATATATAAACAACCCGGCTTCAGTGGCAGCGGTGAGCAACAACCACCAATCAGTGTGGTCCAGTGGTCCACATTTAAACAAGTGACCCCTCCTCTCAAGAAAAATAGACCACTTTGCTCTTCTTGACCACTCTCTGATTGGTGACTGAAAAGTGAAAATTGATGAATATGCTATCTAATGGTCATTTAACAGATCTAATTACATTTTGCAGTTAATGTCAAGAATTCAGGCTTTCATCGCATAACAAGTAGATCATGGACATATCGTGTCATATATTTGAACGCTTAACAACACTAACATGATATCCATAACCTATAGCTAGCTGAAACTGAGGTCACACAACTCCCGTTATGAGTCGGCACGGTCATAAGAGTGTATACTGAGGAGGAATTTTGTGTAACGTTTATTGTGCATCATATCTGCAAAGTACAATTGCGGGGAAGCATTGTCAACCTTGATGTTGGGGGGTGGCGGCTTACGTAATACTAACCATCAATTCATTCCTACAGTTAAGGTGGGCTGCTAGCGGTCAGGCTCTCGTAAATGAAATTAATCACTCTAGCAGGATCCTGCAACAGGTGGCTAACACAAGTAGGAATCAGCATATAGTTACACTACAAACATCTGTGTTATAAATGTTCAAAACAAGCACAGTTAACAAATTCAGAAAAGTTTAAATAATCTACTTGCTGCGAGTTTTGGCTGGGATGTGGAGCAGCGGGACAGCAGTGAGGAAGAGGAACGTGAGTGGCTAACGTATACACATTGCTAATTCTAGTTGGTACTTTGGCAGATCTGCCAAATTTAGTCCCACCCAACTCAAATGGAACAGAAGAAAATGGCAGAAAAAAATCTCAAAAGAAAAGACCAACATTATTATTTCTCTACCAGTCCATAGTTAAAACACAGCAAAGACTACAGATAATACAAGAAAATCAAAACTAAAGTCGGCTTGTTCACCAGCCTTCAATGAAAATTTTCTGTTTCACGTTAAATGGTGCAGGAGTTACATTCTGTCTCGATGACTTAATGTCACAGTTGAAGCTGGCTTCTTGTTCATATTCCACCTTTCCACCTTAAATGGCATTTCATAAGCGAGCCTTAATAACTATTATGTTTCATTTTCATGTTGTAGGGGAGAGCACTAATAGTACTAGGCCCAGTTCTTCTCAAGCTACTGAAGTCACCCAAGGGGAAACCACACCTTTCACAGTAGCAGAAAAGCCAAGGATGTCAGGTGAGAAGAAAGGAGGAACGTTTCAGAACAGTAACCAGATTTATCGTTCAAGGATTGCAGCCCTTCACAAAACAGTTCATATAGTTCACATACAAAGTGCTGATATAGTCTTGGTTATTGGTGAAGCTGCAGTAACATATGCATTCTTTGTTTGCCCGAGTAAATTCCAAAAAAAGAAGGTGGAAGGCTCTCGTAGTGGCAACATGACGCGAGTAGATAGTGACTCATATTTGTTTTTTAGAGATCAGATTTTTTATTGATAGATAATTCTTCTTTTGAAGACTTGTTTACTGTCACATTTTTTTAAAGTATCAAAAAAGCATTTTATGGTATTGATATTGGATTTCAGATATTGTTACTGGTATCAAAAATTTTCAAACAATATCCAGCCCTTTCTAGCACTAACAGAGACATGAAGTTACATGGTCTAACGCAATGTGCTTATATTTTATGTGCACTGCAAAATGACAGAGGTATTCAATTAATGTGCATTCCAAAGGATTAAAGCTATTTCTTACACAAGATTTTATACTTAAACTTATTTTACATTTAAACACACTATACAACATGCTGCCTATGTGAGCTAACTGTGTATGTGGATGCCTCAGCAGACAATGCCACCTCTAGCTGTGTTTTCATATCACTCACAGTGCTGTGTATCATCTGGCTTTGCTAGCAATGACAATCACCATAATGAGCTCCCCCAGCTGTGCCACACCTCAGCCAGGCCTAACGGCTACACCATCCGTCACGCCTGCCCCATCACCTTGGAAACCCTGGCCCAGGTGACTGTTGTCAAGGCAACAACCCCCCCTAGTGGAATGTTAAGTAGGGGAATACCTGACCCATGGGGGACGCAGGCAGACAACGGAGGGGTACAGGTCAGAGAGCTTATCTAATCTACGGAACAGAGGACAGGGCTCTCTGAAGAATCCAGCAATTATCAGCCAATTACTGCACTGAATCAGAAAATGTTATTTACTCAGTCGGTGAGGACAATGGATCTGCCAAACATCATTACAAAGACTGCCTGGGTTTTGTTACTATATCAGACTGTCATGTGTTGTCCAACATTGCACAGCACTACACACACTGTTCTACTGTTATGCATTAAAATAATATAAAACTTCCTGTGTACAAAAAGCCAGCATACCTGTATATGAGAGCTTCACATTGTCTTTAGTGGCTAAATTAGAGATGGTATGATAGCACTTTTACATTTACGATACCAAAACAAGTAATAAAACTGATTCTGACTGATACTGGTATCCAGAAGCAGCACCAGGACTGTTGTTTTGGATGAGCACAACAAATTAGTGGGTGTGCCCAACCTTCATTTTGCCCTCCCACAGATGGGGGGCTACATCAACCATAACTGTGATGCTTTTGCAAATGTTGACCTCAAATCAGAGAAATGATTCAAACTTAGAACTCGTAACAGGAATAGAAAATTAAATCTGTATGTCTCGCTTTGCGTAAAGAAACAATAATATCCGACATAACTCCAAAATGCTCCAATTTCTCTGTTATGTATGTCTTAATATCAACACCAGCAGCTTGAGCACTCATTCAAACTTTTTAGCAATTGATAGATGTGTTTACTGAGAAAAAACAGCCTTTTTTAATAAGGATGCATTGGCTTAGTCATTAAAACTACAGGTATGATTGGACAAAACCATGCTAATATTTCGAACAGTACATGAAAATAGTGATTATCATGTCTTGTTAATTGACAACACTAGATTTTGTCCACTGCTTTGTCAATACATCCTGTTAATAAGAAACACATGTGCACGTTGCTTTTAAAGTGAAATCTTGCAATGTAAAAAAAAGAAAAATATGCATTATTTCCATAATTTCATTCTCTCCCTGTGTGTGTAGGTAATACAGAGCTAAAATACGGCTGAAATATTTAATACAATGTGCTTCTGACATTTGCTGGACATTCCAGCGCTCTGCTTGAGATGTGCAGTGTGAATGCATTTTACAGCAAAGAGAATGGTCTCAGAAGATCTATAAAACCTGCTGCAGCCTCAGCCTGAGCCAAGAAATGTGACAATGCAGTACTTCAGCAGCGAGACAGAGGAAAAACTTCAGCTCAACTACTTCCACTATGACTGACTAGTTCTGTTCTTTGTCAGAGCACATCACTAAATACTGAGAAAGTGACAGAACTTTCTGTGTGTATGTTTGTACATTTTCATGACAAAAATGTTCTGACTTTATAGGAAAACTAGAGAAAAAAACTAAACAAAAAAGGTACTGAATTTTTTTCATGTTTCATTTTTTTTAACTGAAAAAGGTAAAACCATTTGTTTTTGGTTACTGAGGATACGATTAGGTTTGGGGTAAGATTCAGAAAATACTTGAAAAAAACTTTAGAAGAAGGGAAAATTCATCTTAACTTTTAATGTAAAAACATTTTATTCCAAGTAATTATGGACCATTTCGATTGATCCATTCCTCAATACCACTAATCAGGTTTTCAGTATCAGTATTTAGAAATTGGTAACAATAAGTAAGAATAACGTATCCCATATATTATATATCACTGTCACTGATGGGCCAAGTATATATATAGCATATGCTACAAAATATCTAGGGAATATATCTAATGTTTCTTATTTTGTGGTGGTTGTGCACTCATTATAAGATTATCAGGCTTATTTCTGGACATTCTTTACTTGTTTTAGGTAGTTTTATCAAGTCAGATTATCTCACTATATAGGCAGATAATTTAGCTGGTTTCAAGCACATTTCTTAAAACATGGAAATTTTAACACAGTGGAAAGGGCAACTGTCATTGTCAAATTACAAAACACACATGCACACTATAATGCAATAATGGAGCCACAAGATTTTGTTCCAAGATCAACTATATATATGGTGGTCAAGTTTGATTATTAAGCACAGGGACAAAATATGTGAAGTGGGGGGAATGGAGACGTAGAGTAGTATCTGTAAATATAAGCTAGGTTTATGTAAAGTTTTATGCTGACACACGTCTAATAATAAAAAAAATAAAAAAATATGAACATTTAAAGCCCCCCAAAAAATTCAAGACACCTTATTAACCTTAATCAGAGAAGGGGAATCTTTTATCTTTTAGTGTCCTTCAGTGACACCTTTCCTCCGCCTCTCAGTCTAATAATTTTGACTAAATTCCTACCATCGCTGTTCTCACTGCCGGTTTGTTCTGAGGAGTTTTGTATTGTTTGTTGACTTGATGACAAAAGTAGCACTTAGAGATGGATGCTATGCAGTAACTGGTTGAGAGCAGTGCATGAGCATTGTCTTAAAAGAGGAGAGTCTAGGTTGTCAACTGTCCAGTCAAAGTCTATTGTGCTTGATGCAAGATGTTTTTTAAACAGCAGGGTGTGCTATTTCGAGAAAAGCGTATTAGGCCCTTCAAATCTAGAGGAAGTCGGAGACTGTGTCATGAATGAGTAACAATTCTGAGATAAATTTGTTTTGTATATATTATATAATGTACGTACTTGCATACTGTCTCTGTCCAAAAAACATGTACGCTTTATAGGAGAAGTCAAAAACATTCTAAACTTTTAATGTGAGCTCATGCAAATAGATTTTATTCTTAGTGAATCTGAAGCATTTCTATTAGCCCATTCATCAGGAAATACAATATAAAGAACAGCTGCTGTGTTCAAATGATGCAGAAAAAAAATGATACTTTTTCTGACAGTGATGATGTATATTATATGGACAAATGTATGACATCACATTATCACTATATGAAAACAAATGAATAAATTAATATAAACTTTTTTATAAATAAATAAAATTTATTTATTTTATAAATAAAATAAACTTTTTATAAAGACACATTAACTGTGTTACAACCAACCCAAGACAGCCAGATAAAGAGGATTATGTATACTCACACCTCTGTTGAAGAAGTTATGCTTGAAAACACCACAATTCTTTTACAGTCTTTTATGATTTCACCTACAGTATGTTTCTTTTTTGTTCAGCTACTGTACATGAATCATTTCACTACCTCTCCACTCCCTCAGCCAAATAACAGTGATGTGTATTTGATATCATGCCAGCCATGAGGACATAGCCATGGTGGTTTATCTTTCTTCCTGGGGGAAGTATAATGAGGCTTTTAACAAAAGTTGACCCACGCAATGATCTACCACCAACCTCCTGTGGACTGACAGCCAGCCAGCCTCGTATAAAAGAGCAGATCAAACTGATATCAGATCAGACACACACATTACAGAGCAAAATCGATTCTGAAAGCTCAATCAGACCTCCAGGCTGCAACCAGATACCCATTTACATCATGATGTCAGAGATATATCCTGTCACACTGTTCATTGTTTGGATAGGGCAACTGAGAAGATGCTGCCTAATGAACAACACTAATAGTCTGTAATATCCTCATAGGAACAATTTATCTGCCAAAAATCTACGAGCAGTGTATTCCAAACCAGCACATTTCAGTGTTTTTCTTGCTCCAACATGCATGCAGTGCTTATTAATAAGCTAAAGAAAATGGACTGAAAATGTTTTGATTGGTTATATAATTTATGGTCATAAAAATATACAATAAAACACTTTTAGTAGACAGTAGACATCAGCAGATGTAATTACAAGTCTTCTAGTGATCTTTTCATTTTGGCTTTGAAAGATTTAAATACAATCCCAAATTAGGGCTATTAAACATTTTTCTATTAAAAAACATTTGAAAGGTGCTTTATCCATATATCAGCAGTGATTAGTTGGCAGTATATATGATGACAGTGTATAATTCACTAACACTAAGAAACAGAGCCTGATGGACACTTTGTAAAAGCTTCCTGGTCTGCCTTTTGTCCAGTCAAGTCTTTTGGGATCTTTGAAAAGCTGTGCATGGCTTATTATTGTTCAGTGCATTAGTTGATTACTACCTGACACTACTTGATTCAAGTGACATTTTGTCAGAATTTCTAAATGAACTGCATACATTATAGAAACCGTGGTAGCAAAAGTGAATGTTAGTAGGCCACAGACCTCAGCAGATCTCTTAATGAAAGCTCTAAAACAGCTGCATGTGCACTGTGTGTGCTGCCCTTCACTGAAAGACTATGATATATCCAAGATTGCTTGCACGAGGCCTGAGGAAATGTCACATGCCCTGGTACTACCCCTAACCATGCCCACCACACTGGTCACCAATCCCCATGGCTAGCATCTGTAGAAACTTCCTACAATAGGCACAGTATTAAAGCAATGTTTTAGACTATATAAAACATATTTGCACAGTTTTCCTCTCACCCCATAAGTAGTCGATCAGCCAAGACATGCTTAGTGTTTGAAATTTGTTTCTTCAGCGTTACACTGGAGCTAATGTAGCTAATTAATCTCAAACATACTTGCTTATGTGTTTTCTGACACTGTATGACATGCTATTTATTAAAATGGACAAATGTATGGCATATAGCTATAAAAATGCCTGCACTTTGTTGTAAAAGTTATAAAGAGGCAACATGAGGGACATAGGGCTGTTCCCTAGAATGTTCAAGGACCAAACAAGGCTCTGGGAACACAGCGCCCTTGGAACATACAGGTGACCCTGTTACATTACCTCGATACATCTGTCCATTACATGTTACTTGTTAGCTACATTATCAGCTAGAGTAGTCTTGTAGTTACACTGCAAAAGTGAAGATGCAGATACTAAACATGTCTTAGCAGATTACATTTAGGCTAAGGTAGAATTGAGTAAATTTCCTTTTTGCCTGAACCTTTGCTGAAATAAACTAAGAGGAAAGTCGCACCTCAAATATCGATCTTTTTCCTCATAACTGAGGTTCACACTGTGAGACCAACTGAAACACTCTCTTGGAATTCCACACAACTACAGCCAGAAGATGGCACTAAAAGCACATGTTTAATTGAGCCAAAGCCTTTTGGAAGAAGCCCCACTCAGGTGTTCACTATTACCACACATGTCTACTTACAATACAGTAAAAACAACGGCCAATTACAGCATTTAGAACAGTATACTGAGGAGACAGTATATAAAGACTTAATATTATGAATGAAAAGCTACACTGCAGCTTTCAAATCAGAGACATCAAGTAATAAACTTCCATTGAGCTCAGAAACCAAGACATTAAAAATAACTGCATTGTGAAGCGTGTTCAGAGGAAGAATAAACCTCTCAAACCTGTTGCTGTCTTGCATTTGGTAAAGGGGCAAAAGTCCAAATGGAAGCTTTCAACTTACCTAAAAGGAAGAGAGAAAAAAAAACAGGATATTGTATAAAGCCCTGTGTGTGTGTGTGTGTGTGTGTGTGTGTGTGTGTGTGTGTGTGTGTGTGTGTGTGTATGTGCGTGTGTGTGTGTGCTGTTGTTACAGAACTGCAGCAAATGAGCATCTTGTGTGTGTCCAGCAAATGACCCTTCAAAAAGCATGCATGGCATTTGCAGTTTGGCATTACTCCAAAAACAGAATAAAGCAAACCCTTTTTTATTCTTCGGCTGTGGGGGATAAACAGAGGGAGAGAAAAGAGGACACTTCAGAAAAGAGCAAGTGATGAAGAAGACAAGCAGTCTTACAGAGCTGCAGCAGGACATCTGCCTGTCAATCTGCCAGGCAAACCTCAGCAACATGGACATTCAGACACAGTCATAACACACCATGAGCGTTGTTTGCGGTGGGCCTTAGAGACTTAAGCACTGAATGTTTCAATGCTGGCCCTGAATGTTTTTTTTCATCTCATGTCTCTTGCAGGAATATGCTATCCTTTACCATATGCTGTTACTTTAAAAGTTTACATCGCAGCACCCACAGTATCCGTCAGACCCCTGAGATCCCCTCAACACCAAGCAAAAAGGTAATGAAGAGACATGGTCGTATGTGCTTTTTTCTGAAAGCAGATTAAAAGGAAAGCTGAGGTTTCAGCTAAAGTTAGCCAGCTAAAGTTAGCCAGCTCAGTAGGTATTAATTCACTAGTTAAAATACTTTTGTGTTAAGTATATTCTAGATTAAGCTTAATCTTAGATATTCCATAGTATCTTGATGGTACCACTAACGTTAGCTGCCTAATAGCCACAGCCTTAAAAGATGGTTCTCCATTGAACTATGAACATTCAAAGAACTGTGCATTGTGTGTGCTGCCCTTCACTTCAAAGAATAGGATGTATCCGAGACTGCTTATGTCAGGCCTGAGTTGCCAAACAGGAAATGCCTCATGCCTTGGTACTGCCCCTAACCATGCCCACCACACTGGCCACCAATGTGCATGTCTATCATCTGTAGAATCTTTCCAATGTTTTAGCCTTGAATCATATTTTCACCGTTTTTCTCTTATCAGCCCACTGATCAACACTAAACAGCATGAATCATTCAGCAGTAAACTGAAAACATAGCCTACACTGTTAGAAATAAAGGTTCTGTGCAGGTACATTTTTCATTCAAAAAGGTACAATCAATGTAAATGTACCCTCAAAGGTACAGCAGTGGTTTTGTGTATCCTAAATAAGTTTTTCCCAGGTGAAAAGTACGTATTTGTACTTTTTCATAACCTAACATTTTAAAACAGAACAATAAAATAAAAAGCCTGCAGGCGGGATGGGGTGTGGAGTCAATACAACTTGGATTATGATACAATGATGTTCCCTGACTAAAGGTACTGAGATGTACCTTTGAGGGTACCACCCCAGTGACAAGAGGGGTACCACCCGAGTGACAAGAGGGGTTTTGAGAGTGAAAAGGAGCGCTCATTATTAGGTATGAATGTTAATATAATTATGGAACATGTAGACTTTAAAAGAGCAAACAGTGATTCACATTGTCGTCCCTGTTTTCATTTGAAGGTTATGCTTTCTTATTGTGAATTGCTGAGGTTTTGGTCTACATTTTTGTCAAACTGCCTGAAAATCACGCTTAGCTGATGAAGATAAATAAACAGCTAAATAAATAAATATATAAATAAACTTCACCACATCAAATGTTCCTCACAGTATCTTTCACTATTTAGCACCAAAAAGAGATCTTCTATTGTTACAAGCTTGGCATTGTAACAATAGCAGAACCTTTTTTGGTGCTATATGGAACCATTTTCAAAAAAGGTTTTATATAGAACCATGACCAACACATTCTCCATCAACCTGAAGACCCATTTAACCATGCAAAGAACTATTTTAACATTCTTCTAAACAGAACCATTACCTTTACTAAAGAACCCTTGAATAATCTTGTTTTTTATTTGTATAGCTCTAATAGTCATGGTTCTCTGCTGATATGTTACCAGTGTATTGGTGTGAGTGGGGTTTTCATAGGCTTCTGTCTGATCACCTGGACACCAGAAAGCCTTAGTGAAAGCAAATGTAACCACAACTACTTTATACTGTGCTGCTCTACTGTGTGAAAGTCAGATAAAACTTCAGAAGAGTAGAACTGATAAGCCGCTTTTCACATCTCTTCTTAAGACCTATGTTTTTAGAGACTAGTGGTTTCAAATGCACATTACATATTTACTTATTTTAAACATTTATTTAGAATTCAGCAACTGCCCACTGGCCTCAACTATAATTGTGCAAGTACAGGGAATCCTTCAAAATCATTAGCCAGGATAATCAATGGTAGGCCTACAATACAGATGTGGCAGATGGAGACTAGTTTGAGAAATGCTTTGACCATTTAAATGCCTCAGGACCTCCCGGTGGGTTCAAACACTGTTACTAAGTTCTGTAAATTAGGAAAAACTCAGTCTTAGGATGTAACAAGCCCTGGGGTTTTAGTCAGTGTTAAATATTTCAATTCTGTAAAATAAGAGTACAAACAGGAGTTTAAGGCTGATGAATCAAGCCTGCTGAATCGTCCTGCACAGCCAGCCTTTTCAACAGCCCAAGAGCTCATTTACATTTCAGAGGAACAGCTGAGTCTACTTCCAGCAACACAGCGCAGAGCAAGAGAAGAAGAAAACAAACCAACACTGCAGTGATATGAGCCATCACACAAGCTTCAGCTCCACTCTTCACCACCTCTCTGCACTGTTCAGTGAGGAATGAACTGATAGAGTAACATCACTCTTCAAGAACACTTTCTGCAAGCGGACAACTACTCACACAGAAATAACAACAGACCAGTACTGACAGCACTGAGATACACATCAAAATAGATTACTCTAGAACAGGGAGAGAGAGAGAGAGAGAGAGAGAGAGAGGAGAGGAAGAAGATGAGAGAGAGAGAGAAAGAGAGAGAGACAGAAGGTGAGAGGGTGAGAGAGCAAGAGCGAGAGAGAAAGACAAGATGAAGAAAGAGAAAGAGACAGAGGGGGAAGAAAGAGAAAGACAGGGAAGGGAGAGATAAAAGGTGAGAGAAAGAGAAGGTGAGAAGGTGAGACAGAGAAAAAAGTGGGAGAGAGAGAGTGAGAGAGAGACAGAGCGAGAGAGAGAGAGAAGATGAGGAAAGAAAAAGAAAGACAGAGGGTGAAGGCTGAGAAAGACAGAGAGAAGGTAAGAGAGAGGGAGAGTGAGAGAGAGAGTGACAGAGAGAAGGTGAGATAAAGGGAAAGCGAGAGAGAGAGAGCAACAGAGAGAGGGTGAGATAGAAGTAGAGCTAGAGACAGAGCGACAGAGTGAAGGTGAGATGGAGAAAGAGAGAGTGACAAAGTGAAGGATAGAGAGAGGTAGAGCGAGAGAGAGAGCAACTGAGTGAAGGTGAGAGAGAGTGAGAGTGAGAGAGAGAACGACAGAGTGAAGGTGAGATAGAGGGAGAGCAAGAGAGAGAGCGACAGAGAGAAGGTGAGATAGATGGAGAGTGTGAGAGAGAGAGCGACAGAGAGAAGGTGAGATAGAGGGAGAGCAAGAGAGAGAGCGACAGAGTGAAGGTGAGATAGACGGAGAGTGTGAAAGAGAGAGCGACAGAGAGAAGGTGAGATAGAGGGAGAGCAAGAGAGAGACTGACAGAGTGAAGGTGAGATAGACAGAGAGTGTGAGAGAGAGAGCGACAGAGAGAAGGTGAGATAGAGAGAGAGAGAGAGAGAGAGAGCGACAGAGTGAAGGTGAGATAGAGGGAGAGTGAGAGAGAGAGAGCGACAGAGAGAAGGTGAGATAGAGGGAGAGCAAGAGAGAGAGCGACAGAGTGAAGGTGAGATAGACGGAGAGTGTGAGAGAGAGAGCGACAGAGAGAAGGTGAGATAGAGGGAGAGCAAGAGAGAGACCGACAGAGTGAAGGTGAGATAGAGGGAGAGTGTGAGAGAGAGAGCGACAGAAAGAAGGTGAGATAGAGGGAGAGTGTGAGAGAGAGAGCGACAGAGTGAAGGTGAGATAGAGAGAGAGCGAGAGAGAGAGCGACAGAGTGAAGGTGAGATAGAGGGAGAGCGAGAGAGAGAGCAACAGAGAGAAGGTGAGATAGAGGGAGAGTTTGAGAGAGAGAGCGACAGAATGAAGGTGAGGGAGAGAGAGAGCGAGAGAGAGAGCGACAGAGTGAAGGTGAGATGGAGAGCGCGAGAGAGAGAGAGCGACAGAGTGAAGGTAAGAGAGAGGATGTGAGACCTGTTTGCAGTCAAAGAGAATGAAAGGAGGGGAAAGAGCGTGAGAGATTGGCAGAGTTTGTCTAAAGGAAGAGAAACTCCAATGAGACAAATAAAGAAAAGGAAAACAGGAAATAAAAGGGCGGGGAGAGGAGAAGAGAGGAGACTCTTTTCTGTGGAAATGCCAGGGCTGAATAATGTGGTTTAATCCCCCCCCTGCTGGGCCAGGACAAAACACACGTACGGTCCACAGAGCGAGCTCTCAGTTTGTTTCCTCATTGAAACTGCTGAGGACTGTTAGGCCAGAGAGATACGTCACGCAGGTATGAGAACGTAGACGTGTCGAGCTACACAGACACGTATTTGTGTGTCGTTAAGTTCTATATTGTGTCATGATGCAATTCATAATACAACACAAGCGCGAGTGTGTTCTGAGTGTTACAGCAAGGGGCGCTATAGTGACAGCCAAGCCTGACCAAGCAGTCTCAAACTGCCAGTGTGCTTTCTCTCGGTCAGCTATCACAGAAGATGAGCAGTTGGATGAGTTTGACGCAAACATCGTTTGCTTGCGTTGAATATGTTCCTGGCTTTACTCTCTCACAGTGTGCACTGTGTGTACTGTGTTCTTACCACTCATAGTTATAGCCTGCAATAGTGAAAGCATATGAACTATTTCTCTCTTAAAGCTCACAAAAACAAGCACAGAAATTCTGTCAAAGGGTAGATTCTAAACTTTCAATTGATACCACATTTGTGTTTGCAAGCAGAAGACTGGACGTTTTATTCTGCTTTGAATTTGGTGAGCAGTTAATATCTTGATTTGTGAAAATAAAAACCATCCTTTACACTTTTTTGTCATGTTTTCATCATTGTTTGACAAGCAAACAGAAAAAAGCCAAAAGTGCAGAATCTGTCAATATAGACTGTAAAGCAAATGAAACTGTAATAACTATGTATAACTATGTAATTAACTATTTATAACTATGTAATCAACTATAATGTGAACAATAAAGATGGCACAATACCACTGTTTCTTTTCCAACACTGATACCAATATAGTAATTATGAGTATTGGCAGATACAATATGATTTTCCTTCTTTTAAAACTACTGTCATTTGCAAAAGTTTGGGCACCTTTGTCAAATTATGTTTTGTTTATGATGCAAATAAGTTACCACATCCTCTACAGAGAATTAATTTGTTGAATTCAAAATATGGGGAAAAAATTAAACAAAATGTAGGATTGTGCAAAAGTTATGGCACTTTTTATATTTTATGTTTATTTTTTTAATATGTTGCACTCGGCAAATAAATAGAAATTGTGGGTTAAAATTAACAAAAATGTTTGTTCCCTGATACCTGATATCAGATAAGTGACATCTCTATGGAATAGTATAGCAAAACAACTAGTAACAACTAAGGGTTAATCAAATCTCCTCTAGTAGAGTGAACAGTTGCTACAGAATGTACAGTCTGGGTCAGGATTTTGCAAACTGCATCCAACTATTCCTACTATGTACTCCCTGTGTTCTCCTGGCAGTGACCCTCAAGAATAAATCAGGTCTGATGTCTATTTGAAATGTAATTAAGCTTTTTCTACACTAGCCTTTCTTATTCAGGTCATTTGCATTTTAGAGTCTCTCTTACAGCAGTGCATCAGCTATAAGCAGAATGTGATGAGTTATTCAGAACTTTCAGGCTGGACAAGCTTTCATTTAAACAGATATAGGTACATTAGGTTGAACTGATATGATATAATGGAGATGTACTGTACTGATCCCTCTCTTCCCCTGCCATGGTTCAGTCTGGCTAACAGTTTAGGATTAAACAGAGTGACGAAGCATCTGAATGCAAAAATAACTGTGCAAGGGCCAGAGAGAGCAGAAATACTCCCCCCTGTCCAGTTTCTAAAACTGGAATCAATAAAATATGCAAGAAATTTTCTCATTTTCCTATGCTAATTATTCATTCCACTGTCTTTACCTCTTTATCTCCAGATCTAAGCTCACGGTCCCTCTCTGACCTCCAAGAAAAAGGTGATTTCAGTTATTCTGTTTAAATACAGACCATCACTAAAAAGACCTTCCTGAGTTGGGCTAATCAGTGCTGCATGAATAGTCTTTAAATGACAGCGTTGTATGGGTCAGCCTTAAGCTCTCAGTACCTCAGCTGAAGCCTGTAGACAGTCAGCAATATCAGAGGGTTTGGAAAATCATTTGAGTTTGGCATCATTGATATTTGTTTCCAGTCTGTGTGCCATAATACTATTAACTGCTACTCCATACTGCAAAAAAGTTTGTTTCTGTTCCTTAAATACAGCGGACTGCTGTAACCAATGGTCATATACGCTTCTTGTAAAAGAGGATAAATTTGACAGATATTACAGTAAAAAGGTGTTAGTGGCAAAGCATATTTGGAAAGTCACTTTTAATTTGTCAAGAGTAGTTGTCTCTGACTATTGTAGCACAGGTGGTGGGACTTCCCAATATCCCCTGAAGTTTTGTATAAAAGAACTTGTATGAATATCTCATCCTTTATTTTACGTTGGTACAGCTAGGATGCTAGGATAATGATGTTAACTATCACTAGTTAAGTGTAAGTATAAACTTACTTATTGCATTTATTCTTGTTCACAGATTTTAGTACAATATTGTTACAATAATATTGTAGTAGTCATACAATAAAGTGTAAATACAAAACTGTACAACACACAAATTATTGTTCTGGCTTGAACATAGTACATATTAGAAATGACAGAAATACTTTACAGTGTAGATTAGACTACTATAATGTCTCACTGGCTGGTTTCCCTGTTGTGTCTCTAAAATAGGATCCAACTAGTTCAGAACGCAGCAGCCCGAGTACCAGGAGCAGAAAGTTTCACCATATTAGTCTAGTCTTTTTACTTTATACTGGCCTAAAGTTAAGTTCTGGATTGACTACAAGGTCTTGCTTATGACATTCAAAGCTCTTAATGGCTAAGCTCCAGCATATCTTACTGACCTACTGAGGCATTATAACAAATTCTCTCTTAATTCTGTTGATTTCACATTGGAAAAGCAGGTGTCCACAATTGTTTACATATAGTATATTTCATACACTGATGAGCCAACATATTATGAGCACCTGCCTAACATGCTCCTAGTCCTCCACATGATGCCAAAACAGCTTTCACCCGCCAAGTCCTGGATTGTGAAGGTGCCCTGTGGTATTTGTCTTCAAGATGTAACAGCAGATCCTTCAAGTAATGTAAGTTGCAAGGCAGAGTCGCCACAGATCTGACTTGTTGTTTCAACACATCCCACAGATGCTTGATCGTTTGAGATCTGGGTAATTTGGAGGCCAGAGCAACACCCCAAAGCTTTTCATTAAGTTCCTCAAATCATTCCCGAACAATGTGTTCAGTGTAGCAGGGCGCATTACCCTGCTGAAAGAGGCCGCTGCTATTGGGAATACCATTGCCAAGCAGGGGTGTATCTGATCTGCAACAGTGTTTAGGGAGGTGGCACATGTCAAACTGTCATTCACATGAATCACTGGTCTCAGGGTGTTTCAGCCAGAACATTGCCCAGAGCGTCACACTCCCTCCACCAGCAAGTATTTTTCTTAAAGTGCATCCTGGGGCCCTCACTTCCCAAGGTAAATAGTGCACACATACCCTCCTGCCCATGAGGCATTAGGATTAAAACCTAATGGTTTTGCGTTCTAATGAGAATTGGCGTAGTGGTTCCCAATAGAGAAACATTAACATTACAGAACCATCAGGAACCAATAGAAATAGCTAATGGTTTCTATGATTTTTTTCAGCAGAAGTGTTGTATGTTTGTAAAACATGGGTGTGTGTATTGCCTGATTAATAGATGGATGTATGTCAGATTTAAATGCTTTTAAATGCATCACAGTAAAGTAATACAGTCAAGCCAAAAACCTTCTTTGAGACAAGTTGGATTGAGTTGAATTACAACAGAGCTTTACAGAGCTTTACAGGGCTGAAACAAAGTTAGTATGGCTTTAAGACCTTGGGTCTCATCACCGTTGTCCATACTGAGCTGACCTGTCATGAACTGCTGCTCACACACTTCAGGGTCAAGCTAGAAGGCATGATGGTATGGCGCTTCACGCGTCTGCAGTGTGCCAAAAATAGCATTTATATTTTACACAGCAATGAACTGCCCCTAACTGTGCTACACTCAGCTGTTAATTGCACGACTGACAAGGTGGGATATACAGCACACTGTTACATGCATTCTTTTCTGAAGGGAAGGAACTCAGAGAAGGACAACATGAATGTGGGCTGAAAAGCTGATGCTATACTATAACATACTATATTATAAGATATCATCGCTGTCCAAAGAAAAACAAGCATCTCCAAAATAGTAACTTTACAGGGAAAGGCAATCTTACATTCTTACATTTCAATGTAAGTTAATGTAAAGAATTTTTTTTCCAAGTGATTTTAGAGCATTTCTATTGGTTCATTCATCTTTAAATTTTCACATAACGTAAAGTTGAAATGAAATAGAAAAATAAAAATCGACAAAAATGGAGATGCATAGTTTTCTTTGGACAGTGATAATATAATAATAGATTGATTTAAAGGGAAAGCCCAAAGCAAAGGAGAAACACTTCATTTCTACCTACTCTTTATAGATTCTGTATGTCTGGGATTCCATACATTCCATGGATTAGTAGGCTTGAGTTTTTCCTTCTGGATAAATTACCATAACCTCATGATGGCTGCTCTCCATTAGACATCTCACATCCTATCTTCATGCCTGGTTTACAAAACTTATTTCTGCTGAGCCTGGAACACTACAGTCTACTGCTGCAAGAATAAATACAAGGAAAATAAAGAAATAACTCTACCTGCTTCAGCCAAATCAAAGAACACTTCTTCATGATAAACTCAGTAGTAACTGTCTGGCCTTGCTTTAAAGTACACGTTATTTAGTATACCACTGCTATAGCCAAGAAATTTCAACTGACAATTTATTGTTATATAAAAGTAACTGCAATTAACAATTTAATTCTCTTGTTGTTCATTGTTTGCAACAATTAAAATATAAGCCTGAAACTAAATGTTTACTTACTAGCGAACACTGGTTTTACTGCCGAATCACACTCACACAAAGGTCTACAGTTACAGACTCATGTGTGGAGTTGAGCAAAGCTACAGTCCTTTATGAAAACATAAGCAAAACACTCATTCTGCCAATATACATGCTAAAAACGTTAGAATTCGCTACACAGCCAACCAATACACAAACATTACTCAGTGCTGCCATCTAAACATGTTAGAGCACCAAGTTGGAAATGTTTTTTGTTTTCGTAAGCAACGTGTCTTAATAAATGCGTTTTACTGCTTTCTTTATTTACTTTTATTTGCTTCCACCCAGGACACACAATTACAGCATAATGTGATTGTGAAATCTAATAACTGTGGAAAAAATTGCAGCCAGCTTTAATAATTGCGATCTTCTCAAATAATTGCGATTAAATGATTATGTAATAATTCCAACAGGCCTATGACTGGGTATTAGGCTTGTTACATTTATTACATAATCATCTGATTGCAATTCTTTGAGCTGACAGTGCTTATTTAAGCTGATAGTTGTTAGCTTTGACAACCATATGTTGACACCTCAACAAACAGAAAGTGAGTTCGGTGCATCTTTAAGCATATATGTGTAAATTAAAAAAAGCAGAAAATGAATTGTTTAAGGTCTCTTTTGAACTGTAAGTTGGCTTTCAATGTGTTATGATCTCATTTTTACATTTTGTGTTATATAGCAGGACTAAGGTCATCTGGTGAAATTCAATACATTTGTGCCGTTTACTTTAAATCAGGGGTTCTCAAGCTCTGTACATGTTTGTGTTTTCCTTACTCTACACACCTGGCCTAGCCCATGAGGAGGCTGTTAATTAGTTAAAGAGTTAAAATTATGTGTGCTAGATGGATCTGCCATGGATGAGCCAAACCACAAAAAATATATACAGTGGGGTCACTTTAACTGAACTGAAAGAGGCTTCAAAGAGGCATGGCTCAAAATCAACCATTTATGTTCATATCACAAAAGCATCCTTGAACTTTTGTCGGTAGAGCACTTTCAGATATGCAGTATTGTAATAAAAGGATGAAGCAGCCTACAAAGCATGAATTATTCACGAGGCTCGCACAGATAGCCTTAATAGAAACAACATCATTCTCCTCAGGAGGGAAAATGTGACATTATCATAAATCATACATTCTTGTTCTGCACAGGTTGCTGGAATAGTCCTACCAGAGAACGAAAAAACCTACTTTACTTTTAATGTAAGTCAAATTATGTCAAAAACTGAAAAAATGACAAAAATGGAGATACAAGGTTTTGTTTTGAAACCACATTGGAAAAATGTATACTGGTCTGATGAATCCAGATTTCTGCTGAGGCACACAGACAGGGTCAGAATTTGGTGCCAACAGCATGAATCAATGGATCCAACCTGTCTTGTGTCAACATTCCAGGAATCTAAAGCACATATAAGCACACAATTGTTCTGTGAAACAATAAACGTTAAGTTCAATGCTTTAGGCACTGTGGGGAGTTCATTTAGATTAACTGGGTGGTTTAAAACCTACAAATTTTATTCATGTGTGATGAGCTAAAAGCCAACAGCAGATCTACAAGCACTACAAATGTTCTAGATTTAATAATGTATAACTTCACACTGTTCATATTTTCATTTTCATGCTTCTTCAGAGCTAATGTTTTGGGCTGATTAAGGCAGGAATGGAGAGAGTCAGGCTGAAGATATGACAGGAATGAGAGAGTAAGCAAGCAACGGACACATGGTTTTCATTTTCCAATTGCAGTATTCTAAGAAGAAAAAAATCCTTCAAAGAATGCTTGGTCCTCCACAGAACAATAAATAAATAAAAATAAAAATGAAATACGTCAAAAAGATTATCATTCAAACAAGCTTCTCTCATAATAACCCCCACAGGAGAGAACAGAGCACAAGTTGAAAGGGAGATTGTTGTTTTCTTTCACGCTTGGATTAGTTTTCTAGAAAGTGGGACAGATTGGCCATCCAAAAGCATGCCTCTGCACACGTAGAAAATAAATTTGCACATTCCTCAATGTGAAAGTAATGGGGCACCTCCTCAAAACAGCAGGCTGAAGCTTTGTTCACTTTCTGTGAATGAAGTATGCGAGTAACTTCTTCAGTGAAAGTAACTGAGCTATGATTGGTAAAATGAGTAACTTTCAAATTATGCAAAAAGTAAAAAAGGATGGAGATACAAGGTTTTTGCGTGACAGTGATGATATTACTATATGAGCTGAATGCAATCGAACCCTCATAGCAATGTTCCAACATCTGGTGTAAAGCCTTCCCAGAAGAGTAGAGGTTGTTACTTCAGCAAAGGAGGTAAAACTTCCTATTGATACCCTTGATTTCAGAAGAAACTCTGGATAGGTAGGTGTCTATATACATATGGACATATAGTGCATAGAGGTTTTTTCCATTTCCTCTTATTTGTCATCAGTTCAATATGAGTGTAATGAGTAGTGAGTGTAAACAACATACACATTTGAATCAAGTAAATTCAATGCTTCCCTTTGTTCATCCGTGAAGAGTAAGCTAAGTAACGTTGTTTATCTGACATACAAACAGCCTGACATACGACACAAGTGAGACTCTTTACATCCCTCTGTACCTGAAATGTTCTTCAGTGTAATTCAGTCTACACTTCCAATCCAATTTCTAGTGGTGATGTGGGTTCAGTCTTTAGATGAGTCAGAATGTCTGAATATTTGAACAGTCATGAAAGTATAAAAATATCTAATCGTAAGTTAGAATTTCCACTATCTAAATTTGCTTGGCTCTAATGTTATGCATCCTCCATGAGATGTTGAACTCTATACACCACCAGAAGACAGTGCCAAACCAGCATCTTACATTTTGGTCAGAGTTTCCAGTCTGTTTACTCCACATTAAGAAACATAGCTAAATGCTACTGCAAGGAGAAGCTACACGTCATGCCATCAGAGGGTATAATCACAGCTGATAGACGTCAAGCTCAAGATCATTTTACATCCTACTTTTGTGGATTTAATTTAATAAAACGTAATAAAAATTCATTTAGTGAATGCGTCAGGTTTGGTGTCAGCTAACTAACTCCTAACAAACACATTCAAATCAAGCTGAAAAGTATGAGGTAAAATATTATGTGCTAATAATGTTAGCTGAGGTAAACACAGACCATGAGAATGCTCATTTATTTGCCTGATAAACTTTAGCTTAACACTTTTCAAGCCATGTTCCTCTTGCTATGGATTTGTGGTCTGGGTTTGCTATAGCACAGTAATAGAGAGCTGCTGAGAGGCATCACTGACTCCTGATGTGTCTGGTGTGCAGTGGCCTGTAGTCTGTAGATTCCTGTCCTTATTTATTTAATTAATTAATTAGTTAGTTGGTTTGTTTATTTGTTTTTTTGGGGGGTATTACTTGAATATTTTTCAATCAAGTCCTTAAAAATTCAAATATTAAATTTGACTGAAATTCCAATTTCCTGTTCAGTCTTTCCAGTCTCAGCATCATGACTCTACAAAACGATTTAGAGCTTTGTGGGAAATTGACAGAAATCTGGAAACAACGTGTTCACTTTTCCTGAAGTTTGAAAACTTGGGGCAAGCCTCACCACAGAATCACCACAGGGAAAGCATTCGCAATTATTCAGTAATACTGTTCAGTTTATTTACTTCTGACAATATTCATGTTTAGCAAAAAGAGAAAATGGGAAGTTTTCCAAGTTTTCTCTCAGAAAGATTGGGTTACCGAGATGTTTTTGGTCCAGCAGAAGTTTCAACAGACACTTACTTACATAAGCAGCCGATCAATTAGCTGAAAATACACAACATACAGTGTCTTAGCAAGGCGTTTGGCCACCAGGAGCCACCAAAACAGCTTCAATGTGCATAGACTGTACAAGCTCCTAGAACTGTACTAGAGGGATGAAGTACTGTTCTTCTAAAACATATTCCCTCAGTTGGTGTTTTGATGATGGTAGAAAGCTCTGTTAAACATGTCTGTACAAAATCTCCCATAGGTGTTCAACTGGTTGGAGATCTGGTGCCTGAGGGCCATGACATACAATTTACATTACTTCATACTTCAAACCATTCAGTGACCCCTCGTGCCCTGCGGACGTGAGCTTTGTCATCCTGGGAAAGATTACTCCCATCAGGAGTGGAAATGTTGCATCATAGGACAAAGTGTATTCATAATCTGCATAATGCACATTCATCTTTGTAATAAGGGGTTTATGCACTGCAACCCTGCACTAAGATGCCTCTCTGTAGTTGTGGACAGACTATTCCTGTACACACAGTCTGATCATGTCCTAAAATAACATTCTAGTCCCTGAGGAACAGCTGCCTTCTGTTTTTCTTCATATATCACACTAATCTACAAGCATCACTGTCACTGAATGTGCACTTTTTACCACAATTCCCAACCCATTTTATTTCTTAGAGACTGAAGTTACAGCTGCCAATAAAATGAGAGCAGATGTGCAAGATTGAGTAGCAAAAATCTGGTCGAGGTCCAGTCAAAATAGCTGACAGCACAACTAGAAATGGGACGGTCATGGTTTAAATGATACACCACAATGATAATAATACCATTTCAAATCGGTTCAAAAATCATTTTAATCATTTCAGAAACCAAATACAGACATTTTAAAGGGTCACAGTGGAGATAAATAGCTAACTGCTTCAGTCTCTGAGCAAAGCATGTTTACACAGTGCTGTAGTTGTGTTATTAGGAAACACAAGGCAGGGGCTCCCGAGTGGTGCAACTATAAACGTTGGTCCTATTGTCAGGAGGTTGTGATGCCAGTGATAAAAGCAGTCAATGACCAAAACTAGGAATTTGGGGGGGCAAACCTAAAAAATATGTGTATTGTTACAACCCTACTTTTTAGCAAAATTGTGATGGTACCGAAAACTGTAATCATTGCAGACACTGATATCACAATAGTAAATGTCCATGCCATCCCGTCGCTTAACTAAAATACAACAGCAATACTCTACAGTGAAACATATGTCTGTCCAATAGATGTGCATGGACAATCCTTGCTACCATTCATCACCCTTTAAGCAGAAGGCCGTCCATTTCCCAATTCAGTGTGGATTAGTCAAAATGCTAATCTAATTTCTACCCTGCCCTTCATCGGATTACCAGTCCAACCCTCGAAAATTGAAAAACAGGGGGGAGAAAGAAAGAGAGACGGACATGGCATGCTTCAATCACTTTCACATATCCACCACTAAGTCGCAGGGGAATATCTCCAGAGGTTGTACGTAATATAATTTAATCACATTCTAAATGGAAGTGCAAGACCAAAGCCTTCACACTTTTACATGACACAGCAGTAAAAGCAATTTGTCTGGGCCTCAATTAAAGTGAATGCATTACTGTTATGCACTGTGGGTATGGCTGATTGAGTCTACGCAAAAACTGACTGAAGGGGATGAAAATTTGATCATTACATCATTTAAGCTGTGAATGGAAAGAAGCTTTGGACTACTAGGCTGTGACTCTCAATGGTTTGTCTATCTTTCCACTCATTTAAAATTGCTTTTATCCTTCTAGTTTATATGTGATTGCATGTAATAGAAGTTAGGATTGACTGAAGAGGATTTATACTGATTTTTTTTTTAATGTCTACATAATTAAAAGAAAGTCAGAGTGATTTGATGTGAAATGCTCCCTTCTAGAGAAACTTAGAGTCAGAATTGTTCATAGTGGTGACAGGAAACAGACATCTGAATAGTTTACTGCCTCTAAAAGGCACATCACAGCTAGAAAGCTATAATATTAAATGTTTATGATTACACTGCCTGACGCAATGTTCTGTGAGAGTTTTGGGATAACCTTTGGGCCTAAAATGTATTTCACATTCAGGGCTTTGTAGTGCAAAACAGCATCCAAAGAAAATGTATTTTCCAGTTTTTACCACTATTTTACAACTATAAATATAATATAAAAATGCAGAAGTACAATGTTTACTGGTTGCTTCAGATAGTTTGTGAATGCAGATCACGCCTTGGTAAATGAGATAATGAGAGGAGGGGAATTTTGGGTTGGAGTTCAGTACGGCTTCTGTGGGTCATGAGAAGGCCGACCCCCTTGTATATTAAAGATCAGGTGCAGGCGTGGGCAAGGTGGAGGAGAAGGGGGAGGAGGTGGGTGGGAAATTTCTTCACAGGTAGGAGGAGTGAAGGACTGGCATTTATAGGAAGCTGGAATTGAGAAGGAGGAGTTTTAGGCATGGTCTTTCCTCAAACTTCAGTTATGTCATAACTGCATTTAATATAATAGTTATATTTGAGTTCTAGAAATCACTCAAAGAAATTTTTAAACATTGGTGGAATTCTTCTTAAACTGGCTGCTCATCTGTTTATGGCTTCTTGACATAATCAATAAAAACAAGCAGTTATTTATTCACAACATTACATTATTCAGTATCCAGTCATTTGCACAAGTATGCACACCCCTGGTCAAATTATGTTTTGTTGATTTTTAAGTGAAAATAAATGTACATCTTCTACAGGAAACACACTTAAATATGACACTATTTTGCTAATTTTGGTGCACAATTTCTATTAATTTGCTTGGGTAGAAGAACTAAAGCTACTTCAGTTTCTTTGCTGATGCTTTTTTGTTTTACCTTAAGCTTTTGTACTTCTACTTAATTTGCTTTTCATGAAAATATTTTTACTTTTACTTGAGTCATTATTTTACCAAAGTACAGGGTGATTAAAAAGATTCATCTGATTTCAAAATGATTTATTTCACTTGTAAATCATTACAGAACAATGCAGTAAATTGTAAATGGTTTAAGTGAGCATAAAGTTTATTATGTAATTTTACAAGTGCTCAAAATGACCTCCTCCAGCTGTATGGACAACATCAACACCATAGTCAAATTCATCCCATACTCAATTAAGTATGTCGGGTGTCACTGTACTCACGGCTCTTTCAGTGCGATTTCAGAGATCATCCAGTGTTGTGGAACCTCTGAGCCGTTGGAGGTTCACTACAGACAAAAATCACGTTGCACAGTTATGATCTTATTGAAGTGGAGAACGCAGAGTGCTTTCTGCTCAGGGGTCGCCATCTCCTCACAGACTGAAGGGAGCCGTCTTCTGGTGACGCTCAGAAACTCTATGGTCCCCTCTTTCAATTGGTATGTGATTGGTTCCTAGATGCCTCATGGTTGTAAAAATATGGTGCTTTGAAAGCGGATGAATCTTTTTGAATCACCCTGTTTTAATTTGAGTAAAGGTTTAGGTTACTCAGTTCAGCTCTGCAAACTCTAGAGCTCTACAGTTCTGCTCTACAGTTTCTATAGTTAAGATTGTAAAGCTTGTCCAGTCTAGCAACAGTAAGTAGGAAAGAATGCTGAGCACGCACAGATCTGTTCTTCTACATTTAGACCAGGTTACCAATACAAACCACCAGATACAAATAGGTGTCGCTACACAATTTATAACAGAAACCCATTTGGACTACATATATGCAAAACTGTACATCAACCAACCCAATTTTGACTACGCATGTGCAGGAACGTCAGTTGAAGCCAATGTAAGGTAAATTCAATTTGTTTCTAAACACTTTATACATGTTAGGAAATAATTGCTAAAAACATGTGAAAAGATTGTGAACTGTGTAATTCTGAACTGAGAGAAAGAGAGGTTGCACTTTTCCCATGAGTGGGCATGGTTTCAGTGCCTACAGTGGACACACCTCCAGCGTTTCACCGCAGAGAATACTGCTTATTTTTTCATAATTTTGAAACCTAATTTTATATACTTGGCAATTTTTTAAAATCATTTCAATTTGGCTGAGTGATTAATAACACATTTTTCTGTGGTGTGACAAACTCAAAACACATTTTTGTCTGCATTACGCAGACTGTAAAAACTGTACTATATATACTCTATATGTAAATAAGTCAAATACTATTGGACAGAATTACACATATCAAGCCTGTGCTAAAAAAGCCCTCTCTCATCTGAGTAGGAAAAATAATTATTATTTTTTGAAGCATGTTCCAATGCAAAAAAATGATCTCTTTGTGAAATCATTTTACATCTAGTCAATATACCTAACATTTCTTATTATTAGATTATTAGATTGTTTGAGCAATCTTAAAATATTCTCAGATGAGAAATATTAGAAATATTGGCACTATTTCAGATGATTTCACTTGCCAAGATATCATTTTTGCAGCATGTCCAAAACTGCTGTCGCCAAACCCTCACAAAACATCTCCTTAATCAACCTGAAACTAGTTTACAAATGGAAGGATTTGGAAAGTGGAGGGAAAGAGGAGGCACAACTACATCCTGTCTGAGTGAATGAACAGTGACTGGTGGAATTCCTGTAGGGCAGGAGATAAGAGCTTCTTAATTTAGCTACTGCCCTTCACTCCCAACTCATGGAAGGACCATTTGCAAGGAGTAGTGCCTAACAAATAGATTTCCTGTAACCTGAACTCTGGGAAAAATGGGAAAGAAAATACAGCAAAGTGACTTGGCTGCCTTTAATCAGCCCTCAAAGCATTTAGAAAAAATACTGCAGTGAATAGGCTTGATTCAAATGTGTAGCCTACATTATTTCCAAATGAGTTTACTCACTTTTGGCAATCATTGTGTTGATGTAATATACTTTATGTGGAAATTATGTATATTCAACACATCCCTTTTGGCACTGCCACATCAAAACTTTGTTATTTTGTACACTAGCTGAGAATGCCAGCAGTCCTTTACTTTGTGTGAACATTTCATGATGAATATGTCAATAGAAATCATCAAAAATAGTCCAAGTTTACCTTCCTGTATAAAGTTATAGTTTACATATTACATATTTTTTTGATTTTTGAAGTGAACAGAAGTTTACAACAAACCATTTTCTGCAAATAATAATGCACAGGTACCTTATATTTGAGTAACCTTAGAAACAGGAAAAGAATAGTAATAGTTGCATGTGCAACATTGGGACATCCTACTAAGTGACTAATTAGTAACACTTTGGCAGACATCACAGCTTGCCAATGCTTTTTGTAGCCAACAGGAAGTCTTTGACCTTGTTTACACCTGGTCACTTCAAGAGTCTTGAGTATGATGATTATATCTGGATATGGTCAAGCAACATTACAATGCAAGTGTAAATGCACCCATCCCATCTCTCAAACCATGTCAGGAGGTGGTCTGAGATGCATTTGAGCCACATGTTACAACAATGTAAATCTCACCAAGACACATTCAATAATCAAAACTCCTCCCCACGCAGTGCGTCACTGGGCCCGTGATCCATGTCTACGAGTCAAATAATCATAGAGGACACATGTGGTTGAGGACTGGATGAAACAAAATGCTTAACAGCAATATGGACAAATGCTACTGTGCAAAACAAACTGCAGACTAAGAGGATAAAGAGATAAACAATTAGTACTTGGTGGCAGCGCAATGAGCAGATTTGCATATTCCGTCCCCCACAGCAATCGAATTTCAGTCTGACTAAGCAGAGACACATTTGACTACCAAGTGTAAATGCATGTGACTAATATCTTATCAGGATACAATCCAGATACTAGTCACATGAAGTAACCAGGTGCAAATGGGGTCTTTCTTTCTTGTTTTATGAAATTTCACCAACAGTTCTGTGACATTTCTGGACCACCAAATGTCAAATGAGTGCTTCATATTTGTTTCCAGAATTTGCTGATATTAGTGGAATCCATTTTTCCATCTATGTGTGCAGTGCCTGCCATGCATAACAGATCCACCTGTGTGCTTAATAGTTGGTAAGGTGTTCTTTTCATCAAATGCTTTTTTCTCCAGACATACCTTTGGTGATTCTGGCCAGAGAGTTCAGTTTTTACTTCATTAGTCCACAGCACTTATTTCCAAAATGCCTCTGGCTTATCTAGATACTTCAGACATTGACTTTTGTGGTGAGGTCACAAGCAAGATTTCCTTCTGATGACTCTTTCATGCAAAACATGTTGGTGTTAGTGAGCTGGAAGCACTTTGATATCTTTTTAGAGCCTCTCCTGCTTTGTATGCATCAATTAGCTTCATTTTCAGGTCCTCAGCCAGCTGCTTAGGGGAACCCATGGTTGTTGAGTGTTCGCACAAGATTTGGAGAGTCAGAGAATTTATTACACTTTAAAATTGTGATTAGCAGTTATTTACCTGCCTAACCAGTCCTAATGAGTCAAGGCCCAACAAGTTAATTTTTTAAGTTAATTCAATGTAAAGTAGCTATACATTAACATTTGCACAAAAAAATAGGGGCCTTTGCATACAGCTATAAGATTTTGCTACAACAGTGAAAATTTGTTGTACAGAGACTTAAACTGTAATACAGATCAGTCCTTCACCCAAAAAAGACTATTCTTTTCAAATTTGCTGGATATCTAATTCCTTCAGCAGCCTCAGTAACGCCAGCTTGTACAAAAGTGATAAGGATCAGTTGTGGCCCTGGAGCCCATTGTGAGTGGGGGTCAGTCTTAGTGCAACAGGTGGGATGAGCTACAGTATTTCATTTCACAGTTTGACTGGAATGCACAGTGCTGGTGGCAAACTAAATCTGTCCTGGGATCAGTCAGTGCGAAAGAATTTCCTCACAGACGGAAGAAAGAGTTCCCGTAAGAATGCCGAATTGTTGTAGCGTGCTGTGAGGCTGCCTCTCACTGATGAGGACAAGGCTGTGCCTTTGTTCCACTAGGAGCTGAAAAGAGCCTATTCACACACACTCACACACACACTGAGCAAGACACAAATGCAAACAAGGGTGTCTATTTCTCCCATGACAGCATTGATCTATGTTAGCCTGCTTGCTGAGATTGAACTGTACATGATGGCTTGGCATCCCACTCAGTTCAGGCTCTTTAGATGCAGGCTGTGTATAAACATAAACAATTCCGCAGATTCCTGGTGCACCATACAGAATCCTACATGGATGTAGCACATTTGACACTATCTACACTATGCAACATTTGCCAGCAGTTTACCCATAGTAGTTAGCAGAGTTTACCTACAGTAATTAGTGGTAGTTTAACTGCAGTAGTATGTGATAATGCTACTATACCTACAGTAACTAGTGGTAGTTTAACTGTACTAGTATGTGACAGTGTAACTATACCTACAGTAACTAGTGGTAGTTTAACTGTAGTACTATATGATAGTGTAACTATACCTTAAGTAACTAGTGGTAGTTTAATTGTAGTAGTATGTGATAGTGTAACTATACCTACAGTAACTAGTGGTAGTTTAGCTGCAGAGTATGTGATAGTGCAACTATACCTACAGTAACTAGTGGTAGTTTAACTGCAGAGTATGTGATAGCGCTACTATACCTACAGTAACTAGTGGCAGTTTAACTGTAGTACGTGATAGTGCAACTATACCTAAAGCAACTAGTGGTAGTTTAATTGTAGTAGTATGTGATAGTGTAACTATACCTACAGTAACTAGTAGTAGTTTAACTGCAGAGTATGTGATAGTGTAACTATACCTACAGTAACTAGTGGTAGTTTAGCTGCAGAGTATGTGATAGTGCAACTATACCTACAGTAACTAGTGGTAGTTTAACTGCAGAGTATGTGATAGCGCTACTATACCTACAGTAACTAGTGGCAGTTTAACTGTAGTACGTGATAGTGCAACTATACCTAAAACAACTAGTGGTAGTTTAATTGTAGTAGTATGTGATAGTGTAACTATACCTACAGTAACTAGTGGTAGTTTAATTGTAGTAGTATGTGATAGTGTAACTATACCTACAGTAACTAGTGGTAGTTTAATTGTAGTAGTATGTGATAGTGTAACTATACCTACAGTAACTAGTAGTAGTTTAACTGCAGAGTATGTGATAGTGTAACTATACCTACAGTAACTAGTGGTAGTTTAACTGCAGAGTATGTGATAGTGTAACTATACCTACAGTAACTAGTAATAGTTTAACTGCAGAGTATGTGATAGTGTAACTATACCTACAGTAACTAGTGGTAGTTTAACTGCAGTATGTGATAGTGCTACTATACATAAAGCAACTAGTGGTAGTTTAATTGTAGTACTATGTGATAGTGTAACTATACCTTAAGTAACTAGTGGTAGTTTAATTGTAGTAGTATGTGATAGTGTAACTATACCTACAGTAACTAGTGGTAGTTTAACTGTAGAGTATGTGATAGCGCTACTATACCTACAGTAACTAGTGGTAGTTTAACTGCAGTATGTGATAGTGCTACTATACATAAAGCAACTAGTGGTAGTTTAATTGTAGTACTATGTGATAGTGTAACTATACCTTAAGTAACTAGTGGTAGTTTAATTGTAGTAGTATGTGATAGTGTAACTATACCTACAGTAACTAGTGGTAGTTTAACTGCAGAGTATGTGATAGCGCTACTATACCTACAGTAACTAGTGGTAGTTTAACTGCAGTATGTGATAGTGATACTATACATAAAGCAACTAGTGGTAGTTTAATTGTAGTACTATGTGATAGTGTAATCATACCTAGAGTAACTAGTGGTAGTTTAATTGTAGTACAATGTGATGGCATAACTTTACCTAAAGTAACTAGTGGTAGTTTAACTGTATACAGTAAGTAGTGGTAGTTTAATTGTAGTACTATGTGATAGTGTAATCATACCTAGAGTAACTAGTGGTAGTTTAATTGTAGTAGTATGTGATAGTGTAACTATACCTACAGTAACCAGTAGTAGTTTAACTGCAGAGTATGTGATAGTGTAACTATACCTACAGTAACTAGTGGTAGTTTAACTGCAGTATGTGATAGTGCTACTATACATAAAGCAACTAGTGGTAGTTTAATTGTAGTACTATGTGATAGTGTAATCATACCTAGAGTAACTAGTGGTAGTTTAATTGTAGTACAATGTGATGGCATAACTTTACCTAAAGTAACTAGTGGTAGTTTAGCTGTATACAGTAAGTAGTGGTAGTTTAATTGTAGTACTATGTGATAGTGTAATCATACCTAGAGTAACTAGTGGTAGTTGAATTGTAATACAATGTGATGGCATAACTTTACCTAAAGTAACTAGTGGTAGTTTAACTGTAGTACTATGTAATAGTGTAACTATACCTACAGTAACTAGTGGTAGTTGACATGTAGAAGTATGTAATGGTGTAACTATACCTACAGTAAATAGTGGTAGTTTAACTGTAGTAGTACAAAATAGTGCAACAATAGCTACAGTAACCAGTGATACTATAAATATAGTAGTTAGTAATAGTTTACCTTCAGCAACTAGCAGTAATTTACCTATAGTAGTTAGTGGTAATTTAACTGTAGTAGTACATAATAATGTAACTATACCTACAGTAACTAGTGGTAGCTTAACTAGTGGCAATTTAACTACTAGTAGGTAGTGATAGTTTAACTATAGTATCTAATGGTAGTATGACTTTAGTAGCTTGTGGTAGTTTAAATATTGTAGGTTGTGGTAATATAATTATAGTTGCCAATGGTAGTATAACTTTAGTAGCTAGTGGTAGTTTAATTATAGTTGCTAGTGGTAGCTTAACTATAGTAACTATCTCACTACCAAAACACAAAGAGTTTTAGTCCATAGGAAGAGCCTTATTTTAGCCACACCCCTCCATTTTAGAGCAGGAAGTGAGACTGCATCGCTGTCCCTCATGGCCACATGGTGAGCAGCAAGAGCCTGTTTTGAAGCGACTCTGAAAATAAGTGTGTATCATTAAGAACTGTCACTATTGAAACACATAATTTCTGCAATTACATAAACTTTTTGTGCTTTTTTTTTTTTTAATATTTTGTGTGTACAGCTGTTTAGAGCTGTGTAGCTAATATTGTCACTACTGAAACAGCCAGCATTCAAGATTACATTTTGTCATTACCAAAACAATCTAAAGTCCAAGTCAATTAAAAGTCTGGAATGTATTTTGAACTCTGACTTTAAACCAATTGGATAGCATTCTCCATCATAGTGAGTGGTGGTAGTTTGTTTGACTGCAGTAACTAGTGATAGATATAAAGTAACTATAGCAACTATGGTGTACGAAATGATTTGTTGAATTAAATAAGCCTCAGTGTGATGGAACCCTCTGCACCCCCCGCCCCCTATAGTAATGCCACTGTGTAGCTGACTGACATTGTTGAATCATGTCAGTTCAAAGCATTATTTTTCAGTGTACCTTTAAATGAATCAGGGTTTAACATCATACGTGCCTAAAGAGTGGGTGAAAGAGTCTAATTCAGTAAATCAATGCATTGTTGGCTGGACAAAATTGCAAAAGACCATGTGATAGGTTGAGACATGGAATGTGCCACTGAGCATGTGGAAAACTTTTCATAGGTACCACAGCTTCAATAAAATAGCCCACTGTAACTTTGCCAAAGCACACAGATTGGACTGTGAAAGCAATAAATGCACACAGCACTATGGGAGAAGAGTTCTAAGTATAAAAGGTGATAACTTGATCTCTTAGTGGAACATGGAGATAAATTAACTAGTCTTAACTAAAAACTTAAATTTGACTATGATACTAATAAAGTTAACATATAGCTTTTCAAATGAGAATGCATCTACATTATTGCCTGGAAAACTGAAATACATCATCAATTATGTATATAAGTGCTGTTTAAACACACTGATGCACACTCACCAAGACAAACACTCAGCATATCTAAATGTCTATCAGAACAACATCTGACAGAAGACAGTCCTCAGTAGGAAAGCGAAAGAGACTGCAGAGGACAGCATGACTGTGCAAGAAGCACAATGGTCCAGAGGTGAGAGAGAGAGAGAAAGAGAGAGAGAGCCAGGATGCAGAGTAAACCGGGATGATACACTATGTGTAACTGCAGCACCAAAAAGACCCATTAAGATTAAACACAATGCACTACAAATGAAATACACACTGTTATTATTGCATCACAGCAGACTGTACTGTTATGAATCATATCTGACAGCTGCTATTTCTTAAACATTCACCTGAACTGACTGAGGCCGGTTGACTGACATGCCAATTGACCAATTACAGCCTGCTGTTTTATTGCAGCATATTGGGGAGGTGATTGTCAAAAATCCCAAATATATACACACTGACTGGCAGCTCCATTTACCATAAAGGTGCACTTCGAAGGCCTATAATTATAGACTGTGGTCCATCTGTTTCTCTGCAAACTTAAGCCCCCTTTTACCCTGTTCTTCAATGGTCAGGACCCCCACAGGACCCCCCTGGGTGGTGGATCATTCTCCGCACTGCAGTGACACTAACGTGGTGGTGGTGTGTTAGTGTGTGTTGCGCTGGTATGAGTGGATCAGACACAGCAGTTCTGCTGGAGTTTTTAAACACTGTGTGCACTCAGTGTCCACTCTATCAAACCTACCTTGTTGGTCCACCTTGTAGATGTGTAGTCAGAGACAGTAGCTCATCTGTTGTTGCACAGTTTGTGTTAGTCATCCTTTAGTTCCTCATCAGTGGTCACAGGACACTGTTGGCTGGATGTTTTTGGTTGGTGGACTATTCTCAGTCCAGCAGTGATATTACAGTGTTTAAGAACTCCTGCAGCACTGCTGTGTCCAATAAAGATAGAGTAGTTTGCAACCTATAGCCCAACCAATCAAATGTCACGTTTAAAAATATTAAGCATTTTAAGGAAGTTTAATGCTGGCTAATACACAGCTTTGATTTCTAGGCAAGTTCTTGACACTTGTGTTCACTCAATTCTTCAGCCCTTAAAAGACTCATCTAATCCACTTCACTTGAGCTAATAAAGTAATGGAATACCCTTAACAAGGTGTCAGGGATTCCCTGAAGGGGGCAATGAGGAAGCCAAAAGGACAAAGGTTTGTTAAAACCAGTACTAAAATTGGCAGATGGTGGAGTAATAAATCAGATCTCTTGTTTAAAAAGAAATAATAATGAACAAAAAACAATAAGTTATATTGTAGTAGTAGACTAACTTATATTATAAGTAGTAGACTAACTTATATTATAGTAGTAGAGTAACTTATATTGTTTACAGCTGTGATGTCATGGATGACAAAACTGGAGGGGCAGTGGGATTAAATGGGACTGGACTAGCAAGATAAAGAGGTCAGTTTGAGGTAGATCTGCAATTAACAATAGTTTCTATAATCGATTATTGCATTCACTATGATTCAATTGATTAAACATACTATCATGACCTCTTCTGCTTATTTTATAATGCAGTGAAAACAACCAAAGCCATATCACCCCAAAACATCCTGTAGTAAGCTGCAATTTGTCAGAATGACTGAATGTATCATATGAATGTCACAGAGTATTATAGAGCTTGAGTAATCATTGCAGCCTTCATAGTATTTTATTACAAAATAGTTTAGCACTTCAGAACTTCAGTCCTCTAACAGACTGACTGAGGTACTTATAGTCAATACAAAGTAATAGAAGCAAGCAGTGGAAGGTTTGGGAGCAGAAAGCTTAACGCTCCACATCTAGTGAATTTAACATGGAGCAGGGAAAGACCCACTGCACAAGCAACTGGATGTGACCTAACTGGGAGTAAATGGACAAAAAAGCATTCAACAATTAAACAACCAATTAATTAAATGCAACCTTCCATAAATCTCCACATGCTACACCACAGAAATGATATCTTGGCAATTGAAATCAGCTTAAATACAGTCAATATAGCTAATGTTTCTCATTTTGAGATTGTTGTGAGAATATTATTTCATCCAGTGAAATCATCAATCATCTTTCATCCAGTGTTTCCAATATATTTGCATATATTGGAAACATAATTTGCCAATAGAATAAGACATTTTTCTAGAAACATGACTTAAAACAAGTCAAATAAGCAAAATGATCAACAAGGAAAAAGAGAAAAAAACTCTCCAAACCAAGGTACTGCTTAAATTAAAATGTTCTGAACAAGGCATGAGCCCCTATGTGTGGGCATTTTTTTACATTCCAGCTACGACATGTTAATAGAATAGACACAGTTTAATTTAAGGTGTGCCTTGGATTGGAGAGTTTTTCTCTCTTTTTTGCTCATTAAATTTTTCCCTTGACACCAAAGAGCATACGCAACATTTAAAGTAAAGACTTTTTCAATATAGACTTACAAACATCATTCTAAAAAAGTGACACAATCTTATAATATTCTCAGCAGTCTCAATGTGAGAAATGTTAGATATATTGACTAGATTGCAGATGATTTCACTTGCCATGATATATGCATATATTGTTACTATTGTTAATAATAGTGTTACTATTATTACTACTGCTACTTCTACTACTCCTACTACTATAAATAATAATTGTGAATATTAAGAGTTGCAAGAACAGTAATGCACAAAACTCCAGCAAAGAATACTGAAAAAAGTGATGCACCGAATACTTGATTAAAATGTGTACATAATTTCAGCATGAATAAACTATACTACATGAGCACGATTTTGTTTTTTGGTTTACTTACTCATGGTGATAACTGTGTTGATATTGATGAATAATATATTTTTAATTTAGAAATTAAGTACACATTTTAATCAAGTAAATTCAGCACTGTTTTCAGTGTATCATGATGAATAGATCAACAGAAATGGGCCAAAATTACTTGGATAAAATCTCATTACATTAAAATACATCACAGTTAAGAATGTTATTATTCTGGATTTACAAGGTTTTGATTATGACAGTGACGACTTACTGTACCGAGATTTGAATATTGATAAATATCATTTAATCACAGTGCAGTGTACTCTGATGCAAAATCTTTATTTGAAAAAAACAACTGTTCAGTCATTTATAGGTGAAACTTGAAACATTTGCTTAAATATCATAATGTGGAGAATCTTAGATCAATACAAAAGAATGAGCAACTCACTCTGTGACAGCTAGATCTATCTAATGCTCTCTCTCTCTCGACCTCGTTCATCCATCTTTGTCTGTCTCAGCCTTTCTTCCTCTCTCCATTATTTCATTCTTCACTTCCCCTCTCCACCTCTTGTCTCATCAGTCTCTAGCTTGGGCCAAAACACACTGGCAGGATGTCAAATCTGTAGCTAAGCATATGAGCCCTGGAAACCATCGCTGATCCTTTTATTTTGATCCAACACAACTGATAAACAGATGCCATCCACCGTTATGATGGAGACGATCTGTCTCCTACACTTATTCTCCCCTTAAGCCTTGACTTCTGCTCTTTCTTACTCATGTTTGCTTTTGACTGTGTTGGTATAAGTGAGCCGAAAGGAGCAGCAGATGTCCACCACAGGAACAGATCTGGTGACAAACTGCCTTTTATCTCATTTGTGCCCTCTCTATCACACACTCAAATGCAAGTCCGCACACTCACAAACCAGATAGTGGCGAAACAGACATGCAAACAGACATAAAGACCTCAAAGCCAAGCATGCAGCTGAGGAAGCTGGTGTTTCGTGGTCGTTACATCACTAAAGGCTGTCTTGTTTTCTAGGAACCTTCAAAAGTGGCCAAAAATGCACCCGTTATTTCTGAGAAATTGAAGAGCTCACCTGGGGCATCCTTCACGACTTTCAATCGCCCAAAATTAACAACGTCTAGCAGACAGCCATTAAAACGATGGAAACAGCTGTGAATGGCAAGATGCTGCGGCCTCAGAGTAATGAAATGTAAACGTAAAATGTCCATTACAATTGTACAAACCCAATTCCAAAAAAGTTGGGACCGTATGGGAAATGGTAAAAACAGAAAGCAGTGATTAGTAAATTCTGTCTGACCTGTATTACATTGAAAATGGTACAAAAACACAATATTTGATGTTCTACTTATGAACTTGTTCCCAAAAAATTGGAACCACTGTGTTACATCAACTTTCCTTTTAACAACACTTTTTACTTTTGTTTGGGGTCTAAAGACACCAACTGATCCAGTTCAAAAATAGAAATTCTTCTATTGTGCAAGTCTTCAGCTGCGTGGCCCACACAGGACCTTTGTTGTATGTTGGGTCTAATAAGACAAACATTTTTAATGGAACACAGTTCTGGACTACAGGCAAGCCGGTCAAGCACCCGCACTTCGTGATTACACAGCCATGCTGTTGTAACGTGCAGAATATGGCTTGGTGTTGTCATGCTGAAATAAGCATCCCTGAATGTCCTGGAAAAAGACGGTGTCTAAAAGGCAGCATATGTTGCTCAAAAATATGTTCAGTGTGGCAGGATTCCCATGCCTAATTGTATTGTTTGCAATACCAATTCTGTTGGTACATATCTGAATATGTTTTGGAATTGCAGCAAAATTAGCAATTGGTGTGACAATGACTGTTTCTGCTTGAATCAACTGTATTTTTGTCTGTACTTAATAGTGTTTATCTGCACTTATTAGTGTTTATCTGTATTGGAGAGGAATGTGAGCTTCACATGATATCTGTTAAAAATGAAAAAAAAAATGATCATAAAAAAAAAGTGTCAATGGTGCTTTCACAGATGTGCAAGTTACCCACTAATATTGTCCCTTACCATGACACATGCTGACTTTTAAACTTAAACAGCAATCTGGATGATCCTTTTCTTCTTCAGCCCAAAGAACATGACAACCATTATATCCATCTGAAATGCTGACTTGTCAGACAGAATACATGTTTCCACTGTTTATCAGTCCATTTCAGATGACCTTGAGCCCAGAGAAGTCAGCGGTGTTTGATGTTTTTGACACATGGCTTCCACTGTGCATAATACAGTTTTAACTTGTACTTGTGGATGCAACAACAGACGATGTCCATTTTTGTCAAAGTATTCCCAAGTCCATGTGATGATATCCACCACAGTAGCATGCTGTTTTTTGATGCTGACGGGTTGGGCAGGTCAAAGGGCATGGGCATTCACTTATGGTTTTTGGCCTGCAATTTACACATTGGATTCCCTGAATCTTTTGATGTAATTATGCACTGTAGAGGGTGAAATACCTAAAATCCCTGCAATCACTCACTAAAGAATGTTTAAACTGACTTTTTGCTGATGCATTTTTGGGAACGTGGTGAGCCTTGACCATACTTGCTCATAAGGGACTAGTCCTTTCCTGGATGCGGCTTTTATACCCAAGCATGATTGCTTCACCCGTTTAAGATGTTTTTGGACATTTCACAATGTTACTAGTCTTACATTGCCCCTGTCCCAGTTTTTTAGAATGTACTGCAGGCATCAAATTCAGAATGAGCATATATTTACAATACATTTTTCATTCAAATACAGGTAAAAGTAGATTTTTAAACAACAAAAGCTTTTTTTAAATTTTATCTACTATCCCAGCTTTTTTGGAACTGCATATGTATGAAACATATTCATATTATGATACTTCTGTATGAAGGTGATGATTTAATCTTAATGTTTATAAAGATATAAAGTAATATTCAATAAAGCTTGTGCTTACTTTTTAGTCAAAATAAAATTCACAGGCTATTGTCAATCAAATAAAAAAGAAACACTTGTTTTCATTGTTTATTCCACTACTAGGTAAATAATTCTAAATAAGTCACCTTTGGGCTTGTCATGATCGTGTAATTTTAGCTGGTGATTAATTGTCATGTAACTGCGATGGAGAATTTAATTGTCTTTATTATTTTGCTTACTAGTTGCTCAAGCTCAAACTCAAAAAAGCAAATATTACTCACCACTAGGGTTGAGCAATTTGGGGAATATATATAATTTTTCTGATCAAAATTGTATTGTGATTGAAATGCAGTTGGTTTCTATAAATCAAGCTCCAGTTTTTTTTTTTGTCAATAAAGCCCGCACATCCATTTCTTTGGACTAGAGGCTTGAGGCATTATTATGTTACATTTCCCTACTTTAAACTTGTTAGGACCATGTTATAATGTTATAATTTAATACAATTAAAATAATACCTCTTGCGGTTTGAAAATTACACTCTACAAATTTCAAATTCGATATTATAATGATGATGAATCGTTCAGCTTGATTTACGAGTCACACAAAAAAAAAAATACTGAATCTGAATCACACCAAAAGAATAGAAATGTTAAAACTTGATATTCCATGACGCACTGAATCATTTCCTAGAAGAATCTTAACTGTATGATGTTGTGGGGTCAGAGATTTAACACTGTAATGGCATAATATGTCTGTTTGTGTGGGCACTCAAGCATAACAATGATGGCACTGGTAAATCCTCGACAGACGGCTGCTGCCATGGAGCTGAGGAGCAGTGCCTGCCCCTTGGTGTTCTGGGCTTTGGTGTCACCTGCTGCACTCTGCAGTTCTCACCTGTAAACTCTCACTCAATCCCTTCTTGCCAAAGCACTTCCTGACTACAAACAGCGTCAATGCATGTAATATTCTGAAGCGTTCTCTTTCAGACAGCTTTGAGCTGCCGGTAAGTGTTGAAGAGAAAAGAAACTGAAAACGGCATTCAGATAAAAAATCAATGCCATGAATAAAACATGATTTATACAATGAGAACACAACATGATCTCATGATATCCACAGCATTACTGAAAAAATTGATACAGTCTAGGGGTGTAAAAATGTATTGATCTAAAGGTGCCAACTGAACTGCACACATTTGTAGCAAAATAATAAAATCAAATCACATCAGTGTGAAATTTTAAATTTTATGATGTATTGAATTATTTCCTAAACAATCACAGTTGAATCAAAATGTTGTAAGGGGTGGACAATATGGCAAAATATAGGCCTAGTGTTATGATAATGAAAGACTTTGTCACAATACACAATACATATCACGACTTGCATATCACAATATTTAGTTTTTCTGAGGTTTGATAAGTTGGAACAGAGAAAAAAGAGCCAGCAGAGCCACACTTAAAAAATCATATAGCGTACTGCACTAAACTCAGTTAAAAATGCTCTCTTTGTGACGAAACATGCAGTCGTTCAATGTTCTTTGAGAACTGAAAATATCTACAACATGCTCAGACAAGCACACTGTGATGTAATGTATTACAATTAGATCTAAATATTGTCATATTGCCCACCTTTACTGTGAGGTCAGAGATTTACACCCTAAATGACACCAAGTATGCAAATGAACTGTTCCTGCTGACCTTTCAGAAGCAAAGAAAACACTTCTGAATGGCCCAAACAGTAAATATTCACAGCATTGCAAACAACACTTTAAAGGTCCTAGGCTATAGCATGTTCATTGGACAGAGATGATGAACCCAACTGCTTTAATTTCAACATCCTACAGAGTTTAACTATGACATGAATTCAGTGTCTGTAGAACCAGAACCAGGTGACCCAGATCTCTGGTCCGAAATCATAGCTGGAACTAAGCTCTGCAGAGCAGAACCACCACAAAATGACTCTACATGGTGCTAAAGTCTTCTCTAACCCATATCATCTCACTGGCCTTTGTAAAGGGTGCAGATATAAAGGTACAGCTGAGGCACAGTAAACACACAACGCTGCAACCTGTAGGACGTTTAACCTCTGAGCCTTCCTTTCTCTGAGGAACCATACAGGGACCTGAGCCTGTGGCCTTGTGCTGACACATATGAAGCAATTCATCCCTGTACAACTGCCTACACAGAACTGCTCAAGAGGCAAAAAAGGTCACGCATTAATGGTTGTGGCTGGTGCTTCACACCTTAATCAAGAGAGCCCTTTCACAACTGCGCCATTAACCGGCAATTTGAAAAATACAAAACTAAATCCACACCTTAGCAGCAGCTATTTCTGGCATGGTCCGTACAAGGTTAGGATTGCAGTGACCTACAGCAGAGTGGCACGAGTTAAAAACAGAACTGGCACAGGAGTAACACTCCAATGACGTACATAACTTCAGCTGATTCATAAGACTGCATGAATTAAAAGAGTTCAGACGCTGTAGACGAAGCAGAGTTGTGCAGAGCTAATAAAATACGCAGGATTCTATGATATGCAGGATTATTGCTCTCAAGTGATTAATTGTAGTCATCACTTGCTCTGCCAAAGCAACTTAAAGTTTTAGACAATGGATAGACGGCCTGTTATAGACTCTTCTAGCTACAGCAACATTTCCGTTACAGTCTATATGCTATATGAACATGAATTTTACATATTGCCAGTTTAGGATTCACCTGCACTGTGTTGCACTGCTCATGCATAAATTTGTGATTCCATTGATTTTTCAAAATTTTGCATAATCACACTGTAAAGATGTAAACAACGTCATTGACAGCGGTTTGATCTGAAATGGTTCCTTCTAGAGAAACTTACCAAGTCACAATTGTTCACAGTGGTGGTGATAGAAACCAGATGTCTGAAGTGCTGAATGTCTCAAAAACTACATCACAGAGCCCTATTACATAAAATGGTTATGAACATGCTTCCTGATACCTGAAATGTTTTTAACTGCAGTTTTGAGAGAAGGTTTTTGGTATAAAATGTATTTTTGATCCAGTCATTTAAAAAGGTACTTTAAAGGTACTTGTAAGGAAAAACAGTCTTTTTTGTCTATTTTATCATTATCAACACTTTGTACACAAACTCACTGGTCATTCTGGATGGCAAATAAAATGGTTATATTTGCACTGAGAACATCACAGCCCCTGGTTTCGACCACCATCTGAGAAGTCTGAGTAAGTCAGTTTCAATGCACCATTTTACATCAAACCACTCTTAATGACTTTGTACATCTCAGGAACTGAATTACGCAGGTAAGTTTAGAAATGAATGGAATTCCCCAAAGAAATGGTTCTTTGCATAGTTAAATGGTTCTTCAGATTGATGGAGTATGTGTTGTATGTGGTTCTATATAGAATCTTTTTGAAAATGGTTATATATAGCACTAAAAGGGGTTCTTCTATTGTTGTGATGTCAAGTTTGTAACAATAGAAGAACCCTTTTTGGTGCTCTGTAGAATCAGTTTCAAAAAGGACATTCTCCATCAATCTGAAGTACCATTTCACCATGCAAAGAACCATTAAGCATGAAATGGTTCTATATAGAACTCATGGCTCTAAATAGAACCACTGCCTTTACTGAAGAACCCTTGAAGAACCTTTTAAAGCGTGTACCTATACATTTTAACGTATTAAATACTTTATAACTAGGCTACGTTTAAACTATGTATAGCTTGTGCACCTGGATTATACTTGCAGCTGTCACACCCAAAACAATCAACAAAGCAGTGATGCCTGACTGGTGAATAAATCAACTCGGTTCCTTTGAACAAATTGATTCACACGTCCAACTGAATCGAATTTTGTAGAACCTACACAATACTTACACCCGTGTTATGGGTTGAAAGTAAACGTTATAACAGTTATCAATTTCTAATGAAATAACTCCTTAATTCGCTTCCATTTATCGCCCTCATTTGTTTTGAATTACATCAGACCACTTGCTGAACCGAACACTCTCCATAGAAGGGATTGTGATTACTTTGAACTTGACTTATGAATCAGTGAGTCGCTCAAAAGGACTTAGATCTCGATGAATGGGAGTGCTCGAACGAGTCGGTTCGCAAAACTGAATCGAAGTGAACCTTAACTAACGTAACAACGCGCAGCTTAACTTTTTCGCCCAAAGATGAAAGTGAGCGCGCCAGTGCGCATGCTCATTAACACGGTCGCCAGGGAAACGCCTTTCAGTGTCCTCAGTCACACACAACACTCACGCAGCGGTGTGTTTATGAGTCGCGGTGAGAGTCAGGGTCTCCTACCTGTCTGCCCGGCTCCTCCTGAGCGCTCGGGGACGAGCTGCCCACTCCGGACGATGCAGTAGGAGAAGCCATGAGGCTCTGAGTGGATTACGTCGCTCCGCAGCCCGCGCGCACACACACGCGGTCCAAAACACACACACTGTAGAGACAGAGCAGTCCTTACAGCAGCTGCTCGAGCGGAGGACGGAGTTGTGGACGGAGCTGAGCTCTAAAACACAGTAAACACGCTCCGGCTGAGCAGCCGAGCCATCGGTCCCGTTACTGCGCCTCCGTCACTGAGAGTGACCTCCGAGTGAGTGAGCGGCTCTCACTCCCTCACCTTGAAGGAGGAGACCAGGCATTCATTGACAGTGATGAAGAGAGCTCCCTCTCTCTCTCTCTCTCTCTCTCTCTCTCTCTCTCTCTCTCTCTCACTCTCACTCTCTCTCTCTCTCTCTCCACGCACCTCCACTCAACTGTGTATTCCTATCTTTGTGGGGTGTTTTCATTCTATATTACTGTAGCTGCATGCTGCTACACTACACAACCCTAATCTTAAAGGGCCCCTATCACGGAAAACAGACTTTTTCTCACCTTTTTTGAAACAAGAGTGTGATGTAAACACTGTTAAAGTGTTTAAAAATACCAATCAATCTGCACCACACACAAAAGCTTCAAAGACAGCCCACTTTGAATTCTTTGTTTTTATGATATCGTGAAAACCAACTCATTCGTTATTACAGCGTTCACATTTGTCATACATTGTAATACACAATTTTAACATTTTTTTGCAATACACGGTCCTACCCGTGCATGTAATGTGTATATATCGTAAATAGTTTTTCTCTGCATAATTTGTGATGCAGTAGTGCATATTGTGTGAATAATAATGTGTATTTGTTGAATATTTATACATTTGCATTTGTATGAGGATTTGAGCATTTGAGTGCAATCGTGTGTTCAATAACATGTGTATTTAGTGTATTTAATACTGCGCTATTTGAGGGGCTAAGTACCTATGGGTTTCACTCTCCTTTACACCTGTTTAAATGTGATGTGACAATAAAAAGTGATTTGATTTTGATTTGATTTACATACATCCTCCCTTTCAGCCTAAAGTAAAGCAGTTTAGCCCTGCCCATTCACACTGAACTTATTAACTTCTTTTTTCCTTTTAGAATTGTATTTTTCAGTATTTCAATAATAAAATATAGTATTATATTTTAAAATACTATTTGTTTATTTGTGCACTGTGTTGGGTTTTTTGGCCCTTGGCCCACCACAAACACTGCACATTGGCCCCCCAAAGACAAAAAAGTTTGAGCACCCCTGTTCTAAAGGATAAAGAGAGGTTGGAAAATGATCTTACAAAAATTAATTACGAATGTTTTTTTATACATAAACCCATGCAAATGTCATTTGTGAAACTCGGGGCTGAAAATAAAAGAATAGAAAAATGTAGGATATGGGCCCTTTAACGTCGAGAAACAAAAGGAAAGTTTTTCTAATGCAGAAAACTGTTCAGAGAACACTGAAGCACATTTGATCCTCACAAAACTCTCACACACACAAACACACACACACAGGGAGAGAGTTCAGTATTTGGTCGTCACTGAAGTAGGAATCAATCTCACTAAAAAACAGTGCACTTGATTCATTTGTGTACACCATTCCCTCCTGAATAACATACATCACTGCAATTATTCCATTTAAACTTACTTGCTATTGGCAGTAATTGTGTTGAGGTCATGTGAAACCAAACCAAGTAAATTCAGAGTCAGAAATGCTGGGAAAGCTGCTGGACAATCAAGCAGACAAATAAGGAAATGTGAGACACCCAACCCAACTACATAACAGCCTGTCAAAGTCAATGAGGCATGTATTTACATCGCATTTCAGTTCTGAGTCTGGAAAGTAAAATGTACATGGTGAGATATCCAGTCCATGAGATGTGACAGCATACTGGACATTTCAAGCAAATTATCACTGACAGTAGAGACTGCTAGCTCTGTAATCACTTTGTCACGTATGTCATAGGTTTTGCTTTCTGTTCTTTTTTTGAATATTCTTTCCAACCCTAAAGAGTCAGACTACACCATATATGTGTGGTGTTGATTGACATCATAATACTAGACTCTGCAGTATGAATTGTGTATTGTATGCTATGAGAATCCTGACGAGTCTGTTGGTGTTTTAATGAATGATTCAGAATTGGCAGATTGTTGGTCCAAACCTGCAATCATTCAAACAGTTTTTTTTTTATTTTGGCAGATCTGTGTCTGTGTAATTGAATGCTGCTACTACACCTGTACCACAATATGGCCATTTAATGGGTTAAGCCCACACAGTGACATATGTGATTACATATATGTATGTATGTATACATGTATGTATGTATATATGTATGTATGTATATATATATATATATATATATACATACTGATCAGGCATAACATTATGATATTTTTACAGACTCTAGTCCATCTGTTTCTCTGCATACTTTGTTAGCCCCCTTTTACCCTGTTCTTCAGTGGTCAGGACGCCCAAGGACACCTCACAGAGCAGATACTATTTGGGTGGTGGATCATTCTCAGCACTGCAGTAACACGGACGTGGTGGGTGGTGTGTTAGTGTGTGTTGTGCTGGTCTGAGTGAATCAGACACAGCAGTGCTGCTGGAGTTTTAAACACTGTGTCCACTCACTGACCACTCTATTAGACACTCCTACCTTGTCAGTCCACCTTGTAGATATAAAGTCAGAGACGACAGCTCATCTGCTGCTGCACAGTTTGTGTTGGTCGTCCTCTGGTCCTTCATCAGTGGTCACAGGATGTTCCCCACAGACAGGACACTGTTGGCTGGATATTTTTGGTTGGTGGACTATTCTCAGTCCATCAGTGACACTGAGGTGTTTAAAAACTCCAGCAGCACTGCTGTGTCTGATCCACTCAGACCAGCGCAACACACACTAACACACCACCACGTCAGTGTTACTGCAGTGAGAATGATCCACCACCCAAATAGTACCTGTTCTGTGAGGGTCCATGGGGGTCCTGACCACTGAGGAACAGGGTAAAAGGGGGCTAACAAAGTATGCAGAGAAACAGATGGACTACAGTCTCTAATTGTAGAATATAAAGTGCACCTATATAGAAAGTAGAAGCTGATAAAATGGACAATGAGCATAGAAACAAGGAGGTGGTCATAATGTTATGTTATATATATATATATGCACACACACACACACACACACACACACATATATATATATATATATATATATATATATATATATATATATATATATATATATATATATACATTGACATTGATATCCAATGTTAAACTCAGCAAATAAAGAAATTGTGCATAAAGTTTGTATAGTGCCATATTTAAGTGTGTTCTCTGTAGAAGATGTGTTAACTTATTTTTATTTAGAAAACCAACATAATGTTTAATGTGACTATGTGCCATTTATGCATATGTGGAAGAAATGTTATTATGTAATCCTAATAGGATGTTTTGTCTGTATCATACAGCGAGGGGCATATCTGGGAATCAGACAGAGTGATTCTGTCAGAAACTTGTCTTGTCACAGCAGGTGTTAGTTGACTGATTGGGGGCTGTACCGGATATGTCTCTGATTTTCAGATGTAGGGGAAGGCGCTGTAGACCTGTACGACTCTCATGCTTCCAAACAAAAGAAGGAGGGAGAGTACTCCTCATTGCTTTAAGCAAATGGAGATGGATAGAGGAGGCTTCACTGGCCAAAACTCATTTAATCAACTAAAGACCCCAAAAGACTCAAATCAGCCAGCAAAAGGTAGCAGTATATTACTCAGCGGAAATCTTAATTTGGTAAACAACTGAGCAGATGTCTTGTAGATGAAGATATAGAGGATTTATTTGGTATAAATCAGTGAAAGTAGCCTGTAGCCTCTGGATATTTTAAGCAGTTTCTTTGATAAATACAGACCACATTGCTTGTTAAGCAAAAACATACAGTATGCACCATCACAAATCACACATTTAGCAGAGTATATATGCATTGGTTACATTTGGCTATTCAACATGACTGAGCCACTGATGAATTAGCTTAGCATAATTGCAATTATGCTAACAAATGATAGGAAATGTTTGCTTGCATTGTTTGACGTAGAATTTATCTGTGTAGACAGACTCTAATATATAAAAAAAACGGTTCTTATATAATAATCCGTCCAGTCGTCCATGTCACTGAATGATAGAAATACAATATCCTGAATGAAAATAGATTTGTATCCTTTCCTCATTCATCGTCGGCTCCTGACGGAGGAGGAGCTTCAGAAGGTCTGCTTCCTCCTAATGGGAATCACCATGGTTGCCAAGGCTGGCTAAAGACATTACTGTTGAATCTGTTGAGTCATGGTGCTGTCGTCCCGTAATATCCTGACCCTGTTCCTGTGAAATATCCATCCGCCCCCGCTGCCCATTCCTTTTTCTGTCACTCAGAGTCGTGGAAAGCACTGATCTCCCAGCCACAGTGTCTACCTCAGATGTATGTGGGTGGATGTGATCCAGCGAAAGGGATGTCAGCAGATGTTTTCCTCTTGTTTACAGTCTTGAAAGTGTAGGTGTCAAAGAGGGTTGTATGGAGCTATGCAATAGAGGAACATATTTGGTTCCCCAAAGGACCTTATAATCAACGGTTCTTCTTACAGAAGTCAATGAGATGTGTGTAGGATATAATGTAAAGGCTGTTGTGAAGTTTGAAGGATGTAATGTAAAGGCTGTTGTGAAGTTTGAAGGATGTAATGTAAAGGCTGTTGTGAAGTTTGAAGGATGTAATGTAAAGGCTTTACACTAGTTAGTTGTATTTTTTTTTTCCTAGAACTGTACATCTAAGCCAAGAAACATTCAGAACCATGTATTTTTAATGTGTAGGAGTAACAGTGTAGGAGGCAGAGACGAAAATAATGTCCTTCACCAAATGTGAAATCAGACAGACGCACAAATTATGAGATCTATTTACATCATATATTTGTACTTGGGGAAAAAAAAATAAAAAATTGATAGCTTTAGATTATTATTTCTGTTGATCAGTTTGTATTCCTCTGTCAACAGTTGAGGAAATTGAAATAAAAAAAATGGCAATCTGACAAAAAGCTGCTGGCATTCTTAGGACAATGGACTGTCCCAACCTCAGCATCACTGAATATGTTTGGGATTACTTGGATTTTGGAGCAGAAAACTGAACCAACTTCTAAAACTGAACTGTGGAGGTGTGGAAAAAACCTATACTTGATGGGAGGTCTCTGTCTTTTGCACAGTCCTCTGCATCCTCTCAGCTTTTGCTTATTGATTTGAGGTTATTATAAAAAAAATCACATTAAGAAGTCACATCTTTTCTGTTGATCAGTTTGCATTCCAAAAAACATAGAGCGAATTCTCACACAGTAACTATTGGTACCCATAAATGTTAATGAATGGAAGATTGGCTAACCGCAGGGAAAGAAAGAAAGAAACAAACAAACGAAAAGGCTTTGGCTTAAGTTATTGTAGGGCTGCAAGCTTGCCTTTTTAGATGGCAGCACTGGTGAAAAAAAAAGTAACAATAGCTGCCTCAGATAACCTAGTGAGCAAACACAGCTAACATAGCACTTTACGCTAATAAGGACTTGTCTTTTCAGAGGTGGTCTGTTCTCCTTTTCTCTATGTTTGTATTTTTCAGATAAAGTAATATGTTTGCATATATATTTAAAAATGGATCATACTACCAAATTGGTCCAAAGTCAGAGTTCAAAACACATTTTGGACTTTACATTAGATTTTTTTCTTTGAGTGACTCTGTACTTCAATACATATTATATATATATATATATATATATATATATATATATATATATATATATATATATATATATATATATATATATAAATAATAAATGATAAATTTGATCAAAACAATCAAAACACTACTGAACCTTTACCAAAGCGACTGTTTCAGTAGTGACAAGCTTAGCAAATTTTGAGTATAACTCAAAAATACTAGCAGTACATGACTAGCAAACACAGCCTTGAACAGTTGTGCATACATTTTCACTAAAACACAAAAAAGTTTGTTTCGGTAGTGATAATTCTTAAGGTCCCACACTGATTTTCAGACTCTGAGACACATTTACTTCAAAACACTGGGCTCTAACTGCACATCATGTGGCCATGATGGACAGGGATGCAGTTTCACTTCCTGTTCTAAAATGTGTGTGGCTAAAAAAAGGCTCCGCCTGTGGACTAAAACTCTTTGTGTTTTGGTAGTGACATGAAAATGTGGGACAGCATTTTTTGGATTTTTTTAAAATTTATTTATAATTGTTATTTTCACAAGTGTAAATTTAGGGGTCAGGGTTTGAGACAGCCACTTCCTTATAGAAAGTAGCTTATAAATGATGATTTTGTACATATCTAGCTTATTACTATCTCATTTAATGCCATAGGCTTAAATAGATCATAACATGATCCTTGTAAATATCTAAGGACCAAATATTCTAATGTAAGGACTGAAGCTTTTTTACTGTGGGGATGCAGTTTGAACTAGATCAGTATAATGGTCCTTCTATATGAAATACATATACTCTTTCTTATTTAGCCATGTTAGTGATAAAGCCATGCTATCTGCAATTATTCAGTCACATCCTTGGCAACATGCTCACATTCAGGCACTCAAGGAGCTAAGCACAATATAATATACATTATATTCCTCACAAATACAAAAACTCTCTACATTTTACAGTCATGTTAAAACTCATGTAAAAATTGGGCATTTGACAGAACTGTTGGCCACTATGTCCTCTGTCTTCCCATGATGAAACAATAACAAATTCCCAAACTGTGATTTCTTTATTAGAATACTGGGACCTTGAACAGTTAACTGAGCGCTTGAGTACCCGTACCCTAGTAACTATTACTGTAGAGTTATGCGGTACTCAAGAATTGCAGGACAATCATTGCAATTCTACCCTTCTGTTCTGTTAACGTTGCGAGTCTATCCTCTGCATCCTCTAAGCTCTTTTTACACTGATTTGAACTTATTATAGAAAACCACAGAAATCTTATCTGCTGGCTCTGTATCTCTCTTATACAGAATGATTCATGCAGTGCAGAAAGTCATCCCAGATTCCTCTGAACTCCTGAACTGAATGCATGATGGTATAATACAGAGAATTATAAACTGTAATTGCTGTAGTTTTGGATAAGTGTGGTAAGTGAGCTCTCACACTGATAAAATTTGCATGATTCAGGGAACTTTTTTTCTCTTTGCTCAGTCCTGCTACATGTCTTGAAAAGACCTGGCATAGTCTTTTTTAACATCTCAGCCTGTTTAGACATCTCTATAGGTGCATGTGTGCTTATTTGTATATTATTTGTATTATTTTTATAACTACACTTCAACGTAAATTCATCAACCAAATGAAAATCTATCGGCTTCTTTAGTTTTCAAATGAAAGCTGCATTTTAAAAAGCACAAAAGAGGACTAGCTGAAGGTCCCCATAAGGTCAGAACAGAGTTTTCCTATCCTTCTGGGGACATTTGGTACTCACAAGCTACAGCATCTGTGTGTGTGTGTTGGAGCAGGCAAAAACAGCTATTTTTACAGAAGCGCTGAGGTGACTCAGGCCCACTTCCCCTGTCAGTAAGCATCACACTGAAGTGCCCTGCAAGGCCTGCCTGCATGTGTGCGTGTGTGTGTGTGTGTGTGTTTACCAGAGTTGCCCAAAAAGGCCAGCAGGTGAGGACCCTGTGTAGAGTAGGTGGAAGAGAGTGAGGGGATACAGAGAGAAAGAAAATTGGTTCAAAATGGCAAACTGTGATACATAAAAAAGGAATGTAAATAAGAATATGCTTCAGTTGCATTTTGTTCATTAGAATTTCTAGGGGTGCCAGTAGTGACAAAGTTTTATTAAAGAGTATTTTTTGATGAGGGTTTTTGTTTTCTTAGACTAAATTTACTTCAGTTAAAGGTTCTCTCATATTGTCAGTATGAGAGTGAGCTAATTAACCACAAAGACCATGGGTCTGACTGTATATAAAACAATATCAGTGGAAGTCTGGAGCAAAAGAGAGTATTGTAAATCTGGCAAGCATGCAGAAGGACTGAGCTAAGACATTCCATTAACACACACACACACACACACACACACACACACACGCACACACACACACAGAAGAGAGGAAGCACTGCACTGAATCATACTCGCCCAAAATAGACACACAAATGAACAAACACAACAGAGCTGTATTTTGGTACTAACCTTCTCTATCTCATTTGTACATAGCAGACATATTCATGCATATTCATGCAGATTACATTACTGCTACTGCACGTTCCTGTTAATGTGGATCTTACATTGCTTATTTTTGGCCACTGTATTGAAATATGTTGTGTTTTAGCATGTTGAGTCATGACTTGCATTAAATATGAAATGACAGCAAATGTTTCAGCTGAAAAGCTTTTAACTCATTTCATTACTGCACTCTTGGCAAAAAGTGTTCTAGAAAAATAGTTCTATGACATAACTATAGCAGAACCATTTTTGTTATCATATAGAACCATTTACACATGTCTACCATGAATATATACATACACTGATGAGCCAAAACGTTATGACCACCTGCCTAATATACTGCTGGTCTTCCGTGTGCCTCCATAAGAGCTCCGACTTGCCAAGGCATGACCTCTGCAACACCTCTGAAGTTACTCTGAAGAGTCTGGGACCAGGATGTCTTTAGCAGATCCTGTAAGTCCTGTAAGGTTTAAGGTGGAGCCACTGAGGATTGGACTTACTGTTTCAGCACATCCCATAGACGCTTCATTGGGATATGGGGAATTCGGGGGCCAGATGAACACTTTTCGTCATGTTTCTCTTTCTTCCCAAACAGTGTGTACAGTAGGGGGGGCCCATTATACTGCTGAAAGAGGCCGCTGCCATCGGGAATATCACTGCCATCAAGATGTATACCTGGTCTGCAGCCACGTTCTGGTAGGTGGCACATGTCAAACTGATGTCCACAGGAAAGGCTGGACACAGGGTTTTCCAGCAAAACATCACAGATGATCACATTCCTCCACCGGCTTGTCTTCTTCCCACAGTGCATCCTGGTGCCATTACTTCCTCATGTAAAAGGCACACACCTACCTGGCCATCCACACAACTCATCGGAGCAGGTGACCTTCTTCCATTGGTCCAAGGTCCAGTTCTGATGCTTGCATACCCATTGTGGGTGCTTTCAATGGTGGACAGGGGTTAGCATGGGCACTCTGACCCAGTGTTGTGACACACTCCTCCTGTAACCGTCAATAAAAATTTCCATACACACACACACACACACACACACACACACACACACACATTCACATAGGAATATATGGATATTTAGCTATATCCACTATACTACTTCTCATACTACTCATTTAAAACCTAGAGTGCATCAGGCATTCCTGCTATATTTTTTGTGTATTCTGATGTGTCCCCAGACTATATTAAACAGTCTGAAGGAGTAACAGTGTGTCCTGTGTTTTATTGGTTTATCCTCACCTGAGAAAACAATAAATCTCTCACAGCAACCTAGATATACTCAGAACAACTGGAGTATCAGACACTCATAAGAGCAAATCTACTGCTGATATATAAAACTATTAAGAAGAAATGATTGGGTTACATTTTGTTATATATATTATAATGCCTGATTAGTTACATATGTCAATATATTGTTACTGTCAGAACAAAACCAATCTCCAAAATAATAACAGAAGAAGAAAAAAATACTCGAACTTTAAATGTACATTAATGTAACAAGATAATTTTAAGTTGTTTCTATTAGTCCATTCATCATGAAATATTCATGAAAGGTATCTGGAATCATTTTATAGCATACTGGTATCATTGTATGCAAATGTTTGAACACCTACTAAACTACACCCCTTTTGAAAATAAGTTAGCACATCCTCTACAGGAAATACACTTAAATATGACATTTTTCTGCAAATTTTAGTATACAATTTCTATTTATTTTGAGTTTAACAAACTGAAGAAAAAAAAAACAACTAAATATAACCTGTGTCAAAACTAATATTTTTCTTCCAATACATAAACTTCAGCAAATAAAAGTATTTGTGCATTGAAGTTTACAGAAGTGTTCTCTTTAAAGAATGTTAACTTATTTTTACTAAGAAAATCAACAAGACATGCAATTTGACTGTATCTATACTCACCAAGCACTTAATCAGTAACCCCTGTACACCTGAACTCATTCATATATCTATCTAATCAGCCAATCATGTGGTAACAGTGCAGTGCATAAAATCATGCAGATACAAGCCAGCAGTTTCAGGTCATTCACATCATCCATCAGTATGGGGAAAAAAATGTGATCTTAGTGATTTGACTGTGCATGATTGTTGGTACCAGGCGGGCTGGATTTTCATGCACAGCAGTCTCTAGAGTTACTCAGAATGGTGCAGTAAAGAAAAGAATATCCAGTGAGCAGCAGTTTTGTGGACTGCAATGCCTTGTTGATAAGAGAGGTCAATGGAGAATAGCCAGACTCATTTGAGCTGACAGATAACCACTCTGTACAACTGTGGTGAGCAGAAAAGCATTTAAGAATGCACAACATGTCGAACCTTGAGGCGGATGGGCCACAACAGCAGAAGACCATGTCAGGTTCCACTTCTGTCAGCCAAAAACAGAAAGCTGAGGCTGCAGTGGGCACAGACTCACCAAAACTGGACAGCTGAAGACCGGAAAACCTAGCCTGGTCTGATAATCCTTGATTTCCACTGAGGCACACAGATGGTAGGGTCATAATTTGGCACCAACAGTATGAATCCATGGACCTAACCTGCCTTCTGTCAACAGTCCAGGCTGGCGGAGGTGGTGTAATGGTGTGGGGAATGTTTTCTTGGTACATTTTGGGCCTGTTAACACCAGTCATCGCTTGAATGCCACAGCCTATTTGAGTATCGTTGATGACCATGTGCATCCCTTCATGGCCACAATTAACCCATCTTCTAATGGCTACTTTCAGCATGATAATGGACCATGTCACAAAGCAAAAGTCGTCTCAAACTGGTTTCATGAACATGACAATGTGTTCAGTGTTCTTCGGTGACCTTCCCAGTTGGAATGTTTCCAACATCTTGTGGAATCCATGCCACAAAGAATTGAGACTGTTTTGAGAGCAAAGGGAGGCCCTTCCCAGTATTAGTATAGTAATCCTAATAAAGTGCTCGTTGAGAGTATATTTAACACAAGGTGAACATCTTATGGATATGAGAAAATGTATGTACATTTTTCTATTACAGTGCTTCATTTGACTATCAGTGTTTATATGTTTGTTCATCAGTTTGATAGTTTATCTGAAAGTCAGTGCTACCAGCAGTCTCCACACTCAGGACAAAAAATGGATCACACACAGCAGGTGTGAGAAGGCTGGACAGCCTGGACACTGTTGGCTACACAGTTGGTACATGCTGGTCACATGGCCTTTCTCTTCTCATGCCCTTTGCCCAGTTTATTTAGGTTTTATTTCAACGTCACGGAGGCCTAATTGTTCCAGCAACATGCCCGAATGGAAGAATGCACTGGATGAATGTCAAAGAAGCAGACTGAGCTGTCAATCAAAGGCTGGGCATGGTCACCTTCAGTCTGAGTTATCTAAAATTGAGGAAGAATTTAAGCTCAGACATTTAAAATAGCTGCTGTATGTAGGTACATTTGCAGTTTTGTGATCAGAAACGTTGGAGCTAAGGCTAGATAATTTATACAACTAACAGTATTACAACTAACATTATATTGTTAGAAATATTACTATCAATGCTTACAGTATTAATAATACTTCAGAGAAACAAAGGCAGAAACTGCAGTAGTTTATACCAGCACATACTAGAACTGTGGCTGAACATTTTGTAGGAATCACAAGTATGAATAATGATCTAGTGGATAATCTGGTATTTGTAATGGCAACAAATTCCTGACCACAAACTACAAAGCAGCTAATCGCATCTCTAGATCTGTGATAACTTCTGCCTTGAGTGTAAAATTGAATGTCTTTTCTCCCAAACACAATTGTGTTAGACGTCTGAATGAATTCAGTGTGACTGTGCTGGCCTACTTTTCACCCACTCCTGCTATGATTCAACTAGGTTAGCAGGTCCAGTAAACTGGTGTTTCTGTATCATAATTAGAATATTACATTGAACCATTCACTATTATCATCTTTCTTGGGGTTATAACAAAATGCAGTCTTTCAAAAACTGGAACGTATTAGCCACTAAACCGTTTAAACCTTAGACCTTACTATAACATAGCAACTAGTAAATCAGTAAGCACTATTGTAAATCCAGTGCTATATAAGTTCTAAAAGAGATAGTTCAATATATTCTGCATCCCCTCTGTGGAGAGGGACAGTTACTAATTCAGGATGATATGGATTCAGGGCTATGTTAATCACATGATTTGGATATATGATGCCCTGCACAAATATTGGCACCCCTGGTAAACATGAGCAAAATGGGTGGTAAAAAAACATTATGGCTTATCCTTTTGATCTTTCATTCAAAATATTAACAAAAATCAAACCTTTATTTGAAGTAACATGATTTAAAGAAAAACAACTACATCTCATCATGAAATAAATATTTTTCTCAAGCTTTCCCAAAACCTCTTAGTTTCCTACAAAACATTTGAAACCTGTGACGTTGCACAGGACTAGCATGTTAGAACCATTTTACATATTTGTCTGAAATCAAATTGGTTTAATATTATTGAAAATATTTGACAAACATACTGTATCCAATCCTATGCAAAACTCATGAAACTATTTATTGGAGCAGTAAGTATTTATTTGTTGTAAAACATTAGAATTAATACAAATAAAGAATACATTGTGTGTGTTTGCTTGACTATTTCCAAAGCTTTCCAATATCCACTTCAGCTATTTAGTCCTTCATTAAACAATCAGATGGAATTTAACAAATCCATGTATTGACTAGAGTGCAAAGAGATGTCAGATACCAATCCTAACTGTAGTCTTATAACCAACATATTAATAACTTGGCTAAAAAAGAAAATTCATATTTTCTGTCCTATGTGAATATAACAAACTCTTCACTTGCCGTTTGTATCCGGCAGTCGAAGGCTGTTTCCATTTATTATGGAACATCACCATCTGCTGGACTCTTGTGACACTTTTCAGCCCCCAGTTTTTATTCTAACACTGAAGGTCAGTGAGTGAGCATGTTTTGATGGCAAGGTGACATCTGTATAGAGGGACATGACATTTATTTAGTTCAGAACACAAAAAAAAACAAACAACTTAATGTTCCAGTTGTCCAGAAAGGTAAAAGATAGTATGACACGTTTGAAACTTGTCATTTAAACTAATGCAGAAGCTCAGGAACATTCCTACTGTGTTCTGCAAATTGTCAAAAAGAAACAAGATACAAAACACAAAACACAGGTCACTTGTTAATACACACATACTGCAATAGATATACATGATGTCTTTGGACTTAAACTACATATTTATATATTGGCTTCTACAGATTATTCAGATGTATATTGCACAGTATGATGCGCAATTATCTTTTCTACAAACTTCTTAGCTGAGTAAATTCTTAGCTGAGTTGTTAAATCTTTTTTAACTATATCAAGAAAAAAAACTCTTCACTGAAGAGCAGACTTTGAATACTTTCTGCAATAATATATAAATATAAAATGAAAATCATCATGTGCATTTTTATGTATATATACACACACACATACAATTTGTTTTCATGTTTGCATAACTATTAATACAGTTTAATACCTACCTATCAAAACATTTATACATAATAAATATGAGTCTATTTACCAAATAAACCTGCAGGCAGAGTTTAAGTTTGCGGGTGCATGTTCAAGCTTAAATGTTCAATAATTAAGGCACGTTTTTGAAGCTTCAAACAGGTTTCGTAGGTCAAAAAAACTGCATAAAATTTCATGACATAAAACTGCAAAGTTCAAGTTGTGTCTGAGATCACTATTACACATAAATAACTGCACTAGTGATATGCAAAACTTGACATGCTAGTTATAACTGCGTCAATGCCACTTTTTTAATGAACAAAGAAAAAAAAAAGATTTACTGCATAATGGGTAATGCACTTGATTCAATCTTTTTACCAGCACAAAAGTGAATAAGGAATATAATCAGCTGTCTTGATTATACAAAATTTTGCATATTATGTGTAAAATGTCACATCTAACCAAGTAATAAAAAGAGGGACTAAATGCAAAGTTTCATTTAAGCCCCAAATTTGAACTGCTGAAACTACAAGACCAGGTTTGACTACTAAGTTCTTAACATAGTTCTTAATAACAATAACCCAGCCAGTAAAATGTACAATAAGAACATCTATGATCATCTAGGTTAGTAAGTTCAGAGCCAGTCCTGTGTGTTCACACCACTGTTTTGGCAATTCCTGATTGGTCTTTAAGCAGGTATTTGGGATTGCATGCAGTAATAAATGTTATACATGTTACATGAATAAATACTGCTTTCAGGTATTTTTTTAATATTGTCATTTTTACAACTATTAAAAGGTAATTTTCTTTGTATGATTTGGACTGATTTTCCTTATTCTTATGCTTTACCAGCTGGAGGAACGTGAACCTGCCACCCATCCCTCCTTTTAAAAAAGCAGCAAGTTACAAAACTCAGTCCTGCAAAGGAATGTACCTATTGGTTGAGCCACTTCAAGTCCCTGTAATGTAGACACCACCAGTGATGTGTGACCTCAATGCTGCAACAACATAACGCGTTACAACAACTGAAACAAGTCCTGATGTAAATGGTTATGTAAACGCATATTTTATAGTATTTTTATACTATTTTATAAAGCGTTATGCTTTACTAAATACTTGTGAGTATTGCACAGGCTCTGTCATATACTTGTTGTGATATCTATGGGCTTAAATATGATGCTATGAGTTTTTATGTAAAAAGAAAAGAAAAAAAAACATGCTGTTGATAGGATGCAGAGAGTGAGAATGCACCATGCATAAGACGATGTATTCCAAATAGGACAAGACAAACAAATGTTCTTTAGAATGTTAATGCAATATGTGACTCTTATTTCTCTCTTTCTAGTGCAACCTCACTTACCCGTCCCGTTTATTAACATGGCATCATGCTGGTTGTGAAGAAAAATAAAATTCATAAAAGAATAATCTAAAACAATAAAACACTCGGCATCATGTTACAGTGTAATGTTTAAATATTTCGACTGTGTTTTTACTGTAAAAAGGCTTCACTATCAGTAAAACAAGCATGATTCATGATAACACTGAAATTTGTGCCCAAACATTCACTCAGTGGCCCCCATCCCTGGTCATGGAGGCCCCCTGTCACGCATATTTTGGTGTTTCACAACACTAAATTCACCTGATCCAACTAATTACAATTAAAAAGCACTCCTGCAAATGTGAAGAACAGGGCTACTTCAGGAAGCACTGAATGTTCTCCGCTCTGTATCATATTTATGCTCATATAATCATTGGCCAATGTGTCAGTTTCGTCAAAATGGATCATGGCTTTTAGACTGAATATTTGTGTCCAGCAAACTTGGTTGTGTATGTTTATGTGTGCGTCTCTCAATACTGGTGTTTCCAGAACATGATTTGTTTATCTTCTCCTCCTGTGATGACACTGCTGCATTGCTCATTCATCCAAATACATGTGATAGGACCTGAAATCAGAACAAAATCAAGCTTGTGTGAGTGAGTGTAAACCTGCTTCTAACACAGAGGTCTTCATCTCCAGACACTGATTTCAGTTTCCAGTTCTCGAATTTGCAATCACTGGTGGCTAAACTACTTATGTGCCTGATCAGCCACCTAAGCTCAGTCCCTAACGACCCCCCAAGCTGTGTCCTCCTCCTCAAAGTCCACACTTTGATGACATCATTAATGTGCAGACCTATAGGGCATGAGACCTCAAGGGTGCTTGTTCAAATGTGTGAATTTGGGATAGATTTGTGTGCCATGCAGGCTCAGTATGTGCCACACACGGCGTAACGGCTATATTCTTCTTTTTTTTTCTTAAATGCACTAATTTGCTTATTTACAGTATCTGAAATCAGATTACAAGCATAATGTAGCTCAATGACAAGGTAAATTTAATAAACGATTATCTTCCTCTCTGTCATGTTGGTCAGACAGCTATAAACAAAACCACTCGCTCTGATTGGTCCTCACCCATATCAAATAATTCTGCATAATAAGCAACATCCGCAACATTGCAGTTATCGCCAGAGGCCACAGTCAGGGCACACAGAGGGCATTCCTGAGCACGCCTTGGGACACCCTACTGCCTTGTAGTACTCATGCATGGGCACATGCAATTGTGGACTGCAGGATCACCAAGTGCACCAATGGGACTTGGTTCTAATGTCATACCCATCAGTGAAAACAAAATTCAGGACTGGAAACTGGATTCAAGGCCTAAATTTAACAATAATTTAATTTAATCTTCATTCTTCATTAAATGTCATGCTCAGCTGTCCACACTGATTGTCTGGTTCTTTGTTTAATCAAAGCTTTTTATATTGTCTGTGTGCCTTTACCTGAGTGAGCAGGGATCTTGTGTATGACCTTGCTGCTGAGAAGGTCCCAAATAAGCAAGTTCCCTGACTGTCCACCAGTCAACACAGTGTTACCGTCCCAACAGAAACACCTGTTGTCACAAAAAACATCAAGGTTGAGCAGTTATGCATATTGAGAATTCTGAGCGGGTAAACTGATTTGCTGCATGTTAATTTTATGGCTCAACCTATGAGTGACGTGTAAGAATATGAAGTGAGGCTGGGCAAGCAAAATATATCAATACCTGAAGCCATTTTCATAAGTGTTTAATTTTTCTGAGGTTTGTGAAATAGCTGGAACAGAAAAAATGCTCCAGCACAACAGTAGTACCACACTGAAAAAAGGCTATGAAAAATGTCTTCTTAAAATTTAACCACTGTAGAAATAAACTGTTTTAGGAGGAAACAGGAGGGGAATAAAACAAAGAAAAGACATCCACCTAGACTAAAGGCCACTTGGTGGATCTTTAAAAAAAGATTATGACATGGCATGGCATAACATGAGCAGTTCATGCAGTTATTATACACTGGTTGTTGTTTACAGGCTCTCTATAACTTGTCTTTTTGAGTTTGTTTACCCTTTGCATTAACATGTGTTTCATGTCCGAAATTACTTTAGTAAGATTCCATTTACACTTTTCACTAAATGCATCCCTAGTGTGACCAGATGGGATCTGATTTTGCACCAATATGGGAACTGAGGCAGATATCTGCTATTTTTTGTGCACATATCTAGTAAAAAATAACTAGTAAAAAACTTGGCCTGGGGGCTTTCATTGGCTCACAATGAAGGAAGGCACTTAGTTTGGGGATAACTCTAGCCTTGCGCATCCTTCCCTCTTACATTTCTGTGTTTCTCACCTGCTAGTCAAGCTCTGACTAAGTAATTAAATGCGGAAATAAAAAATGCATTTCATTTACTCGTGTTGAATGTGGTCAAGATCTGTCTCTAATCACTGCCAAATGTGGCGTGAGTGATCTGATCATAATCTGCTCACAATGCATCATGGGTGTGCCTGCAGTCAAGTGAAATCTGAATGTGATCCAATCACTGAAAAAGCATGCTGATGCAAGGTGAAAACAGTGTCATTTATGATGCATAAACAAGGACACACTGCTGTTATGCAGCACCAAAAGCTACCGGAGAGATAACAGCACCTCCTTGTGGACTGAGTGTGTGAGTGTGCGACATTCAAGCCAGATCCAGTTACCTCTGCTCATCCTCTGCAGTAACAGTAGAAAGCAGCATGCCCGTCTGCACGTCAGTAACCTTCAAACACGAATCCTCACCCACACTAAGAATGTTTCTACTGTCTAAATAAAACACATTCACACACAGTAATTAGTCATACATATTCCAGAATTCCAGGATTGTTCTGTAGCCAGACTGACTGGCACACCCACCTGGACTAAAGGCCACTTGGTGGATCTTTCCAGAATGGCAGGTGAGTTGATGGAGTATGGAGCAGCTGGCGATATCCCAAACACAGAGAGTGCCCTCTTTAGTGCCTGATGCCAAGAGTGTGCCAGCAGGACTCAGAGCTATTGTGTTTACCTGTATACACACACACAAACACACACACACACACACACACACACACAGTAACAAATTTATTCACCAAAAGCTGCCAATCTATAATCTCACATCTAGAACTCTAATTACTTCATTCACTAATTTAGTGACTGACATCAATGATGGGAAAAGCTATTGATTTAAAAACAAATGTGCTTCATAATGGTCAGTAATATGTGGTCCTTCCAACAGACTGCAGTACACTACACACTATTTGTATGAAATAGCTTTTGTTGTTTCACTGCACCATAAAAGAATGAATCACTTGTCATACAGAGAACACCTGGAGTAATGGTGTTGCTGTGAAGGGGTGATGTAAAAGAAAATGACAGGAGACAGACTGTTTGATTAATCGATTAATTGTACAGTCAAGACACTAATCTATTACAGAAATAACTATTACTTGAAGTTTTAGTCACATTAACAAAGTAACTGTAATTTGTGTGGACTGCAACCTTTCAGCATGAACCATGGGTGAAATGCAAAACACCACTCACCCCAGACTCATGTTCCAGCTCAGCCAGCAGCTCAAACTGAGCTCTCTTATTACTGGAGATATCTGCTGCTACACACTTCCAGACCTGTTAGAAAACAAAAATGTGAGCAATGAATTCAAAAACAGATTAGGAAATATTCATATGTGGAATGCATCAAATACCTTACAGCAATCTAGCCATATTCCTGTTGTTATCACTTTTTTGGTATAACTGTGTGGCTACAGAGCGGAAACCTCTTTTTTATAGGCCTGACAGATTACAGGTGTTTTCAATAGCATAATACAGACAGTTGAGGGAACTCTTAACCTTTACAGTGGAGTCCCAGGATGCTGTGTACAGCTGATTGTCTCTCCAGCAGACCTGACTGACCGCATCATCATGACCCATGAGTGTGTCCTGCCTTCTACCATAGGCTATTGAGTAGAAGTACCTGTTAAAAGAGGGAGGACACAGCAAAATTGAAGAAAAGAAAAAAGAAGCGACAAAAAAAATAGTCAAGAGGCTGGAATAAACAGCTGAACTAGTGTATAAACATGAAAATCAGCCTTGTGAATGCTCACACATTATTGTCCCATGAAGAACAAACCACTGTTTTATCCTCTGGCAGCATCACACAAGAGGACAAAGCCTAGAAGTACATTGAGAAAGAAAGAGAATTTACATGTGGGTGTTTCATTAACTAAGCACGCGTTTAAAATAACAGTTCAGCAACAAATCAAATTTACACAAATTTAGGTGGTCAGGCAAGTCATGTTTGGTGTCTGAAGGTTGCTTTCTTAAATTTTTGTTTAGGCTAAAACCAGCTAACAACTAATGGAAGCTTATATCCTATCAAATAGCACTGTTGCTATGGCATTATCATGTGCAAATCATCGCTTACTTTCCTCAAACCGTGTAGAGTTGTTACGAAATCTCAAATTGTGCAAACCTGATTTTTCACTAAACATCTCTGTGAGGTTGAGTCGTACCATGTTGGAAAAGGACACGCTCCTCTGCAGTCCACCACCTTCTTTAGAGGACATCTTCAAGGTTGAGTCTGCAATGAAAATGATCAAGCAAAATTAGGCTTAAGGCAAGCTTAAGTTCATATAAAAACCCAGTAAACTTATGCAACCATTCAAAAGTTTGAGTCACTGTTTTCAATAATATTAAACCAATTTCATTTCAGGCACATATATAAAAATGATGAATAATTATCTAAAAATAAATAATGGCACTTATTTATCATTTCACTTCTAGATGTTATTGAAAATATATTGTTCAAAATATTTGAAAAAACATCTTGGAATATCTTCTGGTACAACAATTATTAATATAACAAGTGATTCCAAACTTTTGAGCACTATTGTAAACTAACAAAACTATTCTGTGTTTCAACAGATACCATTCCCTACCTTGAGACGTAGAGAAAATGGATGTTCCACTTAACGTCCCTGCAATACCAGTCACTGCCCTGATTCACCATCACACACAGAACAGGAAAGAACGCATTAGATACTGACTTTGCAATAACACACACACACACACACACACACACACACACACACACACACACACACACACACACAGGAGACTTAAAGATGGTCACACACACTCACTCTTTATGTATCTTGTGACTGGACTGCAGTGTGAGTTTGTTCATATTGCTCCAGGCCAGCGTCTTACTCTCTTCTGTCAGGTCCTCGAAAGAGTCCAAGCTAGGAGAGGCTGAATATGAGAGTACACATGTGATTAAATCACATTAGCTTGTTGTAGTTAATTGTGATCAACTGCATTTGTCTTATATTCTACAATTTGACCCTAAAGAAAAAGTTTTTTTTTTCATTTAAAAAGCAGTGCATTTTCTTACAGTGATCTGATGGACAAAATAAGCTTCATCAGTGTGTATTTATTACCTTCAACAATTCAACCTGAAATCACATGAAAGCAGGTTCAACATAAAAACAGGGTGAAAGCTGTTTCCAGTTTTCACCGACAACCAGTGAAATCAACGCGTGCAAGATTCTAGCTCTCTCGCTCTCACACTGCTTGGTTATGTCTTGTTTCAAGGGAGGCTGATGCGTTTCACTTTACTAATGCTTTTGTTAGTTTGCTGCTTTATTGATTTATCCATAGAAGGGTCAAATTATGAAAATGTGTTAACTGTTTAAAAATGATTGTGGCATTAATATCATGTTAATGTATTATTAACACATTACCTTTGACACTACTTAAACACTACATAAGACTTTGGATAGGCCCTCAGAGATAGAGGTCAAACTATATAAAAGCAATAAAAAGTTCAATTTTTTATGGAGGCATTCAACGTGAGCATTCATGTTAAAGGAACGGTTTGGCAAAATATCTAAATTTATATAATGTTGATAAGCCAAGACAAAAGACATGTTTGGTGTCTTAGGCTTATTTCTTTAGTTTTGCACTAGGGCTGCAAACTAATGCTAACAAGCAACAGAAGTTAAGGTCAGCAAAAACAGTCAAACTAATAGTCATCTTAAAGCCTGGTTTTTGCTTGTTTGCCTTTTGTCCGAAATAGAGAAGCAAACTTTAGACACCAAACAAATCTTGGCTGATGGACTACATTTGGGGTAGGGCAGTATCATGCAAATTTTTTTTTTTTGTCATAGTAATCCTTTAATATATGTTTATAAAGTTCAGTATTAAAACCTGGTGAAAGGTCACTGGACGAGGTGCTGAGGCTGGTTCCTGAGGAGACATTGTGGAAGCGGGGAGTGATACGCTGAGGATGAGGAGTGGTGAAGAGCTGTCTAGGCGTCTGTCCAAACTCCAAAATCTGCGTCAGCATTGCTACCTTCTGATCTGGATCCTCAATACTAAACAGAAAACACCAGCATGTGCCAGCCCATTATTAAAAGCATTAGAAAGATGGGAAATAAACAGTCAAAAACAGAACATCTTTCATGAAAACTTTTATATAGCATATATAGAATGATCAATATTAGCAATTGTTCACCTGTCACAGTCAATGACTCCCTCATATGTTAATTGATGGAAAACTACAAAACAAAAAGACAGACAGCTACATAAGAAAAAGACTACATTGAAACTGCTGTATATGCTGCATAAGACCACTTGTCAATAATTATATATAATGCCCACAAAATAAATAAGTAGAATTTGATATTTTTTGTAGGAATGAGTGATGTATGCTTGATCTGTGATCCAAAACTTCAGTGCTGGTTTTACTTCAATTTGAGTCTATGCCACTGCCTAGTTTTGCAGAACCAGGAGTGATCTGGAGAAATCTTCTGCAAACAAGGATATGCCCCTGAAATAAAACCCACCTCCAAATCCCTCTTCAAGTAACTGGAGAATAATCAATAACACAAGTGAATCTAGCTAGTGTAAAGCTATCATTACCTCTGGCACAAATGGAAACTGTCCTAGATATACAAAATAAAACTAAAATTGAGAATATTTTTGTATAATAATTTTGCTCTGATTTATTGATTTTCAGAATTGTTTATATCAGCCCTGTGTATTTTGTATGTGTGTATGTATACCATTGTGTGCTGCCACAGCTTCACTGCCTCTCTGTTTGTAGCCAAAGATCAGATCAATCCACTCATGCAGGTGCTCAGAAACATGCTGACTCTCCAACGCATCACGCATCTTCTGCAGGAAATCATCTGCTTCTACTCGCAGAGAGAGGAGCGTGCGAGTGAGCAAGACAGAGACAGAGAGATAAATAACACTGTCAGTGTTCTTAAGCACTATTTACAGTTCAGTAATGTAAACTGGATTTGACTAGTCAAATAACATGGGATAAATTTCCCCAAATTACCACAGACAGCCCACAGAAATATCATAGCCTATATGTACATAGCACAGTTAAGTGACAGGCACCACAGCAATAATATATAACAACTCAGCACATGGTTGTGCCTATCACAAGGTTTTGTTATTACTACATTATTGTGAGATTTACATGAACAGTATTATTGCTGAATTAGCTTCAGTTTCAGCAAATTACATACATTACATAATTTACAGAACATCCCCAGATAATACTAATGCGGCCTGAACAGGGCTTTAGTTTATCAACAGAACTGTAATGAGTCTGAGGTCGAGTTAAAAAAAAATATAAACAAACAAACAAAAACAAAAAACCTTTTCAATAAGAGAGCAGAGCACGACTTAAAGGACTACCTGAGGCCCAGGGAGGCAGCTCAACGTCTCCTACTCGACCTCCACCCTGCCTCCGACCCAAATTCAAACTCAACAGGTTCTTCAGGAAACTGCTGTCTGTCCCGTAGAACTCGGGGATCAGCTAGAGTACATATACACACAAATCTTTTAATGCTTCTGTAAAAAAAAAAATGGGTATAGTGTTGGGTATAATGTTGTGTTATGAAAATACTACCCACTATTTCCAGCCTCTCACCTCTTTGAAGTCGGTCCCTCCCTCTAAACAATTTTTCCATGTTTCTCCAACACTGCATAAATAGACATTATGAATAAATTAATAATTTAATAAATACATTTTGACTTTATGGAACAAAACAGTGACAGAAGCAGTGAAAGCAGTGTATGGGTGATGATACCTATTAAACATCCGGTCTGCGTGGTCATACCGTCCATTCTGCAAACACAGCATGTGCTCTGGAGCTTTAATGAAAGACCAGACATACACATGCACATAAACTTTTGTCAAACTTGTCATCTAATCAGTGATTCCTACACACTTATATTTAGTGAATTAGACATGTCTGAGGAAGGTACGAAGAGAAAGAGACTTACCCACTCTAACGAGGTAAAAGAGAACGTACCCAGGAGAGGAGTAATGACTACCATACATGAAACGAGGCTCAGGCATGTCCCTGTAACGGTCCTGTACAAACACATTCATACATACACTTTATGAGAGACAACACTGAATACACAATACACATCACAACACACACACACACACACACACACAAACACAAACACAATGTCCTAGCAGTGAGATTTACATTCAGACCATGCTTTGGGACCATAGCAAAGGCAAAAGTCTTATGGAAAACCATCAGCCCTTTACTAAACTTGACAGCTATGCAGGTTAGTTATTTAGTAGATTAGTTGGGCTTCTTGTCATGCCCTGCAAACATGGTAGCAATCAAGGTCAATGGCCTGCATAATTAAAAAAAAACCTGCACATCTGTATTCATGCACAATGAAGTGGTTAGGATATTCAGGTAGAAATCAGTTCGTGCATGGGTACTCTATCAAATTTCGTTTTCTTTCGGTTTGGGTTTTGTGCTAGAACCTTGACAAGTTCCAACAATGGTACATGAATAGTTATTAAAAGCAGCCTAAGCAAGAAAGGATGCCGCACTGCCAACCTAACTGTTTTTGTGTACAAGCACAAATACGTAAATATGTATAGTGACGTTTTGAATGTGTACTAAGCAGACTGAGTAATGTAACTACATTGCCAGACCTCACGTAGCACAGAACCTGTATAGCTGACACAGGAATTGAATTGATACATTTCAACGAATTTTACTGGAGTGGTGGAGTTACTGATATTTAAAGCACAGTTCTGTGAAACAGTCTTCCTGCGACAGCAGATCATGTGTGTAATATAGGCAGGAAGCAAAATGGAAAACAAATTAGAAATTTATGAGGTGAACTACATTATTTACCATATTATAGAACTATTCAGACTTGGTGGCTGGAATAAGCACTTACATTCCAATCAAACGTCAAATTTGAACGCTGTTTGATGTGTCTTTGTAACACTTACCAGTAGTCTTTCCAGTCTTTCTGTGTTTAAAGCTCCCACAGGTTTACTTAGATCCCGAAACGAGGCAGGATTCAACAAATCTAACAGAACCAAAACATCTTTTATTAGTTATCACATCTACTTGCGCACTCTTGCAATCATCCATTTACAGTACATTTATAGTATTTAGCAGATGCTTATCTGCTTCTCAGAGTCTTGCCCAAGGACCTTTACTGGTGTGGCACTATGTGCTTTCCAGGGAATGGAAGCCTGGTCTAGAGCAAATATATGGAAATCCAAACTTGATTTAATATTTTTTTTAAACAAGTGTATATTTTAGTAGCAAAACTAGTTCCAATGTCCATCTCATAAACCTAGCCAAATATGTCTGCCGTTGTGTGTAGGGCTCACCCAGTTGTGGGCTGCTGTAGTCACTGATGACCCAGGGAAACACAGGGTACTGAGAGAGGTCGTTAACGCTGCGGTCTGCCAGGTTGTTGAGGTGCAGCAGGTACTGATAGTTAGAGATGTGGCCTCTCTGCCACTGCAACATGTAACTCTCTGCTGTGTGCTCTGTTACGTGATTCTCTGTCTCAAACAAACAAACATCCTGATCACATTTTTTAATTATGAGTTAATGAACATTTGTACAACAAAACATTGACATATTGGTTGTATGTTTCTTCCATCAAATTCCTATAATTAATTAAATTAAAACTATATTGTGACAATTTATAGAAAATAGCGAAGAATATTCATACAGATTGACTATTTTATAGGCTAACAGTTTATAAAAATGTATTACTGTATGCAGATTGTATTGTTTTGTTTTAGGTTTTTAAGTCAATACTTATTTTATATACACTGCTTTTATAATATTTTGATTTTTTCAGACAAGACACTAGGGAATACTGCACCATCTTTAAATAAGCAGTTGTTTAGCTGCAGTTTAACAAATGTCAAGGCTTTAATCCACAGCTGTGTGCTACATGAAATGTGACTGCTCTGGTTTATCTGAGGGTCAGCTCAACTGCCAATAAACCAGATGCACTCAAGTGACGGCGTTCACGATGCACATTAAGCTGCAGCTTCTAAGATCACAGTAATTGAGTTAAAGAATCATGTGACCCATTTAGGTTTAAAGTCGTATTAAACTCTAAATGGCAGCTAATCTAATGACAATGTGCTTTCCCCAGTGAGTTTGTAAGTGTGTGGGTTAGTGTGTATAACATACCTAGGAAAGTGGCAATGTAGTAGTACAGTTCATCCCTGTCTTTAGTATTGTAGAACTTCAGGTAGATATCTGAACACAGATCATTCTCTGTACAAAATACCTCCAAGCCCTGTCACACAAACGCCCAAACACATGAACAGATAAACAACCACACACATACTACCTATACAGTCAATATACAGACAAAAAACACACGCACCAGTGGTCTCAGGCCGTGTCTTCTTTTGTAGATGCGACGGACGCTATGCAGCCCAATCTGCACCACTAAATCCTGTCTCACACACACAGAACATATTTATTATCATTTCATTTTAAAAGAAAATCAGAGAAATACGATGCTGTGTTCAGCCCCTTTAACACATACCCTTTTACCTGGCAGTGTCGTTTCTACCTATATGCAAGCTACGCAAACTGTGCAAGGCCTGTTTAACAGGAATTTCATGGAAATATGAACTTGTGCATCCTGATAAAATACTATTTAATGTCTGCATGTGTGAATGACGCAAAGCCAAAACATTACTGGTAAAAGTATCCCAATAAGTGTCCTGGTTTTGAATATGAAGAGGGCTTTAGTAACTCACAGGGTAACTGTTGAGAGGCTGGAAGTAGAGGTTGTGGTCAGTGATGCAGACATGTCCAGGGTTGGTCACCAAAGGGGACACCATCTCAGCCTCACACTCCATATGTGGACGCTCAGTCACACTCTGAAAGCTACACATACACACCCACCAACACACACACACACACACACACACACACACACACACACCACTTTATCAAAGAATTTTCTCTAAATTGGTAGAACCTGCGCATAACTACATGTATTCAGTGATGTTGAGTAAAGTTCAATTAAAAATTACATTTACACATTTTCCCCTTCCCCAAAATGAAAATGATCAGCCAAGACATGCTTGGCGTCTGAAGTTTGCTTCTTTTACTTTGCACTGGAGCTACGAAGCTGACATAGCTAATGAGTAAGGAAGCTCATAGCCACAAATCAGCATTGTGAAAACTGCTTGAATCAGCAATTTGACATGGATTATAACAGTAGTAGTGGCTGATTTTTGACTGTACTTTGCCCAAAACGCAGATATTTAGCTTAAATGTCAGTTTTTTTTTATATTATTGTGAACTACAGCCAATGAAAGAAAAACAAAAAGCACAGACTACACCAGTGACGCATGTAGTAACAAAGAACAAGTCAAGAAAATTGGGCTGTGCTGACTGCAATTCAGCTTCCTGTGTTACTTCCTGAACATGCAACCAGTACACTTTTTACTATGGAATGATCTGATGCTAAATAACCTATGGCAACTAATCAAGCAATGCTGTTCTGATGCCCACCTAGTCTTACAGGTGTTCAGGAGGTTTCCAACCGCATGATGAAACAACTTCAGTACCCTGTGTATAAATGTAAAACTACCGCTTCTCATGGTCACTTGCTAGCCATTTAATGTAAACCAGTGTAAGCCAACAAAATAAGGCATCCTATCATAATAAATGGGGAGGTTGTCTAAGCCAAACCAATACATTTAATAGAAGTTTGTAGAAATAACACATAAAATATCAGAATCAGAATTTTTAAAAATGTACCAAACCTGGAAATACTGTGCATTGTTACATATACAATACCTGCTCTCTTGCAAAGGAAAATCAATATTTAATTCTCTTTCAAAAACAACTTGTTTTTGACTGCATAGCAAGCTTTGGCCACATGATTTGCATAAGTATAGAAACTTCTACTGTAGACAACTGGTCATATTCTGTTGTATACTCTGTACAATACACTCTCTAAAAGTGCTTGAGAGCAAGAGATTCAGTCTGACTTGTCAGATGCAATTTGTTCCAGGGTCTACAAACCAGATATATTTGACAATCAAAATAAATGTGACTGTTTGCTGCTCGCCTTAGTTACATCCAATCTTGTTTGTCATTTTTGAAAACTTTAAGCTGCTTTAGTAAACATAGTCTTAATAGTGGAAAATAATATGTTGATTAATAACAAAAAGCCAAATTACCTGTTCTTATCAAAAGATGTTCTTGCCAACCTGGACTGCAAATTAGCAGCAATCTGGAATACAACAATTAGCATTATTATAACCAATTAATTTTAAAAATGTATTAAAAAAAATCAGTGATCATTTAATAGACAAAATGTGTTTATTTGTGTCATTTTACGAACCATGGCTGTCTGGTCTCCCAGCTTGTCCAGACATGATGCTCTGTGTAACTACAGATATGAAATGAACTGATCAATAAAAAAAAAAACATCCTGAGAAATAAATAAAAGTATAAAGAGCAGCAATGCAAACCTGCAGCAATGTCTGGACAACATCTTCTGTTTTTAAGGGCATATCCAGCTGGAATATGACATTTCTTTCTCCCTAGAAAGTTAAAACATCAATTATTAATTGATTTACTGCCTGAGATTAAGGCCGAGGGGAATAACAGTAATAAGGTATACTGTGGTATTTAAAAATGATGCCGCTATTTCAGAGTTATAAACTTAGTTAGCTTTATTTAGCCAGAACTGAACATGTTCTGGTGAGCAGCGCTGTTATCATACTAGCAAAGCTATGCTAAGCAGCACCTCTCTCCTGGTTAGCAGCACTGTTTAACATCCTTGTTAGACAGATGGGTTGACAATTATTGAATGATGCCTTGAAAACTGTGTTCACTTATATGATGACAATGTGAGCGATTTTTTTTTCGATTTTGAAGTAACCCAGGACAAGATGCCAACCCTACCTGAGCCTGAGATAACAAAATATTAAAAGACTGTTACGTCATGGATCTTATCAAAATCAGATATGAAAGACAAGGCAAGGCAAAAACAAACCCAAGACTGTACAAATACATCAAAAATTAATACAAATACTTGTTCTCACCCTCTCATATTTGTACGGAGCAACGATATCTCCCTCTTTAATGAGATAAACCTGTCAAACAAAAAATATGTGGTTAAGAAAATATTAAATAAAGCCACTGAAAGTTGAAAATTAGCCAGAGGCTTATTCACACACTCTTGGTTTCTGTAAACATACATTCTGAAGGGTGCACTCACCTGCTTGGTTTCCATAAGTATACATGCAGGTTTGCTTCTGCAGAAAAATAAGGAAGTGAAAACAGGAAAGAAAACCTCAGAGTGAAATAATAACAGCTGAATATGGCTGCACTGGAAAAGAAAATATGAACTGTAGCAGAGCAGCTTCATCATTTTAACACTGTAAGTTCTGAAACATAAAGCTGAGGGCACACTGCAAGATTTTATCCTCAATTCTCCAGTCACAGAAAGATTTTTTTGGAATTTCTGACAACCCCTTTCAGTTCAGCAACGTGATTTTTTAGACCATAAACTGTCGCAGATGCCTCGATATCTTAAAGCATGTCCGACATTCTCTGTGAAGATCTTGCTGTACAACAAGTGTAACAGCAATGAGCAGCAGCCAAAGAGAGCACAAGAAAACTCATGGTGTGAGGTACAAACAACCAAATAACACCAAACATGGCAAAGGGGTGAATGGAGAAAAAATGTGGATGGGTTTGGAAGACCCTGTGTGGACATTCATGATAGCTTTCTCCTCTTGTTTTGGCAATGGCTGCTGGTTTTCTGTAGGGTTGTGTACTGTGAACAGTTGGTGATTTTGAGATTTTGAAATGTGTAGCATCCACTCAGCAGATGTGTTTTAATGTAACTGGGATTGGATGTAATTCATGAGTATTTGTGGCTCCCCAACATCATCAACAACAGTGGGTAAGATCTTTAAAAGCCTTACTCTTTAAAAGGGTTGCCCTCATTCTCTTCCACTGCTTCTATCCGTTTGCAGTCTTTCAGGGGAATCTGTGAGAAAAGCAGCAGGTCAGCATTTTCCTTGAGGAGCTGAATATCTGTTGGTTAGATACTGAGGATCTTAGTATGATATTTACCTTTAGAATAGGTTTGTTCACCTCATCTGGCTCAAAAATGACTGATTTGGAGCAGATCTTCAGTGAGCCTCGATTATATCTGTAACAAAAAAAACAAAAAAACAAAACAAAACAAAAAAAAAAAAAAAAAAACAAGGACATGTTATTAGAAACCCATAAGAAGTCATTAGCTCGGTCAAAGCACATAATTACACATCCCTGATAACATCATTAGAAACACTAATGTTACAAAAATGGTACAGTCTTAAGGATATTTAGCACCTTATAAGTTATTATATAAGAATATAAGGATAGTTACGTTTGAGAATATTAAGTTGCTATTATATGTTAAGGTATTGTTTCGAACGCCGACTTACTGTTAAAAGGTAGCAGGGCATTAAGACTCACTATAAAATGAGTATTTTCTTTGTAGTTTGTCAGAAGACCTTGACAGATTGAAAGTAGGGCTGTCATTGTGAATTATGTAAGTAATCGAGCAATCTACTTTTTAACAAATCATACATGCTAGATATGCTAACAGACAGGACAAACTAGGACCTCTTAAACAGTTAGGAATAAGTAAAAAATTGGTGTTGCAAAATAATGCAAACAGACAGAAGTCCTCGTCAGCCTCCATTTCTTACTGCAAGACGGAGCAGTAGTAAAAAAAATATTAATATATTAAAAAGAAAAAAGAAAATGTAAGGGTCTTGTCTTGTTTGCTTGTGCAAACTATTACAAATACCGACAGCTACAACATGTGACGTTACTTACACTGTCAACACAGCAGAGGCCGTTATTCAAAATTGCCCAACATTCAAGTCAGCTAGCTACTCTTTAACCATTCTGACAGCACTGGCCTACAAGTTGCTCCTCTGGACTTTGAGAGTCTAGTCCTTTAGCAAAACTGTTTTTACCCAATAAAAACTGTCCAATGACAACTAGTGTTTTTAATGAAAGTCTCAAGCGTGTTTGTGTTCAGAAGTGGGAAGTATCTAGTTCTTCTTACTCAACTAAAATTTTCACGGATGTGTACTGTCCTGAGTACTTCTAAATGGATGACACTTGTGCTTCATCACCAGTGTATTTACAAGGAAAATAATCTGTTCTCTTACATTTTAGTCATTGATACTTGTTCCCTTTTCTGTTTAATTTCAGCATGTTAGAAATACTGCATCTGCCCTGCTTTGACCCTCGAGGTTTATCATTTTGTTTTAGACCAAAAGAATCCCAGAAAACGTAAAACAAGTCCTAAAAACTTCAGTCCCTCAGCTGACAGTTGCTGGGTGTATAAAGAAGTAGGGAAGGGGATTGTGTGCTGATACTAACATCATGATATTTTCATGTACGTAAACTAGACTACATCTTCCTGGATTATCATTTCAGAGAAATATAGCACTTTTTGTAAAGGCGACAAATGCAGTAAAATGAATAGGATGCAGACATTTTAACACAGTACTCCAACATCTCAAACATGTTTTCTTTCCAGAGAACAATAAATACATAATCAAATATCAATTTGAATTATCAAATGTCTGTCTGATGGCAACGTTTTAAAGTAATTTTCTGAAATGACTCCGGGATCATTGTACATCCTCACTAAGAAGTTCCCCTGTAGTTCTTTAGGGAACTCATTACTTGGGTTATTTTTTTACTTCTACTCAAGCTCAGGTTATGAAGTATTTTCACTTTAACTTGAGTCATTATTTCACACAAGCAACAATACTTTTATTTGAATATGGGTTTAGGCCACTGTACCCACCTCTATTCGCGTCCTACTTCCCAGCTGTTTGTAACACAATCATTACATATACAGTACCTTATCATTTATTCAAGACTCTTTCAGTTAGAGCTGAACCCACCTGTTTGGGAGTGAACTGCTGCCAGTGCCAATCATATGATACGCAGTATGCTGTTCAAAATAATACTCCTCAAGGTCCAACAACAACAAGGAGAACCTGAAAGACAACACAGAGAGAAAGTTAGAGAGACAGAACTTAAGTAAGGGTGACAGTTAGCACTGCCGTAAAATCCAACAAGAATGTCTTCCAAAGGCTGAGAGAAAAACACCAGTTTAAATTAAGCCATAAATGTCCATCATTTGACACACACGTCCTGTGAGGAGCTTTGTTTCTCCTGTTTCTCCTTTAAGGAAAACGCCGGCTCAGGTTCCGGCATAAACAAACATGGAAACAGAATAAAACACGTCTCACCAGCTAGAAGCGAACAGAAAACGAATCTTTTCTTCTCTCTTTCTTCATTGGCGTCAACACGTACAAAAGATGTGAGGAGGCGGAAAAGGCTTAGCCTAGCAAAACACTTCGGGCCTGCTAACACAGACGATGCAGCGGACTCGACTGGCAGCCCCAGCCTGAAGGCAGAGCGAGGAGGCCGGACGGAGCTCGAGGCTGAAGCTTCTTATTCGAATTTTCCGTTCCACCTTAAACAGTGCAGCAGTTCCTTTCAGGCGGCCACTGCCCACGGGGCTGCTGCACCATTTAAGGTGGAACGGACAATTCGAATAAGAAGCCAACATCAGCCTCACGATCAGAGCTGAGAGAGTAAAGGCACACAAAAACACTGCAGGATAATACAAACACCTCGCACACAGACACGGTGAGGTACCTCTCTCGGGAACGCTCCTTTCTCCTGACGAAAGCCATCGTGCTTGGCGCCCGGCATCAGCACAGCAACAACAGTCTATCAGCGAGCAGCACTGCACACGGAAATCCTCTGGAAACTGCAGAAGAACCGGCTACAGCTCATACCTCAGAAAGACAGCCAGTCCACTGCTTCTATTGGACTGCTGGAGCTAGTCTGTTTACACACGTCACTCTCTCACTCGCTCGCTCTCTCTCTCTCTCTCTCTCTCTCTCTCTCTCTCTCTCTCTCTCTCTCTCTCTCTCTCTCTAGTGCGCATGTCAGCTCATGGCAAGCCTTTCAGTTGAGCTCTTAATGCAGTTTCTTGATATTAATACTAGAAAAGTACGACAATAATCAACATGTAAAAAAATCTAATTCTAGCATTTCAAACCTGCACTTGTGGGAATTATATATTTAGCATGCGAATTATCAATAGTATGATCTTTCTAGTAGGAATTCAATGTTGATTTTTATCACATTTTTTGGTAATGGGACTGTTAAATAGCACCCCCTGACCCCGCTCCACACACACACACCCCCCATGATGTGACTGCAATGTGACTACAGTGTGACTTTAACTTAATATGACTCACACATTTTCTCCATTCCCAGCTAATATAATTTCCGCATATTATAAAACTATGTAATGTACATAAAGTAATAAGTCTCAAAACCTTTTAACCATTTAACTTCACTAAGTTATAAAACTGTGATAAGTGATAGTTGTTTATTTACCTCACAGGCCCCGCCCATTCGTGACGTCGCCGACAAGGAACCGACTCGATTACGGAATGAACATATCGGGAGAGTGAAGCCCGTCGTGTGTTTATCATCTAAAATATGTGTTAGATGATGGAAATTTTAAGACACACATAGCATGGAAATGCGGAAAGCGTCGCGGAGAACAGATCAGCTGGGGTATTTAGAATGTGCTCGTTTTTTGCGTGTAAAAACAGCTCCGGTTCAGTGAACCGACTCGTTTAAAGAGTTGTTCGAAAAGAACCAGATCGATCTCGAGTCAACAAACTGCCTTCATTTCGTGCCGGGAGTGAAGAGAAGGAGGATGAACCGCCTGTACGGCGCCGCATGTTTCTTATTTTTCCTCCAGACTGTTTCCTCTGCTGTCGTCCCAGCGAGAGTCAAAAAAAATGACAGTCCCGTGATAGGTAAAGTGAACTGCTGATGATTGCTGGTGTCATCTGCTGGAGTGCGGTGCTGTAATTGTGTTGGCCTCAGTCTCTGACTAGCTGCGTTGTTATGTCTGTTTAATCCTTCCGGGGTGTAACGTTAGTTTCACAGAGCAGAATTTCACTTTGGGTAAAAATTATCCAGCTTTCCTTAGAAATCTCCTCCTAAAAAATCATAGACACCATTCGAAGTTCTTGCTGGTTTGTGGTGGTATCCAGTAGTCAGTAATTGTATTCAGGGTTTTCCTGATGCCTTGATATCACAGTGTAAATGATTCTAGTGGTTTAACAGATGACCTGTGACTGATTCCAGATACATTTGATGATTTCCTAATAGGATCTCAAGGTGTCCTACAGGAAAGTAGTGGTCTGTAATGGTAACTGTTAAGCCAATTAGAAAGCAAAACCATGAGGTTTTAATCCTAATGGTTCTAAAGGTGTTTTTTCAGCAGGGCCTTTTTTATGAAATGTTCCACTGCTGTAATGACTGATTCTCTCCCTTCAGGTGTTCTTGCTCAGGAGGTGTCTGCACGTACACCTGGAAAAAATGCTTACATTGCAGCCTCGTATGTCAAATATCTGGAGTCTGCGGGCGCAAGAGTCGTTCCGGTCATGTAAGTTTAAAGCAGTGATTTGTAGAAAAATCAAATTTACACAATTTTCCCCTCACCATAAACGAAGGCATGTCGGGGGTCTGAAGTTTGCCTCATTTTTGTAGTGAAGCTACAAGGCCAATGTAGCTAAAAAGTAATGGAAACCAACAAAGATTTTGGATGACACAGTTTTGTGCTTTTTTGTAGTACATTAAAAAAAAACTAAAGAAGCAGACACTGGACACCAGACATGTCTTGGCTCTTCAACTTTGTTTGTTGTGACGGAGGATTTGTGTGAATTAGATTTTTCAGTGAACTGTTCCTTTAAGTGGTTATAGTGACCACTTCTCTGTTGAGATCCAGTAAGACGTGCTTGAGTTTGATTAAGGGAAGTCAATGTACAGTTTCACAAGATTGAGTTATACATTTTAAATTAGACATGTATTTAAAAAAGAGGTATAAATGCAGTGTTACTCGTTACTTGCCACCTTTGGTTACATAGCTTTAAACAATGACCTTGTCTGGTGCTTCTTGACACAGTTGTAAAATGATGACATTTATGGCTCTGGCAAAGACTGACTTCTCTGTACATCCTCAGGATCAAGAAGTCTGAGGAGGAGTACATCCAGCTCTTCAAATCCATAAACGGGTGAGTGACTGAACATCAGGAATAATCACACTGTTCACTGGGGTGACTTTGCAGTGTACTGTAAGGATTCTTATTTATTTTCTCTGCAGAATCCTTTTTCCTGGAGGTGGCGCCAGCATTGTTTCATCTGGCTATGCCAAAGCAGCTGGTATTTTCTACAGACTCGCTCTTGAGGTCAGAAATGGCACACTTTGGCAGACTTGTTCCTGTAGCTCGCATGAAATGATCCTTTTTTTCTTTCTATCATCAGTGTGAATGTAACTGTCACTGTCAGCTGTAATTTCAGAAAACAGTTCCACGTCTGCGACCTTTGGTTGAAAGACTGTACTTATTAGTGTGTTTATGATCTCTAGTCAAGGACTCCAAACACTAAAAGCAGAGGAAGACTCCTGCAGGACTTGCGTGCTGAATATATTTTGTGTGTGTTTATAGGCCAACTTGAAAGGTGATTATTTTCCTGTGTGGGGGACGTGCCTGGGCTTTGAGCTGCTAACATTGCTGACCAGTGAGAAGTTACTACTGTCCCACACTAACACTACTGGTGTTGCGCTACCACTGAACTTTACCAAAGGTGCGGTAACAAGATTAGTAAAACTGTTAACATGCAAGGATTACAGTTTCTTTTCACCTATTAGCTATTAATCATGAAAACTCTTAGGAAAGTACATGAAGGCAGGGGTGTGGATTAGTATTGACTCTTTACTGCTAACACCAAACAGTACCAGAGCTGCAAAATATAGCATTTCTTACAGCAGTTGTTATCGAGACATCAGGCTTTGTTATTGGAATATCACAAAAGTGCAATATGCAGCTGAGAGTGAAACCAGTCGCTGAATGTTTTGTTGTATACTGTGAGCACCCCAACCAATCACAGATGTTGTTTGGATGAAACAATGCTTTCACATGACCCAAAAAACAGTTTACACAAAATATACTTACTAAAATGATTGCAGTATATGCTACAGTATAAGCCATGAAATCCAATGTCCTCAACAACTGAGGCAAAAAATGTCATTAATTTTTAGTTATATCTGAAGCTACAGATGGCGTCGGTGTTCTAGCATTTTCTTTTCTGCCACAGTTGTTTTGACGTGTTCTGAATATCGAGGGGGACGTTGCATTTTCAAATGGTATAGAACCTCTCAAGAGAAGTGTTTTGGTGTTGTACCTCCTCTTGATGCTCGGGATGAACAGTGATTACAAATTGCTTGCCTAATGTCTCTCATAGAACCCGTGAAGTAGTTTTACACTGCAGAGGTTTACACTGTTAATCTACTGCTGCTCACACTGTTTGAACACGTCTGGTAAATGATCAGCACAGAAGAGTGAAGAAAACAAACAGCGCTTTTATTCACCATTTCTCATTTTGATTTACATTAAAATATTGGTGAAGTCTTCAGTTTTGATACTCTGTTGTAGGCCTATTTAATCTTTGTTTTTTTTATCCAGTCAAAACTTTTGGTCATTTTTCCTTTTTTGGTATCCCTTTTTATCCTGATGAACTACGTCACATTACATCACAATATGCTTTTCTGAGCATATTGTGAATATCGTCACTACTGAACACTGAACAACTGCATGTTTCATTACAGAGAGCATAATTAGTCCTGTATAATTGGATGTAGTGCAGTATGTATATATTTTGACCACCCTACTTTAACCATATTAGATCAAAGATTCACTGTTTTCAATATATTGCATTTGCAATATGGAGCAATTTAATTGCAATATGGTATTTTGTCCATGTTTTGCAGCCTTAAATGGAACATTGACTATTGAATATTACATCTCAAACTTTTTTGTTTAATGTTTAATTTGCTCTTTTTGGGAATAGACAACAGGGTCATGTTTTTTCTGTTTTTCCAAAGATCATAATGTGTATTTAAAAAAAAATCGCAATGTGACTTTTTCTTTGATATCGCTCAGAGAAACCAGTACTGCATCACACCTGATTCCACTCTTCAGCTAGATGTCAAGCTGCTTCTATTAATTTACACCAAACTGCAGTTATGTGACTCCCCAGGACTGAAACTGTCCCACAAAAAATAAATGAACAGATAGAGAAACAAACAAGTTGTTGATACTGTGAGGACAAAGAGTTCAATTGTAAAATATGCTCTGATAGCACTGTCCCAGGTATTTCCCCTGTAAAGAGCTACAGTGTGGTCTGTTGTTTTATTGTTGTAGAATCAAAGGACAGTAGAATGTTCAAGGACTTTCCAGATGACCTGATGACCTCACTGACAAAAGAGCCGCTCACGGAGAATTCTCATCGGTGGAGCATCACTACTGAGGTATCACACTAAATGTGATGTTACTGTCAATAGAGGGTTAATGGGATTATCTGTGTTATTACCTCTTACTTTCTGTAATGCAGTCATCTGGAGTAATGCATTTTGACTACCATTATCATCAACACACTGCTAGCATCAGTGCTACACTCACTTTCTTTTTTTCCCCCCGCAGAGTTTCAATGGGAGCAAGAAGCTGAAAAAGTTCTACCGAATTCTGAGCACAAACACAGATGGACAGAAGGAGTTTGTGTCCACAATGGAGGGTAAGAACAGTGGGATCCTCCTACTCCCCCCACCCCCAAATCAGTCTGTTAGCTGATGTAATAGAATTGGCAGTTAGCGTCCTCCTCCAAGTATGCTGAGCTGTCCAGTGACCTTGTGTTAGCAGCAGTTTGAAAACATGTGGTCGTGCTTCACATGATTTAGAGGAAACATACAGTAACCTTAACACTGGTAGCATCATGTGACTGGGGGAGTCCTAGCTAGCTGGTGGAATTGGAATTGGGGAAAAGAAGAAGAAAAAAAGAAGGCATTTAAATATACCAACTTTAAATGATGGAAAAAAGGTCATGTAAAAAATACAATAGAAGAAAAATATGTAAGTAAGATATCGGCTCTTTAAAATATGCAGTATTTTCATGCAAACTGCCAGCTAATCACTGCTGATTAATCCAGAAGGAAAGTTTATTCAATTAATCAAGACAGCCCTAAATGGTGTTATTTAAAGTAATCCATCATGTCATTTTACATCTACACAGCATATGATTTTCCAATTTATGGAACCCAGTGGCACCCAGAGAAAAACGCTTTTGAGTGGACTCATCCATACATCCCTCACACACCCTCCGCCATCAAAACCACTTTCTACATGGCCTACTTTTTTGTCAATGAAGGTATGGACACATTTACTAGTCTGTAATATACTGTACCATCTACTCAGGCCTCTTAATATTAAATAATTGAATTCTGAGTAAATGTTTTTGATTAAATCATGAATCAGTAACACTAAAGTCAGGAATTAAAAGTTAATCTTTTAATTTCTTCCCAATTTCTTTTTAACAGCTAAAAAGAGTCTTCATAGGTTTGCCAGCCAAAAAGAAGAGCAGAAAGCTTTAATTTATAACTACAGTCCTACATACACTGGAAACAGATCTTCTTTTGAACAAGTCTATTATTTTGATTAGTTTTTTCCTTATTTCTTGACAGTAATCTCAATTTTGAGTGGTTGTTTTTATAAATTTGGATTTTTGTTGTGTGGTTTGGGTTGTGCTTACAGAATATTAAACAGTATAGTAAAATAAATATCTTTTTCTATGATTATTTGAAAGCTACAAAATGAAAATAATAGTGTTTTTATCCTTGAGGTGTTAGGCCATCTTTCAAAATTGTACCATGATTCAATGTTTGAGATGTGAACAAAGTCAATAAAAGTGCACTGATGAAATAGTTTACTGTAGAAAAACTTACTGACTCTGATTACTTTATAGTGGTGGTGACAGAAAACAGGGGTTGCAATGTCTACTATGCCCTACTATCTAAAAAGAACTGTAAACCTATGTGTGTTTTTATATGTAAATGTTAATAACTGTAAAATCATATTTACAACCATTTCATATAATAACTTTGTGATCTTTTTGCTTTTATAGACATTAAACTCTGCAGACATCTGGTTCCTATCACCACCACTGTGAACAATTACTACTACTCTACATGACATACATTTGAACAATTTAACTATGCAGAAATTTTGAAAAATCATTGAAATTCTCCTTTAACATGTTAGTATTAATTTCATATATAAAAAACATAGTTAAAAGCTTGTCCTGTTGTGGTAAAAGAAAATGGGCTTCAAATTAGGGGTGGGCAATATGGGAAAAATATAACCTTTTTTCATGAATATGTTTCACAACATTTTGACACACACATACAATGCATTAGTAGTGCCACATAAGATAAAACGCTTTCAAAAAATAAAATTTATTCAGAATTTCACATACCATGCTGCACTAAAACCAATTCAACAGGACTAATGATGCTTTCTTTGTAGTGCAACATGCTATAGGTCAGTGATCTTTAAGTAAGGATGAGGTCTGTGATATGCTCAGGAAATCATATTGTTTTTTTACATCAACAAAAATTATCATGATAACGATGAAATATAGTAATATTGCCCACCTCTGTTTCAAACAGCAGTTAATTTTCTTGTAGCTCTTCAAAACTACTGGTGGTCAAACATGAGTGGTACACCTAAAAGAGTACAACATTGAATAAATTTTCCACCTTGAAGAAACAGCAACGCACCTTTCTTTCAGCCACTGTGAGTTTGATTCACCCCACTGAATTTCAGTGAGCCTGCACATCCTGTTTTCTGCAGACTTCAGGACGACAAAAATCAAACTTGTGAATTATAATTCTCTTTTATTTAACAAAAATAATGCTTGTTTTGGGTTTACATTGCATGTGTAGTGGATATCTTTCAAGGCCTGGCAATTGTGTGTAAGGCACAGTTTATAAATGACAAAAGTTTATAGATGAATGGCACCTCAGTAACTTTGACTCCCTCGCATACACGCATGTGCACACACACACACACACACACACACACACACAACTGAGGCATGTAGTGCAATGTTAAATCACATCATTTCCATATCATCATAAAATGCTGCTTTTGACCTCTTAAGTGGCATATTTCTTATAGCTAAAATACTTTAATACAGTAATACGCAGTGTTTGCAGCTTTGGAGGTCACAGTTCTCCTTAATGGTTGGTCATCTTCTGTAATGTCATTCTCATAACTGTTACAGCTACCTGTTCATGCCTATACTTTTCCTCTCAATCCTAAATCTGATCCCAAAATAATTTGCAGAATGTTAAACCATCGCATTATAGCCTCTTTTACGTATCCAGGTAATTTCAGATCAAAACTGGCGTCAACCTGACAGAACTCAAGTAATCTATCCACATTTTCTTCTTCCTGACTCAAATGTCCATTCTTTATGTTCTTCATAAATCACGTTTAAATTACCCATAATTATTTTAAAAAGCTGCGTACATTCATGTTGCCTTTTGTTCAGTACCAGACATCAGCTAGAGGTCAGAAGAGTCCTGTGACTGGCCAAAAGCCTAAAAAGAAGTCACTCAGATAGGCTGAAAGCTCTGAGCAAAACTTTTGGGATTTGCCAAGACCTTCATATGGGTGAGAGCGCATGTCTCTGCGATTGGCTGAGTTCTGGATGCCAGACGTCCACGATAAAGATGAGCCTGTAGCTGTCCGCGTCCTGCCAGACCTCATGCTCGAACGAGTCATCAAATATCAACACCTTCCCCTCTTCCCACTCCCTGCAACACACAAGGAACACAGAGATTTCACTGAAAACAGTTATTTAACTGCTGCAAATACAAAACGAGCATAGTGAACACCATTTAACTAATGCACATCTGGACTTGTTTAGATCATTATACCAATATTCTTAAGTGCATTTACTAAAGCTATAAATCAAAGGCTTTTTGCTTCGTTATGCCAAGCAACCTTTCAACTGTGTTAAAATGACTATAGCACACAGCCATGTGCTATAAAAAAACAACAACAAAATACAATATAATAAAATACACACACGCATATTATCTAAGCTGCTTATCCATCTGGGTTGCAGGGTGGTGCTGGAGCCTATCCCAGCAGTCATTGGGCAGAAGGCAGGAAACACCCTGTCGCCAGTCCATCACAGGATAAATACACCAATGTTCAATAAATCATTTATTATTAATACCCACACTAAACAATTCTTCTGCCAAGCAGTGCAGCTCACTAACAGTAGGCTACGGTTGACGCCCAGCATTATGATCAAAGATCATTCTATAAAGAGCACAATGTTTTTTAAAAACTAGTGCATTAATATAGAATTCAGTTGATGTGCAGTCATATGTGTGTAAATATTGATTATTTTACAACAGCTCTCAAAGTGGCTCAGCAAGTCAGAGAACCGGGATTGGTTTTACAGTACTGCGCAAAAGTTTTTGGCACCTGAGAAAAGCTTTTATATTTCAAATCTAGGTATTTGGTCAGTAAGCATTTATTTGCTCACAAAAACACTCATATTACAATAACCACAAATTATATCAATGCAATAAGTAGGGATATGTATGTCAATGTGTTTGTTTAATCCTTTCCTAACTTCTCCTTGAGGAAGCCCAGTATTATTTAGTTATCATCCAGTGCCTGGTTTGGGTAACCAATGCTTCATTGTGGTAAATGACTGCTGTGTGTGCTGGTGAATTTAACAAACCCATGTGATGGCTGTGGGTGTAGAAAAAAAATATTAAATGAGCTACTTTTTTGTAAAAAATATTTCTTGTAATTTTTACATTTTTTTTACTGTATTTATGTTTATTTGCATAAATTCTAATGATATATGTAAAAATACAGTTATTATGAAAGACAACTGGTTTTAAACAATGTGCTTATGTGTACTGTATACTGTCACTGCTACTAAAGCTACTGTTTTTAGATTTCCTCCTTTTTGCCCAACTGGTCCGTGTGCTTGTTTGCGATTAACTGACCGGGTTTGGTTGGTGCAGCGGATTCTGCAGCCAGTACGGGGAATGACAAGGCCCAGATGCATGCGCAGGCGGCAGTTAGTGGGACCAGTGTGAGGCCATACGTGTGTGCCAGGCTGCATCACTGAAAATTTGATCTGAAGGAGAAAAACAGGCAGAAAGAACAAAATGACAGAATGCAGGGAACTAAAGTTTAAACAATGCAAACAGCTTACCAAAGTATCCTTTTTAAACTATAATCTGCACAAGACCTCTAAACAAATGAAGTAGGTATGATGATGTGCAATCATATTGGTATCTAACAGATGTTTAGAGTTGAACGATACTTCAAACTGATATTTGCATTTAGGCAACGCTGGGCTACAATGCCTGTCTGCATTTTATTGCATAAATGCTATACTTGTCTGTAATGCCAATCCAGGTGGATTTAGTCCCAATTTCTACATTTTATAAATGTTTATGCATCAGCAATCAGCATCAACAGATATGTACATAAAAATATCAGCTCAAAATTCTGTGTATCAATAAAATAGTGTAGTTTGTGCGGCTTCTGGTTTTTATGTCTTATTTTAAATGTTGTGTGCCTTAATGTCTCAGCTGTTTTTCATATGTAAATACTGGTTCATCATCACGCAGCAGTCTGCATGAACATTCCCCACTTCATTATTCCTGCCTGAAAAACATTTACTGCAATAAGGCGATAAAGTGTATATGTATTACTGAACATACACTATTTATCAGATGTTCTAACAAATTTAAGCACATTTAGCACTTTAAATTACTTTTTCATTTAATTTTACATTCCTCCCCCCATGACAACTGCACTTGTCTGGAACACACACACATCTCATAACTCAAATTTTGTCACATATCTCAATTAAATAAACCAAGAGAGTTGAACAAAATACATTTACAAGGAAATGTTTTTGTATTTCAGTCTCAATAAACATACTTGTTCAGTTGAAACAATGACTTATTTACTATATAAATAGATATCTTTATTTAATTTCGTCAGTCCAAATCACTTCTGAAAAAACAACCATTACTGTTATTTCTACTTCCATGATGTGAGTGCTCTTCAAATCATAGGCTTAATTTCTCATTTGAGCCACAGTGCTTTGGGGAATTTAACATAAATCTTCAACAGGGCCCGGTTTAAGTGGTTCTTGGAGCTGGGCTATATAAAGGAGCTTTACCTGGCCTCTCTTGCAACTGGTGGCTTCTGGGTAACGTTCCAGAAAAGCACAGGTTTTAGGAACACTTTGACAGGAAGTACCAACCTTCCGGCCTGCAGAAGAGAAGTGGTTTTGAAATGCACTTTTGTTTACATGAGGATATTGTGTGAGATTGTGGTTAACATTACTAAGTCAATCTAAAGTGACAGACAGTTGGGAAGTATGTGGATGCATGTTATGTTTTCATGAGGGCTTACTATTTTGAATATGTGTGTATCTAGGTTACTGAGATGACATATGGTTGGTCTGCATGTGTATTACCCTGTTGCCAGAGTGTGAACTGGCCCCAGTTTCCTGTCTCTCTAAGATTTTCATCCTCTGGCAAGAACAGTCCACTACTAGTGTCCAGCACTGCTAGTGCTTCATCTCTAATGGTCATCCAGTTCCGCTCCAGCATCTACAAACAACCATAGATATGCATTAACGGAACAAACACATAATGAATGCGTCTAAAAGAAATATTCTACGTAAATGAATGTGATATTATTGGAAAGAAACCTTTGGAGGAATTTAGCCAACATTCAAAAATGCATGCTAGCAGTAAAACAGCAGCCACCAAAAAACTATAACTTTATGATGGAAGGAAGTAAAAACTTTCCCCAGTGAAAATGATGTGAAGGAGATGATATCAACTGATATAATGATAATAATAGTAAAAATAACAAAAGTTTATAAAAAATAATATAACATCATTATTAAAATAATGTACAATACAATAGTTTGTCACTTTGGGTGACATACACTTCCAATACACTTCCTACATTTTTAACAATGCAGTTAGGTCTATAAAATGGTTGCTTTATAAGCTAAAATACCTTTTTTGTTGGATTTTCTCTCAGTTTCTCCCCATAATTTATCCACTGGCAGCTCCCAGCTTCAGGCTACAACTCTGCCCATTAATCAGGGCCCCCTGCCTGTGGGGGTGAGGGCTTCCTCCTCCTCTCAGACTCCTGACTGCAGAGGGCTGAGGTGTTACTGGGATTCGAACCCATGATCTTCTGATCATCATGCAGTAAGCCAGTAATAACACAAGTAACTGTTTTTTCTATCTAAGCACAGACAGTGCTCTCTGTCTGAGCATGAGGAACTACTGAAACGCAGGTCACACTGCTCTGCGTTAATTCACCAAAATCTAAGCAACTCTGTGGTTCCTGAGTGGCGCAACTGTCTTACTGCTTAATCATCAAGAGTGCATGAGTTTGAATCCAAGTAATGTCTCAGCTCTCTGCTGTAAGATGTCTGAGAGGAGGAAGCCCTCAACCACCCCGCCCCCAACACTGAATGATAGGGGGAGTCATACCTTGTGGGTTTTTTTTTGATTATTTTCTTTTTTAAATGAACCTCTTCATACAGTACTATATAATGAACACATTCTCTTGCTAACCATGTTACTAATTTACCACATGCTTGTTTCACTCCAAAGAATGGTGAGAAATTTAGAAAATCATAGGCCTAATTATGCATGATTATCCACATTCAGTACCCGAACAAGGTCAGTGTATCCAGTTTCCTTGGCCGTCCACCACGGTTGAGCACGCAGTCCTGGTACATTATAAAGTGATCGCTGCCACACCGATGCAAAATGACCATGCTGGTAACCAGTCTCGTACCATTCATAAGCCTCCTGCCCACACATACAAGCACATACACCTCATTACCTTTAATCTGTACGAATCATCTATAAGATCTGGATTAAGCTTCTTTCTATTTCTGTTACAACTTACATTGGCGTCACCCATTCTCTGCAGGGCATCTCCAAGGTGAAAATAAAATCTCCCATCATCAGTGCCTGGCTCCCCCGACCGCAAACCCTCCTAAACACAAACGCAAACAAATTCAGATCCACATTAGGGTTCACATTAGGGGTCTCGTTTTGATGTAAAAGCACAAACCAAAAATGAGATGGCAGGTAGAGAACAATGGTAGAAAAGCTGCATGAGAGTTTTGAGCATGAGATTTAAGCAAATACCAATATAAAACCACTGCAGAATGACTGGGCATTCCAAAAACAACAGTACGGAATATTCTGAAAAAGGAAACTACTGCAGGTGTAAGCAATTTGCAATGATCAGGCCATCCCAGAAGGCCACAGCAGCTGATGACGGAAACACTGTTAGATGTTAAGCAAAATCCAAAAAATAACATTCAAAGAAAAAAAAAAAAAGACAATCTAAAGTCTGCACAGGTTAAAGTGTCAGTATTCATATTTACACAGGACATCAAGCACCACAGAAGCTGCACTGTGTTGTACACCACTGGCCTTTCATCACCAAGAACAGAAAGGCCAGCCTCGAATTAGAAAGGAGTTCTGGAGCAAAGTGTTATGGACAAATGAGGTAAAGATTAATCTTTATCAAAGTGATTGGAAGTGAAAAGTGTAAAGAAAGACAGGGACTGCACATGATCTTAAGTGCACCTTTTCATCTGTGAAGCATGGTGGAGGCAGTGTCATTAAGGAACTGGCTCACTAGTCTTTGCTGATGCTGTAATTCAAGGGCCACCAATCTTATCCACAAAGAGCCGACATGGCTGCAGATTTTTATTACAACAATGTAATAGCTCACATCATATAGTTAAGCAATTGTTGAAAACTGAGACCAACTGATTAAACAAGTGGAATAACGTGTGCTCCTGCATACTCAACCTAGAAGTTCATCAGAAAGGAAATATGGACAGTTATAGACTGGCCAAGCCAGCCTCCTGATTTAAACCCAATTTAGCAAGGAAACTGATGTCAGAACACAACAAAAACAAGCACCAACTGAGAGAGGCTGCCATAAAGACCTGGCAGAACCTTCCAAGTGAAGTCATTACTGGGTCACAGACTTGAGGCAGTTATTGAATGTAAAGGGTTTGGAATTTATAGGGTTTCATTTTGTTTTAAATTGATGTGTCCCAATACTGAGCTGAAATTGGAGGAGTAAACACAACAAATTTATTTAATATGGTTTATACTGTGTTATAGTGTCATGCCCAACGTTTATGAATATATAACAAAAATAAGCTATTTCACCCCATTGTCCCAATTTTTTGTTTCTCACTGTTTATAAATTATCTGTAGGTCTCACCCTGAGGTAAGGTATGCTTTCTGCAATCTTATTTTCTGATTTAAGGATGAATCCATAATGCACTTTGGCAAATCCATCATTTGGTGCCACAGCCAAAATCTATAGAGGGAAACAACAAAGGGAAAAGTCAGTCACTTTTTTCATCTCAATAGCAACTCAATCCTTGTTTTATGTTAGCTTCTCTCAATCTGACTAGATTAACCAGCAGAGTTTTATTAAAAAAGATGTTATATTAAACTAAACTGTTTTCATACTATTACGTATGGAATAATCTTTGACCGTTATGTTGTTTGGCAAGTGTAGTCTACTGTTAATGATCTACACTACTTGGTGGCGTCGCTTTAAGTTATCTTCTCTGGGACATCTCACCTCCTCATAGATTTGTTTAGCACCAATGTTATCCCCGATCAGTAGATGAGCCACTCCAAGATCATTCTTCAGAGTGATGTCCTCTGGGAAAATCTGCACTAGCTTCTCCAAAGTAGCTAAAGAGCCCCTTGTACGACCTGTGGAAAGATCAGTTAGTGTGGACCCTGAAGACGAGCATATGAAGATGTGTGAGTGTGTTTGGGTTCATGTGTGTACCTAAGAACTGTTGTCTGTCTGCACGTCTCTTTAACGTAGCTTTGATGAGATCTGCAGGGGCATCTGGGAGATCTGCTGCTTCTTTGTAAGTGTTTACTGCCTTCAGTAGCATCTCATTACTTCTCAGTTTCTCAGCCATATCATCTTCAGCCTGCACACAAACAAATTAATGTTAACAAATACAAGCACTCCCCCAGTACATTATCATAAATACATTTTCAGCTTATCTGTGGTTAATACATCTACAAATGTTTACTTTGTTTCTTTAACCCTTGAAAGTTAGATTCAGAGTTATTTTTTTGTTGCTATGTTATTTAAAAATAATTGTGTAATAATATATGTAATAACGTAATAACGTAATAATGTAGTGAGTTATGCAATAATTTCTATTTACATACTGTATTGACTAGGAGTGTAAAAATCATATATAATACCGTTTAATGCAAGTCTTTCAATTCAATATATACATGTATAGAACAAAACATTAACATGCTCAGTTAATAATACTGATTTTATTGTATAAAGCATAATAATTAACCTAGCAAGCCCACAATGAGGGCAGACTCTCACTCCTCTGAAAATAGAGCTTCCTCTTTACTCAGAACTCAGAGCTAACGTACCACATAGCTCATTCCTTGTCCATCATTATAAAATACTGTGCTGTTATAATACTGTATGCTCTAACAAACTGAAAATGAATACATTAATATATTAATCTATGAACTGCCTGAAAATCTGCCTTATGTATGCCCTATCGAAAAATGAAGTGAATCGAGACAACTATATTGTATCGAAATAAGTTATGATTTTTGTGAATCGCTACACTCGTAGTACTGACAGGTTTGAGCCTTTGTTTTATTAATTTTTTTTTTTATTAAGTTTTGTTGTCAAGCAATAACAAATTTAAATCATAATGTAATATCTCCTTGTCTACATACTATTCAGTACTTGGATTCTGCACTTTTAATAGATTTTCTTTGCTTGTTTCAACGAGCTCCACTTGTTTTATTGAAAAATAATGATATAAATAAAGCCACAAGCGGCCATCTTCAAGGTCCCGGCATGTATCATCTCAATGGGGTCTAATACATCTGACTGGGGCCTTTTCGCAGACAGAGATATACAATGAGAAATATAATACATTTTATGAAAACGCTTGTAATTGCTCACAAATAAAGTCATCAGCCTCACTAAATTGTATTATCTCCATCCAATTTCATGTCCTCAAGTGAAATGAACAAAAAATACTTGATTAGATTGCTACTCTGCTTTCATAGCACCCACCAATATGGGTTTTTTGAAGTATTTTGGTTTTATATGAGCCAACAAATCAGCAGCACCTAGAATTATGTCTGTAAGCCTCATAGTGTAGGAAGTGGGCAAAAACATAAAATACTATGCTGTAGCGCCCCCTTCAGGCCAATCCAGCTCATCTTCTGTGACCAATTTTCATGTCTGTAGGCCTTACAGTTTGGTCTGCACACTTGGTTTTAAGAAAAGAAAAATAATTTATACAAATCTGAGCAAAAGCAATAGGAATTCAGCACTTTCAGTGCTTGGACCACTAATAATAGTGCTTTACACTGTGGGTTTGTTATTGTGGGTAATAACTGAGACTGTTAAAGGTAAGTGAGCTATTGTGCATATTTCCTTCAAAATCTGTTACCTGAGCTTTTCCATATCGGCTCCTGGGACTTTGAGGATATTTTTGGACAAGTGCTTCAAAAGCACGCAAGGCTTCCTCAACTTTCCCCTAAAGAATCAAGCCAAATACAATTAAAGTATGTTAAAGTACATTTCCCACATGAAGGTAATTATAATGCCCTGGTTAACTAACAAAAAAACAGGCACAGTGCCAACCTTCTTCCGTAGTTTCTCAGCTGCGTTGATTTCAGCTTTGATTGTTTTGTCAAATTTATTGAAGAATTTTGGCTTTTTCTTCTTGGCTGTGGAAAGTCAACACACAAATACAAAGAATTCAGTTAACCTAGAGAGTCAGACTGGTAAAAGCTGCTACTAGACTTTTGAACAGCACTGGAGCACTTTGAACCCACCCTCTGTTTCTGTGGTAACCTCTGGAGTAGATTCATGCCCAGGTGAAGACTCTGGTGTTGGCTCTGAGGAATCTTGAGGTGCAGATGTTTGAGATGTAGTCTCTGGAGCAGTCTGAGTTAGAGGTACAGACTCTGCTGTAGGTTCAGGCTCTGGTTTCTCCTCTGGTGGAGCTTTACTTTCAGGTGTAACTTCTGCTTTAGAATCTTAAGAATAAGAGGTTTGTAATGCAAGAATGAATTAACACTTTTTTAAAACTAATTGAGCACCAGTGTACACCTTGGCAGATCATCTAAACTAACTCTAAAGCACAAATTAAAGGTTAAAACATGAGAAAATGCCCTATGAGTAACTTAACAATTAAAGGAAGCCCAAAAGGGTGTGCACAAGTGTACATACTAATTTCTTCAAGTTGTACTGGGATTGACTCTTCCCCTTGGTATCTTTCTGTAGCAGACAGTTCTAGAAAAAAAGCAAGAACACAAAGTTTGCAAGCATGACATGTCACTGGTGTTGGCATAAGCATTTAACCTTGGAAAAACTAGTCTATCAATAAAATCCAACATTACCTAGAGTTTTCTCAGATAAGGCCTCTACAACTAACTCTGAACACACAAAGCAAATATAACATTAATACAGATTTTTTTTGTTGATTTTTGATTTAAACATCAATTAATTTTATAAAAAGGTACAATTAACAAAAAGGCTTGTTCTACAAAAAAAGTCAAAGAAAACTTGCCTCCAGTGCTGTCAATGTTTTCATATGAGTCTACGAACAGAAAATGGAAAGTGTAATAGTTGGAGAGAGGACATTTTAAAGGCAGATTTTGCTGATCTCACTACATATTTAATACTATGACAGCTAGCACTTACATTTTACCACTATTTATGTTGGATAATATCATAACTGATAATATAGCACTATGTAAATATTTTGGGCTAATCAATAGAAGCAGCTCTGAAATTAATTGCTTAAACAAGGGAAGTGTAAAAAGCTAATAATTACTGACCAAAAGAGTGAAAATCTGATGCTCTGGCAGGCTTGTCTGTAAATACACAGCAGAAATGTATTATTGTGACCTTTGTTTTTAATTATAATAAAGTTGATGAAGGCAAAAAATAAGGGAAATAAGGAAAACCATTTCAATGAGTAATCTTTGATAATTAAATTTAAAGAATTTTGCCAAATGTATGAGTGAAGGTAAAGTTAAACTGGTAACATGCCTTCATGAACAGAAGTAACAGGGACAGACTCAGGCCCTTCATCTCTCACTTCACTTTCAGTTTCTCTTTGGCTCTTTCCTGCAAGAACCTCCTCAGTCTTTTGATTGACTGAAGTATCTGAAACCAGAAACAGGATAATCAGGGAATTCTTAATGATGCAAAATAATAATTAATAGGTTCAAAATGTCTGAACTTCTTCTGTAATCCATGGAAACATCTTCTGTAAAGTTGCTTTGTGACAATGCCTTTTTGAAAAAGTAACATAGCTAAAATGGAAATGCACTGAATTTCAAGTTAATTCTTATCTGTCATCTTACCTCTGCTTCTTGTATTTCATTGAGTAAATGGTTGATATATTTTTTGTTTCCAAGGCTTGCAGGTAGATAGATAGATAGACAGATAGATAGATAGATTTTTGGTGCAGGGAACACATGAAACTGCACAGTTTTGTGCACACTTCCCTATTCATGTATAGCATACGTATTCATACTACATTTTAAAATATTTACTGTTTATATAAAATAACATATGCAGTCATATGCTAAAGTTTTGGCGCCCCTAGTCAAATTGCATGTTTTGTTGATTTTTTTAAGTGAACGTAAGTTAACAAATCCTCTACAGAGAACACAGTTCTGCATATTTTTAATACAGAATTACTATTTGCTAAAAATTGAAAATATAAAATGTGCCAGAACTTTTGCACAGTTTACGTTTTTCACTATATGCAATTCAGCAAATAAACAAAATGTATGCACTAAAATCAATCTACAGAAAAATACCATATTTAAGTGTGCTCCATGTAGAAGATGTGTTAACTTGTTTTTACACAGAAAATCAACAAAACGTGTAATTTGACCGGGGTGCCCAAACTTTTGCATACGACTGTGTGATTAGAAAGCCTGACTTAAAACCCAGGTTGCTTTCTGTGTCCTCTGAATTAGTTCCACAGTTGACTGAGGTTATATATATATTGTATTGTGGCTGGGGCCTTACCTGCTCTTGTGTAAGGTGCCTTCCTTGTTTCCACTGTGACAGTTTTCTCCTTTAACCCTGTTTGTTGTTTGTAAGGAAATAAGAAACTAAACCTTACCTAATCATTCATATAACAGTCACTCACTCAGAAAGAAAGAAAAAATGACCCCTCCATCCTCCACTCACAAATGTGCTCTTTCATTGTAACTTCTGCAAGGCTGGACAAGCTTTACAGAATGTTGGGAAAAATTGAATTAAACCTAATGAGAAACTGCAGCAAACAGCTACACCTAGATTAGAAGTGTGTTATTCATCCCAAATTATATTTATTTTGAACAGTCACACTGTTAAGAGAGAGTGGATATATATATTTTTTGTTATGTAGTCAAGCTAATGTGAGCAAATTTGTCATTCATAATTTCAAATCTACTTACTTTTCAGTTAGCTACAACAACAGCTCAGTAGTATAAATTCAGTAGCCCTTATTCATTAAAGTTGCGTACAGTCAAATCTGATCGTAAAATGAGCGCAAGCCAAACAGTGAAATTCATAAGTTTAATCTTCAGTGTATCTGTATGATCAAACTCACGTCTGGTGGGAGTGTATCCAAATTTGAGCATTATCATTTAAGAACCCGAAAAAATGTTTAATTTAACTAATTTAATTAGTCTAAAGTTAACTAGCCACAATTATCATCAATATCATCTATAATCCCAATAATAAGAATAAAAATAGAAAATAACAGCAATACTAATCATTTATGCGCATGGCAATCCAGTAGAAAACTGGATGTACTTATTTTACATGCATACTGACATAAACAAAACACCACTTTCCATTTAAAGTCATATTACTCTGCACTTTTGTTTTATTCTACTGTCACTGCCCAAAAATATACAATACAAAACACAGCTAGTGCAGATGCATCTCATACAACATAATAATACAGAGTTGAAATGTTTTTAGGAAAGTAATCACACTACACCCCATGTGTTAAACACAAGGCCCGCGGGCCAAGTCAGGCCTATGGCACAATCCTGTTCGGCCTGCAGAATTATTTTAATTTTCTGTTACTATTAGCCCATTTTACCATGAGCTGCACTACAGTTCCCAGCATGCACTGCAACATAATGTGTGCTCCCACTACCTCCCCAACAACGATCTATGGGACAGCACCACAAAAACAAAACAAAACAAAAAAGATCCCAGGTGTCTAGTTCAAGTGAATGGGCAGTTTTTAAAAATATTTAAAGAGGTTTAACAGTTATCTGCAGCTAATGTAGTCTACTGTTTTATATAAAACAATTTGTTTTTATTTAAAATTATTTTTGAATCATTCAAGTATTCAGTACTTATCTGCATGAATTAGGGCTTCATGTAAATTATATGCAAATGAGGATTTGGTTAGTTAACTAGAGCTTGATTTCATGCACTGAGGTTAATTAATCATGTGCGCTCAAATCTCCACTTGTTTCCATGTCACACAAAATTTTCATGGATCAGACGCAGAATTCTTCATACATCATTAAAGGTCAAATCTGCACTTTTTTTTTTTTTATACAACTTGATGAATAAGGGCCAACATTCTCAATATATTATCACTACAGTTGCTACTAAAGCATACTAATACTAATGCATTTGTGGGCAGAGCATGCTTAGGTCAATCAGATATTCACAACCAGCCAATCACAGAAACAAAACATGTAGACTTACAGATACACAGACACATACAAACTGGATAAAAGCTGCATGACTGACTAGGGTTCTTCACAGTGCTTGACCCAAAGCCCATATACTATTCGTGTCATCATTAGCACACTCTCACACCCACTTGCACACACAGAGTCTGGGCAATTATCAAGTTGCTAAAAATATATTTTAATAAGGAAAGATTACATTTATTAGAAACAACTACATTATCTTCACTTTTGACCAAATATACTACTCTACTCACATTCTGTTTTCTGAAAACATGTTGGCTACAGTTTTCTTCAAGTAATTCACATACAAACTAAGGTCTGACGAATAAGAACATTTTGTAACCGATACCAATTTTAAAAAGCTAAAATTTCTGATAGCCGATAATAACATGTACCATGTTATTATGATTAAAACTAAACTCTCCTTTTAGCTATCTGATTGTCCGCTGTCAACTGTGGATTGTCAGATATCAGTTCTCAACTGCCAAATTTCTTAAACTCACAAACTCTTAAATCATTTAAATATTGTAATGTGAGGGCACATCTGTAATCTGCAGGACATTAACAGCCAATCAACATATCAGCCCGGCCCTGGTACAAACAATAGTTTACATAAACATTAGACTCAAAATCAGCAGTCTCAAAAAACACAATTTTGATAGTACATTAAGGTAAATTTATCAAATACCAAAACTATATGGAGTACTGTACAAAAGTCAGAGAGCACCCTTTTAGTCAGTCATTTCTCAGTGTTGGCAAAGAAGCAAAAAACATATATTTAACAGAAAATTACACATCTAAATATAACATCAATTCTTCAATAATTTTACATATGCCTCTTTCACAGTACATACCTTCTACATTTGCATTCTCTCCACAAACTCTGTATATATGTATATAATATTTATACTTGCAATATCTATATTATTTACCACTCTACCATCCTTAATCGTACATATTTTAACCACAGCATTGCTCACCATGGTTACTTTCCTGCACTTTATATATAAATAATACTGTATTTTGCAGTTCTAATTAGATGCTAACTGGATTTCATTGGCTCTGTACCTGTATCTGCACAATGACAAAGTTGAATCTAAACTAATGTAATCTAATAATGAACGTGTTCACCCTTTGCCTTTCCTACAGTGTCCATCCTTTTCAGGAGACTTGCTTTCAGCTGTTTAAGGAATTCTGCATTTTTCCATACCTTCAAAGTTCAGTCTTAGAAGTTGGTTGCATTTTCTGCTTTTTAGAATCCAAGTAAACCCAAACATCTTCAATGATGTTGAAATTTTAACACCAGCAGCTTTTTTGTTTGATTTTCTTTTCTATTTACTCTCCTCACTAACAACTTCTTGACAGCTACACATCCTTTCAGACCCATAGCAGTTAACTGTCTTCTCACAGTGCAAGGATGGACAGAAGGATGGACTTTTTCAGGTCTGAAGAGTGGAGCTTGATTTTCTCCTCTCTCTCAGGGAGGAAAGCTTTAAGTGCTGTTTATCTGATGGTCTACCAGAACTCCAGTTTTACAAACTCCTGTTTTTTTTTTTTGTTTTTTTTTAAACTTATTTCTTTTAACTTTTCCTTTCCTGATGAAAGTAGATTATCTTGCATATAATATCCGAAAAAATATCTCCTAGAAAATAAACGTGTACTTAATGGTCATTTTGATGGACATTAATTAAATGAAGGTTGTCCTCTGACTTTTGCTCTGTAATATATATACATAAACTGGAAAGGACTGAAAATTTAAACAATAATGCCAGTATTTTTAGCTAAATGTGCATTTTTCACCATAATAGCACACTGTTTCAGTACGATAATCTCGTAAAATAACCTGAAATGGCAAGAGATCACATAAATAAATGTCTGTTGGTAACTTGCATTTACAACCATGTCTTGTAAGCTCCTATTCTAGACTACAAAATACTAAATATAATACATGCAGTCTTAGTCATCAAGTGTCCATTACAGCAAAAAATATCCATTTAGTTCAATCAAGACAAACATCAGAAAATGTAAGAAGAAACTCAGAAAATACACTTAATAATTTAACCAAACAAAAGAAATTTAGTTGAAAATTAAAAAAAAAAAAATAACCACCTCAGTAGGTTCACTGTGAGAACAAAAAGTGATTCAGTAAAACAACTATCTAATAAACTTAACTAACATTTCACTTCTCATTAATATTCACTTTTAAAGGAACATTTAAATTCTAAAAAGTCTCATCTGCACAGTGTCTGTTTCAAAATCCTTTCTAAACCCCTTTTTACTGATAGGCTCAGTTGGGTATTATTTAAAAGGCATCACTTTCTGCTGTGTGAAAATGAATCAATGAATCACTTAATTTGAAAGAACATAATTAACATAATTGACATCAATGGACATCAGTGACATGATTTCTTGAAGGCTGAAACATCAAGCACTTCATAACAACAGTAAACCAAAAGATATCTCTATTAATATATATTATATATGCTTAATATTATCAAAAAAGTTGGTAAGAACCTTACAACCGCCCTGAAAGCTCTACTACCAAGGTCACTGTACTCCAACCAAACCAGGCTATGAGAACGCTGACACCAGCTCAAGCCTTCACCCAAGACCTGAACACAACTGTGACAAAACACACTGTATTTTACAGGATGTATTTTTCAAGATGTTGTTGATCTTATCATGTCTTTAGGTTACCATATGAAAATTCACCTAAATTTGGTCTGTGTGTCTTACGTCTCAGTAGGTTTAAACCAGGCCTGTTTAAAACCTTTTTGCTTTAATTTAAACAGGTTATATCAAACCTTACACAGCTTTATAATATCCTTCATCAAGCTTTTCCAAATCCCGTCATTTCCTGTTTTTCCTGATTGAAGATTTCAGGAGACCCCTTGTATTTACTTTCTCTTCTTTTCCATTCTTTTCATCCTTCTTCTCTTTCAGTCTTTCAGTCTTCTCTTTCTCTTCTTTTTCTGCCTTCTCCTTTTCCGCTCTCTCTCTCTCTGCCTTTTCCTTGGCTAGCCTTTCCTTTTCCTTGGCCAGCTTTTCCTTTTCCGCTCTCTCTTTCTCCGCTTTTTCTTTGGCTAGCCTTTCCTTCTCCACTCTCTCTTTCTCCGCTTTTTCCTTGGCCAGCCTTTCCTTTTCCGCTCTCTCTTTCTCCGCTTTTTCCTTGGCTAGCCTTTCCTTCTCCGCTCTCTCTTTCTCCGCTTTTTCCTTGGCCAGCCTTTCCTTTTCCGCTCTCTCTTTCTCCGCTTTTTCCTTGGCTAGCCTTTCCTTTTCCGCTCTCTCTTTCTCCGCTTTTTCTTTGGCTAGCCTTTCCTTCTCCACTCTCTCTTTCTCCGCTTTTTCCTTGGCCAGCCTTTCCTTTTCCGCTCTCTCTTTCTCCGCTTTTTCTTTGGCTAGCCTTTCCTTCTCCGCTCTCTCTTTCTCCGCTTTTTCCTTGGCCAGCCTTTCCTTCTCCGCTCTCTCTTTCTCCGCTTTTTCTTTGGCTAGCCTTTCCTTTTCCGCTCTCTCTTTCTCCGCTTTTTCCTTGGCTAGCCTTTCCTTTTCCGCTCTCTCTTTCTCCGCTTTTTCTTTGGCTAGCCTTTCCTTCTCCGCTCTCTCTTTCTCTGCTTTTTCTTTGGCTAGCCTTTCCTTTTCTGCTCTCTCTTTCTCCGCTTTTTCCTTGGCTAGCCTTTCCTTCTCCGCTCTCTCTTTCTCCGCTTTTTCCTTGGCTAGCCTTTCCTTCTCCGCTCTCTCTTTCTCCGCTATTTCTTTGGCTAGCCTTTCCTTTTCCGCCTGTTCTTTGGCTAGTCTTTCCTTTTCCGCCTGTTCTTTGGCTAGCCTTTCCTTTTCCGCCTGTTCTTCGGCTAGTCTTTCCTTTTCCGCCTTTTCTTTGGCCAGCCTTTCCTTTTCCACTCTCTCTTTCTCCGCCTTTTCTTTGGCTAGCCTTTCCTTTTCCGCTCTCTCTTTCTCCGCCTTTTCTTTGGCTAGCCTTTCCTTTTCCGCTCTCTCTTTCTCTGCTTTTTCTTTTGCTAGTCCTTCTTTTTCCGCTCTCTCTTTCTCTGCCTTTTCTTTGGCTAATCTTTCCTTTTCTGCTCTCTCTCTCTCAGCCTGCTCTTTAGCTAGCCTTTCTTTTTCGGCTCTCTCTTTCTCCGCTTGTTCTTTAGCTAGTCTTTCCTTTTCAGCTTTCTCCTTTTCTTCCTGCTCTCTAGCTAACCTTTCTCTTTCTGCTCTCTCCTTCACTGCTTTTTCTTTTGCTAGCTTTTCGGCTCTTTCCTTCTCTGCTTGCTCTCTAGCCAATCTTTCTCTTTCCGCCTTTTCCTTTTCAGCTTTTTCTTTAGCCAGTCTCTCCTTTTCTGCTCTCTCTTTTTCTGCTTTTTCTCTTGCTACCCTCTCTTTTTCAGCCTTTTCCTTTTCTGCTTTCTCTCTGGCAAGTCGTTCTTGCTCAGCTTTCACTCTCGCCTCCTTCTCCCTGGCTAATCTTTCTTCGAGTTCTTTTCTCTCCTTTTCTTTACGCAGTTTAGCCTCAGCCTCTACTTGAACTTTTTTAGCAGCTAGGATGGCCTGCCTCTCCTCTTCTTCCCGAGCCAGAATGGTGCGGACCTCAGCCAGTGCTAGCTTAGCAATCTTTTTAGCCTCAATCTTCTCATGGATCATCCGAAGCTGCTCCTTCAGAGCGACCTTCAGCTTTTGTCCAATTTCTCTGGTAGAGTGCTCTAGACGAGGAAAAGTGCTCAATTTGTAAAAGCTAATTTCCTCTATCCATGCAAAAACGTAGCTCACGCTTATGACAGGAGTTAGTGCTCACACAAAGCCTCCTCAAAAACCGACACAGTCACCTCTGTGCATGTTACCGTCATTCATGTTACACCACCAAACCAGGAGCCTAAAAGTTAATCAAAACATTCTCTGTTAGTGCGAGGCCACTCAATGTTGGTCACCGACAGATCTTTATATTATGTACACTAGAGATGCATAAAATATCAGCATCAGACAGATTTGGACAATTTTTAAAACTATGCAACGTTTATATCATGCATTTACTGTATTTAGAAAAAGCAGATGTTCACGTGATGCTGAGGTACCACATTAAAATCTACATTTTATTCATCTTACTGCACTTATAACCCTCTAAAAATAAGATCTTTATTTCTCTGTAAAGCTAATCCAGGTAGATGTAGTTCCAATTTCTACACTTTATAAATGTTTAAGTATAGACATCGGAATCAACAAATGTTTACATGCAAACTACTGGATATCAGCATCAGCCCACAATTCGCTTATCGTGCATCCCTGATGTACACCTAAGTAAAACAGGTTGTGCATGAGAAGAAAAAAAATAAAAGCAGAAGATCACATTCAGGCAACTCACCTAGGACCTGACAGGTCACATCATGGATTTCCATTAAACATTTTCCAAGAATTTTTTTCAAGATTAACTTCTACTAAACTCATGCAACCATGCAAGAGCTCAAAAGTGTTCTCTGAACAGTCTGTAATCTATGAACTGTTAGAACTTTGGCCCAGCAGCTCCTGAATTGCATCATAAATTGTATATTGACTTTAAGTGCTTAGAGAATGACTGAACTGAGCTGAAATATTAACTAATTATGAATAACATTATATTTCCCTTTACATTAATAACTTTCATTTTAATAAACACCCACAACAGGTTAATTTACTTAAGGGTGTACTTTTTGTCAGACCATAAATCTTTTCATCTTTGATGGTTATCTAAACAGAAATGAAATAATTTCTGTAAACCTTTTCTTTCCTGAGTAAGGACAGTTATGTCTCATTCCTTGTTGTGGGACTAATAAAGGATTATCTTATCTTATCTTAACATATAAAATGCACATACGTACTCTGTTACCTTCATGGTTTAAACATGAGGTATTTGGCAAAAAAGTACAATATAAAGAAACAGTAAAACAGTCACACTGGTTTTCCAAAAATGATATTTATGAGAGATCTGTATCCTTTATGAGAGTTCATATATTCTTCTAATTATTGAATTTGGGGGATTATGAGTAGAAACTCTGAGAAACTCAGAGGCACCGAACAAGTAACTTCTCTTGCTGGTTATCAAAATAAATTTGGCCATGTAGATATACAAAATGTACAAAGACATCAAATTTTTGTTCCCAGAACAGATCCCACCTACCATTTACTATCGTACTAACAGCTGGTGAACTTTCGAGGACAATGGTTCTCACACAGGTCCACAGACACCCCCAGGCAGTCCACATTTTTTGCTCCATCTCTATGCATTTTGAGTTAGGTTGGAACAAAAATGTCCGTCTGGGGGTCCCTGAGGAACAGTTTGAGAACGACTGCCCTCGGATATACTGTCTGAAGCTGATTTCATCCTCATTCCCAGTTTCTGCTGCTGGTGTCTCTGACATTTTTAATACCTGGGTGAATAGCTTGATCCTGATTTCATGGTCTTTCTTGCAGCTGAATAGTTCCGATGACCAGTAAGGCCAGGATACTTGTTGGATGTTCTTATTCATAAAAAAAAAGTTTTGAAGGAAATATGATTAGTCAATTTTGAGAAAAATGTAGGGTCAAAGAGTCTCCAAACTGGATTTTCAGTTGTAAAGCCTTTCTGAACTCACTATGTAGCTTCAAATATTTCATGCAGAAAATAGTAATTAATAGGTTTTTATATAGAGATATAGCAATACTACATAAACTATACTATTATAAAACTGACTGACAGATTACATTGCAAAAGATGAAAGATTCTGCAGTCCGATATAAAAATGATGTCCTCCAATAAATTTACATGTTGTGGAAATTTATCAAAATGAAACCAGTTGATTTAAAGTGAAATATTATTCTTAGAATTGTATTTATGCTCAGATAATATTTCAGCTCAGTTTAGACATTCTGTAAACAGTTAAACTCAATATATAGTATGTGATTCAGAACCTGCTGTGGCATATTTTAATAATTAATACTTTAAAACTGTTTGGAGCACAGCTTTAAAACTTTGTATGGTTTCATGAATTAAATATGAGTTTTTGCTTAGTTATTTAATGGAAAGCTATGACATGATAAATCACTAATATCATGTTAAATGCATTAGTATGACCTTAAGATTATTACAGACATGAAATCTTGAATTCTTTTAAATCAACAATGCAGCTCCACACACAATCATCAGTACAGCTCATGCCAAGTACCTCTACTCCTTTCAGGTGCATCTTCTTTATGATTTTCAGCTGTGGTGTGAGAGGGGCAGATAACATCAGCGACCTTACTTTCATGCATAGAATAGTGTAATTAAGATTTAAAATCATGATTTTACACCTTTGATTAAAACAACAGACTAATCCAACAGACTCAGTAGTATTTCTGTAGTCTATCCACTTGTTTTTTTACAGGTTGGGGTTCCTAGTAAAATTAAATTTATCTATACATCAATACATATGTAACATATTTGGCATATGTTCTTTTTCTGCAAGTTATTTTTTCCTAATAAACAGATAATGAAGGTATGCACAAGTTTGATACAAGTGAAAATAAAGTGGTCTATACTTTCTAAAATAATGTGAATATGGCATGAGAAATGTATTGTAATTTTAGGGTTAATAAGTAGCTGTTATGTATAAGTGACTGCAATTTTCAAAATTGTGTTACATCATCTGTTGATTAGTATGCACGTAAATATGATCAGGGAACAGCAATTACTAGCCACAAGGAATTTACATTGTGTTAAACCATTTAGCATGCAAACCTGATGACAGACATTGTGCCATGCTTCCTAATTTTAGACTGGTCTTTTCTCTTATGATGGTGACTTTTATATTATAATGGTAACTCAGTTGCCTGTGAAGCCAGTCACCTAAAAAACAAATGGGTAGACATTACTTATATATATGTTTGGAGATAATGCTCAGTCAATTAATTTTCAACCCTGTTCACCCACAGGGTAATGTAAAATGTAAGACAGCACGTTAACAACTATACACAGGTGGGTAGAAAAGTCTAAACCTGTATTCAACCTCAAATGTCAGAGGTTTGTCGCAAAGCAGTAGAGATTCTAAATGTTAATGATTAAAGTATAACAGAGTAAAAAGGTAGATTACTTTCCTCACTAATATGAGTAAAAGAGGTAAAATTATCGTCATTTAAAAATAAAGAGGAAAGTAGAAATCCTTCAAACCTTTACTTGAGAATATGGAACTCAATACATAAGTAGTACCCACCTCTGCAAACATGGATGTTAGAAATGCAGTTGCCAGAAATGACAAGGCTGTAATTTTAGGGTTGTGACCAGCTCACTTTGATTGTAATCTAATCAGGGCTACTTCACATTAGACAGCTTTTCTTTATATTCTTGTAGACATGCTGTTTGAGTGGAACAGCTCCAAACTGCAAGGCAGGAGTTAAATAACTATACAGACACAAGGAAAGCCATTCAAAAACCACCCACCAACCAAAGCAAAGTTCCAGCTGTTACTGTACCATGACTACCATTACCATGCATGCTTGGAGAACTTGCTGTTTTCGTTCCAAAAAAAACAAACAAACAACAAAAAAAAAACTCACAAATATGCATAATTTATCAGTCAGGCAAATATAGGCTCAAAATAGCCACACAGCCAGGAAACAAATTCTGACAAAGAGGAACAATGATGCTGCAGTGATGCTACTGGAGACCCTTACAGATGCCAACATGAGCGCACACACAGGCGAGTCTCAGGACGTTGAACCTGCCTCACAATACATTTAATATAATAACCACAAAAAGCCAAGCAAATTACAGCAACAAGAAAGCACTGTCACTGCAGTCATGGAAATGCATCTGCACCTTTTTTACTTGCGCCTTTTTTCTTAGTGTTCACAGGAGTATCCTCTAAATTCAGAAGGAAAAGAAACATATTAGATTTGTAAACAACAAATCACACAAGGATGTACCCTCCCACACACCCACCCACTCTGACATGTGGGCATCAGCGTTTTCAGAAAACAAAAACAGTGATCAGTCAAAGGGAGCTACTTGAACAATGTTCAAACACGTGTGAACTCTTCTTGGTGAACATGCGGCAACCACATAAAATACACTACAGTGGATGAACTATACACATTCTATCACATCACACACTCTATGCGTGTGTACGCGCACACACGCTCCCTCCTTGAAAAAAAAACATGCAGCTGGCATCTACAACAGAGGTGTCAAACAAATAAACCTAATGAAAGAAAGGGGAAACATCCCGGGACAGATTACAATAACTTGTGGCAGTACTGAGATCAAGTAAAGGAGATAATAAAATAGAATAAGAAAATATATGAAGGACAGTTCTGCACCATTCTTCTCCCACCAGCTTTTGAAAAGGGCTGCTGTAAAGTAGTGACCTCTAGTGGATGAGATGCGTTACTGCTTTGGGATTTTTGCTGTCAGTAAGATGACAGCTCGATAGACAGGCAGACAATAGACAGTTAGGTAGATAGATCTGTTGAAAATAACAGCACACGGGTTGTTATGTTTGACACCCCTGATCTAAAACTACACTAAGTAAAATGCCAGTCTGATGCAGACTGCATTTCCAATTAAATACCTTGAGTGGGGCTTTTATTTCTTGGAATATCCACAGAGTCTTCAGATTCAAATGCAGTAAATGCTAATGGCAATAAAAGAAAACTAACATAATGAATAACTATTAGACAACTACAACACTTGTGTTCATCTATAACAGCTGAGGCCTACAGTTCTCACTCTCCGGTAGTATAACACAGGACAAATAAGGAGTTCTGCACCTCACTCATAGTCTCTGGTTAGCTCCATACCTTGCATAAAATCAGACACCGATAAATATGTACAACTGCATACATTAAAGGGGAATTCCACAGATTTCTCAAAAACGTATATAATTGAGATGTAAACAAAGTCATTCAGAATGTTTAAATGTGAGATGCTCGGTTCTAGAGAAACTTAACAAGTCAGAGTGTTCACAGTGGTGGTAATAGGACCCAGACATCTGAAATGTTATTGACTATTAAAGCCCTCTTACAGAAAAATTTTACATTTAATGGTTATAAATATGTGGTCTGATGTCAGACATTATTTTATTATAGTTTTGAGAAAAGGTTTAGGCCTAAAGGCTATTCTTGATGGAGTGGTACATGCAGGGTGTTATAATTTACTACTGTTTTACCATTATTAACATCACACATAAAAACTGAGAAAATGTGCAGGTTCACTGGTCATTTTGGATAATAAATAAAATTGTTCACATCATACCACTCAGAAAACCCATAACATTTTACAATGACTGAATTATTTAGAAAGTATGAAAAATCTGTGGAATCCCCCTTTAAAGCTCCTCCAATTCTGCAGCAAGGCAACTCGAGCAAATTTACTGTCTCTCACACACACTCACACACACACACTCTCATACAAGGAAGACGACTGTTTTAACAATCCGAAACGTTTCATGCATTTTCACATGAAAAACTAATTCTGATGAACACTGATATGCCAATGAAAAATAAGCAACATCAAAACACTGAAAAAAGAGGCTAACTGCTACACACATGCAAACACACAGCAACAGAAGTTCCTTCAGCATTCATCAATCCATGGCAAACTGTTTCATTATGTTTTAAGACGCTTCACAAGACGAGCACACATCTGCACACTCTTCAAATGCTGAGTGCATTCAGAGCCTCTTAGAACTGATAAAAGCCTCAAAGCAGAAACATCTCCGGCTTACAGAAGTGCAGCCCAAGTTACAGGGCTAATGTCCTCTAGCTTCATGACATACCAGCAGCCCTCTCCTCCTCCACAACACTCTTTCCGTCTTCTCCTCCCTCACACAGAACCAGCGCATCACAGAGAAAAGCCTGGAAGCTTTTTAACCAATCAGAATGCTCATCTGCTAAAGCATCAGTGTTCATATTGTGCATAGAGCTGCCGCCCTTACAACAGCCAGGCAAACCTATGTAGCACAGAAGAAGGTGCAAAAAAAAGTGAGAAAGACAGCAAAAAAGCAGAGAGGGTGACAGAGCAGAGAAAAGTAGAATACACAGGAAAAAGCTTTCACTGAACTTTCGTTTAGAAATGTCTCTCTGGACCCTGAACGTTTTTAGCAAAGGTTGCGTTGAGATTCAATGGAACAATTTGTTTATATTGTTAAAGGACTTATATCCATTTTTTTGTGCTTTAAGGTCCACTTATGATATTTGTGTGGATTTAAGTCATAATTCCTTTTCATACTACCATTTTTCTCCTTCTCTTTATCCCGTAAAATTAAACAGGCTGTTTTTGTTACTGTGCCTTTAGGCTCAATATATGCAAATGAGCTCTCTTCTGACTGGCTGTCCTGTATTGTTCACTCGAAAAGCAGTGCAGGCTGAAACGCTGTTTATAACTTTAACTTTAATGTGCATATGGGTGGTGGTAAACTGCTGTAAGCTGCAAAGACGCATTTATCTAAATGCGTCGTTTCATGACATCACAAAAACTAGGAAAAACTAGGAAACCTGGCTGTTTCTGCAGCTTAATCAGTATTTAAGCAAAAGCAAGCAACCAACAATTTTAAGAAGGGCCAAAACACCTTTCTAGAAAATAATAAAGTAGGAAGCCTTTAAAAAGACTTTTATATTATATATTACAATGAAAAGTGCATATAAATGGGTGTATCTGTCCGGCTCTGCTTCTTACTACAAGAGCGATTTGCTGAGAATGTAAATTTGAATTCATTTTATTAATAAACTAATCTTGTTTAATCGTGTAAGCAGGACAGCCCCAGACGTCATTATCATCTTAGTGGCCTACTTTCCTTCACTCAATGTTAGTTTGATAGTATTATTTTAAAATGTGGCACTTCTAGCTCTTTTTTCTCTGTTCCAACTTCTCAAAGAAAAAAAAAAAAGAAATATCATGATGGACATGTGCATCCTGAGAATCTCGTGAAGCATCATGATCGTTGTTTTTTTTTTGCCATACTGCCCACCTCTATCAACACATTCTTGAGTTATAACACCATATGATCATTTATAGAGCTACGGTTACTTATATTTTGGTGTAGTCGACATAAAGGGAACTGCTGCAGACACAGGCCTTAGGGATGTTCTTAGTCATCGTGGTCTCACTGGTGACGAGCAACCAGACGGCAATTCTGAGACCATTTCCGCTTTTGAAGGATGTGCTATGTATGTGTGAACCACAGATGCAAAAAAAAAAAATGTTCTCAGTCTTTCAGAGAGGGCCTTGCATGTTTAGCTGTGTTCTACAAGACGAAGGTTTTTTGCTGTGAACCACAAAAGGCATGTGGTGAGAAAATGCTCTTTTTTTAACTATGTATGAGAGACTAACATTAGCATGTTGTATCTCACAGGAAGACAGCCAGTAGAAAAGACAGCCATTAGTCATCCTATTCCGCACTGATTAGTAAATCTATTGCAAAGGTTTTCAGTGTAGTCTTTGATGACACTCAGCCAGCTGTCATGCTGTGTCAGCTCACAATACACTTGAACAAGTTGATCAGGTTTCTGTAGTCTGAAGACTGCACTCAAAACTTTTGATCCACAGCTTTTGTTAATAAATTAATAACCACCCTAAAAACATCCCACACAATTATAGCACTTCTTCTCTAATAACAAGCTGGCATTGAGTCAGATACTTATATAAATCTTGCAGCTGTTTACAATTATGGACTAGGATTTAAGAACCCTAGTCAGTCATGCAGAAAACACAAATTTGCACTGACGTAGACATAAATACACACACACACACACACACACACACACACACACACACACACACACACACACACACACACACTTACAAACACAAACACACAGACAAACAGAGAACACAGAAAATACTTTGACTCACCCAAGAGAACTTTGGCATCCTCCACATCAAAGTCACCATCACCGTCTGCATCATAAACTCCTCCAAGTGTACCTGTGATTGAAAGACATGCATTGTTATACCATCAGATCATAGCACAAAACCCAACTGGCAGCTGGTGTTTTTTTGTAATGTTGTAGAGATAAAACAGAGAAAAGAGACCTGCATCTCTTCAGAAGAGCTTTTTTAGAAACAGTAACAGCTACAGTGGCGACATTGCCTGGACATTATTTGGTAACCTGGTAGGTCATGTTCATAAGGCTTCGTGACAATTACATAAGCTTTTCATGCCAACTGAAATAAACCTACATAAACATTTAGAAAGGTTTATTTCAATCAACAGCAGTTGATATAAAGGCTTTTATTCACTTCAATCCCAAACTGACATAACATGTATGTCAGAGTGATGTAGGTTTTTGTTGGCATTAGTTTCAGCGTTAACTGGATCTGGGGTGAAATGCACTTCTTAAAAGATGCTTTGACACTTTGTGGTAACAGTGGAATAAAAATCCACTGTAATGTAGTTATGTTGTGAACGTTATAATACTGTTACTGTCATGACAGAGCTATGTATGTTTTCTCTAGTCCTAAGTAAAGTGAGTGTAATATGTGTGTTCATGATATTTTTATGAAGCCCTATGGCAATGCCTAGCATGGTAATGGCAGAGTCATGTATATTTTCTCTGCCCCTTAAGTAAAGTGAGTATCATATTTATTCTTATAATATCTTTAGTGATCACTATGGCACTGCCATGACACTGTGATGACAGAGTTATATATATGTTTTCTCTAGCCCTTAAGTGTGATGGTAACACTATGAATGTCACGTTTGTAAGCATCTATAAACACATTTATAACGTTATAATGCATTCATAAGGCATTATAAACATGGTTATAAATATTTATAAAAATGAATTACACTCAATTGCACTTTATAGCCATGTGTATTATACATTATGATTTGTTAATATAATGCATTATAAATTGTGTTAATAACATGTTATACTTTCAGTGCCAAAGAAGTCAGTCCCAGCTTAGAGAGCATAAAGTAAAGACAAATACAAAGTTTATTTACACCCTGGGATTTCCAGTATTTTATTTGAGTGAGAAGTCACTGTGGAATGAAGACCTGGAGAGGGAGAGTAGAGTGCTGTCATTGTAATTTGCTTCCTCACTGGTTCTAATGTCAAGCGCTAGAACCCTTCACTCTGTAACATCCCTACACTATAGTACAGTAATGCTAGCATTCTATTGGATATGCATCGCCAAGCTAACGGTGGTGTATATGTTTCCTATACATAATATTTAATTCTCATGGAAACATGACCTTGATGGACAAATTCAGACCATTTTGAGTTGTCCTTGGGAAGAAAATGGGTTAGAAATTTTGAAAGGACTGAAAAGTATACCACAGTACTATAGTAGTTTAAGAATTACATGGGAAATAAACACTATTTGAAACATAGTGACGAACTGTAAAACTAAACAATGCCACTAAAAAGTCAGCCATCATAGCTTGCTGTGTCATTTCACCCTAGACAATGATATGACACAACCTAATCTCAGCAAAAAAACGATGTCACTTGGCATTGGTGTTCTGTCAGCTTAACACTGAAGTTGATAAAATCAGCCTTTACAACAACTGCCGCTTATTGAAACAAGCCCTTAAGTAGGTTTATGTAGGTTTATATCAGCTGTCATAAAAGGTTTAGCACAGTGACCTGTTGCATACTTTTTAAGACTAACAGAGACACAGAGTCACATGACAGGATGCAGAACAGAGAAGACCTATCCTACCTACAACGCTGTTGTATTCAACCAGGTCAAACCAAACAACAGCCACAGAAATCCAGGCACCCAGCAGAGCCAGCACTATCAGCCAGCTGAAGATAGAGTTTCCCTCAGCCTTCTTAGTGCTCTTATTGACAGCAGGTACTGCCTGGGGCTCTGTGAAGAAAAACAGATAGCAATACAACACAATCAGATACATACATACACAGTTTATATTGTGTTATCTTGCATGCAGTTCCCTTTTTTTTTAACAAGAAGTATAAGAAAAAAACAGTTTCTTTATAAGGAAGCTCTGGCCTAGTCTGGTCAGTGCAAGAGTGATGTTATTTGTGTGCTGAATGAGATGTTCTTTAAGAGGCTTACAGCTAAAGTAAGAACTGTATGCAGACAGTCACAGAGGATGGGGTTAAAGGAATATTCTAGTGTTTTTTTAACCTTATTTTTAACCTTGGTTTTAATTACAAATGAGTTCTGGGTGTTCGAATATTTTACTAAGAACAGCAAAATGCTGTGACATTACTATATGTGGTATAAACTGGAATGTTCCTTTTAAGGGCCCATATTATGTAAAACCAAATTACTAATTTTTCACAATAAAAGAGTTTGATGTATAATGTAAACATACAATTAATTCACAGGCCATACATGGAAAGTAATCTGCTAAAAACAGCCCATTCTGAATATATTGCTTTGGCATAGTTTTTAAAACAAATGCACTTCTATATATTGATGTTTTCAACCTACAGCAGTTTAACCCCACACACTGAAGTTATAAGGAGTGCTTCAGATTGGACTTCTGTATGAATGATGGACAGTACAAGATAGCCAGTCAGATCAAAGATCATTTACATGTATTAGTCCTAAAGATACAGTAACAAAATCAGCCTGTTTAATGCAGAGGGATAAAGACAGGCCATTTTCTGACCGTTTTTGGTACATAAACCAAGCGAATGTCATGAATGGACCTCAAGGCAAAAATTAATTGCAAGAAAAGTACAGGATGTTGTTTCTCAACCCCAACCCAGTCCTCAGGACTCAGCGGACAGCTCATATTTTAGCTCTAATCCAGCTTCCAGAAAAGTAATTTAATTTAGATGGAAGATTATGGTTTGTCTTTTAAATTATTTACATTTACATTTATGCATTTGCAGAGTCTCTTATCCAGAGCAATTTACAATATAGTCATGTTACAGAGGTAGGTGAATGGAGCGTTAGGAGTCTTGCCCAAGGACCACGGATGTTAATGACTAATCAATTAACCAACAAATTTGTAAATGTTCAAGACGCAGACATGAAACTATTTTAAATGTAGTTTACAGCACTAACGCAACTTTGACACAGTGCAAGGCTTTAGCTATAGCCTGTTGTGTGTTTTGTTAGCTAACAGTTAGCCTGTGTAGTTAGTCCTGTTACATAAAAAGCTTAAAAGTAGTGAGCTACCCACTTTATTTTGATTGTTGTTTAAACTCTGCATATGAACTTAAAGCCCTGCTAATGCCATATAAAACCTCATATATCCAAAACTGTAACTTTAACAGAGAGGAGAAAAATATTCTTAACGTATGAAGGAAGTTAAAGTAACAAGATTCTTTTTTAGACCATTTTAATTAACTGTTTATCATTAACATTTAACATGATGCAAAGGGTAGCTTGAATTTTCAAAGTATGCAAAAAACAACAGGAGATACAACTTTTGTGTGACAGCCACAATATGTTCATTAACTTGGGCTAGTAATATGTGGTAAATGTAATTAAGCAGACTATATTGTGTTCCTGCCATATCTTTAATGTCAGACTGTGTTTCTTCATTCAATAAAGCCCAAACCCTTGTTCATTTAAAACACAGTGGTATGTTTTATGTTCTAATGGGTTGTGTCAGCGATTTTAGGTTTGCTGGTTAACAATTAATCACTTACAAATTATGACTGGTTAATAGTCAAAAGAATTTGCCAAAATTTGCATCCCTATTAAGGACTCTCTTGGTGTTCTAACCAGAGCGGGGAGTAAAACCCCATTTGCTGCATGGCGAGTAGCGTAGTTACCTACTTTGCTATGCCATCCAAACCATGTAATAAATCATGAATGAGCAAGGACATTAACTAACAAGGTAAAAAGGGTCAACGTTGATTAAGGTTGACTTTAATAGCTTTGTGTTGGTGTGTTGGGAGCTGGAAGCAAAACTGTGACAGAGCTTGAGTCCTGCGTGAAGGTTGTGAGAAGACCTACAGATGAAACAGAGCAGCTGAATGCACTTACACAAGATGGAGTGAACAAAGCCTTAGAAAATAACATCAGGATCATATAACACAGCCTATGTTTTGCTGACAAGGTGACCTGCATGCTAAAATACCAAATACACACACACAAGCGTGCACACACAAACACACGTATAGCTTTTCACACAATTGTACGCAAACTTTCTATGACTGCTTTATTTCGCTGCTGTGACACTGACAGAGGAAGGAGTAATAATACAATGGGCGTGTCCTAAACTGTCCATCAGGTGCACCATAATTGGGGAAAGCAATGAATGAAGTGATCCAAAGCCAAGTCACTTTAGGATCACTTTCCAAACAAGCCAGTTAAATGCTTCACTCATTTGAGATGCTGTTACAACCAAAAATGGACAAACAATATCTACCATCAGCATCTCAGTATAAATAAAGTAAGAGAGACAGCGATAGAGAGAACACAAAACAGCTTTGTGAACTCAACTCAATGATGCTCTGTTAGTGAATTAGGCCCCAACATGCATACTAGCAGAGCACACAGTTTCCCAAGAAGCAATTCACTCATTATGAGGCCAAGTATGTGTAAATCCACACAGAGACAAAAACAGGGAAACATACTCCATGTAGCAGGCAAGCGAGTCCTCACACATGCCATACCAGACAGTTTCACGTCAATCTGCACATTATTCTACCTGCTACGTTTGCCATTTTGGTTCCATCTGCTTTAGTTTCTCCCATTCCAGCAGGTTCCTAGACTAGTGCTCCCGAAGAAAACTGTAAGGGAAAAGCAAGTCTTTTTTTTGCTCATACGAAACAGCGCTCGCTGGCTCAGCTGCAACTCGATATACGCTTCTGCCCACCGAGTATTTTTAGTGCTGCTGTCACCACATCACCCACTCTCTACTGGGCCTCATATGGAGACGAGGAGCGGCGGAGGAGCTTCTCTCTCACACACACTCACGCATTCTCACACGCACACACTCTGGATGTGCATAAACGTGAGCAGGTTCTCTTTCTGCTGAACAAACGGACTGGCTCAAACTCAGACACGTAAAGTTCCTCCTGTATCAAAAAGAAAATCAGGAAACTAGTACAATCACACATTCACATACTCACAGACACACACACACACACACACACACACACACACAGAGAGAGCTCCATGGTCTCAGAATATGAAATAGCTGACATGATATGTAGAAATAGCTAGAACATGCTCATGTCTATTCAGTTTTGAAACTTCAGTCCAGCATGTTTCACCAGGTCAGAACTGCCTCTGTAATCTTATGACACAGTTAAGACATAATTATGAACCAGTCATTTAAAATTCTAACAAATTTGTGTTTTATAAGCAACGTTATAACAGTTTATGTAAAATTATTTAGTTGAGTGAAATGACATGAACATATCAATATTGGGCAGACATCAGCAGAAAACGCCGGAAAGAATCTGATCCATCAGAAGTGTAACCATACACAATTTCACAACATGTTAATATTTTGCTTCATGATACAATACACTTATGGTACACATGCTAGAAAACAAATGCTAACATCTTTCACAGAGGACTGGACAATATGACAATATTTATCATTATTAAGGTCACAATATGCTTTTCTGAGCATACTGTATTGATTGTCAGCACTTAAAATAATGAATCTCAGTAAGTAAGACCCAAGTTATCCATTTTACAAAAAAAAAATAAAGCACCTCATATTCAGTTAAAATTGTACGGGCAAAACTTAGAACAGGTATCAGAAATTAGGTACTCAGAAGTGTGGATGGACTTCCGGTTGAGATTTAAGATGCACGTTAATAAATTAGTGTCAATGCAAAAAAGTAACGAATGTGTTGAGATGTTTAGCAGGATGTGACTGGGGTGCGCGTCAGCAGGCGCTGGGGCAAATATATTTCTCTTTAATCCGATCAGCCCTGGACTATGGCTGTACAGTGCATGGTTCAGCATCAAGAACACTATTAAATAAGGTGGATGTAGCTCTGACACAGGCATTAAGGGTTTGCTGTGGTGTTTTCAGGTCCTCTCCTTACCCTGCAATACAAGTGGAAATGTGCAAAATGCCACTAGTAATAAGTAGACTTAAAACTGTCATACAGGGTGGGGTTAAAAGGGCACCATCCCACGAAGAAAACACCACAGGACTGTTGGGAACATGGTGACTCATAGGGCTGACAACTGTCAATCTGTGTGGTTCTGTCAGCAATTCCTCCGTGGCTTTTTTCAATGTCCATCAAAGATCTACAGTTGCACAGTGTCATAAAGAATAAGATCCTCCAGATCCTTCTTAGGCTACAGCATTTGGGGTTGTCCATTAGTTTCCTGTGGGTACCAGCACATGTAGGGGTAGAAGGAAATGAGGTTGCAGACAAACTAACAAAGCAAGGCCTCAAACTGGCGCACACTGTTATAGTACAGTTGAGTAAATCAGAAGCAAAAACGATCATTAAAGTTAACGCGATTAAGATGTGGCAGGAAATGTGGGACAAGGAAATGAGAGGGAGACATCTTTATAATATTCAAAACCAAGTAGGGCCCAGAGTGACAACTGTAAACAGACGGAAGATACTGTAGTTGCTAGGTTACCTATCGGACATAGTGGGCTAAATCATTCTTTATTTAGGATTGGGAAACATTTAACTGGTCAATGTACACACTGTGAGCAGTCTGAGACGGTGGGGCATGTATTAACACATTGCAAAAAGTATGAAAACGAAAGGAAAGAGGTGTTCGCAGATTATGGGGAAATAGTTATGTTAAGGATCAAGAAGCTGTTGCAAGATATAACAGGGAATATGTGAGTAATATGTGTAATACTTCTGAAAATTACAGGGTTGCTTGATAAAATTTAGTTTTTGTTATTTCTTCTTCTTCTTTTAATGGATAATTCTCCTGTTACATCACAGGCCTGGTTTAATGACCTGTTAGTCTCCTTTAGGTAGTAAACTTTAAATCCTGCTATCGGTGCTCCATGATCCAGTCCAGTAAGTGGCGGTAATGCACCACATAACAGGATTGCCAACTGCCCAAAAACCTAGAAGAAGAAGATATGAGCTGGTTACCTGAGCAATATTGGTGGGGACGCTGCTCACAGTGTTGAAAGTTAGTGAAAGGAAGGAGAGATACCGCTGAATATGGAGACGTCGGAACGGCAAACTCAGTCATCTCTGCAGTGTCGCCCACAGTCAAAGCAAGAAATGTAAAACTGAACAGAGCCAGTGTTCTAACAATTTATACTACCCACTGAGCGGTCCCACCGAGCATTTGCATGTCATTAGTATAGCGTAGTAACTCAGTGTTTAAAACAATTTATTGTGTTTTTAATGTTAATTCAGACTCAGCTTATTATTACTGCTTACCCTCAATAAATATATTTAGGCCATCAAAATAACCTAATAATCCTTTTAAAGTTGGTAACATTTTCTGAGAAGGACATTCGCCAGCATCTTGTTTGAATTTGTAGCTCCATTGTGGCGCCTGAGGCATTATAGTAAGTGCTGCACCATTTAAGGTGGAAAGGGAAATTTCAAACAAGATGCTGACGAATAAGACGGCAACTTCACCTCAGTGTATGTAATACTGGTAGTATTTTTTTGATAAGGTGATTGAGGCTATGAGAGTTTGCTCTCTATTGTTTGATAAACCAGGATAGCCATTATGCTTACTCTTTCCAGTGCTACCAACTGTTTCCTTTCATAAATGCAACCAATATTAAATATACTTGACTAACACTGCCTAAACAGGTATGTGACTGAGTGGAAGTTTACATAATTAATGGACACATGTTCTACCCAGCTGTCAAATGAATAGTAATGTTAGTTATCTATCAGTTGGTTTTGGTGAAGCAGGTAACATATCCATACTTTTCACCTCAGGTTCGCCTCAGAAATTGGATTCATGGTTTTTGATATTTTTATATGTCACAGTACTTTGTCTGTTCCAACTTATCAGATGTCAGAAAAAATAAATATTGTGACTTCCAATGCATCGTGAAAACCTTTTGAAGTATCATGATATTACATTTTTGCCACATCGCCCAGCTCTTTTCTCACATTTGATTATTCATTTATTTCTTTTTGGTAATTGTCACTATTGTCCCAAAAAGACTGCCTATTGAAGGGATAACTACCCTTCAATAAGTACTGCTTACTAAAGGGATAACTACCCAAGCGATTTTCTTAGAAGATATACAACAAATAAAATAATATAAACAGAAGTGCAATATCCAAATAAAAGTAAACAAAAACGTGAACTATAAGACTACATCTCAATATTAAACTAACTGAGCATTACAGGTTAATTTACAATCAGATCTTGTGTCTTTACATAAAGAATTTCTCTTGTCTGGCTGAAATGAGTAAGTGGTATTTTCTAACATGTATCAATCACTTCCAACAGACTATTGCGTAACTCAGAAGCTACATTCGCTTCGAGTGAAGAAGTAGCTGCTAAAAACTTTTTCTCCATGAGGCTGAACTTGGCTTCCTACTCATCAGCTTCTTATTAAAATTTTTCATTCCACCTTAAATAGAGCAGCTGTACCTGTAACTGCTGCTTTATTTAAGGTGGAACATAAATGTCAAATAAGAAGCTGGTTTAACCTTTTCTTCTTGATCCTGTGATTGACACATTTGAGTCTTCACAAATGAGTTAGCATATCAGAAGTATTAGCACAAGTATTAGATCTTCACGTTAAGCAATGTCGGTACACGGTCGCCGTTTGATTGTCTCATTAAGCAAACAAAATCTTGCAAATATGATTATCAAGTGTGCAGTTGCAATTTGATTGTCAGTTAATTTCAGTTTGTGTATGTAACAAAAGGCCACAAAACACACACACACACACACACACACACACCAATGCTAAGCTTATCACTTGTGAACATGTCCACTACTGAGAAGACTGTTTGGTTTAATTACCCCTCAAAAGTGTTTTGTAATGCTGAGATTATCAATTGGTTCATTATATTGCTTAATCAATCTTCACTTCAGTGTTTGTTAAAAAAAAATTGTTGAGTAACACATACAAGTCACATGTGTTCTGATTTCAAAATAGTTAATAAACAAGCACTGATGGCGTTTCTTTGTTATTGAGTAAGTTTTCTAAAATATTTACATAAAATGTCAAAAATAAATGTATTGTGAATACTGCCTTCACAAAATGTAACTTGGACTGAACGCAGATGCTTAATTTCTGTTTTCTGAATGTGTATTCCCAGTACTTGTACTCCGTTACATCCCAACCCTGCTGGCTGATTACAGTACAAGCTAAGTAGATACAAAAAGAGAATGTAAAGTACAGCATAGAGAACAAAAAGCAGTCACACACATTAATTCCAGTCGTTTACAAAAGTATTAAGTTAATACACTGTTTTCATGGCGTTTTAGAAGACCTATTATAAACACCTCCTGATTATATTTATAGAATTTAACAAGAAAAAAAATGATAAATGAAAACAATCTTTAAAAAGATGGTGCTTCAGAGGTTCTTTAGTGAAGACAATGATTCTATGCAGAACCATGAACACTCAAAGAACCCTTTGCATGATTAAATTGATGGAGAATGTGCTGTAGATGGTTCTATTTAGAACCTTTTTGAAAATGGTTCTATATAACACCCAAAAGCATTCTTCTACTGTTACAGTATCAAGCTTGTAACAACAAAAGAACACTTTTGGGCACTATATAGAACCATTTTCAAAAAGTTTCTATAAAGAACCGTCTATAGCACATTCATGCACATTTTCCATTAATCTGAAGAAGACTTTAAATCATGCAAAGGCGTCTTTTAGTGTTCTCAGTTATATCTAGAACCATTTTCTTTACTAAAGAACCCCTGAAGCACAATCTTTGAGTGTACTTGTTTACATCTTTCCCCTCACAGCTAAAACAGCACAGACCATAGACCACTTCCTTGAGGGCAAGAGAAGAGTCACTGAACAGATGAGTTTGGATGCAATGAAGCACATCAGACCAGAATTTTGCGGAACGGGTACAAAACCAAAACAAGTGCTCAGCAGAGGTAAAGCCAATTCCTCTTTATGTAGATTAGACTGAAGGCTCTTGGCTCATTCTTGCAGAATTCACACAGGCCCAGAGCCAGCGACATGGAAAACCAGGAAATCCAAGGAAATGAGAAAGTCAGGTAAGTCTGGGAGTAAAAGCGCCCCCCGTAGGCTGGCAGACTGACCAGAAACGTTCAGAAACTATCTGCGCCCCAAACTACATCTACAACAACATGAGCTCTTCTGAGAAACAGCTCGGCTTCTCTACATTATGTCCTGCACACAGCGGCTCAGGACGAGGCTGGAGTCCGCGTCTTATTCGAATTTTCCGTTCCACCTTAAAAAGTGCAGCAGTCACATTCTGGCGCCTCAGGCGTTATAACAGCTAATTTAAGGTGGAACAAAAAATTCGATCAAAGAGCCAACTTCAGCCTCGTGATTAACGACTCAGTAGGTGCTACAGTTATGAAGTTACAGGGCAAAGGGTGCGTTTGACACCCTGACACATGTAGCACAGCCGGCTTTAGCCCTGGTTTCACTGACCTAAAGTCTCTGTTTTGAGTCGTAGTATCTCTAAGAGAGATAAGAAGAGCGTGTATGTAAACACAGGTGTAGCTCTAAAGGCTGGAAGCTCGTACTATAGAAGAACAGCGATAAGCGCATCACCATCAACTCCTCCTCACCACACATGGGTTTGCAGAGGCTAACAGAGAAAGAGAGGCGCGGTTACCTTTCTTAGCCTGGCTGCGTGCAGGTTTTTTATGGCCCATCACAACAGAGGCGAACCGCAGAGAAGTCTGACCATAAACTCGCTCTTTGGTCTAGAATCACAGGCTCCTTCTGTAAACAGCAGAACAGAGTCAACAGCTCGCTCTGCTCTGTGTAGTTGAGGGAAAACCGTGTGAGAGTGACAGACAGGGATTTCGTCCAATCCGCGCCTGCGGACAGGGGGTGGGCGGCGCTCTCGCCTGCCGAAGCCAATCACATCTCAACTCCTCCGCGGAGCGTGAGGCGTGTGGATGCGCGCGCCTCCAAACCCGCCCGCAGTGGAACGTGCGTAACGTGGCAACCTCGGAATTTAGGGAGATTTTTCTCGCGAGAGTTTCGGGATTCATGCCCTCTGCTGGAAAACGTTTATAATTTTTCTCACGAAGAAAATAAACGGTTTCCAAGGCTTTTTAATTTTTTAACTTTTTATCTTTACAATAATTTTCTTGTTAACTTTCTACACCCTTTTAAAACTTTTCCTCCCAGATTTAAAAACTTTCCAATACTATTATTCCCAGATTTTTAAAGTTTTCAATTAAAAAGTTTTTTTTTCCAGATTTTAAACAAATTTTTATGCTTTTTTTACGTTACATATTTTGCATACAGTACTGTGAACACTGCATTTTACATTTTCAGTTATTCATTTTCAGCATCAGGGAAAAAAGCAGAAAACATATTTAACAGAAAATTACACAGAAGCCTCAACAACTGAACATAATATATGTATTTTTGTGTTAATTAGTGTGCCCACTCTTTTACAGCTTCCATTATTCTCAGGAGACTTCCTTTCAGATTTTTGTTTCCAAACCTTCAAAGTTCAGTGAGTAGAATTTGGTTTCATGATGCAAGTTATCTCAAACACATTCAGTGATGTTGAGGTCTGTACTCCGTGAGGGCTTCTTGTCAGCTACACATCCTTTCAGACTCATAGTGTTGAGTTGTCTTCTCACAGTGGAAGGATGAACAGAAAACCTGTGGATTTTTTTTAGCTCTGAAACAAAAGTGGAGCTTGATTTTCTCCTCTCTCTCAAAGATAAAGGCTTTAAGTGCTGCTTATCTGATGATCCTGCACCGTTTTGCTGCGGTTTCTGGGTTAAATATCATGTTTGGTCGAAACGCTGTGCAGCAGGTTTTGTGTTGGTTTTCTCTGGTTTGATTGGCGTGTCTGAGGTGTTAGCCAATCAGTTGCGACGAGTATACAAACCCCGCTGTATTAAAAAGACAGTGCACACAACGGATTCTGATCAAGTCTCTACACATCCAGATCCAAATTCACTAATATAGACATGTAATTACATAGATCTGTACGTACAAAGGTCATGTGTGAAGGTTTTTTCTGGCAAATTTCATCTTATGTATATAAAATTTAGCTATTACTATGATCACAAAGTTTATCAAATAGCGCTCATTGAGATTAAAGAGGGTCAGCAAAAAAGTAATAAAATATAGGGCTTTTGAGAGAAATTTCTTTACCAGTCTTTCTTTTCAAGTCTAAAAAGAGAGATTGACCCAGAAAGAGTAAGAAAATACACAATAGAAAAATAAATGTTCAATGGATTCTGTAGCCCCTTTTCAAAAAACGCAAGCATAAAATTTACTCAAGGTATTATTGACAGGGTAGCATCTATGCGATATTTTATAAAGCAGCTCTTTCATTTTGTTATTAAGAACATATTTATATGGGAGAGGCCAGACTGAACAGCTGTTCTGCCTTTGTTGAGCTGACCACTGGAGTGTTACTAATGGAGCACATTTATGAGGTAAAACCTGCCTCATAAAATTATTGTTACATTTCTTTTCTACTACATCAACCCCTTTAATAGAAATGACATAGTTCTGTAAAGAAAAAATGTCTTTAACCTTGTAATTACTTTTAAGTAAACAGAGAAGACCATCAGGGATAGAGTCACACACCTTCCTAAATTCAGAATTTGAACTAATAATACCGAATTTGTTGCAAAAGTCAGAGTAGAAAATGATTGTCATCAAGTAGCTGGTAAATTAACGAAATGTTATTATTAAACCACAAATGTGAGAACAGTGATCTTCCCTAATGGGTAATGTGTTCATTGTTCCAAAGTAAAGACTGATGAGGTAAAAAATTATGTTTGTAGATTATTAACCAATTTAACGAAACTTGTCTGTGAAAGGCTGATAGTTTTGTGGGTAGTTTATTAACGATGTAAGGGCACATAAGCAAAAAAATGAATCCACCAACTTCTCTGACGAGAAAATTAGGTGTAAAATTTCACAGACTTCCAGGATTTATGAGGAGTCTTCTAATCCAGCAAATTTTAATAGTTTCGTTGAGTGTGGTGAAGTCCTGAACTTTAAGTCTGCCGTCTCCTATTCTGTTTTTAAACACATCCTTTACTACTTTGTGAGATTTGTGTCTCCAAATGAAACTAAACAACATTTGGTCTAATTGCACAGCAGCTGATTTAGATGCTTTTTAAAAAAGAAGCTACATAGGCACATCTGGAGAGCCCCTCTGCTTTGCTCAATAAGACACAACCTTGGAGGGTTAACTCTCTGGCCAACCAAATACTAAATCTCTTGTGTATGTTATGTCTATAAGGACACAATTTAAATCATTCATATTTTTACCATCTTTAGTCATTTTAATACCAAGGTAGGTGACAACATTTTTCACTGGAATATTACACACAGAGTTAATGCATTTGTTTAAGGGAAAGAGCTCACATTTTTAAAGACCTAAACCAGAGAAATTTGAAAATGAGTGAACTACACTTTAGAAACTTCAAGTTTATTATTAAGAAATAACACTGTGTCATCAGCTAATTGTGAGATTTGATTTCCATATCACCAGTACTGATGCCTTTTTGTTCAATTAGCAGGCTAAGAATTCAAGTGGAAAGGAGGAAAAGTAAAGGACTAACTGGACATCCCTGACGTTTGCCTACAACTGCTTATTCACCAACCTTTAACCCTGAAGGTTGGTGCGCAACCTGCTGGTCACCACAGCAGTGACAACAATCTCGCCTAGCTAGTAGCTAAGAAAAAGGCAAAGGGATTTAAGGTGAACATCGATAATCTGGAGACGAATGGAATTATTTGCATTCATAAGCACTCCAGCTGGTTTCCTGATATGTTTAATCTGGAAACCTTAAATGGTGCAGCAGTTACATTCTGGCGCCTCAGGCACCACTTATGGTGGAACAGGAAAATTCAAACAAGAAACTGTTCTACTTTTAAGGAAAAGTTTTCTGACTGAGATGTGTGAAAAGCAGCTATAGCTGAGCTAAAGCTTAAAGAAAAGCAAAGTAAGTCTGTGTTTCGGTTTACATTTTTAACCTATACTAGTACATTAGCACACACTCAGACATATTTACAGCTAAGGATGGACATGAAATGTGGTTCCCTGGGTGGTTTTATTTTTGTGGAAAGGACAAAATAGCTCTTCTTAACATTTTGTTTGCCAACCCCTGAGCTAGGATATATTCTCTAAGTGGTCACCAAAGGACTTTTTTAAGACACTCTGGAAAAGAGCGTCTGGTAGCTGTCATAAATGTGAATGTAAATATGCATTAGAAAGACTGAATTTGAATATCCATACTTTTCCCTCAATCCCAGTCATGTGCTGTACTCAATCTTTTCCATAATCTGATGCTTCTGATTCAACTGGTCAGCCACTTCTCATGCCTCTTCATGAGCCTGGCCAGGCTTGCTCTAGCAGGGAAACCTAAGAATGTGCTCTGCATACAGCTCCCCAGAACTGGCTCCACTGGTTTAGTGAATAGTATTAGTTAGCAGCTATTGTTCTCATTATAAAAAGAAAATAGAAACACATAGATATCAATTGTTTGGATTTTTATTGAGATTGAAATATCAAAACACACTGATATGTCTTTGGACAATATGTAGAGTTTGGATAATGAACACAGTACTGAATGAATAGAACATATTTACTATAGTTCTCTTCACATTACTATTAACATTTGTAAAACTGTTTAAAATGATACAGGGTCAAGATTTTCTTGAAACTGTGAATGTGATGATAGACAAATTCATGTACTTGTCTGGTTTAATGAAAAAAGCAGATGCCAACAAATTCTTGGAGGAAGATGGACGATCAGAAGTCATTCCCCTACCTCATGTGTAATCTTCAATACCTCATCTGAGGTCAACAACCACATTGTATGAATTCTGCCATCAAACTGCCCTAATAGGCAGAACAGTTCCCATATAAAGAACAGGTTAGGCCTATGCACATACAACTCAGGCCTGACAGCATCATTATAGCAAAGCAGATTTCACATTTTACAAACTGTCCTGCTATATCAGCTTTAAAGATATTTGCTAGTCATATTGCTGACCTTTGTTTTTTTAATATATTTGCTTATAAAAGTTGCGGTAGATCTGCATAGTTTTAAATGGCTTTCAAATTGTGCATTACTTACATTTCTGTGTTTAACGTTGTAAAAATGTTTTCTGTATTATCTATATATGTAATATTTTGATGATTTAGGGTAATTCAAGAAGCTGTTTTGATATCTGTGCAAATCTGTACAGGCAGGAATACTATGACGTTGAGTGGACATATGCAGAGTCACTACATGGTTAAGCAAAGGTTAAACCATGGGGATTTCTATCAGTGTAATTTCCAAAAAAAAAGTTAAATTCAAGGGACGTTGCCTCCGTAAAACAAGTTTATTTGCATATAGCAAGGAAAATGATCATGAGAATTGTGCTAACATGTTTCAGCTTAGCCTTGCTATGTACAAATAGAGATTTTTTTTCACATTTTTTCAATGGACAGACACTGAAAAATACTGTTACTGCCACATAAAGGAAGAAATTAAAGGAATACTCCAGTGTTTTTCAGCCTAATCTCTGTCTGCTGCATCTATAGCATGCAGATCTTTGCCAGAAACACATTTCAAGCGTATGCCACAAATGTAGCACATGTAGATTAAGCTGGAAAACACTGAATTCCTTTAATGATGGAAGAGGAGAAAAATAAAAAGAACAAAGCTCCCTCTCTCTCTCCTTCTTTCTCTTTTCTCTCTAATATTAAAATGTACAAATCCTCACACACTGCGTATGTATGCATAACATCACTCCCCCAAAACTGTAGAGCCGCACACAAGACAAGCCTGTTCCATGCTGGCTCTGTCCGTATCACACCTCAGGAATGGAGTGGTCCATTAGAGACTTCACAATGCTGCTGCACATCCTGCAGAGTAAGGAAGCACAGCAATAAAAGGCCATTAAAAACAGAAAGAAAAAAATCAAATCAAATCAAGCCCCTCATTAGAATTAGGTTTTGTTTTCCCACAGTCACTCAGCTTTACCTTTTCATCATGTGTTCAAAGATGACCACCGGCATCACGGTTACGGTTACAACTCTGCCACTAGAATTAAGAATGTCCAACACTTGAGAGTCCTGAGAGAAAGAGAGAGAGAGAGGGAGAGGAGAGAGAGAGAGAGAGAGAGAGAGAGAGAGAGAGAGAGAGAGAGAGAGAGAAAGATTAATTGTTTACAGTTGTATTACAGTGATATAATGAAATGTATCTTAAAAGAGATTATGTGGGACTTTTTTTTACATTACAGACGACGGTCGAATGATCTTGTAAAATGAATGGAGAAATGTAACCAGTGCAGAAGCTTCCTGACAGATGTACTGCATGATACAGGAGATACAATTAAACAATGGACATCCTACCGTGCTCTTAGACATGTATAAAAATGCCAACCAACACCATTTGACCTCGATTTTTTATCAAGATGGCAAGAGAGATGTGGCTTGAGAACTAGCTAGTGTTTTAATAAGAACAGTGACTTAAGTGATTTAGATCTATGCGAAAGACATCAGTATACAGGGCTGGAAATGGCCAAAAGTGCACATTTAATTACTGTGATGCTTGAACAGCAGCTGTTCCTCAGATGTCTGCGAATGTCAGTGCAGGTTTAGACTGTGTCAACAGGAACAGTTCATCCTCAACTACATAAAACAGGATATTACGGTGGAGCTTCAATGCATAAATCCCTTCACTACAAAGACAAATGCATACTTGAGAGTTCAGTGGTACAAACACCATAGGCTTGGGTCTGCAGAGATGTGGAAAACTGTGATATGATCAGATGAGTCATCCTTCACCATTTTCTCCATAAGTGGGAGAGTGCTAGCATGGCGTACACCAAGAGAGCAGTACAGGCCTGCATGCTTGACCCCTACAGTGAGGGGGTACTGTGGCTCTATTGTGCTAATGCATTTTGCTGGCATGATTCATGTCCATTTGAGGAACGCATCACTGCAAATCAATACAAAGTTATTCTGACTGATGACCCTTATCCTATGATAAAACACTTTGAAACCTGATGGGAGTGGCCTCTTCCAGGAAAGAGGAATGCCCCCATCTACAGGGCCTGAGAAGCCAATGAAAGGCTTATGAGTATGAAAATTATATGCTACGGCCTTTCCAGTCACCAGATCACCGGACACAACGGAACACCAATGGGAGATTTGCAGTATGTGGAAGTATGTGTGTGAATCCTCCACAGTCTGTCACTAGGCTCCATAAAGACACTGAAAATAATTTTAGAGTGACCTCAATGCTATAATGGCTCTGTTTAAGAGGATAACATTGGTATCACACTCAAAAGAGTTTTAACCCAAAAAGCAATTACATTCATCAGGGGAATTTAGAAATAGGAACAGGGCCGAATCCAGGAACAGGGGAGTAGTTGATTTGAACTGTTTTTGAGATTTTTAATTGATTTAAAATCATTGCATTTATCAGAGTTGAATAAAACCAGCTAAACTGTTATCACTTTTACAGTGCATACAGACAAAAGCAAAGAACAAACAAAGCTTTCATAAGCCATGTCATTATGCAGAGGAGTTCCTGCAACATTCAGAGACAGAACGAGAGACAGTGAGACCCATTTACCTTCAATCCAATGACATTCTGTCCATTTATCTCACAGATCTGCTGGTCAGTGAGCAGTCCGTTACGAGCTGCTGAGCTGTCCTTCACTATGGAAGTGATTCTGCCTTTCTTAAAGATGAATCCTAGCTGCCCGCTCATGTCCTTGTGGAGAGTAACCGTGCGCTCCAGAGGCCTGCAGAGAGTGAAGGTCAGCTCAATATTAGCTTGACAATTAGTCTTAGCTTGGAACATAAATGGCATTCTGCAGAGTGATCCTTCTGACCTAAAGGGCCTTTTATATGGAGATATAAAAGGCCAATAAGGGTCAATATAGCATAAACATAACAATATGATACTTAAAGGGCTTACTTTTGTTATTTATTTTTTTCCCCTGGAGTCCACTTTTGACATTTTATGTACCAAAAACAGTCACAGTTCATTTTTACATGTCCTTATCCAAACAATAGAGTGCACCAGCACCAAAGTGCACCAGCACCAGAGTGCACCAAAAACAGCACTGACACATTTACAAAATGCTAAGAAAAACGATCAATACAATGAGTTTTTATTCAACGTTTGCAAAAATAAATTATTTAGGGAACAAAATTAGGGGAAAAAAGTAAATTAATACAGTATGATAACGGCATAATCAACTCTCATCCAATCAACTACTTTTTATGCAGTTTGTGCAGCTATGCAGTTTGTCACAGGCTCTCTATAACTGGTAAAAATCAGTCTTTATGTTTTTTTTTTCTTTATTCAGTATTCTGTACTGACAATACCCATCATCATCATTCCCACTGTAATTTGAAAATAATTGTCCAGGACAAATTTCAGACAATTTTTCTGATTTAAACTAAAGATAGCTTTCACATCAGGTCATCTTAAACTAACTGCTGGCATCCTTAACATTATAGTCAACAATACAACCCCCAACAACCCCAAACAGACTGAGTGATAAACTGACTCACACTCACATAACCATTCCTTAATCATCATTTGAGCTCAAGCACTACTAAAATATGTGAAGTGAAGGTTACAGGCAGCAAAAAGTGTGTTGATGTAGCCTCGCTCTACCAGGTGTTCTGACACAACGCCCATGTATATGTCCATATACGACACTGCAGCACTCCAAACTACAATAGGCATGAATGGACACAACTGGGCATTAGCAGCTAAAAATATACTAAAATATGTGAAAAAGGAATATTGTTGCTGTTGGGACAAAACCTTGTATCTCCATTTTTGACGTTCTCTATTTTTTTATGTCTGCTCTTTAAATTGTGTTAAAATTTCATGATAAATGGAAGAATAGAAATGGTCAAAAATGACTTCATATAAGTAATTAAACTTTTCATTTCCATTAAGAGTTAAGAATTTTACTTCTGTACAACTTGCTTTTTGGGAGATACAAGATTTTGTTCCAGCAGCGATGATATGCTAAAATATGCAGTCTCAGGGTTGAAATTTACACTTTTCCAGGACAGTAATATCCTGGATATCTTCAGGACATTTTCATCATACTTTTGTATTTTCCAGATGTTGTTCAAAGCTGGTCTATAAATTTCCAGGTGTTCCAGGTTTTCCAGGATGTGTGAGAACCCTGAGGATATACTTATGTAAGTGTCCTGTGATGTAATTTAGCATGATGATGATAACATATCATCATACTGTCCACCCCATTCTAATAATAAGGCATGGTATGGTAAAAATAGATGACTAGCTGCTTTATTGTTATTAACCATTTCTATTTACTGTTAAACATAAACTCAGACTAAAAACACACTATGCTTGCTCGCTGTTGAGCTGTTCAGCTATACACATGTAAACATGCCCCATTGTTCCTGATAACTTTATCAATTATTCAGCCAGGGCAGTCTCATTCTTTATGAATAAAACATTTGAGTGCTGTGCATTGATGACTAACAGAAACACTGGTCAAACTGCCCAAAGGCGTGTGATGTGTGTTCTTACCTGTCGCGTACAGCGAGTGTGATTCTCTCAGGATTGGCGTTCTTCAGTGCTTTGTGTGCACGGTCGCTGGTCCAGCCAGCACACGACTCTCCATTAATTTGCAGAATCTGATCACCAAAGCGTAGACCACCCAACGAAGCTGCAGTGTTAGCCTGCACCAGCTGCACAAAAACCCCCTGAAAAAACATCCACACAGAATATGATGGCTGTGTATATGCCTGTGAACATCACTCAGTTTTTTGTGTTTACAGTGCCAGACAGATTTAAACTGCAATATCATTATCAGAAGGTTTGGGCGATATTCATTTTTCAAAATTGTTGACAGGTCTTTTTAAAACAGACAATATTTATGTTCATATTTGGGGAAAAAAAGACAGTCATTAAGTAAATTCTGGTGTCTATAGCAGTGCTTCTCAATCCACTTCTTGGGGCCCACCAGACGGTTCCATTTTTGCTCTAAACTAGTAAGCTGGGATCTGGACTGCAGCAAAAACGTGGAACTGTCAAGTGGGACAAAACTGAGAAACACTGGTCCAGAGGTAGTATTTGCAGTGGCGTTTTTGGCTCCACTGAAGCTTGTAGTTGATCGATTATAGGCTAACAGTTGTGGACGATGTTGTGCAACATTTGTCATTTCTTTTTATGAATCAAGAGAAAGTAGACATATTCAACTGCTGAGTTTTTGTGCTTGCTTCGAGTGGCAAGCATCTAGAAAAACAGACTCATGCTGCCTGTGGCTGGAATAAAGGACTATACTCACTGCAACCAGACTAAGGCCTACAATGTAGGGAAGAGTTGACGGCTCTTACAGCCAAGCTTCAACGCAGCCAGGATTGCAGGAAGTGAATAGTTTTTTAAATGTTATTAAAGGTTATTTACCATAAACACCAAACATGTTCTTTTAAATGCTATAAGATGGCTTTTGTTGCCTGACTTGGGTCCCTCTCTAAAATTGGACATTCCACTGCTAACACTGTCCTTTAAAAATCAGCATTTTTTGATTAAACGCTCTCCGTTGTGTAAGAAGTTATCATTTATTTTGCGTTGAATCACATGACCGCGTTTGTGTGTTCCTTCTGTTTTAGACTAGGTGCTTTTCTCAAAAACTCCAATAATGGTCTGTTGTATCCGGGTCTGACTGGTGGACGGCTTCTTTCAGACCAATTAAACATGCATGTGTGTTCCAGTGACTGAGTTGCCGATCACCATCTCAATTCAAAAACAGTATCACTGTTCAGCACTGTTGATATTGCAGAAACAATACTGTCAAATCACCAAAGCCTAAATATAAGAAACTTCGGAATTTGCCATTCCAATTAATGTTTTGGATTTTCAATTCCATGTTTCATTAACACAAATATGACATTAGATCAATGCAAACATATTCGTCATTATACAAGCAAATGGGCAGTGACAGGCGACTGCAGTGTTACAAAAAGAGGGAGGAAAGCAAAGGGAGGATCAATCCAGTTGCCACTAGGCCATCTGAGAGGACATGGTTCCCTTTTACCCCTTGAACTCCAGGCTTATTATTCAGTTATTAAACTTCAGCTATTGATCTTAATCCTTTGTAAAGTGTCTAGTTATGAGAGTGAGAAACTGAAGTGTGGGCCCACATAAAGGCCCTCAGAGTTTAGGGGTTTAAAATGTATCCTACGTTGTCTATGGCTTTGAGGCGAAGACCGATCTTGCCGTCCATGTCTTTGCACAGCACCACCTCTCTGACGCCCTGCCGGATCTCAGCCCTCTTCACGCCCAAATCGCTGCCGGTTATGGGAGCAGCTGCCCAGTTCATGCCAGACGAGTGGACACTGAGGGCCTATGAAGCACAACAGAGGATACACTGTTCTACAGACATGGACAGTTATTTCTATCCCCTGAATCAGCTGGTGACATACACAACAGACTTACTCCACTGCTTTGCTCAGGAACTGTGGTAGACAGAGCTTGTAGAGCATCCGTACTGAGATTCAGGCCCATAAATTCACTCAGCTCCGGGTATAATCTCCCAGAAGTGCCTGTGGTCAGCAATATATACACACATATCTGTGTCACAGAATATAGCCTCTAACATTAACATTATTACACTCAAAAAAATGCAACTGCACTGTTCTTGATTTCATCCATATGTGTCCAAAACGTAATTATACAGGAAGATGGAAAAACATCCTTAATTTTTATTATAGGATAAAGCAACAATTTTAGACTTGCTTTATTGATCCATTGATCATGTTCACACAATGCTGTGCTACAAAAAAATAAAAATGGAAAAAATGGAGGTATATGTTTTTGATGTGACACCAACAGAATGAGTCAGCTGTGTTGCTTCAGTGAAATTCAGATTTAGTTGAAAAGTGTTTGCTTGTTCAGTGCATGTTTCCCTATGGATGGCATCATCTTTTTGCATATTGAACATTTCACCCTTCTTTTACTTAGTGCTACACTATGTAAGATCTGGGATTTGGAGACTCTCTGGTGGAAAGGTGTAATTGCATGTAATTGGACCCCTTCCCCAAGCAGATGAATCTGACGATTGCGAGCGTGTTGAAAGTATTCAAAGAGAACTCAGTCAAAACTTGGTGAAGGACGTGTCGTCTGGAATGTAAGTGAATTATGTACTATTGTCATCATATCTTCATCATCATCAGCAGCAGCATAATGTTGATTTTGCATTTAAGATCTAAACATCAGCCTGGAGCTTCTTTTTGAGGCTGTGTGTGTGACGTTAACACATAAAGGTGTACGACGTAGTTCCAAAAGCTCCTGCAAAATCCTCAGTAATGCGACTTCTTTCACTTTTAACCCAAACCTTTAACCCAATCTTACGTGGTGCAGCTTTAAACTCTGTGTGATGTCTTTCCCCCAGCCTGCCTTTCCTTGTGTATGAGCCTGTCTTCTACTCTTTGGTTAACCGTGTAGCCTCATTATTGCTAGCAGTAAGAGCAAGTTCATGTATGCCTGTTCTGTGGACTGGATACTACTTTACACTTAGTAATAAATTACTCTCTGCATAGTACAGACATACATAATGCATATTTTCAATGGGTGTACTTAACTTTTTTGGCTTTTCAGAAGACAATTTTGTCACTCAAAAAACCCATTTCAGTTGTGTGGAATTACTGTTCTCTCTGAAGAGCTATTTTGAGTATAACAATGTGTCACAATAATTTTGCTTGTTCATACAAAATCATCATTTATATAACGTAAATTTTTAATATTACAATCTAGACATCAAGAGGTATATTAAGAACATACTTATTAAACTATAAATTCTGTACTGTAATGATCTATGTGCAGTACTTTTTGTCAATTATCTTCTTTTTAAAATACAAGACATTCTGGATGATGTTATACAGCTTCCACAATCATTTTAGAATCTGCTCTGTCCATCATTCTGGATACATTGAAAATGTATTATCTTGTTTTTAAACTAAGTTTGTTTTTTTGTTTTTTTTTACAGCTTCTTAGATTCCTGTTAATTATTTGAAAACTGTAAAATTTGCAAATGACTAATATATTTGAAAAACAACTTTAATTTAAAACTGTTGAAAACATTGAATCCAAACTTTTGAACAGTTGTGTATACTGCAGAGTGCTCAGTGACTGACCTGTACCAATCTCCTCCACTTTTGACTCATGGTGGGCGGGGGTAGACGGGCAGTGGGCGGGATCTGGTAGTGCCAGTGCTTTGGATGGGCTGGCAGTAGGAGTGTTCTGCGCCTAAAGAAGAAATAATTAATTAGATTTTCTATTATCAAAGAGGAATAAAGGATTGTTTTTACAGGTAATAACTTGCAAAGGCAACGTTTTTTAAAGATGTTGGTAGAAATCATTGGACTCATTCAACTGAATAATTCAACTGTGAAGATGGACAAGAAAGACAAACCTGAATGAATTTATCCACTTTCATGTCTTCTAACGACGGATACAGTGACATGGTTGCTATCCTGTCTCAGGTGCACTGGATCAGTTACCTGAAATGAGCACACACACACACACACACACACACACACACACATACACAGACACACACACACATGCACACACACACACAGTGTAGCTCTGCAGCAGTGACCCAGAACACACCTATAACTCCAGTAATGATCACTCAGAGCAAACACTATAACATGGCCGTTACTAACACTGACACACAGTGCATCCAAAATATGTACTTACTGACCACATGATTAGGTTAACTTATTACACTTAATAAGATGGTTCTTCAAGGGTTATATAGTAAAGGGAATGGTTCTGTTTAGAAGCATGAGTTCTATATAGAACCAGTTCATGCTTAAATGGTTCTTTGCATGGTGCAATTGTTCTTCAGATTGATAGAGAATGTGTTGTACATGGTTCTATATAGAACCAAATGGATTTTCCTATTGCTAAGCTTGACATTGTAACGATAGCAGAACCCTTTTTGGTGCTATATAGAACCATTTTCAAATACAACACATTTTCACCACGCAAAGGACCACTTAAGCATGAAATGGTTATATATAGAACTCACGGTTCTAAACAAAACCATTGCCTTTACTGAGAAACCCTTGAAGAACCATCTTTTTTAGGTGTTTATGTTGTATCTACACTCACTGACCATTTTTGCAGGTCCACTTACTACCATGTCAGTGTCACCGCAGTGCTGAGACTGATCCACCACCCAAATAATACGTCTTGTGGGGGTCCTGACCATTGAAGAACAGGGTAAAAGGGGGCTAACAACGTATGCAGAGAAACAGATGGACTACAGTCTGTAACTGTGGAACTACAAAGTGTTCCTATATGGTAAGTGGAGCTGATGAAATACATAGTACCTAATAAAGTGGTCAGTGAGCGTCCACTCCGCAGTGAAGGTGAACCCTGTTTGTTTGGATGCTGAGAGCTGAGCACGCGGCATACGTCATCACTTCGACGAAATAAAAACATCCTGATTACAATTTACAGGTTTAAAACGCTCGCAGAGCCTCACAAGCGCTCTGCTAATGTCATGCACGTTATTAAAGCGCGTCTGTTCCACGAGGGGGGCAAAATCGCGCGTGCGTTTTTAGGATCTGGTAAACATACGGACACCTTGAAGCCGCAGACAGCGCGAGACAACCGCAGCCGCAGCCCAAGTCTCAGCACAGTCCAGCAACACGAGCGCTTTGCAGACACGCGGTCAGAACCAGCACAGCTTCCAGCCAAATATACCAGCCTTTCAGTGCGTCGAGGCGGCGGATGAACTGGCTCTGAGTGATGTGCTGAGACCTGCAGTGTCCAGAGACGACGCTGCAGTCACTGCGGTCAGCATCCGCCCAGCGATGTGAGGACTCACCCTGGTGTTTCCACACGGCGTGAAGAAGATGCTGACTGAGCTCCACCGCTTTGTTTCAGAACGACCCTCACCACCGTGTCTCGGTCTTCTTTCTGTGAGGCAGATGACGAGCAGAGCGCGCGCTCACCGTCTGTGTGAAGTCACGAACCAGCGCGTCCTCATTTGCCTACAAGCAACACACACGATCTCGTATTGCCGTCTTTTTGGGGACGTTTCGCTGTGTCCTCATTTCTAGAGCAAAATACAACTTTTCCCCCGCAAACCTACTCCTCCCCTTAACCTCTGTGTTGGGTCGTCTTGTTTTTTTTCCGATAAAAGTTTTATCTGACATTATGTTCCCTTAATTTCAGATTTTTCACCACATAGTGGGGACATGTGAGCTGACACTTGATCACGGGGAACATAAGTCCTCAAAAAGAGGGTAAAACGGAGGTGTAGGGCACACACAAACATTGCTTTTCTTTTTCTACGTTATGTTTAATGGTGGTAACTTTAGAACAGCTTGTTTGTAATTATTATAAATTTAACCATAGACAGTCCGACTAAATCATCTTTATGTTACAATAGCTGAAAGTTCATTGTGAGATCAGGTTTATACCCTTCGTCACGAGGCCTTAATGCAGGCAGCAGGTGCATTACTGCCATCTAATGGCAATATACATTGTTTAGAGCTTTGTATTAGAATATTGTCTTGGACACAAACTGGACACTTCCATTAAGTACAACTCCTTTTTTCTACACTCATTGTCCATTTTATCAGCTCCACTTACACTTTGAAGGTCTATGATTACAGACTGTAGTCCATCTCTTTCTCTGCATACTTTGTTAGCCCCCCTTTACCCTGTTCTTCAATGGACAGGACCCCACAGAGCAGGTATTATTTGGGTGGTGGATCATTTTCAGCTTTGCAGTGATACTGACATGGTCATGGTGTGTTAGTGTGTCTTTGTTGCACTGGCACAAGTGGATCTGCTGGAGTTTTTAAACACCTCAGTGTCACTGCTGGACTGAGAATAGTTCACCAACCAAAACTATCCAGCCAACTGCGTCCTGCGACCACTGATGAAAGACTAGAGGATGACCAACATGAACTGCGCAGCAACAGATGAGCTACAGTCTCTGACTGGGTAGGTAGTCTAATAGAGTGGACAGTGAGTGGACACGGTGTTTAAAAACCCCAGCATCACTGCTGTGTCTGATCCACTTGTACCAGAGCAACACACACTAACACACCACCACTTAGTCAGTGTCACTGCAGTGCTGAGAATGATCCACCACCAAATGATACCTTCTCTGTGGTGGTCCTGTGGGGGTCGTTACCATTGTGGGACAGGGTGAAAGGAGGCTAACAAAGTATGCAGAGAAACAGACGGACTACACTCTGTAATTGTAGAACTACAATGTGCATCTATATGGTAAATGGAGCTGATAAAATGGGTAAAGAGGGTGGATACAAAATAAGCGTACTTAATTAAGTGACCAGTACGTGTAGTCCCATGGTCAAATATAGTAGTGTGGTTATTGTGGTTATTTAGCTTCCACTAAAAAACTAGTTTTACCACAGCACGTTGCTGAGATACTGTTTATTTCTTTATTTCATGACAATGAAGACAAGTAATTATAATGTTCTACTGAATTATAAAGTCACCAATTGACATAATACAAATAACAGAAAAACTGTTCGAAAGCAAAGAAAAACAAAACAAAGAAAGTAATTTTGTACCCCTGAATTTAAGAAGATTTAAGTATGAGCTGTACACCTGTTAGTAGATATACATTTTTTGAGAAATGTGTTTTACTTCAAGAAATGTGTTTTACTTAAATAAGCATTACATCAATAGATGCACAAATATGCAGTACATAAAACATACATCACCCTTTCAGACCATCAGCAAATTTCCAGACTTCCAAACATGCACACACATTGCTATTACTATGAAATTATTGCATTTTGAATCACAACAACTTGTTCACAAGCATATCTTTCTAAAAAAGGTAAAATAATCATACACAAAATATCATACACACAACACGTATTATCAAACTCAAAGGTCAGCCTGTTAGCTTTACATTTTATTGGGTGGACCATATAGCAATCATACAACTTTTACATGTAGGCCTATCATTTCATGCACTGTAAGCATTTAGTTGTTTCTTGTCTAACTGTGTGTTGTTGCCTCATTAGTTTCTGCCCTATTTGGTACATTGTTAAGAAGCAAGAACACACTGCCGAGTTTGTAGAGTTCTGGGACAAATTGTAATAAGCAGATGAGAACAAGATGTAGCAAAGTGATGGAAAGAGGAAGTGTGGAGAGAAAAGGAATTGCTCATGGTCCGTAGCATACCTCTTCATCTGTGTCAAATCAGTGCATGTGACTGCCAATGACACGGCCTCACTTGTCTTGGCTGCCAACTGCGGAAGCAGGTATTTTGATTAAAACTGCTCAGCCCCAACCAAATGCCTCAAAACGCAGTTGAGGGCCCTTCAGGGCAACGACCCGAAAACATACTGCTAAAGCAACTGCAGACTTTTTCAGGGACAAAAAGTGCAATGTTATTGATTGGCTAAGTCAGTCACCTGACCTGAACCTCATTTATCTTGCATTTCATTTACTGAAGACACGTCTGACAGCAGAAAGCTCCTCAAGGTAAGCAGGAAAATGGCTGCAATCCAGGCCTGGCAGACCATCATAAGTGAAGATACACAGTGTATGGCTCTCAGACTGACAGCGTTATTCAGTTGCAAAGTAGTAAACATGACTGCTTAAGTAAATTTGTCCCATTACTTATGAAATGGTTGGGCTGTGTAAAAAAATGCTAAATTCTCATATTCACTCAACAGAGTGAAGCTGACATTCTCCACTTTAGCTTCATAGAGTTCATTTTTAATTGTATGTACAGAGCCAAATACAACAAAGTTTAGTCACTGTCCAATTCTACATACAGAAACAAAATATTCAGATAGCACCTGCACTGATTTTAGGCCAGATCACTCACGAAGGACAGTGGTACCAAAAATGTGTGGATTCCAACTTACACTATATGGCCTAAAGTATGTGGACACCCCTCCTAATTGCAGAGTTCAGGTGTTTCAGCCAGGTGTATAGATTCAAGCACATAACCATACTGTCTCCACAGACAAACAATGGCACTAGAACCAGTTGCATTAAGGAGCTCAGTGACTTTGAACATGGCACTGTCATAAGATACCACTTTTGCCACAAGGCAGTCTGTGAAATTTCTGCCCTGCTAGATCTGCCCCGGTCAACTGTAAGTCCAATTTTTGTGTAATATATATATATCAGTTATTTGCTTAAATTTTCACAGCTGGATGGAATCCTGCCATAATCTCAACATTATTGCCCTTGCTTTGCCTCTCAGTTTGCTCTTTCTTCTGTGTATGTCTCTCTGTACCTGTCTGCTTTAGCTCTGTATCTAACTAGCACGTCTTGCTCAGGTGGTAGAACACCAAGGCCAGCGCGGGTAGTGTCTGGTAACAATCTGGAGTCGGGGTCACTCAGGTGTAAGTCATAGTACCAGAGTACTACTGTGAGGAATTGCTTTATCTCATTCAAGGCGAAGAAACGGCCTGGACACTTGCTGGCACCAGAACCAAATGGCATTAGGTAGTTCTTCAGCTGCCGCCCGTTTTTGAAGAACTGGCTCCGCCTTTCGCCTGACTCATCCAAAAAGCGGTTGTACCTGAACTCCTACAATTGGGAGAGAGACAATAAGGAATGAATCATCACTGCCATCTTCACTCATCACAGTGTCGTTAAAATATCAATGTCGTATAAAATATCAATGATGCAGAACAACTGTATCTCAGCATCTCAGATAACACTGTATCAAAAGTAATTTTAAAATCAAAGGGTTTCATCCCACCAAAATGGATAAACTGTGTAACAGCTGAAGTTTAATGAAAAACACATTTTCAAATGTGGTGATCGAATCTCACTCATCAATGATGAAAATGAAAAGAGATCACAACTTGTAGTTAGTATTGTCTAGGAATGCCAGCCGGTGCCAAGCACTCACTGGATCCCTGCCCACAGTGTCAACAGCCGGCTATGCTCCCTATATTCATGGGCTCCTCTACTGTGTGGCAAATGAGGATATCCGGTCAAAACACACCTAGGTGGAACAGAGGTTTCTTGGTACAACATGATTTCTAAGGGAAGTACCACATCAACAGCGAAAAGTTCTTTTTAATCCAGCGTTTACATTCTACATATGTGTGCATGCCGCTAAAATACTACCTGCAGTGTTTTAGAAAATACCTGCCTCTGGTTCTAACAACTCATTCTTTACATCCTCTTACTCAAAAAAACAAGACCCCACCTGATGTCAAATGTTATGGCTAGACTTTCCATAGAAAGGGGTATAGTCATGTGCTCTTGAGTTTTTTTAATTAAATGTTATTTGCATCAACCAGTTATTCAGTTTAATCTGCTTAGTGCAAAAAATGGAGGAAAAAATTAATTAAACCAACAGTTAAAAAAGAAAACAATTAGCAAACAAGAACTAGAAGTGATGGTGGAGGAAACAGCCAACAGGAAAAGCCTTAATCTATATTAACAGTTATATCTTGTGAAACACATTAGAAGTTACACTTGTTGAGGCTTGTCAGTTCTTACAATCTAAGATGAATCTGAGCCTGTCAGGAGGACAAGAAAATATTTTTTAACTATCAAGAATTCATGATTGTGAATCCTGGCCAAGAGTTATTCACTCGCTGCTTGGGTGGAGAGCAAAAACCAGCACCTTCAAAACAGAAGAGCAGGTGCCTTCCCCTAACTTTCCACAACTTTCCTCTCTTTTGAGTTCACCTTTCTTTGTTTTGGAATTTGACAGATTAATGATGACCTTGAAGCTAAATATTAAGGAGGGAGGAGGGAGTACTTGATGACTCAACACTGAATCAGGTATTAGTCACTGGGTTGACTGACGCTGAACTCTGCTGATATGTGCATGAGCATTTTGCAGTTGAGAAATCGCTGTTTAATTGTGAAGGCCTGAAACAGTTACCATGGGTTGGGGGTAGATGTCAGGGTCCAGGTGGATGAGCTGGGGGTAGAGGGCAATGTAGTCTCCTTTTCTAATGGCTGCTGTTTTCCCAGAGTCCAGTGTGAGAGTGAAGTCATTATTGGCAACACGTATCATAATAGAGGCACTGGACAGACGAAGGGCTTCCTTGATTATACTCTCTGCAACAGAAATGCGTAACAATAGTAACATTTATATCCGCTTTGGGAGTGATTTTTCCTGTGCAAAAGTCTACACACTTAGTCAGTTCACATTCTAAATTCCGGCTCAGTCCAATAGTCTGTAACACGTTTTGTTGTTTCCTTAATACTGTTAAATAATTTGAGCAAGTTTTTTTTTTTTTATACAGTATACCTCCACATCTCTGCTACAAATAAAAACAGTTTCCTGCACTTATCGTTTATAAAAAGTTGAAAATGGCAGGAGAGCAAATGTCACAACTAACCCCAAATGCGGGGTTCATTGTGGCAGATTAAGGGACAATTCAAGTCAGTAAAATATTTTGTAAATCAATATAAATCACAATTCATCCAATTTAGCCATATGTTGTCTGAACCTGTCAAATTTGCTTCTCGCACAAAATAGAAGAGCAAATATCAGCACAATAACACTAAAGATATTTTATTTACATGACATCTATAGCACATTTTTAATGAATATGTGCATAAAAACCTACTGTTTTGAATTCATATTGGGGAATATGGATTTCTCTGATTGTTTACTGTAGGAGGCTTCAGCCCCACCCTCACATACAGCATCTGCGTGGCGTGAGCGCCGCAGAAAGTCAAGTTTTTCATTTCGGCGCTCATGTTACGTGGTCAGCACTTTCACACAGGCTGCGTGTGCGAAGCGGCAGAGCGTCCCAGACGCTGCACAAAACTTAAAACAATACAAACTTAAAAACGCTCTTTTTAAATGTAATTTAATTTATGATGAAATACTAATTAAACATTCCGTGTTGCAAACAGATTTCCCGGTTCATCTACCAGACTTGAAAATTTTGCCTAATCACTAGTCAGAATGCTGTCGAGGACAAACAACTATAACCTGTACTTTCATAAATGATATTTTTATTGAGCAGAGTGACTGATGTGACCATTTATCTGTCTGGAAAAATGAATGTCTGTAGAACTGTCTCACTGTATGAAAGGCCAGTGCGTTCAAGCTGTAGCGCTCACGCTGCCCTGACGCTCACCCCACGCAGAAGCAGTATGTGTGAATAAGGTCTCGCTGTAACGCTTGCGAATTGTTTATATGCTTTAAAATGTGCTTTAAGAGAATGATTCAAAAAATAAAGTGTGAATTTCATGACTTTTACTCACAACTCAGTAACCACTAGTGATAAAAAGTTACTTTCATATATCTACTTATCATATATCAAATATCTGTCCAATTGCTATCTGTCCATCACAGTTCACATAAGATGTTGCTGTGGCGATATGAGAATATAACTAAAAGCACATCCAACTAAATGTCTATGTTAAATTTTACCCGTGTTTGTTTGTGTCTTGCTCTATTTCAACAAAATCATCTTCTATCCCTAAAATGGTAACTTTAAACATGTCATACATTAATATAAGATTTAAAAAATTGTTATTATTTATTTAGAACAAGAAGTTATTGGAGCATTTCTATTAGACCGATCTTGAAGTGTTCATGCAATGCAAAAAGCCACAGCTATGTGGAAAGAATGAAAAAAAAAAAATCAGAGGTTTTGATATGACATTATGTTGTTCCATACAAGTGTTTTACCAAAGGTTTATCATCTCAGTTGCTCGTCTTCATTTTCAGCGCCCTGAACCTCGTGCCTTGCCACTTTCGCTTTGCTCTTTTCCAGCATTATCTAGGAATGCCAGACGATGCCAAGCACTCTTTGGATCCCTGCCTACACAGTGTCAGCAGCCGGCTATGCTCACTTTGTTCATGGGCTCCTTTATTCGGTGGCAATCAAGGAAATCCATTCGAACCACATAATCAGGTGGAAGAGAAGTTCCATGGGACATCAAATGACCTCTAAAGAAAGTACCACACTGAAAGCGAAAAGTTTCTTTACATTTTGAATCCAGTGTTTACAGTCTTCATATGTGTACGTGCCGGTAAATGACTTCTTGCAATGTTTTAGAAAATCCCTGCTTGTGGTTTTAATGACTCATATTATACTTCCTCTTAGTGACGAAAAGACTCCATCTGATGTTAAACATTATGGCTAGACTTTCCACAGACACCCTAATCTTAAGGCTGAATGTTTTCATTAAGGCAGTGCTGTAATACTGAAACTGAAATTGTTCGATCTGAAAGTTACCACATCACAATTTTTTATTGTTCTTTGACATTTTGTAAAAGAAAAACACCAAACTGGTGTTAACTGAGCTACCTTCAAATGTAAACTATTTTTGGATGTTCTTCAGAAAACGTAACAATGAAAAGCGTTATAATAATTCAGGGTTTCTGTCATTTTGAAACAAAATCCTAAAACACACACTGTAGTTGAAAAAATTGATTTTATCATTGCAGAATAATTGATGGGTGTTTCATTAAAGAATCATTTTTTCAAATGGTGTAAGACTCTGGTCACCATGTATACCACAACATAATATATTTTTTCTTCATACATTAAAAAACATAGATTGATAGAAATACATTGCCGCTGTTCAAAAAAACCATGTATCTCCATTTTTTCATTTTTACTTTTCTAATCATTTAAGCACAGCAGATGTAATTTACAGTGTATGAAAAACTCATGATGAATGAACCAATAGAAATACTCCAAAATTGCTTAGAATCAAATTTCTTTACATTGACTTGCATCAAATTTAAGAAGGTTTTTGCTCTCTCTGGCAAAGTTACCTGTAAAAGTAAAGTTCCTGTAAAGATATTTGCTTTTCTTCGACAATGACAATATCAGTTTCAGTATCAACATCATTGGCTTTTGAAATCAGAACAGTTGAGCAGTTCTACCATGTTCGCATACACCAAAACTACAAACAGCAGGATTTAGCCTTTAAACCAAGTAGACTTCAAAAATGTAATACCACACTATATTGTGTTACTAAAATACTTTAAAAATACAACCCTAATTCCAAAAACACTATGTAAAATGTAAATAAATGTAAACAAAAACAGAATGCAATGATTTGCAAATCTCATAGACCCATATTCTATTCATGATAGAACACAGAACACAAATGAGATCAGAAAGTGAGACATTTTACCATTTCATCAAAAACATTAACTCGTTTAGAACTTGATGGCAGCAACGCGTTTCAAAAAAGTTTGGACAGGGCCGTGTCTACCATTGTGTAGCATCCCCTCTTCTTTTAACAACAGTCTGTAAATGTTTGGGAAGTGAGGAGACCAATTGCTGGAGTTTTAGGAAAGGAATGTTGTCCCATTCTTGTCTGATGTATGATTCTAGCTCTTCAACAGTCCTGGGTCTTCTTTGCCGGATTTTTCATTTAATGATGCGCCAAATGTTTTCTATTGGTGAAAGGTCTGGACTGCAGGCAGGCCAGTTCAGCACCTGGACTCTTCTTCTGCAAAGCCATGCTGTTGTATGTGGTTTAGCATTGTCTTGCTGAAATATGCAAGGCCTTCCCTGAAAGAGATGCTGTCTGGATGGGAGCATATGTTGTTCTAAAACCTCTGTATACTGTTCAGCATTAATAGTGCCTTTCCAGATGTGTAAGCTGCCCACGCCATAGGCAGTAATGCAACTCCATACCATCAGAGATGCAGGCTTTTGAACTGTGCGCTGATAACAAGCTAAGTGGTCCCTCTCCTCGAGTCCACAGAACTCTGCCTCTCTAAAATGCTCTTTTTATACCCAGTCATGTGAGTTAGTTGCAAATTGCTCCTCCAGTTTTTATTAGTACCACTTACTTTTCCAGCCTTTTGTTGCCCCTGTCCCAACTTTTTTGAGATGCGTTGCTGCCATTCATGAAACTTTCAACATCTGATATGTGTTCTGTGTTCTATTGTGAATAAAATATGGGTCTATGAGATTTGCAAATCATTGCATTCTGTTTTCGTTTACATTTATTTACATTTTACACAGCGTCCCAACTTTTTTGGAATTGGGGTTGTAGAATTTTAAAAGGAAATACCTTTAATAACCTATATATATTATAAAAATATGTTAATGATTAGGCGAGAGGGTGGGGACCCACAGGTCATATTTTGGGGATCCTTGCTGTATAACATTGGAAAAGCTGAATGATTTGCAGATACATAATTATTTTGCACAAATAAAAGATTGGAAACAGATTTACACTTGTACATTTTGTTAGTAAGCTGTTGGTTGATTTATCATCCCGTGAACACTGTCCAGCTTAGTCAGCTGAAGATGCTGACAATACTACTTTAAAAACTTTTTAAAAGCTGTATTTGAATGAGAGGGCTACAATCACAGATTGTCCTATTTTAATTGGCTCACTTGCAGTCCTGTAGTCCTCAGTTGTGCATGCCCATGAGAGCTATGTAGGGTGACTTATTTCTCATTTTAGTGTTAATCGGAGGGGATGGTTTTGTTTAAAGCATTTTTAGATATTCAGATATTCGGGTGTAAGATAAAATGAACTTGTTTATTAATTTAATATGTCACTGAGCTGCATTATGCTTATAATCTGAATTGTGCCATTTAAATATATTTCAACAAACAGATAATATAGACTGATAACATAATTCTAGCTCTACCTAATAAGTGACATAAGCAGCAAAAACTTCTGGGTACCATTATGGTATCTATCATTATTACTGTACCATTATGTTTTCTAAGACGCTCGAATGAGGGGAAAAAAGGCAACGGATTTGCCTCAAGAAATGTAAAAGAAAGGAGAGTAAAAGAAGACGAGGTGTAAAATCTTAAAAATAAAGGTATGTTTTTTTGCGGTGTTAACATTATGCTATTTGTTTTGGCTTGTAGTTGGATAACAAGAAGTAAAAGATCTGGGATCTGTCTAACGTAGCAAGTTGGATCGTCAGCAACACACAAACTAACCAGTTATAAATGTATATAATTTAGACAGCATGTGTTAGTTATTGTTATTAATTAGCCTCTAATTTTATAGTACATCAGCTAGCAAGATGAAGGGGCCACCAAAAAGCTAGAGGCAGCCCTGAACACTGATAACTTAATCTCAGTGGGTACAGCACATGCAGAGCCTGCACATCTGTCTCAAACACAATATCTCTTTCCCTTCAGGCTTCCACATCTGTTTCAAACACACACAATGTCTCCTGCATGTTAATGATGTCATATATATACAGGCTTCAAATTGGACAGCTGGTTATAAAGTTCAAACTAAGAAAAAGCATTACCAGCATTTAAAACTTATAATTTATTGCATTAACTAGTTATTAACTAGTTATTAATGCATTGGCTTTGATAATATTAATAGTGATCAAATATTTGTATACACTTTTATCCAGAATATTTCTATTTACCAGTATCTGTCAATCATAGGACCTACCTAGCACAGTCATGGAGTCCAGCTGCTGTTTGGAGAGGCTGATTGGCATGTCATGGTCATTCATTGGCTGGTCTAACTCCTGCAAGACCTTGTCCACTTCAGTACGAGCTGCAGCAAGAGCTTCTGGACATCTGACAGTCAGAAGACATGCAAGCACAGATGATAAACATTAAAGCAAAGGTCACTGAAAAAAAATACCCTAAATGTAGTCAAACAGCCAAGACGTGTTAGGTTATTTTGCACTGGAGCTATGAGGCTAACATAGCTAACAAGTAATGGAAGCCTATACCCACCAATTAGCACCATGCAAGCCTAAACCATCACACACTTGCCTTAAAAACAATGTCAACTTACATGGTTTAAGATGAGTGCATGATCATTTAGGGATGCTGCTTGTTGGGCTGACCTGAATAACCTAAAACTTAAGTATTCATTTGCTAAGCTGGTATTTATTTCTCTATTTAGTGTTCAGCAGCTTTGTTTTTTTTTAAATCCACAAAAGTTGTAGCATATAAACTACAATACATTCCATTATCAAAGGCCTTTAAGACAGGGCATTAAAAATGGTAACAACAGATAAATTATAGCCGGTTAAGTTGAATGCTTCATAAATTCATGCTAGTCACCTCGCCTCAGGATAAACCACACCACATTTTCACATGACCACTCAAGCTACAAAAGTAAAGATGCCTCATGAAGAAATGACATTTTCGAGTGATTTAAATAATCAGATGATAAGAAACATGCTCAGTGAAATCTGTGATAAGAATTTGATATACCACAGACGCACGACAAGCTTAATTCATCATCTCAAATATGCAAGTTTAGTGATCTTATCCAAGAACCATTTGGTAGGCTATATGACACATGTAAGTGTAGAGTAAATGAGGCACAAGCGACCGCGTGTCTAGTCCACACTGTCTGAACTCTGCCCCATAGGCACTTCAGGCAAAAACATCAGCTCTTTTTTCTTTTCTAATTTAACAGCTTTTGTAGCATGTTTATTATTTGACAGCACAAACAGCAGATCTGGTTTTTGCCATGAAATCTGAAACTACTAAGTCACTAAAATCATAGCATTTGAAAGGGCCCACATCCTAGATTTTTCTTGTTTTTTATTTTTCTTTCCCTGGGGTCCACTTTTAATGTTTGCATTGATGTATGTACCAAAAACACTAATAATTCACTTTGACATGAACCATTTTCCAAACTCTCTTTAAACTTACACTGTTTTTGTTACCGTGCCTTTAAGACTGACATATGATAAATTTACTCTTTCCTGGTTGGCTACCCTGTATTGTGCCTCACTTAAAGAGCAGTCTGGCATGAAGCACTCCCTATAACCTCAGCATGTACTCATGTAGGCTGAATAGAAGAATATGCATAAATGTGTTCATTTGTCATGACATGACAAAACCAATGAATTCAAAGTGGGCTGTTTTTGCAGCCAAGTTTCTGTATATGGACAGTATGGGGGAGTAAATGTAACAATGTTTACATACTACATCAAATGTTTTATTCCAGAAAATCCATGCAAGTGAAAATAACAAACGTGGCACCTACAAAAACACAACAGGTGGTGAGGTTGGGATGTGTTAATGGACGCAAGATGCATGTTTAGCGTCCAGTATGAAATGGAATATTGATATTTTTATCAGACGTACGACTAAGAATGTTTCAAATATTTTTGTTTTTAAGGGTGACTTTGAGAACAACTATCTGGGTCCTTGTTCAGAAATACCAGTGAGTATTCAAAGCCTGTAAAATGCTGTTCAGGCCAGCCCAACAGTTGGCACTACGCTAACCTGTGCCTAGTTTCTCAAAAGGATCTTAGCGTTAAGATCATTTTACATGGGAGACAGTGTTCAGTGTGATGCTTGTTCTACCATTTAAGAATCATCTTTGTGCTAAGACGCTTTTGGGAAACCAAGCCCTGGTGACTATTAGCTTCTGCTTCTTGTTAGCTATGCTAGCCTTTAGCTCCAGTGCAAAACTAAAGAAGCAAAGTTCAAACACCAAACATGTCTCGGCTGACTGGCTACATTTGGGTTGAGGGGGAAATTGTATAAATGTGCAAACAGTACATTTGTGACTTGCATTTTGTGGCTTTTGAATATATATGAATGCATGTAACTTTGCCACCTCAGAGTATAGTAGAGGCTCCAAAAGGCAGTTGGCAGCGTGTTGGCCTGCGATGCCCAAAGCATGCATACATGTGTGCGTGCTTTCCCCATTTCATCCAAGTGCATGCGATCAAATGCGTTCATCCTAAGCTGAATCAGATCTGAAATGCACATCCTTTGATGAAGTTCACCATGCAGCAGTTTCTCCGCTAACGCTTCCCTTGCCCGCAATGCAGGTACACATAATGTGATGGGCATGCCTGCTGCCATCAAAGGAAATGCCCGGTCAAAAGTAAAAAAATCTTGCTTTGCCTTCTTCATGCATGTATCCACAGCTCCTGCACCGCCTGCCTGAACTCCATTCTTCCTGCCAAACAGTGTGAGGTACCCAGCCTCAAACATGATTCGGCTGGTGAAACTCTGCAACCCTTCCTCCTTCCAACTCCTCTCGCTTGGCAGGCGCCGCCCTAAAACTGTCTGCAGATTATCTAGCATGGACTCTGATAGCTGCTCAAGGGGCAGGCCTTGCAGTGTTTGCGTGAAGATAGAGTGGATCTTCGCATAGCTTTCACTGTACACTGGGGTTGTGAAATCAGCATGACCAAATACCTGCAAGATATGGGATCAGTGATGGGGTTAGGATAGTAAGCCAAACTGACATTTGAAAATCATAAATAAAAAACCACTTTCCAGTTTCATTCAAAGAACCGAATAATGTGCTACACTGAAAGTTGCACTGAAGAGGCTATTTAGCACAAGGAGTGCATAACTCAGCAGCATTTTGGTTTAGGTGTGGCAGCAACAATCAAATACAGCATACGTGCACTTGCTGAACTCACGTAATTTATCTCATAAAATTCCAAAACACATGGGCGAGTGCTTGTTTGGAGTAAAAAGTCTACTGATTCCGATGTTATAAAAAAAAGTCTGCTGATTCCGAACATGATGACTTTTTGCCACATTGCTCACGCCTGCTCTCTCTAGAAGCAACATTTAAATCAGTAGAAGTATTTCCTTCTATTGTGAATAAGCACTTCCTGTGCTCACCCTGTGCTCATACAGCACCCCTGAAGTGAGAGAGAGAGAGAGAGAAAGAGAGATGGAAAAAGAGCAAGAAAGAGAAAGAGAGGTGTATATTGGACTTGATCCCATCGGTGAGGCACATATTCGGGTCAAAGCTGAGGCAGTAAGATAGAGGAGGTTGTTTAAGGTGATCATTAACTTGCAGATAAACATTCTCGAGAGCGGCACATAGAACTTTTCATTCACACTGTTTTCAAACCTGTGTCCTTACCCGATGAGAGAAGCCCATGGCAAATTCATGAAAGTCGAGGTTTCGGCCCTGACGCATCACCACAGAGAAAGAAAACGGGTCTGTGATGAAGGTCAAGTACTTCCCCGCGATCCTACATGTAAAGATGTCTCCATACTTTTGCTGAGTTGCTCGGAGGAAGCTCAGTGGGTTTTTGGCATAGTCCAGCATAACACCAAAAAACGGCAGCCATCCTTTCACTAGTCGAGGTTCTCCCTGCTGCCTGCAGATACACACATACATACATACACACAGCTTGTATTTAAAATATAAAATTAACTTCCTTCTGTTTCAATTTCCAGTTTTGTTTCACTTATCATAAAGAATGAAGATACAGTAGGGTGCAAAAGAGACCCTTCATTTATTTAATTTCCATTTATATTGCTATTATTTCCTATTATGTTTATTGTGCAGGTGGTATGTGTTTGTACCCAGAAGATTCTGTCCCACCTATTTCTTTGTCAGTCCCTATATGGGCATATCTGTCATACACCTGTCACTCGTCATGTATAGAGTGGACCTGTACATGCAGGCTGGTCTGAATGTGGGTACTTGTGTGCAAGAAATAAAGACTGATTCCTCCAGACACAAGGCCAGTATACTGATTTGTAAAGGATTCTTCATCTGGTGCCATTACCTGGATTGGACCTTTCATTACTATGCTGTAGATGAGTGGCCCATTTAAAACAAACCTGAAATCAGCATATAGCCTCTTGATTTATTGTCACACTGGATGAACAGCATTAGTTTTTTTAGTTTTAGTTTTAGTTTTGTAAACATATGGACTCATCCGGTTACCATTAAAAGAAATTGCCATCATTCAGATAAAATATGGTCCTTAGAAGAGCGTGAGAAAGCCCTAGGATATGCAATATAGAAAGATGCACATGTCCCTAGGTGACTTGGGGGGGTCTGAGTGCAAACGCTATGAGCAAGAAATAACATGCTAGAAATAACTAGAACTGACATGTTAGAGTCAGAATATAAAAAAATGCAACAACAACAACATCAGACTACTTTGCAGGAGGAAAAGTTAAAGCCAAGTCAGACTGCAGTCCCCTGTAAATCAACACCAAGTAGCCCAAAAATGGATGTCAGGGTAGTGAGTCAGAATCAGATTCTGATGACAGAAATGAACTACCTAAATTGCATTGCACTCTGCTCAATGGACAGTAACACATTTAGCCACAAGGAGAGTACGTATAAAAGACCAACATATACCCCTTAGTCCAGAACAGCTTGATAAGTAAGGATTTTAAACCCCCTTTAGGTTATGGGTACCATCCCTTTCATCAGCATGTTGCACCATAAACAATGATTATGTAACTAACATCTGTGGATGAGGTGTTAATTTTATTCCAACATATCGCTAAAAGAGAGGTACAAGAATTGCATGATGAGCCAATAACAGATGAATATTTTAGATGAGAACAGGAAAGTAATTGAGGCTTTTATGAAAGACCTTGGATCAGATTTTAGTTCCTGGTCTACAATAGCTGCGTGCAAACAGCTTGGCTATTGTTATACCAACCTGTACCTGCTTTTATGACTCAGTTCCATGAATGTTTCCTAGCACATTCCGGACTCACGGAGCAACATGATGACACTTCAGACAGAAGGCCAGTCTCCTGATTTATGGAGGGTTTGGATTCTTAAGGGATGTTTTTTCACACCTCCAAAGTTTAGTCTTTAAAGTTGGTTAAATTTTCTGTTTCTCACGATCCAAATAATCCCAAACACGTTTAAGGATGTTGGGATCTGGACTGGTGGTCAGTCCATTGTTCTGAGAACACCAGCAGCTTCTTACATTAATTTACTTTTTTATTTTCTTCTTTTTTTCTTTTTTCAGTCTCATAGCGTTGAGCTGTGTTCTCACAGTGGAAGGATAAACAGAAACATGTGGATTTTTTCATATCTGAAGCAAGAGTGGAGCTTGATTTTTTTCCTCTCTCTTGAAAAGAAAGCTTTAAGTGCTGTTTATCTGATGATGACAGTATTGGTGGTCTAGCAGGTTTTGCACAGTTGTTAGGAGCTCCATTTTCTTGATATCTGTTAATCTGTTCATTTTTTGACCTCCAGTTTTGGACACTCCTGTTTTTCCACTTACTTTATGTTGACTTTCCCATTCCCTATGCAAGTATATTATTTTATATCTAATCTCCACTGAAAAAAAAACTCCTGAAAATGAATACTCTTTCACATAATTACCATTTTGACTGGAAATCCTAAACAAAGGGTGGTCTCTGATTTTTGCACAGTACTGTAGGTGTTTGTAACACACTGCCTGAATCGACATAAACACAAACTAGATAAGCAAACGTGAATGCATGCAAATGTGCATGCTGAATAGCTTTTAAAAAGTCTGTTAAGTAAAAACACTATAAAGATTGCAATCTCGGGAAGTTGTCATATGGCTTTGATTTCTAGATGCTCGTTAGCATTGCCTGAATCTACTGCATCACCAAAACGGATTCCCTCCTGGCTTCTGTTTTAAAATACAAGTCAGATCACTTTCGTTAAGTCATGGTAAGTGTAAATGACACACCTTATGACACGGCAGACTTAAATGTGTCTCAACGAAGGAAGCTTTACTGAGTCATTTGGATATAGCTAGAGGGGAATATGTGGGAGGCAGATGTTACTGAGTATTGCTACATGTCAGCATAAGCATTCTTATTCCTGGGCCTTTGGGCATGACGTACGATTTCACTATCTAAGATTTTCTCACGAAAGTGAATCAGATCCAGATGTGTTTGGCAGCTGGAAATGAGTGAAATCCAGGAATATGTTCCCACACAGGCTTGGGAAAATTCAGCAGAAAGCCTGATGCATTCTGAGTCACTGATTAAAAACTGTATCGAAAAAAAAAAAAAAAAAAAAAAACTTAAAATGTGTGATTTATTCAGTTTCTTTGAACTTAAAGGTAAGAATGTGTATTTTATTTTGCTTTTAGCTGTGCTGAAATACACCAAGGAAAGAATCTATCTATCTACCTGTCTGTCTGTCCGTATGAATATCAGTCTGTCTATCTATCCATCTGTCTGTTGGTCTAACTAACTATCTATCTGTCTGTATATCTGTCTACCCCTCTATCTATCTATCTATCTCTCTATCTAACTATCTGTCTGTCTTTCTGCATGTCTTTCTATAGATCTATCTACCTGTCTATCTATCTACCTGTCTGTCTGACTGTATGTTCTATCTGCCTGTCTGTACATCTATTTACCTGTCTGTCTGACTGTATGTATGTCTGCCTGTCTGTCTGTCTTTCTGCCAGTCTTTCTTTTTTTCTGTCTTTCTTTCTGCATGTCTTTCTATATCTATCTACCTGTTTGTCTGACTGTATGTCTGTCTGTCTTTCTGTTTGTCTTTTTATCTATCTACCTATCTGTCTGTCTTTCTTTCTGTCTATCTATCTATCTATCTATCTATCTATCTATCTCTCTATCTATCTGTCTGTCTTTCTGCCTGTCTTTCTATCTATCTATCTATCTATCTATCTATCTATCTATCTATCTATCTAATTATATGTCTGTCTGTCTATCTAACTATCCGCCTGTCTTTCTATCTATCCTCTTGTTTCGCCAAACCAGTTAACAGTGCGCTTTCAGAATTGAGCTGAGTTCTCAAACTACCAAGGGAACAATTTCCCGTTACAAGCTCTTTATTTATTTATTTTTTTTAGAAGAGATTGCTTCATACCAGGAGGTAAAATCCTCTCGGGGAATCCCACTCTCTCCAGCTAACTCTAAAATTAAATCTCTGCTCTGAAATGCAGGCACAGGCTGGATCTACTTCTACTTTTACAGCGTTAGGTTTTTAAAGAAAGTTCTTCAGAAAGGTTCAGTTTTTTGAAGCGTTCTTATAAACTCTCGCACTGCTGTGAAATTCAGAGCCAGTCTGAGCCTTTTCTAATTGCAGGGTGTTGAACTCACCATCTCCTCGGCGCTCCGCAGACTCTCAGCAGTAAGAAAGAAACTCCAGCGGCCAGAAAGCCAGCAGCGAGCAGCCATGCAGCCATGACTACCAGTACAGACGCCCTCCGTTTACTCCGCTCTCTGTCCCACTCTGGACCTCCACTCGCCACACTTCCAGCAGTCAGCGCGAATATACCTCTTTTCTTCAGTGTTCTACAAGCCCCGCCCTCCTGCGCTACGATTGGCTCATAGCTCATGAACAGCACACCCACGGCAAAGAACGTATGATTATCCTAGAGGTTGACGCTATAAAAAGACTCCAGAAAACTGTTATGTAATGAAAAAATGAGTACATTTTAAAATGGCTTAAGTGTAAAACTCCAGCAGTGTTGCCTACTTGTCCTCACTGGGTATTTGACACACTGTACATTTTAGTCATTTAACAATGAATTTTAATCTCTCAAATCAGCTGAGTGAGGTTACTTAACATGAATATCAAGCTTAAATAACTCTGTATTGGACTTTGAGTCCTTAACTGAGAGATCTATGCTTCTCCATAAGTAATGTTAACTTGAGCTGCCTGAGCATTTAGAATCTTACTAATTTAAGTTGAACATTTCTAAACTTACTCAGCAAGTAATGTTAACTCCACAGTCCTAAGCATTTAACCAGTTAGAACTCAACACTATTCTGCTCTTTCTATCATTAAATCAGTGAGGTTAACTTAAATAAAAATGTCATCATATTGAAAGGATGCTGAATATTGCTGAAATTAAATTGTTTTAACATTTCATGTATTGAAACACACAATACACACCATTAACAGACATTTACTTAATGATCCTTAAATATCAATTGATCAAGTTATAACAAAATGTTATTGACATAATGTTAGAGTACTGACATAATGGTGTAATGTTAGAGTACTGACATAATGATGTAATGTTAGAGTACTGACATAATGGTGTAATGTTAGAGTACTGACATAATGGCATAATGTTAGAGTACTGATACAATGATGTAATGTTAGAGTACTGACATAATGGCGTAATGTTAGAGTACTGACATAATGGCGTAATGTTAGAGTACTGATACAATGATGTAATGTTAGAGTACTGACATAATGGCGTAATGTTAGAGTATTGAAATAATGATGTAATGTTAGAGTACTGATATAATGATGTAATGTTAGAGTATTGAAATAATGATGTAATGTTAGAGTACTGATATAATGATGTAATGTTAGAGTACTGATATAAAGATGTAATGTTAGAGTATTAATGTAATGTTAGAGTATTGATGTAATGTTATAGTACTGATGTAATGTTAGAGTACTGATATAATGATGTAATGTTAAAGTGTTGATGTAATGTTAGAGTATTGATGTAATGTTAGAGTATTGATGTAATGGTAGTGTATGGAAATAATTATGTCATGTTAGAGTGTTGATGTAATGATAGAGTATGGAAATAATTATGTAATGTTAGCGTATTGATGCAATGACGTAGTGTAAAAGTAGCATTGAAACCACCTCCTTGTTCTATACTCATTGTCCATTTTGTCTGCAACAGATGAGCTACATTGTTGGTGGACCAACAAGGTAGGTGTGTCTGACAGAGTGGACAGTGAGTGAACACAGTGTCTAAAAACTCCAGCAGCACTGCTTTGTCTGATCCACTCATGTCAGCACAACTCACACTTACACGCCAAAACCACGTTTGTGTCATTGCAGTGGTAAGAATGATCCACCACCCAAATAATATCTGCTCTGTGGTGGTCCTGTGGGGGTCCTGACCATTGAGGAACAGGGTGAAAGAGGGCTAACAAAGTATACAGAGAAACAAATGGACTACAGTCTGTAATTGTAGAACTACAAAGTGCTTCTGTATGGTGAGTGGAGCTGATAAAAAGGACAGTCAATGTAGATACAATCAGGTGGTTTCAACGTTGTGGCTGATTGGTGTATACACTCATATATAAGCCTGGACACAGTCCTGGAGTCTCCCAACACATAATAATGAACCTACTGTTTTTCCTGAATATACAAGTTGTTACATGTCATGAAAGCCGCTCATTTTATCTATCTATCTATCTGTCTGTCTGTCTGTTCAAAAGTTTTGAGCAGCCCTGGTCACATTGTCTGTTTTGTTGATTTTCTTAGTGAAAATAAGTTACACATCCATTTTTTTATTGTGTCAAAATTTATTACATGTCATGAAAGCGGCTCATTCTTTGATCTGTAAGGTGTAAAAAAACACATGCCATGCTCACAAAGCAGCTTACCCATTAAAAACATCAACGCGCCATAACTTTAATCAGATTCTCTATGAAACAGAGCAAAATCAGATTACCGAGGTTCAGGGATATGTTTGCCAAACAAAAACTCCCAGCCCTTCTAAAAACTATAAGTAAGAATGTTAAATGTTAAGCACTTTTACAAATCTAGACTGTATACAACCCTCTTAAGTTTATGTTGCTGGTGTTGTTGGATAATTAGCTCTCAACTCCTGTCTTAAAGAAGAAGTGAAATCAGTTTTGTTACAAAAGCTAGAATGAAGTAACTCAACCAACTGTCATCTCAACTGAAACAAATGAAAGAGCTTAAGGTTACTTGGGCCATAAATTGAGAAAACTCAGAGATGTAGAGTAATTACTCATTTCCGGTTGCTTAGGCTGTTTAAGATCAACATCAAACTTAAAGTTGTTCAAACATTGAACTTATTATGGCACTTTATTCAGTTGCTACAAGCCAATGAGGTTGCATGATTTTTAAATGAAAAATAGCTGAATAAATTTACAGTGTATTTTGACATGATCCATTTAAAAATGTTAATGCCTTGATCTGAATTCACCTGCACTCCACCAAACCTGCTCATACTGAATGGATTTCAATAGCAAGTCCAGGGCAGTCCAGGGCAAGTTAAGACAAGCAGAGACACACACACCTTACTCTAACAGAACAACATCTAAAGTAGAAAACATTAATCTACTCGCTTAAAGGCAGAAAACTAAATCACAACAATCTGGTTACAGATTACTTTCATAATCTATTTCTGTTCTACATACAGGCCTATAATATGTAAATATTTACCACTTGCACTGATGTATAAGTCTACTGCAGGTTTAATTAGTTCTGTGAACTAATTACAATGATCTGTAAAATGTATATGGTTTTCTTCTGTATTCCTTCAATTTCAACTTATTTAAATGGCAAGGAGTCACCAGCAGGTCCAGGCTTGTATTCCTCACTCCTATAATAAAAGAACAACTCAGCCAATTGACATTGCTTTTCATGTAATTACTAAACAACAAGCCTTAAGGTGTAATAAGGCTTGTAATTTAATGGGTTAATAAAGGCTATCTATCTATCTATCTATCTATCTATCTATCTATCTATCTATCTATCTATCTATCTATCTATCTATCTGTCTGTCTGTCTGTCTGTCTGTCTGTTCAAAAGTTTTAGCAGCCCTGGTCACATTGTCTGTTTTGTTGATTTTCTTAGTGAAAATAAGTTACACATCTTCTACAGTGAACACACTTGTGCACATTTTATTAAACAGTTAATGCTTTTTTGATGAAAGAAACGGTGCCCTGAAATTTAGAAAATTAGAAATTAGAAAATCAACTAGACATGTAATTTCACCAGGAGTGTTCAAAGCGTCGCACATGACTGCATGTTTACATCATATTGGCTATTTTTATTGTGATTCAAGATGACCTGCATTACTACACACTTCTATAACCTAAGAATAACTCAGCTATTTTGCGTAGTAGTTCATGTAATGAGTGAATAATAAATCTTAGTGTGTCATGAGTCCGGGATTTCAAGGGGTTAAGATGTAGTCATTCAGAATGGTCTGAAGTTCCCAGAGTCAGAATTAGTCATAGCCGGGTGATGGGAACCAGATGTGTAACGCACTTAATGTCTCAAAAAGCCATATTTAACCTTCTTACATGAAATATTAACAGATACATTGATTGATGCCCAAGACATTACTTTACGACAGTTTTGAGATCATGTTTTGGTCCAAAACCTATTTTTTATTTTCATTCTTGTAAGGCAAAATAGTTCCTGCCCCAAAACACTTGTTTTTCCCGATTCCCAGTATTTCGCCATTATCAACATTACATGTAAATTCTCAGGAAATATATTTTCACTGCCAGGACAAAACCTCCTATCTCCATTTTTGTTGTTTTTCTTTTTTTGACATCAGTTGAAATCGCCAGCTGTCTTTTTTATTGTGTCAAAATTTGAAATGCTCCAAAATGACTTGGAATAAAATGACTTTCTGAAGATAAAAGGTATTGTTCCGACTGTGATGATATGTATGTTCACTGGTTATGATGGATAGTAAACAAAATGGCTATATTTGTGTTGTAGATATCATGACCCCTGGTTCCTATCACCACCACTGTAAAAAAGTCTGAGTCATTAAGTTTCTGTGCAATGAAGAATTTTACATGAAACCACTCAGAATGACATTGTTTGCAGTTTACTGAATTAATTATGCTGACATTTTCAAAAAATGTGTGGAATTTCCCTTTGATTAGCATACATTCAACAATTGATGTTGTCTGTTTTAGCACACCTTGTGCTGAAAATGACAATAAATATGGTTTTCCCATAATAGTAGTTCAATGTGTAATGTCTTTTGCCCGCCTTCGAAACATTTTCTGACTACATTTTCTAGACCAGCGTTCTAGAAAACGCTGTTTCACTTCCCCCCTCCCACCACCCCCACATATGGTCAAGTGAAACACTCAGCTAATTTAGAGACCCTTGCTGCCAACCTGTTTCACTCAGAAATACATCACAGTATGGAAGGAAATGTCATCATTTTCAATGCACACTCATTTCAACTACACCCACGTGAATGTGTCTACTTAAGAACCCACTATATTGTTTTTAACAAATCTGTTTTGAGAGTGTTCATACAGGTTGACACACTCAAACACACAATCATTTGAGAACCTCCAATGAAAAATCATTGAATAACATCAATGAGTAACCATTCCACTATTTTTTGGATTATCAGTTATTTTGTTTTCTGTTTTATTTGGTACAACTTTTTACATTAAAAAGCCAAACTATGCTATGTTTACATTTTAGTGACATTCATTTTAAATACAGGGCATCAAACAATGTCATAGTGTGCTTATATGATTTTTACAAAGTATCACATATACTGTTTTTTGTTGCAAGGGCTCATTTATAATCCTGCTATTTCTGCACTGTAGAGTCTGATAACTTAAGTTTATTCAAACTATTAGAGGTTCCTTGATGGCAAAAATGAATTAAGTCTTGAAACTTGAAACTTTTTTAAGTTGTCTGAAATGATGCATGAGGTTGAATGTACTTAAACTTTTCAATATAACAAAAGTATACACACAAACTATACTGTTGCAGAAACTTGAGTTTTTAAGTTGAAGTGACCACTACATTCGTTAATTTATGAATTTTCACATAATTCTAATGCTGTTGTTTAGTTACAGTCAAACTGACAACTTAGCAGAGACACTAAACATATTCATGTTTGAGACACCTATAACATGTAAAGTGCATCCAAACTCATATTTAACCCATATATAATGTGTGAACATGTTGTTTGTTTAAAAACAACATCTGAAGGAAAAATAAGAGCTAATAAACAGAAATCAACTAACCTGCTAAGAAGTCTGGGTGGCTCCACTCTGTATTCTCTTATTGCTTGTGCTTTTCAGTTCTTCTCACTAAATTAAGTTCACTTGAATTTTCAAACAGGCAGTACAAACAACTTGCCTGGATTACCTGATAGCAAGTAATTGCAAGAAAGTAAAGAAAGTATAATTTGATTTTGAAAGAACAAATAGTATCAGGGCTTTCAGTATTAGTTAATATTTACAAACAATCACAGAGATTTTAAAGCTTTTTACTTTAACCCCTTAAATGGCCCAGCGGTGGGCCCAAAGTTTTATCACACACTGCTATTGCCTAAGAATAGCTCAGCAAGTTTGCATTGGAGGCCCTGTAGTTACTGAATAATAAGCCCTAGTATGTAACAAGCCTGTGATTTTAAGGGTTAAAATAATTTTCCTTAACACCGACTGTGGAAGTAAACCAAGCCGAACCCAACAGAAAGCCAGCGTTTCGTAAAACAATGGAGCCGTTTGTGGTTAAACTGCTTTAGACATTTCCTACTGCCATAACTCAGTTACAAACTAACGGCTACTGCGAAACGCTTCACACATTTCTACAAACTCTCTTAAACCAGTTCACCTCTCTCTTTCTCACACTGTGCTGTAAATACACTGGTAACTGAGGGAAATGTGGGGTGAATTGTTTAATTCTGAACATCTGTAAACATTTCAACTAAAAAATGGGACACTAGATGGAGACAGAGCTCTGGACAATGTGAAGGAAAACGTCCTGAGCCTTGCTCTGTTGCCTTCAGAATTCACTGCATTTTTTCAATATTAGGAATAACTGAGTTTGAATTAATCCAAGAGACTGAGCTTTTTATGCAATGAATTACTTTATAGTATCTGCAATGAAATCAAGTGGTGGATTTCAGCTACTTAACCACAATGCAAGCCTTCAAACGTGGTGCAAATTAGATGAAAAGCAGACTTTCCGAAAAGGATAATGTATAAAATATGACATTATATATGACTTCAGTCACATCAACCCTAATCTTACATGCCTATTTCAAGTATGCAGATGCCCACTAAAATCTTTGATTAACTGGACCGAGCGTGATAAACTGAAATTCTGCAGTACAGTGGGCACACCAGATTCATTCTCATCACAAAATTTTTATGAACAGCTATTTGCTCAGCAAGATTTGGTCACTGCTTTTTAATTGTAGGGAATTCTGGATTAACATAATTTTAAAATAATTTCATTCATGTATCTGCAACAAACCGGTTTACATTAGTGAAAACAGCCATGGTTCCAAACTGTTGGATGCTGGTGTATTAATTAATAACCACCGTGCATTCTCTTCACAGACGACACAATGATGCTTGACAAAAGAGGAGTTCAATAAATGCAGCAGCATGTTCCATCTCTTACAGCAGATGTAGATGAAAAGAAAAAGAACACACAGCTCCACAATGAACTGGGGGGAAACAATGGGACTGTATTTCTCAAAAGCATCTTAATACAAAGATGATTTTTAAATGGTAGAGCAAGCATCATGGTGAACACTCTCTCTACCAGTTAAGAAGATCTTAACACTAAGATGCTTTTGGGAAAGTAAAGACGCCATCCTTCTGATACAGACAGTGCAGTTTTTATTTGAAGACGTTAATGAAGCGGGAGGTTCCCTGATGATTATTGAAACATCTTACATTCAAAATAAGAAAAATATGAAGTATGTATATCATCATCTTTTCACATAATTTCAAAATAAAGTTTTCTAAATGGTTCTTGGATATGCAGTCTTACGCAAATGTATGAACATCTCCAGTCAATTTTCATGTTTTGTGATTTTTTAAGTAAAAAAAGTACACATCCTATACAGGAACCAAACTCAAATATGATGTTTTTCTGCTAATTTTTGTGCACAATTTTTAATTTTCTGCTCAGTTTAACCCAATAGAAAAAAATATATATAAAGCACAAAATATAAAATGTGCCATAACTTTTGCACAGGCCACACTGCATGCTTTATTTATTTTTTCCCCCAATGTGTTAAATTTAGCAAATAAACAATAACTGTGTATTTAAATGTGCAGAAGTGTGTCTCTGTAGAGGCTGTGTTACTTATTTTCACTTAGAAAATCAACAAAACACATCATTTGACCAGAGGTGCCCAAACTTTTGCACTTTTGATTCTAGGAAAAACCTTTAACTGAAATAGAGCCTGTACATTATGTGGAGATTCTTTAAACATTCAAAAGGTTCTTCACATTTACATATCACATTTACAGAAAAATTGGTTCTTTAAAGAATTCTTAAAGAAATTTAGGGAACCTTTAGAACATGGCTCTAAAGAACCCCAACTATCAAAGAGCAGATGATAATTTTTTCTGGGATCAGCTGAACTACTCATTAGGTCGTAATAGGCAAAAACTGATCTGATCGCACCTCGCCACTCTTGCTTTAATGAATCTGGACCGTTGTCTGACTTTAGGCTGTGTTAAAGTCATCTCAGAATTATTAGAATTAAACACATCCAACTGTGAATCTGTTCATGCAGTGTCACTTGATTCGTTTTCCCAGTCGGAAGCACGTAATTCCCATAATTCTGAGATGACTTCAACATGGCAATAGCCTCTGGTGTACACTCATTTTCTGGTTGGCTGAGCTATCCCCTGTGACCGACTCATGGCTCTTTTCATCCTGTAATGTCTCTTCATCCTCTACAAGCTCATCTTGACTTTGAAAATGGTCTCTCAGATTTTTAGACATCGTTTCATGACTGAAGTTATAAACTAAAAACACATACAACGTTAACACCTGCTGAACTGCAAACTAAGTAGCTTAGCACTACTTAAAATGATTAATATACCAATTATTTTTATCAGGACTGGGTCAGAAGCTGAAAGCAGAGAGAGTGAAACTAGAATATTTCTCAAAGGAAAGGCTGTATGTCCAAATCGAAAAACATGTTATCAGACTTTTTTGTACACATTGAATTACGACAGGTTAGTAAAATGTCTTTTAGAGAAAGTATTTATTACTCCAAAGAGGTCATGACTACTTGTAGAAGAATAAGAATAACACAAAATCTGACACATAGTAGAGTATCAGATCAAATCTAGCCTCAGCTCTGTTGCAACACTGCAGTAAAATGTGAAGAGGGGTCAGCATGTTTCAAATGCAAATGAAGAAAATGCAATTCATCCAGCAAACCTTTTCACTTCTTCCATTGTATACAAAGCTACTAATCAGACTGTGCTCCAGATTCCACTCTGCAAATCAGAACCCAAACCCAACTCTTAAAGAAATATCACAGGATGAAAAGAGAAGCGTATTCAGTAAATACCAATACAACAAAACTATTATACAGTAGTGCAAGTTGCCATAGGAGAATTGTGTTTTTCACCCCATACAAGGATTTTTACAATTAGACCCTAAAGATAGCAAAAAAAACATTTACCAACAAACTATATAAAATTTAACAAATAGTTATGTGGTATGTGATAATAACCAACGGTGTGTGATAATACCAGTTTTAATTAAGGTAATAGCAAATAGTATTCCAACTAAATCCCATTGATTAACACATTTTCTCTCATTCACTTTCTCTTGGACTCTTCTCCAATCTATTAGCTCTAACGTATGTGATGAATTACAACACTCAACGTGATGAAACCTCTTTATTTGATGAGGTACCACACTATCTCTCCTATACTTTGGCTTAATTTGTTTAGTTTTTTTTTGGCTGAAATAACCTCAATTAGACGTTTCCTATAACTGTCTGCAAGTCTCTGACACTGACTGGGAGAATATTTTTCCCACTCCTCCATGCAGAATTCTTTCAGCTGTGTGCTGTTTGAGGGGTTTCTTGCATGCACAGCCCACAGCATCTCAATAGGATTAAGATCCAGGCTCTGACTGGGCCATTCCAGAACTCTCCATTTCTTTCTTTTGAGTCATTTGGTGGATTCCCTAGAATGTTTTGGGTCACTGTCATGCTGCATGGTTCACCTCCACGTCCGCTTTAGTTTTTGGACAGGTGGTGTCACATTTTCCTCAAGCATCCTCTGGTACAGTAAAGAAGTCATATGGGGTTCTATAAGAGAGAGCTTGCCAGGCCCTGCTGCAGTAAAGTGGCCAAATAATCCAACTTTGGATTCATCTGTGCAAAGCACATTGTTTCAGAAGTCCTGGTCTTTGTGTTCTCTGACAAACTTCAGTCTTCCCTGTTTTTTTTGGATAGCAAGGGTTTCCTCCTTGCACACCTCCCATGAAAACCAAACTTGTACAGTGTCTTTCTGACGGTAGGTGCATGTACGTTCACATCAACTATGGCAAGAGCTACCTGCAGGTCCTGTGATGACATTTTAGGATTGTCAGAGACTTCTTCATGCATCTTGACCTTGCCTTTGCTATGACGGTCTGATCTGACTGTGCTGGCAGTTGTTTTAAATGTTCTTCACTGTTAAACTACTAAACTATTTTCCGCACAGTGGAATCGCTGATTTCTAATTGTTTTGAGATCTTTTTATATCCCTTTCTGAAGGCCTCAGAGGGTCTTTGGATTTGGCCATGATGATAAAACTCATTTCAACAATCAAGAGCACATCAAACTAAATGTCTGAGCTGTAAATAGGACAGTCTCCTCCAAAATCCTCTCTAACAACGATCTAATCAGTTGCAGCTGATGTGGTGCACCTGATTCTAATTTTAGGCATTTTAAGTAGTAATACATGTGGGGGTGTCTTAACTTTTTCACAAGAAAACTGCACTTCTGTTAATTACATATAAAATATTTTTAAAGGCATTTCTTCAGTTTTATTTGTTTAGTTACTAACCTCCATCTCTCAATATTGTTAAAATGAAGATCAAATGTCCATACATTTAAATATGTTAAAAAAGACAAAGGTTTTTTATGGGGTGTCCTATTTTTTTCACATATCTGTATTTTAGATTTAGATTATTCATTCATTATTCAACATCAACCCGTCAGGCATATCTAATTTGTATTTTGTGGAGTCCTTGGCTCATGGGGGCCCTAGGTGGCTGCCAACCTTTGCCGAGTACAAAGGCCAGCTCTGTATAATAATATATTCCAGTACTGTGCACACAGTAAATTTGCATATTCTGGGTGTTTTAAAAATAATTATGGATCATACCGAAGTAGTGAAACTGAATCAAACTGTGAATCAAAATTTGATTCTCCACAATGCACTGAATCCTTTCCTAAAGAATCATAACTGAGTCGAATCACTAGGACCCACTAGAACATACTGTGCCCAAAGCGCTTCATAATGACAGTTGCAACGACTTGGAGCCGTACAGACAATGGAGCATGAAATAGTTCTCCATCAGCCTCTGTCAAAGACTGTGACTGTTCAGCATACTGTAGCTCTGTAATTCTGTGTGAGTAGTTCTGCTTTCGAGATGTTTACAATACTTACAAACATGGAGCAGCTTGGCTATAGTTCATTAAAATCAGAAGTGACTGTAAGGAAATAGTGCTCCACATGCTGCTCAGAAAAAGATTACATTCTTAGGTCCTTCTGGAGACCTTCAGTCATATGTTCACTCCGCACTGTGAATAACTGGCTTTCATAAATCAAATGCAACATTGGATTTACTCTCACACCAAGATCATTGATCACATGCCTCAAGTGATCACATGCTTCCTCCCCCTGCAGAACAAAAATCCATCACTGTCTTTAGCATGTTCCTCCTCAGTAGTTTGGCAGTTCTCTATTTCCTTGCATATGGTGAGCAGAGACTTTGTTCATTGTTGTTTCACCTTCCTTTTACCTAGAGTTGAAGGAAGCACCACCCACAAGCACACAGCAGCCAAAGTGTCCTGTTGTTTTAACTCTCTCTTCATTCGGGACGCCTAATCCAGTTCTACTCACTGTTTAAACGAGTGGGCAATAAGAAATAGCAGAAGGGAAAACAGGGGAAAAGAATATTACATGAATGCACATGACTCAACTAAGAAAATATGTAATTAAAAATAGTTATGAAGAAGAGAAATTTGTTAAAACTGTTATTGATTATATCTACAAGTTTCTTTTTTATGTATTGACTGCTTTTTTTTTATTTCCACATGACATCAAAATGTGTTTCAACTTTGTTGTAACACAATACACATGAACATACAATGTAACACACAATAAACAGTATGCAATATACAACATTTAGAACAGGAGGATGGGGTCCCATTTTCAGTCTTGGTTCCTTTCAAGGTTTCTTCCTCTTACTCGTAGGGAGTTTTTTTAGCCACTGTTGCCATTGGCTTGGTCATGAGGGCTTGGATTTTTCTGACAACACCTGTTGTAAAAAGCACTCTATAAATAAACTTTGACTTGACTTGACGTGAGAATCATGACACAGTACACAGTGATTTCATCTGTGTGTTCCTACAAAGGCTGTAAATCTTACAAACAGACTATTGTGATATAAGGTGCTCAGTACGGAAGTAATGTGAATACGATTCATCCGTTCTTCAAGTTCATGTTTTGTGACAAATTTCTATTTTTCATTGTGCCATAAAGATGTGAAAATTACACCTTTTTGGGTATTTTTATGTATAAACGTCTATTATGTCATATCACTTCCTCCATGATCAACCTTGAAAAGAGACATTTTTCTCTCAATTTGCTTACTTATGAGCCAATGACACTAAGTGCATTTTTGTGTCAAGACCTATTATTTTATGTCCATGACATATACCAAAGTATTCTACAATATCTCCACCCAAATAAAATTTACTGTGGACACTTTTTCTTCCCAATCAAGTCTTAAAATGTCAGAAAGTGCAACCAATCAACCATGTATGCAGATCTACTGAACTAATGCTATTGTTTTAAAATAAAAAAAATCGTTACATCGGAAGAAGTAGCTTTAAAAGTATTCAGTTCTTTGAAAAACATTTGTCTGTAATTCTGATTTCCACAAATGTCACGCCCCACAGCCATCAACAAAATACTTTTATTCTGACATGCTTTTAAGAAGTGGGCAGGGTACTGCACCATCGAGAAGACCCCAACTGACCTCCCTGTGCAATGCCACTGTCATTAACAACAAATACTGCAAAGAAAAAATGTAATTTTTGAGTCACATTTAGGCTAGTTCAGTTTACCTAGTTAGGTGGGGCGAGCCTAGGAAAAATATGAACATGTGTTATTATTACAATAATGCTTATTTATTTAAAAGAAATGTATCTATAAACTTGAGTTCAAGGAAAATGGTTTATATGAGTACCCATGTTTTCGGAAGTTTTAAATATCTTATGTATTATAAAATTTAATTTTACTTCATGTGTGGTTGTTCCACCTGACATTTTGGGTGGAAATTATAAAAGCTATTAAATAAATAAATAAATAAATAAATAAGTGTGTGTGTGTGTGTGTGTGTGTGTGCGTGTGTAGATCCTTATTGACCCTTATACCCCTTATATATAGGCATAGGCAGTTTTCTTGTATGAAGTCTGCTGGGCTAAATGTAGACAAACCACATGGTTTCAGTGTGATTTTACTGACTAAAAGGATGAATCACAGTTTGTGTTCTATTGCTCTACGTTGTATATTGTAAATGTCTACACTGACTGTTAAGTGAATCAAGCATTACTCACAGACTGTCTCCAGCTTGCATTTTTGTTCACTGTTGGTCTCGAACCCCCTGAAACAAATGCATTTCATTAGCCAGTCAACATTCTCTTCATTTTATGATCTTTTTAAGCCTCTCTAAGATAGAACACAGTGAGAGTAGACCGTCATGAAGACATTCGTATCTGGAATGTTTTATAGAGAAGAAGTCATGCACAGAATTACAGCATTCCTCAGTTTCTCTAAAGAAAAAGGGAGAGTGCAGAGGTGATGGTGTTGAATACTCTGGTTTTACAGATAATAAGGGTTAAGAGACAAGACAAGAAGATTGAAACTGTGCCCAGTGGTGAAGATCACGAAAATGCTAAAGACCCTGAACCAATAAAGACCTCCATGGTACATTAACTCTACCACACACACACACACATTAAGACCATCAGATCATGAAACTGGTCCCCTGTATAAAGAGAAAACATGAGGGTCACTAAATCTTTAGAGTAGGACGTCAATATAATGATTTCTGCTAGGCACATTATTGAAAAAGCTAGAAACAGTTAAATACTCTCTCTCTCTCTCTCTCTCTCTCTCTCTCTCTGTTTCTCTCTCATTCTCTCTCTTTGCAAATCGGCCTATCCTGACTGACTCTCAAGAGGTTAATTAAAAAGATGTGCCTGAGAGAGAGAGCATGTTTGAAATTGGGAAAGAAATTGCTTGTCAGTCCATGTAAGTGTTTGTACGTGTGCCAGCTGTAAACAGATGAAAGCGACGATGTGAAGGAGGACATGGAAGAGCTTGTGAGGTATGTGGGTTTTGTAGCAGATTTCAATGAAGTGGCCACCAGTGCAAGTCGCCCCTGAACCGTCCACTTCATGTGCTCCCAACACACACACACAGACACCACACACACACACACACATCACACAGCTAAACACTCAACACTAGCACGACTCAGAGTTGCCAGGCAACCATCTGGGTTTCAGTGGGATGTGTTTGCCAGCTCCCTGGGAGGGCTATTCAACAGCAGACCAGGTCTAACCCCCCCTTTCCCAATACACCCCTCCAGTGAACACACCCACCCCCCCAACCCCCAGATCTCCCCAAGCTTCATTCTGCATCTTCTTGATTTGGTCTGAAACTTCTTTGGCTGATCATTAGTGCACTTCCATTGCTACATGCTGTCTATGCTACATTCCATTTGGCAAGCTACATAAAATCCTCATGGCTTGGCTAATAGCAGCTCAGTTGGTGAGACACTCTCTGAGATGACACCATCTCCTTCAACCTTAAGCAGTGAAGAAAGTTCTTTTCAGCTGTTCTTGTTATTCTGCTGAGAGCGAAACATCTGCAATAAGACTGAAGGTAAAACAATAACATGCATATGTACATTTCCTCTGTTATATAAATGTCATGCTTTTCTACATTTTGTAAGTCAGGTCACCCCAATGTGCTCGGTACGTTTGAGTCATAGCTTTTTAGCCATAAATAAATACATGAGTAATAACTTTCCAAAACTGAATGAGCACATTGCTGTGGTTCTTTTTACTGGTCCTTAGCCTCAATTTTTCTAGGCAATATACATGATTCACAGCACAAGTAAAATGGAGCCAAAAATCCGCTTTTCTAGGCAAAACATTATTTCAAATGCAAGCAAATATCAGATTCATGGAAATTGTTTGATTAAAATTAATAGACTGTAGACTTTTTTTGTAAGCTTTTATTAAAGTTTCGAATAGGAAACGTGGTTAGACTTGGTTTTGGTTCAACGCTAAGTAAGCATACTTGCTTAGTTTATTTTACTCTAGTTCTCAGTAAGAGGAAAAAATAAAAGTAGTGGTAATCATAGGCCGTATGGCTCACAAGCTTTTTACTGAAGTCAGCACTAGAAGCAGGACAGATAATTATGAAAAACTCATACAACTTAAAACTCTTTGCATAACTGCACCATCCATATTGAGCTCTCTTGGTGTGTACAGGTCATTTTAACCAAATTTGCCTCACTTTTTGAAATAAAGGAGTCTAACATAATACAAACCCAGTTCCAAAAAGGTTGGAACAGTATGTGAAATGCTAATTAAAATAAAAAGCAGTTTGACATGTATTAAGTTGAAAGTGATAGAAAAGCAAAATATTTTATGTTTTACCTTATGGTCTCCATTTTTAAAAACATATATCATCGCTGTGCAAAGAAAAACAAGTATCTCCAATTTGGTAAGTTCACAGTAGAGGGCAAAAACGTTCGCTACTTTCAATGGACATTAATGTAAAAAGGTTTCATTCCAAGTGTTCTGCGGCATTTCTATTGGTCCATTCATCATGAAATTTTCACACAATTTGAAGGACAGCTGCCATGTTGAAATGATGTAGAAAAATAAAAAATTGCAAAAATAGAGATATACTCAGCGTTGATATACTCATTCCAAATTTGATACCTGCAACATGTTCCAAAAAATTGGAATAGGAGATGGTTTACCACTGTGTTACATCACCTTTCCTTTAGGCAATACTTAATAAACATTTGGGGCCTGGAGACACAAACTGATCCAGTTTTAAAAGCATGACTTTTTGCTGTTCTTCAGTTATATGTAAGTCTTCAGCTGTGTAACCGTATGGGGCGTTTGTTGTCATAGTTTGAGCTTAAGACACACGTTTGGACAGCTCTGGACCTGCACTTTCTGACTATGCAGCTATGCTGTTGTAACACATGCAGAATGTGGCTTGGTGTTGTCATGTTGAAATAAACATCGTTGTCTCTGAAAAAGTCATTGTCTAGAAGGCAGCATAGGTTGCTTCAAAATATGTTCAGTGTTAATGGTGCTTTCACAGACGTTGAGGTTACCCTTTACTTCTTTGGCCTGAAGAACACAAAGTTATATTTATTACCATTAAGAATCTAAAAGGTTGACTTATCAGACCACAGCACACGTTTCCACTGAGTATCAGTCCATTTCAGATGAGCCCAGAGAAGTCGGCAGCATTTCTGACATATGGCTCATGTGGTGCCTAATACAGATTTAATTGCCATTTATTAAAGTTTACCAGAGTCTGTGTGGTTATATCCATCACAGAAACAGGCCGGTTTTCAATTCAATTCAGAGGGATTGAAGATCATGGGATTTTGTTATGGTTTTCATCCTTGCCCTTTACGTTCAGAGATTTCTCTAGATCCTCTGAATCTTTTGATATTGTTATTATGAAGTGGGTGAAATATCTGAAATCCTTGCAATTGCTCACTAAGGAATGTCATTTTTAAACTGCATTATTGGCTAAGTGGCGAGCCTTGACCATCCTTGCTAATAAAGGACTAATCATGTTCTGGATACTGCTTTTATACCCAAACATGATTGCATCACCTGTTTAAGATGTTTCTTGAACATCTCACAATGCTACTAGTCTTAAATTGCCTGTCCCAACTTTTTTTGGAATGTATTGCCAGAATCAATTTCAAGATGAGCATACATTTACAAAAGATAATAAGATAAAACATCATAAATATTGTCTTAATACTGTTTTTATTCAAATACAGGTCAAATTAGTATGTATGAATCACTGCTTTCTGTTCTTTTTTTTTACATTTTAAGTACTGTCCTTTTTTGGACAACTCTTCAGTCCATACAGTCCATATATGGAAACTAAGCAGCAAAAACAGCCTGTTTTGAAAGTCAGAACAGAGAACATTTACATATATCAGCCTTAAAGGCACAGAAACAAAAACAGCCTGATAATTCTAAGCGAGAAAGAGAGGAGGGAAAATGGTAATGTGGAAATCAATTATGACTGTTTTGGTATATAACACAGATGTTGTAAGTGGACCTCAAGGGAAAAAATGAAATACAAGAAAGGTTTAGGATAAGGACCTGTAAAACGTGTTGGGCTCTTTTTTCATTTGGATGGAAGGAGCTTTATTAACACAAATATCTTGGGGTAATCCTGATATTCTTGTTTTTACAGAAATCAGATAAAGACAACTATTTCTGATTTTTACAGGTCTTTAAACAGCCAACCAATTTTAAGTAACAGTAGCCTCTTTTCAAGTACTTCTTCTTGGAAAAGTAAATAATTGCACACTGCTGGCACAGGAAACGTAGTTGGTTGTCAGGAAGTTGGTTGACTGGAAGAGTATGATTAAATTTAGCATTATTGTGATGAGCAGATCTGAGGTGGGCATTAACAACAGAATTTCAAAACCAGTTACACTGACCATTGGTATCCCTCAGTGGTGCTGTATGAGACTAAGCTTGTGTTTTATCTGTATATGATTGCAGATTTAGAAAGCAGCAGGATCTTTTTCAGGACCTTTTTCAGCAAAGCTGTGGGCACTATGATCTACCAACTTTCTGTGTCCCTCAAAGTATCTTCCCATTGGTGTGGCTATCAAGGAGATGTTCAGCTTTATGATTAAGAATGTGAATGAGTTCACTATACAGTGGCCGCCACTCTAGCTCCTGCAGTCTCACTGCTGGTGGCCATTCAGAATGAAGATGTACCTGGGGATATCCAGTCCTGCCAAGTGTAAGCAAGGTCCTATGGCAACTGCCAGCAAAAATTCCTGAGCTCCTTTCCACCCCACATCGGCCATGGTCCTGGTTCCCTCAGAATTTTGTAATGGACCTCCCAGAACCTAATTCACATGGAAATTTGGAAATGGATTGCAATGACTTGGACATCATGAACATGAGCCTGACTTTTGGGCATTACTCAGGGTCCAGCGGCAAAGTGGAGGGGCTCACTCCAGAGCTCTGTACAGTACAGTGGCTCAGTATTATCTCTGTACATGCTATAGGGCAGGAGTTCCCAGACCTGACAGCCCCACACTGTGTACATATTTGTGGATTGTCATATCTAGCACAGCTGAATCAATTGATTAGCTAATTTGCAAGAATCTTATGGGCTCTGGTGTGTAGAGAAAATACAAAAATGTGCAGAGCACTGTATTGCCAGGCTTGGGATTGGGAACCCCTCCTGCTGGGAGACTGACAGGAGTAAGTTTTTGCCCAGAACTCACTCTTCTATTTAATGTTGGGACTGATGGTCTTCTTATGTGCTGTTGATTATCAGCCTCCCATATTTCCCTAGATACAAGACAGGAGGAGGAACAGGAGGAGGTCCTGGATAAAGGCAGTTGGTTCCAGTATAGTGAGGAGCTTTGGGAAGCAGCCCGCATTCACCTGGACAGGACTGCCAGGAGATGGACGTTTCAGTTTTCAGGCAAGGGAGAGAGTTCTACCAGAGATATCAACCTGTGTCTGTTGTTCAAGAAGCTGGGTTCACAGGTTATCAGCCTTTTCAAAATCTTCAAGGGGATAAACTGGGTGATCATTGGCAACTTCCAACTCAGTTGAATGTTTTGCTGTCATTTAATGTATCTTTTATAAAGCTCATGGTCCCTGACTCTCAGCACACTGGCTTCCATTTGCTCCATGGATGGCTTAGAGAAGTGGTCTTTAGGGGGTTAAGATTGACCGTCGTCTCTGATGATGGGTAGGCAAGCTCTGTGCCCCTGATGTCATCTACCTGGGCCAATGCCTGGTCCTGGAGAGCTACCTTCCTGCAGAACCTAGGGCCAGCTCCAGTTAATCAACCTCTTCCCAAGTCCCAGATTGGCAGAATCAGATGTTTTAGAGTTAAGTAGTGCAGCTTACTGAACAAACTAAACTCTGCAGAAAGGTAGCTCTCCAGCACCAGGGTTGGACACCACTGACCTAGACCATGCTGCAGTGACTTTGGAGGGCTTCCATTATGGGGGAGGGTGCTCTTAATTATTAACAACCATTGACTTGTGAAATCTTGCTATCTTGCTATAGTCTTTTATGCACGAACCACTATGTTCCTTGCTGCTTTTTGCTCACTGCATGCATTTGTTATAACCATGTATTTTGCCTTTTGCTTGTGAGTAAATGCTGTATGCACTGGTAGCCACACCTGTCTGAGTCTTACATAACTCATGCTGCTGAAGCCACGTCCTTATTGGCCCAAATGAAGTGAGAAGCTGAGGGAGACCCTGCAGTGGGAGTAGTGTAGGTGGTGTTTGGAAACATGACACCTTTACTTGGACTGCCACTATAAAGGGTCTGGCTTCTGTGAAAGCCTGGGGGAAGTTAGGGAGCTGGATTGGGACTTGGAACCAATGTTGCAATGGTTGACACTAAGACTCATCCTCCCACTTCCAGTTCCTTGCCAGCCTGACTCATCTGCAGCCCTCTTGCCTCCCTCTGTGTCTCTCCCGCTGCCGTGGCAGGAACTGCCAGGCTGTCATCAGGTTCCAGCATGGCAGGGGAAGGAGCAAGTTGCCAGCTGCACAGTTCTACCCTTATTTTACCAAGGCAGCTATCCTACCTGCATCATGAGATATTTGGTCATTTAGTGGCAAACAGCCAATGCCAGGTCTGCAACCGGGCTTAATTTTGGGGGCGTGGGGCAGGTGTGGGGGAGATGGGGGAGATGCGAGAGATGCTATTCATCTGGTCAATAAAAATGACAAAAATCACTCCCATTGTATTACAGTCCCTTTAAATGAATATTATGTCATCATATTAATTTGTCAAGATGTCTTTTAATAGATTAATTCCATTTTGAGATTTACACACCAAGTTTTCTTGGATTTATTATGTGTTCATGTCAAATTGACAAATTCCGATTGAGGCCAGGCATCACAAGTACTGAGGATGTTGAAATGAATGCTTTTGGTTTACACTGGTAACTGAATTGAATGTTTAGTACAGCACATGCATTTACTAAGGTTCAAACTTCATGTTCACAAATGGTCCTGTCCAGGAGCAAGCTCTTTAGGGATGAAGAGATAACTGCTTCTAATCAAACAAAATAACTTTATTAAGCAGGAGTCAAAATTAACATTGAATGAACAAAACTACATAGAAAGCCCAACCAAATGCAGAACCAGACAAAGAGGCAGAGGAACATAAGGATTATATTATGATACTAAAGACAAGACTAGGAACACCTGGGAAAACAGGGGTAACAAACAAAACACAGGTGAGAACACTAATAAGTAGGCATGACTTGGGAGGAGACTGGAGTGGGAGGAGCCAAGATAGGGAAACAGTCGGTGTGCTCAAATTACCTATGCCTTTTTGCTGCTTTTTGCATATCATTATATTTCATACAATTATACATGTCATCAAAAGCAATCTTCTCTTTTTGTCTCTTCACTTCAAAAAAACATATAAAACTACTAATTTCTTAGAATTCCCTCCCACTTTGTCAAGCAGTTTTTTTTGTGTTGTTAATTTTTTCTTTTCTTTTATTGTTTATTGTTTCTTTTTCACTTTTGGCTGAGCATTAGCTCTTTCCATACTAAAATAGGGCAACATTTGGAATACATAAAAAAGGCCCATGAATTTCCTACCTTTTTCTCCTCAACCAGTAATGTTTTAAGCGAGTGATTATAATGATGCGAGAGAGTATAATGCTGCCTACTAATGAGGTCATAAGTATAAGTGATTTGTGTTCAAGTGGTTTTGGTCAGAATAATCTTTTTGTTTATTGTGTTTTTTATTTACTTATGTAAATACAATATTTCTATCATGCCTTGAAGGTAATTTAAATACAAGAGTGAACTTTGATTGCTAGTTGTGATGTTCAAGGCAGTGCCTAACAAAACCTGCTGAACTTTTCCTCCCCCTCCTTCTCCTCAAAAAGCAGAGCAATATGTACTAGTTTCTGTTCATTTTGTTCCACCCATAGCACCATCCATAAAGATCTGACCCTCTTGTTACAGGTGGGATCCTCACAGTTCAGATGCAGTTAATTGTGCAATACGCTAAGTGAAGGATAACAGATAAGGAAAACAGATAAATCTTGAAATGTATATATATATATGTATATATATATATATATATATATATAATATTTCAAAATTTTGTAATAAAACACAAAGTAAAAAAGAAAAAAGCAAAAATACAATTAATTATGCTCGAAAATAAAGCCAAAACTAGCCCTTCCACCATGTTGGACGAGTGACTTGAGAAGGCGTTCTTGATATTGATTGGTCAGCTGTGGATGGTGTATGGCACATTTTCATGGTTTAAGTTTAAGCTTTTTAACTGAAATGTGCTAGAAAGTGCTCAGAAATATGACAGTATTGTTGAAACATTTATGCTGTTGTATGTTGATAAAACGAGTTCACTGTTCCGTATAAAAATTATAAGTATTTACAAACTTAGATGTTGTACAAAAGCTTCATAGGAACCCATTCATCTTGGACTTGCTCTGGAGCTCCCTCTAGTGTCTGACAAACTCATACGACATTACTGAGTGGCAATTATCCTAGTCAGAAATCTTCTGGTTTAGAAAAACAAAACACAAAATAAAAAAAGTATGTCCAAAATAGCAACTTTTGAGGAGAAGGCAAGAAGTTATTTTCTCTAAAAAATTCACACAAAATACACATGGCACAATAAAAGGCAAACATATATAACAAAAAAACAAACATATATATATAATATATATATATATATATATATATATATATATATATATATATATATGTTTTTTCGTTATATATGTTTGCCTTTTATTGTTAAGTTGATGCTTGCATTGGCAAAATACTACAGTTTTGGAGTTTTTACAGCAAACCACAACCGACTGAGAAAAATAACCTGAAGTCTTACATGCATATCCCAAAAATATACTTGGCTAAATAGTATGGTGAAACTTACATTTGTTTGCCATTTTCTGGCAACACAGAGTGTTTTTGTAAGCTGGCACTGATGCTTGTTCGGAGGGTTTTAGTCCACTCCTACTCCACACTAATTACCCTGAGACAGTCCTCAATATGACAATGTGGCAAATCTTTAGTACATCTTTACTAAATCTGGCACTAGCAGTGGTAAACCTATGGACTGATGGCTACTTTGGAAGTGAAAAAATGGAAAAGCGTTAATATGCTCAGAAATCGTGCCCATAGCCTGCTGGTTCTGTAAAGCAAATAAACCCAGAAATATCAGAGCGCTAAACACCACACCTCAACTACTGAACCCTTCTTTAACCTTTATCTACATAGACACAGAGTGCACCTGCTTCTTTATCACACAAACACATACTGCCATTTGACAGGTGTTGCTTTAGTGGTATAATTGATGATATGAGTTTTTGCTTTGTTAGCAGAGAAGCACTTCACTGCCTATCTGAATTATTATCTTACTTAATTAAAACAAAAAGGAATTAACACTTTTTAATGACCACTTGCTCCCTCCAGAGAGAGAGAGAAAAGTGAGTGAGAGAGAGAGACTCTTCATTAGTTTTAATAGCCTAGGATACGGGGTCTTTGTCTTTACAGAGTTCTTGCCATTTTGCTATAATTAAATAGCCCCAAATGGCTAAGGTAGCTATAGTGATTATCACCCACTTTTTAATGAGGAAAAGACAGAGGTGTAGAACAGGGAGTGAGAACAGACTCTAAAGCTCTAAAGGTTGCATTCAGCTTTCAGCCTGTGCACATATCACACACTTATCAGACTGCATACTCTGTCTAGGGGTCAAATATTCAATCTAGCAACAGTAAAACCTCACATACCACCACAGTATGGCATATACAATCACTGAGCACTTATTATTTTCCAGGGAGTAATTAATGAATTTATTTGACATGTCCATTTTGCTTGTTTTGACAGGAATCATTTCCACTTGCTTGATTTTTAATGGAAAAGAATGCGAATGTGGTAATCTCTTGTCTTGTTTACCTGGGTGTGTGTTGCTAGGTAACAGGTCAGTTCGCTCTTAAGTCTTCAGGTAGGCCTGTAGGACCCCAGTCAAAAAGGCAGATGAGAAGACAGTAGCATGACATGCGTACTGGCATACCATGAAGACTAAGACAGCAACAAAACATCTTTGAACATTCCAGCAACTACAAACGCTGCTCTCTATGGTACATAAGGGCAGGCCAGCGTGTTTACAGCTGACTCCTGTAGTAAACATTGACTCAACAAACTCATCAAACTTTAATAGACCACTTACAGTTTTTATAGTCAAAACACATCTATTCAGAAATGCTTGACAAGTTGATGAGAGTGACCGTTAGACAACAGCTGATTGACATCACTCGGCTGTTATCTAACAGTTAAGTGTGATTTGATAGAAACTAACGGCAGATAGTAACTTTGCATCATTTTGTGTAATTATATTGAGAAACTGGGGATGAAAATATTTGCCATGTAAACATTTAACATGACAAGGCACGACAGCCACTTATCAAATCTGTAATGATTAGAAAACTGAGAGTTTGAACTTGATGGACTGATGGACTGAAACCTTGCTGACTGGATTACAGAATGCCAGTGTGGTCAGTCACAGTTAGCAACAAGAGATCAACTGCTTTACTAGTGAAGGCCATAACACACCTAAACCTAAAACCCAACTAAACACCAACATTCTAATGTTTACTTTAAGCAGAGAGCACATCGACTCGATGTTCTCAAACAAAACTCAAAGTTCTCCACCTTTCATACTGTTATAGACTGTTGTTACTCCATTCACACTGTTAGAATATTTTAGAATGTTCTCCCCAATTCACACTGTTCTAGAACGCCACATTGACACTGCTCTTGACTGTTCTCAGCTGATTCATACCGTTCTAAAATTTTCTCAACATGTAAACTATTGTATATTGTCACCATTCACACTGTACTAGAATAACTTCCCCCATGTATGGTTCACTCCATTCAGTGTTCTAGAATATATCCCCATTCATATGGTTCCAGAATGTTCTCAGCCCTTTCACACTGCACATTCTAATGTTTGCTTTGATTACAGAGCACATCGACCCAATGTTCTCAAACAAAGCAGAACAACAAAACAGAAAGTTCTCCACCTTTCACACTGTTGTAGATTGTTTTTAACTCCATTCACATTGTTAGAATGCTTTAGAATGTTCTCCCCAATTGACACTGTTCTAGAATGTTTTTAGTCCATTCACAGCTTTGGAATGTTCTCCCCAGTTCACACTGTTCTAGGGCATATTTACTCCATTCACACTGTTCTACAATGTTTTCCTCCAATTCACACTGTTCTACAATGTCTCCCTTTCACAATGTTCTAGAATACCCCTCATTCACACTGTTCTAAAATGTTATCCCCTGATTCACACTGTTCCAGAATGTTTACGCAATCCTTTTCTAGAATATTCTTCCTGTTCACACTGCTCTAGAATAATGTCCTCCGTTCACTCCATTCACAATGTTCTAGAATGTACCCCCATTCACGTGGTCCTAAATGTTCTCCCCATTTACACCGTTCTAAAGTGTTACCATCCACTGCTCTAGAATGTTTTCCCCTATTCACATTGTTCTAAAATGTTCTCGTTCATTCATGGTTCTAGAATGTTTTCCCCATTCACACTGCTCTTTGGTGTTCTCCCCATTCATAAATCTGACTTCAGACTGAAGAAAAAAGGCTAACAGAATTGGCTGAACATGACTAGAACAGATTAAAAACTTCATCTATAATCTCATTTTTGCAGCTTCCAGTCAAAGCTTGGAAAGGTGGGAAGCGGTTTGGTTGATGACGCGTGTTTTTGGATTCACTCCAACAAGCCAATCTTTTACATGCAAGTAAGTCTATTATAGATAGGATTTAATGTGAATTCAGACTTTCACGTTTCTCAGACAGTCTGTCTGGAACTGAAGCAGGGCAATCTTGCGTGTTCAGTCTGTATATGTGCCAAAAGGTGAGAGACAGAGACGGAGAGATGAGTTTTTCAGGTGGTTATGGGCCGTGCTCCGTAAACATGCACGTCTCTTTGTTGATAGCTAAAGTGGCCGCATTGTAGTGAAAATGATGGCTTGAGGAAATTGGAGGTTACATGAATTTATACAATAAACAGTCTTATTTTGCTGCAGTTGATAACAGACACAATACAGATACACAAAACAGCTTTATATGTCAATCTGGTTGGAGAAAGAATTCTCAAAGCCACATTCGTCACTGTGCGTTTCATCACTGTTATTTCAGCCTAGTGTGTGCACTTCCCGGCTTCTTTAATCTAACAACACCCACTGCAATCTTCCTCCGTAGAATAACAACTTTCTGCTTCTGTGCCCTAATTTCAGCCTCAACCCTCACTTTAAAGCTGCTCCCAGCACACACACACACACACACACATACACACACACACACACACACACACACATACACACACACACACACAACAGAATAAACAATACAAATAGATAAGATCATTTGGGCCCAGTTTTCCAGAAATATCTTTATGTCAAGATAATTTTAAGTAGTGGAGAGAGTGTTTAGTGTGATGCTCGCGCCCCTGTCACATCAATTTTACATATGGATAAAACACATGTGTTTTTGCCCACTTCACATGTAAAACAATGTACGATCACATCTGAAACACTGTATGATCACATGTGAAAAAAAGATCACATGAAAAAACGAGATCACATGTGAAATCATATTCACACATTAAAAAATATATGATCATGTGAAAAAATATATCATCATGCGAATAAATATATGATCATGTGAAAAAATATGAGATCACATCTGGTTTTTGCAGACTTCACATATGAAAAAAAAATTTTTGTTCACCATGGTACAAACAATGTAAATGAATGAAGGTACAACAGTGGTTTAAAGGTCACCAATCGTGTAGTTTAAATAAGTTTTTTCCAGATGAAAAATGTGTATTTGTACCTTTTATTAATCTAATGTTTTAAAACAGAACAATAAAATAAGAGGCCTGGAGACAGACGGGGTGTGTGGAGTCAATACAACTTTGAAATTTTTTGAATGGATTATGGTACAATTATGTTTCCTGACTAAAAGTACTTAGATGTACCCTTGAGGGTACCACCCCAGTGACAAGAAGGGCACTGCCCCAGTGACAGCTGCATTCCCTTATTTCTGAGAGTGTAGTTGTGCAGTATAGTGTGGTATTCTCAGTGAAAACGGAATTGAAATTTACAAGGTTTCAGGCAAAATTTCTGTAGTGCCACTGTGATAAGTCTATAGCCAAGAAACATAAATACATTTTCCATTGTTACCCTCAGAAGTTGCAGCCGCCACTGGCAGTTATAAAAGCATGGTGTTTTTGATATGAATTAAGGAAAAGAATCTGAATTCTGTTAAGTGTTCACATTCTGCTTTTTTACAATCGTCTTTACAAATTCTAAAATGCACAATGAACCCACAGACACTCTCTTCAGTATATTGTGTTTGTTATTAATCCCTCTCACAGTGTTTTTCTGTTATTCATAAGCTTTCCAATTATAAAATAAATCATTTCTCTGAAATAAAACAATGAATGAGCTTATTAAGAGCACAAGTGGGCTAAAATGCTTTAAGGGCCCATTCAAGCCCAGACTGTTCATTTCATTTTTTCCTGTTCTTTATTTCACAAATAAACACATCCTGCACAATTTACATGAAATATGCCTATTAATAACTTGATTATATTAAGTATTAATAAAACACTAACATTGTTTTGCAGTTACAGATCAGTTGATTCAGCTTAGTAACATTACTTATTCACCAGCAGGCAGACAGAACAGGCATTGCTGGGTTATGTGTTAAACACATTCACGTACACATACAACACATTCTCCATCAATCTGAAGAGCCACTTCACCATGCAAAGAACTATTTAAGCATGAAATAGTTCAATATAGGACTCATGGTTCTAAACAGAACCATTGGCTTTACTAATGAACCCATGAGGAACCATCTTTTTTAAGTGTGTCAAAATTAAGAAGAGATGATGAATCTATTTCAACTCTAATCTTCCTGTTCTGTTCATTTTAATAGCTTTTCAAATTAAATATGTAATAAAATATATTACTGAACACTGCTGTTGTCATCTTTTGGCATTAAAACAAACAAACAAAAAAGTTTTACCTTAATGTGTTTATTCCGCTTGCACTGCCACAATTTTCATTTTATCAAACTGCCACACACACAGTGTTGAGTCTTGGGAGAGTGAGAGCTTGTGGCAGAGGGAGATGTGTCAGGTTGTGTTAGCAGGTTAGCAGGTGTTTTAGGCCAACAAAGAGATCGCGAGTGTCATGAAGATGCCTGGCCTGAGGGCCGTGTGTGTGTGTGAATGACGCAAAAGATGTTCAGTCTGTCAAAACAAAGCATCTTCCCCAGATAAGTAAGATTGGAACATGTGCCAAACAAAGTAAATGGAGACACAGTATGTATGTGCACAGGTCTGGGCACACGTCCAATTATCATGCAATTATGCACAGTCACTGTAGATTAAAGACAAGCCTGCTCAATCACCTGTCCTCTTCTCACAATCAGTGTCTCTGTTCTGTTTCAGTTTGGCTGAACGAGCATGATTTTGACCCTCAGTCTACAACAGAAATGTATAAAAGCTTCAGGTGATGGGTTAGAATGATAAGTGTCTATTACAGGCTGTAAGTTCTTCAGTTTTTTGTTTAGAGTCACTACACTATAATTTAAATGTTTCCAGTTTGAACTGCTATGCTATCAGGCTGCACTATGTTGTTGCAGCCAGTAGGCCAGTGGTGTCCAGTCTTTTCCGCAAATGGCCGGTGTGGCTGTGGGTTTTAGTTCCAAAGAAGCAGGAGCACACCTGATTCTACCTGTTCAATCAATTGGTCAGTCTACACACAACTGATCATGGCTGCTCCTGCTTTGTTGGACTGAAAACCTGCAGTCAGACCGGCCCTCCGTGGAAAAGACTGCACATCCCTGTTGTAGGGGAAAGGGTTTTTACAAACCATACATAGACATTTGCAAGGAAGGAGGTAAGGAAAAACACTGACCAACAATAAATAATAAAAATTAAGTAAGTAAGTAAGGAAGTAAGAAAGTAAGTAAGTAAACAAATAAATAAATAAAAATGGTAAATGACCAAAAAATAAATACATAATGCATGTTCTGTGTAAGTCCTTTGATTATCATCAAACTGTCATACTGACTTTTGTTTTTACAGTATTATTTAATGCTGCATTATTTTCTATCACAATTGAGTACTCTCCATTCTATTAACACTACATGATGATGAGAGCCTCAATGGTATTTACAGCAGCACATACAACTATTTCTGTGCATTATTTTAGCTGTTGTAGTTAATTATTCATTATTTATATTTTGAAGGTGGTGAAAATGATTTAGTTGTTTAGGGCTTCCCAACACAAATAGAGAGGTAAAACAAATTACACTGTTTGTCGTAGCTAAATGAAACTACAGGCAAATGAGAAATCGTAATGCAGAATTAGCCACCATGCTAACATTAGCTCATAGCACAAAAAAACACAAACATGATCTATGCTAACATTGTGACTTTTCACAGACATACAAAATAAATATCTTTATAAAAATTAATGACACATTATAAAGTTGATATTTTTACAAAGATTGAGTTGTGTACTGTAGCTGAGCTAGCTATGCTCTGCCCACAAATGCAATTGTTCTTTGCAACAGTTGTTAAGTTGGACAAGCTTTACGTGAAATTGTCAAACATTACATTCAACCTAATGAGACATTTCTAGTGCACAACATAATTTTAAATGATTAATAATCTTAAATGATTCAAATTGGACCACTACAGCATTTGCTTAAAGCCACTACATAATGTAGTGTTTCCAGTTTAAATGCTATGCTACCAAGCTGCATTATGTTGTTGTAATTAATCATAACTAGGCAGTTGAAAACAACAAGAACAGGTACTACCATGCCTAGGTTAGCTCGATTACAAGATAGTAAAAGCACTATATCTAATCCATCCTAATAATATGACATTATATACTAAATGAACACATTTGAAATGAATAACACATTCTGAATTTAGGTATCTGGAGTCGTTTGCTACAGTTACATTAAGGTTGAGTAGGATTTTTACCAATGCAAAAGTTTGTCCAACCTTGCAATAGTTGCTATGAAAGAACAGAGCAGAGCATGGATAGATCAGTTATCATGCAAGTATGCACAGACAGTAGAAACTAAATAGAAGCCACTAGTGTTTCAAAACTTCTGTACAATTCATTCAGAGTGGTTTAATGTAAAATTGTTCATTGTAGAAAAATGACTCTTTACAGTGGGGCTGATAGGAACCAGGAGTCACATGATCAGTAAACATACACATCTCTTGAGTTTTATACCTAATATTGTTGATAGGAATATAGTGGTAAATCTGAAAAAAATATGTTTTCTTTAGGGACTATTTTGCGTGACAATGTCCTGCACGTACCTTTCCATCATAACCATTTTGAAAAAAATTACTTTATTTCAGAAATATCGTTAAACAATGTCTCAGGCATCAGGCTGAGTATTCATAACCAATTTGTGTAATAATTTTCTATTAGGGGCTTTTAGAGGTATTAAACTCTTCCGACATCTGGTTCCTATCACAACCACTGTGAACAATTCTGAGTCAGTAAGTTTCTTCAGAATGGAGCATTTCACACCAAATCACTGTGAATGGCTTTGCTTACGTGTTAAACATTAAATCATATAGAAAATGGAATTCTCCTTTCCTGTTTTTACAATCACTGTTTGACTAAATGGCCTGTGATTTTGATTCACAGTCTACAAAGGGAGTGCAAGAGAGAAGCCCATCATAAGTGCCCATCATAAACTGTTAGTTCTTCACTTTCTTTACAAATACAGCGCAAAACGTCAGCTGGAATAATACCATCCAATTACTACAAGTGCCATGAAATGTTGAGAGAGGTCTACCCACTGAAATAGAGACTCAATACATCACATTATTACAGGGCCTAGAGTGACGTCAGCTCTGTTCTTTCCATCAAACCTCCACAAGGACAAAAGGACAGTGGCACTGAGCAGATTGAGATGGAAAGAGAAAATAAATTAAAGAGTAATTGAGGAAAAAAAAGAGAGTATATGAATGAAGATTAAGGCAATGACAGGGATGAAGAGGGACAGCAAAGATCCCACAAAGATAGCTGACAAACAGTGGAAGCAAATGAGCTGTACACCTCAGTGAGAGCTAGAATATTACAATACTGATTAATACTGACATTTTGCGTGATCATCCATCTAACGCACACACACGCAGACAAATTCTCAATATAATCAAGAGTCTGCTTGATTGTAAATTGCCATCGTGCGTCAGTCAAACAGATACTGAAGAATGTGCGTGTATGTGGGTGCGCAGTTGTCGGGGCCTTTGACTGCATCCGACACAAAAAACTTCAAACAATGTTTCTGATCCTCAAGTCTTATCAATGCTATTTTGGCAGAGTTCTATCTCTCTATTCTCCAGACATAAGAAGGCAACAGGATTAGATTAATGAACTTAACCATTTTAGGTCCACATGTTCAAAGAGCAACACATTTTAAAGGCAGTTACACAATAACACAATTAGTTCTGGCAGGTAGGGACACAAGTTCCTGAACAGGGACCGTTTGTTTCTTCTGCTTTACATGCCTAATGTAGTCACGTATTGATCTTTGTCTTCGAAGCAGGTTTCTGTAGAGATACATTCTGCACAGTCTACAAAACTCCCATGTTCCTCTGTTGCAGTTTTGTGCGTTCTTAAACCCATTCAATCATCGTATAATAGATGGCTCTATGCAATTCTGTGTCTTTATGTGAAAAGTGCTAAAGCGGCAATTAAAACGTCATTTTTCGAAGAAGACTTTTGTTGAGGACTTGTGATGAGTGGGTTATAAGCCTCAGGTTTTAAACCGAAATGACAGCAGTGACAAAAGAGGAGAATAACACCCATTTGTTTCTTTCTCTCACTGCATCTGTACCATTTTCTCCATTCTGTCTCTTCTTTTTCTTAGAATACTTAAGACAGCGAGTGAGCACCTTGCTCACTGCACCCCTCTCTGTACCAAGTTAAATGTTTCTGCCTATTTTCATATGATGCTCTCACAATTCCTAATGATCATGCAAACAAACAGGAGAGTAAATAACTTTTTTTCCATTTACCAACCAGAACCACAGGCCAGTTCAGACCAGGTCATCATTTGGTCCAAATATGGTCCAAAATGGTTTGAAATTTTTAATAATCTCTATAAATGTCATAAACAAGACATCATGAACTCATGGGTCTAAATAGAACTATTGCCTTTACTAAATAACCCTTGAAGAACCATTTTTTAAGTGCTTAACAGAAATGTAAGGTCAGATCTGAGAAAGATCTGAGAAAATTCAACATTAGCACTAGGAGTCTGAAAGGATGTGTAGGTGTTACTGAGAAAGAAAATAGACAAAAAAATTTGCCACAAAAACAAATGTCTACTCAGCATCACTGAATGTGTTTGGGATTATCTGGATTGTGAGAAGCAGAAAATACAACCAAGATCTTTGACTGAGCTTTGGAAGTGTGGAAAAATTAGCTCCTTAGATTTCTTTAAAAAACTGAAAGCAAAAAAAAATGTAAGCTGTAATAAAGGTAAAGCGTTTACACACTAAATAATTGATAACTGAATAACTAGAATAATTGATATATTATTTATATTACATTTTCTGTTAAATACATACTTTCTGTTTTTTTATGTTAAAAATGTACTTGTACTTCATGGTCATTTTGCCTGGAGATTAATCAAATGAAAGGTTGTGAGTAATGAATTCCTCAAGAGTATTTATATATATTGAACAGTGAATAATAATATTAAGATGGCTGTCTTTACCCAAAATAAAAATCTTGCTATTGGGAATATGTTGTATATAATGCTTCATATGATAGCTATTTCACTTTGATATATACATTTAAATTGAACCTGGAATCAAAATGAGCCTTTTTACCTTGTTAGTTCATGGACCTGGTCATGATTCATCATATTATATCGTTTCAATAAATGAAAGGTGGTCTGACTTTTGCGTAGTACTGTATATTCAGTTCAGTATTGCAATAATGGATATTATAACACTAAACAATGTCCATTAATTGGGAACTTTTTTTTAACTTGGTTGCTGAAAAGAATTATATTATGTCAATGGACAAACCAGGAATCAGTGTATTTGTCTAGTATAGATAACTATTTAACCACTTCTATCTGACTTTGGCTAGTTTTTTAATTAGATGTGTAAAAAAAGGAAATAAAATATTTTTAAATTGTCCTTAAGAAGAACATCTTATATAATTACCTAAATTACCTAGCTAGCTTCTATGCTCCACAATTAGCACTTTCACTAATAATTCTGAATTCTTGAAACAAAAGTCAAGTGCCCTGTGCTGAATGACACATAAATCCAGCTGGTAGTCTACATGTTTATAGCTAGAAAGTCAATGTTAGTCACAAGAAATGCAGTTTATGCTTTTCAAAAGATCTGGGCTGACTCACTGTACTGTAAGTTATGCCTTAATTGGTTCATTATGTAAAAAATCACTTTGGAAGTGCAAATTATACTAAAGAATGTAACTGAAACTCTTCTTGTAACCCATTTTAAACCTATCAAACCTGTCAAACCTTTAAACCTGTCAATTATATACATATATATATATATATATATAGAGAGAGAGAGAGAGAGAGAGAGAGAGAGAGAGAGAGAGGGGGGGACAGAGAGAGGGAGAAAGTGAAAGTATGTGTTTCACAGTTATTTATGAGTCACTCTCTCACACACACTGTGATTTAGGCTTCTACAAAATGGTACAAAACTACAGTAATAATCATTGCTTTACTCATAAATTGATTTGTAATCTAAGAATGAGTGAACAGAGATGAATCATTGAGTCAGCATGTATTAAACTTTCATGAACATACACACAAACATAAATCTATCTGTCTATCTATCTGTCCATGTTTCTCTCTGTCCCTGCGCCTAACACTAGTCACAGATAACGTGCAAAACTAATTAACTGAGTTTCACTATTCAGCTAAATGTTAATTAGCCTATTCCTCTAAGCTTACGAGCTGGTTAATTACTTTGTGCTATCAGAAAGAAGAGGTATTTTATTGTTTGTACAAAAACCAAGTCTTGCAGGTCAGGGTAAATTACATGAATTACATGCTGTATGAACCTTTATGTTTATGTATACAACTCTTTATGCTGGCAGCAATATTTTTGCTCTATAATGAACTACAAAACCATTAATTTGTGTGAGTCTTAAAGGCTTTACTAATCCATTTCTTATTTTGCTTCCTAGAGCCAGACAAATTCATCCATGTCAATTTTTCCATTTCCATGTGCCAGAACTATTTCACTTGCCTTAAAGACCCAGGTTTTTAAAATGGTTAAGTCCTCTTGGATGGCTTAATATTTTATAACATATATATAAGACAGACTGATATTTGTATTAAATGTGTTACTATAGTACAAAGTTCACAGATTTCCAATGAAAACACTGCATCCATAAATCAGTGCATCCAGAAATAAAGATTAATACAATGCTATGTAGCAACTTAGTTTTGTACATCGTGAATGAGACCGAACTGAATCTCGCTCCAACATAATAAAACATGCTAAACTTATAGTTACAGAGAGAAAGCACTAAAATAACTAAATTAATGTTTGAGGTGTAGTTAGGCCAAAAATTAGCTTCACAACACAGGTTCAAATTTAACTGAGGCTTCACTGATACAACTTTTGGAGACAAAAACTGAAATTTGAGGAGGTGAATAGTTTTTTTTTTTTTTGGTGTTCAGCCGTTAGCTCTACTAATGTTATTCCATTACCCTGCTAGAAAAGCATTGCTGATCACCACCAAAACTAGCCAATGTTGTGTTTTGGATGCTAGTAAGCTGATCAGCAGCAATGTAAGTTGATAAGCTTATCACTACCAAAACTAACATATGTTGTGATGTGATGCTGGTATGCTGGTCAGCCAGCATGAACATACTGGGGTGAGCAACTAAACTAGCACCAGCTCAGCATAGACCAGTTTAGACCATGCTTTTCATGCTGGTCTGTGCTTGTTTTTTCAGCAGGGTATACTGTCCTAGCATAAGAGGCTAGCGTTACATACACCACAACAAAGATGTGATATCTGCAAAATTCAGAGGATAAAGACTCGAATCGGAATGAGGGGAGTCGAGTAACTTGTTGCTGTAGTGATGGAGTTACCACTAGTACAGTCAGCTCCACTCTGCTTTTCTTTGGCAATGCATTTAGCAATAGTTGTTCAACTTATGGCTTAACATCTAATTATGATGATACAAAGAATATTCACTAGTTTATTTCTGATTGTTTAAGTTACAATGGTAGCTTACTTTTGTTTCTGTTGTGTTCGGTCTCATCTGCTCTGTCTGCTCAAACATAGAGGGCTGTATTCCACATTTACCAAAGGTAAAAAAGCACAGCATGCCTGGTGTTGAAGGAATGGGGTGAGGTTTGGGAGGCCAAAAGGCATTTACAGTTTGTGTAATGCATAAATTAATATAATTCATAAATCTTCATACAGACTCATAAATGAGTGGAAAGGTTTAGGGATGTTTGTTCCATATATGATTTGTTTGTCAGAGATAATTGTTACTAAAGCTAACATGTAGGTGCAGCTGAGTTAGAAGCACAGACTGATAATGGATGTTTGCACGTTGAGAAAAAGAGTGTTTTAAATGCAAAGATAATGTGTTTGTGTGTTTGGTTGTTTTTGTATACTTGCCAGACAAAATAACCTGACTGTGCACTGTAAAAATGAGCTTACTTAACAAAATACTTCTGTAAATAATTAGTTTTACTGACTGATGTTCTTTTGTCAGCACTAAAGGAAATATTTAGTTGAACTAGAGTAAGAATGTGTGTTCTACAAAGAAGTACAATAAGTCATATTTTGAGTTGTATCAACTTTTCATCATTTAAATCTACATCACATGTATGGTTGAATAAGTAAGTAGTAAGTAGCTGAATACAGCATTAGGAGTCTTGCAAAAATTCATACAGTTGGCAGAGGAATTTGGAATGAACTCATTAGATATTGTCATAATGTTCTTTATATAGGTTTAAGAAGCTTAAAACACTTTTTTTCACTTTTCTCCCAACTTTTTATCAATGTGGTAAAAACAAAAAAGTCATTAAAACCTTTGTTTAGTTGTCTTTTTTAAACCCAATGTTTATTACATTCTGAAGTATATTATTCAGTAACAACACACATATGTATGACCAATATATATATATGGGACATATGTATGACTTCACATCCTAACATTGCACATTGTTAAAAAAATAAGTTGTGTTTATTTATATAGCCATTATATAGCTGGAGAGTTTGGAGTGGTTTAAAAGGAGCACCAGTCACCCGTTGTTCTTTCGTCTGATAATCATCAGAATAATAGAACACGAGCATGAATAATGTACCTCTTTATGAGGAGCACCACTTCATATGACTCATAAGCAACATATAAATAAATAAATGCTCTAAAAGACAGGACCAGGGCTGAGAGTGTTAGGAGTATGTTTATTTGACAGGTGTGACAACCGCAATGCTTCTTTTCCTTATGCTCTTAACCACACTCTTACCTTAACCAGTATATGATACCTGCTGGCATATTTACAAACACACATTCACTCACACATACACACATTGAAGAGTTACATAAAATGCAAATAATGCATTATATATTTTACCTTTACATTTATAAATACACAATATTAGTTTACAAAACGTTGGGACAGGAGCATATTTACCACTGTGTTACATCACCTTTCCTTTTAACAGCACTTAATCGTTTGGGGCTGAAGACACCAATCAATCTAGTTTTGAAAGCAGATTTTTTTGCCATTCTTCTGTTATACAAATCTTCAGCCGTGCAGTTGTACGGGTTCATTGTTATATTTTGTGCTTCATATTGCACGGTAGGTTCTCAATGGGAGTTCTTGAGTGCATGTAGGCCAGTCTAGCACCTGCAATTTGATTATGCAGTCATGCTGTTGTAACATACGCAGAATGTGGTTTGCTGTTGTCATGCTGAAAAAAGTGGATTTACAAATCACTGCTTCCTGTTTTTATTTTTGTATTTCACACACTGTCACAACTTTTTCGAACCACTCAGAGCTTTATACTGCAAATCATCACTGTCATACAAACCCATTATGTTCGAAATGTTAATGTTACAGGAGAAGGAGCATAGGTTCTTTATGATAATGCACGTTAATATAATGATATCAAGTTTTCTGGTGCATTTCTTTGATCCACTGTTTATGAAAAGTTCACATAATGTAAAAAAGGGAAGGTGATGTTTTCAAATGGAGTAAATAGTCAATGTAGTTGTACAGTTTTGAAATGACAGCATCTTGCTACTCGCTCTCTTTCACACATTCACACACACACACACGCACACATTTAGATACACTCATTCGTTCAACTGCATGCATATGTATACTGTTTTTTCATTTGGTCCTAATTCCATGATGCACACTTCCTTATGAAGTAGACAGTTCAATATTCCCTCCAAGGCAAAATCTGTAATATAGTAATATTACCATCTCATCTTTTGAATCTTTGAGTCTTAAATTAGCAGCAACAATCACTACTGTTCAGTATCTCATGCATCAATTTCAACCCTAATCTGAATCCCTAAAAACACACCCACACACACACCCACACGCGCACACACACACACACACACACACACACACAGAGAGAGAGAGAGAGAGGGAGAGAGCAAGAGAGAGAGAGAATCTATGCTAAAACCACGTAACCAAACCATTATCAGTATAAATATGGTGTAATTATATTCATTATGTAGAACTACATTAAAAAGCTACACTCATAAAAAAAGAAAAAGAAGCTCTTATATTATGTCAAAGTTCTTTAAACCTCTAACACATTCTCAAACTCACAAATCTCTTTTTCCAATCTGGTTCTATATCATTGCTCAAAGAACAGCATGTATTTTTAGAGCATTCTAAAAAAATTTGTATCTTGTAGAAAAACAGAGGCATTGGCTGCTCTTACATAAAGTCTAGTTCAAGTCTAGCAGATTTTCTTTAAATGGTCTACAGTCATTTGTTAGGTGTTCCAGTCTGACAGGTTCACTATAGGAATTTACCATTACAATATTTATAATAATGTAATGCTGTGATGGGGTGGCCCCTAGTGGCTTTTGGGCCACTAAGAGACGATTTATACCACTAAACAACTCTGTAAAACAATATCTATTTTCATATTCTAATGAATTTACATGCAGAATGTCATAGTGCCACACTCTTATAACCTCTTTCAGAACAATCTATCATTTGTCGGATGGCTTTGACGGAAATTTGTGTCAGTGAGAGACGACTGTCACACTCAGAAGCTAAATTAGCAGCCTCCGTTTTGTACCAGCTCATTATGCTGCTCCCTCAAGATCCTCAGTAGACAATATTTGCATCCATCGCTAGTCAACCAAAGCGTCCTCACAAGAACACATCACTCTGAAGAGCCCCACATGTATGTTATTACAGTCAAGTACACTGTGTGCATTTCTAAGTCTAACGCAAAAGAAACGATTATGTATTAAAATGACCATATACAGTTTTATCTGCTGCAGGAATTCATTTCGGAGCAGCGATCCGCTTCACTCTGTTTTTGATAACAGATAATTCCAGAGAGATGTCGCTGTCTGATGTCTGCTTCCGGATGAAGCGGACAGGCTAATATTCCCTTAGGAACAAAAAAAAACGTTCATATCGGGATTATCATTAGATCAACGGCCACTGAACTGAAAGTTTTAATTTAGTCTTGAACGTCACAGGCCTTCAGCGTCAGGGGGATGGCACCAAATCACCCCTCCCCATGGCCAGAACACACACACCACTGTTGCTAAGTCATGCTGGTTAGCTCTGTTTAGTGTCTGACCGCTAAGGCTCAGCTCTCCTTTATTGGAATATTAGTTGTGTTCAACACGACGTGCCACAGAGTATATTTATATCAGTTACCAAACAATAGGACAACATCGTGTCAACAAAACAATACGTGAGCAGAATACATTAGTATGATAATTCAGTGTAATGTAAGCATGGGGATACATCAAAATGCAGACAACTGCATCATACATAGCAGTCCATGTTAGCAAGAGCTTTCCCTCTTGTTCTTTGAATCGGCCCCTCTTTTTTTTTTCTCTTCTTTAGCTGAAGGGTTTTTCCTCCACTAAAAATCATCCATTATGCAGCAGAAATGTTCACTTCATAACAGATATAGAGTGTCCAGTCCTACACTGTACACTCTGTTGTTTTAGCACGCAGCTGTAATGCATTAGCTAAGTATCAAGCCTTTATGAGTTGAAGCAGGTGTTTTGGAGGAGTTCAAGTTAGTTCTGATTGGTTGAAAAGTGTTCTATGTGTTTGATTTATTTATTTATCCTCCCACTGTAACTACATTCCACTGACCATTGGTTGCTAATTAACAACAATGGTAGCAGAACCACAGTTGTCTCTACTTTTTCAAACAACTCACTATTCTAACTTTCAGTACGTTCAGTTCTTTATTTAACTCCTTACAGATCCCACTGGTGGGCCCAAAGTTTTATTTCACACTTCTATAATCTAAGAACATCTCAGCCAGTTTGCATAGAAGTCTCTGTAGTTACTAATAATAGTAATAAGCCTTAGTATATGTAGCCACTTTAACTTTACATGAGACAGAAAAAGAAAGAACATTGTTAACTTTCAATGTAAGTGAACATAACAAGAGTTTTCTTCCCATAAATATGTTTTGTCTTCTTCCTCTGGTCCAAAACTTTTTTTTTCACCTGTGCAATATTTCCAAAATCCGACCATCTCTTTCCCAGCCTGCAGCTGAACCTCTCATTCATGCTTTCATTTCAGTTTATCTCCTCACATATAGAGCTCTCAGTGTTCTTGCACCTTCCTATCTGTTTGACCTTCTTCAAACTTACAAGCCCATGCATACTCTCCGATCCTCTACAGCTGGACTGCTTACTATTTCCTCTTCTGACCTCCGTAGCTTTGGCGACCCAGCATTTTCCAGACTCGCTCTGCACCTCTGGAACTCTCTACCTTCACAAACTCAACAGTCAAACTCATGTCATTTCATCCTCTGTATTGTGATTTATGTATTTCTGTCATTTGTTTTGTCATCTGCATGGTTTCTTTGATGTTAGACATAACATGTCCATCCAAATTGTAACCTGTAGGCGTCTATGAGTATTTGAAAAGCACTATGCAAATGTTGTGTATTATTATTATTATTATTATTATTATTACAAAACTGAAGCCTTTCTATTAGTCCATTCTTCTTGAAATTCTGACACAATGTAAATAGCAGCTTGTATTTTCATGTTATGTAAAAACATGAAAAACATAAACGCATATACAAGGTTTTGACTTATGCTTTAGAGGCAATCAACATAAGGTATAATCCATTCTGTATTTGTTTTAAATGCAGTGTAATGACGGTTATGCTATAGTGTATGAGGTTTTTATTAGGTTTAATTAAAATTCATACATGTTAAATAAGCTTTAAATATTCAGATATTAATGAAAGATTTTAATTCACATTTTTTCATTTAGTTGGTATGTATTATATATAAGTATTAGACGGTATTGTGACAACCTTACTTGCCCGCTTATGGGTAAGTTACTCATTTTTTTGGCAGAAGAAATTGCAATTACTAAAAATATATTTGAAACATATTTGGGGCTTCTTTACTTTACTTTTAGTCTACTTTCTAAACCTGTTGTATAAAAGGTATATTATGCGTTATTGGACAACACATTCCGTCTCCGTTGCCTCAAGATGAAGCAATACCATCTAAAGCACTGGCATAAAACAAGAACGAATAAAAGTGAAATGATGAATGATTGAAAATGTAAGCAAGAAATGCTGTGCGACAAGTTACTTAATCACTTTAAGTCTGAGCCCCCTGTTTGTGCACTGTGCATTGGTGTGGCTTGCTGTGGCATTGGGCCACTTTCTTGTCTTCAGGAGCTGTTACATCATAAAGTAGCCCAGGTAAGCATTCCTGTCAGTCTGAGATGAGCTCCTGGGTTGGCACTGAGCCCTGTTAATCTCAATAACCCTCCAACCTTTTCACAAGATGCTCTTTCAGACAACACGGATTGGATCGCCACATCATCAAGATAGGCTTCAGAATGGCTGAATGAGCTCTGTGGAGAGAGACACTAGGCAACTATTGCAGTTGCAGTGCAGGTGAGCATACTGCTGCCATCACATGAAAGCTTTATTTTTATTGGAACGCTTGGTACTTTACATTGTGTAAATATTTCATTATAAATGGTCCTGGGGTAAAAGAGACCTGTAGAAACTGGTCAGATCTGGAGATAGAGAGAGAGCTCTAGAGAGCTCAGCTTCTTCCAGAAAGAATCTTCCTGTGCTTATTTTATTTTCTTGTGGTATCAGTCGTAGTTCTGTACTGATATATAGATGTACATATTATCACTGCTGTAATGAATCTTCATGTCTCTGTAACAGTAACTACAGTACTTTAGTACTGTACATTAACATAATGACATTTTTTGGCCAATTTCTATTGGTCCATTATTATTATTATTATTATTATTATTATTATTATTATTATCATTATCTGTGAGGTCTGACCATGCCTTCAATATGTGGTGGTAGTACGAGGGAAGATTGATTGAGGTAGGGGAAAGAGCTCTAAGAACTTGGGCTGGAGTTCTGGGCAGCTTCTGCCTGTAGCTAGAAGGCCAGACCCCCTCATAGCTTTAGCAGGACTGATGTAGGACTGAGGGAGGAGATGGGGTGACGGTGAGGACTGCAAACACTTTGTCATGGGAACGGAGGTGAGGATGTGAATTTATAGGGTGTTAGATTGGAAGAAAAAGGGGTTTCAGGCATGTTCCCTCCCCACAAACTTCAGTTATAACATAACTATATTTATTATTATTATTAGTAGTAGTAGTAGCAGTAGTAATAGTAGTAGTAGTGGTAGTCGTAGTAGTTTGTATTTTAATATTTATTTGAATAAAATATTCAGGATGGATACAATTAGCAAAATCAAATGTAATGTAAAGCCCCCATCCACTCTCCTCTCTTGTTTTGTGATGAGTGTAAAGAGTAAAGCAATTTTCTCTCTACATCACAGTTTTGTATAAATAAATGTTTGTAGTGGAGTTCTGAGAAATTGTGATTTTCAAATGGAGACGGTGTTTTGTTTGGAGATCAGCACTTTAGAGATTCATTGGAGTGTCTAAGTGTCACTGTCAGAACTTTTAAACTAAATGTTCTGATGTTCTTTCATTAATACAAACAGTGGTGTAATACCAGCCGCGCAGGCGAGGGCTGTTACACCGGGAGCTGCAGCGCGGGGGCCCCATACCGCCTTTATTAGACCACTTATATCATTACTTGTGCAATTTTACACCCATGATGACTCATAAGTAACCATGAAAACTTAATAATACACTTCAAGCATTAGCCCACATTAGAGCACCAACTCGACTGAGACATACTTAGCGAGTAAGTAAATAAGCAAACTACACTGTCTTTTTTTATTGATTGAAGATCATTTTCCTGCTTGCTTTATTTATTTATTTGTTTGTTTGTTTGTTTTATACACAGCCCTAGTTATGCTACTGAAAATAAAATCATTCTTGACATGGTGAACCTTCATCCTTTTTAAGCACTGAATGTTTGCATATTATTTGACCAATAGCAAGCATTCAAGTATAGAGATCATACACACAAGGAATCACAAGGAAAGTATTTACTCCTGCACTGTTGCAGTGGTACAACCTCCAATACATTGTTCTACAATCACAAATTTATCATGCTTAATAGACCTGCAGGTACTCCAGTCTACAGTGTGTAGCTACTGCTTGCTCAAAGAAGATGTTTCTCCAAAAAATGATATAGAAAGGATAAGTTTTTGTGCGTATAAGTGTGATATACTGGCTCTGGTGGCCTTTAAGTGAGCAGGATTGAACAAAGCTGTATTCATACCTCGATGGAGTGGCTGTAGGTGTGTTTCATAGCCTAAATCAATAGCTTTTATAGCAGTGTGGAGTGCAGGCAGTGGTCAATAGCTGCCAGAGAAAAGATACAAACGTAGATGAAATGCTGGAACAAAGGCATGAAAGCAGCACTGCGCTTACGCTCACGACTGCAGTGAAAAGACTGACATTAACCATCGTCACCTCACACTGAATTAGGTGACTGTGGGTGAGAGCGAGAGCATATTGACCTGTAAAAGAATTATATGGGCCCTGTGTGTGTGTGCATGCATGCATGTGTGTGTGTCTACATGCGTGTGTACTGGGAGGGAATCTCTCATGTTTCAACTTGATTACAAAACAATTCTCAATTTTCAATTTCTATAGCTATATGTTATTTTTCCCTGTATTTGGCATTAACAAGTAGTGTTTATTATGGTTTTGGGCTTTTACTTCATATACAGAACTGTACAACAGTCAGAGAAGACCTTTTATTTATTTAGTTTTCAGTCATAATTGCCATTGAGTAAAATGTATTCATTTTACAGGAGATATTTCTAAGGAGATTAGACATACCATAGTCCACTTGCATTGGAAAAAGTGGATGGTTAACAGAAAATTAGTGAAAAAAACAGGAGTTTCCAAAACTGGAGTTAAAAATGATTAAATGATACAGATTTTAGACTCCTGATAACAAAGCAAAGCCTGGTACACTCTAAAAATGATGGTTCTTGAAGAGTTCTTTAGCAAAGAAAATGGTTTTATATGGAACCATGAACAGTCAAAGATCCCCTTACATGATTAAAGGGTTCTTTACATGGTGAAAGGTTCTTCAGATTGATGGTGAATGTGCTGTAGACAGAAAATGGTTCTATATAGCACCAAAAAGGATGTAACAATAGAAGAACCTTTTTTTGGTGCTATATAGAACCATTTTGAAAAAGATTCTATATTAAACCATATACAACACATTCTCCATCAATCCGAAGAACCTTTTGCAATGCAAAGAACACTTTAATCATTCAAAAGGTTCTTTGAGTGTTAATAGTTCTGTATAGAACCATTTTCTTTACTAAAGAACCCTTGAAGAACCATCTTTTTAAATGTGTAGACCACTAACACTGCATCAGATAAACAAGCTTTCGTCTTTGAAAGAGAGGAGAAAATCAAGTTCCGCTCTTCAGATCTGAAAAAAAAACAGTCCCTCAACATCACTGAATGTGTTTGGGATTACTTGGATCAAAGCAGAAAATGCAACCAACTTCTAAGACTGAACTTTGGAGGTGTGTAAAATATACCTGCAGATTTCTTTAAAAATTTAAAGCAAGTATCCCAAAAAGATGGAAGCTGTAAAATACAAACAGTGGACACACTACACACACATCTTCTAAGCTGCTTATCTTTCTGGGTCATGGGGGGAGCTGGAGCCTATCCCAGCAGTCATTGAGTGGAAGGCAGGATATAACCTGGACAGGTCACCAGTCCATCACAGGGCAGACAGACAGACAGACATATACACACTCACACCTAGGGCCAATTTAGCATGTCCAATTAGCCTGACTGCATGCCTTTTGACTGTGGGAGGAAACCCACGCAGACATGGGGAGAAGATTCACGCAGAAAGGACCCTGGTTGCCCAGCCAGGAAATCGAACCCAGGCCCTTCTTGCTGTGAGGTGACAGCGCTACCCACTGCACCACCATGCAGGAGCTGGCTTCTGTACAAAACAACTGACAAATTTGTGACTGCAAAGGTATGAGATCTTGCATATCTTCTTCCTCTTCTGAGCCAAAGTATCTCACTTTATAACCTCTCTTGGTGTGTGTGAGTTTATTCTGCTGTAGGAGAAACACAGAGTCTAAGATGTGTTGAGAGTGAATTCTAAATCTTTCAGTGGAGAATCTAGGACTTATTTGTCTCACCCCAGTGTGAGTGTGGATGTGTCTGTATGGCATGTGTGGAGTGTGGTGTAGGACTATCAAGTCCAACGTGTGCGTGTCTGTGCGTGTGGAGTGTGTATGTCTGCCCCTACGTCATCTGCTTCTTGGCTCCACACAGTGAACCGCTTTAATGGAATTGGAGAGAAGGTTTTGGTCCATTGAGCTCGCGCTGGGACATGATTTAGTAGACAGCGACCCCTCTGCCTTCGTCTTGACCCCCTCTCCCTTTCTGCCTTCTGACTCTCTTCATATAATTAGTCGTGAAGTGGGTCATTATACAGTAGCACTCCTCGCTCTTGTGCGTCATTGCGCGTCAGGGTGAGTTTCCCCGGCGCGCGGAGGGGAACCTCGCGCAGCGCCTTTAAAGACGGGACGGGAATTTTCTTCAGCAACTTCATTCACACGCGCCCCGCAGAAAGAGACTCGATAGGAGAAAGAAGCCGCTCAATAAAGTCTGCAGTGGTCGAGGCTGAAGTGGAGCGCAGACGGTGACTGCGCAACCCCTCCTCCATCTCTCTCTCTCTCTCTCTCTCTCTCTCCCCCTCACTCCCTCTCTCTGGGGACTTTTAGCCAGACTTGTGGCTCCAGTTTAGCGCGAGACGTCAGCGGCATCACACACACGGCGCTGGGACTGAAGTGGACCCCCAAGCAGAGCGTGATGATGAAGGTCAGTGAACGCGTCTCTCCAAACGGCCTCTTACTGTCATCTGAATGAGGAACGCCAGAGAGTCATTTACAGCTTTTTTTCCATATTTCCATGTTTTTCTTCTTTCTTCCGTTCTTTTCCAATAAGTGCTGCACTGAATTTACTTGGTACATGTGTGTGCATCGTATACGAATTATATCAGTTTCCGTTTTCACTTTTGACAGTAATTGAGTGTGATGTAAATGTTTTATTCATCAGTGTAAGCTACAGCTTCACTTCACTGTAGTATTAAAGTGTGGTTCAGTTAATATGAAGCCTGTAACTTTATTTTATGCCCCCTCCTTACCTCCTTTAGCCGTCGTTGGTGGTGCTGGTGAGCTCCAGGTGGTCGTTGCTGCTGTTGCTGGTGGTCGCGTCGCTCGCGCTCTCGGCGCGCGCGGACTGTGGCGCGGACTGCGCGCGCTGCTCCGGGCGCCTGGGGCTTCAGCAAACGCGCATCAGCTCCATAGTAAGTGCGCTGGCACACACAACACACACTGCATGCTGTTCCGGTGCGCACACACACACACCTACACACACACACCCACACACAGTGGAGCGCTGCGTAAAACAGTCACGCTCTGAGCTCTGAGTTTGCGCCAGAAACCGCGCGCGCCGCTCTGGGAGCTTGAAGCCGTGACGAAAGCGCTTCTGTTGAAGCTTATTGCTTATGATAAACCGTTTACACTCTTTTAGACTCCTATAATACAAACCTGTAAACCTTGTCCTACAGCGCAGGGCTCAGCGATAGATGTCTGTTAGAAGGAAGTCAAAGCGACTGGATGTGCGCACTGACTGTCCACTACTGGACAGTTCAGTGACCTGAATGGAAGCGTTCGGACGCTCAGAGCTTGTTCTTTTAAGCGCATTTCTCATAAGATAAACTGAGAACTGTCATGCATTGAATGTGTGCGTTCATTTCCACGTGCATAAAACGTATTATCATCACATTTACTACCAAAAGGAAAGACGTGTGTGTTCATGTAAAATATATTTAAAATTTACACTTAAATTCAATGCATCACTCTGTTCAGTGTAGCAAGACCCTCTAAAGCCAGATGTGCATGCTTGGGCTTCTTTGTTAGGTTAATAAAAATACTACTACTAACAACAGCATAATATTATATAACAACAAAACAGGCAAACAGCAACAAAACAACAACCACAACAGCAGCAATAATAATAATAATAATAATAATAATAATAATAATAATAATAATGGTTTGGTATTTTGGTACTGTGTCTTTTACACTTCACAGTGGATGACTTTTTTTAAGAAAAGGGCATCAACTTGTTTACAAGAGTAATTCAGATCTTTTTATTAGCCAATAGATTAGATGTTTATATATTGATTTTGACTGCCTTTTGTAATGGAAATGAACTTATATTACTGATAAATTGATTGTGTGGCATTTTCTAACCACTGCATGCTGCCTAAATCCATGATGATGTATTGATCAAAGCTGCCCTAAAATCTTCCGGGGCTGGTTATCACATCACAAAGCTGTGGGAGCGAAATGGGGTGAGGGGGACAGAGAGAGAGAGGGAAAGAGAGAGAAACTGTAAAGTGACTGAATTGGAAATCGAATTGTACACCAATACTATGCACTGAGACATCTCTGTGAAGTTTTACATATATGTGCTTTGACTTAGTTTCCCTCACTCTTCTCACTGAATAACCTGATTTTTGTGTGTGTGTGTGTGTTTGTATACTCTGTTTTACTCTCTTTATGGAGACCTAATCACAGAAAAACCTGAACAGCCAGGTGTTGTGAGTAGCAACATTTGGCTGGAGGACAAATGAAGAAAACTAAAAGAGCTTCATTTTGTTTACTGAGGTTAAGTTTAGGTTTAGCCGTAGATGTGGTGTAATCTAGAGTGATACACATTACAAGAATCTTGATGAAGATAGTATTACATGACTGCATGTGTTAAGAGCATTCTATTCAAGATTTTCTTAAAATTGAGTGTCATGCTGCATTAGCATTCACATGGTTGCCCACAAGCTTATCACTGCCTCACGCCCGCACACACTCACTCACTCATTTACACCAACCACAGTGCTGTGGAATGAAAGGGGAAGCAGTTACTGGTGTCATATATTCGTCTTTGATGTTAATGGGGACTGGACACAGGGCTGACATTTCCGCCCACAGCATCAACACTGATGTGCTTAATTATGCCGGAGAGGCTGGAAGTGCTGGGTGTTTATGCGTGTTTGTCAGAGTTGCAGATGGTGTGTGTATGTGTCTTACAGACTGTTCTCATGCTCGTATGTTTTTGGCAGGCGTGTGTGTTGCAGTGCGAGGGGCATCTGAATGTTGGCAGCTCTTGGGGCTTGTGTCAAGGTCTCCTGCAGGCCACCGAAAGCACACCTGAGGCAGAGCGGGTAACGGCAGAAAATGAGCCCCAACAGCAACACCAGGAGGAGAAAAAGTACGGTGGCTTCATGAAGAGATACGGTGGCTTCATGAAGCGTTATGGTGGCTTTATGAAACGATACGGAGGCTTCATGAAGAAGGCGGCTGAACTCTACGGCCTGGAGCCAGATGACATCGACCGTGGCCGAGAAATCCTTTCCAGCAGTGATGCTGAGGTGCTGGCCAATCAGGTGGAAGACGACAGCGAGAAGGAGCAAGCTGCAATCAGGGACTTTCGTAATGCGAGGGGAGGGGCTGCAGGGTTAGAGGGCATGGCTAAGCGCTATGGCGGATTTATGAGGAGGGGTTATGACCCCGAGGCTCAGAGGTTACTACAGAAACGCTACGGGGGCTTCATGAGGCGAGTAGGCCGGCCAGAGTGGGGGGAGGAGAGCAAACGCTATGGAGGATTCCTCAAACGCTCCCCGCAGGAAGACGAAGAGGAGGAGGAGGAGGAGGAAGAAGAGGAGTCGTCAGAGATGGAGAAGAGATATGGGGGTTTTATGGGATTTTAAATTCCTCGCAGACTTTGATTAGCCATTAACTGTCGTGTTCTGTTCCACTCTGTCCTCCAACTCGTAGAAGTTACTCTATGATCACAGCAGAAATAAAAAAGAAACACGCTTACAGTGCTGACACCGTGTTTATGATTTGTTCATAAAGTCCACATAGTGATAAATATGTATTAAGAACATGAACAAGATGCAATCAAAGAGCAAATACAGTGGCTTATGGTGGGTAATGGGATTTACTTTCGACAGACGCAAGCCTGTGTAGCAGAATTAGACAATAATATGATGATAATAATAGTAATTTCCGTTATTATCTCTCTGGTCTGCCCATTTCTCCATTTGTCCATTCGCTCCTCTTTCCTCAGCCTCACCACAGTTAAAGACTTTTACGCCAAATTCAGTTAGAGACTGATCCGGTGACAGAACGAGGTATGGCAGCTGACTAAAGAGGGTAAAACACATTGTTTATTTGTCCACAACAGAGTGATTCCCCCCCTCAATGCCTGTATTTCTCATAGTCTGTTGTTCTGATGTCAGTCTGAATTTGTCATATGCTGTACAGCTTGAATAAACTGCTCGAAACTGCAACAGAATGCCTCTGTCTCAAATAAATATGTCAATCTGCTGTTCCAGAGACACATCCTGTCTCATCTATGAGTGGTGCTTTCAGACTATTGTTAGTCAGCAGTAGTGACTGACTTTACTAGAGCATGTCAAGATGATGCCTGTCATTATAAAGGCTACCCTAATCACTTGATCAATGTTGTGAAATGATGGTGAAAAGCTTTCATTTTAATGGTCTGACTAGAATGAGGGCACTGCAGCTAAAGATGGTAGCTTGAAAAAATTTACAACTGAAACACAATCATTCTGTAAGTAAGGTAAGAGTCAAAGCCATAAACTGTGTTTTCAGCATGCGCCAGTTGAACTGCTAATGTTACAGAATGCTCAGAACACAGTACCAAAGTCCAAAGTCTTTCACCTTCATTTCTATAGTAGGCTAATCTTAACCACTTCAACTGGATCTAATCGGCATGTCAGACTTATGAGAAAACCAAATTTTCCTCACTTGCATAATATTTTACAAAAGTTTGATACGGTGTGTAAACAGGTTTCAAAATGCACCATTCACATTTCCTATATGTAAACTAAGCTGCATAAAACCATTTTTAACTTGTTTTTATGATGTAACAAAATCCAACATATAAGAAGTGTTTAGGCCTTTCTGAATAACTAGTTGTGGAATGAGGCATAATAATTGGAAGCCAATCAGAAGAGATGTCATTTACATATATCAGTCTGACAGGTGCACAAAAGCCTGTTCATTTTTAAAAGATAAAGAGAGGCTAGAAAATGTAAAATATTACATATTAGTTTTGTCGTGGTAACTATAATTCATAGTAGTTAAGATTAATAACTGAATAATAAGAGGTAATAAGCCTGGGATTAAAATGTAAACAGATCATCATTCATCATTGATGTGAAATGCGTCATTGCCAGAAACTGTTCACAGTGGTGGTGGTGATAAGACCCAGAAACTTAAAGTTAATACCTCTAAAAGCTACCTCACAGATAGTTATCACATTAAATGGTGAAGAATATGATATCTGATGCCTGTGACATTGTTTTATAATAATTCTGAAATAAAGTTTTGGCCTAAAGTACACACACACACCCTCTAAACCGTTTATCCTTCTGGGTCGTGGTGGGGTGCTGGAGCCTATCCCAGCTGTAATTGGGCGGAAGGGGCCTAAAGCATAATTTTTTAATTCATTCATGGTGAAGAGGTACATGTAGGGCATTATAGGGCAAATCCCCACACAAAACATATATGTTTACTTTACCATCATGAACATCATATATAAAACTCAGAAGATTTGTATGTCACTGGTTGTTTTGGACAACAAATAAAATGGCTTTACTTGTGTTGTAGACAATGTGACCCCTGGTTTCTATGACGATCACTGTAAATAAAATGAGAGGTGGTATATTCTCTACCCTGCACCATTTTACATCAAACCACTGAAGGCCTTTACATTTGTGAGGAAAAATTACTTACATCTCAACTATAATTATATTTATACTGAAATCGTGAACATTTATTGAAATTGGTTAAGCAACATTATTTGTATACACCTGTGTACACTGCCAATAGTCTAATGTTTGTTCTCTCTCTTGCAGAAAGTGACACAGTCACAATAGCATCCATTTACATGCTAGGTAGACTACCAGAGCAGGTAGAGCAGGGGTGTCTAATCTCTGCAAAGGGCAGGTGTGGTGCGGGTTTTCCAAACAAACAGTAGCACACCTGAGTCTACCCGTTAAATCACTGATCAGATGCGGTTGTGTTTTGTTGAAATGAAAACGTGCAGCCACAGTGGCTCTCTGCGGATAAGATCGGACACCCGATGAGGTAAAGGGGGCGTTCACACATACAATGGATTCCGTTGACATTCGTGGATGTTCGCTTATACTGTATGTAATACAGAGCTACAGTTGTATGCAAAAGTTTGGGCACTCCTACTCAAAATGCATGCAATTTTAATGCATGGTTACCCTTTATTTGATGAATTTAATATTTTTGATAAAACTAAAATAAAATGTTTGGGCACCCTTCCAAGTCGATTCATTAATGTTATTTTTTGTAAGAGCTTATTTGATTCATTAGGCCGTAAGCCAAGTCAATCACAAGCACAATTTCAGATTGTGATAAATGATACGACCCTTTAAACCTCTGTGTTGTGTTTACACTCAACAGCCATGGGCTCATCTAAGAGGCTGAATGAGGATCTGAAACTAAAGATAATTAATTCTTAAAAAGCAAGAGAAGTCTATAAAAGATATCTAAACCATTCCTGGTTGCGTTTTTCACTGTGCGAAATGTCAAAGAGAGAAGTTAAAGAGAAGTCTGAAAGATCTGAAAGACCAACACCATACATCCTCTGAAAAGCACTGCTCATAGACTGCTCAAGAGTTCAAAGCAAAACCCCCACATCTCTGCTAGAGACCTACAGGAAGATTTGGCTAGCATGGAAATCTGCACCAGTCAGTGTTGTTGGTAAACATCATCTACATGGAAGGGTCAACAGAAGGAAAGCTTAACTGTGATCTCACCACATAAGTCAACATCTGAAGAATGCAAAACAACATCTAGACAATGCAGAGACATTTTAGAATCAAAGTGCTGTGATCTGATTAAACAAAAATTGAACTATTTGGCTTCAAAGTGAAGCATTTCAATTAAAGAAAACTTGCAAACTGTTAAGTATGTTGTGTGGCAGCCAGTGAAATATTGAGAATGGAGAGACATATTACTAAACATGAACAGATCCTGGATACAAATGTCCCATGGTCAGCAAAGATAAATTAAAGAAGAAGAACAGTTGAATATTACAACAAGATAATGATCCAAATACATACCTCAACATTAACCTTGAACTAGTTTAATAAATAAAAGATTAAGGTTGCAAATGCAAGACAACCTATGAATATTTCTAAACTAGAAATTGTTCTGCAAGGACAATGGGAAAAAAATCATGTCATTTTAGTTTGTTCCATGCCAAAGTGTTTTTTTTTAATCAAATGTGCCCATATTTTTACACATAACTGTACACTAACTGCTCTCCCAACAATATTTCACTAGGCCAAAGTGTCTGTTTACATAGTACATAGCCTGCAGCAAAGTAACCACGCAGCTGAATAGCCTCTCAAACAGTGTCATACATTTGCTCAACTGTATAACAAACTTATATCTCACAACTTTTACTGGCATACTGGAAAAAAGATACTCAAGAAAATATCTGATGGATTTGTACTTTCCTGGGTATTTAGAATACCTTTACCTCTGCTCAAGAATATTTGTGAGGAAAGGAATCTACTTCTACTCAGTTACACTGTAGTCATTACCCATTAGTTACTAATTCCTTTTTTTGTGTTTAATGTAATTCTGTTACTTAACATTTATACAGCTTTGTGATTGGTCACACCTCTGACTTCTGACATTTATCATTTTAAAAGTAAACTGAGAAGAAAAGAACAGCCAAGCAAACTTCAGTTCCTTAAAACTTTGGAAAGATGCGGCATGTATAACAAGTACCACTACAGTTCTATACGTTATGTTAGTGTTTTGGTACTTCTGTACTTACTTGCTTGGTTTTTTAACAATACTTTAATATATATATATATATATATATGTATATATATATATATATATATATTGCTGCTGTCAGAACAAAACCTTGTATCTCTACTTTTGTTGTTGTTTGTTCTGTTTTGACATAATTTGAAAATACCTGTTGTCCATATATTGTGTGTAAATTTCATTGATTTATATTAAAAGTAGAGTATGTTTTTACACTCTCCTGTAAAGTTTTCATTTTGGAGATACAACGGTTTGATCCGACAACAGTGATATACACACACACACACACACACACACACACACACACATATATATATATATATATATATGTGTGTGTGTGTGTGTGTGTGTGTGTGTGTGTGTGTACAGAACCATATACACCACTCACCATATAAAGAACCATTTATGCATGAAATTTTCTACATGAAATGTTTTATAAATACTCTAAAAAAGATGGCTCTTCAAGGGTTCTTTAGTACAGACAATGTTTCTATACGGACCCATGTACACTCAAAGAACCATTTGCATGCTTGAAAGGTTCTCTGCATGGCGAAATGGTTCTTCAGATTGATGGAAAATGTGATGTATATGGTTTTATATAGAACCTTCTTGAAAATGGTTCTATCAAGCACCAAAAAGGATCCTTTTATAGTTACAAGCTTAACATCGTAACAATAGAAGAACCCTTTATGGTGCTATATTAAACCATATACAACACACTCTCCATCAAACTGAAGAACCATCTTTTTTTAAGTGTCTATACTTTCATCATTCAGCTCATTTCTTAAATAACTGTGATGCCTCTATATTTTATGTGCTGTTGACGGATATTTGAACGAAGTACCAACACCTCACCCTGTTTTTCAGTGTGGTGTCTATCCACCAGGCAAGTTCTTCCACGCTCTTTGCTGTGCTCCTCAAATGCCTCCCGGCGTGTAAACGGTTAAGCAGAGGCCGCGCCCTCCACATCCTCCACCGTTACCGCGGCCCAAACGGCCACGCTGACCTTTGTACTGACAGCACGGAGAGCACCGGAGTGTGGAGTGAGCGAAGGTCGAGCGCCGGTCTGTTTAACAGAGAGAGAGAGGAGCGAGCAGGTCTGTGCTGTAGTTTGCTAACTGAGGTAAGTTCGCTGTACGGAGCTGCATCTCCTCAGAGGAGCGGAAGTCGGTGCAGAACTCGAGCTCTTTCAGGGCTGAGGGGCGGAGTGTCGGGGTGTTGTTACTGACAGGCTGCTTTTCTTTAAAGTGAGTGAGAAACTCTTGTGTTCGTGTTCAGGGCCGTCATGAACTTCCTCCTGGAGACGCTGAAGGTGCTCCTGCTCTCGCTCTGGTTCAGTCTGGAGGCGCTGTGGCGCGCGCTCGTGCCCGCGCGCAGGAAGAGCGTTGCCGGGGAGACGGTGCTGCTGAGCGGCGCGGGCAGCGGGCTGGGCAGGCTGATGGCGCTGGAGTTCGCGAGACTTGGCGCGAGACTAGTGCTGTGGGACATAGACGAGGAGGGCAACAAAGAGACAGCGAGACTGATCAAAGAAGAATACGGGACCCGCGCGCACACCTACACCTGCGACTGCAGTAAGAGAGAAGAGGTGTACAAAGTGGCAGACCAGGTACACACACACACACACACACACACACACACACACACACACACACAGTCTGGCTAACCCTGGTGAGGACTTCCATAGGCTTATACTGAGTTTTGCATTACTGCAGCCAAATAATGCTACACCTAAACCTAACCCTAACCTTAACCTCAGGATCCAAAGGAAATTTGTCTTTGTTTTTTAAAAAAAAGTACTTTGTGGTGAAAACAACATGCGCTCAAGTGAAGACCAGCAAAATGTCCTCACTTGAGCAAAAATGTCATGTTGTCCTATCATTGTAAGGACATGTGGTCCTCACAAGTATAGCAAGACAAGAACACACACACACACACACACACACACTCTCACCTGTGAAACTGGATGCTTTTTGAGTGCACAATGGGAGAGGGAGTGTTTGTGTGTACAGTCACCTGTGGCTGCATCAAAACAGAGCAGGTGTATAGAATGGCAGACCATGCAAACGCACACATTCCACATGTATTTCACTGGGACTTATGGCACAGAGGTTCCTGTGATGAACTGGGCCCCTAAAATTGTACACACTTCATAAATACTCTGACACAATTGCAGTACACCAATTCCATTGTTTTTTCAAACTTCCCGGATAATTAGATTGTTAAGATGTAAACAACGTCATTCAGAGTGGTTTGAAGTGAAATGGTTCATTCTTAACACTTATAAAAGCTACATCACAGAAAGTTAATACATGACATGAGCAAGAATGCACAACCTGATGTCTGAGACATTATTCTACGACAGTTTTGAGAAGATTTTGTCCTAAAATGTGATTTTTAAATCCATTATGACACTGAAAAATGGTGCTGTCAGGTACCGAGGTAGCATATTTTGTTTGTGTGCATCTACTTGGTACGATAAAATTATGAACGCTTTTTCTATGCAGAGCTTTTTGAGGCAAAATAGTCCCCAGAGAAAACTTTTTTTTCAGGTTTACCTCTATTTTACCATCATCAACATTACACATGAAAATATACAAAAGACACGTGGTAGGTTCACTGATCGTTTCAGCTATATTTGCATTGTAGACATCACAACCCCTGGTTTCTCACCACTGTGAATCATTATGAAAAAAAATCGTGGAATTCCCCTTTAAAAACATGCCTCAACAGTTAGCTTCCATCAGCACTATGCAGTCAGCCCTGATGTCTGTTTATCTCCTTCCTTTTCATAATGCTGCTCATCCATGGTAACCATTTCCAAACAGATCCTTCACAACCTGCAACATGATATATTTATTATTTCTAACTCTCATATCTTAACGTAAACATTAGTCAAAGTCAGGCTAGTGCCATCATTGAGATCAACTTGTTGACACATAACAGTAGTGAGTAAACAAGCAAATGACATTTTCACTGAATCAGGTGGGATTTCACTTGACCGCATGAATAGTCAGCTGTAAACACACCCAGGACGCATTGTAATTGGATTACAATCAGATCATGCCAACCACATTCAGAAGTAGTCAGAGACGAATCAACACAAGTGTAAATAGAATGCGTTTCTGTATCTGCATAACGGTTGCATAACTTTTATCCCCTCAAATGGCCAGGGCCCACCCACATGTCCAAAGTTTTAGCACAATTCTGTAACCTAAGAATAGCTCAGCCCAGTTTGCACTGAAGTCCATGTAGTTACTGAATAATAAGCCTTAGTATGTCATAAACATGGGATTTTAAGGGGTTAACTTCTTTCTCATATCCAAATAGTCCTCGGGACTGTAGAGGTGCTGACCAACACAGAAATTAAAGCCTTTTCTTCCACTGATGCGAACGATTCATTGCCTGTTTTAAACAGTTTCTTCTGATATTTAGCAGTATGTAATATGCTAGTTGTAACAGGTGAGAAACCATGTTTACAGTAGGTTACCAAAAGTAGAACAGAATGATATTTGTGTTGATGTGCTTTTTGTGTGGTAATTTGGCAAGTCACTGGATCAACTTGTGGGATACATTTTTGTGGAAAGTGTAAAAGGAATCCGACCAAGTACGTACAGATAGAGATCTGCACAGGCATGAAATTGAAGCACATGCCTTTCCTACACTCGCATGTTTGAAACCTGACTAGTCTTGACAGGTACTGCTAAATTTTAAACCTGAACACATTTATACGCAACAGAGACAGATTATCACATACATACTTTTACAGAGATTTGATTTACTAAGCATTTGAGTTGATCAACAAAACAAAATCTTTAAAACTCTGCTAGGCCTGGGCGATAGGGCGATATAATCGGATATTGTTGATGCTGAATAAGTAACCCTGATGGCGATGTGTAAAAGACAATAATCGCGGTGATAATTGGGAAAAGAACTGAGAGATAATCGGAGAGGACTAATTTACCTTTAAAAGGCTTGAAAATATGTTGGGAAATTGGAGTTCACCCAAGGTGCGAAATACAGGGGGTCCTGGGGGGGTTTGGAAGCCCCTAATTAACCTGAATATTTCAAAATAAAACTTCTGGGGTGTCGTGGAAAAAAAACGTTTTACGACAATTTTTTTAGGAAAAAATACACACTTAAACACAAATGCAAGGATAGGTCATTGTTAACCTGCTTCACGCATGAAGTGCTTAGCTTCTGTCTTTTGTATTCTAAACTAATTAGAGATGCAGCACTGCTCTGCCTCAGGGTGCTGCTGTAGCAAATTGGTTCACCCAATTGGCCTATGGCCAGGGTACCCCTGAAAAACTTCACAACATGCTGTAGCATATTTGTGAATGTGAAAACTTGCCCAGTTTCCCAAGAGCATAGTGGAAAGAGTGAACTGTTAATTACTTTTCAAACCAAAGACACAAAAGAAGTGTAAGACCTCAGTTAATGTGTGGAATACAGTGTTACCAAACTACAAAATAGCATTTCCAGAAGAACAATTGTTAAACCAAACATTTGCTGCCATCAAGCTAGCATCAGCGCCGCTATGGCTAGTGAGTTAGTAGCCAAGCAATGCCAGAAAAGTTAAAAACCTAATGCATGGGACCCCCTGAATATCACACTCTGGGTTCATATTTGAGAACCCTAGCAGTCAGTTTTTATCTGTTTAAGAGAGAGAGAGAGAGAGAGAGAGAGAGAGAGAGAGAGAGATTTTTTAAGAAGCTGTCTGTTACGCTCTGTGATGCTAGCTTCACCACACTGTTTCCTCTCCTACTTATTTTACTTCATGTTAAGTGCATATATTTTCCTAGAGTAGCTAGCTCTAACCTGGAGAAAAAGTTCTTCTGATCCCCGTCTACAACTGGTGTTCTCAGAAAAATGGTAATAAATAAAATTGAATAGTATGTACAAACAAAAATTTCATTCACTTTTTCTGTTAAAACACTGAGTTATAATGGGGCCTTAAAAAAAGCCTATGGTAGAGTAAATTCCCCACTATGATTTAATGAGTAAAATTTGCAGTATTTTCTATACAGCCAAAGTGCTCTAGTGGATAGCTGAATTATGAAAACACTGCTGTAATGACGGAAAACGCCTTGTTTTTCATTTGTAAAGTACGTGGCTTTTAAGTTCCTCATTAGCCATTAGTAAGCAAGTCACCATAAATCTGCACCAGAAGAAGCTCATGAATACACATATCTGCAGTAATGTTTACTATATTGATGGATGAAGAAGTTTTTAAAAGATGTTAAAAAAAAAACATATACACTAAAAATAGAATAGAAAGTGTGCTGCAGTGGATCGCATGTATTTGTTTGGTTGTGGGAGGGGGGCAGGGTTTGCAATATTATTGATAATCTTAATTTTTTTCTAGAAAATAGGCCAAAACACTTTGTCTAAAAGCTGAGCTTTTGCTGTAGCCGACACTGACTTAACTGGTGTGAAGAAGTACTAGCGGGTTTTCCATCCACCAGTTCTGAATGGAAAAAGCCAGAAAATTGAAAAAACACCCAAATATTGCAAAAAGAGTTTTATGCTAGGGCGAGGTGCATCCACAATGAATGCTCTGCTCTGCTATCATAGCTCAGAATACTATTGCAAGCTCTACAAATGTGAGCAATGTGCTTTTTATCTGATGTATTGACCAGGTCATAATGGTCCTCATTTATCATAGTTGTGTGAAAAAAGAGCGCAGATTTGACCACCTTTAAGGACAACAAACTACACTGCGTCTGATTCCTGAAACTGTCATAAGACGTGGAAACAAGTGGAGATTTGAGCACTAATAATGAATCAAGACTCCGCCTACCAGCACCTCATTTACATATCTTTTACCTGAAACATGTCCTAATTCATGCAGATGTTTGGGTAGGAAGCCAGCCAATTGCTGTGCTTGTAGGCGGAGTTTGAGGTCTAACTGTGAGTGTACTTCTCCCCCTACTGACCACACATTTTAGTGTTACTTTACTCTGTAGTCCTAGGTAGAATGACGTTATTGCGTATTGTGATTATTTTACTTACAATAACATGTTTAAATGCTGTATTATTACAGTGTATGAGACTGCAGTGTGTGCACTAGCTGTGTTTTGTATTTGCTATTTTTTGGCAGGTGTAGTAGTATAAAACAAAAGCAAAGGGTAATATTTCTTTAAATGGTACATAGTATAGTTAGTGATCGTTTATACCAATGTGCGTGTAAAATAAGTACATCCAATTTTGTACTGGGTTGCCATGCACACAAATTATTATTGTTATTATTATTGTTATGCACACAAATTATTATTGTTATTTTCTATTTTTACTCTTATTATTGGTATTATTGATGATAGTGATGATAGTTTTGGTTATGAGCATGCGCTCCTTTTACAATCAGATTTTAAGCGTATGCAGCTTTGATCATTATGGGCCAGTATTTCTACAATGAAGACGTCCTTGACTCATTCAGAGTTTTAAACAGTTCCTCTTTAGCAAGTTTTGTTTTTGTTTGATAACATGTTAGTAAGACCAGCTTTATTTTGTCAGCCCCCATCACGATAAGATGAAAACACATGTTAAAGCAAGGTGTACACAAGCTCAAATTCAACAGACGCACTTGCACAGTCTTTATCAGTTCAGGCTTGTGTAACAAACTGGCTGAAAGAGGAGTTATTAATCTCTCACCCAACACATAAACCACATAACCTAGTGGCTCCAGAACAGAACAGTCTATTGACTCTAAAACGCACTGTAACGTTTGTCCTGAATGGCTGTAGAGGCTGAAAACACTAACTCATTGTATGTAGTCCAGCTGGAGAAAGTTAACACTGACCCAATTTGTCCTGTAGGTCAAACGGGAGGTTGGTGATGTCACTATTTTGGTGAACAATGCCGGCATCGTCACAGGCAAGAAGTTCCTGCAGTCTCCGGATGCTCTCTTACAGAAGACAATGGAGGTCAACAGCATGGCCCACTTCTGGGTTAGTTATTCTGATTTACTCTCTCTTATTTTGAAAAAAAATGAATTTACATGATATCAGTTGGTTGCACATGTAAAACCAGTAAAACTGCTTACATTTTTGGCCAAGAATTGTTTTGATGTAAGACATTTTGTTCATGTGAAACGGACACATTTGAATCATGTAAAGTCAAAGTATATATTTTTTTCATTGCACTTTACATTTGTCTCTGTCACACACAAAAACATACATGAAGGTTCTGTTCTCACCTTTATAACCCAAGCACAGGAAAAGTGTACAGCAGAGGTGGATAGCAACTAGTTACATTTAAGAACTTAAAGAGCCTGTATCAGTAACATTTACTCAGTCCATACAGTCCATATATGCGAATGAAGCTGCAAAAACAGCCTGTTTTGAATTTAGCGTGTTTGTCATGTCATGAAAACCAATGCATTTAAATCTTGGCCTACAGCAGTTTAGCCCCCCTCATTCACACTGAAGTTACAGGGAGTGTTTCAGCCCAGACTGCTTTTTGAATGAGGCACAATACAGAACAGTCAATCAAAACAGATCTCAGCCGTTTTTTTATGATATAGACCCTTTAATTAGATTTGGAAATCATGACATGTTTTCCTTCCGTACTGTGAGGTATTTCTGAGTGAAACACGGTATCAAAACTCAAAGATGTTTTAAAGGTGGGAAAAAGTCACTGCACTTTGATTGAAGATTACATGAAAGCAAGAATTTTGTCTTTTAAATGATGTGGGATGATATGTGCTGCTTAATGCAGCCAGGAAGATGAACTAACAAGGTTTAAAAAAAGGTCCATTTTGATTTCCGGTTGATTTTAGGTACATTTTTGATGGATTTGTGCTTTTCTGAGTATTTTCAAATGATAAGTCCTGCTTATTTGTAAGGGAATCTGCATTTTACCCAGTTACATTTGGAGTTGTTAAAACAGCCACACTGCTTTGATGTTGCTCACAACTCTCACTCTCAAGTTTTCAAATTTTATTTTTGAACAAAGGATCAAAAAAGAGAAGAAGGGCACCTCACATGCTTCAGTTCCTCTGCTGGTAGATGCAGGATATAATAAGAAGTTCCCCTGCAGTTCTATGGGGAACTCAGACAGAGGAGTTTTTGATCTGAGGTTGCTCGCTTTTACTTCTGTGGGTTTTTTTGTGTTCAATTTGTTTTTATTTATACTTTAGGCCACTTCTACTTGAGTCATTATGTCATGGCAATTATAATACTTTTACTTGAGTATAGGCTTAGGCTAGATAGCCACCTCTGGTGTTCAACATAATAATCCTTCTATACAATTATCTTGCTTTTTTCTCCTTAGATGTACAAGGCATTTCTCCCAGCAATGATTGCTGGAAACCACGGTCATCTGGTCAGCATCGCTAGCTCTGCTGGACTTGTTGGAGTCAGTGGACTGGCAGGTATATACCCTCCCCCATAATGACTGTGACGGTAAACATTAACTCCTCCACCCCAACAACACTCAGAAAGCATCCTGTTTCACACACATATGTGTGTGTGTGTGTGTGTGTGTGTGTGTGTGTGTGTGTGTGTGTTTGACAGATTACTGTGCGAGTAAGTTTGCAGCAGTTGGCTTTGCAGAGTCTGTAGGTTTGGAGCTGTTGGCTGCAGGCTGTGATGGAGTGAAGACCACCATAGTTTGCCCCTTCTTTATCAACACTGGAATGTTTGATGGAGCCAACACAAAGTAAGATGCCCAGACAGTGTGTGCGAGTGTGTGTTTGTTTTTGTATATTTTCTTTTTCTAAAGAATTCAGAGAAACACATGGGGAACCTGCAATGTGACAACCAGCAAAATACTTTTTACGAAAGCTATTTTATTAGTTTAAAACTGAAAGCCTTTTCTTTTTGTTTACCAGTATTAACATAAATGTTAAGTTCAGGATCAAACTTAGAGAATTCTTGTTACATATACAGTGGGGTTCAAAATCTGAGACTACTAGGCTTGTTTTTTAATCCTGCAAATTTGTCATTTATAAAAAAATATAAAACAAATAAAAACACAGAAAACAAGTAAAATGAGAAAGACATTCAGGATTCTGTACTATTTTCAGGTCACTATTCACATTGAAACACATTTGTGACACTGACCCTGTTAAGGCCTTTGTACAAAAAGGTCAGATTTATTTGTTAGTCTTATTCCTTCTGTGGAAGCCCGCATTCAGACGACGTCCAGGTGGCTTTGATCTACTCAAAAAACTAATGTATCAGCAAAATAGAAACTTCACAGAAGACAAAAACTTTTGTAACATTTAATGAAGTTAATGTACAGTAAAGAAATGTAAAGAGATTTTATTTCAAGAGATTTTGAACCAATTCTGTTGATTCATTCATTGCATTTTCAAACAATGTAAAGAACAGCTGCTATGTTCAAATAAAGTATAAAAATAATAATTAAAAAAATGTTGATACATTGACAATATTCTCACCGAGCACTTTATTAGGAACACTACTAATACTGGGCAGTGCCTCCTGTTGCTCTCAAAACAGCCTCACTTCTTCATGGATGGATTCCACAAGATGTTGGAAACATTCCTTTTAGATTCTGGTCTGGCAGATTTTTCAGGTGCACCTTTATGCTGCAAATCTCCCGTTCTACCACATCACAAAGATGTTCTACTGGATTCAGATCCGTTTACTGGGAAGGCCACTGAATTAAACTGAAATCATTGTTCAATTTGTGTTGTTGGCTTACAGAAGTGGAAGCTGTGGTCTTCTGCTGTTGTAGCCCATCTGCCTCAAGGTTTGAAGTATTGTGCATTCTGAGATGCTTTTCTGCTCACCATAGTTGTATGGAGTGGCTATCTGAGTTAGTGTTGTCTATATGTCAGCTTGAACTAGTCTGGCCTTTCTTCACTGACCTCTCTGATCAACAAGGCATTTCCATCTGAAGAATGCTGCTCACTAGATGTTTTTTTCTTTATTGTCTAAGTAAACTCTAGAGACTGTTGTTCGTGATAATTCCCAGGTGATTGGCAATTATAGGAATAATCAAACCAGCCCATCTGGCACCAACAATCATACCACAGTCAAAATCACTGAGATCAGATTTTTTCCCCATTCTGATGGTTGATGTGAGCATTACCTAAAGCTGCTGGCCCATAGATGCATTATGTTATGCACTGCACTGCTGCTGTGCGATTGGTAGATTGCATAATTGCATGAATGAGTAGGTGTACAGATGTTCCTAATAAAGTGCTTGGTGAGTGTATATAGAATGCATATGGGACATATTACATATGGACACATATATACATAATACACATGGGACATATAACTAATAAATATAGGCACTTACATATATAATACATATGGGAAATATTAGTACATATATAGGCACATATAGAATGCATCTAGAACATATTATAGACACTTCTATGTACATAATACTCATTGTCATGTTCATGTAACCAGTTTGAGATGATTTTTATGAGACATATTATTACATTTAAATGCTTTCCTATATATATTACACATAAGGGCATGTTATTACGTATAGGTACCTATATATAGTTTAAAATATCTGACATTATTGTTACATCCAGATAGTTATATGTAACACATATGGACATTTGTTACAAATAGTTACTTCATATATATTAGGTTTGGGAATGCCCACACTATATAAGTTGTGAGATGTTATCTTGTGAGTGAGGTTCAACACTGGCCAGCATGCTTATGGCAAGGTAACGTGAAAGATCAGAGTTCGATTGAGGCATGATGGTGGGTGCCAAACGGATTAGACATTCCATTTCCGAAGTTGTGCGGGCATTTAACATTTCTTGGTCCATAGTGCCACATGTGTATGGGGAATACGTCATAGAAGGCATTACCACCCACATTGGACAGCGCAGTGGCCGCCCCTCAGGTGATTAATGATTGTGAAGGTGGCGTCTGGCTAGAATTGCCCGCGCAAAAAACAAGCGACTCACAGCAGAAATCACATCCACATTCAATGCAGGAGGCCCCACACGAGTATCCCGCAGGTCAGTGCAGCATTCTTTAGCTTCCATGGGATATGGGAGCAGAAGACCCCCAGAGTGCCTCTGTTAACACCACAACACTGGACACAGCGCCTCACGTGGGCTTGTGAGATTGCTAACTGGACCCTAGAGGTCAGGCAACATGTGGCGTGGTCCGATGAATCACGGTACTAATTGTTTCGAGCTGATGGCAGGGTTCATGTGTGGTGCAGACCCCAGTTGTCAATAGGGCAGTGTGCAGGCGAGCGGTGGTTCCATACTGGTGTGGAACCCTTCACTTGTGGAAACGATGCCATGTTGAGTTGCTGCACTTTGCTGGTCTAGAGGGGGTCCTACACGATACTAGTTCCTGTCCAATGACTTTTGGCACGTCATTGTATATATATATATATATATATATATATATATATATATATATATATATATACACACATACACACACACACATAGGACAAAATTATGACATCACATCCTGACATTATATAGAAAACAAAGTAGTGTAATGTAGGCTAGTACATTTACCACATGCTGTGTCAGCAAATCAGTATGCATGGCTAGCTCAGCAAGCTCCTTTTTAATTATAAAAGTTACAGCTTTATATAGTACATTTAAAGCGCTGCACAATTTGCTTGGCTCTATCTTCAGGCACTAGAGCATTTCAGCTTCTCAGAGATAAAGAGAGAGAGAAAGGAAAAGATAGAGATGGAGTGAGAGAGAGAGTGAAAGAGATGTAGGTGGACTGACAGGCAGACAGCTTTGGAGACTCACTAGCCCGGAGCGATGTCTCAGGTGTCAGGTTCTATTTGAATGATCAGTGTGTGTTTGTCAGATGTTGCTGAGGTGAACGTGTGTTTTGGTGTTTAGGGGCTGCGTAGGTGGTCCTGCCTCTTCAGAAGTTATGTTGCTGATTATTTTAATTAGTATCTGTCAAACCCAGCTAAAGTATTATCGTTTGCTCTGCTGGATGCTCATTTAAACATTAGGCACTATAAGTGAGTAGAACGATCACTGTCATAGTGAACCAGGGGTTGCATTTATTTAAAGCATCGCTGAGGAGGCAGGCTCATTGTGGATTAGAGCTCTGTAGCATACAGTTACACAACAACCATACAGTAAGCATACAGTAAAAACAACCAAAAAAAGTTACAAATGTATAATATACTGGCAGAGATTAACATTACATTTTAATGTAAAGTTAATAGACAATTCCATCACTGCTTTAACAGACTGTTCTGTTAAATAACAGTAAATATTCAGTAAGTACAGTAAGCACATAGAGAATAATTCCTTTACTTCATATACAGTTCATTGCATGTTTTTACATTTTTATCCGTAAGCATCTGAAAAGAGAAAAATCGTTTGTAAACTTCACTAGAACCCAACCAATATATCAGCTGACAGATAATATCAGCCATTATTGACAATCTGCAGATTTGGCAGTGTCAACGTAAATATCATTATTGTGCCAATAATTAGTGACCTTTTTGGACAGTGGCATCACCAGGATTCAAACTTCTGATATCCTGACAATAAAGCAAAACCTTACAAGGTTGCCTATTAAGAGTCCCTTTAGCAACTGCTAAGCTTAAAGTCACCACCTGTTTACATTTATCACAGCAGGACAGGCTCTACTACTAAATATGAGCACAAAACATCATCATGGTGAACAAAACAAAAATGTGAAAAATGTATAAACCTACGCTTTAACATAACATGCTGTAAAATGTTTTCTTCGCAGAGAACTGATGAAAAATAAGAAAATTCAATAAATAAATATTCAGTATTTATCAGTGAGGCTAACTAGCCACTCTTAATTAACATTAGCTAACTTAGCTAGCTGACTTTCATACACAGACTCCTTTCATGTCTAGTTTAGGGTCAAAACATTTCTGGGAAACTAGCACATGCTGACACTGATTAAGGAGGTTAACACTGCTGTAAAAGGTCACAGGATAATAATCAAAAAATATTCCCTTTCCAGCTGATTCAGTACTGTAGCCTTATATGTAAGTTAATGCTATGCCTAACTACAATATAGTTACAACCTTATTAACAACACAATTAAATTCATCACCATGTTGAAAAATTAACTAGGCTGTCTCTCTCTCATGAGGAAGGTGCTGTTATCTCCTCTAATCTTGTTTGACTATCTAGCATGCATCATGTGCTTGGAAATACAGCAAAGTTGCAGTTAAATGCAGAAATGGAAAAATTCTGTTTAAATTATACAGCGGAATAACCCATAAAAAGACACATTATGAGTTTCAAATAAACAGGTTTTCTGTTCTTTACTAAGTGCAGAAAAACATGTCAAAATTATTTGGAAACCCATTACATAGATTATTAGCCTTAATTTGAGATTTTTCAAAAACTAGGATCTGACCGATATGAAAACTTTAGGGCCAAGGGGGCTCCCAAGTGGGGCAGCTGTCCTAAGTGTTGGGCCTATAAGTGGGAGATGATGCACGAGTGATGCAACAGCCATCCGTGGACTTGGTCTTGCTCTCTCTGGTTATGGTCCTCCCCTACCGGGTGTCTGTTAGCTGACACAAGAGAATTAGAAGAGAGAGTTCTCCTCCAAGCACTGTCAAATGATGTTGTGTTGGCAGCAGTTCAAAAAGATCTGGTGGTGCTTCACATGACTCGGAGGAAGCATGTGTTAGCTTTCACCCTCGCATTGTGGTAACATTGTGTGACTGGGGGAGACCTAGCTAGTGGGTGGAAAAGGACATGACTGAAAATTGGTTTGAAAAAGCACATTTTATAACCATTATGGCTACTAATTTTAGGGGGCTAAAAATTCGGATAGGCTGTGAAATCAGCCAACAGTTTTTGTTTTAGGCTCTGATAGTTTTGTTTTACGCTCTGAGTCAAACAGTGTTTTACTTACTGATATGATTGTCAGTTCTAAATTATCCCACTTCCTAAACTCAATTAAACAACTGATACTTACAGTCTTAAATAATATAAACGCTGTAGCAGTGGGGGCGGAGCTACCCATAATGCTTTAAGTTTTTGCTTTCTGCTTATCATTATTCCATTATAACTATTCCATTAGTTTTCTTTATAAAAAGGGTTTTGTGTTATAACATGTTATTCTCATGATAAAGGTTACATTTGGATGTATTTTATGTTTTTGTATTACTTACCATGACAGTGTTTTGTGTTCAGATTGTCTAGTTCAGCCTGTATTGGAGCAATATAGCCAAACTGAGAGTGCAGTATATGGAGCTAAATCCCAAAAAACCAAAAGGTGCTAATGGCGATATCATCAGCCAATATGATAATATCATACGTCAATAATATTGGCCAATATTTTCAAGCAACTGATATATTGGTAGGCTCTAATACAAGCCCAGATCTTTCAGTATTAACTTCAAAAGTTCAAATAATTCATTATTCATTGTTCATTATTCATATATGTACTGTCTGTTATCTTCAGTCACTGAGGTCCTTTCTGTATAAACAAATTGCCATTGTAAATGAACAAAACGGTCAGTAAAAAGTAATTGTTAGTTGTGAATGTGTGTGTGTTTGTGCAGGTGGCCCCGACTGATGCCCATTCTGGACCCGGAATATGTGTGTAGAAAGATTGTGGATGCTGTTCGAAGAGATCAGGTCTTACTGTGTCTTCCTCGCAGCATGTATCTTGTCATCGCTTTGAAAAAGTAAGTTGCTCTTTTCTTCAAACTGGCCCAAAGTTTTACTGAATACTCCTATAAACTAAGAATAGCTCAGCCAGTTTACACTGAAGTCCCTGTAGTTACTGAATAATAAGACTTAGCATGTAAAAATCCAGGGGTTTTAAGGGGTTAACTGCTTAGGATACTGGACCAACATTGCTACACTTTACATAGACTAATCTGTATAACCCATAATGATACTCATACACGTGTTTATGTAAAAATATATTAATAATTATATACTACATTATAATGTACATGACCCATCACAAGTTTGAGTTAAGAAATATTTCATAAGTTCACTGTTACTTTTCTATTAGGTAAGAAAAAATACTTGCAAAAAACATTAACCAGCTCTCTACTACTAGTTTGGATATGTTTTGCAATGCAAAATATCATCCTAAGTATGAAGAGCAGGTTTTGCCTAAATAATGATTTGACAGTTTTCTTTTCCAAACTACTGTTAAAAGCAGATGCTCAAAATCTTTTGCTCCAAAAGTGGTTAAACAGCTTAAAATCCTAGGCTTATTAATTAGTGACTGAATAATGGACTACGGTGAAACTGTCTGAATTATTCTTGAGTTATAGAAGTGTGTAATGTGGTGGTTCAACTGAAAGGTTTGACTTCCCATCATAACAAGGTGAAACAGTGTGTGAGGTTTGCTAAGATCTACCTAGTTTTTCATTTACTTATGTAAGTTACTGCAAACTGACAGTTGAAACATGTTCATTTATGGACCCTTAATAACAAAAGCATGCTGTAATTTTGTATTAATTATCTGTCACTCATAGCTCATTGAAACAAGCAGAGAAATTGTGGAAAGAGCAGATTCTAAACTTTCAGTCCAGACTACATTTGTGTTTGAAGGAGAAGTGGAGCTATTTTATTATTCGAATTTAATGAAAATTTGTGTGTATAGTTTTGTTTTGTGGAAAGAAAAAAAAGCCATGTTTTTTGCTTGTCATTGCTTTACATCAAAACAAACAAAGTCAGAAGTTCAGACTCGAACTTGTCGATACAAAATGTAAGTCGAATGTAAATGTAATTTATTGTGTAACCCACTGTATAATTAAGCATTACAGCTCTAACTATACACATTTTCAGGTTTGATACAAATTTCAGTCCTGAGCTTAAGATTTAATAATCTTTAATAACAAGTTAAGCCCCAAAAGAGCTGTCCTTTGAGCTTGGGTGCATCCAGAGCAGAAGCCCTTTCCCTCCCCTCAAACTTTACTATATATATATATATATATCGCTGCTGACGGAACTAAACCTCATATCTCATTCTTATATCGTATATATAATGTTTTCCATTTTTCAGTTTTGGACGTAAATTGAAAATGTTTGTTGCCCTTTACATTGTGTGTAAACTTTCATGATGCATGGAGCAACAGAAAAGGCCCAAAATGACTTGGTAAAAATTCTGGTTCCATTGACTTACAATAAAAGTAAAGTATGTTTTTTCCTTCTTCTGTAAAGCTATCATTTTGGAAATACGAGGACACCTACGATATATAAATTACTATAGTTCTATGGTTATAGAAGAACCCAGTTAGATACAGTTAGAAGATTTAATACAGTTAGAAGATTTAATTTAATCAAAGATTGAGAAGCTGAAGTAGGTATTGGATCATAACTGAAAATACTGAATTTCCTGAAGGAAGCTAATTTACTCACACATACAGTCACAGTGTGTTGTTTATTTGCTCTACACTCTCAGAATAAAAAGTACTAAACTGTCACTGGGATGGTGCCCTCAAGGATACGTTCTCAGTATCTTTAATTAGAGAACATTGTGCTGTTTTATTATACAGTTTTAAAACATTAGATAATGAAAAGGTACAATATGTACCTTTAACCATTGTTGTACCGTTGAGGGTACATTTACATTGTTTGCACTTTTACTGTACAGTATCTCTTTTTCTGACAGTGTAATGGTATTTGTTGAATAAATAAATGTTTAGTGCCCTAGATAAATGGCTTTATGTATCATTTCCTTAGATGCCTACGAAGACTTTGGCATTGTATGGTACATACTATGTGCACATGTGTGTATATAAATGTGTACATATGTCCTGTGTGTATATGTGTGATTACAGTGTCTGGTGTGTGTGTACATGTGTGTGTGTGCTCTCTGCTGTTAATGCTCAGAGCTCTTTGAACTCTAGAATAATTATGCCAGCATTTAAGATTTTAATTAGTGACAACACAGCTTATGCTGCAGCTATGATGAGACCATGATGCAGTAATGGATAAACCACTTACCAGCCCGACTGATCGGCTGCCAGATTTCTGCCGCATTGTTCTGTGTGTGTGTGTGTACATGACTGTTTGATCATACTGCTCTTTCTCTCGTACCGTCAATCCCCTGCAGATTTACTACCAGTACTTACTTACTGCTATTTTTTAAGTATAAATACTTGCTGTATTTATTTCTACCTTTTGACTGAATGACCTGATGAGCTGGTACCATTGCTAAAATGATGAGCCTTATCTGGGGGTTATATATTTGCTTCTACTCTCTTCGTGTTGGATGTAGGTTTTTATTTAACACTATTGCAGTTCATTTAAGCAGTCCAGAGTCAGCAGTCATTTCATGAACACTTCAGTCAATTTACACTTAAAAAGGTAATGCATTGAATTTACTTCAATGTTGTGTTTACTTCTTTTCAGTTCAGGAATCAACCAGGATGTCCAAACCTTTGCATACAACTCTAACTTATTTCTATTTAAAGAAAAATGATGTGAAGATTTAAATAAATTCATGACCGCTCAAATTGTTACTTCTTGTCTGAAGCCACACTAAGATTTCCCTCCCTTCTACTACAGTCAACTACCAGTATGTTTCCATGAATCATGTTTACACTGAAACATACTGCTGAATGAATGTATGTTTTTGTTTAGCTGTATTATACTGTCATGTTGTTGGTTGTTTTGATGTTCCTTTCTTATATTTCTTTTTTTGTCTCTCAGTATTCTGCCTGTTAAAGTGGGATTGCTCTTGGGCGCCTATCTGGGAGCATTTGACTTCATGGCCAAGTTCAAAGGTCGCAACAAGAGCGACTGAGTTTGCCAACAGAAGACTGATGAAAGCCAACTGATAATGTCCATCCATACATCTGATGCCATAGAAGAGATTCTGAAGAGCATCTGCTGCTATAAGCACTGTGAAGAGGAAGTGTATAAGAGGAATAATAAAGCTATGAAGAATTACCATTTTAACAACTTTGCAAGTCGTTAGCAATCAAAGGCATTCCGTTATAACCGTTCTCAAAAGCACTTTTTACTGTACAGTTTGTGTTCTCTAGGCTATGTCTATCTAACGATTTAATGATACTGCTCATGTGTAACTGGATATTACTTTAGCATGTGCAGCCATAATGTCAATGTTATAAGAGTAGCGCAAGTCTTTACATAAATAGGATAAAACTGTCTGTATTTTAAGAAAATACTCACATATAAAATCTTTCATTTTGAAAAGCAAAGCAAGCACTGTTTACAACTGTGTTATGTCTATTTGCCTCTTTGTGAAAGATATATACTACTTGCATGAATGTGCCTTGACTGAACCCTTTAATTGCTCTTATAAAAACTATGCCTTTAAATATTAAATTTGATCTTCACTTTAAAAATGTGTGCAATGGAAGTGGGTGCTAAACATAGCAAAAGAGTTCACAGAATAAAACACCTCTTACTATAAAACCCACTAATGCAAGACTGGTGTGAACAAGACTGAAATACATGAGTTTGTTGTTGTGACTTCATTGCATGAGATTGTTCTTCAGATATTTACAGAATGCTTATTTTAATTTGCCTTTACGCTGTTTTTTTCACACAAATAGCTCATTTTGTAGGGGTGTAATTCTTATCACCCAGTATAAAATGCCACTGATCCATTTTTTTTGATGGCGCAACGACTCCGCCAAGCAATATAACTGCGTTTCACTGTACAAACACTCATGCTTATGATGAATTACAGGTCTTTGAAGAATAGTTACTTGAAACAGCTGAAAATGGAGCACTTCAATCAAATCTCCCTCAGTCCTCTATTATGATAACACACCATTGCTCCGTATTATATCATCATAACCTATAGCTGTTTAAAAGCTATTTCAGTGATTGCTCATTTTTAGCAATGACCATTTGCTCACACTGTGAAATGTTTTAGTATCAAAGTGGGGGCAGGCAGGGTTACAGTGGCTTCAAATCTGAACAACCACTGATGCAATTCTAACATGGGAGTATTAGCAAAAATGCTATTTTTTTCAGCTGTTCCAGAAAATGAAATTAATAATCACTTTTAATAATGACTTTTGTAGTACTGACAATGCATACTGGAATCAATGATTTCAACCATGCAAAACCAATCTGGCTGGAGATACACGTATAAAATGATTCTAATATTTTAGTTCTGTGCAACACCACATAAGTAGTAGGACAAAAGGAAGCTGTAAATAAAAATGTATCCAGAATGATAAATGGAGCCATAGAAGATTCTAAAATGACTGAGAAAGCTGTGCAGCATTAAGATTTATAATAAAAATGAATATAAAAAATTTGTTTCCATGCACTAAATAATCTGATCATAATCGGATTTCTGCATTTATCTGATTATTCAAATGGTTATGTAAACACCATACTCCAGTTTCTTAGATTGGAGTAAGGGCTAGAAATTATGAAATCTGATAAAGAGAGCTGGATTTTACTCTGATTTCTATTGGATTTCTCAGTCTGTGCATGTGCGAAAACAGACGGGTACCGGAAATAAGCAAGCAGCGTTGCTGCGAGACACAGCAAAACACTTTTGGAACAACGCTGAAACCAAATACATGCTTAACAAAATGAGGTATTTAAATATTCTTAATCTTCTAGATGATGTATGCTTTTCAGGTAAAGTGGAGCAATGATTAAAAAAAAGCTGCAGCATGAAGTTTGAGTTTTAATTACGTTTATGTCACGTCTTCTTCTGTGAGTTTATTGGCTGGTTGCAAAGCAGAAATCCCAATTATTGTCTTACTCATGTAGACTCTGAGTTTTTCCATTATCTGATTACCCAAGTGCATGTAAACGCATTGATCAAATCACTGACAAAATCTGATTTTCTGCAGTGATTGGATTATTAGGTGTATGTGAACACACTCATTGACAGAAAATGAATGTAAATAGATAAATATGGTATATTATTTATCATTTAATAATAATCACTTTACAGAATTCCTGAAATATAAAATAAAACACCAAAAATATATTTTGGTGTCTATAATACTTAAACACACATTACGTAATTTAATATTTACAAATTTTGTTAGTACGGCAAGTGATTTTAAACAGTATTGTCACTATATACAACTGCTGTCTTAACAGTGCCTATAATCCTGCGTCCTTTCAGTAACAGACTGACAGTCATGAGGGAACGTGACATGCAACATAACACAACAGCTTGTCCACTTAGTAACAGATTGGCTGTTCTTCTGAGTTCTTACTACACAAAATGTTACTGAGGCATTCACACATATTCTCAATTACCTAATGACCAAACTACTACTGAATCACAGCAATACAGTGAGCCTGCTTCAATTAAATGGAGATGACTCAAGTATGACCTACTGAGGCAACCGCTGCAGGAGCACATGTAGGATTTTATCGCCTTCATGTGGTCATTAAAGGAACTGCAAGCCTTCACAGCCTACAGGACTACATTAAAGGAACGTTTCACTGAAAAAGCAAATATACAGAACTTTGACTTTACCCCAAATATACTCAATCAGCCACCAGGCGGGGTGTCTGAAGTTTGTTTCTGTAGTTTTGCACCAGAGTTACAAGGCTGATGTAGCTAAAAAGTAATAGAAGTCTATGTCACCCAAAATCTTTTTTAGCAGCAGATTTGTTTATCTACCTTGTAGCTGCACTACAAAACTGAAGAAGCAAACTTCCGACACCTGACATGTCTTGGTGGATCGACTATGTTTAGGGTAACATATGTTTAACAGAAAACTACCCAGAAACCTCAACAACCAAATATAGAATGTTTTTCCATGTTTGTGTCCACCCTTTGCTATTATTACAGCTTCCATTCTTTTTCAAGAGACTCGCTTGCAGTTTTTTCATAGAAATCTGCAGGGATGTTTTTCCAGGCCCCTTGTAAACATCTCCAAAGTTCAGTCCTTGAAGTTGGAGTTAGGGTTATTATCAGTACTCCCATTCACAGATTTAGAACCATACTCCACATCTCAGATGTCCTGTGTTCTTCAGTGATCTTTTCTATTTCTTTTTCTCAGTAACAGCTTTTTTCAGCTACACATCCTTTCAGACCCACAGCATTGAGCTTTTCACGCAGTGGAAGGACAGAAACAACTGTGGATTTTTTTCAATCTGAAGAGTGGAGCTTAATTTTCTCTTATGTCTCAACGATAAAAGCTTTAAGTGCTGTTTATCAGATCTAAAAAGAATTTCCAATTATGTTTTTTTATAGGCACTGCAATTTAATCTTGTGTAATGTTTCCTGCTTTTATTCTGACACTTAAGGCTATTTATATTGGAATTTAATTAAAAGAACGAGTGGTTACTGACTTCTGCACAGTGCTGTATATGTAATACATACAATATATGTAAAACATATATGGATCATTTTACCATATTTTTATCATTTTACCATATTGGTTGAAAACCCATTTCAGACTTTTAACTGACTTGGACTTTAGACTAAAATCCCTTTGCTTTGAGTGCCCCTATACTTTAATTATGTTTAGTGTATTAAAATAAATTACTGAACATTTTGTCACTACCAAAATAATCATAACACTACTGAAACCAACAATTTGACAATTTTAGCTCATTTTGAGGCTAACTCCAAACTCTAGCCAGTACATGACTAGCAAACATAGCTTTCTACAGTTGTACACATAAAAAATCACAATCTTCATTAAATGTTTACTTAATTGCAGAAAATGTGTGTTTCGGTAGTGACACCTCTTACACATCGATTTTTTGGGACACATTTACTTAAAAAAAGTAGATCTAACTGCTCACTATGTGGCCATGAGGGCCAGAAATGCAGTGTTCCTGCTCTAAAAAACAAGTTTTTATTTATTTGAAAAAAATTAAGAATATCTAAGTTCAACTTTACAACTTCAAAAAGGTTGTTCAAAAAACTTTACAAAAAAGTAAAAATCTGGTACAGCCACCTCCATAGAAAGCACCCTATAAATGATGATTTTGTACATATATTAAGCTTATTATTATTATCTCAATTACTGCATTGGGCTTGAATAGAACATAATCTTTGCAAATACTGAAGGTCTGCTTTTTCACAACGGGACCGCAGTTTGAACTAATTCAGCAGAATGATCCATCTAATAAATAGCACAAAGACAAATTGGCTAAATGTACATTTTTAATTTCTTTGTTAGATCCATTAGAATATTTATAACCAATGGACAATGTACATCTTTTTTGCAGCGTGCAACCACATGGTCTTGCACTTCCGCTGGTGCTGTGCTTTAATATACACAATGGAAATACTTTTACACACTTAATTTCACACACATTTTATCCTGAACACACACACACGACCCCAGTGAGCTGCAGAGTAAAAAAGTCTTTAAGTCTTCCTTTCGGAAGGACGCGCTCATCCGCGCATACTGCACCTTCTGCAAGGCACAATATGTGCTCCACTAATGAATGACAAGCACAGTGGAAGAGCACTCTGGGAAACTGAGTTCACCGTGTGTCAGTAGGGCTTCCCTCCCAGAGTGGCTATTATTTCTTCCCTCTCTTTAGCTGTAGGCATGTCTGGCTTTATTCCTTCACGCCTGCGTTGTAGCATTACACCATGCTGAGAGAGTGATAGAGAGAGAGAGAGAGAGAGAGGAGAGAGAGAGGGAGAGAGAGAGAGAGAGAGAGAGAGAGAGAGAGAGAGGGAGAGAGAGAGAGAACATTACATATTCAGACAGTACAACAAAGTACACATTTACATGAAAACATAGGTGTTATTACTGAATAAATTACTGAATAAGTCTACAGTATCATTACTGAATAAGTCTCTAATAAACATATTAATAAACAATGGTAATAAATTACTTCATTGGATCACTAACTTTACATCACGTGAAGCACATACTTATTACTAAATAATAATAACATTAATGTTTTGATACATGAATACACAAACAAAATTAGTTTTAACCAAAATCTGAGGAAGAGATTAAGCCAGCTGATAACTTTAAAGTAGTTTTTGTACTATTTGAAGAAGTTTCTGAAACAGTGACTAATTATTAGTAACTGCACTAACTGTGAAAAGAATTTCATAATTGTATTAATATGCCTTTACAGCAGTTACAGTTAAAAACTAGTTTTAAAAGCATGAGAAAAGACATGGCAAGTGTGTACTGTTCTCCAGAATTCTCAATGGATATTTACAAGACTTATTATGACGTTACAGAGCTCGGCACAGATCATAGCTCACAGATCCAACTAATATTAGCCAGCCAGCTTACATTACCTGACAGTTGTTTTGCTGGCTAAAGCTTAGCAGTAAATGCCAGTGTATATGGCTCCCACTTCACGAAACCATGAAAATGAGTGAATGTAAACAATATGTTGTTTAAATAAAAGACTAAAATTAACTTTGTAAATGTCCTGTGAAGTAAAAGAACTTCCACTTGTAATTTGCCACCAACGTTAAACATTTTTTAATCAGAATGAAAAATAAAATGGAAATAATTCTACACTTGAGCTTGGAAAGCTCCACTGGATCGCTCTGATTTGGCTGATAACGTGACAGATGTTTTGGTGCATGGGGTTACAGTACTCACCCAGTACTTCCTGCAATTCTTATACTTCAAGAAGTATGCAGAGCACATGTCCTTATTGTAGTTATATGCATCCAGGCACTTTTGTGAACCATCACTCTCCTGACCACAGAACCAGAAATAAAGCGCATTAATAGAAGAAGTTGAATTACACAAAGTGCTTAAACACCTAAGACCTAACACTTAAGTAATATTATTACTCAAATTGAATGACTTTGTTTAAACATGCCCCCACAGCGGACTTAATCTAACTATGCCCTTGTTTGATTGCTGCTAGATCCTGATATGCACTTGTTCAAAGAACAGATTCAAAGCATAAACAACATGCATGCATAACGAAGTTCACAAGATTACACCACAAGTACAACTGATTAGGAAAGATAAACACAATATGACTTCGCTAAATGAAACCTAACCAAAACAATAATCGAGGAAATGTAATTTGTATAACTAATTATATTAATAAATTAATTATATCATTTTGACCCTTTGTCGTCACTTTGGTCATATTTAATTGGGCATCTATAGTGCATTTTAGCAATTTTGCATGCTAAAAGTTTGATAACAGACATTGGGAATCACATTCTATACCATGAAGCAACAGTACAGGCTACCACAACACCAATCTCACAGACTGACCTCAATGCAGGGGTTGATGTCCGCATTACGAACCTTTCGGGCATTCGATTTGTCATTCATCCTTCAGACACATCCGTCTAACCTGGAATTTCAGAGTTCAGTATGACTGCCCAAACTCAACGATGATCTTAGTGAAACCAAAGGTATATAAGGTATATGCTTTTAACATTTTATTAATTACCTAATTTGTTTCAGATACCAAAATTATCCAATTTAACATAATCAATGCTTCCAAAAAAAAGGAAAACATAAACACAGCCTTCTACTTAGGGTAATGTCACCCAATTTACTTTAGCAAAACTATGTATGAACAATGACATCAGAATCATATCCGTATTGGAAGTTAACCACGTGAAAAGTTATCAGCAGCACTGGACGGATTATTGGATTTGACCATTGTTTGATAACGTATGTATTGTACATTAGAAGAGCGGAGCGTTTAGGTGACATTAGGCTACTGTACTAAAATTGCAACATTTCATTAATGTTACTGTGTTTGTGACCCTATAGAAATAAATGTGTTTTTTTTAATAATGCTAATCAGGTGAATGTAGTCCCAATTTCTGCATTTCATAAAATGTTCAAGTCTCTGCACCGACAGACACATACATGAAAAACACTGAATACTGGTCCACATGTTGGTGCATCTCAAAAAAAAACACTCACAATCTAGCCCAACAATAACAAAGATCAGCCTGGAGAACTTGAGGGGACTGACACCACGCTCCAGCTATTGACAGTTGCTAATGCTGCTAATCCCAAATAGCCCAGGCAGTCTTCCCAAATTTTACTGAAATGTCCACATATTAGCTTTGATGTCTTGGTGTCCTAAACAACAAACTTCCGACGAATATTATGACAATTAAAATAAAAGTTCAACATACTCTAAATGTATAATATAATCATCTGTCTGCTGTATTTCTTTGCAAGCACACATGTCTAGAAGGTGAATGCATATGTACCTTCCCCAATGCTAACATTGCACCTGCGGTTTATTCATTCTGACCTTCAGCTACTGTTTACAACAAGCAAAGTTAACACTGGAGTGAGCTAACAGTCAGTGAAATTAACTGACACTGAGACAACACTGGAGAAAATACATGAAAGCGAACAACCCGTGGCTTTAAACCCAGAACACTCATTAATACAAACAGACAAGCTCACAGATAAAGACAGTGTCAGACCACCACACTCTTAGGCAGCTGGTTAGCTGCTTAGCTAAGCGTGCTAGCTGCTTTCAGGGACTCTCAGTAAGAGTAGTGAGGCACTGCGAGCTTTAGCGAGTCTCTATAGCTGTTAATATAACCTACAGGCACGGTCCTATTAGTGTCAGATATTCTGTGTAACTCACCGACACAAACAGCGCAGAGCAATCCGTACAAACAGTGAGAGAGAGGGGAGGTCTGAACGAGTGAGTGGCTGTGCTCTCACATCTCTGACTAACAGACATACAGGAGCTTTCCCCCTCGTGTCAGAGAGAACGTCATACAACACACACACACACGCACACACACAGCACAACCCGACCCGAGTACGATACGAAAAACTCGCTGACAGACAGAGCGGCCGACCAACAGGCGGCGACTCTCCGCAAACACGCCGGTTGACGGACGCCTCTTGCGGCCACTGAGACGAGGCTCGGGGCAGCTTTTAAGCCCACCTATCTATCGCTGTTAAACGCGGGGTGAGGTGAAGTCACTGCGATTGACAGAACCGCCGGCGAGTACCAAAATTTTGAATTTCAGTGGCGTTCGATCGGGGACGGTTAGACGTAAGAGTGACAGGCGGCTCAGCCAATCAGAAGCCGCCGGTGGGCGTGGTGTGCGGGTGGGCGTGGTGAAGGCCGGGTTCGGCTGCACCGCAGCGCATAGCCTACACAATGGCTGCTGGAAAGAGGAGAAAGCAAACAATTTTCAGGCCCGCCGCGTCCAGCAAAAAATATGAGAAAAAAATTATTAAAAATTCGGAGAACAGTTGAAAGTCAAGAAAAACGCCCCAGAAAGGATGTTAAGGCTCCCACGGTAAGTTTGGCGGCGGTTAAGCAAACCGTTACGGCGTTCTTGAATTAAAATATCGGGGTTATTCAAATTATGAGAGTGAGGGTGAAGCTAAGGGGGGAGAAAAAAAAGTTTGTGTTAATCAGCGCCCAGCTCGGGACCTGAGAGAAAAAGCAGCGGAGGGAAGAGAAATGCGCAGAAAAAGCAAAATAAGTTGTGTTATGAACTTCTTGTCGCGTCGCGCCGAATGCAAATGAACGTCAACAAACAGAGGAAGTGCTGGAGTTTTTAAAAAGTTGAGAGAGAGCGAAAAAAAAGTTTTGCAATTGCGTCCAGTTTTAGTTTTTTTCCTCGCTTTTTCTCTCTGTGAATATAATAAACGACGGAGCCGCGAGGACAGTTAGCCGTGACGAAGACCAGCGCGTTCAGGACAGAAAAAAGTGATCAAAATCAGAATGAGTGTGAAGCGGCCGCCGCTGCAGACCGTGCTGCAGCTCGCAGTTTGACACATTTACGTGCACCGCCAGGCGAGCACCGTAAACACGGCGGCGGCGGCGGCAGCGCGTTCCAGCCGAAGCGCGTTCACGGTCGGTCCCCGCGCTCGGCTGAAGTTGCTGGGCTTCGCGGTGAGGAGAGAGTGCAGAGAGGAGAGAGAGAGTGAGAGGCGCTCGGGTCCGCGGCTCGTATCGGAGGTGATAACGGCGTTTTTCCCGCTGAGTGCCGTGTGGAGGGGGGAAGGGGGGGTGCTTGTCAATATCGCAAACAACCAAAATGGAGGGAGAAAGTTTAAGGGGGCACTAATTGTGAGCTAAACATGTGTCCGTCTGCTTCACAACACCTCACACACACTCCCCCCACACACACACTCTCGGCGTGTGTACAGGACCCGGTGAGTTACGGTGCTGAGCTCTGCGTGACCGTGATTGTGTCAAAGTTTGTGTGATTGAGGGAGGGGGGGGGGCATAAGGGGGAGGAGGAGGGGGGTTTCCTTGAGAGCCTGTTGAGTGGTCAGTGGTGGTCTTCTGGCGTGTGTGGATGGAGTCTGAGCCGTGTGAGGTTTAGCATGTAGCTCTGTGATCCTGCCCTGTTGTTGTCATATGAGCGGAGTGAACTTGTTGCCCGCGTGAAGTCTGCTGAAGAGCCTCTCGCGCATCGCCGTGTGTTTTAACGTGGTTTTAAACGCAAATCGACGCTTTTCTGCGCGAGCTTCTGGTGCGGCGTGCTGCTCCCGCGAGGGGATGAAAGGAGGAGCACGTGTGGCATGGCTGGGTGTGTGAAGTGGAGGAGGGGGACATGGGGAGCAGTGGGGGTTGATACCCCTCATCCTTAATGCCCCCTGAGTGTCCTTCTCTGCAGTGACCGGGTTCACTGTGGCGGTGTGTCGGGGGGCTGCAGCTCTCAGACGCCGCGCTGGGGGGTTTAATCTTTTGTGGTGGTAAAAAAAAGAGGTTTTCCTTCGTTATTTTTGTAACGCGTCGTCTCTTGTTTTCCGCACTGATCGGTCCTGTCGGGGCTCCACGTGTCTGACCGCCTTTAAAGCTCGCGCAGCTCCGCGGGCCGAAGTCAGCGTCTTAAAAACTTTATTTCACCGAGTTGTTTTGATCAGCCTGTTGTGTTTGTAGGAGGAGGGGGAGGTGTGGAGAGCGCCGAGCAGCTTCGTTTAAGAAAAAAAAGCGCGTTTGTGGACGTTTTGGTTGAGCAGCAGTGAAACGCTGTTTTTGTTGTTTTATTTGATCGCTCTGTTTTGTGTTCTGCCAGGTTTAATCTAGAAAAAGGAAGAAAGATGAGTAATTTAATGGAGTAATCTGGAAAACAGCGTTTGCTGAAAGTGTTCCATATCTTTCATTTTTATCCTGGTTTGTTGCATTTTCAGTTTCAAAATAATTAAAGCTGTGAATGAGAGAAAAAGCACCTGGGCTGGTTTCACATTGAGTTATTTTCTCGCTGATAAGTGTTGTTTTTGTGGTGTATAATAAAGTCACAGTTCTGTTTTTGTGAATAAAAAATGTTTAATTAGGCTTTAAACAGAGAAATTTAAGTTTATAAAGTAAAAATATGTAAAGTTTAAGTGTGCATGTAAAAAAATGATGTGCAAGAAATTCAGGTTATAATTGTGGTTATTTTCTGTAATTTCTAAAGTTGGGCCATGAAAATTATTCATTCAGTTTTTAAAAACAACTTTTGTGGTGATTTTAAATTTAGATTCTGTTATTAGATCATTTCTGACTAGAATAAAATAAATCTGATAAATTTACAGCTCATTAAAATCATGAATGAATATTAAACACTTCTGAGAAATGATCTGAATTTTGGAGGCTGCATCGTCCATAATTAATGTGAAACTAACTTAATATGGAGCACTGTTTATCTAGTTCCCTCTGTTCATTCAACACAACTTATTACTAGTTTATAAATTACACATCTCATGATAAACCTGAAAAAAGATTTTCCTTATAATTAAATTAGTGATTTTACTGAATTCATGTCAGATTTAACTGTAAATTAACATAATTTACACCACAGAATTGAATCCAGTGTAGATAATTCCACAATTCCATTAATCTCCATTACTTGCAAACATTTTACCTAAAAAAGTAGGAATATAATTTATAAGGAATAAAAATGCATTTCTAATTCTTTTTAACTTAAAATGTCTTTATATTTAAGGTAAACAGTTATTAGAAAAAGTAAAGCTGAATTGAAACTGTAGAATGTAAATATAGAATTAAAATGCAACCTAAATTTTTTTCTTTAGTTTAGTGTTGCTGTCTGCTGAGTACAGTCAGGCAAACTGTGCAGGAGAACTATACAGCCAAATTTCAGAAGGTAACTGAAGCACCATGCCATAGAAGAACCAATTTTGATTCCCTGAAGAACCTTTTAATGGATCTTTCCTTTTGGAAATGAGATGTGTATGTTTGAAGAATTTTGTAAAAATGTATAGAAGCTCCAAATAAAGGAGAGGTTGTGTACCAATTATAGTTTTTTTTAGAACCATAAATCCAAGACTAGAACCATTCAGGAACCTTTACTTTTAAGCGTGTGGACAATATAGTCTCAAAGTGCTGCTGAAAGTGAAGCATAAGATAAAATGATGAATAGAATAGATATAGATGATTAATGAAAGTATAAAGCAGCTGGAGAGGATGAGTATGTAGTGTTAGATGAAGAAATACGAAGGTTCTCTAAAGTCCATGAAAGAAAAAGAACACTTAAGCAGTGCAAAATATCACTCACTGTCTTAATGGGGGTTCTTGGGCTGTCATTTTCTTCCCTATTTCCAAAAAAATATGATATTGGTATATATTATTATATATAAACTAAGATTATCATATCATATATAAAATATGTTGGTAAAATACTATTAGAGCATCAACAACACCTGCAACACAGAATCTTAATAACTTTACATTATTTTAGACAACATTAAACACTTAACATTAGTGCTATTTGCAAAACTTTGATTTTTGTTTGTATTTTTCTTTTTTGAAAAGCAGTATTTACATAGTCTGTTTATTGAGTAATTCTGCAGTGTGATCTACTGCTTAGATGTCCAAAATTCCTTTTAGTGAATGTGTTGTTTAGTGAATATATGTGCTTGTTATAAGTCCAAAATAGCCTTTTATTATTCAGCCTAAGAATTAACAGAATGGAAGAGGGTTTGTAATTTAATACACTGGACAGCAGTTAATGAAGGACACTTCAGGGCAAGCTTGCTGTGTGAAAATGAAGAAAATGTAAAGTTTGGTCATCAGACTTCATGGCCATTTGCCTTGAACGGTGCCACATGGTATTACATTGTACCAATGGATCATGGACCGCTTAATACATAGAATATGATTAATCTCTTTCCCGTGGGGTTGTAAATAGCTGCAATAGGCTGTTGAAAGCTGCTTGCCTAAAAGCTGTGCATGTTTCAGTGTCTGATCTCTGTAATATCACAGTCATGCTGCCACCACAGTCTTCTGCCTGCCAATCAGAAGCCCCAGGCATTTGGTCTACCTAGGCTACCACCACATTATTGTGACTTTTGGTGACTGCTGTCATTTCACAGTATCTCACACATGAACAGTCAGTTGTGATCTGGTTAGTTTTTTTGAATGCAGTGTACTTTATTCCTGTAGTTTCCTATATTCCAATATGTCCTATACTTTGTTCAAGCTCCATACTGGGTTCTATACACTTAGGGAAGCTTAATTATGCTCTCTTATGGTTGCTTCCTAGTCTGGACTTGATGCAGGACAAAGATTGATATTGTTAAAGAATGTGTCTACTTTGAAATTGCACAATCATATGTTCTAAAATGTAATCACTTGAGGCTTATGTTGGCGTTTTGTTGCTATTTTCATATTTCATTTATGCCTGACACCCAGAGCAGTATTTATCTTTATTTATTGTACTGCACTGTGATAACTGTAGTTGTTTTGACTGTTTCATGTAGATCAACAGATTTTAAACAAAACTATGAAGCTGACATGCTGACTGTGAACTGTAATTTCATTACATGTACAGTCATATGCAGATATATAAGTTTCAACATCCCCAGTCAAATCATGTTTTGTTGTGTGTGAATGTAACATCATCTACAAGAAAAAAAAAACGAAATATGGCAAACTCCTAGTTCAAAGGTTCTATTTATTTGCTTAGTTTAACATACTGAGGGGGAAAAAAAACATAAAATACAAATTTTGCACAGGCCACGTTTTGTTTCCCCCCCCCAATATGTTAAATTCAGCAAATAAACAGTATTTGTGCATTAAAGTGTACAGACGTGTGTTCTCTGTAAAGGATGTTTTCACTTTGAAAATCAACAAAACGTCATTTCACCAGTGTTGCCCAAACAGAAGGTCTAGGATTGATTCTACATGTGGCATTTGCATCTGAAGTTGCTGCTGTCTCTCAATATGAAGTGTCAATGTAAAGTCGGCAATCATGATTATTGCTATGAGTTATATCAACTGTTTGGTACAGTGTCAACATAAGTTACAAAACGTAAAGCACTACACCATGAGAGGGCATGCATTACTGTGGTTTTATCACAGGTAAGGGCTGTTCTTGGGCATGAAGCGAAGAACAGCCCATTATCTATGGAAAAATGTCATCAAGTGTGGCATCAAGCAGCATATTGCTTTTGCTAAAATGTATCTAAAAAGCCTGTACAGTTCTAGGACAAGGTGTTATGGACAGATGAATTGGTGATGATCTTGGACAAAAAGTGATAGGAAAAGTGTGGTGAATGAGACCATCTCATCTTTGAAACATGGTAGCATGGGCATGTAAGCCCACTCTCTCACTTCAAACTCTACCTTAATTGATGATTTGACTGGTAGCAGCAGCAGGATGAATTCTCAAGTGTACAGAAGAATCTTCACTGCTCAAATCTGACCAAATGCCTCAAAACTCAGAAAGGTTTTAAAATGTTCTTGACTGGTCACCTGACCTGGATCTTACTGTGCATGCATTTCACTTAGTAAATACAAGACTTAAGGCAGAAAGTACCTGAAATAAACAGGAAGTGACATTGGCTGCCTGGCACAATATCAGCAGGGATGATATGCAGCATCTGGTGATGTCTATGGGTCACAAACTGGCAGACAAGAATCTGACAGTTTTATTATTGTAAGATTATTTTAATTTGCTGTTTGGTTCCCTGACCATTAGGACTACACGGATATTTTATATAGCTTTGTCAATATAGATGTAAAAGACCTTAAAATGATTTTAAAAATATTTAAAATAATAATTGTTTCAGCATTTGGTTACATTCTGTACACACTCCCCTGTATCACCTAAACAGAGTCATCTGTGCACACTTAATTCCCCATCTTAAAGGATTTGAATACACGTGAAATATCTGTCTGAGCCCGACATTACACGACTATTTCACGGTGGGTCAGATTGGGTTCTGATAACAGTTCTCAAATGTTTGTCAGGCTCAATTAGGGTTAAAATTTCACAACTCGCCCCTCTCACAACTCCTCCCTCACTTTTAAAGTATTTTAGCCTGCATTTACTCCTGCGTTTCTTCTGATTTTATTATTACTTGTTATTGGTTCTTAATACTGGCACTGGATACAAGGGAACCCTACCAAGCGCCCTCATTAGGACTTAGAACTGAAGGTTAAAAATCTTTATTTTGTGCAGTTCATCGCGACTAATCGCATTTGTCTTATTTTGTCAGGTTTGACCCTAAAGAGAGACTTGTTCCATTTAAAAAGCAGCGCATTATGTTATGTTATCTATATAAGACTTTTCCTAAAAGCTGTTGTAATTCAAAGTGCTTTACAGATTTGAATGAAGAAAAATGATGACTATTCAGTTGTGGCATGATCTACTAATGAGACAAGAGCTGAAAGGTTGCTGGACTGGGCTGTTGTTTGGTTCTGGTAGGTTGCAAATTTTAAACAGTCAAATTACTTTAGATGGAAAAATTAAAGGAGAATTTCATTGATTTTTCAAAAGTTTTGCCTAAATGAATACCTGAGATGGTTACCAATATCATTCATAGTGGTTTGATCTGAAATGGTTCATTGTGGAAAAACTTACAGAATCTTTACAGTAGTGGTGAAAGGAATTAGAAGTCCTTAATTAAGTCCGTAAATTAATGTCCAAAACAACCAGTGAACCTACATGTGTCTTCTGGGTTTTTATTTGTAATGTTGAAAATGGTAAAAATATTCAAAATTACAAATATTTTGCCTCATAACACCCTGCATGTACATCTCCACCATGAATGGATTTAAAAAGTATCTAATGTATCTCAAAACTATCCATTCATATCCACTTTGTAACTACTTCATGCAACAGCTTTGTCATGTTGCCTTTAGATGCTCTGATTCCTGTCACCATAGCTTTGAACTTTAAACTAGACTTTACGTTTCTCTAGAACAGAGCTTTTCACAACAAACTATGTTGATGTGAAAATACTAATAATTAGTGTTGGGCGTTATCTCCTTTTTTAATACCTTCAAACGATTTAGGCAAGCAGCAAACAATATAGGGAGGCGGGGGATTTGAGATAATGCAAAAAGCATTATGTCTGTTATTTCAAAATAGAAAAAAAAAGTAGTTCACTTCACATGGCTACCAAATAAGTGAACACAGTGCACAATTTTCAAGCCATCATTCAAAACATCTGTCGAACAATTAATATATGTTAAGCAGTGCTGCTAGCTAGGAGAATATACTAACTAGCTCCTCTCTTCTGGCTAGCAGCACTGTTTAACATATATTAATACTATGCTAGCAGCTCTGGCTACCACAGAACATGACCACAGACCTAAACAGTGCCGCACATCACAGTACAGTTTTGATTCTGAGAATTGGTACTCTGTTAACGCAAGTTTAGATGGTAAAAATGCTTGAGAGAGTAAAAGTAGAGAGTGACAGTTAGCGGAAATTGAACCTGTTCTCTGGTGTTTTCGGAGAGAGCTTAGTTAGGAGGTGTTTACAGAGAATGTGGTTCTGATACTAGCTTTTTGCCATGGTTAAGTTGCTATCATGTAGATGAAACTGTGCGGTATAAAATGTGCTGGCAATGTTCAAAACATACGGATACACATAAAAACAATTTCACCAAATTGTATATTGAAAACCATGAATTAAATTAGCAGCACTATGCACTTTTTGTTTGTGTAAACATTAAAATAATAATACAGCCAATACCTTATTTAAATATATGAATATCATATCAAATGGCCATATCAAATGTGCAGTAACAGTAGAGGTGGTACCATTTGGCCATGAGAGGTTCAAAAGGTTCAAACATGAGAGCTTTCAAATGTTTTACCATGTTTTTAATGTTAGTTCAGTACAGACTCAGCTTAATAATGGCTCTGATTTCCCCCGTTTCTGTTAGTGCTACCTATAGGTGAGCTCCTACAACACCAATCAGTGAGCCCTCTAAAATATAAATGTACGGAATGTGTTTATATATCTGTTCAGATGTGGAACAGCAATTTGACACGTAAATTTAAATAATTGTTAAGTACTGAAGTATACCGTATTATTGTCATACCGCCTAACTATACTCTGAATGACTTTGTTTACACTTTAGCCATTTAATCATGCTGAATAAACGCACACACACAAACATGTCTCCATGAGTGTAGCCTCTTGCTTTCAAACTGGAATTCCTTTTGTCAGTTTCTCTCCTGTGAGCACTGTCCATCATAGTGGGCTGAATTTTCTGATATTGCCACATTAGCAGTGTTTTGCTCATAAACAATTCTTCAGACTTGGTGTACTTCAACAATAAATAAGTTCACGGCATTTTGGTAGCTATATCTTTGTTTTATATCAAGAAAGCCATCAATGGAACTGTCCATTAAAAGTTATACTTGTATAAAAGGACTACAGTAGACAATCGTCCAAGCAGCTGGGCTTCAGGGTGGAACTTAAGATGGTTTGAAGGACAAACTAAAAAAAAAAAGTATTAATTGCATTAAAAACTAGTGATGTTAATAATTTATCATGGTAATTTGTCATTAAACGAATGTTTAGTTATATTCAGTCTCCGGTAGGTGGAGGTTAGATTCGAGTCGAGTGTGGACACATTTTTGTCAGGCTACAATTGGATTTGGCTTCAAAACATGGTGTTGTGGGTCAGGCTGGACTCCTGCAGAATGCTTTCAGGCTGTTTTGTTTAAGATTAAAAATTCAGGCCTGATTAAAACTTTAGTTAGATCTCTGCAATGCTGGGATCAAGAGTAAGAACCAATGTTCGATTTTGCTCTTTGACTATTATTTTCCTTCACTTTTTGGAACTCAGCCAGCATCCTCTCTTATTCCCTCAGGGCCTGGTCTCTCTGTGGTGTTGAAGATTCCGCCTCTCTTGCTCTGTCAGCATTCGGACACATTTCTCGTGTCCACCGCGTGGCTGGCCCGTGCTAAGCTGCCATGGCCACGGTCTCCCCTGATGATGACTGCCCCAACCCGGCAGAGCGCGACCGAGTGAGGAAGAGGAGGCCAGAGGGCAAAGGGAGGAAGAACTTCCTGTGTCAGCTGTGTGAGAAGGCCTTCAACAGTGTGGAGAAGCTGAAGGTGCATTCTTATTCACATCACGGGCGAGAGGCCGTACCGCTGCACGCACACCGACTGCACCAAGGCCTTTGTCTCCAAGTACAAACTGCTACGGTGGGTCTCACAAGCCTTTTTCTCAGTCTCATTATGGCTAACAAAAGCACAGCAAACACACATAATGAAACAATGGGTGCTCTCTTACGTTAAAAGAGAGGCAAGCATTAAAACAAGATAAAGACCTGCTACTTTATCCTTGGTGGTCCCCAGCAGAAGTGCACCAAGTTCTCTTGAGGGGGCACATTTTTACAACTTCATGACCTTGCGCAATATTGTCACAACTCCAAAAATACCCAAGCTATGCAGGGATAAGTATATAGGATCAGATAAAAATATCTTCTGAAGCAAGAATCAGGATGGTGGACATGAAAGTCCAACATACTCCAAAATACTGTACGTGAATTGATTCAAGTTCAAACTGACTGAACAGCTTTATCCAGTAGAGTCATGTTCACAAAGTTTCAGCCTCAGACGCTCCATTTACGTATTTTTACATGCTATTCTGGCCACCACTGTAGGGATTTTGTCAGTTGCATTCTGATTGACTATCCACACTTACGTGTGTACACAGTTCCATGCAGTGGGCTGTATCTGTCCAACGAGAAACACAATTACAAGAACTGTGATTGAGACTTTCAGAGCAAGGACTGGACTGAAAAAATACAGTTTGTGACAATCGCAGCATTACATCTTTAAAGGTTAGAGTTTTTTCAGAGGCATTAAGTAGCTTTAAAGTGAGTCATGCTTCTGAGTTTGTTTCCTGAGGTTTTTTGTTGCAGTCCTGTTTTGAAAAACTGCCCACCCAGACTCGTCATGCTGAACTAGTGGCCTGTGGCTGGTTATATGAGGTGATCCCCAAATGGCCTTTCCTGTCATAGTAGCGGTTAAGTGGCAAAATGTACCAGACTTTCTGATGATATGCAGAAGTCTGGCTTATGAGACTATGGTGCACATTATTTATGAATTAAATGATAAATACTTCAGTCACTTGCGTGAACAATGTAATGCCATATCAAATTGGACCTTCTGTGGTGTCCTGTATGGAAGAAACCAAGCCAGTTCCCAAGAAAGGTTAGCCTAATGAAAGTGGGAAACAAATACAGTAGCTACACAGAAAGCATTGTTTCTCTGTATTATCACGGTTTATCGTAGGCCTGCGCCTGGTGACGGTTAACCGAGGTGCAGCGACAGCAGTTCTCACTGATGGTTAAAACTTGTTTACCACAGCTTTATGGTCAGAACATGACAATCACTATCCAAACAGAGGAACATTATGCAAATCTGTCCATGATAGATGGGAGAAAATTTCCCAGGTTAGCTGTTTTTACCAGCTGGTTAAAGCAGCACTCTCACATGCACAGCACAGCCACGATTTTTGTAATATGCATAATTTAAAAAGAAAACAGATTATTTATAGCTGTCTGGTGAAAAATGCTAGGCCATCTGGTTACAGGTGCTAACCTCAGCAACATCAGCTTAGTGTGAGCAGTAAACATGTTATTTATTAACATATATATCATATAATAATAATATATATATATATATATATATATATATACATACATATATATATATATATATATCATATTATATTATATATATATTAAATGTATAATATATATATCAAATATTTATCAAACATTTTTATCAAGGAAATTTATGTCAGAATAATTATCGTTATTGTTTTATTGCCCAACCCTACACTGATACCACATTAATTGTACCTAGTATAGATAAACTTGTACTATGAATGCAGCTGGGTAAATGTGCTCGGTGCAGCAGACCTAACATGCCTGTACAAAAAGCTGCTTATGTTAAGGTGTACATTTTAGCACATCCTGAGGCCACAGCATCAAGTTTCACACAGGTAAAAAAGTAACGTCTCGGCTCTTGTAGATCAGGCAAAACTGGCCTTTTCAAACAGCCTCAGGCGAAATAGCTTTGAAGAAGACGGTATCAGACGAAGTGACCAAAAAGATTGTGCTTGTATACAGTTTTGTTCTTTCTTACTAGATTAATTACAGTTTTGTGGCCAAATCTAAGATGACAATATACCACAATGTTCTTTAACTTGACAATGATTAAGCTTCAACTCACATGATATGTGCTTCCTCCTGTGTCTGCTTCAGTGAAAGGACCTGTCACAAAATTACTGGACAAAAAGGTTTAGGAAATACCCCTCCTCCCAGCCTGGTTTAACCGTTTACCGCTATTACTTTCCACACCATTACCCGTATAAGAGGACTCTGGCACACTGGCACAGGCCTAATTTATTCAGTATGTTTCCTACAATCCCCAACGCAGCCTTATTATTTGTCATCATACCTGCACTCTTGCTTGTTTCTACAGGCACATGGCCACACACTCACCAGAGAAGACCCATAAGTGCAGCTACTGTGAGAAAATGTTTCATCGCAAAGACCACCTGAAGAACCACCTTCACACGCATGACCCCAACAAAGAGGCCTTCAGCTGCACGGAGTGCGGAAAGAGCTACAACACCAAGCTGGGATTCCGCAGGCACCAGGCTCTGCACGCCGCTCACCGCGGGGATCTCACCTGTCAGGTCTGTCTGCAGCCATATCCTAGCACCCCACTGCTGCTGGAGCACCTGCGCGGCCACGCTGGCAAAAGTGCTGCTGGAGCCAAGGAGAAGCGGCACCAGTGCGAGCACTGCGAGCGCCGTTTCTACACGCGGAAGGATGTACGGCGCCACCTAGTGGTGCACACAGGCCGCAAGGACTTTCTGTGCCAGTACTGCGCCCAACGCTTCGGCCGCAAGGACCACCTGACCCGCCACGTGAAGAAGAGCCATGCCCACGAGCTGCTGCGGGTGAAGGCGGAGCCAGTGGAGCTGATGGAACCGCACCAATCTCCTACGTCGGGGTCCCTCGCGTTACGCTATCCGTTAGGTCACACTTCCTATTCTCCGCCACCCCCTCTGAGAGCTGAGCTTGAAAGCTATCTCTTAGAGCTGCAGGCAGAGGAGACGCCCAAGCTGAATGCTGCTGCTGCTGCCACGTCCGCTGGAGAAACTACGCCATCTTTGGACTTCCTGTCTCCCTTGTTCAACTTCTTGCCCTATGGTCAAGGGGCAGGGCCTGCCTTGGGGGTTTCTTACAGCCAGGAGGAGGGGCTGCCTGTGATAACACCTTCTCAAGACCCGGCTGACCCTCTAAGCTCGCTTCATACGCTCCCGCACCCACCCACGCTTACACAAACGCACGGGCTCACTGCTAATTACACGCACTCACAAAGCCTGAATACAACCACCACCCTGCCTCGCTTCCACCAGGCCTTCCAGTGACCCAAATATATATGTACACTTGTACTTAGCTACCTTAGCACTTACTCAAAAGCATACCTACACTTTACCGTCAACTTGGCACTTAATTCTAAAGAAAAAAACACAAGGCAACACTCGTTTCTCAAGCCAGTAACACATTTTAAAACGTGCCTTTGAGAACATATCACATACTTGTTTATATCTACTTCAGTCTATATCTGGAGGCGTTCTAGCAATAGAGGATGTTGAACATCATCTGATAGCTGTCATTCAAAATGAAATAATCACTTTGTCAAAAAAAGCATGTCTGCAAAGCAGAGCTCAGTTTGCAGTGAAGTTTTGCTCTCAAACGCTGAGATCATGTAGCTTTCAAAACCCTCCCATTTAGCACTTTGAACTTCAAGTGATGAAGTTCCATCAAAGCTAAAAAAAAATTACAGAGATTTTTTTTGTTGTTTGTTTGTTGGCCCATAAGCTGTTGGGTACTGAAATGCCAGCATTTGAGTGACAGTGTCAGAACTCTACACAGCCAAAGGCAACCAAACCCCTCAGAGCCAGAGTGAGGAAGGCTCATCTCGTTTTGCTTTTAGTTTTTACTTTATTTTATTTTTATTATTTTTTCTTGTTGATGTTGTTGATGGCCATTTGCCTTCATGCTGCTGCTCATTTTAAGGGCCTGAAACTATCAGTGCAGATCTGCTTCACAATACAAAGCAATAAAGGGAAACATGGACAGACTTTATATTTACAAAGACTCTCAAACGTACACACCAACGTTAAGCACTCTCCTTCTCCGTCTCTTTGTCTGCCATTTCCGTCTTTATTTTCCTTCTCTTTGCTCTTCAGATACCAACACAACTCTCAACCTCATCCACCAGAATGCTGTCCATTGCACTGATTCAAGTCAAAAACAAAACAAACGCATTAAGTTTAATCTGTGCATACACAGAACTCTTAAGGACAAATGCAGTTCTACAAATATCTCTACAGTTGCCATTTACACAGGCTGTAGAAGCCCATCTATGAATGAAACAGTCCTTTTTTATTTCCGCAAAACTCCCAGCCAAACCCCTCTAGGAACAGATTTTTTTTTGTGTTTGAGTGCGCGTGTGAATTTTTGTGAGGTCATGTTTAAGGTGACTATAGACAATAGAGATTATAGATGGTGCGTGTTGAGTGAATGGTTCATGTTGAATTTTCGTTGGGAGCTGAAGGTTGTTGGGTGCTGGAAAGCCTCCATGTTGGGCATATTTTTCATAATAGCACTTTCTACAAAAAATCGGATGCCTTTGTTTTGTCCTGTTATGTTTTTTTTGTGTTAAAACCTTTGTCATGAACGGTTTAGATGTCATATATATAGCTCTTTATCAGATTGTTAGCATGTATATATAAAATGCTACGTGTGATATTTTTACAGGTACACTTCATACAGTGTTTTAACTTTGTACATTTCTCCTGTTATTTTGCTTTATTGCACAAAATGTCTGTGTCTCTCACTGAGACTTTAACTTACATGACAAAAAACAAAAGTTTGTTCCACCCATACTTCTTCAAAGCACTTCCTTATTTGTTTGTTTTTTTTTTCCTTTCCATTAGGTTCTAAAATGGTTTGTATAAATCTATTCATGAATCTAAAGCAGTTTGTAAATACTTCAGTATTGTCGAAAGTGTATAGAACTGGGAAGACCGGAATGCCTCAAAACTTCAAGGTGTAAAACAGTGATGTCATTGATGCTGCTGAGTGAATGACTCTGATTACATGGAGAATCTGATCTGAATTGCTCTGTTCCAGGGCGTTTTCACTGGGAGACACAGACCTTTAGCAATTCAACTATTCAGTTTCAGTGGTACCATCATTCTGCGTGCGCGTATATGTATGTGAGGGTAACACAATCTCTCTGTTTTGGATAATGCTGCTAATGGACAAAGTATAGCCCTTGATGGCGCAACAGAACTTCTCTCCTCTAGTTGTTGTTGTTTTTTTTTTTTTTCTTTTCAAATCTAAGACTGTATGCTAAGGAGGGAGCAGGAGTGTCCGTCTGCGTTGTATTGGGACGTGTCGGGAAGAAGGCGAAGCCTTTATTCACAAACCTGTTTGGGAGCTGGACGTTGCCATAGTAACGTTCACAGGGTCCGAGCGGAACTGACCTCTTAATCTCACAACCTGTTGAAGAAGAGAAGAAAAGGAGAGAGTGTTTAGTTCAAGAGACAGCATTCCAGCCATAATGGTGTTTTACATTGTGTCCTTTTATGTCCTTATTGTTTTTAATCACATTTCTGTAATGCCATCCTGTGATAGTGGCTATTGCTAATCATGTATATGTTACTTTAATGTACTTTTACAAACTACTGTTGTATGTGTATAGCCCAAGACAGAATGATTCATATATCTCTATATGTGTGTGTGTGTGCGTGTGTGTGTGTGCGTGTGTGTGCGTGTGCATGTATTTGTAATGAGAACTTGCTGCTGCAGCCTGCATTTCCTTTCGTCTCCTCCAGATGACATCATCCAAAGAGAAAGTTATTTATTGGCTGGCTGGGTGAGCCAGGTGTGTGTCGTAGAAGGTGAACGGCTGGCTGTTAGCGTGTGTGTCTGAGAGAGCGAGAGAGCAGGAGAGAGAGAGAAAGAGATTGTGTGTCTGTGTGCATTCAGACGACCTTTGCTGCTATGTGAGGAGAGGAGAGATTCGGTCCAGTGTTAATACTGTCCACAGTACTGAGCTCAATAAACATACCAGAAGGACTCACTTTACTAGACTTTTTTTCTTGTCTCTATTTGTAACAGATGCATGTAGATAATCATCTTAAATAAGGGTGGGTCAATGTTTCTGGCTAATATTGCGATTTAAACACGAGTACTGCCTATAAATTAACCCCTTAAATCTCAGGGGTTTGTATGTGGGCTCTCACTTCAGTTCCTCACTCTCATATCTACACTACCATTCAATATTTGGAAACTTCTGTTAAAAAAAGTTTCAAATAACTGTTTTCAATAATATAAAACCAGTTTCGTTGCAGATATATGCATGACTGTAAAATGATGCTAATATTCTATAGGTTTCAATGGCTTGTAGGAAGTTGTAAAAATTAAGAAATATTTGATGATAAACAGAGCTGTAGATGATTCTATAATAACTTGAGAAAGAACAAAAATAATGATAACAAACTTAATTTAAAATAGTAATACAATGAATCTATATACATGTGTGTGTGTATATATATATACACACACACATATATATATATATATATATATATATATATACATATATATAGCCTCTCATATAAAACACAAATCACACTGAACAAAGAGCTATTTATAATAATTTTGCGATCAATAAAATCTGTTTTAATTTTTTACATTTATTGCCATAATTTCTTTTTCCCAAAATGCTTTAAATTGTGAATTGTGAATACATTGTAGCGTCTATTTTTATATTATATTTAATTATATTAGTCTACACTGTACAACAGTGCAAACTACTGAATGGTAGTATACATAAATTACAGTGTTATATTGATTTTCCAAGTTAAAATAAGTTAACACCTCATCTTAAATAAAAACAAATTATTGTGCACAATTTCTATTTATTTATTTATAAGTTTAACATATTGAAAAAAATATGACATAAAATATTAAATTTGCCATAAATTTTCAAGGCAGGCCACATTCTATGTTTTCTTTTTTCCCTATATGTTAAATTCAGCAAATAAATAGTAAGTGTGCATTAATATGTGCAGAACAGTGTTCTCTGTAGAGGATGTGTTATTTTTAGAAAAATAACAAAGCGTGAACATAAACATGACGAGTGCGTCCCTGAAGTATACACTATGATTCAAAATCACTCATTGTAATCATTTTTACTTTATATACAATAATAACTCTATAACTATAATAAAATATTGTTGTAAATATTATGAAATATTAAGACATCAGAAGGTATTTTTGATGTTTTATCCAATATTTAAAAATTGATCGATAGATGAAATAGATGAAATATTTACAAACTTTTCCTCCCAAATTTTTCACCTTTAGTTTTGATCACCACTTTTGAAATATGAATCATTCTGGATATTTACATTACGTTACTGATGTTATACAGTTTTCTCAGTCATTTCAGAATCTTCGACAGCCCTGATCACAATTCTGGACATGTCTAAAATTTCTTAATTGTTTTTTCTTGCCGTTTTGTAGATTCCTACTAATTATGTGAAACCTGTGAAGTTGCACAGGACTAGCATATTAGAATAATTTTATGCATTTTTACTACTATGCAAAAGTCAACTCAGCAAATTGTTTAAAACAATTTATCTGGACAATAACTGTTTTTATTTGTACACATACTATTCACTACACTGTATACTGTATAACACTATACGATTTTAATAAACGCAAATAAATTTTAATGCAGTAAAAATAACAAAATTTTTAAAAAAACAATTGACATATTTCACACTCAAAAATAATCCTTTACCTACTTTTTCCATTCTGAATTGAAATGGCTTGCTTTCAAAATAGGGCAATCTTGTTGATCCAATAATTTACTAAAATTGACCAACCTTTATCTGCTATCAACTCAACTCTTTAACGTTCACTGAACTTTTCTATTACTATTGCTACTGTTAATGTGACTTCTGTTGGTTCAACTTACTAAACTTAGCTTAAATGTGGTCCATGTAGTGCCCAGTTAGTTAAGACCACATTGAGCAATAGGCAGTATGGTAACACGCTCTTACAACCAACAATAATCAGGCTGAACGATTAACAAAAATACGGAATGTAAACATACATGCAAAGGAAGACTGGCCACAGGAGGAAAGACAATACAGAGCTGAATCTTTGAATTTCTTTGTCTCTGAATACAAGAAATCATGATAAAAGTTCCCCTGACTCTAAAGAGTATAATTACAGTTATATAATTTAATAATTTTGGATATATATAATTTAAGTACAATAAACATAATTTATTTGGGTAAGTGTCTCATCACACGTAGAAATGCAATGAGGCTTGGAAAAACACAATTTATTTTCTTTTATTTGACTTGATTGATTTGACTGATTTGACTTGATTTGCCTGATTTAATGCTTTGGATAATTATGTTCTTTCATTGCTTCATTAAGAACATTTTAAAAACAGGCCAATTCAATTATACCAACTTGATTTGTTTTCTTAACACGCACAAGAGTCAGTTCTATGTTTTCTGAGAATGGAAGTACAAAGGTTTGGTTCTAGATTTGCCCCTAGTCATTGTATGAATTTGTTCAACTTCATCATTATTCCTCCTGATTTAGTTTAATGAAGCAGTGATTAGATACACCAGATATGGGATGATAATTACAAGTAATTCTGGGCATTTTCGAGAAAATCGTTGAAGTAAAACACACTGACAAACATAAAATCACTTTTTATTGTATTAATATTATTAATATTATATTATTAGAACAGTTACATTCTAATATTTTTTTTCTGAGCAAATATATGCTTATTGCCCAAATAAATATCTTTTTAAATATAAATTTCTCTGGTGGCTAATTATTGTATCTGCACCCAGATTGGTTTTAAATTATTGAAAACACTGATTCCAACCTTTCAGATAGCAGTGTATCATTACTATACGTAAAGACATTTAGTCAAGTACAGTCAGGGCTGGGATGTAATGGAATACAAGTATTGGGGATATGTATTCAGAATACAGAAGAATCTGTATTCAGACCAAGTTACATTTTGTATTCAGAATACAGAAACGGTGTGAGAATGAGAATACTTTTAGAATATTTACCTGCTAAATTTATGTATACACACACACACACACACACACACGTGTATATATATATATATATATATATATATATATATACACACACACCATCAATGCCTATTTAACTATATAAAATCAGCAAACAGCATGAAAAGACTCTAAAGAAGAACTCAAAAAACAACTTCTTTACAAACACTAAAGTTCCTGCTAAAACCTTTGTAATCAGTTATTAATCTGAGTTTCAGTAAACTATTTTTAGGGATGACTGAACTGAAGTCTCCTCAGCTGTGGATATTCACGAATGATAAACTCACCTCAGCTTTGTTACTGTACTGCACTTGTGCATGTGTTTCATGGCAAGTTACTTGCATGTTATTGATTGACAATCACACAGCTACTCACTTTACAGTCAAATTAGCAAAAATGTGGTATTGGGATATGACGAATTGCTGTCTTAGGTCATGAAAGGACAGTTGGACTGAAGCAGGTGATGAGAGACAAAATAATATTGAAAATTTTGTATTCATTTTGAATGAATGATTGAATTTTTCACAAAACATTATCAATTACATGAAGAAAACTGCCAAACAGTAACAATGAGGCACAATCTGAATTAAACATAAACTACAGCAGAGTTTTTCCAATGTACTCTAATGTAAGTATATGTATTCTATATTTTTGACATTTACATTTAATGCCGTGAATGTAAACATTACTTAGAAAGGACACCAGCAGAACAGCTGTGCCACATTTAAACAAGCTTTGAAAAATATGAGCCCAGTGATTTTTAATTCAACATCTGCAAAAATAAACTTAAGAACTTAAGGATAAAAAAATTGGTAAAAATGAATTAATAAAACAGCACAAAGAGCTCTGTTACTATGCAGTTTAAGCAGTTACTATACATAGTGTACATGTTAACAGGCTCTCAATAATTAGTATTTTAAAATACGCAGTTCTTCAGTGTTCCAGAAATACTAACAACACTCATTATGTACTCAGAAAAGCCTATTGTGACCAAATAAATTATTTTATTTTGTATGAAATGGAATAAATAATGGTGGGAGAATATTTTGGAGGGTTGGCCAGAAGTCTATTTTTTATATTCATCAGGTAACATTAGGACTGAAAGTTTAAAAATGAAACCCCAATTTGTTACGTTTTATTTGCTCTTTGACTGATTCTAGGACACAATTAAAATAGGTGTTCATAACCTTTGCAAAATCCACAAAAGTAAAACTTGTGCCTAGTTTAGTTAGTTTAGGAGTTTTGGTAAAATTACTAAGTGCTATAGAGAAAGGGAATGATACAGCCATGTGCTTATTCACTCTTTAAATCAGGTAGTGAGAAATGAAAAGCATGGGGAAATAATTTAACACGTTTATTGCATGCCTCTTCTTAAAAATGCTTTACTGTTTAGAATAAAATGTAATATCAGAGCAATTTTTAATCACAGACATGACAGCAGTGAAAAAAATATTTTCTTTTAACTTTTATTTATTTAATTTTATTTAATTTGCCAGTTTTCTATTCAATTTTCCAATTTAACTGAAACCAATTAATGAAAGGTGAAAATCTAAACATTTATTATTTATTTGAGATTAACTTCAATTTTACAAAATAATAAGATAGGGAGCAAAAGTGACATGGAGTGGAAAAATCATAATATAAAAAAGACGAAGGAAAAAAAAAGAAGAAATAAAGAAAGAAAAAAACAGAAAAAAAAACAGGAATACAGTTCCTTCACAAAATATTCTGAGAATTAATAATTGTCAGAATAAATGGTCAATGAACTGTATGCACATAAAGTTACATTTTACAGGCTTTTGTTTAAGCAGTGTAACCCCTGGACTACAGTGTGTGATATAAAATGATGTATGTACATATAGGATATAATTAAGTCAAATGAATCTAAAGTGTTTTTAGATTTGATGAAGTCTACTGCTTTGGAATTATAACACCACCTCATTTTTACAATGCAGTTTTGTGCCCAGACCCTCATACTGGAGGACAAAAATAAAAGTGAACTCAAGCACAATAAAATTTAGCATTTGTCTATGTACAATAATTACACTGTACATGCTTCATCTTTTTCTACCATCTTTCTATGAGATCCTTTACTAGGCTGTTTTAGTTGTTGGGTTGTGCTGAAGGACTCCTCACTTCAGCTGCTTTTTTATCAAGTCTATCTTATTCATTATGTCTTTTGTTGGATATAATAGGGAATTGACTTGAACAGCATAAAATATTCCACTTCTCTCTATAACACATTCCAGTCTTGCTACTGTTGGTAACTGCAGAGCCTTTCTTACTGTTGCTGATTAGTGATGCAGAGCCTTTCGCTGATGAAAGATCTGAAAGGACAAAATGCTTTTAAACATTGCTGAAACCAATCACCAATGGCTGGGAATGACACTACTTCTACTGTGTAGACAGTAAACAGTTCTTTCCTGGTCTTTGCTGATAGCACAGCATTACAGAAGGCCTACAAAATATTACACAAAGTACAGAGGTGGGCGATATGGCAAAAAAATAACATTGTGATACTTCAAGAAATTTTCACAATACACAATATTTATTTTCTCAGACATCCGACCAGTTGGAACTTAGAAAAAGGACAAGCGGTGCTACATTCAAAAAATACTATTAAAAACTGTAAACACTTTTTTTTACTCAGTGTTTGTATCCAGTTAAATCGGGCTAATTTTGCTCCTCTTATAATGAAACTTGTAGTTGGTCGGTTTTCTACAAGTACTAATGATATTCACGATTCAGGAAAGCATACTGTACTGTATTGTGACAGAATTTATCAGGATAATGATATATGTTGTCATGTTGCCCAGCCCTAACAAAACACTATATAATATCTTGCTATGCCTGATTCTGATTTTCCAGTTCTTATGCTTATGTAGGCTAAGCATCCAAACATATTTATTTATTCACTTTTTTGTTGTTTATTTAAGACACCAAAGAGCAAAATCACTTGTTCACCTTCCTAGTTTTTTATGCTCAGAAAACGTAACGTTACGTTGTGCTCTAATCTTAGCCCCTAACTCCAGCCAGGGGCTAATTCATATTAACCATATGGTTACGCTAATTTAAACTGGAAAGACTCGACACACAAAGCTAACATTAACTCCAAAATAAACAATATAAAATGGTCTGAAACGTAAACGGTCACACTCTGTACCTTCACGTTACTACTTATATGTAGGTTAAACAAGACGAAACAAATTACACAATGATAATGATTAGTTTAACCGCTTGACAGTACTTACATTGTTGACACAACCTCTACTCAGCAGCTGGAGTTGAAGGAGTCCACCCCAAACGCAGTCTGTGCTAACGCTCGCTGAACTAGCCCTGTGAAATCTGTTTCACAGACGAACTAATTTCTTGAAACATTACAAGTTAATGCCGTTCGTGTGAATCAATGTATGTACGAAGGAAAGAAATATATCAGTTACTGAGGTACATTTTTGCCCACTGAACGTTACAAAGTACACTCATAGCTCAGCTCTGCTAACTAAATCTAACACACACGACGGTCCACTAAGACTGCGGCCGGCCACTAGCCAAGGCGTCGGGGAGCCATTTTGTAGCGTCGTTCCAAATCTGTCTTGGTGAAGAAAAAAAATCCGGTAAAGGGCCCCACAGGGAAGGGGCCAGTGGATGGACCCACCGCATTCCTGAGATTCCTTTGTGGCATTATTGAAGTGCATAAAAAAACAGCTATTACTCAGTGTAGTCAGTTAAAAACATAAAATAACGCTAGCTAGGAAAACAACAGTTTGTAGTTACTTTTGTAATTTTCTTTTACATGAACGGTCAGCCACTGCACAATCAAAACTCCAACCAGGGGCCATGCTAACCGAGCTAAATGAGAACTGGTGACGGCCTCATTGAATTAGTCAAGTTTTGCTTTTATATCTGATCACGATAAAGTGTGGCATGTTTGTTTTACATGAAATTTCCCCGAACCGCGGAAAAATACCGTTGGTTGCGTTCCAAATAGCAGTTATTTTCGACCCCTACACTCTGACACCCTTAAGAGCCTTTCTAGGGAGTAGGGCGTAGGTATCATTACGTCTAAATGGAACGTACCATAGATACGCTGAAGCTTCGCGTCCCCCACGTGACGCTGTCTGCTCCCGCCTCCCGCTCTCTGTGATTTTATTGGTGGAGCGCCGCAGTACCCGGATGGTGGTATATAAAGACGTGAGCAGGCCGCTGCTCTTCCTTTTCCTGAAGACCAGACGAGTCGGTGTGTCTGCGCTTCCTGACTCACCGCTGTTCGCTTCATAAACACGAATAAGTCGGTCAGGAATACACAATCATGGTAATTTCCCCCACTTCTTTCTGGCTCTCTGTGAAAAGTGTGCAAGTGGTCTGTGTTAATCTGCCGAAGCCCAGAAAAGGCGAGCTGTTGTGTTTTCAGCACGTGTGGCACCACATAGCTAGCGTTAGTTGGCTAGCAGAGCATCCATCAATGTCCCACACGTTTCCCCTGATACTAGCTGGGCTGTGTTTGTCTTTTCAGCGCTTGTTAATGTTTTGTTAGGTATCAGCTTTCTAGTTACGTTGGTATATTTTCTTGTAAAGCAACGCGACTAAAGTTTCGTAACGTAAAGTTAGCTACGTTTTAATGTACTGTTAGCTAGCTAGCTAGCTAACCTAGCTTGATGCTAAATCCCGCGCCACTGACCCGGCTACAACACGACTGATGTTTCCTCGTTTCACGTGGGTTATAAAGCGAGCTAGATTTTACATGATACTGGTACGGTTTAGTCGTTTTTGTATATAATTAACCGGTTTGACAACATATTAAGCTGTTTAGACTGGCTGCTGCTACTATGCTGCAGATTCACTCTGTTCTGTGTTGTAACGTCGCATAGTGGCTAAGGGGTGCTGTCCGGAGTGGTCCTTTATTAAAGCCGTGTAAATGTTTAGAACTAGAACTTTCATTTAAAAGTTGAACTGCACCTCAAGGGTTCTGGCTACTTTAAGTTTGGTATACAGTAAATGTTTACTTGCCATGTTCAGAAAGTCTCATCAGTCCTTTGCTTTTCTCGTTGCTGATTCTCACACCTGTAGCTGAAGTTCTGATCTGAGCGCTGAAGCTGTGGATGGATTTGAAAATATAGTGAACACTAGCTCAGCTGTAAAGCAGTATGTGCTCAAGAATGAGTCTTAATTTGTTTTCTAGAAACTGAACTTTTTTCTCCTTCCAAATTTGCAGGCATTCAAAGACAGTGGCAAAGCTCCTGTTGAGCCTGAGGTGGCCATTCACCGCATCCGGATCACCCTCACCAGCCGCAACGTCAAGTCACTTGAGAAGGGTCAGTGCATGTGTTCAGATCTGTCCCTACCTTTTTAAGAAAACCTTCAGGCTGTGAGGATGACAATTGTAGAATGATTGTCTGTGAATTATTTAATACGCTATTCTGAGCCTTTGTACACATCTGAGTCAGATATTGCTGTACACTTGTGTTTTGCTCATGAGAACCTCTTACAACTTTGCAGTGTGTGCTGATCTGATCCGGGGTGCTAAGGAGAAGAGCCTTAAGGTGAAGGGGCCTGTGCGCATGCCCACCAAGGTAATTGTGCAAGTCAGGTTGCTTCCCAGAATCTGTTTGTGTTGTCAAGGTACATGTATGCTGCTAGGCACTCGTCTGAGACCATACTCACTGTCCAAAGTTGGCAGTTTCATGTAACTACTCAATGATCATTGTATCACATACATCTACAGTATAGGTGCACTTTGTTGTTTAGTTACTGATTGTAGCCCATCTGTTGCTGCAGTTTATCAGCCCCCCTATGCGATTCAGAAATGGACGCCAACCATATGTCAAGGGGTGGTCCTTTCTCAGCATGACTGAGACCAACCAAAAATGTCCAGTTGACAGGGGGTGTGTGATTAGAAATTAGACACTGATGAAGGACTACATTTATGATAAAATGGCTAATGAGCTGAGGGGTATGTAGGTCTGTGTGGTTTGTGACCATGTATAGCCTTCAGGTATTCAGCATGTATAAATAGTTGGGCTGAGGTAGGTTTAGTTAATGTCAGATGTGCCCTGGTCTAATCCCTTCTTGTTTTTCTCTCAGACCTTGCGCATCACCACCCGTAAGACCCCTTGTGGAGAGGGTTCCAAAACCTGGGACAGGTTCCAGATGAGGATCCACAAGCGCCTCATTGACCTTCACAGTCCATCTGAGATCGTCAAGCAGATCACCAGCATCAGCATCGAGCCTGGTGTCGAGGTGGAGGTTACCATCGCAGATGCGTAAACTGCTTTGAGTTGCCAGATTGAGCTGCTCTGATCATGACAGCACAATAAAGAGAGAGAGTGGATTTGATGTGTACTGTTTTTCTTTTGTTTTCCACTGGACACTGTGAAATCAAGGTGACAGATTCTTTGCTATGATGACCCCCTTGATGAACTCTTCCTAGAAATACTCAGTCCTGCTGAATTGACATGCTGTCAAAATGGGATGCTGCTTTTAGCGATTATAACTGGAGTTGTGTATGGAAAGAGAAATGCACCTCTGAGCCACTTTAACAGATTTCTATGTTGATGGTGCAGTGATTTCCCAACCCTGTTTTAGAAGCCCTGAGAATCAAGTGACTAGTTGTCTAGAGCAGTAGTACTTAAGAGGGGGTGTAGCTATTTTTTCCATTTGCGTTATGTACTTTACTAAACATATTTGATTATCAAGTCAAGGCTTATTTTTGTATTCCATATTTGTGAGTGAACTGAAGGTACTTTACTACAGAGGAGATAATATATTGGTCACCTTTTTAAAGAAAAAGTTCATTTGCTCGCCTGAGTATAGGAAGGTGGAGGACTGAAGTTAGGCAGATGTGTTAATGTAATGTAGCTAGTAGTTTTAGTTCACACTATCTGGTTTTATATCAGTGGTTCAAAAAATGTTCCCATGATGAAAACAAAGGTTCTCTAAACAGAATTCTCCAACAGGCATCCTTTGCCTAGTAGGAGTTTCAAACAATACATTCAGGCTTCAGCAGAAATCACCTGAGATTCACACTGAAGTCCCTTTGTTCGGGAAACTATTATTTGAAATTGACTACATTTCTATTTTCATTAAGAAAAAAATCTGTTAACAATTAAAGCAGTTCTGTGTGTATGTCTAAAGAAAAAAATAATGAAATGGTCATAGATAAAACCATACAGTTTAAAGCATAAATAGTCTATAACTTTTGAAGTGAAGTTGAATAGTCACAAAGAGGACAGGGGTGTTAAAGTTTTAAAGTAGGGATGGGCAGATTGATACTGAAATATTTACACTTCCAATTATGACAATATTGAAACTAGGTACTTTGTTTAAACACTGAACTGAATCTACATTATTAATGACTTAAGCAAATAAATGTGTAGGATAGAGCTACTTTTCCTTCCATCCTCTGCTCTCACAGTCAGGCACAGACAGACACAGTGAACAGTGGCAGATCTTTTGTTGTTATTTCCCTAATCAGACAGTTTATATGGCAGCTTATTTAATATAAATGCAAAAGCTTTGAAATTAAACTTGTAATCTCAACTTTTTAACTGGTTTTTACTCTTGAAATAACAAATAATCCCCTGTTCAGACGTATGGGTACTGGTGTCTCCCTGCCTGTTTAAAGCAGTCTCGGAGGACGCGCTCTGCAGGTCAGCTGCACCGTTTGCTCTCATAAAGCTGATTGTTCCTCGACTCTGATTGGTGCCTCAGTTTTCTAACTGAGACGTGATTGGTTGGTTGCCATTTTTGGGTGGTGCTTCAGCTCGTCACTGAAAGTGGATAAAGCTGCTTTTCATTGTGTGTCGTTGTTGTTGATTGTCAGTATGAAAACCTGCTGCTGTTAAAATGTTTTATTGAAGCAGCCGGTCTGTTTTTAGCGAACCAGTTAGTTTCGGTCACGCGAACTGAGGGCGGAGGAGTCTGTGTATCTCCCATTTCTCTGAGTTTGGTAAGACTGAAAACGAAAGGAGTGTAAAATACTGATGACTGAACTTTATTATTTAAGTGTTATTTTACTCACCTGGAGTGTGATCGAAATTAAGTAGTTGGACTTTTGTTCCATTATAACTCAAAAAAAAATCACTCCTTATTTTTTCATTAGACCTTCGAAGTGATCTTTGCAAATCTCAAAGGCCACGAGGTTTCTATTTTTCTGTACACTCTTAAAAAAGATTAAAGGGTTCTTTAGTAAAGGCAGTGGTTCTCTTTACACCCATGAGTTCTATGTCGAAGCATTTCATGCTTAAATGGTTCTTCGCATGGTGAAATAGTTCTTAAGATTAATGGGGGATGTGTTGTTTGTGGTTCCAAATAGCACCAAAAAGGGTTCTGCTATTGTTACAATAGAGCTTGTAACAATAGAAGAACTCTTTTTGATGTTTTACAGAACTAATTTCAAAAAGGTTCTATATCGAACCATATGCAACACATTTTCCGTCGATCTGAAGAACAATTAAATATTAAATAAGCATTAAATATTTCTATATGCACTCTTAAAGATGGTTTATGTGTGTGTGTGTGTGTGTGTTTATATATTTATATATATATATATATATATATATATATTTATTAATTACGCTATTATAATTGAGAGAGAGATATCCATAAATGTTCGAAGAACCATTTGCATGATTAAAAGGTTCTTTGTCTTGTGAAATGGAAATGGTTTTTCAGATGCAGAATGGGTTGTATATGGTTTGTTAAAGGACCTTTTAAAAAAGTGGTTCTGTATATCACCAAAGAGGATTGGTTACGATGTCAAGCTTGTAACAGTAGAAGGACCTTTTAATAGACTGCTCTGTATAGAACCATGAATATTTCAAGAACCATTTGCATGATTAAACATTTTTGTATGGTGAAATGGTACTTCAGATTGATGGAGAATGTGTTGTATATGCTTCTGTGTAACCTTTTTGAAAAAAAGGATTGACATTGTAACAACAGCAGAACCCTTTTTGGTGCTATATAGAATCCTTCTCAAAAAGATTCTGTGTAGAACCATAGACAACACATTGTCAATCTGAAGAACCGTTTCACTGTGCAAAGAACTATTTAATCATGCAGATGGTGGTGCATGTGCACTGTGGTTTTTTTTTTTGTTTGTTTGTTTTTTTAAATTAAACTAAAGAACCCTTGAAGAACCAGTGTGTAGCTAATCAGTAAATCACATTTAATAGCCTACCAATGTGCCTAATGACGTCTGGTTGCTGTTTAACTGTGGATTTTCTTGAAGCTATGGCGGCAACTATTGACCTGACGCACGAGGGCACACTTTTGGTGGCCATGGAGTCAACAGCTTGTGACCCCCACCACACTGCCTTACCAGAACTTTCTGGACTTTCCTCCATCACTTCACAGGTATGAGTAGTGCCACGTCTTCATATACGATCTAGCAGGTCATCATGAGTAAGTGTTTGTTTTATGATTCTTGGGCACTTTTTTCATTTTTCAGCTTCAGGAAGTGGTGAGGCTTTTTTTCTTAATTTGTTTTACTTTTCATATCTGTACTAAATTTTGGTCAATGCCGTCAGTCCACGGATGTTATGCCTCCGTTACCGCATCCCATTTACTGCATCTGAATACTTATTTTCCAGCTCCATGTAGGATCTAACAGATCATGAGTGTCTGTGTGTTCTCAGAGCGAGTCAGTAGATGGTTCTGAGCAGCAGCTTCGAGTTTACCTCAGGGTTCGTCCCTTCAGTAAAGAGGAGCTCAGCAATAATGAGGACCAGGTTTGTGCATTCTGATCTAGTACGTGTAATCTAGTACATGTGTTCATGTCAGTTGAACATGCAGCTGAAGTTGAATAACTGTGCTTGATCTTTTTCAGGGTTGTGTCGTTTTGGAGAGCACAGAAACTGCTGCACTATATGCTCCCAAAGGCTCCGCTACCATGAAGAGCAGCGAGAAAGGCATTGGACAGCAGCTTCACAAGTTCAGCTTCACGAAGGTGCTCTGATCTTGTCTTTCTATAAAAGTCTAAACTCTGTTTTATGATCTCCTTTGTGCAGCTCTGGGTAATGGTTTTTGATGTTTTTGTTGTAGATCTTTGGGCCAGAGTCAACTCAGGCAGAATTCTTTGATGGAACAATCAAATCTCAAGTTCAGGACTTCCTGCAAGGCAGAAATGCATTGGTGTTCAGTTATGGAGTGACCAATGCTGGGAAGACCCATACCATACAAGGCATGTGCCTTCAGTGTCTGCATGAAGTTTCTCTAAAAAATTAAAGTGCTTTGTGTGTGTAAAGGAGTTACAAAATGCATGTCTTGACCAGCTCCTTTTTCTCATCACGTCAATTCTTAATTCTGGTCATGTTGCCTTACTTGCAGCAGATCTTCACTACTCCTCAGTAGTTTGGAATATTAATTAAGAATGTTTACAATATTTGTGAACTACACACCAAAAGATATTTAGATGCTTTCAAAATTTTAAGTATTTTTGGAAGTAGCTATTAGGATCACTTTTTGCTTTTGATGTAACCAAATTAGTTATATTGTTGAACATGAATTCCAGACTTTTAAATGGAAAAATCCATGTTTATGTGCAAATGCAGGTTCGCAGAAGGATCCTGGGATTTTGCCTCGTGCTCTGGATGCAGTGTTCAGGCACATCAGTGGGCGGATGTATGAACACATGGACCTGAGGCCGTATCTGAGCTCAGATGTGCAGAAACTGGACCCAGATCTGCTCAGAGCAGAGAGATGCGCCAAAGCAGCCCTGTTCAGTCTGCTTAAGGAGGTACTAGCTAGAGGCGTAAATCTGACTTCACAGTAATTCAGTTACAGCTCTTTAGGAAATGGTTCAGAAGTAGTACAGAAGTGTCTAATTTGATTTTGGATGAGTACAATAGAAAATTGTCTATTTTGGCTAATGTTCTGAAATCAGAGGTTGTTTGTTTGTTTGTTTGTTTGTTTTACCCATTGTGTCAGCACAGCTTAATGCAGCTAAACATGTGTCAGGTTTGGTACTCGCAACCAAATCAAAGTTCATTATGAGCTAGAAAAAAATTCTTTCTACAAACTGTGTTGTGAACTTTTGACAACTTTCAAAATGTGCTGTGAGCTCTACTGTCCATGGCCAGATTTAGACCTTTCCTGAAGCAATAATAATAATAATAATAATAATAATAATAATAATAATGAGGTCTATTATGGAATGACTTAATTTGTGTGCAGGAGTCAGAGTCCATCAGAAACAGCCAGAGTAGAAGCTCTTCATCTTCCTCCATCAACAGTCTCTCTTTTTCAGGAGTTTCCTATGACCACACAGGTAATACATATATTGTCATACTCAAAGAAAAAAAAAAAAAATTACCAAAATAACTATGGGAGAAGGGGTGGGGAAATGTTAACTTTAACTATATTTTAATGTGAATACTTTATTCCAGGTAATTTTGGATAACTTAATTTTTTATTTATTTTTTATTTTTTTGTGGTCCATTCAACAAGCACACTGTTCACGCACTGAAAGTCAGCTCTTGTTTACAAAAAGTCTCTCATTACTTAACTTCATACTGTGCTTTTACAGCAGAAGTCAGTGTTTCCTGGTTGAAAAAACATTTTTACTGCTCTGTCTTCCTCTTTCTCAGTGGACAGCACAGAGGTAGCTGTGGATGATGTGCAGTCGCTTTACTCTTTATGGGTCGCTTATTATGAGATCTATAACGAGCATGTGTACGACCTGCTTCAGCCAGCTCTCACCAACAAGACAAAGAGGCGCCCCGCGCTGCGCGTGTGTGAGGACAGCACTGGAAACTCCTACGTTAGAGGTGACTGTGTGCTGTAGTCATTATACTCCAGTAGCTCAGGGTATTATGAATCCCTTAAGTGTGTATCTCTCTGCTGTAAGCATGCCCTCCATAAGGAATGTTAATATGGGTATGATGATTTAGGGATGGAAGGGGGATTTAATGCTGTATTGCAGTATAAAACGACATCATACTTTTTCAGGTTTGAAAAATTGATAACTGTACACAGTTATAGCTTAAAATCACAGAAGAAATGTATTCCCTGCAAAGCATATGTGCAATGCAGTGTGGGTTTGGTAACTTGCTAGTTTATTAAAACTATGGTAGATCAAGTTAATGTTGTTATATATATTTTTTTTAAATGTAATGGTAAACTTAAGTCAGTAAAAATCAATGATACATTGATACATAGTCATATGTAAACATTTATATGACTTTAATGTGTTTTTATTTATTTATGTATGTATTTAGGCTTGAGGCATGAGAGAATTGTATCATTACTGTTAAGTGTGCAGTATGAAGATGTATGGAGTGTTTGTCCGCTGCATGTTGTAGATCTGAGGTGGGTTAATGTACAGACGACTGAGGAGGCGAGTAAAGTGCTGCGTGTAGGGAATAAGAACCGCAGTGCTGCTGCCACCAAAATGAACCAGTCATCCAGCAGGAGGTGATATTGCTTCTCTGTGGTCTTACTGAATGCTTATCTTTTCACTTATTCAAAAGATTCCCTACAGCATATTTCAAAATTGTGCAAACAGGGGAAGCCAAACTTTTCCAAAGTACCCAGAAAGTCTTTGACCTAAAGAGCTCTGTTTCTTTTTAGTACTATTTAAGCACTGATCTTTAATGTTTGCTGTTTTTACCATTAACTGTCAGAACTGACTCAAGCTTTTTACTGTTTGAAAGCCTTTATTGCAGTACCAAACTAGTTGTATTTAGTCCTGTTTGCAGATCTATGTAAATATTGATTTCTTCATGCTAGTTAATATGGGTGCCATTCTGTGCTTTACTAAAACTTTCTTTTTGTGCTTCTTACAGCCACAGCATCTTTACAATCAAGCTGATGCGCCTTGATGGAGGTGATGTCCAGGGAATGTCAGAGTAAGTGTTTCAGAAGCGTGTGTGGCTGTGTCCGTGTAGTTTTGTAGTGATTTTTCTCTTTCCTCTTTTTCAGGCTTTCTTTGTGTGATCTGGCTGGATCAGAGCGATGCAATAAGACCAGAACATTTGGAGAGCGTCTGAAGGAGGCGGGGAACATCAACAACTCTCTGCTTATCCTGGGCAAGTGCATTGCAGCTTTACGCAACAACCAAAATGAAAGGTACAGCTGCGTGCCATAATCTGCATTAGGTATACAATCCTGTGCAAAAGTCTTAGGCCAACTGAGCATTGTTTACTTATTAAAGCAGGGCATTTTAAACTAAAGGTGCAGTGTGTAAGATTAAGAGGAATAATTTAGCAGAAATATAGTATACAAAATCAGGTTTCATTTGCATATAATCACCTATAACTATGAATTGATTCATTATCATAGAATAAGCCCTGCATATCTACATAGGGAACAGGTCCTCTTCCAACAGGGGCTGCCATGTTTCACTACCATCTGTCTACAGTAGCTCAGAAAGGACAAACCAGACACTGGCCTTAGAGAGTGCCTTTGATGTTGCTTTGATGAAGCAGCAGCTTGAAATTTTGGTGGTGCTATATATGGTTGGAAGACATGGAAAGGCATAAAGAAGAATCAGTGGTTGTAGCTGGTGCTGACTAACTATTATTTAGAACAAGGAAAAAGCAGGGGAGGGTGAATCCCCGTTGTCAAAGAAGGGAAAACATTAAGAAGCAAAACGAAATTGGGACGGGTGACTGCAGAAAACAGAGATAAACACTGCTGTGACTTTTCCCAGATGGAAGTCTCTCAAACGTTTTCAGATTGATGCTGTTGCCTGTTTTCTGCTGGACAAGTAATTTAGTGTTCCAATCTAAATGCGAGTTGCTGTTTGATGGCTTAAGACAGAACATAGGGAATATGAAGGTGTAGTTACCAGCCCAAGTAATCCCCCCCCCCCCATGTGTCAATGTTGAAAAATATCACATTGCTATATTGCTGTAACTTTATGTTCATGTGCCAAAACTGTAATTTCTTTAGTATTTGGATCAAAAAGCCAGTCCATCACAGGGTAGACATACACATTTCCTCTGCTGGCATACTTGATTTTTAGGTTCGTGTTTGTTTTTTTTTTTTTTTGTTTTTTTTTATTATTATTATTTTTTTAAATAGGTGAAGCTAGTACTGGATGGTAACTACAAATACTGGGCTAACGTAAGATTGGGAATGGATGATCTGATATGCTGACACAATCACATGGTTGTTGTCCAAAAAGAAAAAAAGGGTGTAACACTTGCTTCCCAGATAAAGTTTGAAATATGATTTTCTCAGACCTTTTCATAGTCCTGTATGTGTTGTTGTTTAGATTATTTTAGGTAAAATGTCTCTGAATTGTTTTCTAGGGTGAAGAGCAGTTACGTCCCCTTTCGTGAGAGCAAGCTGACCCGCCTCTTCCAGGGCGTTTTTTGTGGCCGTGGTAGAGCCTCCATGATTGTGAACATCAATCAGTGTGCATCCACTTATGATGAGACGCTTCATGTCATGAAGTTCTCCGCAGTGGCTAAAGAGGTACAACAGTGGCTGGTGGCATAAATGGTGTAAATCTGTTTCTCGACCCTGGTCCTGCAGTTTTCCTGTCCAGTGTGTTTTGGTGTTTTCCTTCTTGCACTCACCCAATTCCGCTCAACAGGTAGTTTAAGGAGTTGGAGTGAGTTTCTTTTGAGCAGTATAATGTAGAGTCTGGAGAACCCACAGATTAACGTTAGATAATGCTGGGCAATTGTCTGAAACAATGTCTGTGGTGATGGTCAACAGGCTGTAAAGGTTAGACCATGTTAAGGGGAAATTGCTCTGATTTGTCAAGATTGCTGCATATTTCAGATGTAAACAATCATTCAGAGTGGTCTGATGTGAATGTGGTGCATTGTAGAAAAACTACCAACTTGGATTTCTTTACAGTGGTGGTAATGGGAACCAGGGATCATGTTTACAACACAAAACAAATGACCATTTTATTTGCTATCTAAAATGATTAGTAGACCTACATGCAACATCTGAGGTTTTTATATGTAATGTTGCTAACACTAATATGTTGGTGAATCTTTTTCTGTGGGTACTATTATTACGTACAATGCCCGGCATTCACCTTTCCGCCATCTCAAAGCTAAAATAAAACAATTTGTATCCCTTTCATGGAGCGGCTGTCTGTGAGGTAGCTTTTAGAGGCATTAAACGCTTTGGAGGTTTGGTTTCTGTCACTACCACTGTAAATGCTTCTGACTTGGTAAACCACTCCATATGACTAAAGAATTTACTGGAACTGTAGAAAAGTGGCATACATGGTTTATTTAGCTTTGATTTTAAGCCTGTTTACATGTTTAAGTTCACTGATCGTTTGCTGAAGGCTGCTGGGTTTTGTGGGTAAATTGCTGGTTTATAGCAGAGTTTTGTTTATTAGGTGCTTCAGGTGATCCCATCCCGCTCTCTTGAGTCTCTGGCGCCACGTCTGATTGGTCGGGATGGTAAACCTTTGTTAAGCAACCGGGAGATTGACAGCCAAGCAGTGGATGATTTCATATCGGAGGACGAGCTGTTGGACGGTGATGAAGAGGCTGACATGTCCATACTACCCCAGGAGGTGTTTTTACTCTAACATAGTCTACCTAAATTAGACTGAATGGAAAATATAATGGAATTGCAACAATATATGCTAGAATTTCAAGAGAAGTGCTCATGGTGAGACTACCCAGTGTACACTGTAATACTTCGTACAACTTGAGTAAAAGTAAAATGAATTATTTTTCTGTTCATTAGAAGTTCAGTGAGCTTATTTGTACATTAACCAGGTTACTTTAATTTCTTTTATCTCTCTTTAAAAATGTAGACAGCAAAAATCACACAGAAAATAATGGTTTAATATGGCAAATAATTGTCTTTGTGTAGGATCTGCTGAATTTGGTGGAAAGTCTGCGGGCAAAGCTATTTGCAGAGCGCAAGAAAAATCTGCTGCAGGAGATTCAGATACGCAAGGAGATGGGTGATGCCATGCAGCAGGAAATCATGGAGATTGAAGAGTGTCATAGGTATGACCATTTGTTGATTGAAAAGCTGCAACAAAGGTCTAATGTCATTATGATAAAGGGTGTACACTAGGCGTGGGTGATGTGGGGCTTCAGCAAAGAAAGGATGCCTTGAAACTCTCACGATGTGCTATATAAATGTTTCATTTTTCTGAGGTTTGATATTTTGGAAGTGATGAGAACCAACAGTACCACACTTGTATTTAAAAAAAGAACAAAAAAAACAAAAAAAAAACTCAGAATTCAGTGTCTTCACATACTGTACTGCACTAAATCTAATTAAACAGGACCAATTATGCTTTCTTTGTAATGAAAATATTCCACAATGTGCCTATCATTTTTGTGTTAAATGTAATTGGTCCTTCAGATTTGTGCCTAATAGCTAAATTGTTTAGTGGTAAATGGGCTTTAGTACTCTGTGACTCTTATTATTGATGGATGTTTTCAGCACTCAGCAGAGTTTTAAAACCTGGTGTAATGGTTGTTTTTATTGAGCTTGTTTGGTTCTATCTCATGAGGAACGTCTGTTAGTGGGTAAGCTATTGCCTGTATCTTAGTCGTCAGATGGCTGATTTGAAGGAGAGTTATGAGGAGAAGATGGACAGCACGTTTGAGATGTATAAAGAAGCGCTGAAGGAGCATGCCTACCAGTGTGCTCTGGAGCGGCTGGAAGACGACTACGTCACTATAGAGGAATACACAGCAGAGCAAGACCGGGCCAAGGTGTGTGGTCAAATAACATCAAGCATAACAAATCATTGGGTATTCTACCAAATACAAAGATAAAGGGGAAACTGCAATGGAGAAGCTGTTTTAGTTGTACTAAAGTATGGGTTTTGAGTCACTGCAATTGCAACGCTCTCCATTCTTTAAAACAGATCAAGCTGACACTCAAATCAGGTCTCAAGTTTGACCAAAGCCGCTGTTAGTTATTTTCCCTTTTGTACAAAATATTGGATACGCCGATATTGCAATAACAAATATTTTGCTGCCCTGTTTGCTGATTTGTTTATTGTCCAATCAGGAGCTTGAGAGGCGTGTGAATGAATTGGAATGGAAGCTGAATGGTTCTGAACCTGCTGCTGCTTCGTCTGTTCAGCAGGACAGCTCAACACAGACTGACCCAATTCAGCCCACCACTGAGGAGACAGGTTGGTTGTTTATATGTGTAGCTTTTTCTTTTACCCATTTCAGATGCTTATTTGCCTACTTTATCTGCCTGTTTTTAGATACTGAGCGGTTCAAACATCTCTACAAGGAGAAATGTGCTGTGGAACAGTTGTGTGCTGAAAAACAAGAGGTAATGAATAAAAAGTTACAGTAAATGTTATTGATACAAACTGCTTATTGAAAGAGTGGGTTTTGACTTGATCACCTTACTTCTACACCATATGTTCATGTTGTATTGCAAACAATCAAAAGATGGTTTTAACATAGCCTTTCAGTAGCCTTATTTGTTACTTGTTTTAAAGTAACAGTTATACTTTAGGTTATGTACCACAATGAGAGTGAAACTCTTACAGAAACCTGTTTATCCTGTGAGTACAATTACTTTTCTCTTGGCCAAGGGACTCCGTTCTCTTGCTGTAAGAAAGGGTCCAAATTCCTGTTCATCATGAGGCTTATGTTTTCCTCCTCCTTTAGCAGGGTAAATAGGTTGCACACGTATGACATAACTGAAGTGTTTACTTAAGCTAATATCAAGTTGTACCATTTAAAAGAACACTTTATCCAAACCCTACAGGAATAGACAATCCTTTACGTGGTCATATTTAAATAGTGAATGTAAATTGTGTTCATGTATTGTTACCTTCATGTTCGAACAAAAGTGGAATGCCTTATAAATAAGCTGGCCGTGCATGGTCATGTTCAAATGAGTGCATATCCTTTGTCTAGTTGATTGTATCTCTTGAGAAGCGGATCCGTGACTTGAATGAGACTCTGCAGGAAGCTGGAGAAAGCTACATGGAGAAACTAACCGAGGTCCAAAATCTGCAGAACAGGCTGAACAATCAGGTACGTGAACACGTTCGCATGCTTACTTGCTTACTATCACGTGTTCACACGGTTTGTTTATTGCTAACAGGAGCGAGATGCTGAGCGTTTGCAGCGTGAGCTCACTGATAAAGAGGCAGAAGCGCATGCTCTGAAGGAGGACCTGGCGAAACTGACCACTGACTCTGCAGGACAGCCTCGTCCGAAGCGGGGACTGCTGGTCAACATCAAGGAATCAATGTCGACTCCATCTTCTGGAAACCTGTGCCGCACAATCCGAAAGTCTGTCCGGACTACAACTTCTCTGAGGAAAAAACCCAACTGACTGGTCAAAATGTGCTGCATGTATGACTAAGCAGGGGTCTAAGCAAGTTTTTATGTAATGTCTGTCTTTTTTTTATTTATTTAATAAAATTTTACCACTACCGAACTGCTGTCCTTGGTTAAATTTGCTTGCATGAGTAAATGGGGTGGATGATATTTAATAAAAAAAAAAGCAAACTGCACTAAATGGTTAATTAAGGCTAATTGTCTTTGTGAGGAAACATGCAGTTCAGTGTGCTTGAAGTTCTGATAACTTTAATAACTTTAAGCCCAAAGTCAAGCCTGTTCAATAGGAAAAGAGCTGAGGGTCACTTATATTGGTTAATCCTATGCTTTGGGTTTGAGTTACTTAACTAAAAATTATGCTCTGTGAATTATACCCTTTTGATTAAAAGTTATCATGGTGCTAGCTATTTGTTCAATTAAAATAATTTAATATTTTAAAAAAACACAAATTTTGAAAAATACACTTATTTTATTGAGCAAATACAAAGTGGGCTTGCGCTACTTGCACCACTTGTGAATGCTGGCCAGACCTGTATGTATTATTAACCACTCTGTCCTTGGGAGGTTGGTGCCAGGGACCTCTGAAGTGACATTAAGGCTGTGAAATGAAACTTGTGCCAGAGGAGAAATGGAGAAACAAGACATTACCAATAGCCAAGATCAGTTGCTACAGAAGGCCAGCCTGTTTACTTCTGTGTGAATTGAAAAAAAATGGACTTCCTGGGAAGCACATACTAATATTTGCTTGGTGTGAGGCTGCTTCAGCAGGTTATTGAGGCAGACAGCAAAATGTTGTCATGAATTGTCATTTGTTTGGAACATTCTTGGTCTCCCATTCATTTCTCTGTTCAGTCCGAGTTTCTTTTGGAGGAGATTTTTTGGGTGAATTTGGTGTCTTGATAGGAGAAAAACTTGGCCACGGTATCCCTTCACAAAGCACCACTCTTGCGAACCACCAAAATAGCTCCTTCTTGTGGGTGAGTTACAAGCCCCCACGAGGAGCTTCACCTCTAAAAAGGTCAGCACAATACCATAGCGCAGTAGGGCCGAAACCTACTTTCAAGTCCTTTTTTCCAGATGCTTAAGTGAGCTGAATTTCTCAGAGACCCATCCTAATCCAGATTGCAGGGATGACTTAAACAACTGTTCTACTATGGATTGAGCTGCCAGGAAATTTGTGTCTGTGAGCATTTTCATAATGTCAGGCATTGAAAGAAGCTGCCAAACAGGCTTGTTTGCAAAAAGGTCAGTCTGAGGCTCCGTCCACTGTCAGTGTGTTCTGGTCCTTTGTCACTTTGTCTCATGGCTGTTGCTGATACTGGTCCTCAGTGGCAGTAAAGTAATCCTCCAGGACGCTCTGCATGTAGTCGAAGGTGGGCCGCTCCTCAGGCTTGGCTTTCCAACATGAAGCCATGATGTCATACAGCTTGTTGGGGCAGTTTTCAGGCCGCTGCATCCGATATCCTCGCTGCACTCTCGCCATCACTTCAGCATTGCTCAAACCTGCAGAAATGTAGATATGGCAGTAACTCTTTAAGATGATAAAAATGCATAACTGAATTTGTAATTTATTAATAATTGCTACATAATATGTTTCTTCTGTTTAGAAATAGATATATCTTTGAATTTGACTTCAATATGACAAATGTAAAATAACTTTAATCTGGGTGATGTTCATTATCAGTATGACTTATGAGGTAGTTTAGATGTCATGGGCTTTACTACTTAAAACTTTATCTATGTTCCTCCTATGATAGCTTAGGGCAACTTTAAGAACATATAGGAACTATATTTAACCTGGGGGGGAAATTGCTAAGTTACAGCAGCAATAACAGACCAATACAAATCACACACATTAGGTGGAGCTATGAAATTTACAGAATTTACAGAGGATTTAATCCACACTAAGGGTTTACAAAGGTGTTCTTGAATGACAGTGAACATTTCCGTGATCTAAATTAATGTATTCCTTAAGTTGAGGTTGTAAATACTATGTGTATGTACAGTATATATTTTGTTGTAAAATATGTAAGTAAAATATATAAACACATCCTCTACAGGGAACAAACTAACATATAGCATTTTCTGAGAATTTAAGGGCACAATTTCTATTTATTTAGTTTTTTTTCCCTCTAATTTGTTAAAATAAACAGTAATTGTAAGGTAAGGTTTTTGTGTTAACTTATTTTTACTTGGGAAATCAACATAATGTATTGTTCTAGATGAGAGTAGCTGGTAACTTTGACAGCTACACTTTCAGAGCAACTTTTCCAGAATGTTTGTTAACTAATACTGTCTCATAGAAACGAAACATGGTTGTCTTTGAATGTGTTTAGAAATAGAGTCTCTATCAATGATTCATATTTCTTAATTTGGCCACTAGGGAGCAGCAAACACCACTCAGTATTCACATGTCATATCACTGGAGTTGACACTCCACAGTAGATTCAAATCCAAATGTAACTGATATCACTGATGGATGACCATCCTTAAAAGTACACACTGTGGAAATATTACCCTATATGACCTGTCTGTTAAACAGAATAGCCGTTGTGTAAAAAAAAAAAAAAGCTGTTAAACCTGTTGCCGGAGGGAAAGGAAGCTCTTTAACGCCTGACTGACCTGTGTAGGGTATTCTCCCATAAGTGATGATCTCGTAGAGCAGGATGCCAAAAGACCACATATCCGATTTTATAGTGAAAGAACCGTAATTTATAGCCTCTGGTGCCGTCCACTTAATGGGGAATTTAGCACCTAAAGAGAGAAAACAAAAGCATGCAGTGGGTTCATGTCACACTAATAAAGTACTGATTTGTTTTGTAGTTTTTCAAATGTAGTGAATTTGTATTTTTAATACTGATTGTCATTGTACTGATGTGTGTAGTGCACTGTTTATTGAACTTATATTTACACCATTTTCCAGGTAATAACAGTATGATGCCAATAATAATAATAATAATAATATGTTCCACTATATAGACAATAAAGATATGATGGCATGCCAAAAATGGCATAATATAGTATAATATAATACAATATAATTTATCTATTAATGATATTTTTATTATTATTATTATTATTATTATTATTATTATTACAGTTTTTCACATATATAAACTATGTGTTTACTTCTCAGGGAGTTTTTAGTAGTTGTTGAAGTTGATGTTCATGTTTAATTTGTCTGAGGATTCATTTTTGTGCTTATCACAGTATCCACAATATGGTATAGTCCATATTATGAGACCATGTGTAATGGTACACATGTGACAATGGTAGTGTATGGCCGCACCTTCACTGGCTGAGTATTCATTTTCTTCAATGACTCTCGCCAGGCCGAAGTCAGCGATCTTACACAGCAGGCTCTCGCTGACTAGAATGTTAGCAGTTCGTAAGTCTCTGTGAATGTAGCTCATCTTCTCGATGTAGGCCATGCCCTCTGCAATCTAACACACAGACACAAACAGGCTTCCATTACGTCTCACTCCTACTGATGCTGAACAATGTTCTTCTTTTCTCTTTTTCCTCACCACAAACACCATGCTTCACAGGAGTCTCAGTTCTCTTTTAGTATTTCTGTAGTTCTGAGAAATGTTCATATAAATATCACACATCTGTTAAAAGCACAATGTAGTTTTTGCCATTTAACCTAATAAAACCCAATTTAGTCGTGGGCCTTTGTGTGCATGTGGGTGAATGCGTACCTGAGCGCCAAAGTCGATCAGTTTAGGCAGCTGTATTTTTCTGCCTGGTGGACTCTTCAGAAAATCCAGCAAGCTACCTACAAGCCAGACACATATGTAAAAGATATGCAGGAGGAAATGACCTGAGGGAACCTGTGGACTTGAATTGTGTAAATTATACTGCCCTGCCATTCAGAAGTATAGAATCATTAATCATACCAAAACTTGTTAATGTACACACAAAGACAATTTGTAAATTTAAACATTTGAAACTAGAAACCAATGTTTAAAGTAATTTGACAACAACAAGGTATTAAATTATAATAATAAACTGTAACTATCTATTTAGGTAATTGTTTTGTCAAGTTATCTGCTTCGAGATTTGACCCAATACCTTTGAAATAAGCTGAATTATGGATATTCATTTTATTAGTACTTAATTCTTAATGCTCCCCAGCTTTCATTCTGGAATGATCTATGGCGCCGTTCATCATTCTGAGCACTTTAAAAATGTCTTATTTTGTATTTATGGCTTCCTAGCGCCATACTTATTATTTGAAAACTGTCAAGTTGTGTGGGATTAGTGTATTAGAAACATTTTACACATTTATCTTTAATCAAATTGGTTTTATTCTATTGATAATATTTATTCCAGGCTTTTGAATGGTGGTGTATACAGTCCTATGCAAAAGTTTGGACACCCCAGTCAAATTATGTTTTGTGATTTTCTGAGTTACTTATTTGTTTGGATGTGTTACTTATTTACACTTAGAAAATCATTAAAACATGTCATTTGACCAGGGGTGCTCAAGCTTTTGCAAGTGACGGTGTGTATGCCTGAGTATAAGTGTGTTTACCATTAGCCATGAACTCTGTGATGATGTAGATGGGCGTTGTTTTGGTGACTACGGCGAAGAGGCGGACCAGGCGGTCATGCCGAAGAGTTTTCATCAGGTTAGCCTCCTGCAGAAATGCCTCCACTGACATAGTGCCAGGCTTCAGAGTCTTCACTGCCACCTTGGTGGTGTTGTTATAAATGGCTGAACAGAGACAGAGCGAGAGCGGGTGATATGAACAGCTTATCCAAATCGCTCTTTCATAACCAAATGAACACAAATAACTGGGAAGTGGAAAATAAAACTACAAGTGCTGTTACCGAAACTGACGACATTTACATTCCTAGAAAGGATAACAAAATGCAAGCGCAATAAAAGTGAGAAAGAAAAGAGAGAGAGAGAGAGAGAAAGAGAGAGAGAGAGAGAGAGAGAGAGAGCAAACAGGAAATTGTGTCGAATCATAAACATGAAAATCTACAGTTGCACGCAAACGTTTGAACACCGCTGGTAAAATCCCATGTTTTGTTAACACCTTACACGGCAGGGGGCCCTAAGGTTCATTACACACTTCTATATCCTAAGAAAAGCTCAGCCAATTTGCACTGAAGTCCCTGTAGTTAAGCTTTAGTATGTAAACCTCCTACGTCCATTTTTTGTCGTTCTTCAGTTTTTGACATAATTTGAAAAGGCCTCTTGCCCTTTACATGATTTGTAAATTTCATGATGAATGGACCAAAAGAAATGACCCAGAATTACTTGGAAAAAGTCTGGTTCCATTGACTTACATTAAATGTAAAGTACGTTTTTTCCTTCTCCTGTAAAGTTTGGAGATATGAGGTTTTCTTCTAAAAACAGTGGTATTAGCAAATCAAGAAAACATGATATTTGACCAGGGGCGTGCAAATCTTTGCATACAAAATACACACTTATACACACTTACCCAACCAGACCTCTCCAAACTGACCAGCTCCAAGTCTCTTGACCATCCGAATATTTTCTTTTGAAACCTCCCATGCATCTTCATCCCACTGAATTTCTGCTTTTGGCTTCACACACGGTTTGCCTAATCGCCGACATAATCCGTCAGCTTGTTCTGAAAAAAGATCCACATGAAAGGCCAAGAAAGAAATCAAGTTTAGTCCAACAATCAACAACTTTTAATCCTAACTAGACACACACATCCACACACATATCTAAGCTCAGCTGGCTCAATTATGAGTCAAAGATTCATTAAGACCACTTACCTGCTTATTTTTAAATGCACAGAAAAATGTATGACACAAAGTTTAACACATTCTAAGTTCAGGTGTCTGGTGTTCATATGAATTATTTACACAGGATTTGATTTAGTGCTGCATTTTGTGTAGGTTGACACTAATTTTTACCCAAAAGAACGTCCTGGTTGGAACTTCAAAACATACAGACATCTTGGCCTTTCAGTATTTCTACATGTTAACTGCATGTCACCTGATTTTTAAACAATTATATCAGGAAAATCAGTTCAGGTAAATAGAAGTATTTCTTCATACTGGTTCAAATGCGCAAATACAGTAATATTAATGTGCAAGTTACTCAGCATGGATCTGATGAAATTCTTACATACTCTCATAGTACTTGATGAGTTCATCCATTTTTTTGAAGGTGACTCTTGGGGAAATGTAGAATCCTCCATCATCCAATGGACGGATCTTATAATGTTTTACCGCAGCTGAACCGTTAGCACTCACGTCCCGCACTGACATGGAGTAACACCCTACACACAGTGACACAAACAAATACACAAAGAAACATTAAAAAACTATTCAAAAGTTGTTATATGAATATGTTGTTACTATATGTACAATAAAATGTGAATAGTTATAAATCTTATTAATTAGACATCAGTATTAGTAGATGTTTTATTCAATATTTCAGGCATTCAAGCAATGTATGCTAATAAATATGTGATTTGTTCTCCGCAGAAGTGGCACACATGTACATTCTTAATTGGATATATGTTACATTCATCCTAACGATGGGCTGTTGTTCATCATTGTTGTTCAAGCATTGAATTGGTTTCACACTCAGTTTGTTCTTACCCCAAAAAGTCTACAGTCCCACCCACTTTTAGCCCAAATTTTCCCATGGTTGTCCCCAAACATTCTTATGAGATCACATCTGGCCCAACGAGACTAGTATCACTCACTCATGGTAAGCAGGCTGAAGATTCTCCACAAGGGGGCACTATTAGTACTAAATAGATTGTGGTGCTTTGCATTAATGACTCTGTGTGTCTTGTTTTCAGAGAATATGTTCTTTTATTTTGACTGATTTACCCTGATTTTACTGTGTCTGTGTGTGTGTGTGTGTGTGTGTGTGCGCGTATGTATGCTTGCATTTCAGACCTTCAGTAGTCTCACTCTTTCGGATGAGGAAGGCACCTGGTTTATTAGCAGGAGCCAGCAGGTATCTCTCTGCATCTCTTCTGGGGATGTTCTTAAAGTACCAACTGTAAAATAAAATAAATAAAAAATTAATAAATAAGCAAAAGTAAAAAAAAACAGAAATGTGGTAGTTCACATGTGTCTGCATCTAAGAGACAGTTAATAATAGTAAAGATCTGGGTTGCTTTGTTTTCTAAGAGCACCTCCAGTAGTTCTTCCTGGAAAGTTAATAATTACACATAGAGAGTAAGACATATAGAAAATTAAAAAGACCACATTAAAAATGTAAATGGCTAATTAAAGTGATTCATTTGTAAGTGAATTGCAATTACAAACTCAGCTAGACTGAATGCCAAGTACCAGCATGGGTCTCCAATGACAGCAACAGGTCAGCAACAATCAGAACAATCAGAAGTTAGTTGGTGTTTAAACTGAGGTTTGAAAAAGAGATGGCACAATACCAATTTTTCTTTCTCCGACACAGAATCCGATATTGAAACTTGGAGTATCAGCTGATATCGATATCCTATATATATACTTATATATATATATATATATATATATACATGTTCTTTTTTAACACTGAAGTACTTCTCTTAAGATGGTCTTCTAAAAGCTGGCTACAATAGACAACTAACAACATCGCATCACACAGTGTGAAAGTGTGCTATTTCAGACTAGATTTGTTACAGGGTTGGATTAGGTTCATTCTTTTTCCCTCTGATACTCTATCCAGCATTTAACCACCACTGGTTATTTTTTATCTGTTCCAATTTTTTTTTAAATGTTGTGACAGGGTGTATCGAGAAAATTTCTTGACGAATTGCAATATTTTGCCACATCACCCACCCATAGATTGGTGTCATATGTAATTATAAAAATGTTAAAAATGAATGTGTCATAGGGAACCATGTGGGAAAACATGGATAAACTGCATCAGCAAAGGTTGCAGCTCAAAACTGCTCAAAGTAACCAAAGCACTGAATCAGAACCTCTGAATCTCAACAAACACTTCACTGCGAGCTTCACAAAGCTAGAATTTGACAGTTGAGAACTGCTTAATCTCTCAAAGAACTGAAAGGTTTCTTCCTTGAAGGTTATAATATCCTCTTTCATTCAGTTCAGGACTGTATGAAAGCATTCTAAGAAAGACTGAAGCTGTTCTAGCAAAAGATGGTCTAACTTCTTATGTTCTCCTTACTGGTTAACTTCTTAATAGTGAGATGTTTCCATTACTTTGTCTACCTTGCATTTTGAACTGTGTCAACTATGAATTGGATTATTTTTGAAGTAGAACAGATCTACTGCCGGGTCATTGTGGGTTAAAGTTTTCAATAATAAAAACAAAGAAATTCACTTGATTTTCATAATATGTGTTTAACATTCATGCTCACTTCTGCTATAGTCTCTCTTGACACATGAAAAGGTTTTGCTTTATCTGGTACAGACAATCTTGTTATCAAGGCGACTAGCTAGTCATTTCATTTTACATACTTTTTTGCATGTTGCTTCAATACTGTAGATTACAAATAAACAGTACTGTACAGTACTGTGCAAAGGTTTTTGTTACCTGAGAAAATGAGTATTAAAAAGCACAGTAAATGGCCACTTGCTCAGAATAAATACAAATAGCATCAATACAGCAAGTCTTGATTTTACATATCTCAGTGTTTGCATAACCAAATGGCGATCCAAACTTCTGCTTGTGGACGCTCAGTATTATTTGTTAGTATCATCCAATATCTAGATTGTTTCTAGTTATTTATGTGTATTTGCATTTGCTCTAATGTTTAAAACATATTTTAAGCAATACGTTTACGTGTGGAAGATTTTCACAGAGTACTGTATATATTTTTATTTGATTTATTTCAGAAATTAATATGCAAACCATGGATAAATTAATGGCAACCCTACATTAAAATGAAATATTGAACTTTGCAGTAACTAAAAGGACTTCAATAAATGATCCCTTTCAGTTTATCATAGAAATGTACATCATTTACAATTTACAGTCTACTTAGATAGGCAATTTAAATAAGTGAAATCGCAATACTTGGTATGTTTTAGTCACAAAATATGACTTTCATCTGGTATTTCCATTGTTTTGTTTCCCTACTGAGGATATGGTATGAGCTCATACAGGTTCTGAAGTGCACTTACTCATTTGACTCTATGCTTTCTTCTGCCTCCACATAATTGTAAGGTATCAGGCCTTCTTTGCCAGAGGCCAGAGACTTAGCTCTCCACCAGTCACCATTGCTGCCACACACACAACACACATAGTGACAAAAAAGTTTATTACAGCCACATTTGGTGTGTGCACTCTCTCAGAAAGGTGCTAAATTAGTACTAAACTGTCACTGAGGTGGAACCTACAAGTGTACGTCTTTAGTAACATTAGTTAGGGAACACACCCTTACAGAAAAGTCACAGAGATTTCAAATGTGAAGAGTTCATAAAACCATGTGTTTACAAGTAATCACACGTTTTTCAACATGTGAACGTTTTCACATGTGATCACACATTTTTTCACACATGAACACGTTCTTTCACACGTGAAACTCTTTTGTAAGGGTAGTTACCATATTCGATTGCAGTTACACTGTATGTTCAAAAGTTTGTAGACACATGCTCATCCAATGTTTTTTCATAAATCAAGGGTATTAATAGGGAGTGCTGCTTCAGTAACAGCCTCTACTTTTCTGAGAAGGCTTTACACTAAAAGTTGGAACATTGCTGTGAGGATTTGACTGCATCCAGTCACAAGAGTATTAGTGAGGTCAGGTAATGATGAATGATTAGTTCTGGATTACAAACCCCACTCAGAAGTGTCTGGATACCCTTGATCACACAGTGTATATTTATTATATTTTTCCATATGCCTTGTCTTGACTCCAGGCTTTTTTTCTCCAGGCTCCAGGCTTTTTTCTCTATTTTAAAATGTTATGAAAAGGTACAAATATGCCCCTTTCCCAATTTTAAAGCTAATTAATTTTGACAATGCCCTGCTGGTGACATCCCGTATAAATAAAAACAATGCCTGGCCACACTGTATTAACCTAGTAAGGCATGAAAATGAGATAATTAAGTTGTGGTCACAACTTGGTAAGGCATGGGGACGAGATCCTAATGCATGGCCACGACTTGGTAAGGCATGGGAATAAGATAATTAAGCCTTGACTACAGCTTATTGAGGCATGATCTCATTCCCAGGCCTTACTAAGTCGTGGCCATGCATTAGGATCTCATTCGCATTTAATTTAATTAATACACTATGGCCACTCATTATTTTTCAAACAGGATGTCATCAGCAGGGCTCTGAAAGTTTTGAAATTAGTAACTGAATAAAGAGCCTGGAGTTCAAGGAGCTCAGGACAAAAACCCAACAGCCTATGAATTATGAATGAGTATAAGCAAAGGAAGAGTTGTAATGCCAAAAAAAAAAAACCTTCCATTGCCCATATAAGTAATTTAATTACTATTAAAACAATACACACATTTAAAACCTACAGTAAAAATGTGAAATCATCAATATATTCATGAAAAGGCTGTTAAATAGTGCAAAATGTCCCCTGTGAACATGAATGAAATTTACCTCTAAAACTTAGTCAGTCTACATAATTGGGCCTTAAGGATAATGTCATACCTTTAAAGATACATTTATGCTTGATAAATAAAAATGTAGCTGTATAGTGGCCTTTGTTCCTGACACACATGTATGCTTGAGAAAATTTCACAACATAAGTTATACTCACTCTTCCAATACTTGGAGTTTCTCTCCTTTTTTGAAAGACAGGTGAGTCTTATTTCCAGCTTCATATGCGTATAAAGCAACCACGACCTTCTGTTTTGCACTGGCGTCTGTGGATACACAAAGATCATATTTTCCATGCTGAGCAAAAGGTGTGCATACTTGTGTGCTGTCATAACCAAACTTTGTATCTTCTAGGTAATTTTGGACTATTTTTTATTAATCTGTTTGTCATAAAAACACACAATTAAAATGGCAAAAAAATAAAACTACTGCCCACTACTAATCTGAAGCTTCATTTATTTCAGGACCAAGGCTGTGAAATAACAAAAGTAAAGAGGTAAAAAGAGAAGAAACCTACAGTAACCCCTACATATAAACACAAATATATGTTTGCATGTGGCGTCATACCATCTATACTCTGCAGATCCTGTCCAGGCAGTAGAGAGGAATTCTAGAGAACAAAACACCAGAGTGAGCGTGGAAATACAGTGGAAACTCTGACATGCAAATTCTGAGGGTGTTTACCCTTCTCATGGGAGTATCAAACTTCGTCAAACTATTTGAATGTGTACACAATTTGACTGATGAGTGACAAATGCTTTCCATTTAACAGTTGTGTGTTCATGTGTGTGTATTTGCAAGTAACACAGTTATGATGTAGCTTTACTAACAGCAAAAAAAGCACCTGGAATCTAGAAAAACTGAAATTAGCATTAATGAAACAATGAAAGGAATAAAAATAAACACTTAATTTTGATTTTGTGCACTTAATGTAGTGTAAAATGGACACATTCACTGGGAGGTTTTTTGTGCTATTTGCTTGCCATTCTATAATCACTGACAGAATATCAGTTTTAAACAAAACACTGTAAATGCAGGTTCTAATGGGTCATAGAATTTGTGGTGTGGCTGTAACCCTTTAAACTGCAATGTTCCACATGTGGATCCACATTTCAGTTGCTCACTCACATGACTACTTAAATTCTGACTACTTAAATAAAAAATTTGTAATTAAGTAATTAAGATGTAAATAAGTAATTCAGAGAGGTCTGATGTGAAATGTTTTGTTCTAGAACAACTTTCTGAGTCAGAACAACAACAACAAAAATGTGGCTTTTCCTAAACAGGGTATGTAAACAAGAACATAGTTTCATTCTGAGAGGGCGTGGGGTGGGGGGATACAATTACTGCATCCTGTTTTGAATGAGCCACCTATCCATGCTAAGCTGGCTAGTTAGCCGGCTAATGACTAAACCAGTGGCCACCAAGTGTGCTGGTAACACGTGGCTTGCAAAACGTGAAAACTCAACTGTTAAACTTTACATAACTGCTAATATAACTTAAAAAAAACCCAGAGAAAAGTGTAAACAGTTTTACTTGGGTTGCTGAGAGCAGGTTCAGCAGTTCCCTTAACCATGTATGTACCGCATGTGTGAAGAAGTGTCATAGTTTCACGATAATGTAAAGGAGCAGCACTAAGCATAACCACACCTTCAAAACAGCCAATAGGAAGGCAGTGCATCTTTTTTTTAAAAAAAAATATGAACACTTAAAAAATCCCACCCGTAGACACGCCCCTGCTTGAAATAGCTAAGAATATGTTGCCTGAGACATTGTTTTACAACTTTTTTTGAGATGTGGTTATTGTCTTTTAAAAGCCATTCATGGTGGCGGGATACATGCATTATAGGACAAAATAGTGATTTTTCCAGATTTACTATTGTTTTACCATAAATAAAATAAAAGTAAATAAAAGGCTATACTTGTGTTGTAAACATTGCAACCGCTGATTCCTATCACTTCCATTGAAAATACATTTTGCATTGGTAGGTTTCTCTACAATTAACCATTTCACCTCAAACCACTCTGAATAACTTTGTTTACATCTCAACCACTGAACCATGCAGAAGTTTAGAAAAATTGGTGGAATTCCCCTTTAACCTCTGAATTATGAATTATGAATTTTGAATAATGAGTCTTAAAGAGGAATTACACCAATTTTACACCAAATTTATGCATAGTGCAATTGAGAAAGTCATCCAGAGTGGTTTGATGTAAAATGGTGCGCTATAGAGCGATTTGCTGACTTGGATTTCTTTACAGTAGTGATGATAGAAACCAAGGGTCGCAATGTCTACAACACAATTGTAGCCATTTTATTCACTATCTAAAATGACCCATGATATTACACACATTCTGATTTTCTATATGTAATGTTGATCATTTTAAAGTAGTGGTAAACTTAGAGGTAAATCTGGAAAAAAGCTCTGCAGCAACCTGTCTACCATGAATGAATTTTAAAAATACATTTTGAGGCCACCAAAATCTTACCTCAAAACTATAAAACATTGTCATCATGTATCTATAACTATTTCCTGTAAGAACTTCCTGTGCATTGTAGCACTAAAACCCTTGGATGTCTGGTTTCTGTCACCACCGTCGTAACAATTCTGACTCGGTTATTTACTCTAGAACGGAGCATTTCACATAAAATCACTTTGAATGACTGTTTCATTATGCAGACATTTTGAAAAACTGGTAAGATTGCCTTTTAATATCAATAACTACATAAAAAATCCTGGGGTTAAGGATAAAAACAGTCTACGAAGTAGCTACAAGTCATTTAATGCCAAAGACCACTAATAGCAAAGGGAGTTGTAATGACAAAATAACCTTAATTTCTTCATGAAAGTGATTCAAAATTGTAATCTAATCATTAGAAGTGAATTTAAAGATATAAACTCATAAATATAATCACCTTTGTATTTGGTCCTTGCTGAGTTGGCTCTCTGGTATATCTGTTTTTGTGGGCTGTGTGATTTTGTGTCTGTTCAAGGGTACCATTTTTTCCCCTAGAGTTTGCACATCCCATACTTAAGAAAGAAAGAAACAAAGACAAGCAAACAAAGATGAAAAGAAAGATATGTGGTTAAATATTGTTAGTTAATTACAACTCTTTAGTTACATATAGTACACAGTATATAGAATGTAATTATACTCCATTACGATACAGTCTTCACAATTATACTGCATTTGTATTTTACAATACTGTATTGTAATGACTGTTAAAGTTAATATAACCAGACAGCAAAATAAATGAAATAATTTCTTGACAAAGCTAATTAAAGGTTTACACCTTTGTCAATGGTCAAGGATTAGAGAGAACAGATATTGGATATCTGTTACAGACAGACGCCTTGCTTCATACACGTGGTCATATCCATAAGTAGTTTTCCTCTAAGGATCTAGTGCACCTGACACATCAGTAAGGCTCACAAACGCAGATCCCCTAGTTTAAAACTTTATTTAAGACAGCGTTAAATGTTTGATGTTATGTGAAATGGTTTCCAAACCAAGGCAGAAAATTGGACAGCATAAACCCTCAATCAAGATATACATACAATCTCAAAAATGATGGTTCTTCAAGGGTCCTTTAGTAAAGGGAATAGTTCTGTTTAGAACCATGAGTTCTATATAGAACCATTTCATACTTAAATGATTCTTCGCATGGTGAAATTGTTTTTCAGATTGGTGGAAAATGTGTTTATATACGGTTCTATATAGAACCCCTTTTGGTGTTATATAGAACCCTTTTCTTTTTAAGAATTTAGCTTTAACCAAGACTGACAGTTTTTAAATGACTTTGGAAAATAACACTGGTAAAACGTTGGGGAAAGAGGAGATGAAGGAGAGTAGTGGGCAGGTTCAAAAACTAAAGCTCACTGTAAGCCAAAAGACATAGTTTCACACTGAGGTTGGTGGCTCTGTCTTGAAAACTAAATGATTGTCTGTGAAAAAGAAATGAAAATAGGAATTGGAGAAGAAAACAGAAGTAGGAATTTAGCGTGAAAAAAACAACAGACCAGTAGTATGAAGAAGCAACCGGTGCACCACACAGGTGGTGACTGAGAAGTGCTACATATTAGATTCATCTGAATAAACTTTACATCTGTGCAATAAAATTAAATATTGATTACATGTACAGTTGTTTGCAAAAGTTTTGGCATCCCAGTCAAGTGTTTTGTTGATTTTCTAACATCCTCTACAGAGGACACACTTCTGCACATCTTAATGTACAATTACTGCTTATTTGCTGAAGTAAACTTGCTGGTAAAAACAATAAAACATCAAATGTGGCTTGTGCAAAAGTTATGACACATTTTATAGTTTGTGTTATTTTTTTTCAATTTGTTAAACATAGCAAAGCAAAAATTGTAGACTAACAGTTGCAAAAAAAATGCTATACGTAAATGTATTCCCTGTAGAGGATGTGTTAACTTACTTTCACTTAGAAAATTAACAAAACATGTAATGTTGGAATTTTTGCATATCACTGTATGTAAATAAATAGAGAAAGAAATCACCATTACAAGTCCAAGCCAATAAAGCTGAAATAGCAGTAACATAAGATGTATTAAAATGATACATTCAAATGTATTGGTTAAGCTGTCATGGCTCCAGTGTGAGAGACAGTAAAATATGACCTATTTTTGCCAAGTTGGATAGCCGTCCACTTGATCAGGTGTTGATCAGTATTGCTCTAGTTTACTTACCTAATCCTGTAAAGTTCCCTCAGTGCCCAGACTCCAATCTCTGTCTCCTTATGTCAGCTTGGCAATATACTACAGTCTTCCTGAGTCTGTGAAAGTGTATGTAACCTTTGGCATAATGCTGCGTCTGTGTTGTTCACCATCCAGGCCACTCTGTCTATCAGCTCAGCTAGACTCGATGACTTTATTCCACTCTATTTGCATACAGTCAATTGAAGAAGAAAAACAGAAGTGAGTGTAAATGAAGTCATTTACAGAACACCAGCAGCATGAAGTGGCAAGCTAAATCCACACTCAAGTAAAATTTTTATTATTTTGGTAAAACAATAACTCAAATAGAAGTAAAGGTACCTTTCAAAACTTGAGCAGGGGTGCAAAACTACTAGGCCAAAAACTACTGAGTACTGAGTAACATACAGAACTTCAGTGGAACGTCTTAGTACATCCAGCACCTATCAGCATCGGAACTGGAGTTAGGCTCTGTTCTTCTCTTTCTGGGATCCTTTTTTGACCAGAATGACACCTCAAAAAACAGAAATGTAATTAATCATAAAGCAGTACAGATGCAGAAAAAATGCAATATGAAATTGAATACAAAAAAGAATTAGTAATTAAATGTTAATGACTACAATTTAACTTTGAAAATACTCAGGAAAATACAAATCCATTAATAAATTACTTGAGTACATGTTACTGAGTAAATGGATCGACTAACTATCCAGCTCTGTATGTAAGTGTGGTAAAAAAAAATCACATACTACATGATACATTTGTGTAAATTGACTAAATTGACTAAATATTAGTCAATAATAACTGATAAATATAAACACAAAGAAAGAAAGAAAGAAAGAAAGAAAGAAATGAGAACATGAGGGACAAAGGAAAAAAAAAGAACTGCCAGCCTTTTCTGGTTTTGTGAGCTCACTGCAAAATCAAATCGGATTCAAGCCACAGCTACATAACATCAAAAACAGAAAAAAATGAACACATTGAACAGAACACCCCTTCAAAGAACGCTCTGTAATACGAAATTACGAAACTAATTTACCCCAAAAGACTACATTTCCCATCAGCGCTTAAGGCACGATAGTGTAGAGCTTCCTGTTTATGTTACTCTGCGCCGCCTGCTGGTAGTGTCGGTAGGGACCGGGTGAGCCATTTGAAGGGAGAAGAGTGAGGCGTCATGCTGAAGGCAGGAAACGTTCCAAACCTTACTGTATTTAGTCACGACGCTGTTGACACAGTCAAAGCGATTATATTTCAGCACTTTAACATCACACAATGTTGATGTGTCGACGTTTCTGACCATAAAACCTAATGAGTGTGAAGTGATGAACCAGTACTTAACTACATGCTTTCAGTCGGCCTACACATTCATATAATCAGTGTTTGATATTAGCTATCATTATTTGAATAGTTTTGTTCAAATATGGTTTGTTTCTTATAGCTCTCCTGTCTTATAAAGTTACCTTTTCTGTTATAAGTTTTCCTCAAGTGTGTTCCAAAGGCACTCACCATGACAAGACCATGAAGCATAGTAGAGAGTTCCTGTCTATGGGATGTGCAATGGTGGCCTCACACATGCCTTTTGTCATTGTGTTCTTCGTCTATCTGTCCATCCTTTTCTTGTACATTTATAGAAGGAAGAATTAAGTGGGGGAGACATACTCTAAAGAGCTGTGGCCAAGTGCACGGAAAACACTTTCACAGTATGGGGTGCCCATGGAACCATCTGGTATGGTACACCCACACATACACACTAGGTGTGATTCAGTATGATACAGTGGTGTCTTAGTGCGATATTTTTTAATACAGCAAAAATAAGGAGTGCCCAAATATGAGCCATGTGTTCATAAACTATATGGACCGAAATATTGGGACACACCTCTTAATCATTGAATTTAGGTGTTTCATTCAGTCTCATTGCCACAGGTGTATAAAATCAAGCACCTAGCCATGCAGTCTGCCTTTACAAACATTTGTGACAAAATGGGTTGTTCTAAAGAGCTCACTGAATTCGAGCGTGGTGCTGTAATATGATGCCACCACTGCAACAAGTCAGTGCGCGAAATTTCTTTCCTCCTGCAAATTCCACGATCAACTGTGAGTGGTATTATTGAAAGTGGAAGCGTTTAGGAACCACAGCAACTCAGCCACAAAGTGGCAGACCACGTAAAGTTACAGAGCAGTGTTGCAAAGTGCTCTCTATCTGTCAGTCTGATGGACAAGTCTGGGTTTGTCGAATGCCAGAACGATACCCGCCTGACTGCATTGTTCCAACTGTGAAGTTTGGTGGAGGACGGATAATGCTATGGGGTTGTTTTTCAGGGGTTGGTCTAGGCCCCTTAGTTCCAGTGAAGGGAAATCTTAATGCTCCAGCATACCAAGACATTTGCCCCAGTGCACAAAGCAAAGTCCATAAAGGCATTGTTGGGTGAGTTTGGTGTGGAAGAACTTGACTGGCCTGCACAGAGCCCTGACCTCAACCTCATCGAACGCCTTTCGGATGAACTGGAACGGAGACTGTGAGCCAGGCCCTCTCGTCCAACATCAGCGTCTGACCTCACAAATGCTCTTCTGGATGAATGGGCAAAAATTCCCACAGACACTCCAAAATCTTGCAGAAAGCTTCCCAGAAGAGTTGAAGCTGTTATAGCTGCAAAGGGAGGACCAACTCAATAGTAATATCTATGGATTTAGAATGGGATGTATTAAAAAAAGCTCCTGTGGGTGTAATGTGTAGGTGTCCCAATGCTTTTGTCCATATAGTGTATGTTTATGTTACTATGTTAATGTTTGTACAGCTTACATGCATGCACACTAGGGGCATAATGATGCATATATTTTCAGTTACAGTGGATTCCATGAAAGATGATAAATGAGAGAAACCGAGGGACACATGGGTGAAACAGTTTTAATTTTGACGCACTTTGTCAAATTATATTTTTCGATTTCACATATTGAAATTGTTGCATCTTTAACAGAAACACACTCAGTGGGGGTAATGTCAGAGTTATGGATATTATATAATCTTTCTTGTAATGTTTCCTTACAGGGTATTAGTGCCATGGAGCCATACCACTACTTCCTGGCCAAATTCATTATTCTGAAGGGCCGGATGTGCCACTTAGAAGCTGATCACATCCTGTTTAATATGCCAGGTAATGTGTTTTGTGTGTATTGTTTTTTTTTTTTGAGGTGCTTATGACAAAGTTCTCATATTTAGCACATTCTACTCCACACAATTGTGTTTCCTTTTAATTAGGCATTGATGCATAGTTGTGCATTCTGTGTGCCCACAGGAAAGAAAGATCAGAAAAGCAAGCTACTTAATGTCTTAATATCCCATAAATAACAGTGAGATCAGAGGGAAAGACCAAGGTATCCTGTCCTGTGCTTTTCACATTTTTGTCCAAGTAATCTCACGTCTCCTCTTGAGTTTGAGTAGAGATGTAAATAAAGTCACACACTGTGCTGAGATTTGCTGAGATAATAATGATCGTTTATCTGCAACTAACTTAAAGGCTGGAATCTCAATATGAACTCAGTTGTTTTCATTCAAGACTAAGAGTCTTCTCAGTTCTGATAATAATTCAGCTGTGAATAACTATTATAATTTTTTTCTGTACCTGAAGTAGCTCATCCCTGCTTTTTGTGTAATGCTTTTCTCCTAAGGAATTTTAGGAGAAACACCCTTAACACACTTAACTCTCCTGAGCCATCAAAGAGCAACACTGAAAACAGTAAGATCTTCCTCTGGATGCTTGTGTATTGAACATGCATGTGTATAAGGGCTTGCTCAGTGTGCAGCTGAATGTTGGTGTTTGTGCATGTAGGGTTTAAGCTGCTGTTGGAGGTCTTTAGTGTGATTCACAGCGCCCCTGTGAGGAGTGTGTTCTGGCACTGTGGGATGGGCATCTTTTAGGAATTCCCCCAGTGGGTGTACAGGATGCATTGTTAATGGTGTTCTCAGGTGGCTAGTAGTGTGCTGTCTGACATAAGTATTCTGAGCCATAGTAACTTAATTTTATTACATGTTCACAGAATTATTTAGAAAAGGTTTACAAAATCAACAGTAGCCTAAATGAATTTTTGTATATCTGCAAAATACAAAACAAATGAAGAATTATGAATTTGCATGTTGTCCACCACTTGCATATGCATACATATCTTCTGTGTACATCTGTATATGTCTTTGTTTTAACCTTAACACTTTCCAAGTATTAGTCACATGGTGATTCAAAATATCTGAAAAGGAATATCAGCGTCTCCTTATTAAGGAAAAAAGGGCACTGTATACTTATTATTGTAAATAAGTTATGATTATAAATTATTCTCTATATTTGTCATGTCTTAATGGCAAATTCAGCTTTAAAGCCTTTTTAAACTGTTCTGTAACATCTTAATGGTTTTTATTCCTACATCACAGTTTCTGATAAATGTTGATTATGCGTACATGTGCATTTACATATCTGCATGCAATTGGCAACAATTTCAGTGAAAGAAATGCAGTCAATGCTGCCATTAAATGTAGGAAAATGTCACTGCAGCAGATATTGTTTTATTCTGCCATCTAGTGGTGCACTTGTTATGGTTTTATTGCATTAATAAATTGTAGAAAAAAAATACAGAGACAGGATTATAAAACAAACCTTTAATTGAACAAATGTGTATTACAAGTCACAGAAAAGAAGCTTAAATATCAGCTGCCATTGATTTTACAGAGCCATATTTGGGATTTTGGACAACTATTTTGCTTTCTTTTTTCAAAACACTGTACAGTCATTTTATTTTAGGAGCACAGATTTTACACATATGTACAACGTCTATTGATAAAAAAAACAAATCTACCAACTCTTCACATGGCAGCTATAATGCTAAAAGCTAGTTAAGTGTATATACAACAACAAATGTACATATATTCACAAACAGAAACCAACACAACATCAAGTAATTGTAATGCAATGCAAAGACTAATGCTGCAATGGCATTAATCATCCTTAAGAACAATGATTGGCAGGTTTGTGGCATATGGGGGAGTTGCTGTTGGTTTATATAGAGCACATGACATTTGCGTGTGAGTTGAGCATATGCACCAGTCCCGTGCTGGGAGCGAGAGCTGATCACCCTGTTTTCGTGACTCGTTTACCGCTGAGCACTTTAAAGCTTTTGGTCAAAATGAGATTAGTGTAATGCACAGGATGGCCTTGAAGACGTCAAACATACCTGTCTGTACCATGCTTTAGAAAGGCAGTATACTCAAAGTGTGAAGAAACAGACTCAGGTTAACTCCCCTTAGGGTAGCAACAAGCATATATACAAAATATCTAAAACGTGTATTTTATCCATGTATAGAATTAATTTAATCACAGTTCTTTTTTGCGTGAACACTTTGAGCACTGAATGTTTGACAGTTGAGTGGTACATTGACAGATTAGGCACTACATAATTCATGTTCCGTCACCTTAAGTGCTAATCAGTAACCAACAGCTGTGCTTCCTAAATCAAGGTGGTTCAAATTATCATTTTCAGCACCTCCAGCAGCAGTTTTCCTTAAAAAATCCATTATGCTAACCAGGTATGTAAGGCAGTTCTGATCATCATGAATATGAAATTGTTATTTTTTTCATCTGCTTATTGATTATTAACTCTTGAAAACGATATACATTTACTGGGTTGCTTGTATGCAGTGATAAACATTTAGTTTAGAGTATGGGACAGTGTTGTCCACAAAATATAAAGAGCATCTCCAGGACATCAGGTTCTGCAGAGCGCCTTGCGACCTCTGTTTGTGCACCCTGTCCCCTGACTGGCTGGGTAACCACAGGAGGTGTTAAAGCATCTAACAAAGGGTGCACTTTATTATCTGCTCTTTTGATGACTGGAGGGTTGAAGGCAGGTAGAATGCTGTCTTTCTCAGCCCAGGACTTAGGTGACTGTGTTACAGGGCTCACCTTAGCTTCTCGTTTTGGCGGGGTATCAGAATTTCGTCCTTCTGGCTCCAGCTCAGAGTCACTTGCGTTTGGAAGGTTGAAATAGGTAAACTTTGGTCCTAATAACCCAGGCAGCTCCTCAAGCTCAGTGGAAGAGAGAGTCCTATTAGGAGAGGCTGGACAAAATAAGGAATATGGAACATCTTCCTTTATAGCATCTTGCTTAGAGTCAACTAATATGGTTGTGTTCTTTTCCACAGTCCTTGGAGATTCTAATTCTGGGGCGGATTCACGAATCAGTTGGTTTTCACGAAGCAACCAGCGACCTTTGTCAATGAGGACAGCATCTTCAGGTCCCACTTGGGCATTCAGAGTGACACAATGAGTTGACTCAGTAAAGGCATCCACTGAGCTTGTGGCATTAAAGTATGATAGGTCAGTCATTCCTTGTGTTCGAGCTTCATGGATGGAAGCCAGAGTGGTTACATTTGCCCTTCCAGGACCTTCTCTTTGCTTCCCTCTGGAGGCAGATAGAGGTCTCCTATCATCTGGCCCTGTACTATTTGAATGACCTCTTCCATAGAGCCTCTCAATGGTTCTTCTGACAAAACCTTTGGCAATGGCTAATCGGCTAGTGTCATCCTCTCCGCTGGAGGCCTCAGGTGACGTTTGGGACTGGTTTCCTCCACTGTCACTGGATTCGGCCTGGTAGTCGGACATGTCAGAATTTGGACTGTGCTGACGTCTGTGCCCATTGCGGGTTGAGGTGTTGCTCTTAGCAAGAAACATCTCCCGGATTGACTTAACTCTGTTAACCTGAATGCTTTCTTCTGGCTCTTGTGCCAAAGAGCTGCTTCGGGAATCATAGCTGAATGCTAACGAAGAGGAGAGGGGTTCTGAGGTCAAGTCCATGTGCAACTGCTTAGTTGTCCTGATCTTCTTTGATGATTCTTTTGGTGACTGCTTCTCACTGTCACTTTTGTCTTGTGTTTGTACCTTAGATGGATACTTTATAAACTCCTCCACCCCGTCTTGTTCACCGGACATTTGAGAAGCATCATCTATTTTATCAGTGTCTAAAATATCTGGTATATCGGTGTGTGTCAAAAATCTTTCAACAGGCTTCTTGGGTATATCACTGGCCTTTTGTGCAACTGACTCAATGTTACCGATGAGCTCTGCCACTGAAGTTTTCTTTTTTTCTGTAAAATGTGCTGTTTTTTCCTCATGCTCCTCAGCTTTTTCTGGACCATACTCCTTTTCCTCCACAAAATGTTCTTGATAAATTGTATAGCATTCTGGTGCTTCCAAAATCACCTGCTCCTCCCCAGAATAAATCATTCTCTCCTCATAGACAACGTGTTGTTGCTCTGTTTCAGGTTGTGTCATGTCCTCTTTCACATCTGATTCTATGTGAATAGCAAGCAACGTAGCTTGCATTTCAGGTGTTCTGAAAAGAGTCTCCTCACAGTCTGTTTTACTGTGTAGTTGGCTTTGCGGTTGACTCACCTGGCCTTCATTTTGCCACTGAGAGAGTGTGGTGGTCATGGCATATTTTTGGTCACTACCAAGATGTTCGTCTTTGTCACTAACTTGATCTTCAGAAAAGCTCATAAGTTCTTCATCACAGCTGTCTTCTTCTTCCTCTAAGCTAGATTTTTCCTCTTCAGATGTTGTCAGTTTATTTTCACTGCTAGTTGGTGACGATTTAGGGTTCTTCTCAGTATCCCCGTCTTCATCAATTTCCCTTGTATCCACCACCTTTTTTGCTGATTCCCTTCCTTCGTCACTGTCTAGTACCTCCTCCATAGTGTCATTTGTCTTGGCATCGCAGTCCTCAAATACTGCCCCCTTTTCCATCGCTTCATTCTCCTTTTGTGGCTTGGCATTTATTTCCTCTTGGTCTGCCACAACTCCTCTGTCCTCTGTACCAATGAGCTCTGCAGCTCTCTCTTCTGTTGTTTTTTGCTTTTCTTCCAAGGCAAACTCAGGTGAAGACATGTTCTTGTCTATGTGAAAGTCAAGTACACAGTCAGCCTGCTTGGTTCTTTTTATTTGGGAGAATTCCCCTTCATGCTTGTCAGTTGCCACTTTGATTTCTTTTTCAGCACTAACCAATAAATGTGTCACAGAGACATCTGAAATGCCACAGTCATCAAGGTGTGCTTTAACAGCTTTGTCAATGACAGATTTGACATATATGTTTACATCTTCCAGCACAGAGTCGGGCAAGCTGATTGTTTTTTCCCTTAGGAATGACTCTGTAAATCCATTCATCTTTACCTCTGGGAGTGACTCACTCTGCTTTTCTAATCCATCCGCCTGATTACCTCTAATGCTCTCCTCCTCTTGAGTGCAAAGAGCAGCTAGCTCTTCTCTGACCCTGTCAGGAACACCTAGATCTTCCATGAGTCCTTGAATTGCCTCTTCCTCTGAGCATGACCCACTGTAAGACCCACTCCTTGAGGAACCTGAAGTGACACTTTGACTCCTGGATATATTGCTCAGTTCCTGGAACCCTTTCCAACTCTGCAGCAACTGAACAGATGTTGAGTTTTGCAGAGCATTTAGACTAGCTCTCAGCTTCTCTGCATCCTCTATGGTTGCCATCTCCTTAAGCGACTGAAGCATAAGCAAAGCCTCAGAGCAGCTCAGGTTGTCCTGAGCTTGGCGGCATGCGTTCAGATTGGCCAGACCATCCTTTAGGGTCATAACTGAGAGGAAGGCTAAGAGCACTCGAGAAGAGGAGCCAAATGTCGAGGCCAAGTGTGAGGAGAAATCTGGCATACTATTGGACTTTTCCAAACAAGACCTCCGCTTGTGCTGTGTGACTTCACGGAGTGACTGAATGGAATGGCAGAGCTCCTCTAGAACTTGTCTCATATCTGGCCTCACTGCCATTTTAACTGAATATGATTTTTCTCCTTGCAAAACTGACATTTCTGTGGGAGGTGTAATCCGGGCATCTGCATCTGATTGTGCCCTCAAAGATGTACATTTAATAGTTTCATATATGGTGATGTCCCCATGTGGAATGATGGACTTTGTTGCATCACTTCGTACTTGTGATTTGCCTAACAAAGTCCTTTTGGATTCAGACAGTGAAGAAGGTCTCAGTCTTGGCTTCTTGTTAGACATTACCTGTGTAGATAATGTTTTCTCTACATTTTGATTGTTGAAGAGTGATGCCTTGGTCAGAGTGTTGTTTTTAGGTATTTTTTCTACAGAGTGTTGGTTGGGTAGAAGAGTCTTTTCTGAAGAAGGGCTGCAAGGAATAGGTGTTTCTTTTACATGATCATTACCTGTAGATGCTTTATCAATGTTAATTTCTGAACCAAAATCTTTCGATTGTAAAGACATTCTCAGATTTCTGGGAACTGGCATTATTTCTTGATTTGAAGATAATTTTAAGGACTCTATTGATGATTCACTTGATGCTGAATCATTATCTGAGGTAGCCTGGCTTGTTTTTCCAGAGGCATTTCTTGCCAATGATGTTTCTCCTTGTGGGATATTTTGGATGATTTTTTTCTCAGATGATTTATCCTTCAGTGATGAACTGTCTTCTGAGGAAATGCTTTTCTTCCATGTATTTTTTTTCAGAGAGAGATTTCTTGGTAACGGTATCTTCTCTACAGTGTTATTTTGAGGAGACTTTACTTCTGTTGATATGTTCTTTTCAAAAGTATTTCTTTTAGACAGGGATGTGCTCTCTTCTGAGGAATCTTTGGGCAAGGAAATTCTTTCTGGAGAGGAATTGCTAGGTAATGTTTTCTTCACACAAGAGAATTTCTCTTCCATTGATGATTTTGCTGATGATAGATTTCTGGGCGATGAAATATTATCTACTGGAACACAACATGGTAGATCCTCCTTTGCACTCATAGTCTCACAGGTTATCTCTCCTACCTCTGGCGAAGGCTGTAACTCCTGAGGTGTCAGAAAGGTTGTGTTTTCCTGTAGTTCAGTGTGGGTAGATGGCACCTGTTCCTGGTCAGGTTCACTCTTCTGCAGCCAGAGGTTTACATATTCGTTGAAGACTGAGGAAGAAGAATGCAGAGCAGGAAGGGATATGCTTTCACTAAGCTCTTGTGTTTCTCGCTGAAAATCTCGCTCCTCATTCATAGATGTCTGCCTTGTTAGTGTACATTTACTGGTTGCTGCATGAAGCAGGTTTCTCTTTGGAGAGGCTGAACTTTCATTTAATTTCCTATAGGACATGTCTGGTTGAGCAGGACTCACTTCACTGGTGAACTGTTCTTTCTCAGCTGGTAATTCATTTGGACTTTGTATCATCAACTGAACAGGATTGTGTATCATGGAAGGAGTATTTCCTTGATGATTAGCTTGATTGTTTCTTCTTTTTAGAAGCTTCTGAACAGCTTTTGCCCGGTAATGCTCAGTACGTCTCGTTGTTCCGGCTCGGCTAAAAATATCAGCTCTTATTTTCTTTATTTCTTTCAACGTGTCCATTTTATCATCTTTTTGCTTTCGTTCAGGAGCAGCAATTTGGAAAATATGATTCTTTTTGACGATTACTCTCACTGGCTTTCTCCTCTTGCTAGTGTCTGCTGTGGAGATTATCCTAGGTTCTGAAGGTTTAGGAAATTCAGTGATAGGAGAACTTGTTGTTGACTTCTTATTTCTGATTTCCTGGGGGATGTTTTTTTGGTGTAATGTGTAGAGGTCTGATTGGAAGACATTCTTCTGTCTCATAAGTGACCCATAAGTGCTATAGGCCCTGGGCTCAGACTCCAAATCCTCGCTGGAAGACCGCATTGTTTTTTCAGAGGATGCAGGAAATACAGTATCAGATGACGCTGGCCGACCTCCGGCTGAACTGTATGTGCCCATGCCCTGCACACAGAGCTGTGTATTGGCAAAGAAATTCTCCTGGCAGGTCTGTTGTTCATAGATGTGGAGCACTGTCTCATGGACCGCCTCCCCATTGTCCTGCAGTTGCAGAATCTCTGCCGATTTATAGGTGTTGGACTGCAGTTGTGAGGTTGTTGCATTCAGTTCAGAGGGCAGGTTGCTGCGGGGTTTAGGTACAGGGCGACTTCTGCACTGCCGTACCATGCAGTGCTCCTGCTTCATCTCCCCATTACTTGTCTCTTCCCTGTAAGCATATGATCCCATCACATTCTCCTGGATCTCAGTTTCTGTAACTTTCATGGTGCTCCCAACAGATTGTTTCTGCTGAACTGTGCGCCACCCAGGGCTAGAAGGAAGGAAATGGAGGGGCTCTTTTTCCCTTATGATTGGCTCTGCTCTACCTGCCTCCATCTCTTCAGGACTTTCCTTAGGAAAGGCAAGTTCTTCTGGGCAATTCTCGATTACCTCTGAGGCCACAGGGTCAACTTCACAGGGAATGTTGTCAGATATGGTTGCGCCCAGATCAGGATGCGATTTAGAGGCAGTCTTCATTTGACTGGCCACGCTGGAGCGACTAAGTGTAGTTGTCCAATGAATTGTCTCCTCTTCTTTGATGGTTAGACGCACCTTCATCTCCACAGTCATGCTGCCATCTTGGTTGATACGAAAGGACTTTTCAATGTCATCTTCAGTGGGCATATGGATGTCTCCCTCACCTTCACCATCCAGACAGGCAATTGTGTCCGTCTCTGCAATGGATTCTGGCAGCTGACCGGTCTCCATTTCTACAGAACCAGTAGGGTTACTTGGATAGTCGCATGTACTTCCTGCAAAACTGTTGTGTATCTGATTCACAATGTAGCGCTCTGAGGATGGTGAGAAGGGACGAGATTTCGTGCTGCTGGTCATGGATTTCTTTTTCCCTTTAGTAGTTATAATTAATTATTAGTAAGTGGATTATCATTGGCATGATCATAAAGGGAAAAAAGAGGACAACATTTTACCAGAAGCAGGTGTGAAATGTGTTAGTTTGATTAGCCATTCCATGACAGCAGGAAAGCATTGACAGGGAGAGAAAGAGAAGGGGAAGATACTGGGATTAGAGAGAGTGAAGATATGGAGCAACATGATGCATGTTATAAGATGTAGGTCATGGTAAGTATTACTGGAGATATCAGAGCCTTAGAGAATTCCCTCAGATAATCTCAACCATAGCCAGTCATACATATATACAGGCCAGTAGAGCATTAGAAACATTAGACAGTCAAGCAGCTGAGTATTCAAAGGAAAGTAAAATTATATAAGAGGAATGAATTCTGAATTTTACATTGCTTTCACAGAAACTGTTTTGTTCAGTATTTGTAACTTAAATCTGCATGAAATTACCTATGCATAACACATTAATGCACACTTATACAAATCACTAAAATATGGTAGGCTTAAAAATGTGAATTTGCAGCATAGATTAAACAGTATTGTGAAATGGATAAAATGTTTTAGACTTACGGGACACAGGATGCAGCCGTCCTACACTTTTTGCTGGTAGCCAGGTCGGAGCAGAAGGTTTCTGGACATCATAGTTTCCTTTTCTAAAAGGCTCACGTCCAGCAGCTACCAATACCCCTGAGCACAAGATCAGAGCAGGAAGTCCATCCACCTGCAATACAGCAAATCATCTTCATTTTTATCCAGCTCTTCTTGGACAGCTTTTCAAATGACTTGTTATCTGTTAAATAATCTGTGATCCACTGATTGTCAAAGGCTATTCAATAGCTGTTTAATGTTCACTTGTTAAATTTAAGAAGTAATAAAATTTGTAGCAGTAGTCAGTGGATAGAGGTCTCATATACAGAGTATTTCTGATCGCCCACTTCAGGTACTTCCCAGGATGCAGTGCAGTGTAATAGGATGAGATGGTAAAGAAGCTTAATGCTGAAGGGGATAGGTTTTCTTCAACCCCCTCTGTGTTATTTATGCTCATAGCAACTACAGCCTACAATGCATTTAGGGGAACAACACAATAAACAGAATAGACCCTTCCTGCTCGGGCAGATACTTCCAAGGTAGATTTGTTTTCTGCTATTAACAAGCTATAAAACAAGGCCAAATTAAAAGCAGTCTCCTTCTCCTAACTCCTTCAGTTAACAAAATTTTGCCATTTTACCATTTTTTTTTTTACCATAATGCACTAGAATACCAAATTGTGAACCCAGTATCTAAAATCAAATCAAATAGTGGGCTGAGTGTATCATTACCACCCCTTTTCGATGGAAATATCTGTGGTTTACACAACAAACTGGATTTACATCTTCATCAGTGAGCAAGCTAGTCAAAATAGCAGTTGCATACAGTTTTTTGAAAGCTGTCGTTGTGCTTTCTATTTTTCTATTTAATCTAGGCATGGTCATCTTTGTGGAAAGGTGTGAATTGTTTTCACAGCAGGTGGTTCTCACCTTTCCCCTTTCAACCCTCATTGCTTGCTAACAGCTCAGCAGAGTCTCAACATTTCACATACAGAGATTGATTATATTAATTGAATTAATATTTGATTATATTAATTAAAAATATCTGACTTGATTGCTACTGTTAGTGGAATGTCCACTAGTTTAGCTGCAGAAAGATGGCAAACATGTTGTTCCTTAATAAAATTAAACCATTTGGCCAAGAAACTTCTCTACTGTTGAAATTTGTAAGAGAAATATGTTGAGCCTCTACATAGCCACTGGAACACAGAGAAAAAACAGGCAAGGTAATAATTAAGCTTTGCACTGTGATATTGATGTGTTCATCAGGTGTGGACAAGACAGTTTAATCATTTTATACACTTGTTAGGGTCACCAAATATTAAATTGTTTCTGCCATTAAAATGTTTTAGAAATAATGTGAGATATCTACCAAATTGACAATCCACAAAAAACATAAAGTAACCTTCTAAAATTGGAATATGATTTAGTTCGAAAAGTAAACAAGAACATGAACCAATCTGATGTAGACTAAACCAAAATTTTCATCAAAACTTATAGCTACAATTTGGAAAACATGTAACCAAAAACAATATTTCAAAAATATATTGATGCCTACTACTTAGATCAGTGGGAGAAAGCATCAACACTTTGAAGTAGTTAATTAATTAGAACTAGAATTAAGTTTTGGTCAACAATTTTTAGATGGAAAGAAGCACTAGCTTGATGTTTACTGACGTCCTACAAGAGGCCAGTTTCTAATGTAATTACAATTTCCTAGTCCATTTGTTTGCCTAAGGCCATAATCTGGTATTACTCGGAGGTAGCGATCTTTTGATCCTTTAATTCATCTGATATTTGATGAGAACCACAAGAGCACAGTTGGCATTCTGAGGTTAAACCACATACTGAAACTTTGATAGCCTGTGTCTTCTGCAACTTCTGACAACTGCAAATCACTTAATTAAGAGGTGATGCAAACCAACAAGTGTATCAGACTGGCACTAGAAGCAACAAAAGACAGAAAAGATGAAACAGTGATAGACTTCTCACCCTTCTTCCGTCTGGTGTGTACAGCTTCAGCACAGGAAAATGCATGACCTCAGATACAAGATCCAGCAGTGCCTCAAAAGAGTGAGTGGTCCTCTTCTGCAGCAAAAGTGTATGCTTGACTTCTGGATCTCTGTTGCGGAACACCACCAGCCGCTTGGGCGTGGGCAGCAGGGCTGCATGCTCGTTCCGTCTGGCCCTGCGAGTGCTGCGCGGGCCAGAACTCTGTCGCTGTCGGGCCTGGCGCCTGCTGCTTACTGGCCGGGCGTGGTACCATGGTGGCGGTTTGCGTCGTGCCCGCTCCAGGTCAATGGGCTTCACAGTGCGCTTGTCAGAGCAGATGTAGGAATGGCCATGGTGCAGCTGGTCAAGGGAGCGGACTGTCGTGTGGCCTCGTGGTGTGGTGATAGTACGCACTCCGAAGGGCAGTGGAACACGCTTGGACAGGCTGTCCAGTAGCGCCTCGAAAGTTTTGAAAGTTCGGTTATTGACGACCACAGGTAAACCACTGAACTGCGCATCGCCGCTTTTGTAGAAGCACACGCGCTTCGAGGCAATAGGCTCACTCATGTATGGTTGGCGGGATGTCATCAAAGAATGGATGCTGCCAGAGGACTGGGCCTGCGGTGGGGCTTTCCGCACTGCTGCAGCTTCGTTCATAATCTCACTGTAACAGAGCACAGAAGGAGAGAGAGGGATATGAAGGAAGAGAATCTGATTACAAAACGATTCAGTGCATCATGAAATCTCAGTTTTCACCGCAATTTCATTTTATTTGCTTCTGTTGGTTTGATTCATCATTTCTTAGTTTTAATTCACTGAATACACAAAAACTATTTAAACAATAGTGGAATAGAGACCATAAACTCTTACACTTGAGAAAAGCCTGGAAATTTTATTTTAGCCAAATATGCACATTTTATTTAAGATTATTATAATCAATTAGACAAATTGTAACAAAATCAATGAAGTTAAATTTCTATCTTCGTATTTGTGAATTATGATGCATCAGTGCATTTTGCACGCCTACTGAATAGAATAGTGAACAGAATAAATGTGACTCTACAGAATAGGTATAACAGAACAAAAAAAACTGACCTTGCTCGCTGCCAAGTTTTAGTTTTGAGTCAGTATCAGGTACCTTAGCATACACTGTGAAGAGCACATCAGGTTTATGTTTAAGTTTTTTGATTAAGTTATGATTAAGTTTTTTTTTAATGCTGTTGTTTGATATCATTCAGTTGAAAGTATTCACTTATTTAAAAAAAAAAAAAAACATTATATGAAAAATAACCACTAAGTTGAGAAATACATGCCTGTTCAAAAGTTTGGAGACAATGTATTCAGTGATATAAAACCAGTTTGGTCTCAGGTAAATGTACAAAATGTATTCAGTATGAGTGCAACTTCACAGCTTTCAAACAATTAGTTGGAAGCTGTAAATAAAAAGAAACATATCAATTACAGAGAATTACAGATACAAGTAGTGATAAACATAGAGGGCCCTGGTTTGTGAGTGTAATTGATTGTGTTGCCGACTGACAGAACGTGCAGCATCTTTAATGCCAGGTGTTGTTTACTGCCTCACCTAGCTAGATTAAACACACTGTCACGACATCAAGTGAGACAGACATGTCCAATTATTCCGACTTCCATCCATAGGAACAGTAAAACTAAGGCAACCAAATGAAAACAATGAAATTTTTTTACCTTTTTTCAATATAGGTGTAACTTTTACTAAAATAGCAGTTGGTCCTTCAGTGCTAACAGTTGTAATTAACATGCACGTAAACAAAAAAGGAATCTATTTGAAATAAACAAAGAAAAAAAGCATTGATCATTTGAAGTTAGCTAATAATACACGTATTTCACAACTTTCTTTTAAAATTTCTACATAATTCAATTGCTGAGTTGTAAACCAAGTATTTCAGAGTGTTTGGTGCATTATGGAGAACCTCACTGACTCATATTTCTTTACAGTGGTGGTGATGGGAACCAGGGGTTGTGAATTGTACAATGCAAATATAACCATTTTATTTACTATCCAAAATGGCCAGCGAGCCTTCTGAGTTTATGTTGATGATAGTAAAATAGTGCTATATCTGAAAAATAATGAATGTGCTTTGAAAAATATGTTTTAGGCCAAAACCTTCTCTCAGAGTAGTTTACCATTATAAACATTACATGTAAAAACTCAAGAAGGCTCACTGTTCATTTTGGATAGTAAATAAAAAGTGCATTGTACACATCACAATCCCTGGTTCTAAAAGCTACCTTACAGAGGCTCTACATGAAATCAGACAAAGTAACCATTTCATGTAATAACTGTCTATGAGGGAACTTTTTGAGGCATTAAGCTCTTCAGATGTCTGGTTCCTATCACCACCACTGTGAACAATTCTGACTCAGTAAGTTTCTCTGGAACAGAGCATCTCACATCAAACCACTCTGAATTCGCCTTTGAATCTGTTATCCAACTTAACTTTAAAATACTAATTTCAACAGTCACAAGAATTTCCATATGATTTGTCAACACTTTGACTGTTCATCTATGTAATAGGTACATTATTACAATTTTATGATGAACATTCGAAAAATGTATAATTAATGAAAAACCCACAGCTCCTATGTTATTTAAACAGTTATGTAGCCCAGTAACAAACCCCTTTAGTGCTCTGGATATAGACTCACCTCAGGGAAGATTAGCAGGGCAACTATTATAACTGCCTCTACAGACAACTGCTCAAAAAAGCAAGCAAGCTAACAAATGATGAATATCGTTTTTTTAAAAAAGGAATCACTCTAAAAGTCTTTTCACACTCACCAGACTTCCCATACCGAGTAGAAATTTTGAGCAGAGCGATCGCTTCCTCATATTGCGCTGTGGAGCTCCGTGCTGGAGACTGTGGGTTATTCTGGGCGATGGCTTCAGTATTAATTTGCTTAATCTTTGCTCACTACTAATCCCAGCCCCACTGAGGAGAGCCCTCTTCACGGAATACGTGTGAGTGTGTAAAAGTTACTGTGTTTCTGTGTGTTTCTGTGTACAAGTATAGAAAGGGTTCAAAAGGAAAACAAACTACTGTAGAAATTAAAGTCACCATCTTTATGATGTGAATGCCACTATAAACAGATATGAATAAACGTGGTTTGAGGCTAGGCTGGCATTAACAGTTTCAATGCGTATAACAAACAGATTTACATAAGTGAAGTAGCTGTTAAATCACCATTACAGCTCCTGTCACACTGGCCTGACTCTGTGTTTCTGTGTTTAAGGCCCAGGTGGCCACTGGGCCTTTGCCTAATCTAATTGTGCATGCTTACAAAGGATAAGGACACGACTGTGAGTGTTTTGTGTGAAAGAGACTGAGGGTTTAGGCTGCTTGTTTATGGGTAGAAGAAAAAAAAAGCAGTGTATAAATTTCAAAGAGTGACACGTTAGGCTATAAATGTCATTTAATGATTAAAGAAATGATTGAAACAATAATTAAAATAGTTAAAACAAAATTCTGAAATTTGAGAAATGAAAAGTAACTATAACGACATACATAGTGCTAGAGCAGGTGTTATGGGCCCGAAATGGCAGTGACAGAGATGCCATGTTTCCTATTATAATCAGTGTACCATCAAAATTAAATGGAAGCTGTTATTTTAAGGCAAATTTGTTAATAATGTTGCTTTAAAAGAGCACAAGAGGATTAGAGGAATCTGAGGCGGGTTTTAGAACGGGTGTAGTTTGCTTGTTTGCAGTGGATTTTGCCTCATTAAAATCTTATTTTCCTTTTAAAATTCTATTATGAAAGTATTTTAGTAACAAAATACTGTATCATGTAATATGTTATAAAATACAAAAACCTATTTATTACTTCTTTATTTATTGTTGGTCGTGAGCCCACCACAGACAATGCATTTTGGCTCCCCAACATATTACAGTACTTGGTCTGTGTGAGATAGAGAGCACCAGATAGTATGGTCTCATTCTGATAATTATGAAACAAACAAGAAGTCAAAATCTGTCCTTAAAGTGAATTAAACCAGAATCAACACAAACACACACACATGCATGTTATACTCACTAAATATTACACAGGAGCAACAGAAACACACAGGAGATATACAGAGCCACCCAAGGGAGCAATGATGAGTGGGAATGTGCACATGTTCCATAAGCATGTGTACATAGGGAAAGAATGCTGGACCTGCAGGAATTGAAGTAGTCTGGAATGCCGGTGTGGTCTCCTGCCGAGTCCGAACCATTCCCAAAACAAAACGGACAGGAGGAATGCCAAACATTCAGCAAAGCAAGCTCCTTTACCATTACTGATAAGAAACATTGTTTGTGTGTGTGTGTATGTGTGTGTGTGTGTATTTGTGACTGTGAGAGAGATTCCTCTGATAGAAAAAATCTGAATTGTGTCTACTCATTGCTTGATCAGCATGGAATTTCAGCTCTACTATTCCTGCATACTATTCCTCCAAACAGAAGTCCAAATGCTTTTAGTTGTGAGCTTGCAGTGTTGAGATAACTGGCTGGGATGTGTGTGTGTGTGTGTGTGTGTGTGTGTGTGTGTGTGTGTGTGTGTCTATATTTAACCCTTCACTGCAGTCTCGGCGCCGGCTCCAGATCCCTGAATGCTCTCTTACTGGGAAACTATCCGGGATACATTTAGGATGAAATAGGGGGATATGTCTGATATGTGAAACTTGTACGTGCACACACACACACACACACACACACACACACACACACACACAGACACATGCTCAAAACAACCAATGACATTTTCCCTCACCCCCCACTAGCCAGCCTCCTTTTCTGTCTCTGTCTCCCTTTTGTTTGTACTCCTAGTGACCCTTTGAGTTGCCGACTACTATAAATGGATGAACTGGGAGTTAAGCTAAGATTGGATGAAAATGTGAATTTGATCAGGCTGTTTCACAGAGTGTTATCGTCTTTATCGTCTTACTATAATTTCGATAAACAACATCACTGTGATCAAAATTCAGTTACAAAGTGCCTGAAGTTACAGAGCCTCACCCTATAGCTTGCATTTTCAATTGCTGGCTCAAGGGTAAGTTAAGCTGTCTATGTCATGATGCAGGGAGAATTCCAGGCTTTTCCAGAGTATCTTTTATGGAGGAAGCAAAGATTCCAGGCCCAGGGTTGACTCCTGGCAAAACACTTCCTCCTGCCCGGCTCCCTGCTGCTCCAGGTCCTGACCGCTCTTCCACTGGAATTCCCGACCGCGCTGCCCTCCAACCCCACACCATGCCAGCCTGCTAATCTGACCGGGTTACACACGGGCCTTTCCTCAGAGTGAGCGCGCTCATATATAGACACAAAAACATACACAAAAGACCCAGAAAGCACACTCACTGTAAGTCAGAAATAGGTCTAGACAATGATATACACACAAACTGGAACATGAAAGCTCAGAGAGCACAGATAAATGTTCTAAGACACACACACATACACCCACTTTTCTGTCATAAGGAAACAGCTATCCAACCAGATTTCTACAGAACAATAGTCTCACCTTTAACTCGCTCACCATAAATCTAACCTACACACATATACACGTACACGCACACACCCAGCCGCTCACTCACTCAAATCCCTTTTTGGACTGTTCTCTCAGATCATGTCCTCGCAAGTGAACTTTGGAAAACTCCCAAATTTCATTATTGATGTCCTTTGAGAAGGTGATTACAATGCACTAAATGTCTACTTTTCTTAGTAACCTGATTTGATGAAAAGGTATAAGGTATCCACAGGTTATTAGTCCTTGTATTTGACCATTATGTCTAAAACCACCAGTTATTATTTGTCACATTTGCCAAGTTAAAATATTTAGTCCCACTGATGCAACCTCAAAGTTGTGATGCATTATTTGTTTTAACCTTATAACTCTTAGAGCCATTTACTTTAGCATATACGTAAGAAAAATGGCTGTGTCAGAGCTGTAGGAAGAAAATGTGTTAAAGATGCAACTGCCATATTTGGTACACTCTTAAAAAAGATGGTTCTTCAGAGGTTCTTTAGTAAAAAAATGGTTCTATATGGAACGATGAACACTCAAAGAAACCCCTGCATGATTGAAGGGTTCTTTGTATCGTGAAAGCATTCTTCAGATTGGTGGAGAATGTGCTGTACATGGTTCTAGATGGTGGCTATATAGAACCATTTTCTTTGCTAAAGAACCCCTGAAGAACCATCATTTTTAAAAGTGTATATATAACATTTAAAGGGTCCATTATTGATATTTTAAGATAGTGAGTACTGCCACATTTATGTCATGCTTACAAGAGATCTAAATATCCGGACACCTCAGCTCACTGATATGGAAGAACATGTCAGCTCGCATGTGCTGTTTCTTTCATATAGCTTGACTTTGTATGACGTGTTGGATATAACATAACATGATAACCAAATATACAGATACATGCTTAAAAAAGACGGTTTGTCAGGGGTTCTTTAATAAAGGAAATGGTTCTATGTAGAACTATGAGTTCTTTATAGAACCATTTTGTGTTTAAACGGTTCTTTGCATGGTGAAGTGGTTCTTCAGACTGTCTGGCTTTTTGAAAATGGTTCTATATAGCACCAAAAAGGGTTCTGTTATGATTACAAGCTTGACATCATAACAGTAAAAGACCCCTTTTTGGTGCTATATAGAACCATTCTCAAAAAGGTTTTATATAGAACCACATCGATTTTTCATGATTTCACAATGCAAAGAGCCATTTAAGCACTAAATGGCTCTATATAGAAGTCATGATTCTACATACAGTACAGGTGTACAGATAATTTCCATCACTAAATCATTATATCTCTATTTGTTTTACGTAGGTTTCTGTTCAATTCAGTTGTCCTTATTTGTTGATTTCTTGTGTAATTGGATCTAATTGGTCAACTGATGTAACTTGTGACACACTTGTGAACCAGAATAAAACTTGTTTTGTTAATTTTCACTTATCTGTTTCTGAAAAGGCATGTAGTTTGTGTCACGGGGTTGTTCAGGGACTGAAATTCGTGCACAAGCACAGAGGTGTTGAAATGTAAATAGGATAAATAAAGAGCTAAAATAAAGGCATTTAGGTTTTCAGTGTAATGCGCGTGCTTGAGTTTAACAGCGCGCGCGCGCCCTCTGGCGGGCTTCCACCAACGGTCACCTGTGCCAGAAAACCTTTTAAACGATATCTCACACCGTATTCTTATCTTTCTTAGCTTGTGAAGTGCATAATTGAGGAAAAGATAGGTACTAAATCAAGCCAAAGTCTTTCCAAGACTACAAAATTCACCGAAATGTCGTGTTGCCTTTGTAAATAAAGGCAGGAGTCTTATAAAAACGACCATGGCTAATATGCTAGCGTCCAGCTTAACACTTCAAGTGTGCGGCTCCTGCATAGTTTGTTGTTCTGGCTCCTATTCCACTTTTGGACGTCGGTAAGTGCCTGATAATTATGATATTCTGGCTTATGTGACAGACATATTGGCCTAAAAGTCACACTGCCTGTTTTTTTTTCAGTCTGTATTTCTGTGACATCTTTTTTAAAAAGTCTTTGATCTGTCACTAAGCCTATAAAGGGAATAAAGACTAAGACTCAATATGTCTGATGAATAGTAGGTTCATGTACAGATTCTGGGCTAATGTCTTGCTACTGCAGTGAGGAAAGAGATGTTCAGTTGGCTTCTGTGGATGAGTTCAGGTTAAGGTGGTTATCCATCTAAAGTACACATCTGTTTTACAAGATAGGTTTCACAGTCTTGATATCAAAGTCCAAACTCTTTAAGCAGGCATGGTCGAAGGCTTCAAGTTGAGGCCTTATTAAAAAATGGACCATTTCTTCCCTTCCCCAGCCCCTTCATAACAGAATCGACCGATACATAACCACAGAAAGTGATCAAAACCATTAACTGAAATGTGTGTTTATGCTGGTGTGTCTGTTCCTGTTCTGCTCAGGTGCAAATGTGGAACCTAAATGATAAACAGGAACATTGCTGTGACCCCGCTCTGAGACATGCGTGGGAAAGACACACGCAGCACACATACATATATGCTGACAAAGGTGTCTGACCTGTGTGATGGTGTGCCCTTTCGTCTTTATTTAGTTTTATTTTGATGTATTTTTATTTAGGAGGAAATCCTTCTGTCTTTCCCAGAGTTGTGGAAGCGCTGTGAGTTTTAGAGAACTTGGTTTCCTGAGCAGATGAGGATGTTCCCAGCTAATCTTTCACAGGGTAAGTAGCCTAGACAGTCCCCATGCTGAGGAAATGCGGACAGGTGCTCTTGGAAACTTCCACAAATGCTCCAATATTAAACACAATGAGCCACATTCATCTTTTTGTTCAGAAATACATCAACGACAGCCTACAAAACATACCCTATTTTTTATGTTCTAAAATCACTGTCTTGCTGATGCATTGACTTTTTTTAGGAGTCTGCTAAATGAATTACAGGTTAGAATAATTGCAGTATGCACATTTCAAGCAGTCACAACAAAAACTTCATAAAGACAAGGTGACATAATATTGAGGTAATTGACATAATATTGAGGAGTATAATTATTTATCAACTGTTTACTGTTAACAGCAGTAAAATAAAGCTTATTTCCTGTTTAAAACAATTAAGAAAAATAATATCTAATGTACATCACAGTCCAGATTAAACTAATGTTTGTGAACACATGAAGTTCAGGATGCAGAGAACTTAGGAATTTAAGAGAAGAACTTAAATAATATTTTGTTAAGTTTGTTATAAATAAACAAATAAATAAACAACAGATCCTAAAGACTGACACTGTCATTAACACAGACTGAATTTTTTTATCCTACATGACTGGCTTTTCCCTCCTGGATTCTTGCATTTAGGCTTATGTAACAAAATAACACCACCACATTTGCAGTAATTTGACAGATTTGGCACGAAAGCCAGGACGGCATGGATGTCTGAAAAGCTAATTTAGAAACAGCTCCAACACATACATGTTGAGTAATAACTCTCACTGTATGCAACACATTTCCGAATCTCGTGTTGATTAGGGATGAATCTGTGGATTGTATTAGTATCTGAGTTATTAACTGATTATCTGCTGGGTTTAAAGAAGGGCAAATAATAAAGATTGACTTAACTGAACAAAAGCAAACCATGCCAAGCCTTTACAAAATCCAGAAATACATAATATGTTTGTTTTTTAATAAACTGTTTTGTGTATAAAACACTCTGGTAGAAATACATATAAATAGGTGCGTCCATCAGGCTGTTTTGCACTATAAAAGAAATATGCATTATTGTCAAACAAACTGTTAACAAATTACCTCTGATTCATCAAGAAGGTAAATTGTAATAGATTTTTAATCAAGTAATTACGTTCAATCAAGAAATAATGACAGTCCTAATGAATAGCATTACATTTTAACATGTAAATCCTACATGTAACGCTCTTAAATGCCCCTTGTTCCTGCTAGAATGAAAAAAAAACAAGAAAAAAAGTTTTTTCAAGTACAGTTTGCTTGGTCCTGACAATTCAGACAGCAACCTTTGAAACTTAAAAGTTCTCACCAACGCCTTACCTCACTGGAACATTTTAAGATGGTGTGTATAAGTGGGAGTGTTATATATACTCGTAAGGGTCAAATCAGTGAAAATAGCTTATTGTGTCAGAGCCTGGAGCGCCGATCAAGTGTGAGTTTATATTTAGAAGCGGCACAACTGGACTGGGTTTGGGAAAGCCGTGCCTATGAAAGTGATAAGGCCAGGGAGGAGACTCATATTCCAAGGATTATAAAACTCACACACACACAGTCAAACACACATACATTCAAATACACATGCAGCCACACATACACATACATTCCGTTTCAGACAGGAGACGCCCTGTCCACTGCAGCTGCCTCTGATGGACATTGTGTCCTTCAGTTGCCGAACTTGAGTATAAAAGACAGTACGCTCACAGCTCCAGCATTCCTCTTCCTATTGAGAGCTTTTATTGTAGTCTGGCTGCATACAGAGCCACCACTATCAATTATGTTATTAATCGAGTAATCTAAGTTATTTTGATAATTAATTCAGTAATCAGAGTGTTTAAAAAAGGCCAAACAATAAACCTGTGCTTAAGTGAACAACACCAAAAGATGCACATCCTTTTAAAGATTCCAAATATGTTACTGGAAAAATCCAAAAAAGCAAGCCTTTAAAAGGATTTTAAAGAAGTATAAAAGCACTGAGGCAAAAAATACATGTAGTACATATAGAAGCCACCAATCAGCATGATATCATTTAAATAATGCTTTTTGGTGACTGTTTTTATTTAATTTTTGCGTTGTTGACTGAGCCATTTCTTGGTTTAATGTTTCACAAATACGGTTTTAGTGCAATACCATTCAAAAGTTTGTAATCACTTCTTATATTAGTATTTCTGTTATTATTACTTGCACAATGAACACAACGTGACTGCTCTCTCTTAGTCTGTTTTTGACTATAGTTGATTGTCTCTGTATGTGTCTGTGTTTAACTGTCAGAGCTTTTTAACTGTTAAATAATGTAAAAATAAAGTGTTTGATTCTGTAAAAAGCAACTAACATACTTACTAGAGGAACAGGTAAAGAATTTAAAACTGCATAATTTGCTGTTGCTGCAAATGACATTAGTGCTAGCAATACTTATACTTGTAACAGTGAAGTTATAGTTTTGAAGATGTAAGAGTTAGTGTCTCTACAGGTTGACCTCCTATGCTTCCTAGCATCCTGTTCATTATTTGAAAGCCATGAAATTGCACAAGACATATAGTGAATTCATCTAATTTTATACATTTACCTGAAACCAAATTGATTTTATGATGTTGAAAACATGGATTCCAAACTTTTGAACGGAAGTGGACATCGCAAGGGGCTCTGGGCTTGTCCTTCTGTACCTGAGGGTAATATTAGGATTTGCGTTAGTCAGCTGGTTAATTTGGGTGTTAGATTTCATCCAGCTGCTCCCAGCCCCCAGCACACACAGCCTTTTCTCTTCTACAAGCACAAACACACCCACTCAGGTGCTTCTGGGTGGGGACAAAGCCTATTGTTTGGCCTGTGGCTCACACAACAAAACACACGCACAGATACACCATATGGGTCCACTCTGTGTGTGGGAATCTGGGGGTCTGTCTGTAAAAACGTGTCGCTGGTGCATGTTTCCGTCGGTTTGCTAAAAAGGGACGGAGGGTCAGTGTCAGTGACCTCGTCCAAAAAGCCTCTTCCTTTTTCAAACAGAAAATGAGCTGCACACTCTGAGCAGCACATCAACCAGTGCAGACCAGTGCTAATTGTTTCTATTATGAGACCAAGCACAATACATGGCTTCTCCGTTGGCCTGACTTTTTTATTCTCAGGCTTTCACAGGCCTGTGTTTGTGTCAGGGTTTGAGAGAGTTTGTGTGTGGGTGGGTGAGCTCAGGCTCTTATTGATGTTAATGATGGACTTTGTTTGGTGAAGGTGCAGAGATTACGATCATATTTAAGTCATTGGAGCCAACAGAGCTGCCTTAAACAGGAAGAAGTGTGTTAATCTCAGTTTCCCTGTAGCAAGAATACACACATACACAAAGAGGAGAAAAAAGGAGGGTCAGAAGTGCACAATGCAAAGATGGAGTAGGGGGAGAAAAGACAAAAAAAGTAATAATGCTGAAAGAAAATCCAAATGATTAAAAACAAAGACAAAGAGGCACATCTTTGAGACTTTTATTTCCCAAAAGTGCAAAAAAGGTATGAAATTACATGTTAATACACTAATCACTGTACATTTCATTTTATAGAAAAAGATATTTACAGCATTAATGTGTCTTAGTTGAAACATTTAAAAGGTTTAATTAAACACATTTTAGTAAATTCATATAATTCTAAACTTTTATAGGCCATATAACTCCCTTCCCTTGTATGTTTCTATGAGTACATTTGCCAGTAAGGATGTGTTTGCTTGGTGTTGTAACAATTTCAGACAGTGTTAGGTCATTCATTACTGACCGCTCAGAATCTGGAAAAAGAAATGCATTCAATTTACAAGATTCAAATGTGAACATCATTACCACATGATTCATATATCACATCAACACAATTTTGTCTTTTGGTTTACTTGCTTTGGCAGTTGTGTTGATGTAATATATTTTATTCATTAACAAATGATGGACACATTTGAATAAAGTATATTCAGTGCATTATGTTTTTTAGTGTATTGTGCTATAGGGGCTTCAGGTGTTGTTGTAGTTACAGTAATACACAGCGGTACTAGCGTCGGACAGTACAGAGGAGATCAGGTCGGACCCCTGCATGGGTGCTTGAGGAACCCCGTACGACAGGTATTGCTCAAATTCACTACCATCCACTTCGCTTAGTATTTCTGGACCGTGCCGGTGGGCTTCCATGGAGGGACGCGAGTGCTGGTCAGCCGCGCCATGTTGGTGTGCATGACTGTCCTGGGGAGGCGACAGCTGCTCAACTGGACGTTTTAGTTGAGAGGCAGGATTATAGAAGACACTCAAAGTGGATGGACAGCCCAGGTATGTGGGGGGCGGGGCTTGACTGGAGCTAGGAGATAGGCTCCTGCTGAAGAGTGCCTGAGATAATGAATGTGAATGTAGGGGATTGTGGTGGGTGTTGACGTTATGGCTGCTGTTTGCATTACCAAGTTCCTGAGAGTGAGTGCTGGCCATCAAGCTGGCTTGTGCATTGCCATGAGCGTGTGTGCTAATATGTGGGTTAGCGTTCGTATGTGTGCTGATGCTAACATGCGAGTGTGTGTCGCTGTGGTTATTGCCGTGAACCTGCGGATTAATCAGGGAGTGTTGATGCCCTTGAGGTGCGTACTCTTGATGGTGGTGGTGATAGCTGTAAGCTGCCTGAGAATGGCTTTCCTCTTGAGTGTGGCCTGCAAAAAACACAGTCTCCGTTGCTAAGGCGTCCATCGGGGAGGAGTCCGGGGTGGGTAGGCTGTAGGACTCGAACAGTCCCTGGGCATCACAATACTGAGGTAGGCCAGCCTGAGGCAAACCTACAGGGGGCAGGGAATAACCCACCCCAAGACTGTCCATGCCCAGAGGGGCCGGGGGCTCGGAGGCTCCGGGCAGCAGGAAGCCAGAATCCAGCCGCTTGATCCTCTTCACCTGTTTGCGGCGGCGAGGTCGATACTTATAGTTGGGATGATCCTGCATGTGCTGCACACGCAGCCGCTCCGCCTCCTCCACAAAAGGCCGCTTGTCCACCATAGATAACGCTTTCCATGACTTGCCTATCAAACAGATAAAGTGATACAGTTGTCAGTTCAAGTACTTTCATTTGCTGTTCACCTTTAAGTTAACCACAAAAATTAATAGTTTTTTTATTTAGTTATTAATCTTGTGACTACTATAACTACAGTACTATAGTACTATAAATGATTCAGTTACTGCTGTGAAAATAGTATGTAGTAATGTGTAATCATGAGAGTGAGGAACTTAAGGAGAATTTATAACACACCTTCTCTGTCAAATACAAATTTAAATGGACATTATACCTGAAAACCACCATGATTTAGAATAAAATAAAATCTTTTTTCTTAATGAAGCTAAATTTGATTAGTGGCTTGTAGTTAAATAACAAACATATGTTCAGGGTATTTCTTAGTTTTGACTCATAAAGAGACTCTGTTGTGCTCTTTGGTCTACAGCTATTTATTTTCATGACATGCCCATTGTTTTCTCGCAACATTTTTTGACCCAGTACCAGCATGTTTCCACTGATGGAACTATTTGCTAGACTGTGATTCCACACACAGACATGAAATGTTAAAGGTTCTAACCATACACAGAAGTAAATGATTTGAATAAGTTTATCTTGTGCTTTTGGTCAAAAGCTTGATTTAAAGAGAACAAAAAAATTGTATAGTAGTTTTTTTTAAAGTAAAAAGATATACAGCATGTGCATTTCAATCTTGAACCATGTTAATAATTTTACTTAATAGTACTTTTTTAACTGTGTTATGTAATAGTGTTATATTGTACTGTTACATTTAGTTGACGCTTTTGCCTGAAGCGATATTCCTGCTGCAGGGAGAGTTCAGGAGCAATGTGAGGTTAAGTGCCTCAAGGACACAATGGCTGTAGCGGGCTGTTATCAGCTACGATCAAACCAGTGACCTCTTGTTTTACAGCTAAGCTCCATCAATTGCCTTTATTATATGAGGAAATTTCCTTTCTGTGAAAAAGACTACGCAAAACATATTGCTCAGAAACACATTTATCAGTGATCAAAATACATTTACTTACTCTGAAATGGTTAATAGGTGAATAATATATACAATTAATAAATAGGTTTAATATAAAGAATATAAATTATATATAACAAAATGATTGTCAAATAATAGTCCAGCATTGTTATTTAGCTGTGTATTCTAGCAAATAGAGTACATAGATATATATATATATATATATATATATATATATATATATATATATATATATAAATCCTCTTAAGGTTTGAGGAATATGAAAAGTAGGGTTTGCCATATAAAATGTGAACTCAGTGATAAGTGCTGAGTAAATTAAAACCAACTATTAAACTTGACCAAAATGAGTAGCATTTGGAGGTTAATGATTTCCTAATAAAAATATCAGCAGCCTTTTCAGTTTAAGCAAAGGCACAACTACCTCCTATTAACACACATTCCAAATAACAAGAGGCTCAAACTGCAGGCCTTTAAGATGAACCGCCAAAGTCTTAGTGTGGTCATATCAATATATTGAGTTACAGGCCTTCCGCATTTTTTTCATGTACGCTAGTCTGCTGAGTGGCTTCAGGTGTTCTGAGCGTCAGGTGAGGGGAGACTTTAGTCTGTTTCACTTCTAGCTGGCACTCACTCCTCTATACTTCTGAATGAGCAGAAGGAAATACTGCAATAATGGGGAATTGGATAAAAGATCAGATTTATTATTCATGTACCATGGCCTGCATGTCCCACATTACCATTTAACACACAGTCCTGTTTGACCTTAGGGGCATTAATACCCTTTAGCACCAAAATCAGGCCATAACCATTACTTTAAACTGCACTACAGTGTTTACAGTGAAAGAAAGTCACAAACATTTTTTGTTCTTCTTGGAAAAAGCATAAATTACCTGTAAACATTTGTTTTGCCATATGAAGGCAAGTATAACCACATAATTATCTAAATATGGTTTGTTCCATTTAAATCGTGCTCCCCTCCCCCTTTTTCAATAACTTAAAATCTTCTAATGAAATTAATCTCTGATGAGAGGATTGGTTTTTTTTATATTGGCATGTTAATTCGTGCACAGTGGTTACATAACTGCAGGAAAAGCGCGCTCCCGAGATTTCCCCCCACAAAGCAGGATTTCTCAGTTAGCCGGATACTTTAAGCCCTTAAGCCCTGTCCAGTAGGAGAAGAGATCTTCACTTTTGGCTTAAGTTATCCGTCTCAGTGAGAAACCCTGATAAATACACGCACGCACACACACAGACGCGCGCGCGCGCACTCACCGAGCATCTTGCTGAGCTCTGCGTTGTGCAGGTCCGGGTTCTGCTGCGCGAGCCTCTTGCGCTCGTCTTTGGCCCACACCATGAACGCGTTCATGGGTCTGCGGATGCGCGGCTCCGTGCGCACGCGCCCCGCCTTGCTCTCGCTCGCGGGACTCTGCGCCTCGGTCCACGCGCACCGGCCCGCGCCGGCCATGCTCACGCGCGGCTCGTCGCTGCCGTAGCCCGCATCGGGGCTGCTCATGTCCGACACTTTACTCACACACCCCCAGACCCCCCACCACCGCCCCAATAACGGAGAGCTCTGGGGGGCTTTTAGGTGGTCGTCGCGGCCCGGGACGCGCTCGACGCTCGCGCTAGAGGAGCGAAAAGAGAGCGCGAGAGAGGAGACAAAGTTTAAGAGGTGTGAGCAGAACCGCTACGGCTGCTACTACTTTTCTCACTAGCTGCTGCTGGACGAAGGGAAGCGCGTGAGCTTTAAGCGGAGAGGCGACCAATGGCGCGCGCAGTGGGAGGGCTATGAGGTTGGATAGGTAAGAGTTGCGGTAGGAGACACGAGGCCTGTGGGGAGTTTGGTGGGGCAAGATCTAAAATAAAGTCCCGGGAAAAGCAGCGGGGTTTGATTCTGTTCCGTTTGAGTCACGCAGTAAAACCTGTTGTCTGATCAATGGAGACGTTTTGATTGGTTGTTTATACTGAGATTTTGACTTTATTGGTCACAGCACAATGACTATGAAGGCATGTCTACGAAGATGGACTGTTCTGTATGCCTGTACACTCTTAAAAACGTGGTTCTTCAAGGGTTCTTTAGTAAAGCGAATGGTTCTGTTTAGAATCATGAGTTCCATACAGAACCATTTGCATGCTTAAAAGGTTTTTTGCAAGGTGAAGTGTTTCTTCAGATTGATGGAGAATGTGTTGTATAAAACTCTATATAGAACCTTTTTGAAAATGGTTCTGTGTAGCACCACAAATGGTTCTTCTACTGTTACGATGTGCAGCTTGCAGAAACCTATTCAAAAATTTCTGTATAGAACCTTAGACAACACATTCTGCATCAATCTGAAGAACCACTTCACCTTGCTAAAAACCTCTTAAGCATGAAATAGTTCTATATAGAACTCACGATTCCAAACAGAACAATTTCCTTTTCTAAAGACCCCTTGAAGAACCATCTTTTTTAAGAGTGTAGTTCCCAAACCTGGTTTTGGACTGTCCTGTCCTTCACGTTTTAATTTCCACATCTTACTGTTAGTCTGGCCCACTTCATTCAGGGGTCAAGCTTCAAGTCAGAAAAAGTGGATGTTCTGGTCTTCTTGGCCAAAGAAAAAACAGGCCTGAACCTTAATTTACAAAAATAATTGAAATGTTAGTCCCAAAAATGACAATTAGATATGTTCTCCATATCATTCAGTCCTATTAATTGCTTATTCATATCAGTGGTCATACATATGAAGCATGATTCATCATATCATACCATTTAAAAGACACAAGTGTAAAACGTTTTCTGAGTTTTGACAACATTTCAGCATTGAGCAGGGAAAAATAATAGAATTGTCGTAATGTTATAATGGTATAATATTATAATGTTTAACTTCTCACTTCTCGCTAACCCCCACCTATGATTGAAGGAAAAGCTGAGCTGGCTCCGAGACCCTCCCTGATATCATGTTTCACTTGGAAACACATCACAGGAAGGAAATGCGTTATGATTTCCGATTCACGTTGACTTTAAGAGCTGATTTGTTGAATCAGGTGTGCTTGAGCTTGGTAAACATGAAAATAAGTAAGACTGGACAGCTTCAGTACCAAGACTGAGAACCACTGGTGTTGATTCACCTCTAAAACTCAAGAAACAAGAGCAACAAAAAGTCATCCAACGCATTGAATTTTCTAGTGCTAATAGACTGTCAAGGTAACTGGATTTGTGGTATAAACTTAAAAACATTTAATCATTCAGCTTCATCAGGCCAAAATGTGTTCAGTCACTGGCTGCTGGACTTTGGAAAATGACCTGATGAAGCCCCTCAGATGAATAGAGAAATGTCTTCCAAGTAATGGCACAAGGTCAGTCACATTATAATAGTCCACACACTATAATATACAACAGAACGCTTTCTAGGACTCATTCACTTTGTGTCAGATTTCTTTCTTTGTGAACTTGTGCAGTAGTTGCGGTTGAAGGGATAGCAAGTCTACTATAAGCACAATGAATCAAATTCAGGTGTCACTTACATTATCAGCTCAACACCAATCATTGATACAATTAGATGAGGGGGTGATATCAAAATACAGTACTCCCCACGCAGGCACTGATTTAACACTGCAACTGAATGAAGGGTTAGAATTTCTCACCTTTCACACAGGGGATCAGGGAACAAGTGTATTTGCTGCATTTGCAAACAGTGGCAGCAGAGCAGAAGTGCAGATAATAGTGTGAGAGCAGGGCTTTTCAGATTAGACCATTTAACCCCCCATGGGTTACTCCACTGTGTCTTATAGCTCAACTATGCTGCATAGTTTCATGGGATGCCTGTGCATGAGTCATGTTATCAACTAGTGGTCTAGTTCTTCTGGAGCTGAGTCACATGTGTTAGAGCAGGACAGCATAAAACAGTGTAGGTGGTCTACTGGACTGTTGTTGAAAGACACCGGCCTGCTCTGTCCAGATCAGAGGCCCTGACCACATGCAGTCTGTCAAAGAGTCAGTGTGTGAACCTGTGCAGCGAATGTCTGCTTCATTGCATGAGGAAGTGGTGGCTGTGGTCCTCCAACGCAGGTGTGCTTAACAGGAGCTTCTGCTCGGACTTTTCGTAATTAAGCTGAAAAAGAGGATATACGGTTAGAATAATTCCAATAAAACTGTCAAGTAGATTCACCGGAATGCACTGAAAAAGTCATGTATTGAACCTACTTGATTAAATTGGTGCATAATTTCCACATGAATAAAATGTGTTACAGGAAAGTAAAAACTGTTAGCAAAAGTGAGTAAACTGAAAGACAACATTGTGTTGGTGTAATATATATTTTATTCAAGCGGTAATAATGTTAATTAATTAATTAATGTTAATTATAATCAAGTAGTTAATTGCATACAGTGATATATTTAGCAGCAGACATGAAATGTCTCATTTGGTTACTTTTTAATAATGAAAGATATTTCTAAATATACAGTTTAATATATTTATATGTTGAGTGATGCGGAATTACTCTAAAGATCAACTGTATTTTGGTAGTATATTTTCCGCAGTGAAATATTTTCAACATTTATTTATCATTTTCTTTTCAATTGATCTTAATTTATGCACACAGTAGAAACATTATGATATGATTGTTGAGTGAACAGCATTTACTGTTTACCAACAGAGCATTTTTACAAAATGGGAAATCAATATTAATTGAATATGTGGATGTTTTGTCATATAGTATTGGGACAAAAGTGAACAGTTTGAAACTACAGAAAGAAAAAGGCCACTGTTGAAAAGATAATTTACTACTTAGCTGCACAAAAAAAATTACCAGCAAAAAGTTAGCTTTACTGCATTCACATTTTCTTTCCATACCATCAAACATTCCTGAGTGAGCTAGCTGAGTGTTTTCTCCTGATAGTGAATGGGAGTGGTGGGAAATGAAGTTGAAATATGACATTATTGGTTAATATTATTTTTCCACTGGCTGGTGCACTGTGTATGTATATGTGGGAGAAAAAGATTCTGGGATTATTTGTAATGTAAATGTTGCACAGATTGAACTAAATTTATTTTCAACTCATCACTCCCAGCACATACGTCACTCTTGGCTTTGGTGTCATTCTTTTAGGTTACATGAAAAAAAATTCTACTGATATTTCCTCTTAATAATATTCTGTTTGATGTCTGGGCAGTGTGGCGATCCGCAGTGTCTGAGAGGACCTCTGTGCCAGTCAAGCTGACAGCACCAAATGCTGTATGATGTTTGTAGAGTCAATTCTCGTCTTTCGCTGCGGTGATTCAGCAGAGCGTTTATTATGAGGATTCATTTTGAGAAGTTAGAGCACCTTGTGTGTGTTCTGTGTTCCGGGAATAACTGGGAACTTCACCTAAACCACATCCTATTTTCCAACAACCTTATTCTGTGTGCACGTGTGGGTGTGTGCATGTGTTTGTATGTATGTTTGTTTTCATACATTTTCAGGAGAAAAATATGCTGACTTTATAGGAAAAAACAGAGAAAAAACATTGTTATCATGCTATATGCATACATACTAAGTGACAGTCATTGTTTAAAACAGAAAGGGCAAAGCATGCTCTCTCTCTCTTTATTTTTTGGTAATCACAGTTAAAGTCAGGGTTAGGGCACATACTGTACTGTGCAAAAGTCAAAGACCAGTCAAGTTTGAGTCAGTTATTCTTTTTCAACATAAGAAAAAAAGTAGAAAACATATCGCTGCTGTCAGACCAAAAGCTCGTATCTGCAAAATGGTAACTTTACAGGAGAAGGAAAAAACTTACTTTACTTTTAATGTAAATCAATGGAAGCAGACATTTTTCCAAGTAATTCTGGGCCATTTTTTTTGGTCTATTCATCTTGAAATGTACACACAATATAAAGGACAGTAGGTATTTTCAAATTATGTCAAAAAACTGAAAAACAACAAAAATGGAGATACAAAATTTTGTCTGACAGCAGCGATATATGTAACCCCTTAAAATCCCAGGTCTATTACATACTAAAGCTTATTATTCTTCAATGCAAACGGACAGAGCTATTCTTAGATTATAGAAGTATGTAATAAAACTTTGTGCCTATCGGTGGGCCCTGGCCATTTAAGGCGTTAATAGAAAATACCACAAAAACCTCCAAAACTCAATATTATTTCATTTTTTTCAGTATTTATTGTGTCCACTCTTTGGCTTTATTGTAGCTTCTATTTCTGAATTGCTTTCAGTTTTTTAAGAAATCTTTATGGATATTTTGCCACACCTCCCAAGTTCAGTCTTGATTGTATTTTCTTGATTGTATCCAAGTAATCCCAAACACATTCAATGATGTTGAAGTCTTGACTCTGGGGTGGTCAGTCCATTGGTCTGTGGACTTCAGCAGCTTCTTCATTTGATTTGCAAATTTCTTTTTTTTCTCTCTCTCTCTTTTTTTTGTCTGTTTCCTCTTTTCAGTGACGGCTTCTTGATAACTACACATGCTTTCAGACTCATGAGTTGTCTTCTCACAATGGAAAGATGCACAGAAAGACCTGTGGATTTTTTCAGATCTGAAGAGTGAAGCTTGATTTTCTCCTCTCTCTTAGAGATGAAAACTTTAAGTGCTGTTTATCTGATTGGGACAGTTTTGGTGCTCTACCAGGTCTTGCATGGTTGTTAGGAGTCACATTTTCTCTGTATCTTTTACTCATCTTTTGCATTCCAGTTTTTGGATACTCCTGTTTTTTTACACTTATTCTTTATTTCTCATGAAAAATGAATAAACTAATAGCTGTTTTTTATTGAATAATCAAGTAATTGGGACAGCTTTACACATGTGACATATTCATGAGCCCACACTATATAAAATATGTCTAAAAGCAACTGTGGTGTGTGTTCAACCTCTGCAGTTTATGTGCAGTTGAAAGGTCAGTCTCTTTGTAAGTATGTACAGATTCAAAGCCTATACACAGAAACACACCAACACGCACGCACGCACTCACACACACACACACACACACACACACACACACGCAAACACACACACACACAAACACACATACGCATATCCCCAAAGTATTGTCCCCTGTGTGAGGGTGCAGAGGGAGTGCACACTATACTGGAGCTGTATTACTGTCATCATCTATTTTACTACTGAACACTGAATGTAGAGTGTGTGTGTGTGTGTGTGTGTGTATGTGTGTGTGTGTGTGTGTGTGTGCGCTCGCAGTGCTAACACATATACAGCTTCCGTTTGACTCATGTAAAGTCCCTCTCGGCACTCAGGAGCCAATGCTATTGTGTAATTCCCCAGAAAGGCTCGCCTGGCGACAGTCTGTGTGTGTGTGTGAGAGCGTGTGGGTGTGTGTGTGTGCGTGAGCGTGTGTGCGTGTGTGTGTACGTCTGAAGGCGGACAGTGTGTGCTCCTACGCCAAGGACAGGAAGCAGTTTGTGGGGGGACAGGAAATGCACACTGAAGCAGTAGCTTAGATAAGAATGAGAGACCGCTCCCACACACACACACACACCTCACTCCACCCCAGACTCCCCGAGGCCTTACTGGTGCCATACTGATATGCTTACCCACCCTGCAAAGGTTAGAAATGTTAAAAGCGTTACAAATGACCTCGCAGGTCTGAAAGGTGCAGTCAGTGAAAGTGTCACTGATGGATAGTCCGAAGGTGCTGGTCTCGCAGTTACATCTCATCATCATGCCCTGAAGCATATAGTGCTCTACTTTTGAGTTGACCCAGCATATGACCTGCTCAAGTCATTCAAATCTATTCGTTTCAGACCCATTGTCACTTTTTAGCATAGCTTTTCTTCTAGCTTTTGAAACAGTCCCAGGCTTATTACATCATAAGGCATATTATTTAGTAAGTGTGTGGACTACAATGCAAACTTGCTGAGTTAGTCTTAAGTTATCAGAGTTGTGTAATAGAAGTTTGGACCTGTCAGAGGGTGCTGGACATTTCAGAAGTGTTACGATTGTAAATACTGAATTGAAATCTTTTTTTTTTAAGGAATTTGTCACTTTTTATATTTAACCCTTTAGAATACCAGGTTTATTACATATTTAGGCTTATTATTCAGCAACTACAGGGAGTTCAATGTAAACTGGCTCAGCTATTCTTAGGTCATAGAAGTGTGTAATAAAATTTCAGGCCCACCAGTGGGCCTGGCCATTTAAGAGTTTAAGCGGTAGTTACTTTTACTTAAGGTAAGGTTGAATGAAATACTCTAGCTCTATGAGAAAACAAAGAAAAATACACTAATTTACAAGTTGCCAGTACATCTTCTACAATAATGGCAATCTTTATATCTGAATGTTTCTCAAAACTCCCTCTACTATCATGAAAAGATGAAAACCTCTTTACAACTTTACGAGTTCCATTTATTCCATTATTTACTATCATTTCATTTTGCTTTGGGACAGAATACTTCAAAGAGTATTTATTCCATTTTATTTTGCTGAATATTTTAAATGCATGCACATAAGCAGTGTAGTTTTGTGGCTAAAATCAGTAAAATCAGGTAAAAATCAGTCTCAGCTTCAAATTTGGATTGTGTAAAACCAAGAGTCAGAAAACTGGAATCACTACTGCAACAATTACTTGCATTACCACCCATAAGTTTTCTATGGCACTGAAAATTGTTACTTATTTCTTATTATTTTCTCATTTCTCATTATATGACTTAATTTAAAGCTTTACATGACATGATAAAATGATTACTTAATAGTCATTGAGCAAAGTAGAAGTCTTAGTTTTAAAATGCAGGCTAATTTTGAGACTTAAAATTCAGCGACTAATTATTCAGTGACTAACTGAATAATGTATATATAAGTTATGTAGTAAAGATAAAAACTGTGCTTGCAGTTTAAGTTAGCTTTATAAACTGTACTGTCTTGGGGGCCAATTTTAACTTCATATTAGCACTTTTCTCTATGCACAATAGACTAAATCAAACAATGTCATTTGCAGCCTATAACATCAGATTAAGAGAACAAGTAGTCCAGTAGATAGCTGTGATTAAATAGTACTGATAGGTATTTACTTCTGTATGTGGATATCATTCAGTTTTACCCTATAAGTAGTTTAGTTGAGAGAATGGGTTTCTCTAGGCCAAGACTGGCCTCTTTTAATGCCTGGAGGCAGTCTAACCTTCTTGTTCTCAGTGTTTCCTCTTCATCCAATTCACCCATCACAATAGGCTGAATACTTTATGGTAGTCTAGGCTTCTGTATAAACGTCAGGGACAAATCGATAACTTTGTGCAGAACTCTGTAGTATAGTCCAAGTCACATTTTAAACCAACTGATTTTTTTTTTTTTGTGTTCTTTTAGTAGCTAACAAAATGGGTTTTTTTTAGATAATTTTGTAGGCCCTGTTTAAGAACAGTAATTGAGTATTTCAAATACCCAATGAATGACCTCCATTGATAGTAATTTAATAGAAAACTAGGCTTAAACTAACATATCTACATTTAACAGGTGATGTGCAAAATAATCAAAACTGCCACTAATTTGCCTTCTAATAGGATAGTGGCATTTTTCTGAATGGGAAAGTTGAAGGGATTCATAAACAGAGCTTTATAATTAAGATTTTTATTGTTGATCAAAAGGTTAAGATTATTTATTTTCCAAAATAATAAACCTTTTTACAACATTGTGCTTTCGAGAAGAATTTAGGTGATAAAGCTGGGGCGCACAACATCTGTACAACAGAGTGTGTTTGAGAGAGCTGAAGTGAGAGGCTGTGTGGTTGAGTGTCTTCACACTGCTGAACTGAGAATGACTGTAGTAATGAGTAGTGGTTTACATGTGGGACAGTTATGGTCAGTTTATGGCCAGACTTTCAGTGTGAGACGTGTCATAGCATGTCCACGATCTTTGACCTCAGCATTTGACCATTCATGTGACGACCTTGCATGAGGGATATTAGAAGCGTGTGTGTGGGGGGGTATGTACTCTGGTACAGAGTTTATAAAAGGATCATCTGAGATCTATGCTGTGTCCAGAACCATATACCACTATACTAGATATCAGATACTAATGAATGGATCAGGTGATATTTGAGCTTGCATTAATAAAGTTAAATGACACATTCTTCCTAAAAACTGCTACTCTGTATAAAAGACATTGCTTTTTTGGTTGGACTGTCTAATTCTATTTTCCTCTGTTAAATTTACACCAAAGACAATCTTACACAATACTGTAAATGTTAACCAGACAGACAGCACATCACAAAGGAAATGTACTATTTATTTTGTTTCTATGTATTTTGAACTATTCTTCCAAAAACAATCTGAAACACCCAACAAATTCAATGCTCTAATATTAACTGCACAACATAGACATTTATAAGTTTGGTAACAGTTCCACCACTATTTTGTGTAAAAGAATATTATTAAGTACCACTAAAAATAAAAATTGACCCACCTATGTTTTACAAATGCGTTCTTTCATTGCAACTGTTGTACAAGGTTGGATAAGCTTTATCAAATGCTAGCAACTCAGCACACAATGTTCTGATACTGTCAAAATATGTAAATGTAGAGTACAGTCAATATTAAATAACATTTATTTTGTATTCATATTTTAAAGTCACACTATTGCAGTAATTTGGATGTAGGACTTTTGTTGTGTCTTTGAGCTAATACTAGCATGGTGGAAAACTCATTGTCATTTCCATTGTGCCCAGTTTTGATTATAGCAACCTAGCCTAGCTCGGTAGCTTAGCATTTGCCTGAGACTTTTTTTTTTTTTTAAATTAGCCACATTTTGCCCAAATGTGTGTCACAATCTGATTGCTTCTTTTCACATTAACTGTATTATTCCACTGAGTACTGGTTGCTAAGTAATGACTTGCTTTATGCTGCAGCTAATTGTTACTAATTTTCTACTTTAGCCACTTATGCTCGTAGGTATATTTCGGTTTTTCCCTCTGAATTTACATGCCCAAATCGTAAGGCAAATTATTCACTGCATGAAATAACTGTGAATTTTTGGGGTTTTTTTGTAAAAGTTCCTCTTAAATTAACAGAAAATGTGTTTTATGACCATAAACATAATGTTATATGCTTACAATTTACTGCTGAAAGCCAAAAACTTAGATGCTCTTTGTATTTTTTTATAAAAGTAATTTTTACAGAGCATATCACTGAAGAGACCCCATCTGAGATCCAGTTAATAGCTCAAAATGGGTCAACTTTCAGTAGAAAAAAAAAAATTGTGAGTTCATCTTCTTTAATTATAAGGTTTTAAAATTTCATTACCCATCTATTTGACTGGAAAGAAGACAGTTACAGTTCTCATATGACACCCACCTTTTGAATGAAGCTTATAAAATATGAAAGTTATGAAGTAAAGAATATGATGAAGTGCGTTTTGGAACCACCGGTGGTCCCAAGGAGTTAAAGAGGTTTGCAGATACTTAAAGCCATTTGGTCAGATTCTAAAGAAGAGTATGACAGTAAGATTACATCAAATTCCAAGATCATCTCAGCAAACAAGATGGCCTGTGTTTTATAGACAGGCAGAAATAACATTCAAGTTAATATGGCAAAGACTGAAAAAGTTGAATTGAACCTGATATTGCAACTATTTTATGGCTGAATCCATAACTGGCAGAAGGAATTGCCATGTTGTTTTTGGGATAACTCTTTCTTGTGTTCTATTGTTTAAAAATAGTACCTAAAGAAAACATTGTTTTTCGGACGTACCATTATTTAAGCATTTTAAAAATGACATGTTGTCGCTGTCCAAAGAAAAACAAGCGTCTCCAAAATAGTAATTTTACAGGAGAGGGCAAAAACATTCTTTACTTTCAATGTAAGTTAATAGAAAGATTTTTTTATTCTAAGCAATTTTGGAGCATTTCTGTTGGTCCAATCATCATGAAATTACACAATGTAAAGGACATCTGGTGAGCTCAAATGATGCTGAAAAGTAAAAATCGCAAAAATGGAGATACATGTTTTTCATTGGACAGCGATGATATGGTAAGTTTCTCTGCAATGAACCATTTCACATCAAAATGCCATAAATAACTTTATTTCATTCAGTCTCAATTATTGACTTATACAGAAAATAATTTTGAAAAAATCAGTGGAAATCCTGTTTAATATCTGTGTGAGGAAAGAGTTGAGGAAGGTTGGGTTTTTTAGTAGATCACTGGGATTAAGTGTGTGGGCTGATGTTAATCTGGGTTATGTCGCTTGTTGTTAAGAAATAAATGATGCTAAGAATTAGTGTGAACACAGCAGTGGTTTTAAATAGGCTTTATTCGTTACAGAAATATTTTCCAATCAAAGTCAAAGACACCGGGATGTCTGCCCACTTTCACCCTTTCACCTTCCTGACCCAGACAAACACACACACTAACAGCCACACTGACACTGATTATTACAACAGTTTATCATTTTTATTAGCATTTGTGTGAAGACAGAAGAGGAATAGCCAACATCCTGTGACAAAGAAGGAGAGTGAAAGACAGAGAGAGAGAGAAAGCAGTGAAAAAGGGGGAGAGAGAGAGAGAAAGAGATGTAAGAAATAAGTGAGAGTGATATATTGACCTGTAACTGGTCCATTGTTCTTCTGCATAAAGGTAGGATAGCCTATGAACATTAACCTGAGTTTGATCCCTTGGAAAAAACATCAGAGTCAAATATTATAGACCGATGAACATACTCACACACACACACACACACACACACACACACACACACACAGTCGCATACATGCCCATGGCAGAAACGCTAGAGACTGAATATTGATTCAGACTGTATTGAGTGAGTTCCTTTGATTTAAAGTTGTACAAGTTTCAATATAAGTTAATCATCATCTGTGTGTGTGTGTAAGAGTAAGTGTGAATCGATCTCTCACACACCTCCCCCTGTGTCAGGTGTGGAGCTTCACTAGTTGTGTGCTAAAAGGTTGAAAAAGGTGGAGATAAAAGGCTCAAAAACACTGAAGGGCTGCATTGAATTTGCTTGATTTTAACTGTGTTCATTATTTCTACATATTGTCACTGTCAGAACAAGCTACATATATCATATCTCTAAAATCATAACTTTACAGGAGAACTTTCAGTGTACGATAATGCAACAGTTTTTTCCAAGTCAGTTTGGACCATTCATCATGAATTTTTGACACAATATACATAATATTTGCAATTAATGTAAAAAAAGAACGACAAAAATAGAGATATTAGCTTTGGTAGCAGTTTCAGTAAATTTGAGTGTCAGTATTACACTCTCAACCAAACTCTCTCTCTCTCTCTCTCTCTCCTTCTCACTCTCTCACACTTTCCCACTCTACACTCGTCACTCTGTCACTCATTTATTATAGCTGTTTATAATCTGGCCTTCTGTTACAATGAGAGTCAGACACATGCACACACATGCGCACACACACACATATACACACATACAGAGAAGGTGAGGAGAGACTAGTGTGTTGGTTCTCACAGCTGTAGTTTTATGGAGGAAATGCGCGGTGTGAGTGTGTGTGACTGCTTCCCCCTTCAGCACATACACACACACTTACACACACATATATAAACACACACACACACACACACGGATTGATTTTAAATGAAACCCCATATGGCCTGGCACTCATTACTCATACGTGTTACAGCAGTATTATATGGGTGTTAAGTCTTACCTGTCAATCATTAATTAACAATATTTAATATTCCTTATTATTCAGGAGCACAATAATTAATTTGCTTTGACTGATTACTGTGCTTCTACTTCAGATGTTACAAAAGTCAGTAATGGTCAGATAAGTTCCTTCCAGTTCCTGTCTTGAAATGAAATTGACAGTACACACACAGATTGGATTTTATATATACATATACATTTATATATATATATATATACATTACACATGTAATACGTCATTTTAAAGCCAAACTTTAAACCTCAGTAAATTAAAAGAATCTTTTTCATCCTTTCAGTGTAGCTTTTGTAACATGTAGCTTTTGTAAAACTATACAAAGTCATGTTACTTTCTAGGTTAGCTCTGTTTTTCTCTATTTTCTTCCCATAAAGTTGGGACATTTCTGTCCTGAAAATACATAAAAACACAAACACACACACACACACACACACACAGATAATACAAAAGTGATTTCACACTCTAGCCTCTTACACTAACTTCCCTGAATGTGTCAGATGACCAGCTTCCCTCTGTTGATCCCTGCATAGATAACCACCCTGTCACTCAATGTATCTCTCTCTCTCTCTCTCTCTCTCTCTCTCGCTTTCTCTTTCTGCCTAGCTGTGAGTCTCTCTTTGAGACTTTTATACCCAAGCTTCATTATACACTGTAATACCTTCATGATGAATATGATTTTGGATAGCAGATATTAATTTGCTCATGTGTATGTGTGTGTGTGCATCCTGAACTTTGCTCTCGTGGGGGATTTGAGGGTTCTGGCTCAGCACCATCCTAAACAGGCCTTATCGCCGCAGTAAGCTCTTATCAGATGGCCTTGTGGCCTTACAATAACACAGCCGCTATCAGCGGAGCGCAGGCTCAATCTGGCAACCCGGCCCTACAACAACAATAAATACACTCGGCGTATTCTCCAACCACACACATTCCCAAGACAGCACCACACACACACACACACACACACTGACTGGCTGTGTCCTCCCAACACCCACACACAAACTGGAGCATTACTTATTACAGTTTATAGCTCATACTGTAAATAAATCTTTAACGATACTTCACTAAGACTCAATGTAAATACTTAGTAAATACTTAAATACCTAGTAAAGTCTATACCAATATGCTAATATTGTTGTACACTTTTATATAGTATGATACCAGAATGAGCATACTTACTGCAGACCTATAAGGCATTATAATGCTGCAAGACAAATAAGACCTCATGCCATTATATGACATGTAAGACATTGTGATGTTATTAGACTTCAAAGACATTATGATGTTAGCTATGAGGTTTTATGCTACTATTAGACCTATAAGACCTTGTGCTGCTATTAGACCTGTCAGACATTGTGATGCTGTAAGATCTGTAAGACATTATAGTACTATATGATTATGATACTATCAGTTCTGTGAGCTGTTATGATGATATTGGAGCTATAATACATTATGATGCTTTAAGACCATGCTATAAGATCTATAAGACATTATGATGCTATAAGATCTAAAAGACTTTGTAATGATATAAGACATTATGATCTATGATCTATGATATTATGATACTATAAGAATTATAAATCATTATGATGCTATAGGGTCTATAATGCGTTATGATGCCATAAGGTCTAAAATGCATTATGATGCTATAAAATTTAGAAGATCTTGTGATCCTGTAAGATAAATGAAAGTTTATTTTTTTACCTTTAATTTAAATTTCGTCACAGTAACAGTGATTGAATGTTCTCTAACTGTCAGTAACGCCAATTCTTGTCCAGCTCCATACACACATGCACACACACACACACACACACACACACACATGCACGCACACAAACCACATAAGCACTTTTTGGCTTCCCTGTGTATCTTTTTTTGATCATGCCTTCCCTCGAAAATGGATTTCTCTATTTTGAGATTTTAATCTGGGTTTGTGTTAATCTCTAGCAGTAGAGGTAAATGACCCTATCTGTCTGAACTGCCTCATAAATTCCCTCACACACTCTCACACACACATTCCTGGTTAATAATGCCTGTGGAAAGCCCTTTCTCCAAAATTAATTTTTCGCAGCTTTGTATGCTCTGGTAGGCACAATCATGTAGGTCAAACAGTCACAAATGAAGATATATTCATGATACAGTATTTCTGTATGCTGGAAACTTTAATTTCAGTATGAAATACTAATGCTATATGTATGTTTAAAAAAATCTTAACTTTCTTACTCGTCTCAACTTATAATAACTCTTAAATGTACCATCATTCTGGAAGACAGGTTTTATGTCTTTTGCTTAAGAGTTTCTGAATAAGCAACCAAAGTAGGTCTTAAAAATAAGCATATCTACAAAGTAGTAACTTTACAGGAGAGGGCAAAAGCTTCCTGAGCTTTTAATGTAAGTATAATAGAAAAAGCTTTTGTATTTCAAGTACGTTTTGAGCATTTCTGTTGGTCTATTCATTAGAAATGTTTACACAATGTGGAGGACAGCTGCTGTGTTCAAGTGATGTAGAAAAATAAAAATAGAAAAAAATGCAGTTTTTCTCTTTTTTTATCCTCTCCTTTGAAAACCTGTTTTCCAGTTGCTTGTATGAGACTTGATAGCTCCCTCACATGGTGACTCATGGAAGAGCAGGTGACAGGAGCACTCAGCAAATCTGAGTCATGGAGTAGTATTAAGGTAACTATTCTCTTCACTAGAAAATCTAGATTAGTCACAATCAGCATTATTTCAGTTTCAAATTAAGTAGTTTAAGAGATTAATTGAATATATTAAGTCAATTATGGAATAAGAACAAACTGCATTATATAATTACTGCTGTTATTCCACTAAATTGTCTATGTCTAAGATATGTATATGGGTCAGGCTAACAAACTGGTTCAAAGTCAGAGTTGAAAACACATTTCACAGACTTTTAACTGACTTTTGACCTGAATGACCTTTACCTTAATTATGTTTATTTTATTTAAATAAATTATTGAACATTCTGTTTTGTCACTACCAGTTCAACAATAATGGCCCCAAACCTTTACCAACAGTGACTTTTTCAGTAGTGACAAATTTCAAAAACAACATAGCAAGAAAAACACACACACACACGCACACACACACACACACACACACACACATATATAATTTTAACAATATTTTTTCACAAGTGTAAACTTAGGGGTTAAACTGATCATAGCAACATTGACTTATTTTTTAACTTAAAATTATTTTCACTTCACTTAGAAAATCAACAAAATGTCATTTAATATATACATACAGATATAATAAATACTAAATACTGTCACTCTACCATAATATTTGACTGTCACATTAATGGAAGCTGATAGCTATGTGAAAGATACAAACAGGCAGAGTGCAGTTGTTGTATGTCATTTGGAAAAGTGGCATTGAAATCAACATCTCTTCCTGTTCCTAATTACTACTCTCTTCTCATTGACTTCCTTTCTTAAGTATCATCACTGAGGAAGACATGTTGATTGAAACATGAGTCTGTTCTTTCATCATTGTTTTGCAAAAACTTATTCAACATGCAACTGTGCCACTGATGCAGGTTTAAAAGAACTTCAATTCTGATTAATATTGCAGGAAAAGAATCACACACACACATGCATGCATGCACTGTAACTGTAAGAGAAGATGGAATAGGGTGTTTGTGGGGTAACACAGAGTCCCTGTCTTTTCCATTGTATGGAAATGTAGAGGTCTTTTCCTCTCTCTCTAACTCTCTCTCTAACTCACCCTCAAGTCTCTGGTCTCTCCGGGTATAAAAATACCAACGAGAGATCAAAGACTTGACACAAACTTGCTCACGTACACAAAGGAAGACGATCAATGTAGAGAGGTTCAGTAAACACAGGCTGATCACACTCCTGAAGCCAGTGAATCTCTTCATTGGCAAATCACTTATTAACTCTGTCTGATAATGTCCCATTAGTAGAAGAACATCAGCTCCTGATCAAGTAAACCTTTTTAAAAAGTCATTTTAAAAGTATTTATTTCTAGAATGTAGAGTTCTAGTTATCTCACTTTGAAAGTATATGATTGTTTTCATATCAAAACCTTGTATCTTCTTTTTTTGTTATCTTTTTTGACACCTTTTGAAAACAGCAAATACAATTTACAGTGCACTCTAAAAATAAAGGTGCACAATGCCGAACAACAACCACTTTTGGTCCCCTAAGAACCTTTCAGTGAATGGTTCTTTAGAGAATCTTTTTTAAGAGTGGGTGTGAACCGTTAATGATACATGGAAATGGTCGAAAAATACATTGTAATAAATGTTGTTACATTAATATATGTACATTAAACTTATATTGAAGTTAAGAATGTTTTTTCATATCAAAAAGTTACCATTTCAGGGAGGCTTTGTTACAACAGCGATGGCATTTAACTAGTGGTAAGTAACTTCATGCTACTTTCTTTTTTCTTTGCTCTTTTTCATGTTAGCCTATAAATCTATAAATCTGTAATCTATAATAAGCAAGTCCAGAATACTACCTCACTTCCACCTTCCTCCTTCAGTTTGTTTTCCAACATCCACAAAACCCTGTCCAGCTTTCCCTGAATGTTCCACCTACCATTCCCTTCCTCTTCAACATCTTTTCAGCATTCAAACACTGCTGGAACTTTCCTCCCCAATGGGTTCAGGCTCAGGCTTTATCTGACAGAGCTACAAAGTTGGCCTTAACCCTCTAAAGGTCATCCAACAGGAAATAATCTGTACTTCTGTTTGGGTTACAATAAGGGGTATTTCATTTTTAGCACAAAGCTCTAAGCAGTGAGGAATTTTAAGCAAATGTGAACTATGAAGTAAATATTGAGTCATTTTTGAAACTCCGAATCAATTGTTCACATTCCAGAGATTTTACAGTATAGAAATTAAATTGATCTGTTTTGTTTCATTGTGGAACGTTTGCCTACTACCCTTCGCATTTTTTACATATCAAGTTCCAAATGCCTTAAATTCTCCAGATAGCTGTGATAGTTTAGACAAATGCAAATATCCTAAAAAGATATGGTGCATATGTTTCAGTCAAATACAGCCTACACAAGAGAAAAGGGGAAAATACTGTGCCTTAGAGTTTCAGAAGTAACTCAACATTAACATTTTGCTGTTGTAACTATTTGACTTAATATTGTCATATTAATGGAAGTGGATAGCTTTATGAAAGTTATTAGGCTACTACAGTGCTGTTTGTTGTAGTTTAATTATGTCATGGCTGCAGCATTTATACAAGTAATCCAACTGACGTTAATCTAAGGGGGGCTTTAGTATTGCAAATAGTCTTTATTTCTGGATGAGAATTCTAATCTGTTTTAAGTGGGTGTAGTTGGGATTTTTAGGATTCTTATAGTAATGTGATTTGGTAAGATCAGGGATTGCGGCTCCACCCAAAGTACAAACATTTGGGTGGGCTCTGACCTAATAAACTAAGTCTTATAGCACCCCAACCCAGCTTCTGAACCAGTGGTTCATACATATTCCTTTAGTGTTATTATTTATGACTTATAAAATCTTATAAAATCTTATAAAATCGTAGACGATGCATGTCAGACACACAGATGTCAAAATTTCGGGAACATCTAACTGTGTTTTTTTAATAAATGAGTATGTTTTGTTTATTTTGAGGAGAACATTCCATCTGTCAATATTTGTGGCACTCAGCTGAACAAGGATAAAAGACCTTGAAAAGATCTTCAAATGTAATGATTTGTCTCTACAAACAAAGATCAGAACTGTCTGGGCTGTGGGCTTTTCTGTGCTTCTTCATGGATGCAAAAGCTGGACAATAAAAAAGCAAGACAGGAAAAATATTGATGCCTTTGAACTTCGGTGCTGGCGAAGACTTTTGAGAGTACCTTGGAAGGCATAAATTAAAAAATGGATTTTTTCCAAATCAAGACTCGCCACTAACTCGATGAGAAGAACTAGTTCGTTAGAAAAGACAATTAGACTTGAAACAGTTAAAGAAAAAAAAAGAAGAGGACAACAAGCAACCAAATAGATGGACACTATAAGATGAATCATGAACAAACCATTAAGAATCTTAAAGAACCAAACAGAAGAGAGAACATTCTGGAGAAACACTACCCATATGATCGTCCTAAATAATAAATGATTAAAAAAACTAAAAATAAAAGCACTTTACATTTATTAAAAACACCTGCTGTACACAGTTTCTTCATATAAACAGTGAGATTTTCCAGGCATTCTAGATTATCTAAGTAAATCAAGTCATTCTTTAATGTTAGTTATTATTAAACAATTTGAAAAGCTAGGTATCCCCAGGCTTTTGACATCACCATGGCCCTGGTTTGATCTACCATGCAAACAAATAGGCGTAATTAAAAACAATGAAAGAATAGCAGGACCTCTGTCTCGTGACCTTACATGAACCTTGAGATGTTTCTGGAGCGTAAGGAAGTTAACTGAAATATCTATCATTATTCATGTTTTTACAAAGACAAAAACACAGGAATATATTTAAACTTCTTTTATTTATAGCAGCTCAAAGTGAACTTTCTCCCAAGTAAACAAGTCATAAATATATATTTGAAACGTACAAAGATCTGCACAGATTTTGCCATTGTCAACAGTGAAACAAAGAACTTGTTAAGAAATATTGATGGTACAAAAAAAATTTCTGTGGAGATTCTCTAATGATAATGTGGCTTGGGATACAGCTTATTCTTGGTCCAAATCATCATAAATAAATACAAATATTTATGTACACATATTCACAATTACATAAAAAAGTCTTTAGCAGCAACAGTAAACAGTAACACTTTTACCAAACTGGTCATACTAGTGGTTTGACCCATGCAAAGTGTCTTGTGGTCAGGTTACCCAGTCAAGGTACAACTGATCTTTGGTCATTTTGGGATATTTCTGGTCAGTGTTGGTCTTTAGGTGGTACTGGATTGAGGTACTGGTCGAACTCGCTGCGGTCAAGTTGGTCCAGCATGTCCACTCGGACCTGCTCCAGGTAAAACTCTAGTGATGGTCCACCTGAGCACAGCACACATCCACACACCTCCGTCCCTCGCCAATCCCAGTGCTCTACTCTTTGCTGCACTGCATGCTGGGAACTGTAGTACTGAGGTTCTGCTGGGCACATGGCCTGCTGTGGGTACGCCAAAGAAGAGCTCAAGAAGGCTCCATCTGAGAAGGAAACTCCTCCGTTTGGAAACGCCGCACCATTCTGAGCTGCAGTTTGATGAGTGGGGAAAGCCAGACTGTGTGGGTGTGTGTATGAGTCAGACAATGTGTGTGAGTGTGTATAGGGGTAGTGGAGGGCCTGGTTGTGGAGCATGTAGCTGAGGTGGAGGTTAGAAGAGGTGCTGGTGTCACTTGGCGGGGTTTTGGAGCTGCGTCTGTTGCTCTTGCGTCTGCGGGGGCGGTATTTGTAGTTGGGGTGATCGATGGTGTGTTGAACCCTCAGCCTCTCTGCCTCCTGCATGTACGGCCTTTTCTCAGCCAGAGACATGGCCTTCCATGTTCTACCTGCACAGAGAAAAGGAGAAAACAGGATTAGAAAACAATGTAAGGCTGGATTAGAATCTCATTTTTGTCCCTCAGAAACTGATCAGAGCAAACATTACAGCTACTGATATACAATTACATTAATGTGCATGTGTGAGTGTGTGTGTGTGTGTGTGTGTGTGTGTGTCAGAAGAGAGGCCATTTCCACATATCGGAGTGTATCATGGTTATGTAAAATGGACTATGAGTTGTGTGGTTTTGGTATATAAGTGGACAACAAGAAAAAAATCAGGAAAATAATTCTCACAACTGATCCAGTAAATTTAATAGTTGATTAACTCACTAAGCTAACTTAACTGCTCATACTATGTGGGTATAAGTGTATGTATATGTCTATGTGTAAAGTTGTTCTTACCCAGTATCTTGCTGAGGTCAGTGTTCTCCAGCTCAGGGTTGAGTTGGGCCAGCCTCCTGCGCTCCTCTTTGGTCCAGATGATGAAGGCGTTCAAGGGTCTCCTCACTCTGGGGGCTTTCCCCTCCGGGCTGGAGCAGCTGAGTTCGGACTCGGCGGACTGCGGGCTCGGGGGGAACTGCTCCAGCTCGGCCTGTTTACAGCGCTGCTCCAGCTGCACCATTTCTACACTAGGCAACATCATGGCCTCTAACACACCGAGTGAAGGTGAAGCTCTGAAGACCTGCGGCCATCCCCGAGGCTTTAAGCAGCGCGCGGACCAATGAGAGCGCGGAGGAGTGGATTAAAGGTGTGAGGATCCACAGCTCTGTCACACAAGAGTGATAAAACACCCGAGCGTCCATCTAAACAAAACACAGTCAATGTCAAAGTCGACAGAAGAAAGTTAAAGAAGATACAAGTTTAAAAATAGTTTTGGCGGGTTGATTTGATTACCCACATAATTGCTTCGGACGCATGATGCAACTACGAGACACGAGGGAAAAATACCTTGCGTGTCCAAGTCCACCAAAAACAAACAAAAAAAGTTTTTAGCTATATGATACGTCCAGTTCATTTTAAATGAACATGGCACAACTACGAAGTACAAAACTAATGACGAGTAATTAAACAAACGTACAATGTCAGTATCGACAACATAACAACATAAATATAAAAAATAAATCATAAAAAGAACATGATTTGGCTAGATTATATGTCCAGTTAATTCTATGGTCTAAAGTTTGCCAAAGTGTAGTGGCCTAAAAAAGCGAGTGAATGATTTTTTATTTGCTCGCATTTCGTGCTGAATTATTAGAGAGGAATAAAAACATTTGTGAAGAGTTATATCTGGTGAAATGAATTTTACTGATTGATATACGTTTTAACAAACTGTGTCTGTTCGTTAAAACGTACTGCTGTTTACTGACCTTAAGTGTGGCCTTGAATTAGACGTCACATTTAGTGTATTGTTCATGGGTCAACGACACAAATAATTTGCATAGTTTTGTCATTTTGCAAACTTTTCTATTTATTATTATTATTATTATTATTATTATTTATTGCTTGTTTGTTTGTTTGGATGGTTGGCTGGTTGGTTGATTAGTTAGCTGGTTAGTTGGTTGATCGATTAGCTGGTTAGTTGGTTGATCGATTAGCTGGTTGGTTCGTTTTTTTGGTAGGTTAGCTAGCTCAATGTCTTTTTTTATTGGTGGTTGACTGGATGGTTATTTTGGTCAGTTGGTTGATTTGTTGGAATGATAAGATAGTGTGGAAATGTGTTTTTCGGTGCGGAAGCTAGTAAAGCTCTGTTTACATGACAATGTACACAACATTATTTAGCGGATTTGTTCTTCTGATTTTTCCTCACACAGCAGGTTCAGATGTAATAATCTAAACACGTGCTTAATAGAATTAATAGGTATTGTCTGTTGTCTATGTTCATATATCATTTTAGAAAAGACAAGTCGAAATAATCCTCAATGATGTGTCTATCTTTAACTACACATGCTTTCCAACTCTTGGAGCAGTAGCTGTGTTAGAGACACACACACGTTTGTATTGCTGTCTTTGTGGGAAATCTGCATCAGCCTATAGCAACTGAAAACTCTAAACTAAAGGGTTCTGACATTGATAACAATATTGAAACCCTTTTTGTGCTTTACAGAAGCATGTTTAGAACGTTATCAGGTTGTATATTAGAAGAACTACAATTTAACCAGCATTCAGATGCTGTGTGATGCACCTGCTGTGTGTGTGTGTGTGTTTGTCTGAGAGAGAGAGAGAGAGAGAGAGAGAGAGAGAGAGAGAGAGAGGGAGAGAGAGAGCGCTGCTGTAACACTCCTGCACCGCGTTGACACCTCGATCAAACACAGTCCACTCAGTCTCAGTGATCAGAGCAGAGATTTTATCTTCAGGTCTGTCTGCGCGCCGGACCAGCGAAACCTGCCCCCCCAACACACACACACACTCACAAAGCAGAGACGAGCGTTCGTTAATCGATACAATCTGAGAATAGTGCATGTTAGACAGTCTAATGATACTGCGGGTAATCGAATTGGTTTTATCATTGATGATTGAGCATTTGTTAATTGGAGACTAATTTGATCTTGGATGAGCAGCGATGATTATGATGAGCTTTTTAAAGAAGAACCACGTAACGACATTAAACCGAGACTGCACTGATCAAAGCCATGACCTGCTCAATCACATACAACACACAACACACCGAACGCGTGTAGGCTTTTAAATGCTCTTATGTTCATTTAGTCCGAAAGAATGATTAAACACATCCGAACACATTAAAACTGATGAATAAAGGATACAGAGGACATTAAATGTCATATATATATATGTGTGTGTGTGTGTGTGTGTTTTCCTTGCTATGTTGTTTTTGATATATATATATATATATATATATATATATATATATATATATATATATATATATATATATATATGACATTTAATCGTCCTCTGTATCCTTTATTCATCAGTTTGATTAATGGGAGTCAGTATTTACAGTACTCACTCTGATCAACTGCACGACAGACACGCGCACTTCACTTTTGCCTATTCATATACAACAACAGAATTTAATATTAATAAGGAACAGATGCAAAAGAATTTGTTCTGATTGGTCTAAGGTGATGCAAATGTATGTAGTCGTATTAGTACCTAATTAATGTTTTATGTAGTTTTTATACGTTTATTCACAATAGAATTTGGATTATTACTTTGTTACAAGCCAATTGTGTGTCCAACAGAATACATTTAATATGATGGATAAAAATGAACTGATAAAAGCTCACTTTTCAGCATATGGTTGTATAATTTTTTTCAGGTTTATACTTAGAGAGCAATAGACGCTTAACAAAATAACTTGCGTGAGCTTAATTCATTTACGCCACACATTTCCATTCAATTATATAGAGTCAGTGTGTGAGGACTCTGTTGCCTCAGCGTAGTTAATGGAACTACATTGTAAGAGTTAACTGCATTTTTTTGGTTTCATTGGAATGGACTTTCATTCATTTTTGTCAGTTTTGCGTAATAAATGACGTAAATGCAACACAGTGTCGGTTAAGATCGACATACTTTTAGTTTGTAAGTCCAACAGCCCTGTTGGCTAATTTTTTTGAGGGTATAGCCAAACAAATATTAACGACTCAGATGTAGACATTAACAGGTGAGGGGTTTACTCCCATATCGAGAAAGCAAATCCACAATAAATAAATGAATAAATGGATGAATGAGTGAATGAATGAAGGTCCATCCTCGAGCTGCCATCCCGTATGAGCCCGGTGTGAATACACACTTCCTATGATGGAGGCGTTTGCATACGAAAGAAGTGAAATGACAGCGCACCAATACACATTCCGCTAATGCCCGTAATGCGGGTTTGCACTAATAAATGATTGATGATTGGCCCTTTTCTCCTCTTTTCTCTCTCTTTTCTCTCTCTGTGCTCCAGCTGAACGCGCGGAATCCACATGGGTCGTGCGCCACTAACGGTGTTAACAGCCTGCAGCTCATTAGCGCGCGCACACAGCGGGGAAACAATAACCGCAGTTCAGCGGAGTTTCGGTAGGACCTTCGCCGTGACCTGCACTGCCACAGCCATACAGAGCAGCCCAGAGCAAAGACTGATATTACAGAGAGCCGTACGAGTACACTGCAGTATAATCCAGTCAGCCACAATACTGTAAGCAAAGGTTCGGCGTTTTTGTTGATTTTCTAAGTGAAAAGAAGTGAACACGTCCTCTACAGAGAACACGGTTAAATTTTGCCATCTAGTACAGCGTTGCAGTGTAACGTTGTAAAAACAAAAACAAACAAACAAAAATATATAAAATGTGCCATTACTTTTGCACAGGCCACATTTCAATATGTTAAATTCAACAAATAAACAGTAATTGTGCCTTTAAATGTGCAGAAGTGTGCTCTCTGTAGAGGATGTATCACCTTACTTTCACTTAGGAAAATCAGCAAAACACGTCATTTGACCAGGGGCGCCCAAACTTATGCACAGAACTGTGTAATCTGAATATTTTGACATAAAATGAAATGATTGAACATGATTTGTATTTGTTTTAACTTAAGTTGTGTAAATTTGATATTTGAACTCATTTGAATATCTAAATTAAAATAATAATAAAATTGAATGGATTTGAATTCTTGAACAGAGCTGGGTTTCCCAAAAGCATCTTAGTGCAAAGATTCTTAAATGGTAGTGCAAGCTTCACAGTGAACACTACCAGTTAAGACGACCTTAATGCTAAGATGCTTCTGGGAGTTGGTTATTTACAACGTGAGCTTATTAATATTTCATAATTGTTGTGTTTAAACCAGGGTGTGATTGACCTAACTGAAACAGAATTAGTGCTCATTTTGACCATTTGCAAAATCTAACCATTTACAACAATCATGAATAAATAAATAAATAAATAAATATAAATTAGGCTAGCATAATGTCACTCCTTGATCCTTTATGGATTTGTGTATGAAGTTCTGTGCAAAAATTGTACACCCCTTAGTCAAACTACATGTTGTTTTATTTTCTAAGTGAAAATAAGTTCACACATCCTTTACATGGAACAAACTCAAATATGGCATTTTTCTGCAGATTTCAAGGCAGAATTTCTATGTATTTGCTGAGTTTAACTTAATGGGGGAAAAATAATATAAAATGTAAAATGTGCCATAACTTTTGCACATCAAATTTTAATATTTATTTTTCACCACAATGTTAAATTCAACAAATAATCAACAATTGTGTATTAAGATGTGCAGAACATGTAAGTACAGAGATGTACTTATTTTCACTTTAACAAAAACATGAAACAGTGCCAAACTTTTGCATGTGACTGTATATATATGTGAGTGTGCGTGTTTGTGGTGAGTCTTGGCTCGAATCTCTTGGAATGCGGTAATCCACAGCTAGATTGTGTGTGATTGAATGGCCTCTGTGCTGAGTGAATGGGGATTGTCTTGAACACAATGTTCTATTGTATTGGACGGCGGACATATATGAGACTGAGCGGAACAGTGTCAGAACAGAGCGCGGCCGCTGTCAGAGAGGAGCTGTGGAGAGCCTGACCCTCGTTCCCCACTGACAGATCACTTTTACTGGGATATACCGTGTGGAAGGTACTGGGTCTTGTAGAGCTGGATGGATCTTTCGGCTGGATATTCTGAAGCGAACAGCCGGGCTTCCTCTGACTGACTGTTACACTCAGTGGAAAGCTTGAAATGAACTGAACCGAATTGGACTAACTTAACTGAACTGACTCGAGATGAACTGAACTGAATATTTGAATTAAGTCAAAGCAAACTTTTAGGAGGGATACTGTCAATATTTGGATGCTCACAGCTGTCAGCCTGATGAGACTATAAGGGAGAGAGATTTTACATTGCAAGCTGTGTGAATTTGTGTTTGTGTGTCGTATTGTGGAAGTATGTATTGAGAGTTCTTGTTCATACAAATTTGTCATTTATTTTATATGTGCTTTTCCTCAATTATGATGTACATGAGTGCATTTTATAAATGAGTAGAAAGGAACGAGAGACGCCACGTTTCCACTAACATATGCCGATTCAAATTTCCATACAGGGCTCTGTCACATGGAGTGTGAATGTGTTTGTGTGATAGAGAGTGAAATCTTACAGCATGTCCACACAGTGCTGCATTAAATGAGCATTGTGTTTGTATCTGTGCTGTATTGTGGCAGCAGGCTGTGGAATCAGATGGGTAAACACACTCACATTCAATTCATTCTCTCTCTCCCTCTCTCTTTCTCTTTCTCTCATTCCAGCAGATAAGCAGGAGAGTATGAACACAGTGTGAGTGTATTGCTCCCCACGCCCCCTCCACAAACAGGAGTCTGGCCTGTAAGGCACGCACACACACACACACACACACACACACACATAAGCACACACCAGGATTACAAGACCCCCAGGGCGCTTTGCTTACAGAGCCCTCATTAGTGAAGCACAACGACACCCCACCTCTCAAAGTAGATAAATCACACACACACACACACACACACACACAAATTTGTTTTTATACAATGTCAGGACGTGGGATCATAAACATGTCCCATATATATCATAGCTGTCTGAACAAAAACTTGTATCTCTATTTTTTTTTTACATAATTAGAAATAGAAATGCTCCAAAATTACTTGAAATAAAGTCTTGTTCAATTAACTTCCAGTTAAGAACATTTTACCTTCTCATATATAGTTGCCTTTTTGGAGATACAAGGTTTTGTCATGACAGTGACAATGTGTATCGCTGCTATCGGAACAAAACCTCGTATCTCCAAAATGATAAATTTACAGGAGAAGGAAGAAAACCTACTTTACTTTTAATGTAAGTCAGTGGAACCAGACTTTTTTCCAAGTCGTTTTGGACCATTTCTTTTGGTCCATTCATCATGAAATTTTAACACAATGCAAAGGGCAAGAGGCATTTTCAAATTATGTCAAAAACTGAAAAACGACAAAAATGGAGATAGGAGGTTTTTTTCTCACCCTGATCTTTTTAAACAACAACAAAAAAATAGTTTTACCATTTCAGTTTTTGTAAAAGGAAAAAGCACCGTTCTTTGGTTTTTCAAAGAAAACCGTTCTTTGGTTTTTCAAAGAAATCAAAAACTCACATTTACACACATATACAAAAGATGACTAAAAGTTGTTGAAATTTGCACTGATCTTCTATTTGTTTGTATTGTTTTTTCCACTTCTTATGCTCTAAGCATGTTATTCAGCTACCTATCCTAAGGATTAATGTTCAGTTACTGCTATGAATTATTGTGTAACTACTATGTAACTAATTTATACATTATGAGAGAAGTGTGAACCCACATATGGGTACTTGGAGTTGAAAGAGTTAAACTGCAAACCTATTATTCTGTTAATAGATTTAAGGCTGATCCAGTAGCTGCTATAAATTATTCAGTAACTACTGTAAATTATTCAGTAATTGCTATGATGTGTGAGTGAGGAGAGAAAAGAAGGGAAATCTGAACCCACTGACACGTTTTAATTGTCAAATGTCAGCATGGGTGAGGCACAAAAAGGTATAAATATAGGGAGACCCCTTATTCTCTAAATCATAAATACTGACTCAGTGTAAAAGGCTCTTCCTCATTCAAAATTGCGGAAGACGTCCTGTTGACCCTTCGCTTCAGTCCACTCTTGCGGCCTCAGCTGAAGGTGCAGGCCTGGAGTGTACAATCCTTTGAAGAGCGTGTGTGTCTGAGAGGATTTATAACTCTGCAGCATTCAGTGCTAATGCTGAATTGTATTCTACTCTGAGTGTGTGATAAGGCTGCATTATCAGCCTGTGGCCCTCCTCAACTATTGTTCACCTCTCAACCAAGTGTGATCAACTACTGTATGCCACAGCAGGCAACTGCACTGTATTCAGCTCCCGTACCAACACACATGCATTCAAAGAGCCATGCCAGTACACACACGCACAATAGTGTTATCTTTACTGGGGTTTTCCATTAAAATACAGAACTTGGGGTTGTTGTTGTTGCAATTCTCAGTACACCTTTACATATAGTCGCTGTCAAACCTAGTATTTGTTTATAGACTTTGAAAACACTAGTTGGCTTTTACAATTCATAATGAAGGATCGATCGATATGATCCAGAATCACAATCAGAATAAAATCTTTTTACACTAATGCCATTGAAAGTTACAAAATGTTTGTCTCTCCCCTAAAAAGCTACCATTTTTGACATATGATATTAAACATAACCTTATTAGATATACAATCAGATGCAAAAGTATTTTTAAATTTATTTTTAAGTATAAATAATTTATTTCTAATATATATATATATATATATATATATATATATATATATATATATATATATATGAGATGAAATGTGCCATGACATTTGTACATATCACATTTTATATTTTTAGTTTTTCACCAAAATGTTAAAATCAGTAAATAAACAGTAATTTTGCATTCAAATATGCAGAAGTGTCTTCTCTGTAGATGATGTATACAATTATTTTCACTTCTACTAAAAAAATCAACTAAACATGCCATTTTACCAAACTTTTGCATGCTGTACTATATAGTTTTCTTTTAAGCCAAAGGTGGATTTAAAATAAAATACAATAATATGAATCTTCATGGGTATGCCAGAATTTCAGATGTTTATATTTCAGAATTTCAGAATGTCAGAATTTACTGTGTTTATATTTTGTTGTCACTTTAAGAACTTTTTGTTCCCACATCGCTCACACACACACACACACACACACACACACACACACACACACACAAGCTAGTATAAAATAACCAGGAACAAGAATAGCTACAGCGTCAAGTGAACAATATCACAATACATGAATTCACTCTCTCACAAATGCTCTTCAGGCTTACGTGCAGATATGGACTAGTGACCCGGCCACTGGGGCCAGTGCCCGGAGGCCTCTGACTACCAGGGGTCTCTGGGGACCTTAGACCACTATATTTGAGGTGACCCAAATACTTGGCAGTATCCAGTGCAGATGTAAACATTAGATGAACATGAATAATAGCCCTTCAGTATGTTCAAATGACTAAAAAATGTGAAATACATGAAGAAATCATCTGAAGTTTGTTCACAGGGCCATCAGGTTTTGTAATATTATTGACTCATGGGATGTGGATCCCATTCTAATAGGATGTTTTGGACAGGGTGTGATAGTGGTGTTAGCATTAAACCAACCTTTCACAACATGATTTGGCTTCAAAGAAAGAGAGAAGAAATTATAATTCAAATCTACCAGGCCATGGTTAGAAGCATATTGCATATTAATCATTTTTGTTTTACTGTTTATTTTCAAAACAAATGTTATTTTTTACTGGGAGCCTCCAAAGACTTTTGGCCAGGAGGGGCCTCACAAGATCATAACCATCCCTGCTTACGTCCGGTCAGAATTACAGACTTCAAGTTAGTTTAGTTAGTTAATCAACTATTGTACACAGTTAATTAGTGAGGGGGCATGATGTCTGACACAAATAAGTAAAGCCAAAGATTTTACACAGCCTGCCATTCACCTTTGTCTGGCATTATTTTGGGTCTGGCTTCTGAGATTTAATTAGGCTACAACAGTAGAGCTAATAATGGCCCACTCAGACAGGAGATCGGTATGGCAGATAAAACTCTTCTCCATCAGACACTGCGTTGTCACATTAAGCTGAGGTTCTCTCTGTCTGATCTACTGCAGGCTAAATGAATTTGAAGTCTAGGTGATTAAGCTCTTTTAAACTGGTCAGTCTACACTGTAAGTTCAGTAAAATTTCTATGAAATTGAAAACGTAACACTTAAGTACTTAATAGTTACAGTATAATCTATCTACAGTACTTTACCATTTTGTATTCAGCTGTGTATAAGTGGCATTATCAGCTATATGTGGTACACGTTAAGAGACATTTCACTGATATTTCAGACTTTCTGAATAAATTCAACTGTTCAGATGTAAAAAAAGTGATTGAGAGTGGATTGATGTGAAATGGTTAATTGTAGAGCAACTTACTGGCTCAGATGTCTTTACAGTGGTGGTGATAGGAACCAGGGGTCTCGATGTTTACAATGCCAGTTTAGCCAGTATATTTATTATCCAAAACCACCAGAAAACTTACATTTAGTTTTTATGTAAAATTGATAGTATTAAATAGTGGTAAATCGGAAAAAAGAGTTTTTCTTTGGGGACTGTATTGCCTTACAACACCCCATGTGTATTTCTCTCTCTTTCTCTCTCTCTTTATATATATATATATATAGATATATATTGTGTAATAACCTTCTGTGTGGTTGCATTTTGAGATCATTAAAGGCTGTGGACATCTAGTTTCCCTCACTACTGCTGTAAACAATTCTGACGTTTTTTAGCATGAAGCATCTTATCCTTTGTTTACATCTTAACTGTTATGCAGAAATTTTGCTAAATTGTTTAAAAATCTACTGGAACCGCTGTAACCTTTGAAATACAGTCACATTCGAAAGTTTGAACAACACTTTTTAAATTACGTTATGCTGATTTTGTAAAAATGAAAATAAGTTAACACATCTATAGAGAACACACTTGTATATGACAGAGGTGCCCAAACTTTTGCATAGCACTGTATATGATTGAGTAAGAGCGTCAGTAAAGAGAAAAATATGTGAAGAGTAAACAGCCTAGCAAAAACAGCGATGTACTATAAATAGCAACTGACGAAATGTGAAATAACCATCTTTACAATGTACATTTATTTTTCTGATATCTCTGGCAGCAAAGTAGTGTAAAGTTTACAGTAAAACTTTACAGTGCAATCCCATATTTGGCATCTGACCAGATTTCAGTCAAGTCTGCATACAGATAATTTTTTGGCTTCTATAGCTCTGCATCGAATAAAAGCCTTCATTTCATTTCGCAAGTAAGGACTGCAAAAAATGTGCTCAGATGAACTTTTACCACCCAATCTCAAACACTGAGTGCGGGTCCGTGTTCTCAGTGCTCCAATCTCAGCGCCCTCGCGTTGCCTCTCTGCTCCTTTGTAGATAAGCTGTGGTGTGCTCTCATAAACACTGACTGTGAGTCGCTTTCCTGAGATTCTGCTTTATTTACACTCTTACACTGGGCTGAAAGGACTCGGCCTTCTTTTCCTGCCCTTTCTGCCCCTCATAGCCTCACACTGCCCACACATTCGCATTCCTTTTAGGACTGAAAAATTATGTACACTGATTTACAGATTCCATCTATATACAAAGGTACATGTGAAAAGAATGGACATTGTAAGATTTATTACTTCTGTTTCACAGACAAAAAAAGAAAAAGTTATCATTAATGAGCTCAAATATTAGAGTATAAAATGGTAGTCAACCACAAGGCTATAAGGATATGATAAAAACTAGTCATTTATTTTGAAAGAAAATCTTCAGCAGCCTTGAAAAATAGAAGATTCTGCTGCAGTAGTAAAGAACAAAAATGAGGCAATTGCATCCTGTTCAGGAGCTGAGAGAGAGAGAATTATTAGCTGGTTTATACAAAGCGGGCAACACATTTCTGCTCTTGGTCACACACACACACACACACACACACACACACACACACACAGACCAACAACACAAACATGTGCTTCCTTCGATAAAGTTCAGCACAGCAGCAGAGACTGAAGTCCCTCAGGACAATATCTGTAAGCGTGTGCTATATATAGGCAGTAGTAACCTCACAAATACAATAAAACATCTCAAAAGAAAGATTAATGTGCCCTTACAAATCTGCCTGAAACATGTCATCTAACAGGCCTGTGTAGCCTAGACCTGCTAAATGTGTCTCTACTGACCTTGGTGTTGAGGGTATTTAGGCTTGAACATGCAAACTAGTGATTGAAATGGGTTCTTATCACAGAAATATTTTATCCTGAACACTTTCCCCTGCAACTGGGCAGATAACACAATTATTGAACTGATTCATAATGTTATCAGTAGGATGTGTATGACTCATCACACATCATTTCAACAGAGTTATTTACTTCATTTGGAGGCTTTACATTTTATGTTGGAGCTCGAAAAGAATTTGAAGAATGCCTCCAGCAGGCGTTCTTTTATGCCTGAGGATACTGTATAAAGCAACCATGATGGTCCTTTGGAAAACATTCAGGAAATGTGTCTGTAAAATGCTTTTGAAGTGATGGGACAGTTCCGTAGACCCTGAGTGTTTGTGTCTGAGAGTCACTCTGCCTGGGTTTTGGGTGGTGGTTTTAGTGAGGTGCTGCCGTGCCGGTTGATTGTAGAGGCCCGGATACAGCTGTAGGTGAGTAATGGGCTACTACGCTCGCAGCCCCTCTCCTTGTTCGTACACACACAAAACTGACCCGCACTAACGCAGCTGGTTCCTGTTTTCAGGCCCTGAAGGCTCTTATTTTTCCCGTTTCCCGCTCACCTGCTCCGCTCCACATTTCTTCCTCCACAATCTCTCCGTGGGCTACGGAAAGGCTACTTTCTCCGTTAAGAAAAGCAGCAAATAATTCTGGCAACAACATGTAGGGATGCACTGATATGGAATGTCTAATCTGATAACTATAACCAATGTATAGCACCTTGTTGTGGCCAATACTGATAACTAATCACTATTATCTGGGTTTTAATCAAGTTCAAACATGGCTGTTTCTGAGCATTTAGGGGCCCTAAGAATCATCCCAGTTATATAATTTTGAATGAAACAAAAATATAATGCATTTTTGCTCCAACATTACACATGATGAATATGGATAAAAAATGTGGACTGGTTTGAGGAACCAAGACTGCACGAACCAATAGAAATATACAAACCAACAGAAATGTTCCAAAATTACTTGAGAAAAATATTTAACTTTAACTTCCATTATAAGTTAAAAATGTTTTTCCTTTTCCAGTAGTTTCCATTTGGGAGAAACAAGGTTTTGTTCTGACAGTGATGATATAAAGTGCAATGAGTTTGACAGGTTGAACTCTGAAAAATGTTAGCCACTAATGCTTACAAAAAAAGTTTCACTTGGTACTACTAAATGATTTCTATAGTGCTGTACTTATATAATCTATTATATTTCCACCTCCACATAATATTCCTATAATACTGTTTTATGGTAATGTACAATACTTGTGTTGTATTGTGTAGTAGACTATGGTAAATGTTTGAATTCTATAGAAGTTTACTATAGATTTTATGTATTACTATATTTTTTTTATAGGGACTGAAGTTGAAAATAATTAGATTAGCAATGCTCCAAGTCTTTAGGGCCTTTTCTTCTCACTCTTCATCAGCTGAACATTTCTTGCAAGCTGCAATTCTGTTGTCCTCTGCTGAAACGGTAAAAAACTTTCACACCATTGACATCTTCACAGAGCATGACTGTAGTTGCATCAGAGTGTGCGCAAACTAAAATAGAGAGCTGGAAGTTGTAATTACCGGCCATCACCACCAACGCTACTACTACTACTACTATCACTAATAATAATAATAATAATAATAATAATAATAATAAAAGTTTCCCATTTATCAGCAAATAATACATCGGCCGCCAATATATTGTCCACTTCTACTGAAGGGATGTTTCTCTGGCCAAGTGTTAAGCATGGTGACATTTTATTACTAATGAATGTAAACAATAATACATATTTACATATCCAAACATTATTCAAAGACGTAGACCTACATTTGGGTATCACTGAGTAACATGAAACATTATGAACTGTAGTATTGCAAAAGGTCCTTGTCAGTGGGTTTAAGAATCTTCTTTTCAGCCATATTCACTACCCAGCCTGGTGCCAATCCAAAAAATATCTGCCGGGGATCTTTCCGCTCCGCTAACATTTTACACGCTGTTTCTGTTGAGATGTCTGGTAACGTGTAGCCATATTTCTTTGAGAGTGCTAGTCGGGCGGCCTGGATCTTCTCTGGGTCAGCGAGGTAACCTCGGTTATTGGCATCTATGTAGTACGGCAGGAGGTCTTCACCAGGAAACATTCGTTTTGGAATGGGCTGGCCAGTCATGAAGAATGGTACTGGCTTAATGAGGATCTCTACACACACACAAACACACAAGTTAGCCCGAGTGAACTACTGAATGGCCAGTATCTGTATCTCTAAAAAACTTCTGTGCTTTAGATCATTAAAGGAAACATTTGATACCTAATTTAAACAAATGAGACATGTACTTACTCCAAATGAGGTCAAATCAGCCTACAGATACAGTAGCTCCAGTCCAAAATTAAAGAAGCAAACTTCAGGGTTTAAAGTAAGGGGAAAATTGTTTAAATTTAATTTTTGGCTAAAGTATTCTTTTATTGTCAGCTGAAAACACGCTGACAACAAATGATTTGGGGAAAAAATTAACTGCGATTGCAATTTAAATGTGTCTGCATTCTATACATTAAGTTCCAAGCTTTGTTCTCAAGTAGACCACCACATTCATTTTAGTGGGCTTGAGGCATGAATGCTGAACATAGTGTGGTAGACTACAAGTTCACAAGCTCTGTTATTAGATTAAAATTACTTGAAACTTGTTAATTTAATGTTGAATAACATAGGATACGACTAAATTGCAGTTTGAAAAAAATGCACTCTTTCAAATTGTGATATAAAAACTATTAACTGCTCAGCCTTATTGTGCAACCAACTGTTACAAAGAAATTGCACACTGAATGTATATTTTATTGTGCAGCTCTTGAATGCAAGAATGTTTGTATGTGTAGAAGACTCACGTAAGCTGCGGGGATCATAGTAGCTGGTTGTGATTACACCACCATTGCGTTCCACTGCAGCAATAGCTGCTTCAGATGCCAGCTGTACTTCCAGATTCACCTTAGCACAGAATATGTCAGCTCCCTTGAACAGTCATGTGAACATGAAGACACACAGATGAGCACATTAGTTTAAGTCATGTCAAGAATAGAACTCTTGATGCAACCAGATGGGTCACCTAAAATGCGACTAACTGCTGCCCCCCTCTGGACAATCTGACTCCATACTTGCATTTTAAACCAAATCACAGGTTCCTAACCGTGGTCCTGGAGTACTTTCTGTCATGCATATCTTTGGGTTTTTCTTGCTCAAACACTTCAGTTCAGGAAGGGCTTGTTCATTAGCCAAGTTGAATCAGGTGTGTTGGGAGCAAAGAAAAACACTAAAACATGCATATGATCAGGATAAGCAACAGTGACATGTTCAATCGAATGAGATGCTGTTAAAAGCCAGAGCTGGACAATTTTGGAGTGAATGACTTTCTGTATTGGCTGAACACAGACTTTCCTCTGTAATAATAGTCCTGTTCAAACTGACCTCATTGGACTATAATAATAAAACCAGAAGACAAGGCCTATACTGCCAAAATGGAGATTTCTTTATGCACAATGCAGGCCCACTACAACTGAGAATAAAGGTACAACAAACTACATCAATACCTCAAAAACAAACAACAGCATTTTTAGTGAATAAGAGAATTTTACTTATTAAACATGCTGTTGCTGTTATTGAGCTGCCTCTAACACTTATGTGTACATTCAGGTTATGACATTTCACTCCAAGATAGCTATGATAATTTGAGAAAATTTTACAGACACTTGTCACGTGGTCTGGCCAGTCAAATCTTGAAAACTTTCATCACCCTTTTGGTAAAATGAATCCATTTTAAATAGCAATGATTAGTCCTTTAGTGATTCCCCTTTCCCTGTGGTCAAATAAAATAAATGTATGTACACACCTCATCTACAAGATGAACTCCGTAGTCCCGTTTGAGTGGCTGAATGGTGACCCCTCTGCTATTGACCAGCTGGGTGAGATCTATGGGCTGAGAGGGGTCCAATCGGCCAACGTCTATCAAATACTGCAACCTCCGCAGAGACAGCGGTGGGTATTGATGCCGAAGGCTTAAGAAAAATTAAAATAAAGTGTAGAAAAAAATTGAATAATGAGAGAAATAAAATCTAACATCCTCCTTTGCAGACATCTAAAGCTCATAAACTGAGCAGTGTTTACTTACCTGTGTCCCTCATTGTAGCCATATTTAGGAATGATCAAGTAAAACGGGGTCTGTCCCCCCTCAAAGCCCAGCCGGGGGCGGTTCCCGCGCTGTCGTTCACCCTTGTGACCTCGTCCACTCTTATTCCCACCATGCATGCCACGGCCCCGACGTTTTTCCTGTGAGTAAACATGTTATCTACATAAGCCACATGTTTTTACACACAAAAGCAACTAACGTTTCCTTTTCTCTTATTTAGCTATTTCAGCAGCTCTGTGTATCACTGATGGTCTTTTTGTCACGGTTGTCCAATCTCAGCTGGAAATTGCTGATGTGGCAGCAGTTTTTATTCCAAAAAAACAGGAGCACACCTGATTGCACTTGTTTAATCAGTTTCAGTCTTCAAAAAAGTTATCCTCCTGCTCCTTTGGAATGAAAACTTGCAACAACACAGACCCTTTGACTAAGACTGGACACCACTGCCAAATAATGTCTGGGGTATGTTAGCAGAGTAAATATGAATGTATGCAAGAGACTAAAAATAATTCAGATACAGGGCAATACCAGAACTGGCAAAAGATAAATGGCTACTATTTCTCTATCCCATTCCCTCCCATATTAAGTGGCCTAAACTTTATAAATTCACAGCATGTGCTTGTTTATGTTGCTTCTGTTGTTCAGTATGGCATATTTATGGTTGTTTTACCAACCTAATTCTATTCTCCTTCTACAAATGACTGTAGGCTTTCAGAAAATGCTCTTATTGGAAGCAGCATAAAATTTTATAGTACAGCGAATATTCAAGAGAGATAGGTCATTCTCAACCTCCCCAAGAAATCTGTGAGGGAAAATTTCATAGACAGATTTCTCATACAGACAAGACTCATAGCACAAAAGATAGGATCCTTCATCATAGCAGGTTCACACTAGAAGACGTAAGGGGAGCTGGGCTCCACCACATTCATACCAACATCAGCAATGCCAAACATCAGGACAAATAATCAGATTTTTTATTTTTTATTAATATTACTTTGCACAATGGGGTATGGTGATTTTTTTGTTTGTTTGTTTGTTTTGTTGTTTTTTTGCTATTTGCTTAAAACAGATTTTATATTGATGGTCTTTTAAATAAAGGAACGGCAAAAATAATATATTCACAGAATCTGTACTTGCTGCATACTCAGCCAGTGACACTGTGAAATTAGCTTTCAAATCACAGTTTATTTCTTCTCATATTGTCATAGCAATATCCAACAACTTTATCGCACATTGTATTTTATGTACATATCATGCAGCCCTATGATAAGCAGTTTTGTTCTTTTTTTGGAGCCTATAACACTCTTAAGCTAACTGTGAAACTACTTCTGAGCCACAGTTTAGCATGTTGCTGATGTTCACTTGCTTGGTGTCAGTTCTGGAGGAGTACAGTTTATTACAGTACAGCACAGCTCAGCAGAGCACAGCACAGTATAGCTAGCAGAGTACAGTGGATAATGCCACTGTCCCTGGCAGCAGGGGTAAATAAGCTGATTCTAGTTGCAGCACTGGAGCAGATTTTATGTATCGGTCAGCAGACATTTTCGAGATGTCGCATTTTAGCATTTTAACAGGCTACCCGAAGCAAAAACTGTCGGCTAACAGGCTAATAGGCTATGCAGCATTAAAGTGAATATCTGTCGTTTCCACAGAACGGGCACTTACATTTTTCCTTGCTCCAGGATTTGGGCGAAGGTTAGCTAGTGTTATCCGCGGTAAATTCTTTACTATGTCGAGGGTTTTCCCTCCACCGGTCCTGGACACAGACATTTCTCTCTCTGCACTCACACACAGCACCTTTCAAGGGCGACTGTCATGGCGGAGAAGCACGTGGTTCAGCGACCCGGAAAAACATTCATCAAGACCAAAAAATGTAGTACAAATAATTTTATGTGCATATTTTCAGGCGCCCAGGCGGTACATACGATCAGCCACAATGTAGTTAGAAACGATGTACAAATTAATTACACACTTTAACATAATACTGGTTTAAGAGCGCCACTCAGAATAATTCAAGACTGAATTCCAGCTGTTGGCTAATCATTGGGAAAACTTAACTTTAGGTGAAGCGAGATGTTTTCTATGAAAAAACAAATCACGTCTGCTTCAATATATTGTTTTGTGTAGTGGTTTTGCTACTGAGTTAGAGACGTTATCGAAAAGTATTTCCTCGTGGAGATGCCGGGGATTGAACCCGGGGCCTCATACATGCAAAGCATGCGCTCTACCACTGAGCTACATCCCCTACGAGTCCACAGCTGAGATTTACTGGTCTTCTACATGACTGATGAGAAAGCAGGTCTTCACACAATGGCAATTATAACATGCACCCAAAGTGTCACGACACTCTAATTATATATAAATACTATATGCCTGTTATTAGTGGACGCAGCTACTTAAATCGCAAAATCTCCACAGAAAAGCATCGCCAGTAGATCAGGAAACTTAGCCGCTCATAAGCCTGAGGTCACCATGTCCAATAACAAGCGTCAGCTACAAGAGTTCCCAGTACTGGTCCGGGGGGCAGCGTAACTGTGTTCTCTGGAGTGATGGAGCTCCATCCAGTACTTTTGGGATGAGTTGGAGCTGAATCTGTGATGCAGAACTAATCATCCAACATCAGTACCTGACCGTACTAATGCTCTTGTAGCGGAATGCACTAAACAGGATCGGAAAACCTTCCCAGAAGAGTAGCAGCTGTAACTACAGGAAAGGAGAAACAAGCTCCCCATTAATAGCCCTGATTTCAAAAGAAACTGACTGAGCAGGTGTCTACAAACTTTTGGACATTTTGTAACTACCATAACTTGAGTTTCTTATTATGCCCACATGCACCTATCAGCAGAGGAAGTGAGGTGTATTAAGTCGCTGTTCTTCCTCTCTGTTCTTTCTTGTCTAAAATAGAATGATAAAAGTGAGAGTTGTGAGCTCTGTCCTCACTGCACACTCCACCGCACAGCAACCAAACACGTGTATCCGAGGAGCCAATAGCATTTGAGGATCGTTCATTTCACTGCAAATGCACCAATAAGGACACACTTACATAAACAAGGCGGGACTGAAGGCGGGACTTCCTGTGTGAATTCTGGCGTGGTGAGGTGTTTTGATTGGCTCAGTAGTGCTGATCCAGGATCAGTTATTTCCATTGCGGTCCAATATGCGGTGAAACAGCGGGTTGGACTGAGACCCGCTGGCTGCGTCAGTATAGGACACTATCGTGAAGGGTCACGGTGCGTCTCTACTAGCGTGCTTTACAACTCCCTAAACTGTGAAACGGTCGGTCTGGCCGCGCATTTCGCTTTGATATCAGTCTGACCAGCACGACGTTGTGTTTTTGTTTAGTGTCGACGCACTACGGCCGCAGTTTTTATACTGGCAGGCTGGCTGGCCGTGGTCGGTAGCTCGCTAGCTGTGTCGGGTTTGTTTCTCTTATTGAATGTAAAGCTCCGGTCCATTGCATGTGCGGTAATAACATGTCAGCGCCGCTGCCTGCGATAGTCCCAGCAGCCCGGAAAGCCACTGCGGCGGTAAGTCGGTGTGAGTGAGTGGAGCACAGAGCAGTCCTTCTCAGCCCACCCTCCTGAACTCCTCAGGGCCCGCCACACGGCTCTCAGCTCTTCGCGTTTATCTGGATTCCAGTACATCTGTACGAGGCATTCAGCAGTCACTGTTTTAATGTCTTAGTTCAGGTGTGCTGAGAGCTGAGACTGACCAGTAAATACGACACTGGGTTGAGAACCACGACCATAACCTGTAGGTGCTATTACAGTAAAATAAAATACAATAATACGGTCAGTTCTTTACTACATTAACATTGAGCATTATTAGGGAACGGTATTGCAATTCTGAGCTGATGTCCATAATATATATATATATATATATATATATATATATATATATATATATATATATGACGATATTTGTTGTTATTGTTATCATGATAAATTATGTAATATTATGGCACAACATGCTTTTCTGGGATACACGGATCATGAATTATTATGGCTGATTCTGATTTCTTTACAGCCAAATTGGCTGATGGATTTTTATTAGCCGAGGCTCACACAGTAAATGAACACATGAAACACACTACCACATTTCCAGCACTTTTTATTAGCCAAACTTACAATGTAAGCAACATTCATTGCTCTTTAGTGGACCAAATTGGTATTTAACATTTTACATTAGTTGCTTATTTAAATACCATGAATGAAATAAAATGCTGCATCAATAGTAAGAGGTGACTGGCTATTTAGCACAGTGAGTAAAACATAATTATGCTATGGCATTTTGGTTTTGGTGTACCAGCGGCTTCCAAATACAGCACTAGTGTGTGTGTGTGTGTGTTTTGAGCAAAGCAGTATGGATTCTGGTCAATATGATTCCGATTGTGCATCCCTACTAACTGCATGTTTCACTAAAAGGAGAATGTAATTAGTCCTGTTTAAAGGGGAATTCTACTGATTTTTAAAACATTTTTGCATAAATCTGTTTTTGCGATGTAAACAGAGTCATTCAGAGTGGTTTGATATGAAAGGGTCCATTGCAGAGAAAGTTACAGACTCTGATGTCTTTACAGTCGTGGTGTGAGGAACCGTGGGTCGCCATGTCTACCACACAAATACAGACATTGTATTTACTACCCAAAACCACCAGTGAACTTTCACATCTTCTGGGTTTTTGTATGTAATGTTGATAATGTTAAAACAGTGATAAGTATGAAAATATGCGTTCATAACCATTTCGTGTAATCACTTTCTGTGAGGGAGCTTTCAGAGGTGGAATTCTGGTTCCTATCAACACCAATCTGAACAATTCTGACTCACTAAGTTTTTCTAGAACAGAACATTTCACAGCAAACCACTCTCACTTTGTTTACATCGTAACCATTTAATTATGTGGAATTAAAAAAAAAATGGTGACATTATCCCTTTAAACGGATTTACTGTAACATAAGTTGTGTTGAATATAAATCATAATTATTCATAGTTTGTGAAAATTACTTTGTGTCATGATGTTGTATTTTTGTTATATCGCCCACCTCTACTCGGAGTACAAGGCAGTACACACACTGTAGTGCTGTAAACAGTGTCATTATACACAGTTTAATGTTATACATCAGTTTTTCTGACTAATGGTCCTGCAGTGCCAACGTCCTGCGCATTTTGGTGCTTTCCTTGCTCTAAAACACCAAATCAACTCATAAATAAGCCCTTACTGAGTTGAAGAGGATGTGTTGGAGCTGGAAAAGCGCTGCCTTGTCCTGTACAGTACAGTGTACAGGACAAGGCGCCTGCAGCATCAGAGTTGGGAACCTCAGCTATACACAAAGCCATACACCACAGTAATCTGTAGTGACATGGCTATGCTCTTCAATTTACAGGTGATCTTCCTCCATGGCCTGGGAGACACAGGGTAAGCAAGACGTCTGACTTAAGCTCTGTAGGTTTGTGAAGTATGAAGTGAGTGAACTTTTTTACCTCATTTTCCTTCATTTTTGTGTCAGGCATGGCTGGGCTGAAGCTATGGCTGGGATTAGGACCCCTCATGTGAAGTACATTTGCCCCCATGCGTATGTACAATGCACCTTATTATCACTGTACAAACACATACTACTGTTTTAATGTGGTTTGCACCAGTGGTTCTCAAACCAGTCATCAGGAACCCCCAGACGGTCTACATTTTTGCTCCAACCAAAGTCCCAATGAATAGGGACTGAGGAAAAATGTGGACCGACTGGGGGTCCCTGAGAGACAGTTTTAGAACCACTGGTCTACACTACAATTCAAACGTTTGGAATCAGTTGTCATTGTAATAATTTTGTTATTTTAGTTAATTAATAACTTCTTCCAGTACCACTTTACAATAAGAAAAAAAGTTAATGGTTCAAAATTAGTTTATTAATGGTTATCACTTAGATTATAAACACCTTAAAAATCAATAAAAAGCAGTTATAAGTCTTAAATAAGTATATATATATATATATATATATATATATATATATATATATATATATATATATATATACATAGTAAATAGTACACTTCTTTATTATGAACATGTTACAAAAAGGTATGTTTAAAGGTGTATTTATTATTTAACGTATTTTGAGGGCAAAAAATAAGGGTTTTTTTTAACCCTTGATGGGTTATCTGCTTTGACATTTGATCACCAATTTTTAAATATGAGCCATCCTGAATATTTATTTTATTATAACTTTATGTTAAACAGCTTTCTTAGTCATTTCAGAATCCTTTACAGCTCTGTTATTCTGGACACATCTAACATTTTTATTTTCTGTTACTAATTTGACACTTGTAATGTAGCACTGTATTTGCATCATATTTAAATCTTCAACAACATTTGTTTTATAGCATTGAAAACATTGACTGCAAACTACTGAAAGACAGAGAATGTGCTGCTTTTTGTAATCTTTCTTTCTGTCTCTCATTCACTGTGCCAGACCGGTCATGCCAGTCAGCCTCAACATGAACATGGCAATGCCTTCCTGGTGAGTTTTGCTTATGTTTCATGTTTTCCTTTCTACAACGTCCCAGATTCTCCAAAAGCAGCTGTTTTCTTGGCTATTTATAAAATGCCATCAAACTGTGTCCTGACTCTCAGGTTTGACATCATCGGTTTGAGTCCAGACGCAGAGGAGGATGAGACAGGGATCAAAAAAGCTGCAGAAAGCAGTATGTTTACCTTTGGTGTTTAGAAAAAGTTTTAAAATGCTTAGAGATATATTGAATGTCTAATGAATGTCTCTTATGTCTGCAGTCAAGGCTTTGATTGATCAGGAGGTAAAGAATGGAATTCCATCTCATCGGATTGTACTAGGCGGCTTTTCTCAGGTGAGAAATAAAGTGACACAAGTTGTGCCTTTTCAACATAATCTAATCTGGAGCGTATGGTCAGTTACCCTGGACATTAATTTTGCTGAATTCTGTCAGTAAATCTTATTGCAAAACATGTATTTTTGTACAACACCTTCATGAATTCTTCCGTTTATAAAATGAAGCTGTAAATCAATATAATTCTTTCTTCCAGAGATGGGATTAGTTTTCCAGAGGGAAATATTGTAGTAACTCACTGTCATTGTTATGATATTGCAGAACATAAGTAATGAGTTCATTTGCTATAGTTAAAATTTCAGTACACATGCAGTACTGGAGGCAACTTTTCATTATTAACAAAAATGAACGTGTGTGTGTGTGTTTAGGGTGGTGCGCTTTCTCTTTATACAGCTTTAACTACTCATCAGAAACTTGCAGGTGTTGTTGCTCTGAGCTGCTGGCTTCCCCTCAGGAACTCCCTGTCAAAGGTAAACTGCACATTTGTAGTGTTTGTGATTTTGTTTTCCTACATTTTCTTGACATGACAGAAATGTCCTGTCACAGAAAAAAATGTATGTCAAATCAGGGTCAACGAAAAGATCCTGACTTTGTGAAATGCTTTTTGAAAAAGCTCCATGATTCACTGTAAAAAATAAGAGGGCAGGAGTGGCACCATGTGTCCGAAATTGGTGGGGCAAAATTTATTGGTTCAAAAAAAAAAAAAAGCTTAGCTAAAACGTGCAAGTGGAACAGTGGCAAGAGAGAGGTCTGATCATCTAAGCCACCTGCTGACTAACTAAAACTTCTTGTAAGCATTACATATAGTCTTGGCCAAACTTAAACCATAATAACATTACAAAAAAAAAATTCTCATGAACACAATGTTGTGTGCTTTTGCTCCAATGAGTCTCAGTGTTTGTTGGTTCATGCCTGTAGGTCAGTGGTTCATGCAGTGAGAAATTGTGAATTGAGTGTCTGCAAGGCCTAATTGTTTCAGCTGACATGTCAAAGGGTACAAACATTATTTTTGGTTACTAAGCAAAATTATAATTACTGCTAGATAAAATAATGTTGATTATCTTGTAACAGTGCTGTAACAGAGAGAATTTCAATGACTGGGATTTATTAGACGGTAACTGACAGGTTGGTTCTCATAGTTGATGTGATGGATGTGGAAAAAATGGGCAAGAGTGAAGACCTCAGTGAGGTCTAGATAGTTATGGCTAGACCTCTGGGGCAGAGCATCTCCAAAACAGAGAGTCATTTAGGGTGCTCCCGGTCAGCAATGGTGAGTACGTGCCTGACAGAGGTCCGAGGACAGGCAAACCATGAATCGGCGACAAAATGTTGGGTGTCCAAGGCTTATGGCAACAAAGGCTATCACATCTTGTCTGAACTGACAGAAGGGCTACTATGGCACAAGTCATAGCTTTTTTTTAATGATGGTCACAGGAGGAACGTGTCACAGCACACAGTGCATCGCTTCCTGCTGCATATGGGGCTGAATTGCCGCAGACCAGTCAGAATGCCCATGCTAAGCCCTGTCCACTGTTGAAAGCGCCTACAGTGGGCGCGTGAGTGCCCGAAACTAGACCTTGGAGCAATTGAAGAACATTACGTGGTTCAATAAAACATTTTGTTTTACATCCTGTGGACGGCTGGGTACGTGTGTCCCATTTACCAGAGGAATTGACGGCCCCAGGACGCACTGTGAGAAGAAGACAAGCCAGTGGATGGAATGTAATGCTCCCACTCATGTGGATGTCAGTTTGCTGCCTCTCTAAATATCGCTGTGGACCAGGTGTACCTCTTCGTGACAGTGATATTCCCGATGGCATTGGCCTCTTTCAGCAGGATGATGTGCCCTTCTTCACTGCACATTGTTTGGGAATGGTTTGAGGAAGAGTTCAAGGTGTTGCCCTGGCCTCCAAATTTCCCAGATCTCAATCCTATCAAGGGATCTGCTGGAATATGACCCATCCATGGTGGATCCACCTCATAGTTTACAGGACTTGAAGGATCTGCTGCTAATGTTTTGGTTCCAGATATCACAGGGCACCTTCAGAGGTCTTGTAGAGTCTCGGCAAGTCAGAGCTGTTTTGGTGGTAAAGGGAGGACCAACAGCATATTAGGAAGTGGTCGTAATGTTTTGGCTCATTGGTGTTTATGACCCGACATCCTGATATTGTATAACAACACATGGGTATGCATGCCTTTACGTGTGTGTGTCGGAGGGGGTCTTTTAATTATTAATTATATTTTTATCTGTAGTGTGGTTGTGAGATTATTGAGATCATGCATATATCCTCTCTCTCTCTCTCTCTCTCTCTCTCTCTCTCTCTCTCTCTCTCTCTCGTAGTCAGTGATTGGCAGTAATAAGGAAATAGCAATATTACAGTGTCATGGGGAAGCAGATCCTCTGGTTCCACTGATCTTCGGCTGTCTCACGGTGGAGAAACTCAAGACCATGCTGAACCCCAACAGCATCACCTTCAAAACGTATCCCAGGATGCCTCATAGCGCCTGCCCTGAGGTCTGATTAATTAAACTTGCCTATCATGCACTCCTGTTGATTTTCAGCTTTGGGAATGGTTTGAAGTATATAGCATCATTTAAACAGTGTAGGAGTTCTGTTGAGTTAATACACAAGATAATACAGCCAGAAACTTTGAGAATCCAGATTTATATTAAAACTTCTGTTTTGTCTTTTCACTCAACAGGAAATGATGGATATAAAACAATTCATTGAGAAGCATCTTCCTCCGATTGACTAATTAGGAAAGCCTGATGGATCATTTGTACTGATCGATAATCCCAGACTCTCTCCAGCTGCTATTTCTTCATCTGACTGAACACAGCAAAACACCCCCAACCCAACTTGGACTAAATGTGAAATAGTATTAACTTTAATACTAAGCCTAACTGGAACCATCCTGGATCATATCCTCAGAGTCAGCCACGAACAACGTTGCCATAGTAACCTCTGACGGTGTGACACTAACCTCTTGCTCAGGCTAAGGTTTTGTCGTCACAGATATGTCACTCGTCAGAAACACAGTTTCTAAGACTACTGTAGGGCTCATGTAACACAGTAGTCTAAACTGTAGGGCATTAGCTAAAGTTACAAAGCCATCTGATAATAGGACAGTGTTTGGTTTGGGGGAAAAGGGCTCCTAATGTCAAGTTGATTTAAATAAAAGAAATGAACAATGCCTTTTGATTGCAGTTTAGTCTTTTTGTGTGGAAGGTTTCTGATGTTTACACATTTTTAGTTTTGTCTAGAGTCTGACTATATCTATGTATATGCAACAAGCAGGAAAGCAGCAGTATTTGTCACTGCACTCTTTTTCTAAAATGCATTAGTTTTGCACACTTTTCACAAAAATATCTTTAAGGGTAAAATCTCATTAAGGTGCACAATGGGAACTTAAAGGGAAACTTCACAGATTTTTCCACATTTTTGTGTAATTGTTGAGATGTAACCATTCAGAGTGGTTTGATGTGGAATTTACAGACTCTGATTTCTTTACAATGGTGGTGATAGGAACCAGAGATCACAATGTCTCAAATATAGGCATTTTATTTAATATCCAAAATCAGCAGTGAACCTGCAAATGTCTTCTGAGTTTTGGATTTTCTTTGATCACTGTTTTGCCTTATAACACCCTGCATGTACCTGTGCATCATTAATAGAATTAAAAAGAAAGCTTTAGGTCCAAAAATTATTTCAAGACTATCATAAAACAGTGTCTCAGGCCTCAGGCAGCAGATCCATAACCATTTTATGTAGTAACTTTGTGAGGGAGCTTTTAGAGGCATTAAATTCTTTAGACATCTAGTTCCTGTCGGCACCACTGTGAACAATTCTGACTCACTAAGTTTCTCTAGAACCAAGCATTTCACATGAAACCACTTTGAATGACTTTGTTTATAATGTTACAGTTTTATTATATAGAAATTTTGAAAAATTGGTGGAATTCTCCTTGTGGGATTCTCCTCACAAACCCAATTCCAAAAAAAAGTTAGGACAGTAGGTAAAATGCAAATAAAAACAGAAAGCAGTGATGGGTAAATCCACTTAAATCTGTATTTAAATGTAAATAGTACAAAGACAAGATATTTTTTGTTTTATCTTACCAAGTTCATTGTTTTTCTGTAAACATACACTCATCCTAAAATTGATGTCTGCAAAACATTTTAAAAGAGGTAATGTAATCATGCTTGGGTAAAAAAGGAGCATCCAGGAAAGAGTCCTTTATGAACAAGGAGGGGTTGAAGGTTACCTCTTTGCCAAAAATCATCCGCAGAAAAATCCAACAAAAAGAAAACAAAACAACCTTTTCACTGAGCTTTTTTAATAGAAGATGCTGGAGAGATGCTGAAATCTCTGCAAGGCAAAAACCACAACTGAACTCCCATGACCTTCGATTCTTCAGATCCTCCTCAATAAAAACGCATAATTTTGTGATGGATATCACCGCATCTCATCTTTTCTCATCATCTTTACTCATCTAAAATGGACTGATGCACAATGGAAATGTCTATTGTGGTCTGACGAGTCAACCTTTCAGATTGGTTATGGAAATAATGGCAGTCGTGTTCTCCAGGAAAAAAAAGAAAGAACCATCCAGATAACCGTCATAAAGTCAGGGTCTGTCATGGTATGGGGGGGTATTGGTGGGTATCTTGCACATCTATGAAAGCTCTATTAACACTCAAAGATATACACTCACTGAGCACTTTATTAGGAACACCTGTACACTTACTCATTCATACAATAATCTAATCAGTCTATTGTGTGGCAGCAGCGCAATGCATAAAATCATGCAGCAGCTTCAGGTAATGTTCACATCAAAGTGAAGAAAACATTGTAGCATTGCAGCATGTGCTTGTTCTGCATTTGCTGAGTAAAGCCACATTTGTATGTAGAAAATGAAAGCCTGCTTAATATATTGAAAAATACATTAAAGAGAATGCAGGTGCATTAAAGCAATGATCCTGCATATCTATCTATATATCTATCTATCTATCTATCTATCTATATATATATTTGAATTGAATTTTGCACATTGAATTTTGTTTTTATTTAAATTTTGCACAGCATCCTAACCTTTTTGGAAATGGGGTTGTATATATATATATATATATATATATATATACAACCCCATTTCCAAAAAGGTTAGGATGCTGTGCAAAATTTAAATAAAAACAAAATTCAATGTGCAAAATTCAATTTGATGCCAACACGTTCCAAAAAAGTTGGGAGGGGGCATGTTTACCACTCTGTTTCATCACCTCTTCTTTTAACAACACTCTGTAAGCATTTGGGAACTGAGGTGACACTGCTGTAGTTTTGACAGTGAAATGTTTTCCCATTCTTTTCTGATATAGGATTTCAGCTGCTCAACAGTTCAGGGTCTCTTTGTCAATTTTTCATTGTGTAATGCACCAAATGTTATCAGTGATGAAGGTCTGGACTGCAGGCAGGCTAGTTTAGCACCCAGTGTCTTTTAATACAGAGCCATGCTGTTGTAATACATGCAGAATGTGGTTTGACATTGTCTTGCTGAAATAAGCAAGGCTTTATTTGAAAAAGCCATCGTCTGGATGGCAGCATATGTTGCCAAAACGTATATATAGTTCAGCATTAATGGTGCCTTCACAGATATGCAGGTCACCCGTGCGATGTGCACTAATGCACCCCTATACCATCATAAATACTGGCTTTTGAACTGTGCACTGATAACAAGCTGAGTGGTCTTTAGCCCGGAGGACACAGTGTCCATGATTTAAAGAAAAAAATTCAAATTTTGATTTGTTGGACCACAGGACACTTTTCCACTTCACCTCAGTCCATTTTAAATGAGCTCAGGCCCAGAGAAGGTGGCAACATTTCTGGATCCTGTTTATATATGGTTTCTTCTTTGCATTCAAGAGTTTTAATTAGCATTTGTGGATGCAGCGCTGAACTGTTCTCATAGACAGTGTTTTTCAGAAGTGTTCCTGTGCCCATGTAGTGATTTCCACTGTAGAATCATGTCTGGTTTTAATGTAGTGCTGTCTAAGGGGCCCAAAGATCACAGCCAGCAAGTACTGTTTTTTGGCCTTGTCCCTTTCATACAGAGATTTCTCCAGATTGTCTGAAACGTTTAATGATATTATGTACCGTAGATGATGAAAAGCAAAAGTTCTTTGCTATTTTATGTTGAGAAATGTTATTCTTGAATTGTTGCACTATTTACCCATGCAGTCTTTCACAGAGTGGTGAACCCCTCCCCATCTTTACTTCTGAAAGACTCAGCCTCTCTCAGATGTTCATTTTATATCCAATCATGTTACTGACCTGTTGCCAATTTAACACCAGGTGTTTTTTTAGCATTACACAACTTTACCAGCTTTTTGTTGCCCCCGTCCCAACTTTTTTGGAATGTGTTGCTGGCATCAAATTCAAAATGGGCAAATATTTTTCAAAAAACAATATAATTTCTCAGTTTCAACATTTGATATGTTGTCTTTGAAGCATTTCAATGAAATATAGGGTTTAAATGATTTGCACGTCATTGCATTTTGTTTTTATTTACATTTTTCACAGCATCCCAACTTTTTTGGAAAGGAGGTTGTATACACACCGACCGGGCATAACATTATGACTACCTCCTTGTTTCTACGCTCATTGTCCATTTTATCAGCTCCACTTACTATATAGGTGCACTTTGTAGTTCTACAATTACAGACTGTAGTCCATCTATTTCTCTGCATACTTTGTTAGCCCCCTTTTACCCTGTTCCTCAGTGGTCAGGACCCCCATGGACCCTCACAGAGCAGGTACTATTTGGGTGATGGATCATTCTCACTGCAGTAACACTGACATGGTGGTGGTGTATTAGTGTGTGTTATGCTGGTCTGAGTGAATCAGACACAGCAGTGTTGCTGGAGTTTTAAACACCTCAATGTCACTGCTGGACTGAGAATAGTCCACCAACCAAAAATATCCAGCTGACAGCGTCCTGTGGGCAGCGTCCTGTGACCACTGATGAAGGACTAGAGGATGACAAACACAAACTGTGCAGCAGCAGATGAGCTATCGTCTCTGACTTTACATTTACAAGGTGGACTGACGAGGTAGGAGTGTCTAATAGAGTGGATAATGAGTGGACAGTGTTTTAAAACTCCAGCAACACTGCTATGTCTGATCCACTCGTACCAGCACAACACACACTGACACACCAACACCATGTCAGTGTTACTGCAGTGCTGACAATGATTCACCACCCAAATAGTACCTGCTCTGTGAGGGTCCATGGGGGTCCTGACCACTGAAGAACAGGGTAAAAGCAGGCTAAGAAAGTATGCCGAGAAACAGATGGACTACAGTCTGTGGTCATAATGTTATGCCTGATCAGTGTATACACGTGTTTATAAATGTTTAGACTTAGAATTCAAGATTTAAGATTAGAAATGATTAATATATCATGTTGTGAAGGATTACGTTTGAAAGTAGTTTTCATGCATATGATGCAATATGAATAAAAGTGAGATAAAGAGATATTAGTGCTGTCTGCGTAATGTTGATGAAAACTAATTAGTGAAGTGCTCTATTAAAAAAAAGAGGATCTTTCTGTGAGTTATTGGTACAATTCTGTCAGCATCTATATCAGGGGCCCAAAAAGAGGGGCCCCACACACTTACCCCCTGTAGTTATTCCACTTCTATGTAGGGTGATTACACTTACTAAAACAAATGATTGACAGAATCATTGGCAAATATTTGTGCTTTATTATTGATTTATCTCTCTTTATACAGTTTATCCCGGTATACATAAGTGAATATATCAAATGCATTCTCTGAACTTCAAAAACATGCATGTCGTCAGAAATATAAGATCACAAAACTGAGTTTTATTGGTCCAAGGAGATCTATTTCAGTTCTGCTTTAATCTATATATGTATGTGTGTGTATGTTTATGTGTGTGTGTGTGTGAGAGAGAGAAAGACGGGTGTAGATTTGTTTTAAATGTAATTGTAACTTCTGTTCTAGTATAATTGAAAGCACCTTGATTTGTCGTGAGATGTGTATTTAGTACAACTATATATACTTAATCTAGATCCTCTATGTGTATAGCAAGGCACAAGTATGCATCTGCCATTATCAGTGCCTTTTGCAGAACTGAGGCAGAAAAATAGTCAAATATATCTTTATATAATTTGTGGAACCTTAAAACCAAAGCAAGACACTAACATTTTCCCTTTTCAGTCAACAACTAAATAATTCAGTGGAGTTGAAGTGTTATAAAAATACACAGGAACCGCATTACAGTACATAGAGACATTGTAAAGTGAGTGTGTTCTAGGTGCTGTGTACACTCTCAGAAAAAAAGGTACTAAACTGTCATTAGGGTGGTCCCCCCTCTGGTCAGTGGAGTGGTCCCCTCAAGGGTACGTCTTCAGTCTTCAGTTAGGGAACATAATTGTACCACATTTTGTTGCAATTACGTTTTTTATGTTGTACAGACTTCATACACCCTGTCCTGACTCCAGACTAATTTATTTTATTTTTCTATCTTAAGACTTTTGGTTATGAAAAGGTACAAATATGCACCTTTCCTCTGATACGGTGAATGTAGTGTCCTTTACAACTCATTTAAGGTACGGAGTCGGACCTTAAGGACCACTGTTTTACCTTTGAGGGTATAATTACATTGTTTGTACCTAGATAGACAAAAATGTAACCATCCAGTACCCTTTTTTCAGACAGTGTATAAGTAATGTATGGTGTCAATTTTAGCCCGATTTAGAGTCGCCAGTATCTTATTTGGAAATGTTTCTCACATTTCATTTTATGAGGTTTTTTTGCTGGGATTCGGGCATGTTTACTTATTACACAGTAGTTTCACTGCAGATGTGTCAAGAAGCATCAGGCTGCTCTATGACTGCAATAAGTGTGTGCATGTTTGTGTGTGTGTGTGTGTGCGTGTGTGTGTGTGGGTGTGTGTGTGTGTGTTAGGACTCGTTGGGTGTTTGAGGTTCTTCCAAACTTTTCATAAGATCTGCGTATACGTTGGAGTTGATGAATCGTGGGTAGGAGTCTCGCTGCATGAGTGTGTATATTTGATGCTGCGCGTCATCGAAGGTGTGTGAGGTCGGCTCCAGCATGTTCTTGTTGATCACGTCCCGCACACGAGAGTCCAGACTCACCTACACAGAGCAAAACACAGTTTTTGCACAGTACCGTACTCTTTTTCATTTGCAGTTAGTTTATGATTTTTAATGGCCATTTGTTCCAGGAAATATTTTTAGGTTAGGGGTTTAAAAGGCACTGATCTGAAGGCTGTGATTCAACTGCGTTTCAGCAATTCATCAAGTCATTGATTATAAAAGGTAATAATAGTATTCAAATAAAGTATTTGCCCCTCTCTTTTATGGGCTATTATTAGATGTTTAAAACATTTGATTATAACCCATAAGTAGTATTCCACTACTGTGTAAATATTTTTTTTTTTCCTGTGTGAATATTTCCTGCAGTAGTTTAGTGTGCCACTATAATCAAATCAAAATGACATCAATAATAATCAAATTAAAATGACATTTCATGATGCACTAAACTGTTTCCTAAAAAATCATCACTAAATTGGATCGAGGCGAGGTCAGAAATGTAACCCCAGAATAAATGTTCACATTTCTAACTATGGAGACACAGATTTCATAAGTCTGACTAAATGTTTTGTGTGTGTATGGATGTAAACATACCTCTCTGGGTGATAGTATAGAGACGTAGTCCTCGTATATTTGCTTAACAGTCTGCTCCACCACAGTTCGGTTGGTCTCTTTCTTTAGCTCCTCACAGGCCAGCCAGAACAGCAGGTTCTCCTCACTGAACTCCGTCTTCAGAAACTGCCGGAAGTTAGCGCGGCCGTGAGGGCTCTTAATCAACTGTTCAAATGACTGCGACCACAAACGCACGTCTTCCAGCGTGGGACCACGTCTGTACAGCCAAATAAAGGAAACACTCCATGTAAGATTGCGTTCCACTTCTGATTTAACCACTAGTACAGTCTTCTATTGATTTACACCTGCTCAAAACAATTAAAGCATTATTTCTCACACATGGACATTATTCATTTCTTTATGCACTACTGTGCAATGGTCAGAGACCACACTTTCATTTATTTAATTTCTCAAAACAGCCTTTAGGTACAAGCTATTCATTTTTCAGTGTAAGAAAAAAAGCAGAAAACATATCCACTCCAAGATGAAAACTTTAAGTACTGTTTATCAGATGATGCCAGTTTTGGTGCTCTACCTGGTCTTGCGCAGTTGTTAGAAGACCCATTTTCTGAACTTCAGTTTTGGAATTTTTTTTATTTACTTATTTTCATTTTTACTTGTTTTCACCTTTCTATTTCATGTAGATTATCTGATATCTAACCTCCTCAAAAATGTCTCCTGAAAAATGAAAAACTGGTTTTGACTGGAAATGATATAAATGAAGAATGTTCTCTGACTTTTGCCCAGTAATGTAGGTAAATGTAAAATGTAAAATCTATTTATATAATAACTTGTTACATACATTTTTGTGTGCTGTGCAGTGCTGTGAAAAATTATTTGCCCCTTCCCAATTTCTTCTATTTTTGCATTTGTCACACTTTCGGTTTCAGATCATCAAACTACTTTTAATATTAGACAAAGATAACCCAAGTAAACAGAAGATGCTGTTTTTAAATGAAGCTTTCATTTATTGAAGGAAAAATGCTGTCCAGCTGTTAAAAAGTAATTGTACCCTTAGCTACTATATCTACAAGTTAACCAAATTCATTTGGCTATTGGGTTCAATTTCACTATCTACACCCAGGCATGATTTCTGCCAGACCTGTTGAATCTAAACATCACTTAAATAGTAACTGTCTGGGAGGGTGAAGCAGGCTAGAAGCAGCGTGTGATGCCACGTTATAAAGAGATTCAAATACAGATGCAAAACAAAGTCATTGAAATGTACCAGTCTGGAAAAGGTTACAAAGCCACTACTAAGACTCTGGGACTCCAGCGAGTCACAGTGAGAGCCATTATCCACAAATAGAGAAAACTTGGAACAGTAGTGAGCCGGCCTACCAAAATTTCACCAAGAGTGCATCGACAACTCACTCAGGAGGTCACAAAAGAACCCAGACCCAGAACATCTAAAGAAATGCAGATCTCACTTGCCTCAGTTAAGTTTAACAATGAGAAAGACACCAGGCAAAAATGGCATCCATAGGAGAGTTGCAAGGCACAAACCACTGCTGATCAAGAAGAACACAAAGGCTCGTCTGACATTTGCGAAAGAAACATCTAAAACCCCCCAAAACTTTTGGGATAATGTTCTGTGGACTGATGAGTCAAAGGTGAAACTTTTAGGAAGACACAGGTCCAATTACATCTGGCGTAAACATGTCAAACATGGTGGTGGTAGTGCGATGGTCTGGGGCTGCTTTTCATCTGCAGGTCCTGGACGACTTCTCTATCAGAAAATCCTGAAGAAGAATATCCACCTATCAGGTTGTGACCTAAAGCGCAAGTGCAGTTGTGTTATGTAGCAGGACAATAATCCAAAGCACACAAGCAAGTCCACCTCTGTATGGCTCAAAAGAAACACAATGAAGGTTTTGGAGTGGTCCTGATTCGAATCCCATTGAGATGCTGTGGCAAGACCTTAAACGGGCAGTTCATGCTTGAAAACCCTCCAACGGAGCCCAGTTCTGCAAAGAAGAACAGGCCAAAATTCCCCAGAGCGATGTTAAAGACTCATTGCAAGTTATCGTTTGATTGCAGTTGTTGCTGCCAAGGGTGGCACAACCAGGGTGATATAGGTTTTGAACAAATCTTTATCTTCAATAAATGGAACGATCATTTAAAAGCTGCATTTTGTGTTTACTTATGTTGTCTTTATCTTCACAGCACTGCATGCTAATGGCAGCGACTCAATGTACTCAATTTTAAGATCATTTACAGCTCTGTTAATCATTTTGAACCCATATAAAATAAGTACATCTGCCTAATTATTTGAAACCTGTTTTTTGTCTGTAACCAAAAAGTTTTTATATTATTGAAAAAAAAAATATTTCAAACTTTTAGGAAGACACAGGTCCAATTACATCTGGCGTAAAAATCTTTTTCATCTTTTTCATCTGCAGGTCCTGGAATCCCGGATATATATATATGAAGAGTTGTTGTCCAGCTTAGTTTAGTAATTTACCTGCTGGACACCAGAACTGACTGGAACACACATATGTGCATGTGGAGTATCAGTAACAGTTTGCAATGACGCTGGTACTTACAGTTCCTCAACCTCAGCCTCAGTTTGTTTTTCACAGATCCTCTCCGGAATCCTTTCATCCTTGGAAGGACGTGCTGTAAGACTATACACACATGCATATAATGCAACAACATGTTTTTATCTACACTACAAACACACGCTTAGTGCGAGACTCGAGAGTAAGCACTATTCCGCTGTGTATACAGGTCTGTACGTGTGTGTTTCCGCTGGGATCACACCACAAACGTCCTAAAGCTTAATGAATGTTCCCAGCACACCTGCACCAAATCCACGACCCCCCTCCCCAACACTTGCTCATACAAAATAATAACATACACGCACACAGTACATTCACAGCCTTCAGTAGCGCATAAACAAGACTCAAAAAATGACTTTCCATCCCCTTTGGATTGATGTTGTTACGTGATGTTACATTAGATGTCTATTATCTATATTTCAAGTTCATCCATATTTGAGATTTAAACACCAATTTTTCCTGAATGTGTTTGGAGCTCTTCAGGTTAAATCATAAGTTACGATCGGCAGAGCACACGTGCACAGACTCGGGAGCTCTGCAGAAATGTGCGCTTTAGCTTTTCACTGGTGATGCCGTCAAGATGACTGAACCTTCATATTCAGAAGCTACCACTTGTAATTCGGCAAGGTCTGTGGATTTTCTTTAAAATGAAAGAAAAAAGCAGGTAGCCTATTATAACCAGTATTAAGTAAAATATATCTAGACCTAATGAAACAATAAAAACAGATGTTTGGGCACCTGTGGTCAAATGTTTTGATGATTTTTTCACATTCTCTACAGAGAACTCACTTCTGCACATTTTAATGCACAGTTACTGTTTATTTGCTGAATTTAACATATCGGAAAAAATGTGGCCTGTGTAAAAGCTAAGGCAATTTTTACATTTGATGTTTTCTTTTTTTAAATATGTTAAACTCAGAAAATAAACAGAAATTGTGCCATAAAATGTACAGAAGAATATCATATTAACATTGTCTGTAGAGGATGTCAAATTATTGTGCCTACAAACAAAAACAACTAAACACAATTTAGTAATTAACTATTCAATAATTATATTAAATATTAAATTAAGTAAATATTAGTTAGTTAAGTAACAACATTGCTAAAGGTGCCCAAACATTGCATACAACTGAATAAGCTTATAATCTTGGAAGCCTTCTCTTAGAACTCTATATCACATTAACTAAAATAGAGTGCAAGCTTGGTAGCCAATGTTGCTGTAAAAACCAAATATGTAAATATTAATATTTATGTATGTTACTACTTAAACTTAGTATTTGAACTCTTCATTTGCCTTCCAATTTTTTACAATTTGACCATCAGGCTTTTATTGTTAACAGAAACTTTTACTAAAATGAAAACTAGCAGTAAAAAAAATCCCTTTTTACTATGATAAAATTACAACATGTAAAATAGCATGAAAAAGAAATTAAAATAATAATGTCCATTGCTCAACAAACTAAAACAAAATAGAACTGCAGAGAAAAAAACTCTATGACCACAAAAATAGAATCGTGGGAGAAGTACTGGCATCAAAGAACATCGGTTGGTTTGATTCAAATGTGGGTCTGGTTTATTTACTTTCTGTATAAACTGATTTGAGTGCAGACTCTGTGAGCGCCTGTTTTAAAAAGCTATCGTGACACGTTCTGCACTTTGTAGTCTGTATATGTGTAGAGTACGGAACGTGTGGCGTGCTGTCCAGAGACAGGCAGAAGCGTGAGTGTTTTACCAGGAGCAGCTGCAGCAGCAGCACCAGCAGAAGCAGCAGGCGTTGGGGGGTGCATTCAGCCAACCCAGAGTGTGTGTGTTCACGCTGTCCAGCATGTGTGCGTTGGAAGGGGCGATCCTTGTGTGGCCGGCGTTCCGAGTGTCCTGCTGTGGACGTTTCCCCATCTCCACCCGCTCTGACCCCATGAGCTGCAGCAGAACAAGAACTTTTATCAACCATCACAGCAACAAAGTTTCACTATCATATCAAAACCTCATAACTCCACATTTTCCCAACTGTTTTAAAACACCAGCTGACTAACAGACCAATAGAAATGGCCAAACATTACATGGAATAAAGTCCTGTGACATTAACATCAATTACAGTTAAGCACAATTATTGCTTCTCCTATAAAATTCTCATTTTGGAAACAGTTTTGTTATGACAGTGACAAAAGCATAGTTATAGACTTAGAGGACATAGGAAGCGTCTCCTTTGATGCTTCGAGGAGGATGAACTGTCCCCCCAACTCCAGACTTTTTAATAGTAAGATGTGACCGCTTTTGGTTGTTAAACATATATATATATATATATATATATATGTATAACAACCAATATATATATATAAAACAGCTAGAAACAGTTTAAATTCCTATTTTTCATCATGTCTGTATGTCCCTATACACACGTAAACCGGAGTCTGTATACAGTCAGCATCTTTCATGTTCCTTTACTGTACCAAACTGACCGATCTCAACTTTTCTGATGTTCAAGACTGTCAAGGATGTTTAAATGTGGGCTGAACTAAGCAGACTACCTGTGATAATATAAGAGGCTGTGTGCTTGTCATGTAGCGTTGATCTCCCCTGAATTAAAAAGACTACTGTAAGTTTAGCTAACTAGTTCAGTAGGTCTAGCAGGTTTATTTACTTTATTAAGCCAAGAAAAGTGCTCCTACATCTAATAGTGTACTGCTCTGTCTGTGTGACACCTACGTATGTCTAACTAGGGTTGCCAGAGTTCAGTTTTGGACCAGAGTCGGGTTTTGAGCTCTGTTGTAGGTAATGCCGATCACAATGAAGCTAGTTGTTTAGAAGTATATTGTTTTAGGAAATACAATGATACTAATGATTTAATGTTAGTCAGTTTCTATTGCTGAGGTTGATGAACACTTTTATATAAAACCAAATGTTGTGAAATGAAGTTGATAAAGAAGCCAGTTACAACATTGTTATGATGTTATAATTGTGAATATTTTTGGTGAAAAGAGGTTTGATAGTTCAGCCTGTTTGTTTAAAGATATGAATGCTTTGCATATTGAATGAACATTTAACATCATTTTCCTAATGTAATCATAAGTAAACAATCATATGATGGGTCAGGTGATGTGAGTAGTGTGTCCACCATCTAAAGTTAAATAGAAACCTACAACACTGGACCAAAAGTAAAACTTAAAGTATTTAAAGCCATTTGGCCAAAAATCAAATTTACAACCCAAAGTTTTCCTTACCCCAAACACAGCCGATCAACCAAGACATGTTAAGTGCCTGAAGTTTGCTTCTTTAGTCTCACACTGGAGCTATGAGGCTATTGTAGTTTCTGACACTGTGTAACATGCTTTTGTCTAAAAAATGAACAATGACACAATCTGAGTGACTGAAAAATGATCTGTTCCTGTGCAGCAGTGGGCAATATAATGGTGCATCCAGTATACCAGCTGCAATTCTTCTTAAGATATTAGTTTTGTCATTACTGTTGCACCAGTAGGCACATAAATGTAGATAATGCAGCATACAAACAATGCAAAACACACTGATTTACTCACCTTACATGTAGTGAGTTGCAGCCTCAGGTTAGTCCAGTTTATTGTCAAAGGAGCAGAAAGCAGATTATAATGACTTAATGAGTTAACGGGGGAAAGTGAGAGTGTGGAAGGAAAAGTCAGTCTCTTGGGGTTAGCCATTAGCCATTAGCCAAGCATGGAGACTAGCCAGCGCTCCTCGCTTAGTCAGCAGCTTCAGGCAACACTGCGATCTCGGCCTACAAGTCGAGAGGCTCCGCAGCTTTTCAGCTAAAACTGATAGTGTGAAGGGCCTGTAATAATTACTAAATTCCAGCAGTTCCACCTAAATGGTGCAGCAGTTACATGTAAGGTACGGGAAAATTCAAAGAAGCTGGTGGAACAGAAGCTTACGTCAGCTTCATACACATTTTGCCGCGCTCAGAGTAGCTGCTGTGGGCTTTACCTCTGCTTGCCTTTATCTCGTTATGGTTAGAAAGAAATATTGAAATCTGTGTTATATATTGTTCATTTCTGTCTTTACTGTTTTGCCCAATAAAACTATTTTAGATTTACTTCAGTTATTAAATATGGTTATGAAAAGATATCCAGAACAATACAATCTACAAAAAAGGTTTAATTAAGCATCCAAAATGGTTTTTCTTGAAAAAAAAATACATAAATACACTATACCATGATTTAGACCTAAACTGTCAGTAATACTGCCCTCTACTGCCCTGCTGTTTTGTGATAAACTAAACATTCAGGTTAATCTGGCAAAATACTGAAAAAGCCAAACTGAACTTGATATTAAGACAGTTTCATGGCTCTATCTGTAACGCAATCCATAGGCCATGAACATACAACCTTGAGCACTCTACTGTCTAAACCACATACTGATGTTGCACAGAACACAATGGTCCATGCTATACGTCTATATACTAATACACTTGTTAAATTAGTTTTAAGCAAGAAAATTTTCAGTAGTGCATGAGATTTGAACGATTTGGTGTGAGATCATGAGATCTGGCCTCGCTGTGTGACTCTCATGGCCAACGATTGTATCATGATTGTAGCATGTTAGCTTGTGGCAAGGATGTTAGCTTTGGTCTAACATATTAATCTGTGAATAAAACATCAGATTGAGACAAAGCACAGGTTTTGTTTCAAATGTTGCACTTTTAAATTGCTCATTGCTCTAATAACACAGCTGTTTTTTTTTACTCTGTGAATCTCTGACCCCTTAATAACCATATAAGCAAGCATATGTGGCATTACTTAACAACACAGCACAGTTTCATCTCCCAATACTTGTTAGCTACATTAGCCCCATAGTTCCAGTGCAAAACTACAGAAACAAACTTCAGACTCTAAACATGTCTTGGTTTATCAGCTACATTTGTTGGTACGGGGAACACTGCATGAACTACATAGTCCATTAGCTCATTACACAAATGTAATATCCAGTCCTACACAGTGTAGTGCAGTCAAACAGGTGCATGTACTGCAATTAGTACAGTAATTTAGTGTGGGAGCATTGAAAGCTGTAACATTCTTAATTAATTTAAGCAGCTGTCCAGTGGGACTAGTCCAGCAGGAAGCCTGCATGCCACAATACACAGCAGGCATGTAGCAATGACTAAAATCCATTGAGATCAATTACAACACAGCACCTGAGCACACCACCACAACACATACACTGAATGGCTGCTCCATTCATTTCTACATTTGATCATCTACGATTCTCATTTCTTCATGTTCTTACAAAAGCAGCACAGCAAATATGTTTTCTGTGAAAGACTCTGTGCCTGAATCAGTCTGTAAATTGAGAAACTGAGGCGAGTCATACCCAGTCAAGGAAAATTCACTGCATTTAAGAAGCACATAAACACGTCCAATAGGCCATAAAGCATAGCAGCACATATCCTACAGAAAACGGCTCTCGGTTCAGGCTGTAAAGCTGTAGCTCTGTATGTGTAACACCAGCACTGCTCACCGACCGAATATCAGTTATTTACAGCCCTTTCAGGTCTGAGCTCGTTATTCGAGCATGAAAGGCTGGGGCGCTGAAATTCCCCTCCACTCCGCTCCGTCCATCAGTGCAGCTGCTCGGTGTTTGACGGCGCTCCTTCACTCGACGGCGAGACTCGAGCAGCAGCACCGAACCTGAACAGTCACAGCGCGTTAATCTGCTCATTTTAGCGCGACTTACCGTCTAAGCATTGGTGCCCGGTGTGGACTGCTCCTGGCGCGCGGCTCACACGCCCATCATCATCATCCTCATCCTCACCCTCATCATCATCATCATCATCTCAGCGCTCTCCTCCAGTCCGCGTCTCATCTCCATACGCATGCGCGCTGCCAACCGTCCTCAGAGAGAAACGAAAAAAGGAAAAAAAAACACTGTGACGTGAATTTACATGTTATACAATTATTTATTTCCATATTAAAATGAACACATGAAATAATACCTAATAATGCACAAAAGTGCATGCATAAGATACTGAACTTATTTTCCAACCTTTACCATGTACTATTACATAATATAGATCCTCTCTCTCTATATCTCTCTCTATCTCTCTTTCTCATTTTCTCTTTCTTTTTCTCTCTCTCTGTCATACACACACACAGTTCAGTTCATACACAAGGAATTTACATAGATAGATATTTCATACATTTAGTTCCACACATATTAAAAGTATTATGTATTGTATGAATTGACTGTTTATATATGTATATATATATATATATATATATATATATATATATATATATATATATATACATTTCACTACATTTGACTGATGGTGCCAACATCACTGTGCTAACTCTGTCAGGCTGTGGCACTCCTCTACACCTCTACATCTCTCTCTCTCTCTCTCTCTCTCTCTCTCTCTCTCTCTCTCTCTCTCTCTCTGTGTGTGTGTGTGTGTGTGTGTGTGTGTGTGTGTGTGTGTGTCTTAGGCAGCCAACAAAATTGTTTAAAATTATTTATCTCAGCAATAAATGTGTTTTTCCAGTGAAAACACTATATAATCTCAGAATAAATACATTAAACACAAATGCAGTATGAGATTTTTTTGTTTGTTTGTTTGTTTTTTGTTTTAAAGTCATTGCTGTCTTGGTTAGAAGAACACAGGTCTGGTTCCTGACTTGTCAGTGGACTCTAGACATTGGACTTGTTAAAGTGTGCGTAACTGAGTGATTGAGATGTAAACAAAATCATTCAGAGAGGCCTGATGTGAAATGATTTATTTGTAGAGAAACTTCAGGGACCAGTACAGTGACCAGATCAGTGACCCTACATGAACCTTTATGAGTTACTATCATTGATCCTGAGTTTTTATGTGATGTTGACAATGTTAAAATAGTGTTAAAATGCTTTCTTTGTGAACTATTTTTCCTTAGAGCACTCCGCATGTATTAAAAAAATGGATTTTTAGGTCAAATTCTTAATTCATTCATAAGTTCCACAAAACAATCATGCAGTGCAATCAGGCTTACAACAAAGAATTCTTAACCATTCCACTTTCTTAAGGGAGCTTTTAGAAGCACTACACGTTACAGATGTCACCACCACCACTGTGAATCATTCTGACTCTGCAAGTTTCTCTACAACAGAGCATTTCACATCAAATCACTCTGAATGCTGTTGTGTACATCTTAATGATTGAGTTTTCCAGAAATAAAAACATTGGGATTCTACAGAGCCCTGCTGGTGATATTATGTATGAATAACAATAATGTGTGGCCACCCCATATTAATGCATGGGAAGGAGATCCAAATGTATCCTTAGTCAGGTGTGGGAACGTAGCAATTAAATTGTGGCTGTGGCATAGTAAAGTGTGGGAATGAGATCATGTCTTATTAAGCTGTGATCAAGGCTTAATTATGTCATTATCATGTCTTACTAAGTCATGGTCATGCATTATTTTTATTTATACGTGATGTCACCACCAGGGCTCCGTAGTTTTATCCTTTAAGTCCTAATACACAACTCATTGTTTATTTGTTCATTTGTGTTTGTACTAATGTTATTATTTGAACAAATAACATACTCACTGCCCACATGGCTTTTTCTCTGATGCCTAAGACTTTTGCATAGTGCAAAACATACAAGAAAGATTTATGTTCTGTTAACTTACTGTTGGAGGTTCAGTAAACTCAAAAGTGACACCAAATATGTATTTAAAAATGCAAAAAACATTTTTTTTTTCATTTGTATGTGCAATTACTGTTTATTTGCTTTTTTTACATATTGCATACGTATCTATGTGGCAAAATCTTTTTCCAATATGTTCAACTCAAAAAGCAAATAAATGGAAACTGTGCACTAACATTTGCTGAAAAATGTCAGATTTAAGTGTGTTCTCTGTAGAGGATGTGTTAACTTATGCTCTTATGCCTATTTTACATTCATATTTATGAGTACAAAGCCAACAGGCATATATAAATATATAAATATGAAATACATACAAATTCAAAGTGAATATATGCACTGGAAGTTTGTTAATTATCAAAACCATTATTTGTCTTTTTTTATTTTTAGGCAGAGAGGTCGGAAAAATTCCAGTCTGGTACAGTACTTTAAGAAACAGACAAGCAAGTCATTCTTTCATCACCTGCATAAGCAAAGTCCATAAATCTGTAATTATCTGCAGGACAATTCAGTCATGAAGGTACAGATTGGAAAAACAGCATTCTCTAATAACGCTGCACCATCATAAGCTACATACAATGTAGTCAGAACTATTAAACATCACAACAAACAAAGAGATATCAAAAAGCTGGACTCAAAGCTGAAGGCTGATGGCTTAAGGACTTTCTCCATAAAGAGGTAACAGTATAAAGGTGTAGGCCTCTCATCTATCAATGTTGTGTTGACATGATTACAAGCTATATTATTGGCTCTTTCCTTATTAAGATGTGACAGTAGACTCCAGGGCTTATTTTTACTGCTTTTAAATCTGCTAACCTGTTTAACATCTGCTTAATTACTGAAGCATAAATATGAAACTTACATGGAGTGTGCATAGCAGAAATACCAAACACTATATTAATATCCAGTTGGCCTAGCTAATCTTAGTCAGCCCTCCCTTTGCTATCAGATCAGCGTCAGTCTTTCTTAGACTGCGTGTTTTGGAGAAAAGCCCCTGTTCTTAGAATCACTCTTGAATATGTTTAGTAATGTATATAGGGATGCTGTCATTTTGAGGGTCTATCGTGGGCTCACATTCTTGTCATTACCCAACAAATAAACAGCAAAATGACTGGTACAAGATCGTGGCACATACCAATATACTTATAACAACATCAAACAGTTTCAACAGACACTGAAATGAAAACAGTCTTTGGATTTCTCCAAATGTAAACACATCTAGATACAGAGGTTAAAAGGGTGAAAAAAAGATAGACAGCTAATTACCATTTTATTTATTATTTTTTCATTGTCCAGCTCACTTGTGCTGCTTATACCAGCATATATATACATACCAGCATACATATACTTTGTAAATTATTCTTGGATACAAGCAGTTTCTGAACGATAGCCCTCTGACTGGCCAAATGAGTTTTGGCATTACATCACAGTGTGGGAGGAGGCCATAATCAGGAATGGTTTCACCATGAAGGACTATAGTCTAGAGTTATTGTTGTCTTTTTTACTTTGCTGTTTAAATGGAATAATGCAATCACATAGTTAATTAGATAAGGGTGGGTTATATAATAAATACGTAACATCATGATATTTGATATCATCACTATTCAAAGACATATTTATCATGATCAATTTAACGGTTTACATTCTGTTTTTTGTTAAACAATGAAAAAAACATGGCAAAACTGGGTAGCATGTACAATATTAACTTTTCATCAAATTTCATCAAAAACAGAGCCGAGCAATATGACTATATATATTGTTATCATGATAAATTATGTCATAATACAATACACTGTGCTTTTCTGAACATATCGTGGACATACTGTAATGTCATCCTTGTAGAACACTGACCAACTACATGTTTCATTATAAAAAGAGCAAAATTAGTCCTGTTTAAATGGATTTTATGCCAAATATTGAATAAAAATCATTGCGTTCACAGTTTTGATAGAATGTTTTTTTAAATATAGCAGTACTGGTTTATTTTTTCTCTATTCCAACTGATCACCCTGCTGAAAAAAAACAGCACAAACCAGCATAATTCCATGCCGGTCTAAGCTGGTCTGGTGCTGGTGTAGCTGGTCACCCATCATGGTCAAACTTGTTGACCAGCATCCCAGCATCCATAACTCAACATATGCTGTTTTTTTCTGGTGATCATGCACGCTGGTCTAAGCCCATTTTTCTAGCAGGGAAGACATCTAAAAAATAAATATTGTGACATATTGTGTATTGTGAAAATTTCTTGAAATATCGCGATATTACACATTTGCCATATCGCCCACCTCTAATTCAAATCATAATAAAATATCGCATCTTTCATTTATGAACATAAATGTGGTGTTGTTTAAAAGTTTAGAATCTTAAAGATGGCATTACCTCAGGGTTTGGGGTCTATTAAAAGGAGCAGTGTCGACACTAGAGGGCAATAGCACTGTTCTATAAAGGCACTCCTGACCACAACTGTGTACAAACTGTGTTTGCTTCTGTGGATCTTTACATGTGTGAGAGAGATACTGGCTGTGTACAAAAACAACAGATAAATACTACTATACTATACATACTATACAGTAAATGGGCTTCTAATGGTGGCGTACTAGTTTTGATGTACTAATTAGTATGATAGTATGTGGTTTTGGATGCAGCCACTGTTTTTCTCTATCTATAGCACATGTCAGGATCTAGTCCTCATGGGTCAAAACACTGCAGATTTCAGCACACAGCCTCATTAAGCACACCTGATTCAGCTCATCAGCAAATTAGCAAGCCCTTCATGAACTGAATTCAGAACGATAGATGAGGGTAAACACTAATCTCCACAGCACTTTGGCCCAGAACTGCCCTCTGAATTCTCCTCAGCTCCTCCTCCACTTTCCACTAGATTAAATCATTTCTGAAAACCCTGTGTTATGATGATTAGGCAAAGAAATGTGGAAAGTCCTGATACTTTACTGCACTGCTAAAAAGGTATAATTTTGGAGATTTGAGTGTTTCTGCTGTGCAGCTTCCTTTATGGACACTTAAATCAGCCTGAATAATCCTTATTACCCAAACGCAGCCCTCTTGAGAATGCAGCCAATTGAAACCTCCATCCACTGATGGCATATGGCACGGCTCACTGCTCACATTCACTCTGAGCTGGAAGACTGGGTATATACATATGGGGATATTCATATGCACACACTATATAGAGAAAAGTATTGGGACACCTGCACATTATGTATAGCTTTTATGACATCCCATTCCAAATCTTGGGGACATTAATATGTAGTTGCTACTATAACAGCAATTGTATTCTTAACTTTTTCTTGCTTTGGCAAATACGTTTTATACAGTTCTACACATTGTCTCAAAAGATAAAAAAAAAACCTTATATATCTCTAAAATAAAGTATCAACTATTAAAACCATGAAATTTTCACAAAATGTAAAGGACAACTGCTCTATATAAATAATGAAGAAAAGTAAAAATAATAAATAGAGAGGCATATTATTTTTGAACGCAATAGTATACATGAAAATACAAACCAACAGAGAGAAAGTCTTAGATAGAGATAGATTCGCATTGACCCAAGCTGTACACTATCACTACACACTTCAGGTCCATCAGGTAGCTTCAACTGACTCTCTCTGAAAAAAGGTCATCCAGCAAACACACTCACCTCTCTAGGCATTCTAGTACAGCTTCCTCACAGGCCGCGGAGAGATGAACGGAACAGCAGCAGGAGTGCTGTGATTTTTCTGCCTGGGGGCCTTTTGCCACCTCCACCAGCAAAGCTTAAAATCAGGCTCTGTAAAGTATTAAACTAAGACCATCAGAAGGTGGTAGAATCAGTGAATCCTCTCTCAGAGATATTAAAGGAAATCTATTTATTGTATTTTGTCCCACAGATGTCCAATTAGAGATTGTGGAAAACCTAGCATTTTAGGCTATGTGTAGGAAAAAAAACATTTATTTAATTTATCAATTAATTTTTACATGACCATTTTCCACCTTCTCTTTATTCTTAAATCTTTAGACTTAAACAGGCTGTTTATATTACTGCAACTTTAAAACTGATATATTTAAATGTCTTAATTATTCTTCAATTGTCTTCTGTGTTTGATTTTTCAACTGCAGAAAGGTTTGTCCCATTCAGCAAAACTTTCTGCAATTGAATAAAGATAAAACAGAGATATTTTATTTGGGAATGGCAATGAGTGGCAAAGACTAGCTGCCTAACTGGATTCAAGAGCCCTAAAATATAAAGACCTAGTATATAACTTTGGTGTACTAATGGACTCTAATCTTAGTTTTAGCGGTCATGTCAAATCAGTTACTAAATCAGCATTTTATTACCCTACAAACATCAACAAAATCAGAGCAATATGAGCTGAGCAGAACTCTCAGATCATTAGAAACTAATCAGTTAGTCCTGCCTAAAGTAAAGACTAGACACGGAGAAGCTGCAATTAGCTACTATGCTGCTCTTAAATGGAACCAGTTGACAGAGAGCATTGGAAATGTAGAAAAAAAATAAGTTCAGACGCTCCTTTCAGATGTTTGGGTTAGCGACGGGGATTTCAGTTAAACTTGTTATTAAAATTCAAAAGGCATGCAAGACCATAACTTTTTTGGTGAACATTGAAATGCAGTAGTTTTAATTGTGGATGTAATATGTCTAGAGAAAAAAACTCATCTCAACTGAAAAGTCAAAAATGTTTTTTGCAATAAATGACAGATGTTCAGCTCAGCTAGATATGAATTTCAAATATTAGCCCTAGCTACCACAGCCACAGATGTTAATGTAATGTTAGTCTCAGACTCAGACAGAGTGATATGTATTGTCTAGATAATCTCTTCTGCTGTGGGCTACTGTACACCAAACACTTTGCATTAACACCTTAAAATCTCTGTCTTATTACATACCAAGGTTTATTATTTAGTAATTACAGGGACTTCAATGCAAATTCTTAGGTTATAGAAGTGTGTAGTAAAACTTTGTAAAGGGTTAAATGCCTTTTATACAGTAACATGTCAAAATATGTGCTAAACACATTTAAGGAACTATTACTCGTAGCACCTCTGTAGGTTAATATGACATGCTTCACAATGGAACTTGAATTTGAGAACGTGGAGAATCTGGAGAACGTTTAAACTCCCGATTCCTGCTTTGGTTGCAAAGTTTTTTAGAACCAGGGGAGCAACAAAACTATTTTCATGAATATTTATATATTAATACAATATAGTACAATATAGTCAGATCAGTACAGACAGAAAAAGCAGATTTTTTTATCATGTTCTCTGCCTGTTCCACTCCAGTGACTTTGCTACTGACAAACTTTAACACGAATGGGTGGGATATTTAAGCAATAGAACACGAGAGGGAGTGTGTTATCGCGAAATAACATCACGACTGTGATTTGGTCGCAGGTAACACACGACCTCGAGTGTTCAATTGCTTTTATACAACAATTAAATAAATAAAGTAAGAAATTTATAAACTGGGTCGTGAACGTGGCATTTAATATGTTTTAATGTTCGCAGTTCCTTCCGCCAAACTATAGTTCTTCAACAAGCAGCTCGTTGCTACGTCAGAGTAACGAGCTCCTCCCACTCGCTGCACAGCCGGCAGTTCGCTCTCCAGCTCCTTACACTGAATTCCGAAACTGTCATCACCACTGTGGAAGCTTTTTTTTGTTTTTTATTGCGGCAGTTTTATGGCTCAGTCTGATTTGGTCAGACTCACATTTGGCGAATTGTATTCGGTTCATTTCTGGCTGATTCCAGGTTGTTTTGCTGTTCTTCTGTCACAGCTGCCGACTGAAAAGCTGCTCAGCGGTGATGACCGTTTCGGAATTTAGTGTAGTCTCATCTTCAGAGTAAAAGTATTCATTTTCTGTTTGTGCGCAAAGTAAGAAGTAAAAACGTTCAAATGGCTTGAGTGTCTCCTACAGCTATCAAACTCGTTCCCTAGCAACGGCATCTTAGCGGAGTGATACAGAGTTTGTGAAAACCCCGTGATGTTATGGCGAAATAAGAGCACGGTTAGAACGCTTCTCAACCAATCAGCTTGTGTGGCCGGAACTAACTGTTGTATAAACTGCTGCAGGTAGTAAATCTGTGACATCACAATCATGACGTGTTCAAAAGGCCTGTTTATGCAGCCTAGTTTTCATTTAGGGACTGCATGGACAGAGAGCGAATAGAATATTTTGAAACTTTAACTGATTACATAATACAGAAACTCTTTTGCTTCCAGAAGGGCAAGGGAAATTTGGTTTTATGTTCCCTTTATAACCTTCCTAACAATGCATAGCAAACTGAGACTGAAATGATGTTGATTTGATGTTGGGCAACACTTAGATCAATGATGCTTAATTTGCATCTTGTTTGCTGTTTTGGTCTTCAATTCAATATTCGAAAACCATGAACAACATTGATCCAACAGTGATGCTACAGCTATCATGGTTCAGTAGCTGTTAATCTAACGTCAACATTGTTTACGATTGGACAGCGTTGATTCAATGTCAAAAGCATAGTTAATTCAGTTCAGTATTTACAAAACATACATTGCATTTTATGGCATTTAGCATCCACTCTAATCCAGAGCATCTTACATCTAAATGCAGCATTTAGAGACTCATTTAGAAGCAAGGACTACTGCCTGGATCAAACCTGCAATTTTTTGTATGCAGAGTGATTGCATTGCCTATAGTACTAGGTGTCTGTCTCACAAAGCAGGATTTCTTGCTTAGCCAGCTAACTTTAAGGTTAGTTTGATCTTACTCTGGATTTTCTGTCTGAAGATGGTGGATAACTTTTTTTTACTGGTGCACGCCTCATAAGTTCACAAGTTAACAGCAAAAATCTTATGACCATGTGAAAGAGGTGCAAAAGATAGTCTATAGGGTAATGCAATGACCTTGCACACAGAACACTAGAAGTTCAACTCTGATCCAGGCAGTGCGTCCACGTAGAAGTAAAAGTGTCTGATGCTTGTAAACCAAATTCATTTGTTTTGAATCGTCACCTAAAGTTTCTCTATATCCTCCTATCCACTCCCTTGCAGTGAATAGCTTAGCTTTGACTTGTCCATGGTTGTATGGTGGCCTAAGAAAATACTGCCCTGATAAATTGCACACAAACACACACACACACAAACATACACACACACACACACACACACACACACACAAACACAAACACACACACGCAGACACCCATGCAGTATCAATCAAACTGAATTCCCTCATTCCTCAGCTCTCAATTTCATGGTACAATGTGTTTCCCATGGGTGAGAGCACAGACTGGAATAATATGGCTCATCTCTCTCTCTCTCTCTCTCTCTCTCTCTAGTACCTAGTTTAAAATGATGGGGTGAGTGACCGGCTTACATTTATCCGGGGCTGAAGACTGGTGTTTAAAAGGTTAGTGAGGCTTTTCATGCCTTTCTGTGTCCACTTCAAACACAGAAAGAAGGAACCTTGAGTCATTAGCATTTAGATGGAGCTATGAACCTGCAATGTGGAATCAAACAATGCAGGATGACGGAACAGATGGTAATTTGTGAACCGTTTCTATTTTTTTTCCAGGAAAAACACATGTGACTGATGGACGTTACATTCAAGGTAGCAAATACCCTCAGCTTTGCGCGTATCTGCCTCTAATGGGTCTTCAGGCGGTAATTGTACTGTGGCAGTTCCTCAAAGGCTGGGTGAAAGCTTGTTAATAGCTCCTTTACGTCAGCAGCTCTTAAGCAGAGGCCACTGTGCCCCGCTGTGCACTCTCGACAGGAACACGCACAGAATGACCACAAGCATAGTGAGAAACAGAGGAACTGTGCTAATGACCTGTCACACCTCAGTCTCTCTCTGCCTGTCTTTCTCTCTCTCTTGCTTTCTCCAATAGTAATAATAATATTATGCACAGTGGAAACGTGTTGTGGTTTGATAAATAAACCTTTCAGATTGTTCATGAAAATAATGTAGGTTGTGTTCTCTGGGCCAAAGAAGAAAAGGACCATCTAGATTGATACCAGTGTAAAGTTCAAAAGCCAGGGTCTGTCATGGGGGGGGTGTAATAGTGCTATATGATATATGTTAACACTAACTAAACTGTGGAGGCAACACATTTTGGAGCAACATGGAGGCTCCATGGAACGTAAAGGTTCTACAACAAAAATGTTTCCTAGAATTATAAGTGAGAGCAGAGCACGATCTAACACGTTTTCTGTTTTTTGCTAAAAAATGTGTATAATTGAGCATCTGTTTTATAAAAAAAAAAATTATAAAAAAATTTTACACGTATGCTAAAAAAACTATACTTTGTTTCCAGAACGTGCCATCTACAAACAAGTCTACGATAATGGACTAAGTGCAAATAATACAACTTATCTCACTGGGTTAATGGTAGCAGACTGAGGGGCAAGTATTTCAATTGTTATCAGAATTCACAGATTATGTTGCTATAGGGGATACAAGAAGATGTAAAAAGCACATTTTACTTGTTTAACTACATAAAAAAATTGTTACGTTATGCCTTGCATCCAAGCCAGGAACCTTTTTGAAGCGTGTATAACATCTTCTCAAAGCAATTTACACAAATCCAGACAAAGTCAAAAAAACAAATGTAAAGATACTGTATATGTTTAGATACTGATACTGTATACTTGTTTAACTACATAAAAAACTACATAAAAACATAACTACATAAAAATAACTACATAACTACATAAAAAGAATTGTTACATGTTATGCATTGCATCCAAGCCAGGAACCTTTTTGAAGCGTGTATAACATCTTCTCAAAGCAATTTACACAAATCCATACAAAGACAAAAAAACAAATGTAAAGATACTGTATATGTGGGGTGGCATGAGACTTGAAAAGATACATGAAAATATATGTGATTTTAAAAAAAGCGGTCTATAAAAATGTCTAAATTGAAATTTAATGAAAAATAAATTGGTTTATTATCAAAAGATTTGGGGAAAAATTTTGTAAATTTTGTTTTCATTTATCATTTCACTCAAGCTACTTTTGCTAGTTTTGCTAATTGCCTAATTCATTGCCCGTGTTATTTTTATTACTTACCTCATTTACCACCATAAAATAGATTTTTTTGTTACTGCTGTTTCTTGCAGCTAAATGTCAATCATAAAGTTCTTCCCTCCGATACTCACTGAATCACTGCTCCACTGCTGCTTTTGTTGCCTTTGAACACGTCTGCAAACTGCTGTATGATGGGTCCTGTGTCGACTAATCATTCAATCATTCAGAAGATTGCCCACTGCTCTCTTCTTTGACCTCTGTCATTAACAGCATGAGGTGAGTGGGAGAGAGCAACACACACACACACACACACACACAGAGATAGAGATAGAGAGAGAGACAGAAATATCAAATTTAATGTGTTCCATCTTGAGATGTACAAAGCGTGCGAATGGTGTGATGAGGTATTCAAGTCGTGCATGGACCCGTAACGTAAAGAACAAGGCTTATCGCAGAAAGTCAACACGAAGAACAAGAACAACATGTTCTGAAACAGTGAATCAGTGACTCAGTGACTGTAAGGAGGTGTGTCTCTGTATAGATTAGTGTCAAGAGGGTCAGTCTGTATGAGATGTCTCATATTTTGACCAAAGTAGGAAGAAATAGACAGAAAGAAATTACTATACTATATGTTACTGTAACATCTAGAAGTGTGTGCAACCATATCTCATTAAACTATAGGCTTTTTCAGTTATTAAACAGATCATGTCATGGACATCCAAATTTTCCTCACTCAAATAAACAAAGTAACTGATATATTAAGCGAACACTGTCAAAGATTCAAAATATGCCATTCACTGCAAAATCCATACAGTTGACACATATTTTGTGATGTCATGAAAACCCATCAACCTATTAAGCCAGCAATAGTTTAGCCCTGCCCACCCATGCAGACATTATTAGATCATTTCAACCAAAAAAAGCCAATTAAAAAAGGGGATGGTAATTTAAAAGGAGTTGTAAAATTGGCATTTAGAAATAAGTGATGAAAAATGTTTTTGGTACTTGAACCATCAGGCAAAAAAAAGATAAATTCAAGACAATTGGAGGATGAGTCCTTTAATCTTAAGATTTATTATCCAGTAAATACTATTATTATCATCACTAATAGTAGTTATTAGATAATAATTATTTGGTAACTACAATTAAACTATTAGGTAAGCTGTGTAGTTATGGGAGTGAGGAATTGAAGTGCAGATCCACATACAGACCCTGAAGGCTGACTTTAATCCTTTTGTTTACATATTTATTTATTCAATTAATTCAAACTAAAATCTTTTGAGTGTTTTCAGTCTGAGTTCTCTCAGGATGTGTGTCTAGTTCTTGCCTACTCTCATTCTAGCACACTCGGTCAATTCAGTAGTGGTCTGTGAGCTCATTTGGGCTTGAGATTAAATTACAATTAATGTGCGCATGAAGAGATGCGTCTAGATACATTACTTTAATTGACCAGAGGGGCAAAGAAGGAAAACTCTACTACAAAACAGACACACACACACACACACACACACAGACATCTCACCAAAACACACACACACACACACACACACACATTGAGGTGTTTCCTGTGGTATTATCTAGTAGGCTTTAGACTAGAAAAGGACTGGAACTGAGACTAGGCCTAAACTTGGTGCTAATCTTCAAGCTCGGAAATCTCTATCAGAAGCTGCAAAAACAGTGCTGCATAGAAACTGTCTTGATGCTTTGGTATTGTTTGAAAGCCTGTCGTTGCCAGGCCCATGCACAGATGTTTTAACAGGCAGTGGCTCAAGGGAAAAAGGGGCAACATGAACATGAATTAGTCATGATAAAATTCACTGTATGTTGTTACCACTCTCAACAGTAGGGGTGGGTTTAATGATTCTGGGGATCTAGGCAAAATATAGTACTGTACTGTAGTTATTACATTTGGAGAGAAGTAATTAGGAACTTGTAAGAATTTCTATGTTTGATTAACTACCCCAGCACTGTCACTATCTATACTAACATTAACACTAGCAATTCGCAATCTCTGCTGAGCCTGTGAAGCACCCTGTTCCGCCTGAAAAAAATAAGCTAGCTTTGGTAGTGTAGCAACAAACCTCTCGCTTTTCTTCCTGTTTTTGAATTTCTCTACTCTACTTGAATGACTTAATTTGAAGAACCTGAAGAACCTCCTCTCAATTATGTAGATTATTGCTTAAGAGCTTTGGTCATACCAGTCTGTCTTTATGCAGCTGTGTCACCACATCACAGCCCATTATTACCATGACTGAAAGGTGAGGCTGCATTGAAATTTCTAAACAACCTATTTTTAAATTGTATATACATTTCAGAATAGCATATTTAACGTGAACACTGTTTTTTATTAAATAGCGATGATGTGAAGATGATGAAGAAGTCTCCACTGACACTGTCTTGCTTGTATAAGATGTTTATTACAAAGTAAAATAGTATCATATCAAGCACTATAAAGTGCCTGGGAGGGGATCCATGCCAATTCTAAAGAGTCCCCTCTAGATCAATATAACCTACTGCTTATATACGGTGGTTGTTGTGGAAAAAGGAGACAGAACATATAGTCCTTCTTAGAATACTTTCATTCATCTGGAACTAAAGAGGAAAGGGACCTTGACCCTTGGACCTTTGGACCAGGGCCCCCCTCACTTAAACATTCCAAACCTGCAACGTCAGATAACACATGGAGCTTGGATACTACATATTTCCTCCCTTCGAGACTACGCAGAGAGGAGTGTGAGAGCGAAAAACCTGTCAGGCAGCTATCTTTCCTGAAATGTCCATCAAACAATCTAGACAGGAAAAATTCTCTCACGGTCCCTCTGCCTTAGGCGACCACATAGAGTACTCCAGCCCAATTTAAAAAGGAGGAATTTTGACAAGTCGTGTAAGGATATAACTTAAGCAAATACATATGGAAACCTAAACCATATGGAAAATAAAATCAAAACAATGTCCACCTTTAGGCTGGTCGACCCATAAGAACTTCAAATGGACCCTGCCTAGCACCAATATCCTTAAGCACCGAAAAAAGAAAAAAACAATGTACTTACCCAATAACAGAAAACATCTCAATATCATAGCCTTTGCAAAGGTTAACAACAACGTACAGAAACAGAACATCACACTCAATAATATAAGAACTGCTACCATAATCTGAACCAACACTGCTCCCAACGGTCCTAATTTCTCCTGCAACCAAGCATTCGCAGACCATCCAGCTCCTTCCAATGGGCCAAACGCATCCCTTATATGCTTCAATGCATCTATGACACTAGTCATATTGTCAGAACTATCAGGAATCAAAGTATAACAGGCATCCCCAGTTAAGTTCAAAGCCACACGTAGGCCACCTTGTTTGGCCAAAAGATAATCAAGAGCCATGTCATGTTTCAGCAACATCAGTCTATGACTCTTTTGAGTATTTGACAAGTATTCAAAACCTCTTATAGTCTCATTTGCAAAAGCCTGTAGGGTGTAGGTAATATTGTCAAGGTGATCTGCCAAAAATGTCACACCATACTATGGAAACAATCCTATATCCCACTTCTCTCCTAGACTTATCCTCCAATGATAGGACTCCAGATTATGAAATTGTGCCAATTCCCTTTTCTTCCTACTTCCAGAAATAGCATCAGATTGAACCTCATCAGATACTTTTCCCTTCTGGACAGTAAAAACCTTATATGGAAGCTGCAACGTTGCCATATAACAGCATCCTATCCACCCATATGGTAGAAATGTATATGCCTTATCACCACAAACCCACCAAATATCCCTAAAATTCCCTATAGTCACATTTCCAGGCAACTTTTGGTTTCGCACCATCAAAGTTTCACTCAGTTTGCGATGTGGTACCTGAAAAGTCACTTTATACAAGTCATCCATAGCCTTATGTTTACGCTCGCCCAAGTCCATAATATAGTTGTTACAGTCTAATATTCCCATAAACTTTCCAGGCCCATTATGAGTATCATCTGAACAAAATCTTTAGCCCCCACAGATTTCACTTCCAACAGATCAGGGATCGCTGTCATCATATTTTCATGCTGATCAAGTAAATTCACATATGATAACTCCCTCAACCAAAAACAATTATGTTTAGGACTAAATAGATGCACTGACAGAGCCATTACCTTATCTTCTGCTGATTGCTGCTGATATAACAGCCACGATAATGCATAAGATTGACATTTAGCACTTAATGGTTCTGGTACCGTCTCTAAATTGAAGGCCATGTGCCTGGTGTTGGAACTTTCACCACACATGGACAATTCAGTTTCCTAACCAATCTTACAGAATGAGTTAACTGCTGGAACCATAAGTTCCTAGCTGCCCATGGGTCTGCGATTTGTAACACCGAGGAATCAAATCCATATGCTGTCCACTTAGTTTCTCTCTTCTGTAATACATGATAACGGTCAGTCATGTTTTCTGGTGTCCAGTCGAAGTCAAAAAACTCATCTTCCACGTCTAAAATAGTCCTCTGAGCTGTAGTTGTTTCCGGAGCTAAAGTGATAAGCTTCATCAATGCAATATTCATCCCTGGAGTGGTTGCTGTGGTGAATCGTTCCTGAACCCTTTTATTAACCATGAAAACTCCAGTAGAACTCAAATCTTCTATCATAACTACTACCTTATGAGTTATATAACCCTCTCTCCACACATTTTGAAATGGAACAAATTTAAACTCTGGCTCTAAATAAGTGCATGTGTACTCCACTTGGTCTTCCCATGTAACATTATGTACAACAAGTGAACAATCATCCCTAACTTTCAACCACCTCTTGTCATTAAACAAAAGATACTTCCTCTGATCACGAGGCACAGTATCAACTCCAGGTCCTGTTAACAACACATCTTCACCATGACTATTTTTCCACTTAGGAGGATTATTACCACCAACATTAAATCTTCCATATCGACAGGGGAAATGAACCGCTCTTCCTAACTTAGCTCTGATGACTGTCTTCAAAGGAGTTAACGTCGTCGAAATCATCTGAGGTGCCATGTAGTTAAATGTGACACATTTATACCTCCAGTAACCTTCACTGCTAAAAGAATAGAATTCCCTAAGGTCACTTCAACCCTAGTCCTCGTAACGTTTTGGTCTGACCCTTTTCCGAACTGGTCTTGGACTTGTCTTCATCTAACTGAATCTCTGAATTCTCCTGCAGCGGAATCACAGCCCTTTGAAACCTCTGGCGCTTCGCACTCCACTGAAATAGGCTCTGCTGTTTCTGGGACATGTTGATAATCAATGTCACCAAATTTTCTTTCCTGTCCATTAACTGCAGAGTCATTTCTGGCATCATCAGAAAGGTGCACAGAATCATCAAAGTTGTCCACAACATGGACAACCTCCTCTTCTGGATTTTGGCTCTGAAAATCTGTATGCATCTCTTCTTCTTCTGCATGTTCTTCCACATTTTCTTCTGACTCTCTTGAGCCTTCAACATCTTGACTCTGTAAGCATGGCGCCTCTTCCCTTGGCGCTTTGACACAATGCCATAAATGATACCACGTTGGAGACCCTTTAACCTGGACCACAGTTCCAGTACTGCGAACAACTTCAAATGGTCCTTTACGGTGCTCGTTATACCACTTCCTTCTAAACACCTTCACGAACACCTTGTTTCCAGGTTGCACTGTGCTCCTCTTTTGCTCATCGAGCCTCGCCTGCACTTCCTCTTTTCTTTGTCTGTCAGAAACGTACGTAAATATTCTTTTATGCAAATTAGCCATATATGTAACGTACGCTCGCATTTCATCTTCCAAAAGGGCTAAGCTTGGACCCTTTCCACTTGTACGCAGACAAGGGGTTGGCATTCGTCTTCCCATATCCAACTCATGAGGTGTCATATGCAAAGCATGCAGCTCACTTGAGCAACACACCATTAGCACCAGCGTAAGTGCCGCTATCCAATTTAAACCTGTGTGCTGGCAGATTTTAACAATGCGATTTTTCAAAACACCATTAATTTTTTCACAAATCCCTTGGCTTTGCGGATGATAGACTGCACCAAGACGCTGTTTAATTCCCAATTTTCGCAAAATCAATTTCATCGTCTTATCCACAAACTCCTTCCCATTATCTGAGGATATCCGATCTGGAAGTCCCCACCTACTTATGACCTCTCTACACAGAAACTTGGCAACCGATTGAGCGACCTTCTGCTTGGTCGGACAAGCCTCATGCCATCGCGAAAATCTATCCACAACGACTAGCATATATCTCTTACCTTCAACTGGTTTTATCATGTCAACAAAGTCCACAACTAACTCACGCATAGGACCCCTCGGACTTGGAATGTGACCAGGAGGAACCATCACACCCCTTTGAACATTATTTTTCAAGTAGATAGTGCACCTGCCTATAACATAATCAATCTGTTCAAGCAAGCAGGGTGCCCAAAAACGATACTCCTTTGTAATCTTTCTCCTAACTTCCCCCCTTGCAACATGAGCTAACCCATGTGCCTCCTGAATCATCAGACCTCAATCCGTGTCAGCACTGACCTGCCTGCTCCCACTTCTCTTGCTCTTTCTCCCCTCCAATTCTCACACACCATAGGTGGATAAAGGAAGAAACAGATCAGAATTAAATATCAAATGAACCCACTAGGTATTTTTAACAACACAATAAGCAATTCAATGTGATTTGCACACGTTATTTGCCAACACTTAGGTCTTTTTTATCTACAACAAATGTTTTCCTCCTTTAAACACCAAGTTATCATCAATAAAGAGAATATTCAATAAAAAGCTGCTTCAGACACTGTTCGTCAACTAGTGTTTCGAGTGGGAACTTTACAACTGAATTTTCCATTCCACACCTCCAGTTCCTAAGAAATGACCTGAAATTCACCTAGTGATTTTCCAGGATTTTAGGCCCGTCTAAAACCACCTCCCAGAGGGCTTTGGTCCAAATCTGCGGCTTCTTTCTCTTTAACTCTTCTCTTCTCTATTTTCTTTAACTTCTCTTATTTCCCTTTAACTCTTATCTTCTCTATTTTCTTTCTTCTTCTCTTATTTCCCTTTAACTCTTATCTTCTCTATTTTCTTTCTTCTTCTCTTATTTCCCTTTAACTCTTATCTTCTCTATTTTCTTTCTTCTTCTCTTATTTCTCTTTAATTCTTATCTTCTCTATTTTCTTTGTTCTTTTTTCCCATTAATCTAATTTCCCAGGGCCCTTGGGCTGTTACTTTTCACTTTTTTTCCTTTTTAACCTAATCTGACTATTTCTTCAAACAAACTTTCACGCAGTGGCTAATATACACATCTTACCATTAAGAAGATAAAGGCCCAACCTTCATTAATCTTGCATGGTGTTATTTAGCTCACCTTATTATTACTAATTAGGCTATTCTACACTTTTACATCAGCTTTCCTTTTCCCTATTATACTCCCCCCTTATTGCCGCGTTTACAACGCAATAAAACCCAAATTTAGAAAGCAGCAGTACTCCAAACATTAACACAGCATGGCATGCACACACACATGATTCTTTACGGTGCGACTAGACAACAAACACCCAACAGCCCCAACGAACGAACCAGCGCACAATCATGTGAAAAAAGCTCACCTTTATTGCCGGCTTGGTGCGGGAGTAAGCGCGCTAATGCTGTCGGCGACGCAGCAAGCCACAACAGGTCCAGAGTTCGTGACGCCAAATTCTTGTTGTTTATTAATTAGCGATGATGTGAAGTCTCCGCTGACACCGTCTTGCTTGTATAAGATGTTTATTACAAAGTAAAACAGTATCATATCAAGCACTATAAAGTACCTGGGAGGGGATCCGTGCCAATTTTAAAGTGTCCCCTCCCTGAACAGTATGACGTACTGCTTATATAGGGTGGTTGTTGTGGAAAAAGGAGACAGAACATATAGTCCTTCTTAGAATGGTTTCATTCATCTGGAACTAAAGAGGAAAGAGACCTTGACCCTTGGACCTTTGGACCAGGGCCCCCCTCACTTAAACATTCCAAACATGCAACGTCAGATAACACATGGAGCTTGGATACTACAACACATAAATAATTCTAATGTCTGCTTTCATGGGGGCCCTAGACAGCTGACAACTTTTGCCCAATGCAAAACTGCCTCTGCTTATCAGTGAAGACAGGACAATCATGTTTCCTGAGGAAATCAAATGTAGTGTCAAGAGGTCCTCCCACAGAAGCCAACAATACTAGGATTACTGTCTGAGCAGGGATTTGAACCCTTGTCTCCAGTGCACAAGACAGTCACATACACCTAACTTCTAAGAGCCTTGGAGTTGTAACTATTTAAGAGCTCCACAGAGCCTGGCGTAAGTCCCCTTCTTGTACAAAAACAAGAACATGGTTTAGTGAGTTATTAGTGCCCCTTACTGCCATTTGTTTGGTTGTTGTTAAAAATAACCTCGTCATGCAATCGATGGAATTGTTTCATTTGTGGGATTTCCAGTACTGTGGTGATGCATGCATTCATGACAAGTCAGGGTTAGTGAGGTGAAATCTCCACAGGTGGCTGGTACTGCACTGTACAGAGCACATAAGTGCGAGGAAGCAACATAGAAAACATCTGATGCACTAGCATCCCTCATCTGAGCCACGCAGAAATGGATCTTAAATAATGGCCATATAAAACACTTTATTAACACTTAGTCACTCATTCTGTTTAACCTCATGATGTCAAGTTGGTGACAGCATCTGCATATTGGATTGCCTTCACCTCTCACTTTATAGGGTTGTAATTTCATTTTAGACCAAAACAATCCCAAAAAAGAGAAGAATACACTCTTATAAGCGTTAGCGTCTTTGCTGATACATGCTGAATGGTCTAAGAAGTTCCCCTGCAGTTCTATAAGTTACTCAGTACTTTTAGTTTTTGAGCTCATGCTGTTATACTTGACCTGACAGTTTTGTACTTGAATCAGTGTATCACAGAAGTAGTATTATTGTTATCTATGGGTAACTGGCTTAGAATACACACCTATGGCCAGATTTTACCAGAAGTAATTCCTGATTGAGTTTTAACACATTAGACAGCAAAAACTCCCAGTTAAATAAAAAGCTCACACAGTGATGTATATTTCAGACCCATGATTGAGACCTGATTGCGCATGTGTCATGAAACCTTTAGTGAAAATGAAGCGAGCCACTTAAAATGACAGGATCAGGATTTAGCATCGAATTATCGGCTCCTATTTACACCGGAGACATAGCAGTTATTCACAGGCCCATTCTGCTGCAGGCTATAGCCTACTGCAAATTGCAAATTGCAAGGAATATGGCCTGATAAAAAAAGAGAGAGAGAGTGAGAGAGAGATACTGTATGTTGAGGGAACTGAGCAGAATAAATCAGCATGAAACTCTGCTAACCACTATCCAAAACCTCTCTCTCTCTCTCTCCCTGATTGCTGCCAGAGCTGTTTGCATTGCATTATCCACTGATGCACAAAAAATATCTTCCCCCATTATGTTTTTTTTTTTCCTCTCTTTGAAATCTAAAAAACACTAATTGGACAAATCTTGCTGCAAGGCTCAACTTCCCTTGATCACAACTTTTAGTTTGGTTTAATTTAGCTCTTACATACATTCATTCGTATTAGTAATGCTTAGTAATTGTGATTTTCCAGTGGATCCTACTCAAGTTAAACACATTTACAAGCTGTTTTCACCATGTTTGTTTTAAATTCCTTTCTTGTTTTGGCTTTTTTATAACAGCCTGAAAATCTGGCGAGAGTTCATTATGGTCCAAAACTTGAGCTTGCATTCACCTTTATTGCTGCATGTGAATTGTAATAAATATTAACTTCCCTCCGGCTTTCTTGTCAGACATTAATTAGCAAATTAAAAGAACTTTTGGGTATTTCCAAAACTCATTGTTTCTTTATGTCATGTGGCATTCACACACATATAAACACTGTCTGTAAATTTATACTCATTAATGAGCAGTGACAACAGTTTAACACAATTCAAAATCAAATTTACACAATTTTTCCTTTACTATAAATGTAGTCACTCAGCCAAGGCACATCTAGTGTCTGAAGTTTAGTTTTTTAATTTACACTGGAACTGTGAGGCTAATGTTGCTAATATGTAAGGGAAGCTTATTACCACCAGATTAGTTTTGCCTAAATCATCAAATATTAGCCTCAAACTGTGACAAGTTGTTAAAGACCCTACATCCTACATTTGTCTTTTCTTTTTCCCCACCTTTATGTGCCAAAACAGTCATATTCAGTTCATTATTACATGATCATTTTCCAAACCATCTCTTAGTACTAAACACGCCGTTTTTGTCACCTTTATGACTGATTTATGTTCTGACTGGATGCCGAATATCCAAAAACAGTTTAGGCTGAAACTTTTCTTACAACTTTGTGAATAACATGAATGGGCGGAGCTAAACTGCTATAGGCTGGCTTTCAAGACGTCATAATAACAACAAACTCAAAAATTTTTGCAGCGTGATTTTTTTATATGGACTGTCTGGACTGTTGAACTGTTGAACACTTTAATTTAAAAACTGAGGAAAATTCAGTTCTTTATGCTATAGGCCCTGTAAGTAATCTCATGCAGACTTACTTATGTGGGTTCTGGCACTGATTGACATACTGTTGTAATGGACAAAATATTGCAGAGGAAAAAACAATAGCAGCAGCCATCTTGAGGCCTGGATTTTCTGAATTATAATAGCCAACAGTGTCATACAGTGTCAGAAACACACATTAGGGGGGCTATTTGAGATTACGGATGTCCTAGTTCATTTTTTTGCCCCCACGATTTGATCCAACTAATTTAATATTAAGTATATCAGCTGATATTAATTCCCTTTTGTGGATAATACAGATGCACAGTATACGTTAAGGTTAATTATACCAACCCAATTAATTTATACATAATCAAGCCTATTTGAGATTGCTTAATAACTCAACTTATTCTGAGGTAAGTGTGTGATGATTTAGGAAAGCAGTTCATACAATGCTAATTGGAGTACATAAGCCTCCATTATTTGGTAGCTACATTAGCCACGTAGCTCTAGCACTAAACGTCACTAAACCGTCTCAGCTAATTGATTTTGTTTTAGAGTAAGGGAAAGATTGTCCTCACAAAGCATTACTTTAATGAAACTGGACTGTTAAAAGATAAGAAGAAAGAAGGAACTGTCTATCAGTGCCCTTTGTGAGGAGAATGTTGCACAGGCGTTACAGCGGTGATGATGTTGCTGTGGAGGATTTATGCGGGATTGATGTTAATCCTGACATGGACAAATGAATGAGTCGAAATGAAACACGAAATCCCCCCTCAAATCCTCACTGTGCTCAGCAACAGCTCACAGGGCCTGACTGGGTCACTGTGAGCGACCCTGTGTGTTGTCTGGTCAGACTCCAAGTGTGTGTGAAATGGAAACTTTGTCAGACTTTGATTAGCCGCCAGTCTTCTCTGACCTCAAATGATCTCTGATCAGCGTGGATGAATCAGACTTCGTATTGCTAAATTCAGCCTTTAGGTTACTGCAGTGTGCTAATTAAATAAGACTATGATGGGTCAGTCGGGTGTCAAGAATGAGTGCTCCTCTTTTACATGCTTTTTAATGACACTGTAGCATCTACATCAGTTTATTTTTTTGTAGACTCAAAGACATTTTCTTCACATATAATCAAGTAAAAAGGCATAATCAGACAAATAGAGGTCTTATTAGGCAGCTTTTTAACCCATCATAGTCCAAGGGCCCATATATGACAACACACTTCAATTCTCATAAACACTCACACAGTTACTGAATAATTTTATTATATATTTTCCTATTTAAAGTAACCACCGCTACTGTAGATGTCACACTGGATCTTTTCCTTGTCCTAGATTAAGATTTATGTCTTTTCCTGTGAGGATTTTATGTCTTCCTGTGAGGTTTATGTCATTTCCTGTGAGGTTTATGTCATTTCCTGTAAGGTTTTTGTCATTTCCTGTGAGGTTTTTGTCTTTTCTTGCAAGGATTTTGTGTTTTCCTGTGAGGTTTATGTCTAAAAAGAAAATCCTGTGAGGTTTATGTCATTTCCTGTAAGGTTTTTGTCATTTCCTGTGAGGTTTTTGTCATTTCCTGTGAGATTTATGTCAAAAAAGAAGATCCTGTGAGGTTTTATGATACCATTTCCTTAACAAAAAGAGGAAAAAATCGTGTGAGGTTTATGGTATTTACTAAAAAAAAGAAAAAAGAAAAAATGAAATTAAAAAATCAATTTCTTGTGAGGTTTACATCATTTTCTATGAGGTTGTATGTCTTCTATGTCATTTCCTGTGATGATTATTTAATTTCCTGTGAGGTTTATGTCTTTTACCTTTTTTAAACTTTTTTGATTTTGAGAACAATGCCATCCCACAATAAATGATAATAATATGCTATTAAGTCATGAAATGATGAATAAACAGTGACGATATAATGATACAATTATGTACTTACACAGTACAGTATGTGGAGGGTTTTAACTCAACTGTGTCATGCAGTTTACCCACCAAACATATGAGCAGCCTAAAACTGTGCATACTAATTTGTGTTGTAATCTCTTTATATGTTCAAAATTCTGCTTTTTAGTCCATTTTGTCAGAATAAATGTCAGAATTAAGCAATTTAAAGCTATTTGTGAAAATATGCTCAGGGCAAGTTTTTCCACTTTAATGTGTTATAAATATTTTGACCTCATGATTACATCACAGCACACTAAAGCTCATCACTTAGACATTTCTACCCACGTGCCATGTGCGTGTGTGGGTATTTGGCAGAATGGGCCACATGCACACACATATATGCACAAAAAACACTTTAGCCCTCTCTGTATAGAAAAGTCTGTATGTGTAAAGTCTTTCATCATTATAGACAGACGTGTGCATGTGTCTATCATGTGTGTGTGTGGGTGTGTTGTTCTATGTGTGGACGTCATGGCTCATTCTTCTGTGCAGAAAGCACAGGAAGCTATTTAGTAATTAAAATGTATTAGTGGTACAGGAAATTTTTAAATGACCTCTTTCAATCACGTTCTCTCTCTCTCTCTCTCTCTCTCTCTCTCTCTCACACACACACACACGCACACACACACACACACACACACACACACACACAAACTCATACGCACAAACACACGTGTACACACACATGCACATATACACAGTGCTTCAAGCATAAAAACCACAGGCTTTCATGCAATTATCACCAATTCCGACTTAACTACCACTTAAATTCATAATTAACTTTTTCTCTCTTAAGTAAACATTTTTAGATGTTAAAATTACTTAAAGGAATGGTTTGGGGAAAAATCTAATTTACACAACTTTTCATTTACCCATGACAACAGAGCGCATACAAGTGTGCTCTGTTACCCATGACAAGTGCGCAAACGAAGAGGGGTTGGATTTCAAAACAACAGCCATGCTATATGGTAAATCAACAAGTCTGCATAAGCTTAATGAAGACCTGGATGTGATTTGGGCAGGTTGAGAGAAGTTTTGGAGATGTTTTAATGGAAAACATTTGGGTGACTATTGATGTCTAGTGTTTGTTAGCAATGCAAGCCGCATAGCTCCAGGGCTAAAATTTAGACACCAAACATGTCTTGGCTGATTGACTACTCCTGGAGTGACTAGGTAATTGTGCTAATTTGGTTCGATTTGAAACATTACTTTAATGGTAATAAATTAGGTGTGAATTAATTTGATTGTGGCTATTAATAAGATATTTCCATATTTTGCACACACACTTCCTCACACACACACACACACACACACACACACACACACACTCTCTCTCTCTTGCTGTAACTTTCTGTTCCACTCTTTTACCACATGGGAGTTATGAAACAAATTGTGTTATTATTATTATTTTCCTGACAAGCGGGAGCGAGAAAGATCAAACTTTCAGGTGGGAAACGGTTGGAAATTAAAAACAAAATGATATTCGCTTATTACTTATTTTCCACCTCTGTGGTTCTGGAACTTTATTCTCTCCAGTGACCAAGACCAAGAGTCAAAATTTGATCAGGAAAACCACAAAGCCATTTACAAAGCAAACACTGCTTATTTCCATCTATATTTATTCAAGTCCTTCAAATTACCTTCTATATGTGGGGTGAGGTGGGAGGGGGTCTCCTATTAAAAGAACAAATGATACCCTCCATGTTGTGAATAATGATTTCTTTGATGCCTGGAAACAAAACAATCTCTCTTCAGAATTTCTGAGTGGAATCAGATTCAATCACAGCTCTCACAACAGGAGTGACGTATACCCAGTACTATTATAATGACAACACTACACACTGTGATAGCACTACACTAGAGTTATATATATATATATATATATATATATATATATATATATATATATACATGTATGTACATATATATATATATATATAGGCAAATAAACATTAACCCCTTAAAATTTAATTAAAAAAGGCTTATTATTCAGCAGTAAGTACAAGGGCATCAGTGCAAACTGGTTGAGCCTTGGCCATTTAAGGGGTTAAATAACATAGCCTAAAAGATTATTCTTATCATATTTCAGTCTTATTGCAACTTTGCATTGTAACTGGAAGCAATGGTAAGGTTATTCTCTGTCCATCTTCTTTTATTCAGTTATTCAGAATCACCACATAAAGTCAAATGAACTTAAACTAAACAACATCCATTTTTAATATTCAATGAAAACAATAATGGTAACATTCTGATCTGTTCTAAGGGGATGTTTGCATTTTGGAACCAATGAACAACAAAATAATACCCAGTTCAGCCATCATGGAAAGGATCAATTAGATCCTCAACCAGCAGCAAATAGATTTTATTTAAACGTGTACAGCAGTGTAATACATTTGTAATACGCAATACGTTTGTTACAATGTAGACATTTAACCAATTATACGTAACAACAAAATTTTAAATATGATACAAATTGTTGATTATTTGCAAAAATAAAAGGAAGGTAAAAATGGCAGTGAATATTTAGCGCTGGGTTTCATGTGTGTGAGAACTGGAGATGAGTAACTACAGCTCTGTTTTAAAACCCAATGACTTACACCATTTCAAATTGAGCCAGAACTCAGTTTGCAGCTTTCCTTTCATCAGTCTGACGTCCAGCACACAAACATTAGCTAGGTGAGTCAGATAAAAATTTAATGTGTTAAATCTTGTGGGCTGTGGAAGCTTTTGTGATTGTTTGTGTGGGCCACAAGTTCCAAAAGTTTGGGAACCCCTAATATGGAGAACTGATTGTTTTATTCTATTTATTCTGGTTTCTTTGATACTCAATAATAATATAGTTTCCAGTTACCTTAGATGAAGGCAGTGCACTTGGCTGGTCTTGACAACAATTTCCTTGCCTTCAGACTAAGATAAGACTGAGTCTAAATGATGTTAAGATTGGGATGAGACCCAGACCACTAGTTTATGGTCTTGAGACTGTCTTGACTGAGGTACTACAACACTACAATTCACCTTGCAACATATCAGAAACAAATTGGTAAATCAATAATGTGACATAGTTAAAGACTAGCCTACATCAGTTTGACCAAAATAATTGGCTTTTGAATTTCATTGTGGGTCTCAAATTCAACCCAACCCTGGCCTGGAAGTCATCTCCAAAGAGGCCAGCTAAGTATGAATTTTACCTAATACTGTAAAATATGGGAGAAAAAAATATTCCTTAATTTTTCCAAGTATGGAAAGCACTTAGTAAGCACTTAGTAAATGTCACCACAAACCATAACTACTAGTTCTATGACTACTACTACTACTAATATTTATTATTATTGTCTCATTATCATTCATATTAGTAGTAGTAGTAGTGGTGATAGTAGCAGTAGTAGTACATATTTTAGTGCTCAATTAAAGTCAACTTCCATTTAACAGTAGAATTGTATGTGACTGTTGTTGTGATAGCTGTGGCATTCCTGCTGAATGCAAGTGATGTTGTTGTGAAGGAAGTGTTGGCAAAGTAATTCCATTCATTTTTAATACTGATTTGCTGTATCTACAGCTATTTCTTAAATTAATTCACAATTTATCAGTTTATTATACTACTACTAATACATATAGTTAGTTACTAACAACCATGCCTTCTTAGTGTGCAGTGCAATGTTATGTCAGGTTTAAGTTTGAATAGTTTCTTGCATGCAGCATTATTTTGGCTTTTTGACAATGTAGCATCAGCCTAAGCTGGTTTTGTAGAGCTCATGTTAGATAGCCAGTCTCAGCATCTGGTGGGTGAAGCAAATTGACCCATTGGGTGTAAATATTTAGCCACAGAAAAACTAAACAAAAAAAAAAGGATTTGTGGGCTGGATTTAAACAGGCAAATGGCCCACAGGATGGTACTTTGAAACCCCTGAATCACATGAATACAATCAATCAAAACACCCACCGAAACTCTGATCTGGAGCTGTGATAATTCTGACTTGTTAGAGGAGTCAATTGCATATTGTAGCCTTCTGCAATATCAGTATGTCAAAGGCCAATATCATGCTAACAAATACTACACTGTATAGTATACAACCCTACCATCAACCATAACCAATTTGGCCACTGATTTAGAGCAAAGCCTGTGCAGTTAGTTCTAATATCTTCTCTCTCAGTCCTGTTAACTGTCAGTCAACCTTGATTTCACTTGCAAATCTTGTCGGGCTTTATATAAGTGGGTGCTGTCACAAGACACAAAATCACCATTATATAGTATGGAACTATGGAACTAGTCTGGATTGGCAGTGCATTGTCAGTAGGACAGGCACTGAGGCTGAAAAGCGGCCTACTGAATGGAACTCCATGGACAGGACAAGGTTATTAACTCTTACCTGTAATGCTTGTTAAATGTAATTAGCTCTGCCTTTGGCGTCATTGAGGATAATTCCTAGAGAGCTGTCCATAATCTCACTGTGCATATTAACATGTAGCCCCCTCTAAAACTCCTCGCAGCACTGACAAAGACCAGGAAGCAAATTTTCTTCCATAAATAGAACTTTTTCGCTGAAAGGAAATGGTCTTGCAGGGTGGTTTTGCTGATACCAGGGTGCTTTTCAACATGTGAATTAAAATCACTGGCAAGGACCTTTAAAGGGAAAAAAAGGAAAAGGAAAAGAAATTATGGCATTAAATGAAACCAACTGGAGAATTTGATTAGCTTTGCTCTACATTCAGCCTTGTCTGTCTGTCTCTAGCTCTACCGCTTTTCGTGAAGCTAATGATTTCAAAACCATTCTTAGCTACATGCCATCAGTTTACATATGGGCACATAGACACTGCATTCGCCTAACAGAACACGTTTGCAGGAGAACAGTAATTTACTGTAACTCCACACAAACATACACCTATTACATGCTGTCTAAGGTGCTGAACTGCAAACATATTTGTTCCTTAAAGGAAATTATTTGAAACAGTCTTGAGAAATTTGATGTTCAGTTTCGAGTCTTACGGGGTCCTAATGATGACTGGAAGGAATTCAGAAAGAGAGGCCTTGCCGGGATAATGAGTTTTTTGAAATAGCTTGCAGAGGGTTTTTATTTATTTATTCGTTTTTTTTTTCTTATGCTGCACAGAAGAGATGGCTGTTACACAAAAGCAGTGTCATTAGGTTTTGGAGAGCTTCATTTCTTTGTCACTAAGATTCAGGCTACATTTAAATCAAGGCTATGAAGCAATAAAAAGCATTGGTTTTACTGAGAGGAGATATAAGATTTAACAGAAATATGTCACAGAAAATTCTCCAAAATTAAACCAACAGCTCTAAAGCCGTGCTTAATATGCCTCAAATCAGAAGTGTGGGCCAATTAGTAACATTAAAGCCAAGGGTGAAAATAAAGGTAGCATTATATAGTAACACAGCAATCGCAGTTTTAAAGTACCCATTAAAGTCATAATTTAAAGCAAAAAAGACATCTGTGTTGAATAATAAATTGTTAAAGATTTTTGTGTGTTATTTTTATGCCCAAAAATGTACTAAAATGGCATGGCAACATCTTTACACTCATTAAAAATGCAAAAACTTATGAATATGCATGATTATGTTAACTGTAAATGCCCTCTGGCCTCTAAAACCCATCCTTCTATCACCACTACCCTGCACGCTTGATGAGGAATAGTGATGAACGAATCCCGGTTTTCTCCAACTCTCCACTCTGTTGACTCTGCCTCTGTCGACTCCTCAGTGCCACTTAATTTTAACCAAGACCGCATCAGAGCCAGTGATAAAGGCATACAGCAGAGAGTTATAGCATCCTAAATGTAGTTTACCCATTTTTTAAACAGTTAAAAGACCCTGAGGGTGCATACATAGATTTAGATTTTCTTTTATTTTTATATCAGTGCATGTTTACCTACAATGAAAATCAGGTGCACCACCTGAAACAATGATTAAAATTTATACATATATATCAATACACACATATATACACATACATACACATACACATGTATATAAAAAATGTAACATTCACACATACAGCTCACACATTTAGCAACCATATGCATCCTTTAAAAAAGTGTACTTCACAGGTTCAAATAATAAATAATTAATAATAGGTAAGATATTGCACAGTTGCGTCTATGAGATGCATTGTTTGAGTGCAGAGTTCAGTGTAGTGATGGCTTGAGGTGCATGTTTCTGTGCAGAGTTTAGTGTAGTAATGGCTTTGAGTGCATTGTTTCAGTGCAGAGTTCAGTGCAGTAATGGCTTTTGGATAAAACCTATTCATCAGTCCTGTGGTCTGTGCTCAGGTGGACCTGTGCTGGGTAATATTGGTCCTTTATGATGCTGGATGCCTTTCGCAGGCACCTGGAGGTGTAGATGTCTTACAAAGTAGGCAGATGAGTGTTTGGCTGATTTTCTCTGCGGTTTTTTATGACTCTTTGCTGAGCCTTTTTGTCAGCTGCTGAGCTGTTGCTGTACTTCTCAGGAAGTAAAGTCGCTGGTGTGCTTTTTCAACCAGTGAATTTGTGTTCATTTTCCATGACAGATCTTCTGAGATGTGGGTTCCCAAGAACCTAAAACTAGAGACCCTCTCCACTCTGTCATTGTTCATGTACAGTGACTGGTGGTCACCCTGCTTCTTTCTGAAGTCAGTGATCAGTTCTTTTGTGTCTGTACCTCCTCCCTGTAGGCAGACTCGTCTCCATCAGTGATCAGCCCCACCACTGTTGTACTGTCTGCGAATTTGATGATAGCATTGGCGTTGGTGGTTTGTATGCAGTCCTGTGTACAAAGAGTAGAGGAAAGGGCTCAAGACACAGCCTTGCAAAGCTCCTGTGCTGAGTAACAAAGTAGAGGAGTGGTAGGGGCCCTTCCTGACTGACTGCGGCCTGTTTGTTAAGAAGTCCTAGGCAGATATATACTGGAGGCCTAGGTTGGTCATCTTGGAAAACAGTCTACTGGGTATGATGGTATTAAAAGCAGAGGTATAATTCACAAACAGCAGCCGTGCATATGTTCCTTGCTTCCAGGTAGAGCAGTGCAGTGTGGATAACAGTGGAAATGACATGATTCGTTGACCTGTTGGGTCTGTATGCATATTATTGGTGAGGGTCTAGAATAGGCGGGAGAGCAGCCTTGATGTACTTGAGGACCAGTCTTTCCAGACACTTCATGATTACTGGTGTTAATGCCACTGTCCTGTAATCATTCAGGCAGGTTACGGCAGCCTGCTTTGGCACTGGCACTATGGTGGATGTTTTTAGGCTCGTAAGGACAGTGCACTGTGAAAGGGATCGGTTGAAGATATTTGTATATACTTCAGCTAGTTCTGCAGCACTGTCTCTGTGAACCCATTCTGGGACACCATCTGGCCCAGCTGCTTTCCGCACTTTGATCTTTTGGAGTGTGCATATGACTCCAGCAGGGTGTACAATAAGTACCTGGCTGTTGGTACCTGAAGCAAGAGTGGTAGTCTCTGGTCCCACTTTCTCATGGCAGCCAAAGAAATGGTTGAGCTGCTCTGCCCATAAAAAAACGCTGCTGTTGGTGGCTGGGTTGGTATTATCGTTTTGGTTGGTGATGTGATGTATACCTTGTCATTCATAGCGGGGGTCTGACTTGTCAAACTGGATCACAATTTTTCACCTGTAGGCTGCTTTTGCATCTCTAGTGCCCCTCTTCAGGTCTGACCTGGCTGCACTATACCGCTGTTTGTCACCCAAGTGAAAAGCCTTGTTGTGGGCCCTTAAAAGGAGTCGAACATCCCTTGTCATCCATGGCTTGTTGTTGGGAAAGACACAGATTTGTTTAGTTGTCGTGACAGTGTCCATGCAGCTTATATAAAACAGTACAGAAGCTGTGTAGATATCAATATCATCTTCTACAAACACAGTCCAATCAGTGCTACTGAAGCAGTCCTGGAGCAGCTCAGAAGCTCCCTCTGGCCACACTTGAGTGTCTCTCACAGTTGGTTTGACCATGTTGATGAGTGATCTGTATGCTGGAGACAAAATCAGAGAGATGTGATCAGACCAGCCCAGATGTGGGAGAGGTAATGCCTTGAACCCATGTTTGAGGTTGCTGTATACATGGTCCAGCATGTTTTTTCCTTTCTTGGGACATTGGACATAGAATTTGGGGAGCACAGCATAGCACACCCACAATATATGGAGGTTCATCACACAAGGCTTTAAAATCCATCAAGGCTTTAAAAGCCATGAATGCTATTTTATATTGGATTCTGTAATGCACTGGGAGCCAGTGTAAGGATCCTAAAACTGGAGAAATGTGGTCTCTTTTCTTCATACCAGTTAACATTCTGGCTGCAGTATTTTGAACTGGTTGTGGACAAGCAAGAGATGCTTCCAAAATACAGTGCATTACAGTAATCCAACCTAGATGTTATAAAGGCATAAATTATTTTTTCCAGATCTGAAGCATTAAGAAATTATTTTAATCTAGAGATTGTTCTGAACTGGAAGAAAGTGACCTTGACCACTGCATTTATTTGCTGATCAAATTTTAATTCTGTATCAAAAATGACCCCAACGTTTAGTGTAGGGGGACCAATAAAATAACCTCTGTTTTACTGTTATTCGGTTGAAGAAAGCTGTGGGTCATTAAATTTTTAATATTTAATATAATATACTCATTGAGTCTTCCTATAAAGTAATGATGTCCAAGGTTCAAAGGTAAGCACAGTTGTAGATCATCTGCATAACAATTAAATGTTATGTTCGCAAATAATTTGGTCTAGGTGGAGCACATATAATGAAAAAAGGACAGGTCCTAAAATGGACTCTTGTGGAACCCCAGATGTCATAGCCACAGCTGCAGAGGAGTATTTCCTCTGGGAGTAACTGAAAGGTCCTATGCTAAATATAAAGAACGAGGATTTCACTTTGGAGCATGATGAAATGATACACCAGATTGGTACCATAATGTAACTGCAGCATGATTTAAAGTGAAGCTTCCTTGTACTTGTTTAAGGTTGTTCCTTCTACTGTTTCTAATCATTGTCTATTGTAACCTTAATCATGAAGAAAATGTAGTGTGGGTGCAGAGTTGTGTAAGACATATTGAAAATGTTTTGTGACCAGAGTTTGTGCTTATAGCAGCTACTGAACAGCATTGGCATTGTTTAAAGCTGATAATTAAATCAGCTTTTCACTGCTGAATCTCAGACTTTTTTCTGTAATGTAGTTTGCTACATTAGTTTCCAGTCAACACATCATAGTACATTCATTAGCATATTTTAGTGTATTGGACTGTGATACTTTCAAGCTCATTTGTCATGTACATAAAAAAGTGCCCCACAAAACACTTTTCATAGTTGTACTGAGAAAGTTTGCATTTTTAATTAAAAAAGCATGTGATTAATTTTAAAAAAGCAAACATGTGATTAATTTTAAAATCACATGTTTGAGGTGCATGATGTCTTTAAAGAAATAATCCATCTGTATCCAATCCCTGTACTAAGAAAAGAACAGAAAACAGCTGATTTAAAATACACCTAACAAACTTGCAATTGAGGCCTCAGTTGCTGTTACCTAGTAAAAAGTGTTTAAGTGACAAAAAATTGAATGTTTTTCTATCATTACATCTAATTAAACACATCAAAAATAGTTGATGAACATCAGTGTATGGCACACCAGTATCTGAGCTCGTAATTATGGTATTGTACCCACACATAATAATATATTGTGTCAAAAACAAACAAATCATTGCAAGTTACAAATATCAGTTAACTTCGCACAATAAAAATCTTCAGGTCTGTGCTCTCCTCTACAAGAGGGAACTAAACACTGCAGACAAACACAGAGAGGAAATAATGGTCAGAAATGACTTAAGCTTCCCCAACCCCTGTTTCTGTACTAGGCTGTATCTGATTTTAGTTACTCATGGTTTTGAGCAGAATGTGATCGATTTGAGCACAATTATCTTCACATTATATGCTCAACAGCTGAACGCATACATTCACCCATACACACACACACTCACTTACACACACACACACACACTCACTGCTCTGTAGTTTGTTCCTGAAACAGGTTAACTCGAATCATTAAACATTCTTGATGAATTAGCTGCACTTAATTAGCAATATTTTAGCAAGAGACTAAATTAAATGTCAAAGGAAGTGGGAGAGTATGAAAGAAAGATAGAGAGGGAGGAAGAGGTGAGAGAGAAAGAGAGAGAAAGAAAGAGAGAGAGGGAAAAGAGAGGGAAGTAGATAAAAAGGGAAAGAAAGAGAATGGCAGAGGGGATGGAAGTAGCAAGAAAATAGAGAAATGGTGAGAGAAATAGTGAGGGGATAGAGAAAGAGAGAGCAAGAGAAAAATAGAAAAGAGGGAGAGAGAAGAATAGAGAGAAAGAGAGAGTGGGGAAAATAGAGAAAGACAGAGATAAGAGAATGACAGAGAGATGAGAAAAAGAGAGAGAAAGAGAGGTAAGAAAGATAGAATGAGGGAAATATAGAAAGAGAGATGAGAGAGGGAAAGAGAGATGAGAAAGAGAGAGAGTGAGGTAAATAGAGAAAGAGAGAGACAAGAGAAAGGGAAAGAGAGATGAGAAAGGGGAAGAGAGAGAGAGAGAGAGAGAGAGAGAGAGAGAAAGGTAGTGCTTCATTCTGGGTGAAGGAAATAAGAGGATGCATCCAGGCATTCAATCAGCCCTCCACTGCTACCTGCTGCACACACACACTGAGTCTGCCAGTGGTATGCCTGTGTGTGTGTGTGTGTGTGTGTGCACCAGGCTTATGCCACATTACAAAAAACAAAATCTGTTCATACACTCACATTGTGGAGACCTTTGTTCTTTGTGAAACATTAAATTTTAAAGGTAGGCTTAGGGTAGCAGTAGTAGTTCTGGTTAAGGTTTGGGTAAATCACCAGGAAATTAATGGACGTCTATGTAATGGCCTCACAATTCACAGAAATAAGATTGTGTATGTGTGTGCGTGTGTGTGTGTGTGTGTGTGTGTGTGTGTGTGTGTGTATGTGTACATTACTGGTGGAGCTCTGCTGGGAGTTTGAGCAGAGCGGTATGAGGCAGACACAAGGATTAGAGACCCAGGGAGGATGAAATATCACTCAAGACCAGAGTGATACTCTCTCTCCCTCTCTCACTCTCTTTCTCATATCAGTTGCCTATTTCTATCATTCGAAATTGAATTCCAAACTGCCTTTATTGACATGACTGCATCATATACAGCATTCATAATCAGCACCTTTCAAAGACACCTAGACTGAAGTTTATACCTTTATGCAGATTATCTGTAGATTATGTGTAATTTATTTAATCCTTTAGAAGTGAAGAGAAACTACTGTCATGTTGTTATACTACGTAAATGTAGTTACATAAAGATTAAATTTCAATGGCATGCAATGAGTTATATTTACATTAGATTTACATTCTGTATAGGCTTTTGTCCATTTGTGTCAAAGTCAAAGAATATTTTTAAAAATGGCAGAAATGTTAAGATATTTTTTATTTCCGCAGAACAAGACTGTACACACAAGAATCACTGTTCATTAATTTCAAATCTCAATAAAATAACTCCTTGTCTGTTTACTTCAGAAATATTTTATATTGTATTAGACCATGTTTTAGTTGTTACAGACAATTACTGTGACGTCAGCGCGCAGCTACTTTGTGGAAAAGCTCTTCAGACAAGTGGCACAGAAGAAAGAACTTGACACAACAACAAGAGAAAAGCATTGCAAAAGAGATTGTATTCTACATCTTCAGGGGCTTTCAGACAGATTATGCTTAGTCTTCCACTAAATTACACAATCAATGGCACCTCTCCTAAAGAATATCTTTTTTAAGGCAGGGCTGTAGGCTAAAGACTGGCCCCGAAAAGCAGCCCTTGAGCACAGTAAAAGGCCGATGACTAACACAGCACTTGCCTTTGAGAGCCATCATATTAAACTGGAAGATGAATCATGTGACAGTGTCAGAAGTGCTGAATTAAGAACGGTTGATGAAACAGGAGTGGGAGATTCAGACAGTTCTGTGTTGTAACATGTTTTGCAGCGATGGTGTCTAAGTTTGCCCTCCAAAAAGCCAAAAAACAAAAAAGCTCAATGCTGTTGTTTTTGGTTTAAGCAAAATTGGAAATTCCACATTTTCACTTCAGAAATTCCTCTCATGGTTCCAAACTTGACAGCTACAAAAATGTTAGCTCCTTTCCCTGGACAACCAAAAGATGTCATGTGTGCCTTCCCTCTTCAGTGGCCAAACTGTGAGGTTTCTGAGAATTTGAAGGACTCGGCTAGTGTATTCTTCCAGACCTGCAATCATCCGTAGTCCTTCACACGGAGCTCAAAATCATTAGAAAAAATTTGGAAATAGCTGTGAATGGATGGATGCTGCAGCTCCGGGGTTTATGGTGAAATGTACACATAGATATTGTAAGTCTCTTGGGGCCAAACATGGTATTGTTTTAAGAATACTGGATTGCTGTGAAATCCACCATTACCAAGGCCCCCTCCAAAACCCTCCCCCAAATACCTATACTTTGAGCTCAGCTTTCACAATGCTTTGGATTGGTTTAGAAATTTCACCCTCAGTTTATTCCCATCCTAAAAAGTTCACGATCCTACCCAAATTTAGCCCAAATAGAAAAGCATTGCCATTAGAACTGGGCAGAAGTAGCTTTACAGGAGAAGGAGCTACAAATCTTTGAACATGTAGAGTATACCACTGATAGAAAGCTCTCTCCTATTTCATCTGTGGCCTTGATTTTAAGACATAAAAAAGAGCATCTGGGGCTGAGAGCTGCACCCCAAAACTGTCGCTAAGGAATGGACCAAACATGCAGTAATTGGGCATGAAATCTGATGATGCTGCTTTTAGTTGATAATCTTACACTGCTTTCTCTGACACTGAGGAGATTTTCTTTGTAGGGCTTAACAACACTATAATTGGGTAGGTCTACAAAGTAACAAAGGGACTTCTTCACTCACCTGTGAAGAGCATTCTAGCAAAATTGCTGCAAGAAGAACAATTGCCCCCGACACCCTTGTCCCTTCAAAGTCTTTGAAAGGGGGTCAGCCTTGTCCTTTCGGCTAGAGAGGGTGATGAGGAGACTGCTCTACAAACTGACATCTGGAGTGCCACAAATGGCTGCATTACTCAAGGACGCAGGGCAAGTTGCAGTCTGCGTGACTGTGTCTGTCTGTCTGACAGGGCTTAGTAGGAAGACAAATGCATGCTGTCATGGTTTTGACCTTTGACCGAAGAACTGATGGCTCAGTGTAACAGCAGAGGGCAGAATTTAAATGAAGGCCGAAGCACACATGTCCCACAAGCACGAGAGAGAAGAAAAGGGGATCCCTCATTTTGGTCCTGCTTTGCATACATTCTGTATGGCTCAGCACTGAAAACAACTTATACACATTGCATAGGCATCACATGCCCTTCCAGCAGACTCATTGAAAGAGCTTATATTCTTCATTTTTCTTGTGTTTTAATTCCCCTATGATGTCCACTTACAATAATTCTGTGATCCTGTGTGAAAAACAATATTTTACATAATCATTTTCCATCCTCTTTTTTCCCCACATCTAGGTTGAGATGTCCGAAACAAATTGTGAAGAAAGACAGAAATCCAGAGGGACAAGTCTTCAGTCACGTTTCTCAGATGTCTGCATTCTTGGGAAGGCTGCAGTGATACATTTGCTTCCTGACAGTCTGGAACAGCACAGAATGTAATCATTTTCCCCACATCTTCCTGTCCAGTAATTCTGCTAACAGACTGTCTGCAGCAACAACACTCCTCACCACTTTAGTGTGAACTGGTGGGGTAAACTGCTGGCATCGCAATCATGCAGAATACAAAACATAGTTTCTGTAAAAGAGCTGCATGAACTGGGAGTTAGCAGTATATTTATATAATTTAACACCATTTACACAGTACATAAAACTCTTTTTTTAAAAAAAAAAAGGCAAGGAAAATAAATTTTCCCATAAGCTATAAAAAGGCCCTTTTTACATTGATTTCAGAACATCTGCCAGCTAGCGAAACACTATCACTAGCTAATGTTCTTTCTTTAAAGTGAATTTTTCAGGAACATTGTCAGAGGTGTGTCTCATGCACAAAATAGGTTCCATGAAACCATTTTAAATGTCTTGTTCGAAGAGAGTAACTCAGGAGAAAAGCAATATATCTATTTGGAATCAACTTTTAATTGCTTTTCACAACAAGGGGAAGGGGGTTGGGAGAGGTACAGCAATAACAAGCATTTTTCAGGTGACACACAGGTCAAAGGAATAGAAAACTAACAACATCAACATAAATATTACAAAGTATAGCCAAAAAGTACACAGCGTAGAAAGTTATCATTGAAATCAACATTGTCTTTTAGTAGTCTTGGGCTACTGAAAGTTCTTGAATGCAATGATATAAATTCTCCCATTCACCAATAACTGACTGCTTTGCTTTAATAAGCCTGGCTGTGAGATAAGCCTGATAAGCCTGTCTGAGGGTCTTATCCAATCTACTATTGGCTGAGCTATACAGGTGCTGTCCAACAGCACTCTGTCTGCCTGAATTGTGGAGCAAAGTTGTCAATAAGAAGATTAAAAGCAATCTGAAGATTCTAAAATGTAAGAAGATCATTACTGTCAAATATGTTCCTTATTGTACTGATACCTTGAGAAGACCAGAAAAAATTACTGATTGGTTTGCCCCTAGTCAGAAAGTCCAAACGTCTAGGGATTAAATGTTATATATTCCAATTTAGTAAACAACACATCTTGTAAACAATAAGTGTTGTAACCTGTAAGGTTTTGCTATTGATTCCTCAATACATTTCCAGGGAACTCTGGAATGTGAGTCCATCCATACATGGAGAGCTCTTATTTGAAATGTCCAGAGGTACTTAGAATTTGGGAGAGCAAGACCATCATGCAGTTAGGACCACTATAGCATATCCAGGCTTATTCCAGGGCTTTTACAACTGCAAATTTGGAGACTATTGAATCAAAATCGTTTAATAATTAGGTGGGGGAAGTAAAGGTGACATAAGGAAAAGGTAAATAAGCCATGGGAGAACATTCATCTTCACTGTTTTTACTTGGGTTGATATTGAAGTAAAATAATCAAGCAAGTAAAGGAATCTCTGGTTGACAGTATTGTTGCAGAGTTTGCTAAATTATTAAGTGGCATTAATTTAGATTTGTGCCAATTTTTTTCTACTCAGACAGTTTCCTCAAACTGCTGTTTGAGGAGGGTCTGAAGATTCAATTCTATATATATAGAAAATGATATCATCTGCAAAAAGTGAAATATGATGACCATGACCATGAATAGTAGAAAGAGCTCATGAGACTACTTGTCTGATTGTTTGTGCGAAAGGTTCAAGACAGAAAGTGACGAGTATTGGGGAGAGGGGACACCCATGTCTCGTGCCTTTTCCTTGTCAAAATGGAGAGGATATATTAAACCTAGCCATTACACAAGCAAAGGGGGAACTATAAAATTTCTTCACCAGAGCTATAAGCCTAAAACTGCAATTCTTCATCACCACTCACTTGTATTTGCATTCAACATAACACATTTTAAACTAACAAACGGCAACAGCAACAACAGCAACAACAACAACAAATGTACATTTCACAGGTTAGGGGAGTTGGGGACGGCAGGTGCAGCTTTGTATACCACACCCCTTTTAGCTCCTCCTGAAATGTGGAGCATGTGGCAGATGCGACAATACATGTAGGAGTAGGTAAGTAACTACACCTCTGAAAAGTTTTGGCTGTAGTCTGTTGAGACAAAGGTATGTCTAAACTTTATTTCAAAGTTATCAATAAAAAAAAAAAACCAGTAGAATCCCACAATAAAAGTACAAAGTACAAGAGTGCAGCCCACAACTCTGCCATCTCTCGGGCAAGTAAGTGAGGAGGTGTTCTATTGGGGATATATATATTCCCATCCCAGAAAAGCACTGCTGCCTGAAGGCTTCACTGAATGAGAGCTTCATGAATCAGGATGAAATACTACACTTCCTCATCTGTTTTTCAGAGCTAGGCCTACCCATTTAAAGTCCTTACATTCACCTCATTTTACTCCCTGAGTCACACAACATTGCAGCTTTGATCTTCTAGTGCAGCCCCCAATTTCCAGTTCCTTTGTATTCCACCCCTGCAAAACCACTAAGGAGAAGAAAAAGAAGAGAGAAATAGGAGTTAATAAAGACATGGAGAAGAGTTTGAGGGGTAGTGATAGAAGTGATACACTAAAAAAGTGATGCATTGAATTTGCTAGATTCGACTGTGTATGTCTTTTTAGGGTTATACTAGTAAATGACCCTCAAAAAAGAAGGCATTGACTCATTTTTAATCATTGATTTCTCAGCTTTTCTTTTGAGTAAACATGTCAGAATGCTTTAGAGATAAGAAGACTTTTATTTTGGTGAGTGCTACTGTTCTGCTGGCTCATGTTCATACACGTGTAACAGAACAGAAGGAACACATGGTTAATAGAGATGAGCTTACTAAAAGGTTTACACTGAAAGCTTTGCAAACTTAGCACGTAGCTGGAAGGCGAACAACATAATATGACCTGTGAATTTTTAGCCTTATTGTTTTAATTGTCTTAATTTTTAAATACTTGAAAGTCAAACTGTTGTATAGAGTTTGATCCTTTGTTTAGTCTGTGAAGTGGTAGATATGTTGTGTTTTATGGCATGAGGTAGCGCTGGGTGGTATTAAGTTTATCTTATTTAGGAGACTGTAAACTGTAATAGCATTTTACAGATGGAACATCTTGCTTGTGTGTTATGAACTCTATCAAGAAGTGAGACATGTTTTGTCAAATATCTCTTTTATTGCTGATTATGTGAACTAATGTTTGCAAATTCCTTTTTAATTGTTGATTTTAAATGTTCATGAATCATCAGTTCTCAAGTTGACCATTTTTCAGCTGGGGTTGCTACAACATTAGTAAAACATTCAAAGAAGTTAGTATAACACAGTTAAAAACTGACTATTCCAGCTTAATTGACCTTGCCTATCCATGCTTCACCACAACAAAGTTTTTTCACTGTTACTGTTGCGAGACTGTTAGAGATCCCGTTAAATAGCCAGGGCCCACCGGTGGGCCCAAAGTTTTATTACATGCTTCTTTAACCTAAGAATAGCTCAGCCAGTTTGGATTGTAGTCTCAATGTAGTTGCCCTGTAGTTACTACGTAACAATCCTTGTCCATGTAAGAAACCTGGGAATTTAAGGAGCTGTTCCTATTTAAAATGCTGTGCTACCAAGCTGGGCTATGTTGTTATGGAACTAGGCAAGTTGGAAATAAAAACAATGAATTTGCCACATTTCTGACGTTAACTCAATTGGTAGATTGGATGCTGCTAAAAAACACACCCAATCTATCCTAACACCTTGATCTTTCACACTTTTACAAAATAAATATCACTTGAAATTAATAAAACTCTCTAAATTTTTGGGCTGTACACTACATTTTGCTATTGCGTTCAATGGGATTTATGCCATCATTCTGGACAGCTTGTGCACAGGCTACATTTTATTTAGTTTTATTTTCATTCCCAATATGTTAAATTACAAAATAAACAAAAACATGTACTTTAACCAGGGGTGCCCACACCCATACATTTGCATAGGACTGATATGTATACACAAGCATCCTGCTACTGGATTGTGCGGCCATGGACTGTGGAGGCACGGCTATGCAGGGCAACGAGCGTGTAGCACTACGGGTACTGCTATGCAGCAGTGAGAGACTTAAACAATGTAAATAGTTGTTGTTGAGCAGTTAAGAGATATCTGTATGTGTTGTATGTGTGCTGGTGAGCTGGGTTGTGGGGTGACTGGGGCAGCGTTGGTGCATACCATTACTGTAGGATGTGTGGCTGTTATTGACCTGCCTGCTACCTGGCCATGTCAGCCAGTGCTGAGCAGTGGGTTTCCCTTGATGCATGTGAATAAAAGAGCACTTGTTCAAAGCACTACTTTTCTTGTGTCTTCTTCTTCTCCTCTGCTGACACTACAAGACTTTTTTTGTTGTGAGATAGATATTAACCTGCCCATGTTTGTTTTTGTTTAGCTGTAAAATACATTAAAACATTGTAAGTAAAGTATTAAATGTGTACACATTTTTCACATTAATAATGCCAAAATTGAGTTTACTGAAATATAAAATTGTATTGATGTGATATATTTTATTTACATTATGTATATATTTGCATCAGATAATGCAATGCATCACTTTTTCATTGTAGGCTATCAGTAGCTTTGCCTTCCAACCAAGCTCGGGAATGAGATAGACCGAAACACAAATGTACAGCACACATTGTGTCATTTAACTATGTGTGCGTGCCACTTGATGATATGAATTCTTCATAAACGCTTTCTGACATTTATAAATGATGTAGGTATATGAGTGTACTGCGTGTGTGGGTGTAGAAGCCAAGAGGCATTCAAATGCAAAAGGCTCATACCTAAGCATTGTCTTGAACAGAGCAGGAGGTCCAACAAAATAAAATATCAATGAATGTTTTCTTCTCGTCTCAGTTTAATTATTTAAGACATTCCTTCCTCCTCAGTCCTGGCCTGTGTCTGTACTTCCTGTCTCTGGAGGTCACTGGAGGAGGATGACCCTCTGTACATGTTTGTCTGTGGTGTGTATATGTGAGTGTCTGTGTGTGTGTGTGTGTGTGTGTGTGTGTGTGTGTGTGTGTGTGTGTGTGAAATTGTGGCCTCCAGATTCATATCTTTTATGTTCTACCTGTCAGAGGTTGCTGAAGATGAAATTACTGAATTATAGATGGTCCTCAAATTTTTGTTTTTGCTGCAGTGAGGTGAGGATAGCCCATGGGCCTCAAAGAGTGTGTGGAGGTGTGTATGAATGTGTGTATGTGTGTCTGAAAGTGAGAAAGAACCTTGCTGCAAGGTATTTTAAAGCACTTCTGATCAATTCATTCTTGTTCTTCTTGTTTTCAGGGGAGCACAGAAGCTTCCACAGAAGCGCACTGCCTCTCTGTTTCACACAAAACACACGGTGAGAGAGTGTGAGTCAGACTAGTTCTGTTGTATGTGCATGTTTAGTGAAATTGTGGGCGATACTAAATGCCAGTACTCCATCTGCTACAGTGAATTTAGCTTGAACCAATGAAATCTATGCCTTCTGGGCATCAGTAAACTGCCAATGTTCAGCCTCAACCCAAATAAGCATGCCAGCTGTACAGTTACAGAAATATCAGCGAGATTAATGTACAGTAATGACTAGTGGTATAATACTCCAGACTGTAAAATAGCCTAGTCTTGGTCTTGTTTCAGTTTCGACACCATTTTGACTTGGTCCAGGGTAAGGGGAAAACTTGTTCCTGAGACCAGCCAAGCATAATCCCTCCGTTTGAGGTAATCTTTTCCTATCATTATTAAATATCAGTAAAGCCTTCAGACAGAATAAAACAGTCCTCTCACTACGTTTCAATTACGTGTTTCTCTACATGTTTAAATTAAATCTGTTCTCTGCTGACAGAGGGTTTAATTGACCACTTCAAGTATTATAAACAATTATACACATTATAAACATAAAAATTATAAACATTATTTGCTTGTTGATGTTCATTGGTACCAAAATTCAAATATCATCTGAGGACAGATGGGAATATTATTATTGCTATGTTTTCATATAACAATAAAAATTGATGTATGTTGTTTGATTTATATTCAGTTGACTTTAAGTGGTGAATATAAACCAAACCAGGTTATTCATATAACTTCACCATCATTTGGTTCCAAAAGTTACAATGCAAAGTTGTACTGAGACTGAGACTATGATAATAATTAATAATATTTTTTTAGGATTTAGGAATATGTATTATCTAGTGTTATAAATAGAAAATACAGAATACATTCTAAAATAAAATAGTATTTATTAATATATCATGTGTAATGAATCTACAAAGAACAAACAAAGAATGGCAGGTCAAGCTAAGCTGTACATGTAGCTCAAAGGGTTTGAGGTACAGATCGAATTTTGACCATTGCCATAAGGTAGGGAGGGACTGGTCCATTTTTAGCTTTGCAGGCAAACACCATGGTTTTAAATCTGATGCAGGCTGCTACAGTCAGGTATAGATATGAGCTGAGAGTGATAAGTGGTCATCCAGAATCGCACCAGGGCTTCTTGCATCTTCAGATGGAACAACCAAAGAGTTCTCGAATGAGATAGCAAGATCACAGTGAGGACCCGTAGTTCCAATGGCAGCTCAGTCTTGCTAGGATTGAGCTTCAGGTGGTGGGCTGCCATCCATGAAGAGATGTCATGCCATGATGTGACTGGAAACCTGAGTACCAGAAGATGAGAAGGAAAGCATTGGTATCATCAGCATAGCAGTGGTAAGAGAAGCCATGAGAGGATATTACATCACCAAGAAAATGAGTGTAGAGTGAAAAGAGAAGAGGACCCAGCAGTGAGCCTTGTGGAACACTGGTGGAGAGTCTGCATGGAGTGGATGTGGACCCTCTCCATGTTATTCGACAAGAGCATACCTCCAGATAGGACTCAAACCACTTCCACTCAGAGTCAATTCCAAGGTTAGTGAGGACAGACAGGAGGATAGGTGGTTGGCTGTGTTGAAGGCTACAGAGAGGTCAAGAAGGATGAGAACTGATGTCAAACGGCTGTTCTTGCTGCCTGGAGCTTCTCAGTCACTGCTATGTGGGCAGCTTCTGTTGAGTGTGCCAGTTTGAAGCAAGAATGGTTGGGGTCATGAAGCTGGTTCTAAGTGAGAAAGAGAGACAATGGATTATAGATTGCATATTCAAGCATTTTTGAGAGAAAAGGAAAGAGTGATACTGGTCAGTAGCTCCTGACATCGAAGCCGTCAAGCATGGACTTCTTCAGGATGGGAACCATCTTGGCAGTCTTGGATGAGGATGAGAATTGACAGGTGGAGTGGAGGAGGAGATGAAAAAGACAGGGGGATGCTAATAACAATCTCCTCAAAGATAGTGACAAAATCCTCTGAGGTAAGTGAAGAGGGTGGTGGAGGGAGAAGGAGGGTTGAGCAGAGAAAAAATGCTGAAGACTGAGTGGATCAGATGCCGATGCTTCCAGTTTTGCTCTGTAAAAGGATAACTTTGCAGCAGTGACTTTAAGTGATAACTTTGAAAGGAGATGTTGGTAGGAGTGAAGAAATGAGTGAAGCTGGGATTTCATCCATCTTCTCTCAGCCTTTGTTATTTCTCCCCAGGTGGCACCCAGGACAGCTGTCAGCCAGGGAACAGGTGGGGAAGATCTTGCTGGTCTGGAAGAGAGAGGACACAGAAGGTTTATTGCAAGTGAGAGTGAAAAAAGGAAAGTCTATGTAGCTGTATCCAGGGAGAGAGAAGAAGATGAGGCAGAGTGTGGAAGGGTAGTTAGGATAGCTGAAGCAAGAGATGAGGGAAAGATGGAGTGCAGGTGGTGCTGAGTAAAGGAAAACCATGAAGGGATGACATGGACAGGAAGAGCAGGGAGGAAGATAGAAAGTGATGATCTGAGCAGTGAAGGGGGTTACTGTGATATCCAGCGCTGGGGTAGGTCTGCTGACGATGAGGTCCAGAATGTTGCCTGCTCTGTGCATTGGAGGAGTCTGGTTGAGGCTGAAGTCAAAGGATCATAACAGTGCTGGGAGGCAGGTTGACTGCAGCTTGTCTGATGCAAGGTTGAAGTCACTGAGGACAATAAGTGGGGTTCCATCGATGGTGAAGAGTGTCTAGCTCATCTATGAAGTTGTCTAGAGGACAAGGAGGGTGATAAATGATGGTGATGTGAAGTTTAGTGGGGAAAGATAGAGTAATAGCATGATACTCAAAAGAGGAAATCAAAAGATGAAAGATGAGAAATGAGAGTGGAGTGAAATGCCACTCTCTAGACAGAAGCAAACCTGTGCCACCACCCTTGTCAGTCTGTCATGGAGAAAGAGAGAAGTTAAACGCAGAGGACAGGGCTGCTAGAGTGCAGCAAATGGAGGAATGCTAAGGCTGAGAAGATGTCTGCTTTCTGAACTGTAGATGGGCAATTCCAGAGCCCACCTGTCACCCTCCTCTGAGATTGTGATGACCATGGGGAGATAGATACGATTACTGGTACTGCAGTTCTTGCATAGGTGGGGTCCTCTAGACTTGTGGGATGTGTAGATAGGTATTGAAAAACACATGTTCAAAGTGCCAAAATGCAGGAATTGGAGGTAAATAATTAAAATGAAGTATAAAAAATGATTCTTAGGTTGAAGGGCCCAGTCTCTGTGACAGATGAACAAGATTGATATGTCCACCTAGCCACTACAGATGTACATGTAGGTTCAACAGGACAGTCTTGTGCATGACAAATTCTAAGCTAAAATATATTAAAACTCACCCTACCAGCAGAAGAACAAAGCACATCGATTCTTAAAGGGGATACCTCCTCAAATTATTAGCTTTGTGACTGCTAGCACAGCCCCTACAGTTCATACCACTGGCTAACCTGAAACCACACCTGTAACTAGTAATTAGAATTAAACACTGAGTTTGTGACTAACAAAGTCTGAGCCAAAGTGAACCTACCTTACCAGCAGAAAAACAAATCCCAATCAGAAGACACAAGCTCACTGTTAATGCATATAGAATGTAGATGTAGTACTTCAGTGTTGATTAGACTTTTAGAAGAAAACACAGAACACGATGCTGATGCTTTAACAATAATCAGAAACAATGTAACACAAACACTTCAGTGAGACCTAAGTGTGTTGCAGTTTGCCAGACCAATCAATCCAGAGATTGCCAAACAAAATCATGTTGAAGATTTTAAATTGTGAAGCTGCCTTGAAAGTTTTCCACTGTTTCAGAACCTGGGAAAAATGTCTTGTTTAACTATTACACTTTAAAGGCAGTTGCTAGCAACAAACTGATAGCAACAAGCAGAATTCTTTCTTTTTTTGCCTACCTAAAATGGAACATTTCTGCAATACCTTTATTAATATCTCCCTGTAGACCCACCACTGCCCAGCTCCATCTGCACAACTCTCAGGTAAGAGTGATGTTCCTCAGGGCTTCATGCTGGGCTCAAATAATTTCCTTCTGCACATAATGGTGTGTGCGTTTGAATCCAGATCACCCCCAACCCGGCCATCTTTCTGTATGATTCTCACTCTTGCACTGGGTTACCTCATACTTTCAGTGGCAACCAGTCTGAAAAATAGAAATTATTAGATTATATAACATGCTTTCAGATGAGATCACATATAGTGCACAGTTTCAAGCAAGGCTATACTTTCACATTTACAAAAGTTATAAATATCATATTTAATTTTAAAGCACAACTAATTTAACCTCACTCTCTTTACACACACACACATACACACACAAACACAGGCTCACAATAACTGCCCATTCCGCGATTTGGGATTTATGAACAGCTGCCCCAAGGACCATGAATCAAACACAACCTCTGTGTGTGTGTGTGTGTGTGTGCGTGTTTGTGTGTGTGTGTGTGTGTTTGTGTGTGTCTGTGTTGAGGCCAAACTCAAACTGGGTGCTAAGCTGCTCTGTTGAGGATATTTAATCTTTAGGGTCTTTAGGGTCAGGTCAATTATTCTCTTAAAAGACGACATAAAGAATCCATCAGTCTGCTTTTCTTATTGCAACGTCCACAGTAGCTCCACAAATTATTCACTAGCATAAATAATCACCATTTAATTATGAATGATCACATTATTCAAGTTGTTCTACCACATACAAAGACACCATTGCATTTTAATTAGCCAAATTTTTAATCACTATAGTACTATACAGACAGGATAGGTTTTTTAGATATATACGGTACTGTGCAAACATCAGAGAGCACCTTTCATTTGTTTAATTTCCAGTCACAGCGGCCATTAAGTACCAGTTTTTCGCTGCTATTTTTCACTGTCAGGAACAGAAGCAGAAAATATCGATTTAACATAAAGTTACAAAGAAGCCCCAGTAACATAATACTGTGTGTATAAAAATACATTTTTCATTTTTCGGTATTTTTTCTCTTATGATAGCTTCCATTTTTTTTTTTAGAGACTTATTTGCCCTTGACTTTGAGGTGATCAGTCAATTTTTCTGAAAAAAAAAAACAGCTTCCTTGTCTGATTTGCATATTTTCTCCTTTTTTCAGTAACAGCTTCTTGTCAGCTACACATCTTTTCAGATGTGCATATTGTTGAGTTGTCTATTCACAGTGGAAGGATGGAGAGAAACACTTGTGGATTCATACAGATTTTAAGCAAGAGTGAAGCTTGATTTTCTCCTCTCTCTTTCAAAGATGAAAGCTTTAAGTATTTCCTGACAAATATCTCTTCAAACATGAATAACTTGTACTCATTGTCTGATTTTGACTGGAAATTAAATAAATAAAGGGCAGCCTATGATTTTTGCACAGCACTGTTGGTCCTAAAGAAATGTTACCACAAGATGTCTGTGATGTTCATGATCGATTTACATGGTTCGTTTTCTGCAGCCTATGTTTCCTGTAGATTTTAATGTTCGGTTGCATGAATTTGAGGTAGGCCAATACTTACAATAGCATTCAATAGTTTGGAATCACTTGCTATATTAACAATCTTTATCATTTTATATGCAGTAATTCATGTGACAAGCCCTTACTGAATTGAAGAGGGTGTGTTAAAGCAGGTAAAATACAAAAATGTGCAGAGCGCAGGGCCTCAGGAGCAGAACTCATGCATGCACATGTTTGGTAAAATGTATCATATATAAGTACATATTCACTTATCAACAGCATGGCACATTGGAGCAGACAAACTGCATAAGTGTGTGTGTGTGCATATATGTGTGTCTGCTTGTGTGTGTATATGTGTGTTTGTCTGTGTATGTGTGTGTGTGTGTGTGTGTGTGTGTTTGCGTGTGTGTGTGTGTGTGTGTGCGTGTGTTTGCGTGTGTGTGTGTGTGTGTGTGTGTGTGTGTGTGTCTGTATATGCTGTGATATTCATGATTTATTCATGTGATGTTCACTGATTTGACAGACACACTTAGAGAACTATTTTAAACATCTTCATGGATCAAACTCGCATGTGCTGTTGCATGATTTCCATTGTGAGAAGCACATTTACAGTGACATTTTACTGCTTGAACTTCAATGTACTTCTAGCTGTTATATGCCAATAAAGATTAAGATCATAAATCCACCTCCTGCAGTGCTTACATCATCATACATCTCTTCCATTTGATGTATATTCAAGGAGATGTGCTGCTCATTACCACCCAATTACTTAAATAATAGGTTATAACTAAAGGGGGGAAATTCTTTCAGATAAGAATCATTCAGATAAGAAATAATGATGTACCTTCTGGCAGCATGAATGTTGTGCAGCATACAAATACAAACAGAGGTAACACACATCCAGTGTAATTACAGCATGTAAGTCTGATCATGCGTGTGTCTGTGTTTGTGTGTGTGACTGTGTGTGTCAGAGAGAGAGAGAGGGGGAGAGAGAGAGAGAGAGAGAGAGAGAGAGAGAGAGATGTCTATGATAATCATTTTATCCTTGTCATTTAATCTACATGCAGTCTGGTGTACAAGTACACATTCTTATCCTCTCTCTTGTGTTCTTTCTCTCTAGCTTCCTTAATCCATTTTTTTTCTCTTTCACACATGTTGGATTAGGGGTCTGTAAGCCATTCCTTTATCGCCATGGCAACCTCATGAACTTGGCTACTAATTCTCCATCTTGAATATTGCTTAGCACTGTTGATGTCTGAGATTCCAGCACTGGGGAAGGGGAATTCCACTCATTTTTTTTCAAATTTTCTGCATAATTTAACCACGGAGACAAAAAATTAAAATACAAACAAAGTTAATCAAAGTTTTCTGTGAAGTCGTAGAACAACTTACCAAGTTAGATTTCTTTACCTTCCAAAACAACCAGTCAGTCTTCCTATGTTTTATGAGTTTTTATATGTAATGATGATAATAGTAAAATCTGAAAATCTAGAGTAACAAAATTCTTTGGGAACTATTTTGCCTTACAATGCCCTGTATGAATGGATTTTAAAAGCTTATCTCAAAACAATGTCTTGGGCATCTGGCAGCATATTCGTAATCTTTTCATGTAATAACTTTCTGTGAGGGAGCTTTTTAGAGGCATTGGACTCTTCAGATGTCTGGGTCCTATCACCACCACTGTGAACAGTTCTTTTGGTAAGTTCCTCTAAAATGGAGCTTCTCACGTCTAACAACATTAATGACTTTGTTTACATTTAATTATGCATAAATCTTGAAAAAATTGTGTGATTCCACTTTAAAGGAGTCACATCATGAATGAAAATGGATTAAAATGAACTTCCTTTGGTGTTTGTACTTTCACATATGTATAAAATACTATTAAAAGTGCATGCAATTGTTTTGTTTTTTTTCCAGTGGAAACATCACAAGCTCCTTTACAGAGCCATCCAGAACAACTAACATTGATCCTGGGCTTCATTGGAAAAGAGTAGTGTTTCCCAACCCTGGCCCTGGAGGCCCCTTGCTCTGCAAATTGGAACTGTTTCTTGTCCTCAACACCCCCATTCCAACTAATCAGCTCATTAACAAGCCCTCACTGAGTTGAAGCAGGAGTGTGAAAGCAGGAAAAGCACTAAAATGTGCACAGCATGGGGCTTCGGTTCTGTGAGCTGCTATTCGCATATGCCCACCTCGAATGGATGCATATGGCCAGCAAAAACAGCCCCCATGGTTTTTAGCTAACATAGAATGTGAGTAAGAAAGGCCGTGTTGAATGCATGGCTGCTGTTTGACAGTTAGCCAACAGCACTTCAAGCCAGCAACCAGAAAACACCTTTGTTTATGGCAGTAATATTCTAGCCAATGTCAGCTACTATACTGCCCTGTACTCAGCACATTTCCTGGGGAGCTATATTGAAAACAGAACCTATGCTGCACTGGGCTCATCAGTAAACAGGCAATTTGTGACCCAACCATAGAGTCCTACATCAAGATGTGCACTCGCTTCAGGCTTCATGATGTTTGCAGGCATTCCAGAATGAAATCCGTTTGTGTGACATTAATCCTCATAACGTTAATCTCCTGTTGTGGGGGATGTAGGTTTCACTTATAATGAATGTCTGCAATAAGAGAAATGCATTTGCGAACATCTTTTAAAAGTAATATGCGCAGACAGGACACTTTGTTGTGAAGATTGAGGATTTTATCAGCCAATTTGAGAAGTGGCTAATGAATATGTACTACTTCATATGCAGCACCTTCAATGTCAGCATTTGCACTGCAAATAGAACCTGAAAGTTCTTGAAAAATGCACATTTATAAACACAAACAGGATTTTTCTGATTTATAAGTTCAACAAGTTACACTAAATTACATTAATGAGCAAAACTAAGGAATATTGAAAGTTTGGGTCTTTTATGAAAACAGCTAAACTCCTAATATCTAAAGATCTGTGCTGCATAAGTATAAATACGTTTAACTACATAACTCATATGCCAGTTTAATAGCAGTAGATAATAAACAGTAGATAATAAACCTTAAGCTTATTAACTGAATAATAAGGGGGGTTAATTGGTTTAGAGATATGAATATGACCCCAATTATTAAAAAAGAAACAAAATGGTAAAAAATAACAATTACACAAACTTTTAGGTAACATCTACATATAGGGGGCCTTGCCCCCATAATATCCTTGTACTATTTAACTACTTTATTAAGCAATAACTACTTTTGATTGTAGATTGTAGGTGTCCATTGTTAAGTCTTTATTAAGCTTTATCAAGCTGATAGCTGGTAACTAACTTTACAAGCTAATAACTACTTATAACTGGCTGACCATCTTAACTTGAAATCTTCCTTTTAAAACAGAGGGTCAGGGTATCTTTATTCATAGTTAATTGGTGGTTTATTACTAATGTATTGATATGAATTAAAAGACAATAAGCATGCCACAGACCTAGTGCTTAAGTAAGAGCTGTGCACAGGTTTATGAGGTATAATACATAAATAAAAGTGCTCTGGAAAATGTTACCTTAATTCACCTTAGACAGTGTTTAACCTCTTAAATGACAAGGAGCTGCCGGATGGTCCTTTTATATTTAGGAATAACAAACCAGTTTGTAGTCCATGCCCTGAATAATGAGCTTTAGGATGTAATAAAGCTGGGATTTTAAGGGTTTAATACAGTAGCAATGAGCAGCACCAGTAGTACTGAGAACCAAAGCTGCCAAATTTGATTTCAAATAAATAAATAGATCTTAAAATATATCTTTAATATATATATATATATATATATATATATATATATATATATATATATATATATATATATATATATATATATAAGAAAACGTGAGCGTGTGCATGTTAATTTTGCTGTATGTATAAATCTGTTCATAGGACACACAGTAAGACGATTCATTCACTCAATTTATCACACACACTTACACACACACAAGCGCACAGCTCATTATATCTGCTCTGCCTGATTTACCTTTACATTAACATGTGAGAATAAGTGAATGATGCATGTTTGTATGTAATGGAGGGAGTGAGTGGGTTGATTGTAATGGAGAGAGTGAGTGATAAAAAGTGATGCAGGAGTGAGAGATCAATGTGTACCTAAACCATGCTGAGAAGAACATATGTGGGGATGTATTATGTATTATGACACTTACCTCATGTGGTGGGAGGAAGGTGAAACATGATATACTGGTTAATATTGTTTTTTTTTATCCACCTGCCAGTGCATGATGATGTCATCAAAATCTGAAAATGTTTCAGAGGCAGTAAACTCATTACATTTGGAGTAAAGATTACGCAAAAACAATAATTCTGTGTTTTATGATGATTAGCATGCTTAATATGACCCAGGAACACAAACTAGCAAGGTACAATGTCAGGTTTGGATTTCAAGTTGACTCTAAAGAACCTGTCCAGCCATTATAAAATGGTTTATAATGCATATCAAAATCATTTAGAAAGAAATTTATAACTAAGTTTTATCTTTCTTCATTATTTACTAAAAGATATAATAATGAAGAAAGATAAAACTTAGTTATAAATTTCTTTCTAAATGATTTTTATGCAACTCAGTGAGAAAATAGTCTAATGTATCTGTGATTGAGTTCCACGCAAAGTCAGAGTGTAATGATGTGTGTCCTGTCAGTGCTGATGAGAAAGCAAAGTGAATGTGCTAAGAATATTCTGTGCTTTCATTTCAACTCATTACCGCCTGTAAGCGTCCCTGTGTGAGTCAATATCTATAAGGTCCACCTCCACTGCAGTCCCATTATTGTGTGACACAGCTGAGTGACAACATGGGAACACACACAAACACACATGGCGAAATCCACAAAATATATTGTGATGATGTGGTTATGAAACAGATAACCACTATGTATTTGGCTGGTACAATGAAAACAGGCTGGTCGTAATTGTGTGCTGAATATAATGAAACACTGAAAGCATACAGTGCTGTGCAAAAGTCACAGACCACCCTTCATTTATTTAATTTTCAGTCAAAATGCCCATTAAGTACAATTATTCATTTTTCAGCATCAGTTGGAGTGTTACATTCTCACATTAAAGCAAAAAAAGCAAAACATGTACTGTATTTAACAGAAAATTACCAGTAGTGACTAAATATAGTGTTATATATATAAATAATACATAGATATAATTAAAATGTTTTAGCATTTAGTGTGTCCAGCTTTTATTACAGCGTTAGTTATTTTCTGGAGACTGTCCAGGAATATTTTTCCACATCTTCACAGTCTCAGAAAAAAGGTATAAACTGTCTTTGGAGTGATGCCTTTAAGTGTTTGTCTTCAGTACCTTTAGTCAGGGAACATAATTGTACCACAATGTATTACAATTACTTTTTTTTTTTAAGTTAGAGACTAATACCTTGTCATGTTTTAAAGAATTAGGTTATAAAAAGGGTACAAGGGTACTGTTTCCCTTAGAAAACACTTACGGAAGGTATACAAGTAGACCACTGTTATACTTTTGAGGGTATATTTACAGTTTGTACCATGATGTATGAAATATATACCAGCACAGTACCTTTGTTTCTGACAGGACAAAGTTCAGTCTTGGATTTTCTGCTTCTCACAATCCACGTAATCCCAAACACATTCAGTGATGAGTAATGATGGCATTCTTGATTCATTTTACCAAATCAGTTTTTTTTTTATGTTCATTTCAGTGATAAAATATCCAATTCATTTTCATGGTGGGGGTGGCGTTACTGTGGAATGAACCCACTCAATAACATCCGACCGATTCTCTACGACACAAGATAAAGTAAGTAAAAACCAATATATGATATTACACATACAGTTTATGCTGCAAAAGTAAACTACGTTTTGCCCTCATTAATGTAGGCTGACTGATAGCTAACTAGCTAACAGACCAATAATATTCAGAGACAGAATTTAAGGTCAAATATGTAATTTAGGAATTAAATTTAGGGATTGACCCTTCTGAGTTTTAGACTCATTTTTAGTCAAATGTGGCAGAAACTGGCATATCTAACTGAGTGAGTGAGTTATGTTGCTATATGTATTAAACTTTTTTTGAACTCCCGTTTTTCCAAAACAGTTTGTAGTCCATGTACTGAATAATGAGCCTCTTTTTTACACAAGTGGATTAATTTATATCTAATCTCCTCAGAAATATCCTTCTGAAAAATAAATAACTTACCAAATAATTGTTTTGACTGGAAATTATTGGAGAAATGGTGGTCTCTGTACAGTACTGTGGATTTAATCTAAATTTATCCAGAAAGGACTGTCTACTGTCGAGACCACATGAAACCCCCCAGACTTGATCACGATTTAATTCACCTCAATTTTGCAGTACCCCTTAGGATAAATGGAGTCATTAAAATAATCAAGGATGTCTAATAGGCTTAATGACAAGCACTAGTTGCCTGTCAATCAAAGACACTCTGAAAGAACAGCACACTCAGCCTCACTCAGAAGAAATGTAGAGCTAGATTACATGTACAGTCAAAGTCATACGTTTACATACACCTAGTTTGAAGTCATTTAAAATGCGTATTTATCCCCATCCACAGATACCAAGTCAACAAACTATATTTTTAGCAAGTTGTTTAGGATGTCTACTTTGCACATGACTCAATTTTTGGCAATTTTTCCAACAAATGTTTACAAACAGATTATTTCACTTATAATTTACTATATAAAAATTCCAGTGGGTCAGAAGTTCACATACACCAATTTGACTGTGCCTTAAAATAGCTTGGATAATTCCAGAAAATGATATCAAGGCTTTAGAAGCTTCTGAAAGGCTAATTGATATCATTTGAGTTAAATGGAGGTGTACCTGTGGCAGTATTTTAAGGCCTACTTTCAAGACCTACTTGCATCTTTGCCTGACATCAGGAGAATATCAAAAGAAATCAGAAAAAGAATTGTGGACCTCCACAAGTCTGGTACATCCTTTGTAGTAATTTCCAAACACATGAAGGTACCACGTTCATCTCTTCAAATGATAATATGCAAGTTTAAACACAATTGGACCATGCAGCCGTCGTACCGCTCAGGACAGAGACGTATTCTGTCTCCTAGAGATGAACATACTTTGGTGAGAAAAAAATCAATCCAAGAACAACAGCAAACAGCCTTAAGAAGATGCTGGAGAAAACAGGTACACAAGTATCTACATCAACAGTAAAACATGTCCTATATTGACATGACCTGAAAGGCTGCTCAGCAAGCAGGAAGCCACTGCTCCAAAACCACCAAAAAAAAGGCAGATCACTGTTTGCAACTGCATATAGACACAAAGATCTTAATTTTTAGAGACATGTCCTCTTGTCTGATGAGGCAAAAATAGAACTGTTTTGCCATAATGACCATTGTTATGCATGGAGGAAAAAGGGGGAGGCTTGCAAGCCAAAGAACATCCCAACTATGAAGCATGGGGGTGGCAGCATCATGTCATTTGGATGATTTGCTGCAGGAGGGACTGGTGCACTTCACAAAACAGATGGCATTATGAAGAAGGAAAGTTATGTGGAGATATTGAAGCAACATCTCAAAACATCAGCCAGGAAGTTAAGGTTTGGGTGCCAATGGGTCTTCGAAATAGACAATGACCCCGAGCGTACTTCCAAAGCTGTGGCAAAATGGCCTAAGGACAACAAAGTGAAGGCAATGGAGTGGCCATCATAAAACCACCACAAAGATTCTGCCAAATTTAACAAGTTTTCAAAAGTTATGTGTAATTGAAACTTCCATTAATTGGCTTAAAATGATAAGTAATGGATCTTATGGGTAATTGGCTCCACATTTGTAAACAACTCTATTGTGACTGTGATGTTTTTGTCTTATCAAATTTGTAATTTGCTGTTCAGTGATAACATGATTGGGATGATTTGGAACCAGTATTTTACTTCAGAAAGAAAAGAAATTTGTCATAATTTAAAACAATGGGAAACTATCTGCCATGTGTTACTATGAATCTAAAATGTCCATCTATTTGGCACTGCATGCATAAGTGCCATATGTAGTGTGCTGTATAGATAATGGGGTGTTATTGCATATTCAACTCCATATGAGAAATAGAAAGAAATATCATGCATATTGTCACAGTCTGCTCTCACTGGTTGTCACCTTTTCCTGCCTTTTCCTGTTTTTTAATAAGGATGGATCTGTCCTCACATGCCTTTGTCTGCCTGTGGTTTTGATGCAAACGCTAGTAAGTGTGTACTCGTATTCCCTCACCTGACTCTCCATTATTATACACACTTTCTGGCAGCTTTTGATCTACTTGTAGCTCTCATGCTGTAGATAAACGATCTCTCATGCAAAAAAGTAATATACTAAAAATATATTATGTATTCTGCTTATATTTTTGACTATATTGACAACTTATATAGTCAGCTCAAAAGCTATTGCCACCCTTGACTGAAAATGTGCTAAAATCAAAATATTAAATAAACCACACACGCACTTAGTGATATATCTGCTTAAACAAATGAGTAATATTTTTATTTTTTCACTGTTTTGTACATGTGACATTTTTTGTAAAGATCATGTAATCATGGTCACAAAAACATAAATAAAGCATAGTTTGGTTAAAATTTGTATAATATAAAAAAACAAAATAATTGATCATCCAAAAAAGGGGCGGGGTGGAAAAGTTAAAGTATGTTTTTTGTTGGAGGGACTAATAAATTTCTCAAAGCAAATTGTCTCAATGCATTTCTCAATACATTTTTAGGAACAACTGAATAATTTGAGTATAATTTATTTTGTATTTTTATAGTGTCAATCATTTTGGGGTTGACTGTAGCAATGTATTTCATTTAGGGTATTATATGTTATATGTTATGTTATAATAGTATATATTATATGTTACCAAAATAACATACTGTTTTGCAGCCTCAGCAAACCAAAAGCAGAATATAGATAATGAGTATCGGAACACAGTTATTGGTGCTTTAAATGTAGGTACGGTGAGCTCAGAGAGTAAATCAACAGGCAAGTGTCCAAATATAGACAGACTATGTGTCAGTCTATGAAAAAACATCACTTGAACATGAATCATGCCCTGTCTTGACGAATCCTCACACATCTACTCTGAGTGAGTGTGCAGTGGCATAAATACTGGGGGTGCGGTGGAGGGGGGGGTGTAATCACACTATGTTGCCTATGTTGCGGCAACCCATAAACTATTTATTGGGATACTCACATAATATCAACACAATTAAAAATTTGTGATAAAAGATCCAATTTCTTAACAACATACCTCACCAGTTAGCTTCCATCAACACTACATAGACAGAACGGATGTCTATTTACCTCCCTCTTTTTCATAATGCAGCTCATTAATGGTTTTCAAACACATCCTTCACCACCTGTGACATTACATGTTTATTATTCATTCATAAACTCTAAAATCCTCAATACATAGTCTAATGTAAACATTTAGTCTAGTAGGTGGAGTGGAGAGCGTCAACTTGTTTGTGTCATAACAATAGTGAGTAAACATCATTTTTTATTCAGTGATATTTCATAAGATATTCTTCTTTTTTGTTTGCTTGTTTGTTTTTTGCACTGGGACCTATCAGATCTTCATTACTGTTGTATGCAAATGGTCAAATTCATATAAGCATGGTAGGGCATTGTTTGGCATAGTTGGTAGTTCATTTTAGGCTGTGTTCTAAATGTCTCACTTTTTGGCTTGATCGTGAATATAGATCAAAGCCTCATTCTTCTGCATGAGGGCACTTTTGATTATCTATTGCCCTGCTGAAAAAGAACCATTAGGATTAAAACCTAACGGGTTTGCTTTTAACAGGAATTGGCCTAAAGGTTTCCAATAGAGACCACTAGTTTCCTGGAGAAGACCTTTAGAGACCTTCAGAAAATCATTAAATATATTTAGAATCAGTCACCTGTTAAACCATCAGGATCATTTACATTGTGTTATCAACCCATTAAAAAAGCCAAAACACATTACAAAACCATCAGGAACCAAAACACGCCGTGGTTTCTATGGGTTTTCTCAGCAGGGTAGTGACGGCTGGAACTTAAATTATTCAACGCTAAGTCTTTATTCTCTACCTCCAGACAGCTTTAGCCACTCAGACTGTCAGGCTGTCTGACCGTGACTGAACTGGTGTATCTTTCTACAGGTTGTCTGTGAGCATCACCCTTCAAACGGAACGTAGAAGAGACGTTCAGGCTGTTTAACAGAGCGGAGGAATCAAATAAAGTCCACACCGCGTTTGTGTTTAAAGAACGCAGCGCTCCTGTGGCTCGAGGCAGAATCACCCGGTTCGAGAGGAGGGGCGATGGGGGGGCTGGCCAGGACCTCTGATGTCATGTTTGGGAGGAAAGAAGGAGGTGGAGGATGAAGAGGAGGAGGAGGATGAAGAAGAGGAGGAGGAGGAGGGTGAAGAGGGGGGAGGGGGATATTGGCGCGCTCTGCAGGCTCGAGGCTCCGTCCAGTCCCGCTCGCGGTCACACAACACAGAGGCAGAAGCGAAGTTTCCCGCGCGATCGACGGCTACGCGCGAGCGGCGTCTGTTGCTACAGCAACCAGGTAGAGCAAACATCACATTTATAAGAGAAATATGATTTGTGAGAGAAAATGACTGTGAAATATTGCGTGTAAGGCTTTATTGAAAGGAACTGAAGTGACGGAGTAGCTGTGAAGGCAATGAAGCTGAGTGTTGAACTTCAATATAAAGAAGAGCTCCTGATACAGCGGTGTCGGATTAACTCGTATAGTGCTCGTTTTTTGAAATCAGTATGAGTTAATTCAACACTATAATACTTAAAACAATACTGTTTAAGTTACTTTAATGCAGTACAGGGTTTAAATTGACTATGTAGTGGTTAGTCCAACGCAGCAGGGGTACATTTAACACTGTAGGTGTTAATGCAACAGTGTATTAACACTATTTGATGTAATTCAACACTATATTGCTTATTGCAACACCATAGAGGTTTCAATTTGTACCGAGTTACATGGACACTGTAGGGGTTCATTCAACACATTAGGGCTACATTTAACGCTGTAGGGGTTAATACAACATTGCAAGTGTTAATACTACACTGTCAGAGTTAAAGCAACACTGTAGGTTTTTATAAAAACCCTGTCAGAGGTAAAGGAACAATCTGCTGTTCTTTTGCTGCGTAGTCCTTGTTAAATGTATCCACCCTAACATTTTTGTTCACTGATTCTCCCCAGGTGCCATCCTCGTCCATCCTCATTTTAGTTTATCTTCGGATTTCTCACGCCACCTGGATTCAAACATGGATTCAAACCTGGTGGAAATACTTAAAGGAGAAAAGTGCCTTTCCCCAAATGACTGTGAGTTTAACTTTTCCCTGTCTGGAGACCCTGAGCCCCGGAATATGACCCCCAGCCCTGGATGGACCCCAGAGCCCGAGCCCCTGTCCCCCCTCAGTCCGGCTATCACAGCCGTCTACTCAGTGGTGTTTGTGGTGGGACTGGTGGGAAACTGTCTCGTCATGTTCGTCATTATCAGGTATGATGCACTTACTGTGTGTTTACTTGCTGAGCATTGGACAAAATAATATGGTCATTTCAGCATAAATCTTATCACAATTTCATATGTGGCATCTGACGTCACACATGGGCACTCAGATTTCTATAAGCGTCATCAGATTGTCTTTTCCAGACAGTTGTTGCAGCTGGACTTTTGCATGAAGGCCTCATAGTTAGTACAGAGTTGTTATTAATTTACTTGTATAACTCTGGAAGAACTGTTCATTGTTTCATGCTTTTAGGCTGTAGAGATGTAGCTTTAACAGAAGCAAATACATGAAATGGCCTAAAATCTAAGATCTAGGCTATAAGTCCTGATATCTGTACTATTTTTAATATCTCATTTGTATTTGTGTAGAAATTGATTCTGTGTAAGCCTGTTGCAAGTGGCTTCAGAGACTTTATGTATTCATGTATTTATTTATTTATTTATTCATTGTGATTACTGCAGTTGGTGACATTGGCTAAAATATGCTAGGCATGCTTTTCTTAGTATTATTTTCTTGTTCATTTTTTTCATATTGGCAGCCTGTGTTTGGACAGAAACCAGTTGTGAGTGAGTGTGCGTGTGTGTGTGATTTAAAGCGATAGTTCCCTTCTCTAATTCAGTGAATGCTGATGCAGTACTTTTTAATAGCACTGCTGTAGAAGCCTCCAGCTAGAGCTCTATTTATGAGTCAGTTCTGAGATAAATCAAAACTTAGATTTGGTGAAAGACCCAGAGAAAGAAAAAAGAGCGAGAGAGAAAATCTCTGGTCTTCCTCTGAGACACACAGGTGTTACTCAGTGGTGATCCTTTATAGATCCTATCAATATAAACCTGTCAATATGCCAAGCCTCTGCTGATTTGTCTCTGTGGGGCAGATGGGTTTTTGCTCTGCCTCTTCATCTTAAAGACTGATCCTTATTTTTGAGTGCAACTTGACAAAGACTAAAGTGATGTTGTATCCCACGCCTGCTTTTTTACTCCTGCACTAAAAATTTAATAAGTTACAGCATCAGCACTCGATTTTAGTTTTATTGCAAATGTGAATTTCAAAGGTTAGGGATGAAATGATATCCTCTCCTGTACAATCGAAAAGGCATCCATAAGCTGTAGAGGTAGAATCTTCCTGTTAAACCAGCAGTATGTCAACATAACTCAATTCCATGGATAACATCACATTGTTTATGTATTTCTGTGAGGTGATATTAGCCACAAACTACTGGAAGGAATATTTGTAGGCCTTTTCTGGCCTTCTTCCAATATACTGGCACTCAAGTGACCAACTCTCATATCAATGTTTTGTATACACTGTCTGTATAGTATTTTCTACAATGTATGTCTAAAGGCATCCAGACGTTTTTAATTACTAAATTCAGTTCTATTAAAGTGCACCCACTGTTGACACAGGTGAAGGGATATAAGGCAGTGGGACTGGAGCACCATTGAGTACCTTGGTAATGAGATTGAGTGGCATTTTCTGATCCAGAACTAATCATCCCACATCAGTACCTGACCTTACTAAAGCGCTTGTGGCCAAATGCAATAAAGTCCTCACGGCAATGTTCCAGAATCTAGTGTAAAGCCTAAAGAAGAGTAGAGATCAAGTAGCAAAGAGTGGACAAACTCCTTATCAATACTGTTGATTTCAGAAGAAATTTTGGGTGAAGAAGTGTCTACAAACACTTGGACATATAGTGTACGTATACTAGTTAGAATACCTGGCTGATACACCTGCCTAGTGGTGTTGTGATCTGTATACGCTGTGCACTCATCTAAGAGCCACCTGCTCATGAGGGTGGAAATGTAGATTTAATGATCAATTGGTCTTCTGTTTTTAGAGTCCACTATTGCTAATGAGCATTAGCTAAACATGTTATGTATTCATCCTATGGTCAGTGTACCCAATGCATTTGTAACAGGGTACATGAACACATTTGTGATTTTGACTAAGAAACAGGCTCTTCAGAAACGATATTCAGCAATAAACAGTAAATTATAAGGAACTTAATTTATTTAAGCCTTTGTTAGGGTATGCTTATCTGAAGAGCCCATTTGTTTGCCTACTTTTTCAGTCCTGCTTTTTTATCAAATTGTTAGTAACTTAATTTGTCCTACTGTTCCTGGAAATTGTTCAATTAGTTTTTTCCATCCACCCAAAAGAGAAACACTGAACTAAACCTGAACAAAGGAAGGTCTAGCACTCCATCAACAATTCTCCATTTTGGTTCTTGTGGGTGACCAACATGTTCTAACAAACGCCTAGGAGCTACCCAGTCCCTTGTCTGTTTTGTGCTCCTCTTATCCCAACCTATTTTTGGATGAAGAATGCTTTTTCATAAGGAATCTTTAAAGTATAGGATGTTCTGAAGTCGTCTGGTTTCTTCTTTGACTACTGCCAAAACAGAGGGTTGTGAGTAACAGAACATCACTCAGACAAACATGGGACATTTATTATGCTGTCCACTAAAACTAAAGGACTAAAGTCAGCATTAGTCCTGGGGTGCTGTTCTGCCGATTCTTGATTGAAGCTTTATTAGCACAGCCATGGTTACTGACAGCTATTTTTTTTCTCAACCATATTGATTATGTCTGATTGGTGTTATTTTCTAGCAAGTTGCTGAATTAGCCTTAATGTATAGGCTTTCCTTTTCAAGTTTTTATCGCATTTTGTAAAACATAAAAGCAAATCCGAGTGTGTCTGCATCAAATCAAAGTGTGAAATATTTCTCTTGTTCATTTTAGACTTTTTTTCATAATGGGGAATGATTCATATCAGATCTGAATCATTTCTGGTAAATCTCACTTTCAAAAATTAAAAGATATTTTTTTTGCCAAGAGCATATTCACTTTTTCCCCTATGCTTGTTTAATAATGGAATTCTGTCTAGCCTGCCTTCGGTTCAACATTCAGTTTTCAGTCCTACACAGTATTAGCTAGTGGACCTATTATGTACATTGTATGACTCCTGCCGTATCATTACCTGACCATCTATATACTAAATATAAATCCTGTCTGTCTTTCCATTGATACTAATTATGCTTTCACTTTCACTTATGTATATCCTTTCAGAACTTTAAGCCTTTGGCAGCAATCTTGGTGTGTTTTCTTAGCTTTTTCTCCTTGTAAGTGACGAGACTGAGTGAATGAGGGGGAGGAGAAAAAACGCATGAACAGATGCATCTGTCGCTCTGACTTCACTCAAAAAGATCTAATCAAGCCCTCTCTCTCTCTCTCTCTCTTAATCACTGATACATTTATTCACTGTGAGACTTTAAATGAACTGTTGTCATGTACTGCCACTGACTCCCTTTTTACAAAGGGAAAAAGACCAAAGCATCTGTGTGTGAAGAAAAGATGGAAAGACTGTGATGTAGAAAGAGATGGAGTAAGGGGATATGAAGGTTTGAAGAAGTATTAATGTCACAATGAGAGTATTTTGCATTTCAAGCAGGTTAAAAACTAAAGAATAAGGTATGCTTTGAGTGTTTACACGTTTAAAAAGGTCTGAAATGAAACGTTCTAGTTTCAGGAGAGGTATTTTTGGACAGTTACATGTCATTTAATGTGACTTTTGCAATGTGAAAATTTGCATTTTCCACAGAGTTTACAGTGACAGTGATAAGTTGCCTCGAATATTAAATGTTCTCTTCCTTCCTCTCCCCTCATCAGATACACCAAAATGAAGACTGCGACCAACATCTACATCTTCAACCTGGCATTAGCTGACGCTCTGGTTACCACCACAATGCCATTCCAAAGCACAGACTACCTGTTGAACTCCTGGCCGTTTGGTGAAATCGTATGCAAAGTCTTCATCTCCATCGACTATTACAACATGTTTACCAGCATTTTCACGTTAACCATGATGAGTGTGGATCGTTATGTGGCCGTGTGCCATCCTGTCAAGGCACTGGACTTCCGTACACCACTCATGGCTAAATGCATCAATGTGGGCATCTGGGTACTGTCTTCAGCTGCAGGAGTGCCAGCCATGGTGCTAGGGGGCACACAGACCAATAATGGTGAGTTCTGATAGCATCAGAAGACCTCTGAGGTTGCGCATCATTTTGCAGTCAGTGACATGTAAACATAGGTTTGTTGATGCTGAGCAATGCTATTCAGTTGAGGCTGACCATTAGGTCATTTCAGCGGAACTTGGCAGTTAATCCTTTCCTCTAAGCACGCTGAGCAGTTCGTGCTGTGGTGCTGTGTGGGCAGTAGTTTGACAAAGACGTGGTCTTTCAGCTGGCTTAACATCATTTAGAGGAAACATGTCAGCTCTGACCCTTTCAGATCCAAAAGAGGAGACTTCATGTTGACCTTGTCTTACAGCAGACTTTTACATCAGCCTGCCCTCTTTCATTTCATTAATCTCACAACACTTTTCTTTTTCTGCTCTATCCTTTTTTTTTTTAATCCATATCTCTTCCTCCTTCCTACTGCCACTTAGCAAACCTGAATAACTAGAGCAGGTGTCTGAAGAACTTCCTTCTCGTATAGAATTGGTCATAAATACCCTGTCAGAGATTTTTTAAAGGATTTTTAGTAAGGCATGATGATGGAGTTGGTAGGGCATTGTCCCATTAAATGACCTCTTGATTCTGGGCCAGCTAACGCTTTTCTTTTTTTATTTTGCAGGCACCACAGAATGTGCCCTGCAATTTCCTGACCCGTACGAGTACTGGGACACCTTGATGAAAATCTGCGTCTTTGTCTTTGCCTTCGTCGTCCCCGTCCTCATCATCAGTGTCTGTTACTCCCTCATGCTGCTGCGGCTCCGCAGTGTCCGCTTACTCTCCGGTTCTCGTGAAAAAGACCGCAACCTTCGCCGTATCACCCGCTTGGTCTTGGTGGTTGTGGCAGCTTTCATCATCTGCTGGACCCCCATTCATATCTTCATTCTGCTCAAAGCCATAGTGGCCATTCCTGAGACCACACCAGTGATGGCTGCATACTTTCTGTGCGTTGCTCTTGGATACACCAACAGCAGCCTCAACCCTATACTCTATGCCTTTCTGGATGAGAATTTTAAGCGATGCTTTAAGGACTTCTGTCTGCCAGCAAGGGGAAAAGCAGATAGAGGGCTGGGAGGTAGCAGAGGAGGAAGAATTGCAGGCAGACAGCTCCCTCAGGCTGAAGAGAGCCCCCCGAGGACTGCAAAACCAGCATGACTAGGTGTGGAACTGTCCTCCATCACGCAGACAGGAAAGGAGGACTCAAACACACTTGGCCTGACACAGGTGTCATCAACCCTCTGATCATGAAGACTACTGCCGATATTGGAGTGACTGGCTGAGATAAACCTTCCATCTCTTGCGAGAGCAGGGAGCACTGTGATAGACATGCCATGACGTCACACTAGGAAAAGTGTGATGGTGTGAGAGCCAACTGGAGGCTGTTGGGAATTCCACCCTTTGGCTGTGAAAATTGTTTTTGCTTTTTGGTTAACATATTGGATAAAACAGATTTACTGTCGCTGTCATATCAAAGCCTAGTAACTCCATTTTTTTAACTTTTTTTACACTTTTGTAAAACACCTTTACATTGTGCAAACATTTCATGGCGAATGGACATTGAAATTAAGAATATTTTTGCTTCTCCTAAAAAGTTACCATTTCGGAGATACAAGGTGCTTCTACGAAGTAAAATCTCTGACCTCACAACAACTGATTATAATGCTTTAAGAAAATAATTTAGTGCATCATGGTATCTCAAATTTCACCATGATTTCATTTAGTTATTTTGGTGGATTCAGAATTATTTCAATCAAGTACACACAGTGTCACTGACGCGAAGCACCACTTTTATTAAGCAGCCAAAACTAGTTGTAGCACACCCTTGTGGACAGTCTTCAGCCTGCTAAACGTGAGTGAGTTACTGTAACATAGATCTGTGAGGTGCTTCGCAATTAAAAATACACTGGATACACAAATATGACTGGAGGGACTATTTACACAGTCTTGGAAAATAGACATTAAAAACACCACACCAATATTTTCCATTTTGGCATTTGAAAATAGCTTGAGAATTTTATTTTTGCCAAAAAGTGTGCAAACACTTTAAAACAATGAATTATAATACATTTTACCATTCCAAAATCGATACAATTAAATTGCCACCTTCAGATGCATTTTTACATCTTTAATTTCTTTTGCACTTACATGTTTCTGGAGGCATGTATTTGCAACAGTCTTGCTCATGAGTTACCTCAGAGAAAAGGTTGATCCAGCTTTGATTCAGCTCTTTCCTCTTTACATCCATCCAGACTCATTCAAGCATACATACATCTGTTTCTTCATCCTGAACACCTATGGCACACAAAAATGTATACTCTTCATATGAATTGAATGTATAATTGTAAATATAACTCATATAAAATGGATGGATGAAGCTGATTGAACTGTGAAACTGTTAATGTATTTCTCAGGGATTTTGGGTTGCATTTCTAGTTAAAATAGATGCCTCTCTCTTCTGTCTTTCTTTTACCAATAGAGGCTATCATCACATGTTCCTGTTCTTATATTGTTATGTTTGATTATTGATTTCCATGTACTGAGAGTCATCTATTTTTAATTTTTTTTGTGTGGACATTTGTTGGGGATATCTTTGTATGTGCTTTTGTCTTTAGATCTGATGTAGCTGATCCTGCATTAGCAGTGTGATCATGTGGTTGAATGGCAGTCCTGCACTGTTCCTGTCTTTCTGTATTATATACAGATACAAGTGCACTTTAAAGGCCAGGATCCATGACCCCTCCAGCATAGTTTTACATATGAGCATAAGCACAACATACACCAAGCACATACTGAACATTTATTACTGCACATTTTCATGTAATTTACTTACACATTGGTTTATTGGTTTATTTATCTATCAAATAATAGTATATTCAAAACTACAGAGCTCTAAAGCATTATTTCTTAACGTAAGCTACTCTGTAAATGTGTTTTGAGACAGTTCATAGGACAGTAAGTCCCAGGTCATACAGTAAGGCATTTATTTATGTGCTTACATCCAATTAGCCTAAATTGTTTTGAAATTGGCCCATATAACATCTATATGCCTTGGCCATTTTGTTTGAGCAAAATGGAATTAAAAGATCCAGATCATGGAAAACAACTTTTCCCCCCAACTTACTTACTTGCTTGCTTACCTACTTACTTACTTATTTACTTGGATGAAATAGTTTGATGTAGTATGTAAACATTGTTAAAGTTTCAAAATATACTATTCACTCCCCATTCCATACAGTCCATGTTATGGAAACTAGCCTGCAAAAAGAGCAAATTTTGAACTTAATATTTTTGTGAAGTCATGAAAACCAACATGTTTACAGCCTATAGCAGTTTAGCCCCACCCATTCACAACAAAGTTATAAGGAGTGTTTCACAATACAGGACAGCCTATGAGATCAGAGATCATTTACATATCAGTGTATCTAAATATTAATTCTGACTGTTTCCAGTGCATAAACCCATGCAAACCTTACAAAGTAGGCCTCAGAGGAAAAACTAAAATTCAAGAAAAATGTAGGATATGGGGTCTTTAACATTCCACAGAATCATCTCACATTCAGCTTAAATCTGTCTCATGCCTTATGCTGGAGGGTCAAAATGAGTAATGAGAAAGAATGGTTTGTGTGCCCAAACCTGTGTCATCTCTTTGTTTATGTAAATCCTGACCTGAATGTTTTAAAATTTGGCAGAGGGCTTAATCTCGACATGCTGAAAACCTCCAGCTCGAGCAACAAATATTACATAATGTCACTGAGAGTGTGACGTCACTGAAATATATGATGTAAATTCATGTAGATAGAACTACAGAGTGCAAGCTGTAAGTAATTGGGCAATGACATCATGTGTTGTGTTCTGGCTCTGTACTCCAGCAGATTGGATTTGCACACAAAGCCTAGGAGGTTTAAGCAAAGGATTGGAAGCTGATATTACACCTTTAACCTCACAGTCATGGTTTCATTTTAAATCCACAGCTATACAGAGACAAAACAACAACAATGGCACCACTGTTCATTTACTTACACACTCTGTTGTGTATTACTCTCGTCTGCGTTCCTGTATACAGCATAAAAAGCACCAACAAATATTTATTGTACTTACAGCATGTAAATCCTAATGTATTAACAGTGATTAGTTGGGCATATAAGGTTTCAGTATGCTTGTTTTGGGTTTTTTTTTAACTGTAAGAACTATACGCTTTTACTTTATTGTTCTGCATGAACATATGAATGTATTGTGTAATATTCAAAGTCTATCTAAGAGTAAATACATGTCATTAACAGTGGATTTGTGTTGCAGCTCCTGCTTATGATATGTGTAATTTAAGTGACCTGAATGAGCCCTTGTACAGTATTAACAGGAATGTATTTGCAGCAGTTTATTTATGTAAGTAGGCTGTTTATATTTATTGACATTTATTTTTGTAGACTGCTCCAATTATGTCTGAAATATGTCTCACATTTTGGGTTTATGAAAATATCTGAAGATGCAAATGCTATAATAAATAAATAAACACACACACACACACACACACACACACACATCATCTAAACCGCTTGTCCTCCTGGGTTGCGGGGTGGTGCTGAAGCCTATCCCGGCTGTCATTGGGCGGAAGGCAAGACACACCCTGGACGGGTTGCCAGTCCATCGCAGGGCAGACAGACATATACATCCACACACCGTCACACCTAGGGGCAATTTAGCATGTCCAGTTAGCCTGACTGCATGTCTTTGGACTGTGGGAGGAAACCGGAGTACCTGGAGGAAACCCACACAGACACGGGGAGAACATGCAAACTCCACACAGAAAGGACCCCGGTCACCCAGCCAGGAATCGAACCACCCCCTTCTTGCTGTGAGGCAACAGCAAATAAACAATACAGTAAAATAGTACATAAATAGTAAATAAATAACATTAAAAAAATAAAAACTGGAACCTGTAAAGTATTAATCTTGTCATCTTTAGTGTTGATGTAAATAGCAGATATTTTCTTCTCTGTTATTGCCCATAACAGTTTGTAACAGGCCTTACATCTCTTTTATCTCAAACAAAAGAGAGAATTTATGATAAAATTAGAAGAACAAGAATGAATATATTCTGTAATCAGTACTGTGTGTTTTCTTTTAAATATTTATGTGTGAGTGTTTAATATATAGTTCAATGAAAAAACAACGTGAGGACAAGTGTGTGTGGGTGTGTATGTGTGTGTGTGTGCGTGTGTTACAAAGAGAATTGGCTTTTTACAGTTACTGTCTAAATCTATGTTGTAACTTCAGTTTCTGCTACTGGAAATGTTAATGAAATAAAAGGAAATAAAACTCTGCCGTTGCACGGAATCTGCAGTGTTCTCACATTTGTCACTGTTGTAAGCAGGAATGCATAAGCACATGATTCAAAAGCTGAACAGCAAGATTCACACTGTCTCCTTGGGTAAATCATCCTGTATATGAATCTTCTGCCTGAGTTAAAATAAATGTGAATGACCAAAGCAAAGATAGTGTGTCATGTTAGACTGAATGCCAATAAAGTTCTGTGCAAAAATCAGAGGCCACCCTTCATTTATTTATATTTCATTTATTATTTAATTTCCAGTCAAAATGATCATTAAGTATGAGTTATTGATTTTTCAGTGTCAGAAAAAAGCAAAACAATTACATGGAAGTCTCAACAACTAAATATAATGTCATTTTTAAACATTCAGTACTTCCAGTTTTCCCATCTTTGCTTTTGTTACAGGTTTCAGTTTTTCAAAGAAATCTGCACAGCTATAAAGTTCAGTCTTAGAGGTTGGTTGCATAAAGTCATCTCAAACTCATATAGTAATGTTGAGGTCTGGGGTGTTCAGTCCATTCTGAGAACACCAGCAGCTTCTTTGTTTGATTTGCATGTTTTATTCTTTTCCTTCTGTTTCTTTTTTTTCTCAGTAACGGCTTCTTGACAGCTACACATCCTTTTCGTCTTACAGTTTTCTTCTCACAAAGGAAGGCTGGACAGAAACAGCTGTGGATGTTTTCAGATCTGAAGTAAGAGGGGAGGTTGGTTTTCTCCTCTCTCTCAGATATGAAAGCTTTAAGTACTGTTTATCTGATGGGGACAGTGTTGGTGCTCTCACAGGTCTTGTATGGTTATGATGAGTCCCATTCTCTCTGTATCTTTTAATCATTTTTGGAACTTTTAACTTTTGAAAACTTTTTTTTTTCACTTATGTTCCTTTGACTTTGTCCTTCTTTACGCAAGTGGATTATCTTATATCTAATTTTGCACGTAATGGCCATTTTGAGTGGAAATTAAATCAGTGATAGGTGCTCTCTGACTTTTGCACAGCACTAAACGCATCTTCCATAAGGTATGAGTATCTGAAAATCAGTACTTTGATGTATGTGTTTGCTAAGCAGCATGAAACAATAATCAAAGACTCTAAATATTCAGCACCTCAGCTGGAAATATAAAAGCCACAAAAGCTGGGGTTAAGTAATAGGACATTCAATCAATCAAACAAACAAACAAATAAATGGAACCAAAGAAATCAGTCAGTACCTCTTTGACCCAATCTCAAGAAACACTGAGCTGAACTCTGGTACGGCTGCTGTTCAGACACCATTTGTATTCAAGCTCACTGTACAAAGTCACATAGTCCAGACTGAGGAGCACAGAACATTGCACGGCTGAATAAAGTCAGTCATTTTGTATCTGTGAAACATGCTGATGGATTCATAATGACGTAGACAGACATCTTGTGGGAGTCATTACCTCCAAAATCATTTATTCTTGAAGAGCGATTCCGTTCTACCACCACACAGTTCAGGATTTGTATGACACCATTCCAAGGACTGTAGCTGGTTATTATGTAAACAAGTCGTTCTGAGTGGTTTGATGTGAAAAGTCTGAAGAGTTTAAGCTTTTAAAAGTTCCCTCACAAAAAGTTATTACATGATATGGTTACAGATAAGTGGTTACATGGTCTGATGCCTGAAACATTATTTTTTACACGCTGAAAGAAAACATATTGTTTCAGATTGATCACTATTTTACCATTATCAACATAACATATAAAAACTCACAAGGATTCATTGGTAGTTTTTGATAGTGGACGTCACCTTGTAAACATCACATCCCCTGGTTCCGATCACCACCAGTGTAAAGAAATCTGAGTCTGTAAGTTGATTCAGTGAACCATTTTACATCAAACTACTCTGAATGACTGTGTTTACATCACAACGACGGAATTATACAGAATTTTTTTAAATTTGCTGCCGTTCCCCTTTAATATACTGATAGAGGTTTCTGTCATTTTGTCCACAACCCATATACCCAAGAGCAAAGAAAACCTTCAGTAGTTTAAAAGGTTCCTCCTAAAACTGAATCCTAATAAACAAAAATAAAAATATATAAGGCAAATCAATTAAATGGAACTCCAGAATAGGCTGAGAGATACATGAGACAACACTACATGTACAGTTTTATCTTTTTGCAACATTAGATCATAACATAAGCTCTGTTCTTAGAAAGAAAGAAATATAACCAAGTGTAAACGTGCACATGCCTGTAAAGGCTGAAATACGAGAAGATGTGAGGCACATTTTGCAATATATTTGAGTTGAGATTGTATTTCTGCTGTGTGCTTTAATGAATGTCCTCTGTTCAGGGTTTGTACCATGCACAGCAGCTTCATTACCTTCAAGCTGCCACCAGATGGTTGTAGCTAACTGACCTCTGTCTTAAGCCATCAGCACAGTGTCAGTCTGCTGGAAACTGATTTCTTTTGCATTCGCTTCTTTTTCATTACAGTTTCTGTCTCCTTAGATTTTGTCTACATCTCTCTCTGCCTCAATGTAACATAATTTTAACCACTAGTCTATTGGTGGGGTAGAAGTAGTACTGAACTTTCATACATAAGCAAGAGTACTGTAGGGATAGTTCACTTCAGTATTTTTTTTTAATTGAAGGTAGTAGCATTATGAGTCAGGAGAAGAGGAAGCTTGCTAAAAGCTTCCTAAAAAACATAGTGTGTATGCGCTGCTGTGAGCCACCCTGTAAAGCCTCAAATAATAATTTAAAGGTAAGAGGCACTACAAAAGGTTACGTTACAAAACGTTCTTCCAGATGGTGAGTGCAATTACACATTTCCACCAGAGAGGTCTCCAAATCCCCAACACTTACATAGTACAGCTTAAATGCTAGCTGATGACAATTAACATTAACTTAAAGTCAGTCTGATCAAACAGGACTATACAGTGCTCACATTGTTGATTTGTTAAAAGACAGCTAACTGTAGTGTCAGCTAGTGCTAGCTCATTTCCGTCACTCAAGCCTCAACCTCAGCCAACACGAAAAACTGCTGCTTTATTGTGCAGTGTCTACAATTAAGAACCATTAGCCTACTGTGTTTTGCACACAGAGGAATTAGACCTCCGCATTTAACCCATCCATGCAGTGAAACACCCACATACATGCACACTAGTGAACACACACACTAGGGGGCAGTGAGCACACTTGCCCGGAGTGATGGGGAGCCCTATCCACAGCGCCCAGGGACCAATTGGGGGTTAGGTGCCTTGCTCAAGGGCATTTCAGTCACGTACTGTCAGCTGAGGGAATCGAACCAGCGACCTTCCGGTCACAAGGCTGGTTAACCTCCAGCCTTTTTAATTTTCTGAAAAATAAAACTTAACATTACCAGATGACTCCATGGCCTGCTGAAAGTTTGCAACAGCAACTAAGGGAGGCAGGATTTGTCAGAATGTTCGCAAACAGTGTGTTTCTTCTTGTCTGCTTCCTAGGTTTGAAGTTTCTGGAGGCATATTTGGCAGCTCAGTAATGGAATTTTCATCACTTGACCACATGGTGGACCCTTGCAGTCTAAAATACAAAAATGTCAAAAACAAATTCTTAAATATGTCCAGTAAAACCACATTTTATTTTTGGGACATTTGTGTTAAAAGGACAGCCGTAAATCAGGGAGGCAATCAGGGAGGCATTTTGACAGCCGTAAATCAGGGAGGCATTTTGCCTTTTATTCTTTCTTGTTTTTTTTTTTTTGGCCATCCTGCAACTACCCAAAAATTCTAGTGTATTCTAGATGTAGCTGTTTATCTAAATAAGGTCATACACAGTCGTGAACATCCTCATGATTTCCCCCCCATTGTTTTTTTGGTTTTCTAAGTAAAAATAAGTTAACACACAAGTTAACAAACTTTCACAAATTCATTTTTTTTTTGAGTGTATCATAATAGGAAATAAAAAAACATAAAAAGCGCCGTAACTTTTGCACAGAACACATTTGATGTTTTTTTTCCCCATTATGTTAAATTCAGCAAACAAACAATAATGGTGCACTAAATGTGCAGAAGTGTGTTCTCTCTGATGTGTAACTTTTTCCACTTAGAAAATCAACAAAAAACATGTCATGTGAACTGGGGTGCCCAAATTTTTCCACACAACTGTAAGTTGTTTGGCTGCTTGTTGACTGGAGTAATACAGACCTACTGCTTGGTCGATTAGATCCTATAGACCTGTGTTGTGGAAGTTTTTGTGAACGGAACTGAACTGAAATATTATCAGAATTTTAATTCATGCAGTTGATAAAATGTTAGGACATTCTGGTGGGTTCAGATTTGCAGTGCTCTACACTCTATACTGCTCTATTCACCTGTTGTCTGTGATGTGTGGATTGTTGGGCCTACAAAAGTGTGGCCCAGAAACAAAAGACCCATTTAATCTACCCATGGGATGCGCTGGAAACTGAACAGAGGAGTCAGACAGGCTAAGGATGTTCTTCATGTGGGCTTGTTCCATCTCCTTCTGTGTTCCCAGGAACTCTGATTACAACATACAACCTCACAGACAGCACAAACAACACTTTGAGCAGATGGGAAATAAAGACTTTCCTGAATAAAGCATGATGTTTTGATGAGTGGTGTTCTCTGTTGTCTTATTAGCAGGTTTATGTCTCCCTCTAGAGGTCACAACACAGAACTACAGCACACTTACATCAGATAAATATTGGAGGATAAAATGTTAAATGTCACATGATAAATTTCCTGTTTCCTACAGCCGTGTCTAGCAGTGAACAAGCTAAACAAACCTAATATAAGAAGCAGTGACTGTTGGTTGACTTCTGGATAGATATCATGCATGTGGACCAGAATCATACTGGTCCAGCAACGGTTTGGTCTCTTAGTGTCTTAAAGTTCAGGATGGTTTGCGGGTATCTTCCCTTTGCCAACGATGATGAAATCATTGGTGGGGGTCTGCACTTCAGGGATGGCTTATCTGATGGTAAGATAAATGAGAGCAGCCTAGTAAATAAGTGTGGAAATGACAATGTTCATGCGTTTAACTTTGTAACTGAGTACAGAGGAACAAAGACTGAAAACAATCTGTATTTGGAGGTAAATATGCAGAGTAAAAGCTGAAGAGTTTGCAGTACAGGCCAGATGTCCTTAAATATATATGTTTATGAAAGTGTATAGTACTTTATATATTATACAGAGTAAATACGTTTATAATAGTATGCATGTTATAGCTACATTCCATCCATCACATGGTGGTGCTTTTGAAATGTAGAGATGAAAAGAAGAAAAAAAAAGAATATTGATTTAGAGGTTAAGCATCTCTCTTCCATCCAATCCCGTCACTCTGAACAGAATGCCGCAGCCTAATTGGCTGGTGCCCGCAGCGTAGCCCAACCAGGAGGCCTAATTTGCAGCAGATACAGTAGCATGATTAGTCATGCAACATGCCAACCTAGTATCAGGTTAGCCAGGGAGGAGAGGAAATGAGTACCAACAGAAGAAGAAGTGAAGCTCAAATATCTAGTGTTTTATAAGACAAACAAAAGAGATCATGTGATATGTATACGTGCTGTAAATGAAAATTAAGAAGTGCTTCAGAAGTGCCTCTCTACCTAATGCATGTCTTATTGCTTATGTTACAAGCTATGATATTTTCAGAAGAGGTCAGTTAAGAGCACTTTACAGATCAGTCCACTGCATCCTTCAGAACAGAGGAGACTAATTATCAGAAAATAAACACTGAAGCATTGCGGTTCTCGCCATTGTGTTTTACTCACATGACCTCGCTAACATCCAGTTCTTCTTCTTATTATCATTATTTGCTCAAAATTCACAACTTTTTACAGCCCACATATGATTATTTGAACTGCTTAGCAACTTCCAAGCTGATCCCATCAACCAAGTATATTGATGAAGTAAGAACCCATTTTTTGTTTAAACTGAGGGGCTGAAGACTTATGTTCTTAACTAGAACTAGGCTGGTCAGCTGGCTAACAGTGTAAACAACTCCATCATTAATATCACAATATCACAGTCCCAAATGATTATATCTTAGCTATATTTTGCACCGTTGAGATGCAGGATCCAGTATTTAAATTCCTATGTAGTGCACTATGTAGGGAGCAGGGAGCTATTTGAGATTCAGCCCCAGCACGAAAAGAGGGGGCCGCTAGATTGGCGCTAAATAAGATTCGCGGTGGTAATTTGGTGACCAAGAAACACTTATAAAGCGAAGGTGTTTGCAGTAAACAGTGCTGTGTTATCATATGTTCATTGTTATACAACAAAAAGTTCTAAAAAAAATCATGAAATGACAGCAATATACAACTATGGACGACCGAAGGTTCTCCTCATTCAGCGGTTCATGGTTGCCTAAATCATTGTCTGAAAAAGTGTATATTTAATCAAATTTAACGTCGCGACGGCTGTCCGGCGCCTACCTCATCGCTCCGACGCAGGGGGCATCCCAGCTTGTTTGAAGCTCCAAATATTGAGGCGCACATTGCATGTTGTTTCGTACAGATTGCGTCGTGCTAGCGAGAGTTATTACAGAATATTCAGGGCCTCTTTCGAGTGAATAAAATGTGCAGAAGTGTGTCTCTGTAGAGGAGGTGTTACTTATTTTTACTTAGAAAATCAGCAAAACAGAAGAACTGCAGAGAACCTAAAACTTACAGAGAAAGATGAAGACGAACCAGAACTGAGAAAAGAAAAGAAAAGAAAAGAAAAGAAAAGAAAATGTGTATTACAAAGCTAATAAGGGACACGCCCTTTATGATAAATTCCTTGACATTTATGAACGTCAAAACGACGTTACTTCAAAATCTGTAGGAAAGTAATAGTAATACTAATACTAATACTACTACTACTACTACTACTACTACTACTAATAATAATAATAATAATAATAATTATTATTATTATTATTATTATTATTATTATTATCATTGTTGTTGTTGTTGTTGTGGTTGTTGTGGTTGTTGTTGTTGTTGTTATTGTATACTATGTATTTATCTGGGGCGTTTATACATGAAAATATGAAAATGCAGCTAAAAGTTATTTTTTAAATACTAAAAACATTCTTAAATGTAAACAATACATACAATTAACATAAATATACAGAAAAAATAAAAAAAAATACATAAAACGTAAACTAAATTATATAATTAAATAGAATAAAAATGAAATAAAATATTGTAGCTGCTCTGTAAGTCTAGTGATGGCGGGTGTCTGAGGAACATTAGAATGTAAAGAGATCTAGAACTCGTCATCATTCTATTTCTTCTTGTGTAATGCAGAGCTTGAAAAACGTGGGAATCGTCGTCTCATATAAAACACTGTCCTTCAGTCTGTTACTGTGATTTAATTCTACTTACTGAGTTCAAATGAATACAGTAAATATAATAATAATGAGAGTGGACAGATACTAAAAAGACTAGCTGTCAATCGTCACAATGAGACCGCGAAGCGTCTATGACGTCATAAACCATGTCACACCACGGCGCCTATAAAAGAGGTCAACATGTTCGTCCTGCACTCATCTTCATGACCCGCAGACTACAGGACAGACCTCAACTGAGTATCCTTACTATCATTACTACTGCGTCCTCCAAATGGTTGGTTCTTATTCCATGATTAAATTGTTATTTATTATATGTTGTAAGATGTTTTACATATTAACATAAAGAATGTTCTGTTTTAATTCAATGTAAAATTTCTCTTCTTCTGTCAGTACGGACTGAACGCAAGGATGTGGGAGGAGGAATGGAGAGAGCACCTGGAGGTGAAGTTCTTCAGGGAGAGAATCCGGCTGGAGGAGCGCATGGAGGCCATCCAGAAGATCATGAGCCGTGATCTGGACCACAGGATGAAGCTCTTCAAGGCAGAATGGAGGAAAGAAGAGAAGAGAAGGAGAGAGGAGGAAGAAAAGAATGGATGTGTAGATGGTGAGAACTAGATTTTATCACTATCTTTATCTTTCTGCTTTTAATTTTTTAACATGTTATTTCAATGTAAAGCACTTTGAGCTACTGCCTGTATGAAAAGTGCTCTATGAACAAAATTAGTTCATTTGAAATGTGTTAAAAGCCATTTACACAACATTTTAGACCCTGTTCATAAATAGATACAAGAGTTAAGCATAGAGTAACTCACTACAATGTCCAAAAGAGAAAATGGGAGGAGCTGGAGAGAAGTGAGAGCAAAAGTGAAAAGGGGAGGGAAAGAGATAAAAAGTACAGACTTGAAGAGGACGGAGAGGGTGTAAATGTTATTGTATAAGTGAATGAGTTATAAGAACACTTTTTAAATGAGATGCGTTTTTGTTCAGATACACCCAAAAAAAATGATTTATGGCCATCATAAACATTAGGCAAATATTTTACATAAAACCTATTTAAAAAACATAAAAATATACACTTATTTATAATTATTAGAAGCAGCCCAATTTGGATAAATCCAAAACTGATTTAACTGAATTGTATAAGACTTATTAGGTTTTTCCACTAAATCTTATTAGGAGGCAGTGCGCATGCGCAAAAGTAACAGAAAATGCATCATCAACCAGGAAACTGCTTCAGATGGCATGGTGGACATGAATGGCTCTTTTTAATTTTACAATCTCCCGCCATCCTTTGTTATACAGTGCAACTGCAATGAAATAGTGATGCGCATTAACTTCATTAGTGCTTTTAATGCTTTTGACCGTATATTAATGTTTCATTTTGCTTATTTTGAGAGATACTCTAGACAACACCAGCAGACTAGCTAGATAGCATCCTTGCTAGGTCTACTGTCATGTTATTGAGTACATAAGGTGATTAAATAATCAATGGGAGTGATTTATTGTGAAGCACAGTATATAAAGATGTATTGCTTTAATATTCAAATCAACAGTTCATGGTTTTTGTAACTGTAGGTGACCTCGACATGTTAGCATGGCATGAAGTGACTGATAGTGTTATCTAGCTAACTTGCATGATGGTTAGCATGAGAACTGCACCTCAGTAGGAATGTTGTGCACATAAACATTTCCTTATTGTACAAGTACTTCTAATTTGAACATGATGGAGAAACATTAATTATAATACCATTTTTTACATTGGATTTATGTATTTAAATTGAATGGAAAATTGACAAAGAAATTAAAATACATAAGTTTTAACTTTTGGGCTTAAACATTTTTTTGAGTGTACAGTGCTTTAAAATTACTTCCTCATCTAACATTCCTGCTGGCTTTTAGGCTAATTTTCACATTGTGCCTTGCATTCAGTTGGTTTAATGTAATGTAATGCTTTGTTGTAGAGCTGAAAGAGTTTTTGAGAGAGAGGCAGATGAAGGAAGAGGAGATGAGGGAGAAACAGAGAGCTCTGGAGGTGACACTGGAGGAAGTCAGGGGGATGCTGAAGGAGCTCCAGAAGCAGAAAGAGGAGTACCAAACACTGCAGGATGAACTCAGAAAGGTTCATGTAGAAAAACTACAGATTGAGACAGAAAAGAGAGAGATCAAGAGAGAGAAAGAAAGACTGAGAGAGGAACAGGAGAGGATAACAGCGCAGGAAAGAATTCTCCTCACGGAAGTCGGCAAGCAATGGAAAACAATTGCTTTAGAAAAATATGAGATCAGACATGATAGAGAGAGAATAGAAATGGAGAGATGGAGAGAGATGGAGGCAAAAAAGAATGAAGACTTATTGAGAGAGCGAGTGAAACTTGAAGAAGAGAAAAGGCGAGCCTTCACGGAGACTGAGCTGCAGAGACAGAGACACAAGAAGATGGTGGAGGAGGAGAGAAAGCTGATGGAGAAAAAGACAAGAATGATCACAAAGGAATGGAAGAATATTGGAATGGAGATGAAGAACATTGAGACAGAAAAAGAAGCACTTGAGAAAGAAAAGGAGACGGAGAGAGTGATGCAGGCCTACAGAGAGAGTCTGACAGAGAAAGAAATGCAAAGACAGAAGACAAAAATGGAGAGAATGGAGAATGTGAAAAGGATGGTCATAGAAGAAGAGTGGCGGGCTGTTGATGCACAGAAGATTAAGATTGAAGAGCAGCAGAACACTGTAGAAAGAGAGAAGAAGCAGGCAGAGAAAGAGATAAGGAGGCAGAGGAAGAAACTGGAGAGAGAGGAGGAGGAGAGAAAGAGAAGAGAGCAGGATGAGATGAAGAGACAGGATGTTGTTGCCATAGTGAGAGAGGAGATCCTGTTTCAGAAGGAGAAAGAACAGAAAGAGTGTGAGAGTCTGGAGGAAGAGAGTGATCTCACCAAACCAGTGGAGGAGGAGAGCGAGACTGAAGCTCAGGGTCAGCAGGAGGAAGAGAAGAGACTGACCAAACTGAGGAAGAGAGAGCAGAGGATGATGAAACTGAAGAGGAGGGAGGAAGAACAGAAGATGGAGATGGACAATAAAATGATGGAGACTGAGGAGAGAGAGAGGGAGGAGAGGAAGCCTCTGGTGAAGATGAAGAGGGGAAAGGAGAAGAAGAGTGCAGAGATGGAGAGACAGGGGGAGGTGGAAATTATAGAGGAGAAGAGGAAGAGAAAGGAGCAGAGGAGAGCAGAGAGAGAAATGGCCATGAGTTTGATGGAGAGAGAGGGGGAGGAAAGCATCATAGAGAAAAAGAAGAAGAAAAAGGAGCTGGAGATGGAGAACACCAACAGACTGATGGAAGCAGAGACAGATGAAAAAGAGATGATCTCTGCAGAGAAGAGAAAAAAGAGAGATGAGCAAAAGATAGAAGAGATAGAGGCAGACAATGTACTGATGGAGACAGAGATGGAGGGCAGTATCATAGAGGAGAAAAAGAAAAGAAAGATGAGACCAGAGACTGAGACAATCGATGAACTGATGGAGACAGATGTGGAGGGCAGGATCATAGAGGAGAAAAAGAAAAGAAAGCGACTGAGAGAGCAAGAGGTGGAGAGAGAGAGGGAGGAAAGTGAAGTGGACACAGAGAGTGAGGGGAAGGAAACAAAAGAAGAGACTTTTGAAACAACTCAGAAAGAGCTGGATCTGACAAAAGATCAGGAAAAGACAAACACTGGCAGCTTTGGAGACAAGAAGAAAGAGAAACTAAAGGCTAAAAAAGTGACCTTTAGTGATCCTCCAGTGACGTTTCCATACAGTGAGAAACTGAAGTCACTGCTTAAACAGGACTCAGAAATTGAGCAGTGCAGGACTGATGAAACGTCTGAGCAGAAGAACCTGAAACAACCCAAAGATGCAAAGTTTCCTCCTCCAAAGTTTATTTCCAAAACCAAAAAAATGATTCAACGAGATTCTTATGAGGAGTTTGATAGAGAACTTGAGGAGCTGCTGAAGATGGATTAGAGCTCAGAGCCCAAAAACAACTGCTGTGAACACCAGAGGAGGAAATATGAGAGTTCCAAATGTCAAAAGAAGAACAGTCAACAGCTCAAAACACACACACAAAACCACACACACACACACACAGAGTTATCAACAAAACCTGATGAAATTCGAAACAATATTGTGGCACGTGGTAAACATAGTGCTTTAAGCAAATGCTCTTTTCTTGAACACAGCAGCCGGGGAGAACCACCGCTCAGTGCTACTGAAACAGCCGAGAAGCAGGCAGGTCACGTCTAACCATACAACTCTCCCTGATGGCAGACACACTCTGCATGACCTTGCCTCCCCTGTTTTACGGCAGCACGAGCCAGTAGTGGGTCACTACATAGCCCCATAGCTTCCCCTTCTAGGTGAGCCGTCCTAGTGACTTCACAGAGTATGAGCAAAGTCCATGGCGCACTCAGAGATATGCTGCACCCACACTGGTAAACACATGGCACCTCAGCCATGCGTGACCCAGTCTTCTCTCAGGGAGCTGCGGCAGAGAGACACAGAGTGCTGCGTCCTTCTTCCCATGCATGGTGGTACTCCTTGCGACAGCTTGAAGACAAGTCTGTGCGACGAGCTGCACATGCCGTCTCAGCTCCTCCATTTTAGCTCCTCCTCTTGTCTTCTCAAACAGATGTGGAAGGCAGGATCATAGAGGAGAAAAAGAAAAGAAAGCGACTGAGAGAGCAAGAGGTGGAGAGAGAGAGGGAGGAAAGTGAAGTGGACACAGAGAGTGAGGGGAAGGAAACAAAAGAAGAGACTTTTGAAACAACTCAGAAAGAGCTGGATCTGACAAAAGATCAGGAAAAGACAAACACTGGCAGCTTTGGAGAACATCAGCTAATGGAGAGAGGGCAAGACAAGAAGAAAGAGAAACTAAAGGCTAAAAAAGTGACCTTTAGTGATCCTCCAGTGACGTTTCCATACAGTGAGAAACTGAAGTCACTGCTTAAACAGGACTCAGAAATTGAGCAGTGCAGGACTGATGAAACGTCTGAGCAGAAGAACCTGAAACAACCCAAAGATGCAAAGGTTCCTGCTCCAAAGTTTATTTCCAAAACCAAAAAAATGATTCAACAAGATTCTTATGAGGAGTTTGATAGAGAACTTGAGGAGCTGCTGAAGATGGATTAGAGCTCAGAGCCCAAAAACAACTGCTGTGAACACCAGAGGAGGAAATATGAGAGTTCCAAATGTCAAAAGAAGAACAGTCAACAGCTCAAAACACACACACAAAACCACACACACACACACACAGAGTTATCAACAAAACCTGATGAAATTCGAAACAATATTGTGGCACGTGGTAAACATAGTGCTTTAAGCAAATGCTCTTTTCTTGAACACAGCAGCCGGGGAGAACCACCGCTCAGTGCTACTGAAACAGCCGAGAAGCAGGCAGGTCACGTCTAACCATACAACTCTCCCTGATGGCAGACACACTCTGCATGACCTTGCCTCCCCTGTTTTACGGCAGCACGAGCCAGTAGTGGGTCACTACATAGCCCCATAGCTTCCCCTTCTAGGTGAGCCGTCCTAGTGACTTCACAGAGTATGAGCAAAGTCCATGGCGCACTCAGAGATATGCTGCACCCACACTGGTAAACACATGGCACCTCAGCCATGCGTGACCCAGTCTTCTCTCAGGGAGCTGCGGCAGAGAGACACAGAGTGCTGCGTCCTTCTTCCCATGCATGGTGGTACTCCTTGCGACAGCTTGAAGACAAGTCTGTGCGACGAGCTGCACATGCCGTCTCAGCTCCTCCATTTTAGCTCCTCCTCTTGTCTTCTCAAACAGATGTGGAAGGCAGGATCATAGAGGAGAAAAAGAAAAGAAAGCGACTGAGAGAGCAAGAGGTGGAGAGAGAGAGGGAGGAAAGTGAAGTGGACACAGAGAGTGAGGGGAAGGAAACAAAAGAAGAGACTTTTGAAACAACTCAGAAAGAGCTGGATCTGACAAAAGATCAGGAAAAGACAAACACTGGCAGCTTTGGAGAACATCAGCTAATGGAGAGAGGGCAAGACAAGAAGAAAGAGAAACTAAAGGCTAAAAAAGTGACCTTTAGTGATCCTCCAGTGACGTTTCCATACAGTGAGAAACTGAAGTCACTGCTTAAACAGGACTCAGAAATTGAGCAGTGCAGGACTGATGAAACGTCTGAGCAGAAGAACCTGAAACAACCCAAAGATGCAAAGGTTCCTGCTCCAAAGTTTATTTCCAAAACCAAAAAAATGATTCAACAAGATTCTTATGAGGAGTTTGATAGAGAACTTGAGGAGCTGCTGAAGATGGATTAGAGCTCAGAGCCCAAAAACAACTGCTGTGAACACCAGAGGAGGAAATATGAGAGTTCCAAATGTCAAAAGAAGAACAGTCAACAGCTCAAAACACACACACAAAACCACACACACACACACACAGAGTTATCAACAAAACCTGATGAAATTCGAAACAATATTGTGGCACGTGGTAAACATAGTGCTTTAAGCAAATGCTCTTTTCTTGAACACAGCAGCCGGGGAGAACCACCGCTCAGTGCTACTGAAACAGCCGAGAAGCAGGCAGGTCACGTCTAACCATACAACTCTCCCTGATGGCAGACACACTCTGCATGACCTTGCCTCCCCTGTTTTACGGCAGCACGAGCCAGTAGTGGGTCACTACATAGCCCCATAGCTTCCCCTTCTAGGTGAGCCGTCCTAGTGACTTCACAGAGTATGAGCAAAGTCCATGGCGCACTCAGAGATATGCTGCACCCACACTGGTAAACACATGGCACCTCAGCCTTGCGTGACCCAGTCCTCTCTCAGGGAGCTGCGGCAGAGAGACACAGAGTGCTGCGTCCTTCTTCCCATGCATGGTGGTACTCCTTGCGACAGCTTGAAGACAAGTCTGTGCGACGAGCTGCACATGCCGTCTCAGCTCCTCCATTTTAGCTCCTCCTCTTGTCTTCTCAAACAGATGTGGAGGGCAGGATCATAGAGGAGAAAAAGAAAAGAAAGCGACTGAGAGAGCAAGAGGTGGAGAGAGAGAGGGAGGAAAGTGAAGTGGACACAGAGAGTGAGGGGAAGGAAACAAAAGAAGAGACTTTTGAAACAACTCAGAAAGAGCTGGATCTGACAAAAGATCAGGAAAAGACAAACACTGGCAGCTTTGGAGAACATCAGCTAATGGAGAGAGGGCAAGACAAGAAGAAAGAGAAACTAAAGGCTAAAAAAGTGACCTTTAGTGATCCTCCAGTGACGTTTCCATACAGTGAGAAACTGAAGTCACTGCTTAAACAGGACTCAGAAATTGAGCAGTGCAGGACTGATGAAACGTCTGAGCAGAAGAACCTGAAACAACCCAAAGATGCAAAGTTTCCTCCTCCAAAGTTTATTTCCAAAACCAAAAAAATGATTCAACAAGATTCTTATGAGGAGTTTGATAGAGAACTTGAGGAGCTGCTGAAGATGGATTAGAGCTCAGAGCCCAAAAACAACTGCTGTGAACACCAGAGGAGGAAATATGAGAGTTCCAAATGTCAAAAGAAGAACAGTCAACAGCTCAAAACACACACACAAAACCACACACACACACACACACAGACACACAGAGTTATCAACAAAACCTGATGAAATTCGAAACAATATTGTGGCACGTGGTAAACATAGTGCTTTAAGCAAATGCTCTTTTCTTGAACACAGCAGCCGGGGAGAACCACCGCTCAGTGCTACTGAAACAGCCGAGAAGCAGGCAGGTCACGTCTAACCATACAACTCTCCCTGATGGCAGACACACTCTGCATGACCTTGCCTCCCCTGTTTTACGGCAGCACGAGCCAGTAGTGGGTCACTACATAGCCCCATAGCTTCCCCTTCTAGGTGAGCCGTCCTAGTGACTTCACAGAGTATGAGCAAAGTCCATGGCGCACTCAGAGATATGCTGCACCCACACCAGTAAACACATGGCACCTCAGCCATGCGTGACCCAGTCTTCTCTCAGGGAGCTGCGGCAGAGAGACACAGAGTGCTGCGTCCTTCTTCCCATGCATGGTGGTACTCCTTGCGACAGCTTGAAGACAAGTCTGTGCGACGAGCTGCACATGCCGTCTCAGCTCCTCCATTTTAGCTCTTCCTCTTGTCTTCTCAAACACCGGATATGCTGCTAAAACATCACACTCAAGTGTTACTGGAGAGCCATGGCCAACACCACCAAGCCACCACGCTGCGCCATCATCCTAGCATCCTTATGCCAACTGTAAGACCCTTGTTACTGTTATTTTACTAGTGGACCAGATCCAGTATAGAGTTGGGTATATTTAATAAGGTGTTTAATAAGGTGTTTGACTGAGTCTTTTTCTAGGTTGACTCACCACTCCTCACCAGAGGAATCAAGATCATCCAAGTTCCCAGAAGTTTGAAAGGTGTTCCACTGTATAATGTTGTTAGATGATTCCACGATCCAATAAACTTGACCCGTACATTAAACAGGCTTTAAGTTGTGTGTTCATTTCAAATCAGAAAAAAATCTAACTGGGTATTCTTAAAGTTTCATTTTAATCAATATCCTTACTGGGTTACACAACTCTTTCACCACCTTCCTGCTGGTCTCTGCTTCTGTTCCTCGCCTTGCTGCTTTTTCTTCCACAGTCTTCAGCGGGCTCATTCTTCTCCACCATTTATTTTTGAGTTTTTGGAACCTCCATTCTGTACCGTTGGGGGACACTATCCAACTTCTGACACCTGAGTGGTGTCAGCAGAGAATAAAATGCAGGAAACATATTGCTTTGAGCAAATGCTTTTTATTGAGCACAGCAGCAGGGAAGAACTGCCACTCAGCTCTACTAAAACGACTAAGAAAGCAGGCAAATCACTTCCAACCATACAACTGTCCTTCATGTCAGGCACCAACGGTGCACCAACTAACCCACAGAACAGCACAAGCAACACATACACATTTTTAAGCCAACAATAACAACTTATTTACACATTAAATTTTCTCCTATCACAAATGCAGGCGGGAATCAGGATGACTTTAACAGGGAACTGCTTGAAGTATGAAATAAACACCAGGCAGAGCAGTTCAATAACAACAGATAAATATTGACGACGTGACGAAGAAACAATAAAACACACACTGTGTAAATATGTGAATAAGTAACTTTATTCTAACCTTATTCTTATATATATATATCTCATCTGCTGCTGCAGTTTGTGTTGATCATCCTCTGGTCCTTCATCAGTGGTCACAGGACGCTGCCCACAGGACCCTGTTGGCTGGATATTTTTGGTTGGCGGACTATTCTTAGTCCAGCAGTGACACTGAGGTATTTAAAAACTCCAGCAGCACTGCTGTGTCTGATCCACTCAGACCAGCACAACACACACTAATACATCATCACCATGTCAGTGTCACTGCAGTGCTGACAATGATCCACCACCCAAATAGTACCTGCTCTGTGAGGGTCCATGGGGGTCCTGACCACTGAAGAACAGGGTAAAAGGGGGCTAACAAAGTATGCAGAGAAATAGATGGACTACAGTCTGTAATTGTAGAACTACAAAGTGCACCTATATAGTAAGTAGAGCTGATAAAATGGTCAATGAGCGTAGAAACAAGGAGGTGGTCATAATGTTATGCCTGATTGGTGTATATATTGCCTGCTGTTAGAACAAAACCTTGTATCTCTAAAACGATAATTTTACAGAAGAAAAAAATATAATTTACTTCATGTACATTATTACATTATTATTGTAAGTCAATGTAATCAGACTTTTTTACAAGTCATTTTGGGCCATTTCTTCTGTTCCATTAATTTTACACACTATGCAAAGGACAAAAGGAAATTTTCAATTCATGTCAAAAACTGAAGAGCGACAAAAATGGAGGTACAAGGTTTTGTTCTGACAGCATACATATATTTTGGTCAAATGGATCTCATATAAGAAAATTAAATGAAATGTACCACTATGCAGGAAAAACGTTTGACCTTAATGATCCTAACTACTTATATAAATTAAAAAACAGAACGAGGCATGGTCATCAGATCTCAGCATATGCCATTCATCATTCATATTGCTCAGCATGTATGACTGTGGCACTGATTAAACCTATATGTGCTCTAGCGCCCTTTGGTTTGTGCACAAAACCACTCTGTGCTCTGCAGGACAACTTTATTTTTTCATTTTTTTCACTCATTTTTGTGAGTGTGTCGGTCTGTAAACACCTGCGCTCCTATTGGCTGTCGGTGTGACTCACTTTCACGTGTGATCATGGTGTGACGTCAGGCTGAGGTTGCTTCCGGGTGTTTTTATTTAGCTAGCAAGTGTTGCTGTCGGTTCAGAGTAAAACGGGGTCAAAATGAACCGCATTTTCGGCAGAGGCAAACCCAAAGGACCACCTCCCAACCTTACGGACTGTATAGGAACTGTAAGAGATTGTTTTTCAAACTTTTTCACAGCTGTCTAACAAAACAAACAGTAAAATCGGACTTGTTAGCGAGGCTGGTCTTGTTCGCTCTCCCACACAATAGACTCTAGTGTCAGGCTCGGGTTAGTGCTTCTCCAGAAATATCTAATCTAACATTGACGTTGACAGAAGTGAAAGATGTCTGATTTGAGGTTATTGTTAGATTTTCATGCTGCTGATGGTCTCGCTACACCTCTGTTAAAGTGTTACGTTAGCCTGCTTAGCTAGTAAACAGACTGGCTTTGTTGTTTAGCCTGTTAGCTTATGTATGACGTTACTGACAGGGCAGTATTTCAGCCTTTCTGTCTCATACTAACTAGATAATCAGGAAACCTGCCAACGACGAATGTTTGCTGTGTCTTGTGGGTGTGGAAAAAGAAAGGGAATTTCTCTTTGAGTGGAAATGAAAATAGAAATGTCACTTAATACGTTATATAGAGTACGTACAGTACATTTAGGTGGCTTATGGGTTGAAACAATGCACATATTTTCAAGATCGGTTCTGAAGCCAAGGTTTGATTCGATTTTCGATATTTTTGTCATTAAAATTTGAGTTATAAACAGGACAAAAATGTGTACTGACTTATATAAAATTGTATATAGCATGTCTTAATTTTTCCACCCTCCCAATTGTTAAGTATCATGCCACAAAAGTTTTCTTCTAGATATAGGATCTTATTCATTTTTCCCATCAAAATATGGAAATGAGAGACTCTCGGAAGAGACAGAGGGATGTATCAGCAGTTCAGTTTGTTTTTTTTTCAGGTCTGTTAAGTAGCTTGCCAAAATCAAAATTGTGGGACAAGGACTGGCACTGTCTCAACCACTGGTGTGTTAAACGCTGTGTCTCTTACATGACGGTGGACTGTGTCAAAGTGTCTCTTCAGGGAGAAAGGGCATGTGACTAAACCGGTCACACACGTTCTCTGCGTAATCTACTGAAACACAGTGACGTTTCATTGTTGTGTGTGGATCCTGTTTTCCTGTTTCACGTGTAGTCTCTCATTCTACCTTTCTCTCTCCCCCGCCTTTTTTGAAACCTAGGTTGATTCACGAGCAGAGTCCATCGATAAGAAAATAGCCAGACTTGATGCCGAGCTGATGAAATACAAAGAGCAGATGAAAAAAATGAGAGATGGACCCTCGAAGGTAAAGCACAGACAGAAAACATGTAGTATTATTGTTCAGAGAGTCCCTGAGAAATACATTGAGACCCTTCTTCTCATCTCAGCCTGCATGTAAATCTTAAAGGCCCTAAAATGAACAAGAAATGCTATGGCTCTTGAATTAATGAAAGGGATTCATAAAACTGGTTAAATACAGTATAGAAGAATCCCAAGTGATCAGCATGTTTTCCCATTTCTGTACTGACCAGGATCCTGTCTCACGGAGTATGTTCAACTTAGAGTTTTAGCTGCTTAAAACCTAACAAATGCAACCACGATTAACTTGTTGTACAACAGCTGTTAACAACTTTCTATGTTAATCCAGGTTTACGTGTTCAAACTATGATTAATCCTTGTGCACATGAAAGCATGATGTTTATGGCAACAGCCAGTTGTGTGATTCTTATTTTCAGAAATAAGAAAAAGAAATCAGACTAGGTAAACGGAGATGACAATGATCTGATAGCAGGTATCCTTATCGGACCAACATCAGCCGAACATGCAGGATTAGATACTGAAGGAAAAACTGAATACAATCCTGTAACGTAACACATCTGTTCTGAAATAGCAGATTCACACTGCATTCTGTCATGTTGCTGGCTATGTAACAAATAGTGTTTTATTGTGAGCAGTAAAGCCTACTTTTAGATTCTCATTTTAGGTGCTTACAATTAACAATAACTCATTTTAAATCTTTGTAGATTTTAAAGAAAAAATATTGGCTCAGTTTCAGTCTAAGCTCAAGGTTTAATATCAGTACCAGAAAACAAAAAGTGGAATTGTGCCATCTCTATATGTAAATATGTAGAAAGTAAAGCATTTCTACCTAAAAGCAGAATTGTCACCACTGTCACCATGTTAGTGCTTATTGGACTTATAGTGGCTTTATATTTTTGATATTTATGCAGTATGCTTTGTTTTCTGCAACGAGAAGCGATGTTTTCACATGATTGATGCCTCAAATGTCTCAAAGAAGAAAAAGTGACTTGAAAAGGACTGGAGGGTGACCATGACTGGTCAAAAGCTTGCCCTGATTGGTCCAAAAGCTGTTTAATGATCTGAAATGACAAACATAACCCGCCCTGAAGCCAGCTAGATGTAGCCCCATAAAAATTGAGCTACCATTGTGAGAAAGAAAATCCAGCATTAGATTGAGCTAAGTTTAAATTTAACTGGGCAGTCAAGAAATTCTGCTTCGTGAGACAGACCCCAGGATTCCTGGTAGTACTGACTCTTGTCTGAGATGTTTATGTCTTGATGTATTCATCTTTTACAGAACATGGTGAAGCAAAAAGCCATGCGAGTTCTTAAACAAAAGAGAATGTGAGTACACTTACATTATTCAGCAAAAACAAACTTATAAACTGGTATGGCTGCAGTTAAATTCAAAGAGAAGACCTGCTGGAAAAAAATGATCTATTAATTATTGGTTTTAGAATAGTACTAAAATGTGTCTGTGTGTATCTGCAGGTATGAAGGGCAGAGAGATCAGCTGATGCAACAGTCCTTTAACATGGAGCAGGCCAACTACACCATTCAGACCCTCAAAGACACTAAGACAACTGTAAGAACACATTTTCCTCACTGAAAGCAATTTTCTCAGTTTTGCCAACTGATGTGTTATAATCTCATAACAGTATTTAGAGGAATGACAGGCTTAAATATTTCCTTTTTTGTTTGTTTTCTTTGTATTTAATTATCTTCTAAGTAATTCAACCAGAGTGTGGCAGTAATCTAAATGTTGGCCCAATCGTCAAGAGATTGCGAGGAAACTTTTGCCTGCCTTCACCCTCTTAGCTTGGTAGCATCATTTGATAAGGGGGGACCTAACTAGCGGCTGGGAATTGGCCCCAAGCTAAATTATAAGCAAAGGCTTGTTAAAAATCCAACAATTACAAAAGGAAAACCTCAGTGTTATGTATGAGCGGCTTGGTCTACTCAGCTTTACTCACCTACAACTGTTTAGAACCAAGTTACTCAAATATGAAAGTCTTTCACAATAAGATGCAATCCTAAATGTCAAATTTTTTTAGAGTGCGACTTATTCTGTGATTTTGGAATGGGAAAAATTGGCACCACACATGAGAGTACATGCAAAACAATGCAGTTACATAAGTAGTTATTAAGTAGTTGAATGAAACAAGTAGTATGTTAGTTAAGTTTCAATTAAGTAATAGGCTCAGTAATAACTGTCACATGCATTTACATCAGTTTACTTGTGCCACGCCACATAAAGGGCCGTGTGTGTTTGTTTGACAGGTGGATGCAATGAAAATTGGAGCCAAAGAAATGAAGAAGGCATACAAGAATGTGAAGATTGATCAGATTGAGGTAAATACTAAATCTTTGCAATACTAAATACTAAAAGTCAAACTTCAATACAAAATTCATATCTGATTTTTTCCACTTTAGACTGTCACTGTTGTCTATGTACCATTAAAGACGTTTAGAATATAACTGTGACCAACATGTGACTAAATGTATTATATATTAGGAAAACATTTTTAAATAAAAATTGACTAAATATGTTTATGATAATAGAAATTTTGGCTGAAAAAAGTGATTTGTTTGATGCTGTAGGATCTACAAGACCAGTTGGAGGATATGATGGAGGATGCTAATGAGATACAGGAGGCTCTAAGCCGCAGCTATGGCACACCAGAAATTGACGAGGATGACCTGGAAGCAGGTTAGTACATAAGGTGTAGAATATTGTGTGTATGGGTGATGCCACGGATGTGGTGCTGTGACCCACTGATATTACATTTACTAATATGTATGTAAAAATAAAGGTAAAATACATTTTACACGCATGTCCTCCACAACAAGTTGTGTACGTTTCAGATAAAAATAACTTTTAACGACATGAATAAAACCTAGATACAGCCCCTAGTTTTGCCTGTCCAAGCTCACCATAGTGTCATGTTTGCATTAACTGAACACACTCATCCTTATGAAATATCTAAAATATTCCAAAAGTCACATGTTCAACAGGTCTTTGCCTTGTCCAAAGTTCCTAAAGATTTGGTTTTGGAAGTTTCTTTATTTTCATTGATAGAGTGGCTGACAAGATCACTTTAAAGCTTAACTCTTCACCCAAATTATAGACTGGAAGCACTTAAAAAAAAATTGTTTCATGCTATTAGCAGGGGTTGGGGGGGGAATCGATTCTTATATGCATCGCGATGTGGATATGGAAGATTCAGAATCGATTCACAAATGTCAAAAATCGATTTTCTAAATATTTAATTTATAACGTAATGTTGACGGAACGCAAAAGGCGGAACTTGGAAGTGGGAAAGTGCAGCGCCCGGACATAATAAAAATGTCGGCACATAACAAAAACACAACTGGATGAGCGAGAAATCCGACTGGCTCCCTCTGCATTAAAAGCCAGGTTAGGTCAGGAGTCACAACCCAAATGTTAAGAAGAGCCATTTTGTCCTTTCAACAAAAATCAAACCAGCTTGAAAGCCACAACATTTTATATCCAGTATGTGATAATGTCCTAGTATAGGCTAAACAATATAAACAAAAACGCAGATTTACTTTGCTCTGTGTTAAGCTTTAGCTATAGCCGCTTTCCTCCCATCTCCACCAAGACACTTTTCTTCAAAAGTAGGTCAGTTTCTTGTAAAATGTCTTTCGATGTTTGACTGTTTTATGAGGCTGAAGTCGCTTCTTATTCGCCAGCTTCTTGTTCGAATTTTTCCGTTCCAGAATGTAAGTCTCTCGTTGCAGATTTAATGTACCAGGAAACCAACTGCGGTGCTTATAAATGCGAATAAGACCATTTGTCTTCAAATGTTCGTCTTAAAACTTCCTCTTTGCCTTTTTGTTAGCTACTAGCTAGGCAGGACTGACTGCATTGCTAGGTGACCTGCAGTCTGCACGCCAGGGGAAAAGGGACCTGGATAAGAGCCATACTATATGCAAGTTGTGTCACACTAAACTATTTTGGAAACAACAAACATGAGAAACCATATTACATGTTTCCACCCGTTTTCCTACCGGTTATACTTGCTTCCAACCAGAGGACCGTCAAGCAAGCGATGTCAAAGCTTCCACCCAACTCGAAAGCGAATTACAAACTCTGTCGCAACTTTTATGGCTAAGGATTTGCGTCCGTTCTTAGTCGTTGAGAACCAGGGCCAAAACCGAACATGTGCTGTGTGGACATCCATTGCCACTGGATTTTATGTCACCGTAACAACGCATTTTATCACAGATGAGTGGCAGCAGCATCTCACGCTCGAAGCAAAAGCAGTGAATGAGAGCCTTCCAGTTCACTTGCCACATCACTTCCATTTGTTTTATTAATAAAAGATACTGAAAGTAAATTCATTATGGATCATTACAAATACTTTGCTTTAAAAGTACCAAGTCCTCACACAGTGAGAAAAAAAAGAAATCCTGTATAGACAAAAAAAGATGCATCAAGATGCATCGATAATCATTTCATAATCGCGTCGCGGCCCTCTGAATCGTAACTGAATCGTGAGGTGCCTAGAGATTCCCACCCCTAACTATTAGCATGGATGCTACCTAACCCCATTTTGTAGTTGCTAATTCTATGCCAAAAAACATAACCCTGTTGCTTTCATCTGTTACTTATTTAAGCCAGTGTCAACAAAGAAACCTTATAAACAGTGAGCTTGTTCCTGAGATGGGTTAGCACATTTTTATTGGTTAAATGTACGTTTTCTTAGGCTCAGTCTTGAAAATGATCTTTAAAAAGTCTAAATGAAGAAATTACATTGTACCTCAATTGTGGAATCACCCCAGTATACTTGCATGACTTACTATTAACATTATTATTATTAGCAGCTTTCTCAGCTTCTGTATGCTTACCATTGTATCAATCCATGGGTTTATGACCTTATGCTCCATAAGGTCAATGATAGATTTAATTAAGCATGACTGTGTGTTTGTTAGAGCTGGATGCACTCGGCGATGAGCTCCTTATGGATGATGACTCCTCTTACCTAGATGAGGCCTCCACAGCTCCATCTATTCCAGAAGGAGTGCCAGGAGAGAAAAGCACCAACCGGGTAAAGACAAACACCAAACATCTAGTACTAACAATACTACAACATTATTGTCCTGAAATCTATAGGTAGCTTTATGGCCTTTTTTTTGTTTTCTTCTTTACTTTTATTTTTATCTATTTCTGTTGTTTATGGATTTCTGTTGTGACACTACACTGCTGTAATAGTGTGAAAAGCAGTCATTCTGTAATTAACCAACTGATTAGTAGCATTTTATATATATATTTTTTCCCCATACACAGGATGGCGTTCTGGTGGATGAATTTGGCCTTCCTCAGATTCCAGCTACATAAGAGGAGACTAATGTGGCAGCACATACACATGTATCATAATATCTGCCATGCAACAGACTGGGACATTTGCATTTACACTCATACCTTATTATGAAACGGGATCGCTTACCTTAAAAGCTCTGGGGTCGAGATACATTATTTGTAAACACAGCCAATTTCTTGGTCACGATCTCATCCCAGAGTATTTCTTATTGCTCTAGCAGGAATGTATTTACCATAATCATCAGGATTCACTGTTAAGCTCTATAGTTCTGATTGTTCTGTTTAATTTTGACCAGATAAACAGTTTCTTCATTTCGTTTTCTAAAGGATGTACTTGGTTGACTTTGTACCGCAACACTGTGTTGCCAACTACCAACAAATAAATTATTCTATATTTGACAATGTGTTTATAGGATTTAAATGCTGAAATATTTTAACTGCTGTTTTCTTCATCATTATGGGGCATAATTTGCTACATGCAGAGTGAGAATAAATAAATGTATATCTGATTTTCTTAAACAATCTGACAATTTTCCTAGCCCTTTAAAAACAAAACTGATAGAAGTCAAAGTTACTTCCCAAAAAATGTAGATGGCAGGGGCATGCATCAATGCATTAATCAGTTCCGCTGCATCAATTGAGATTCTACTCTTTTAAACTCAACCTATAGTCCTATGCAGAATTATGGGTGCCCCTAATATGTTAAAAATTGTGCATTAAAATTTGCAAATAAACTGCCACATTTAAGGTTCCATGTAGAGGATGTTTACACATTTTTACTTAGAAAACCAACAAAACAGTTTGACTGGGGGAGTTTACCCTTTTGCATTTGACTGTATTTTGAAATGTAGAATTCAGTTCTTTAAAATGTAAGGTATTTAATCATCAAAGTGTTACTTTAAATAGGATGAGGTTTGATGGTGCATTGCATGCTTTCCTGAAGAATCATAATTGAAATTCAGTCGCTGTGAGGTCATGGATTTAAACCAGTATTAGATGGCTAGAACCTTGAAGGTGAACTCTGTCCATTACTTGAATAAATAAACTCTTCCATTATTTGGATAAATAGTGTACAAACAAAAAGTATGTTAAAGGATCATCGTCCTTTCCTTTATTATTAAATAATTTACATAGATTTGTATCTGAAGTTTCATAAAAAAATATATTGGACACTAAATAACCAAGGCTTATTCATATGAACAACAGCAACACTAAAATGACACCACTTAGGACTCCAACATTATTATGTAACAAAGTTCAAATCTGTGGTGTGATATGTTTATCTTCTGGATGTGTTTGACAAGAAGTGGAAATTGTGGCTGCTTTGTTGTCAGAAAGAGTCTATGGTCATGGTCTGCATGTGTTTGGTTTGAGAGAGAGAGATTGGTGGTATTAGCATGTCTGTGAGGTAAACCAGTGATCACCAGCTGAGTCTAAAGCTGTGAGGAAAAATCTTCTTGTGTAGGTACTCCACTGTCTCTGCCTTGCCCTTCAGCTTTTCAAACTCATAATAGGGAATCTAGAAAAAGGGGGGAAAACTATGTTACCACAGATACACAAATGCATTGTATTAGTTATAATCATTAAACAAGTCCCAATTCTGTTACATCTCCGTTCTATCTAATCTGATTTTGATTCAGAGAACTCAAGAGAACAACGCAGAGGTAGAGTATGAAACTCGGATAGAATGAAACTGACATTAAATCATTCAAATAGCTAGTCAGTAAAAAAAAATCCCAAGTTTACATTCTGTTAGTACTTGTGCTTAGAATGTCCAGAATAAGAACTGACAAGCCAAATGAACCAGAGTGAATGCGAAGAGACTATTCTAGTATGCCACATTAACCAGACATTTGTGTTTGTCCATGTTTGTCCATATTTAGTGTACTCTGGCCTTAAGGCTGTGTTCAAACTTGGCAAGTTTGGTTCAATTATAACAAACCCTAGAGCAACTGTACTGTTAGTGTAGTTTGCACAAGCGAGAATGATGCCATGCAAACACTGGTGCACAACAAATAAGCTTCCAAATGAACTCTGGTGCGGTTTGTATGAATGCAACATGGATCAAAGACGTGACTGAGGCACATTCAAAACCCACCAACTATATTACTTATTAATGTGCAATGTTTTTGCTTTAAAAGAGGTAAGCCTATCAAGGCCGTGTCAGTGATTTTACTCTGCTTCACATCATGGGAAAATCATGGTAACGTGCTTCCTCTAGAATATGATAAGACAAAGATAAAACATGCATAAAATCCATGAGCTGAGGCCAGAGTACAGCATCCTTTTGAAAGACTGCAAAATTTACATCATATAATCTGCCCAATCAGTTGTGGCACTTTTCCTCTGTTTAACTTTATTTGTTTAATTATCTTCTGTTTTGATGTCAAATATGTATGTCTGAACTGTGTAGATAAACACTCACCTGAACAACTTCATATCCCAGAATCCTCAGGTGTCGCTGCTTGATAGCTTCCTTCCCCAGAAGTTGTCTGGCATTAGCAGCAAAGCGTTTTGGCCCATCAATACACAGAGCAATCCTGAGAACATTTATACACAGAAATGTAGGTACTGACACAGTAAGCTTTAGCATAGTCATCCAAACAAATGCATTTAAAGATATTACCTTTTGTATACTTCATCATGGCTGGCAGGTAAGACATAGCCTTCTTCATCTAGTTTTATCTCCACATCTGGGGGGAAAGAATACAAGTTAACAATGTCTTTACAGAGCAGTTCAGTATCCAGTAAGTAACCAGTAAGTTTTTTTATCTCTGTATTTCAGCACACTGGGTTTAAAAAGAAATGGGCCTCAGTTTATCATTCATTTTCCAGCGTTAATTAGAGAGTATTTACATCTACACTAGAAAACCATATATAAATCAGAGCCATTTGTTGACATAGCCCCCCTATTTCAAGGACACAAATAAGCATAATCCTAAATGTGTCAGGCAGCAAATCCATTGTCAGCAATGATCATCTGAAGCCTGCAAACCAAAGTCTGATTTATTATTTCTGTCCTGTCAGCCTCATGATAACCTACTTTACTGCCACTTCTTTGGTCCTGAGGTTGAAAAACAACAATTAAAGACATTTAATTATCTGTCTCGTTCATAAACTAATGACGCAACACACAACTGACCAAGAAACAAATGAGTGGTCAATTTATTCTTTGCATATTAATAGTTGTGGTCCCCTGCAAGACTATGTATAAAAAGCATTGGTTCACCCAATATAGATGTCAATAAACACAAATTAAAGTTGACACTCTGCAGTTGAACATCATAATCATTACTTTATTCAAATCCAGTGCCCTGGACAGGGTTGCACCAGGTTTGCACTTAAGTTTGAACATTAATTCTTTACTAAATCCTTAGATAACACTCCTTAGCATCAGACTATCCTTTTACTTATTTTGGTTGCACCACAAAATCCTTAAGTCACATCTTAAGTACTAACAACTAACTAATGCGTACCTTGCTTTAACATGACAATAACAAGTTCAGAGGCAATTAATAAACCTTACCAGCATCTTGCGCTGACTTTTTCAATGGAAACTATATACGTGATATAGACGTAAATGATGTGTACATATTGAACTGAACTCAACAGTTTCAGCAGCTGCTGAGTCTCTCTGAACTGTGTGTGCTGGCTTCATCTTCTGAGTTAAAACGTAAAATGTTTTCTTTTTCATGTTCCACCAGTCAATTCTGAAAATATCTTTATTATTAAATTTTATTATCTATTTTACTTTTGAAATTCAATGTGAGATCTTCTCTTCCGTGAACAGATAATCACTCCCGTCTTAAAAGAACCGCACTGGCTACCTGTATCGTTCAGAATAGATTTTAAAGTTCTGCTACTAGTTCTTAAGGCTCTAAATGACCTTAAGGCACCCGCTTACATCACAGAGTGTCTGTCTGTTTATGTTCCAGTACATGATCTTAGATCTGCAGATACTGACCTTCTGTAAATACCTTCTGTAAAATACAGAAAACATGGAGAGGCCTCGTTCAGTTGTTATGCTTCTGAACTGTGGAACTCAATTCCACCTTTTGTTAGACAGTTAAGCTCAGTGCTCACTTTTAAGAAGCATCTAAAAACATATCTCTTTAACTTAGCATTTAATTAAAACTTTACATCTCTTGGTATTTATCTTTTAATTTGATCTGTGTCATTTTCTTATGATTCTAAATTAATACTTACAATTTCTTGTGTAACTGTTTTTTTTATCACCTGTCTGTAAAGCACTTTGAGCTGCCACCGGCATGAAAAGTGCCATATAGATAAAAAATTATTATTATTATTATTATTATTATTATTATTTTAATTATTATTATTGTCTTTTCAGTTTTTGGGGTCTATTGCATCACAGAAATTATGAACAGATGTTTTTCACTCATTTCTAAATTTATATCTAGTCATGCTGTGGTAGATTACCCAACAATAGCACTTAGTTTTGAGCTCTGTTCACCAAAGAATTCATGCTTTTGTCTTCTTTGTGGTATTTATGTGTTTCCCATTGGTTTCCCCAACACTTACACCTACTTAGGAAGAGGTGTAAATATTTAGTAAACAATAAGCTCAATGTTAAAACTAGTTTATGTGGCACAACATGTTTTGCTTTAGAAATGCATAAACCTGAACACTTACATCGTAACTAACCTATGTTTGAACTTACGTACAACTGGTGCAACTGACCCCTTGAAAAAAGAGCCAAAACAAAAACTCTCCACATAATGACTTCATACAAACAGACAGTATTAACTACAGTGTAGCTACCAGGTGTGTTTCAGGTGTTTTTGTGCATGTGTGGGTAAGTTACCAAGTGTGTAGCAGTATGGTGTAAGGACTCTGGATGCAAAGTAGGATCGAGCCCCCAGTAGATCCACCAGGCCAGTCTTCACAGTGTTATACAGGTGAGGGTCTACTGGGGTCTCAAGTGAACGTCCTGGAAACAGGAACGACTTCACGCGCAGCTTGGGTAAAAGCCGTGGACCCTGCAGTCACATATGTTTACACACATACAAAGAAAACATTAAACATTGAATTCACTGCATGATTGGACAGCTAAAATGTGCAAGAAAGTGTAATACACACATCATAGAATGGACACTCCAGCTTCACCGTCATGTAGAGCTGCGTCAGCTGGGCCAACATGACACGATCCATTCCGCTGCCCTCTTCTGGGAGAAAACAACAGAGTACACAAGAAAACTGCACATTATCCACATCTGTACTAAGTCTGAAAAGACCATGCTCTCTCACCTTGTGACGTACACTAGGGGTGGGCAGTAAGACAGTACGTTATTATTTTCATGATTAATTACATTGAGCTGCGTTTCCTGAGCACATCCAGTGGTATCACTGGAATGTCTAGAACACTGATCAAATGCACACTTCATAAAAAAAATAATAAATAGAGAATTAGACCAGCTGACCCAGTGCAAAATTATGACTAATACACTTCTCAGCCAATAACAATCATCTCTAAGCATTCCCTCCATTGCCAAGCGAAGGACAGAACTCCTTAAGCCTGAGGTGAGAACAGCCATGGCAGTAAATTAGTCAGAATTTTATTAGGCTAAGAAACAGTGGAAAAGTGTTACTGAGTGTTATATGCTACCTGACACACGCATCTGGATGGTGATGTTTTTGTTTCATTCCTGAAGCTGAAAATGTTTTGGATTAAACTTTGTGGTAGATCAAACTCACAGCTCAGCTTGACTATTAACAGGCAGACTTATGATGGCTCTAAGGTAAATAAGCTAATGTTACCTAGGTTACTGTATTTCCTAAAAATCATTTTAATATGATGTCTAATGATAATGTTACCAAAGATTAAGATTAAGATTAGTTAGCTAACTATCAGTCAGATTAAACAGGACTGTGCAGCCCTCACATATGATTTAAAACATTAGGTGTAAAAATGGGTATATTTAATGTACTCATACAAATATTAATGTACTCTTACACATGTTTTGTATTGTTTTATTAAAGTTTGCTGAAAGACAGTGTGTAAAGGTGTCCTCTTCAGTATCTAAAGTTACTCTAACTAGTTCCAGCTTTAGCTTTAACATTACTCATCTGAAAGAGTCTAAAACCTTCTCTTTATTGGACATGAACACTTGCCGCTTTAACTTTGAGTGACTAAACAATTTCCCTGGCTTGATTAATGTAAACATGGTTTCCAGATTCCATTTTTTGTTCGCTTTAAATTGGCTTCTATTCATATCTGTTAGTTCTTAAACGTGTCTGCACTGACCATCTACACAAGATAAATGTTTTAAAATGTTTTTACCTGTGTGCTTCTAAATTTTACTAGAATTGTTTTCGGTCTTCTTTACATGTGTTACGGATGGAACGAGGTAGCCTAACCTGAAAGTTTGACAGATGTGGCAACACTAACTAAGGGAGGTGGAACTTGTTCAGAATTTTTCAAACTTTCAAATGAAGAGTGTCTCTAAACAACAAGCAGTGGTGTCATAATGTCGAAATAAGCAGAGAAAAAAAAGAGCTAACTGGACGTTAATCCGTTATATCATAATAATCAATAATCTTAATAATTATTATTTTTATGCCATTTTATTCTATTTTACTGTTTTACTCTCTGCCCTGTTTCTTATTAAAATATAATGTATGTTATAGTATAATCATTTGTTTTTTTTCCATCTGTGTTGGTTCCAAAATATTTAGCAAACCTCAAACAACACTAAATATCGCTGTACTGTAGTACTGTACCACTACGTTACATTTCTGCCAAATCGCCCACCTCACCTGCACTTACATATTTGATCTCTTACCCTGAAGTTGCTGTAGAAAGTATGGGCTGAAGACTTTGGAGACGAAGTTGAGCGGGTACCTCTGCAACAGGGTGCAGGCATGCAGCAGCTCCAGCAGGGCTCTGGGTTGGAATTGTGAAAAGCGGGCGCTTAGGACTGACTCCACTTTTCGGAAGAGTCGTCCTGCCTCCTGAGGTACGTATCCCACCACTCCGAGCGCTGCTATCTGCTGAGACACCTGCCCTGTGGCATACTCATCTGCTCTGTACACGAAGCTTTCAGCAACTGCATCAAAAACGGGTGGCGAGAAAATGCGCCTCCGCCCGAAATACTGCATCACCTTGGTTACAGTCTCCGGGTGAGCAGTAAAGGCAGTCTTCGGCACGTGCCGTTCGAGCGCTTCTACAAGAAAATGATCACTGTGTCCATAGTGCATGAGTGCAGACAGCACCACGGCTAGTTCCGTATCTGCAAAGTTCGGGACGTGCCGTACAGCCTGTTTGCACAGCGCAATCACTAGTGGTAAAGCCTGCGCTTGACTTAATGTAACTAGTGCTCCTAACGTTTCACTGACCGTTAGGGGGTCCATTTTTGGGGCTAGACTAAGTGCTCGGGCGTTCATTTTGTTTAGCAAGTCCTGGTAGCGGCCTCCTTCAGCCAAACCGGCAGCTAGCATGCTATAGACAGCGGTCAGTTCACTTGTATCCCAAAGAGCTGGAGCTTTATTCTGAAGTTGACTCATAGCCTGCGCTAGCATGGCACAGTTCGGCCCTTCTAGCGCAAAAAGCGCTCTTGCTAAGCCGCACAGCGCTCCAATGCTCAAGTGCCCTCGGTCTAACCTCACCTGGCTCTCAGACACCAGTCTGACCACTAGGTGACTCCATGGATCCAAGTAGAGACGGGTGCAGCCTTGCAGAGCCTGTATCACTGCCTCATCTTCCAGCTCAGCTGATTCCTTCTCCAGCCTCGAACATAGTTCGCTCAAAGCCACGTCAGATAGCAGTGTATCAGGATCCCGAAGACCCCCGGCCCCATCCTGCTCCAAATCAGCCAGCCGGTGGAGAACAGAAGCAGCAGCAGCTCCCGAAAGATGTGGAGAAGAGCGCAAGAGGCGTAGAACCTGCCGAGACGAAGTGCAGGACGCGAGACGATCTTTAAAGACACAATCCTCATCAGAGCTCAGGCGGTGCAGCAAAGATGTGGGACGTCCCGCCACAGAGGGGTCACGAGACAGACGGATGGAACCAGACACAAGAAAGAGAGGCTCCCGGCTTGTGATGCACAGCCATCTCCGTCCCAGCTCAGAGGGAGAACAGCCACGGAGGAGCTGATGGCAAACTCCAGAGGTCCAGATGGATGGAATACACACATGATGCTCCCCTGCATTCAAAGTGGCAGGAGAGAAGAGGAGGGGTACCGCCACTTTCTTCAGCACGTGCACCCTCCGCAGCACCGTCAGAGCCATGAAAAAGGCTAGATGCTACACCATCCTTCACCTGGTGTCAAGGCAAGAAAAACAATGAATTAAATTGAAATTGCTCTGTTATAACCTGGCATTTCTTAATCTTCTATTGCACAGTGCATGCCAGAACACATTGCATGCAACAATGTCCTACATCTTTATTGTATTTCAGTTTTTCCCTTGAGGTCCACTTACATGATTTAATTTATCAGAAACAGTAGTAATTCATTTTTGCATGACCCCGACTGCTGGATGTTTGCAATCAACTTCCTATTGCATTCCTGACTTCATAATCAAATGCAGATTCGTTTGAGCTTTTTTATAGACTTAACAGTCCAAATAGAATTTAGTGTTGATAAAAAAAAAAACGTTCTAAAATATAAAAAAACTACAGAAATATATGCAAATAATTCTTGACCTATCATGAACTGTATGACACACTTCTTGAAAATAAGTAGAGTAGAGAATGTGTAACACAGTGTATTCACATGTATGGTGTATTTTTAAAATAATTATGTGCAATGATACTACACCAGTGTGTTTGGTAACACCACATACACACAACACTGGTAGCTGTGAAGGGTCTACCACCCAGCCTGAAAGAAAATCTAGAGGAAACACTGCAGGTAGTGATTTTACGTATATAAGTGTGTTCACTAAACCATTTCCAAACCTCTGCTCTTGGCAGCCCACTATTTGTAGTTATTATTCAATACTCAGTTTGGCTACTTAATAAATTTAACCAGTCAAGGAACCAAACTTCAAACTGGCTCACAGGGTATCAACAACTTTTTTGAATAGAGGAATTTCTTGTTATTTCTTACTGTATGTATGTTTATTTGCATTTACACTAATTATATATGGTGTTTTAGACTTTTAGCACACTACTGTTGTCGTGACATAACACTGATTTGTCCTATACAGCCTACAGCAGTTTAGCCCCACCCATTTACAGTGAAGTTATGAGGAGTGTTTCAGCTTTTTGAATGAGGCACAATACAGGGCAGCCAATTAGAGCAGAGATAATTTACATATGCGTCTTAAAAGCACAGTAACAAAAACAGCCTGTTTAATTCAAATGGATAAAGGGAGGCTGGAATATAGCTATGTGAAAATTAATAATGACTTTTTTGTACATAAACCCACACATATGTTTTAGTGGACCTCAGACGAAAAAAGAAATGAAGAATGTAGGAAACAGGTTCTTTAATGGTCAACTGCTTACTGCTCCTTTAAAAATTCAGACCAATAGCGTGCTCTCAGTACGAGATGTTAAAATCAACAGGCACCAGAACATCTAAACTCTGACTGCTGCAATATCTATAAGGTATAAACTGGCCTAATGCTAATGTGAACCAGACACACTGTTTCCTCTGTCCTTGCGCCTCTGAACTTGATGCAGCACGTTACTGATAGAGCTACATGCTACCCGTGCAGTAACGGCGAGAGATATAACCACAAAAACAACCAGGCAGCCTAGAAATGCTCGACTCACAGTTTGAATTTAATGTTTTGTGAACATATTTTACCAAATGACAGACAGTGGCTTACTTTTAGCTGTGTTGTAGTGACTCGGCGTGTTCCCCCGACATCTTCTGTGAGTACTGCGCATGTGCGCTGAGCTCTGAGTTTGGATTGGTTCAGCTGTGCTGTTCTGGGTGGAGCGCACACAGTGAAATGCAGTGTTCCCATTGGCGTGTTAGCTTCCTGTAGTGTGCACACTAACTAGTCCATTCTAGTAAGAGCACTGGGTAGTGAACAGTGAGTCTCCCACCATTGTCACCACTCTTTGTTTTCCTTTCACTTAACTAGTAAGTTAGCATGTTGGCCTTCATTTATAAATTAAAGTATACATTATTCAGGAAACTTAAATAAATGCATGTTTTCAGGCAACACACACTCATAGACCTGCACTTCTAAACAAGGCTTCCTCCTTTGTAGTCTCAGAAACAGTTAAATTCTGGGAACTACCATTTTACTGTCTTTCAAATTATTAGCCTTATTATTATTAAGTGCGATTAAATCATGCTCGACTTCTTTTGACCATATGGACCGCTTCTCATTGGCTGATTCATGATTCCTCTGGTCGTCCTCTTCCTCTTTTACCTTCAACTCTTCCAAGCAAAATTGTCTTTTCCAGTGAATCGGTTCTTCTCGGAATGTGTCCAAAATAAGAGCTTCTGTTTGGATACTCTGGGCTTCGAGTAAGGGGTGAGGCTTAATTTGGTCTTGGATCCATTCGTTTGGGATTTTTGCCGTCCAAGGTGCTCCTAAAAGTACCGGTTTAAATTGTAACGTCCTTCAAGTACACGAGTTGAATTCTGCCATAACCTGATGCTGGAGCGCTAACGGTTTGGTGTACACTAGCTAAGCGATTTATTTAGAGCAGTAAATCGTCATTCAAATAATGACTGTTTGGCGAATCGTGGAATATTTATGGTACATGATGTATTGGGATAACTTAAAAAATAAATATATGGATGTGAGGTTTGTGATGCATTTTATTGAATGTGGTTGTTAAAGATTCAATAAAGTTCTTTTAAACTTAAATTCATGAGCTTCCGACTAGAGAAAAGGCAGGAAAGCAGTCGTCACGAAACCGTTGCATATTGAAGACAGCTAGGAAATATTTGCGTCTTTCAATCTTGTTTACTGCCTTTAGAGCAAAATTTATTTTCTGTTGCTTCTTGACGTTTAACAGGCCGTTAAATAGAAATATATATATATATAATATATATATATAAATATATATATATATATATACAGCTTATGACTACTAGAATAAAGTTACTTATTCACATATTTACATATATATATATATAATATATATATATATTACATAATGATTTTCCTGGCACTGATTAAACGTGTGGAACCAAATTGTCATTGACGGTTCTACTTTAAAATGCTGTTTATTTTAGATATGGGTTTATTCACTCAAACTCCATATGGTGATTCAGATTCACCATACACGCTGTAGGACTGTTAAGGTTAGATGTAACTCGGATACAGGGGTAGAGATAGATACTTAGCACTGCAGTAGCAGTGTAATTTCAGTGCTTCAGGGCATGTTAGTACATGTTGACAGGAATGAGGAAAACAGCCCTGATATTAGAACAGCACATAGATGTAACCTTACTGCACAGAACTTTTAATCGAAAAATCCTACTAAAATGAGCACACTAAATCTCGTTTGAGTATAAACTATCTAGTTTAGTGATGTGACATGGCTGCACATTTCATATCACCATGTTCCTCCTCAGCTAAATTCATCCATGCTTAATGAAGAATTTGATTAAAAGACAAAGACCACAGCAGATGGTACAAGGATCTGAGTAATTTATTCAAAAAGTTCATATTTATTATAAAATGTAAAAATCCTGCTAGATCAGGCCATAACAGCAAAGGTGCCGTAGCATCTCACCACTGCTTCACATTTTAACAGTTTTAAAGCACTGAGAAACAGGACCTCTTCAAGATCTGCAACTGGTAAATGCATGCGTGTCAGCTGAGTCAAATCAAAGGTACACTCGGTTGAGAGAAGAAAGACCTTAACATCTTGATTAACAATACATATACCAAACCTTTAGCATTTCACAGACAAAGCCTAACCCATTATAAAAGGTTTGAAAGTGAATGAGTCTGAAGTGAACCACAGACCTGCCAACCACACTGAATAACACATACACCAATGAACTTAACCGTGCACTGTCCCCACACAAAACACTTCCATCAAAAAAGTGGCATATTTCTTTCTTTGAAAACACTGATCATGATAAGTTTAGTGATTTGGTCTCCTAACTAATTTTCCACCTTCCGGGTGTAACTTTAACTCAAACATACACAAACACACAGCAGAGTCAGTGGCAGCTTTTCAGAAGGACTCCATAAGCAATAGACAAGGCTCCTCTAGTTGAGAAGGGGATTAAAAGTGGAAGGGCTGAAGATGCATGGAAGTTTTTTGTGCTTAATCGTCCTTGTCTTTGGCTCCATGTTTGAGGATACGTGTGAACTCCACATAGTTGAAGTTGCTCTTCTTGTCAATGGGTGCCTCCCTGAAGAGCTCATCGACTTCTTCGTCTGTGAAACGGTCGCCCATCGTCGTCAGAAGCTCACGCAGGTAGTCCTCTTGGATAAAACCTGAGTAGACAGAAGGAAAATGAATATGCTATTAAAAACCCAGAGGCTTCGATATCTGGATCCAATAGAGCTGATATTCTACCATATTGCCCATCCTCACTAAGGCTGCACAATATAAAATTTGTTCATCATTATCGCAACATTAGCCTGGGCAATGCTGACATTGCTGAAGGCTGCAATATGCAAATTAACCAAACATCTAAACAAATCACTAAATGTTTATTACATGCTGGTAGAATCCTAACCAATCAGAGCCCACAATAAAACACTCTTTTAGGAGGTGTAGGTGTTTCAGGTGAGTTTCTGTGAGTGTTTTGATGAAATTTGGGTCTAAATGTGTATTATGAGTAAGGGACTGTAGTCATGATTTGAGTGATGATTGAACTGAAATACTGGTTCTCAAGATTCTTAAGTTTAACCAGGCTTACCAGTCCCTTCCTCATCAAAGCAGGCAAAGGCGTTGCGGATGACATCCTCTGGGTCAGTGCCATTCAGCTTCTCTCCAAACATGGTGAGGAACATTGTAAAGTTAATGGGCCCAGGAGCTTCATTCATCATTGCCTCCAAATAGTCATCTGTCGGGTTCTTGCCTAAAGAGATGACAAGGCAAATCAGGGCATTACGGAAACATCCTTTATGCAACAGATATTGATTCAGGTATTTAGTAAGCCATAGACAAAGTCCTACAGAGTAATTTCAGACATAAGATCTTTTTTAAGTTATTTCTTGATTAACTCAGGAAGTGTTCAACACAATATATTGGCACAGCAAGGTATTTTCCAAGCGACCCCAGGAGCAATCAGATTCTATACTACTTGAGTCCAAAATGAAAATGCACAAAGCTCAAGCATCACTGGCAAATTCATCAAAACTAGAATTGAGGTTTATATCAAGCTAACTAATAGCACAATATACAATGGATGCTACACAAGGTAACTGAAAGGGACACTTGTAAATGGGTAGACTCGATTTGGATCTTGCCACCATCTGCCAGGATCTACTTTCTTAGCTCTTGTATCTTGACTGTTTAATGGACAATGTCATAAGTGCCCTGCCTAAAATGTTCTACAAAGAAATGCTACAAAGAAAAATGCATTTGCACTTGTACAATGCAAGAAAACAGTGTCCACAGACATCCTGGTGTACAGAGCGTCTATGAAATCAGTCAACGTTAGCTCATCAAACAACAGTAAAGGCTTACCCAGAGATGCCAGCATGTCATGCAGATCTTCCTTGTCCACAAAGCCGTCACGGTTCTGATCAATCATGTTAAAGGCCTCTTTGAACTCCTGGATTTGTGACTGGTCAAACATAGCAAAGACATTGGAAGTTGCGCGCTGAGGGCGCTTCTTCGTGGTCTTTCCCTTTGCCCGTTTGCTAGACATGTTGCCTCTAATCTGTTTTCACCTAAAAGGAAAGTAAAATTTAAACAAACATTAGAGAAAGAGGTAGAGGTCATATGAATACCACTATAACCCCTCATTACAGAGCCTGGTGAAGCAAAAACAAAACAAAACAACAAAAAAAACATTATTAATGACAAATAACAATAATAATAATAAAACTATTTTAACAAACTGTTCTGCAGCTGTTCCTTCACTGTTAATTCAGCAATGGTCCTGCTAAAAGCTGTGAAAAGCAATTTTACTGGAACATGTAATTACTGAAAATAGGATTTGAGCAGTCATGCCTGGCAAAGCAAGTCCAAGAGACATCTGACAATGTAATGGGGATGCCCAAATTCCCTGCCCTTCCTCTATAAAAGGAAATGTGCAAAATGGTTTGTCACTGTTCTAAAGGCTTCTTTTCCACTGGGACAAGAACAGGCTAGTCACGTGAGAACAATGTCCTTTTTAAGATACCGTTATAAAAGTTAAGGCTATGTACTACGGTCAGAAAAGGAAAACACATTTTTTCCTTACTTGCATGCATGTTCAATTTTTCCTTAAGCTAACTAATCATCAATCAACTCAAAAAGCCTCTTCAGGATGGATGGCATACTGAATTTCTTGAGATGGACATGGTTCATTAAATGCATGCTATTTCAATTGGGGTGACTCCCAGATGCATACAGATGAAAGTAATTTGCTAGCTGCCACTCCTGGCTTAAACAACCTTTATTGCTCAGCAGGCTGGAATTCACTCGATGTTGGTGTAAAACTGTCCATCATTTTAATTAGTCTCTTCCTTATTAGTGAAGGTGATCACTAAAAGGGTTACAGCACAATGAACATTTAAAAGTCATAAGATGCTGAAATAGTAGGCCAGCACTAACTAGAAATGTGTGCTGGAACTGTCCTATATTTTCACCCATGGGACTGCTATACATAGAGCTAGCAGTACAAGTTAACCCAGTTAACACTTTGGCTTTTTTATAATGACTTTTACACACACACATACACTAATATATATCCCAGCCAACACGTATAAAGGATTGTCAATCTACTGAACATAGAACTCTGATGAAATCCATGTACTATTATTATTGCCATCATCATCAGGGGGGCTGATTCTTCTAACTTGTGCTATCCTCAAGTACGCCACTGGCGCTGTTGTATATATTTATTTCAGCTGCTAGTGCGTTGTTGGAAATTATTTCTTGTGGCTTCCAGCCTAAAAACTCATTGCGTGTTGCTGCCTTGACAATCTGTCGAGCTGTATAAGTTTATTAGCCCAAAACACAGCTAAATAAATAAAAACCCAATCGCCGAGGAAAAGCCTAGAGACGGAACAGCTCGTAGCCAGCTGCGACCAGCTGTACGCAAATGGTCAATAAGCACACCCTTACTGAAATACCCATTACATAACTACCTTTTAAACTTCATATATAGCTAGCATGCACTCCGATTATTATTATAAACCGGTCTCTAGCTATCTAAAAACATTTTTATTCTTATTTTAGACTCTGGCTAAAGCTAGCGTTACCTGGCCGGCTAACACAAGGCTAACGCTAGCTAACTAGCTCACATCCGGCTTCAGTACGAAGTCCGCATAGGCAGTACGAGCCAAACGCAAAAGAAACAGCACTTCTTAACCCGATACACATAAACAAAAATGCAAAAACGAGAAATAAATCTATACGTTTGTAGAAAAATTAAGCGAAATTAAACTCACCTAAAGCCCGACGGAGTGACGGCCTGGACAGCTCAGCTCAACCACCGCCCAAACTTCCTCATAGCCTCAGTGGTGGGTTCCGCTCAGGATGTGCAGACCAGACCAAGTACGAGAATGGGGGTGTGTACGACAACAGCGGTGTAGATAATCATAGATATGATAAAGAATCAGCTTACTACCAAACTCTTTAACATCTTACTTTACAGTTAAGTTTAATAATTCAATAATTTATCACAGTACTTATCCTGCTAAAGGTTTTAACTAATTATACACATTCATAACACCCCTGTCAGCTGCGACTTGGTTGATTCAAACACACCCAGTGTCTCGTCTACGCAGACGCTCCTAAACATGTCCATATAGGGGGTTAGAAAATTTCTCTTTGGGCGAAGTTTTCCGAGGTTTTCCGTCTGATGATTCCCTAACATCCTTTCCCGTTTATTCACAGGACACCGAGTGACTGATGATGCTGGTCTCTCATTACCCTGTTTAGAGCGAAGGGGCTCATCCACAAAAACTGTAACGTTTTTATGATGTGGGGCAGGATAATATTTCTCTAGGAAAACAGTTGCTCCCCTCTGACACCCCAGGGGCAAAACATGCCTAGCATAGGGTGGGCACCTGGTGGAAGATTTGAGTAATAGCCTAAGTCTGTCCTTGTCTATTATCCCATTATCAAGAACGCATTGATGTTGAAGTACGAGCGGCTTTATACACTAATAGTGCATAAATGACGTTTTATGTATGTGTGTATGAATGCATGTGTGTGTATGTATGTATGTATTGCTTCCAGACTGTGTGTAAATGATCACTGCAATAAAAAAAATCTCCATTCATTAACAAGTGTAATCTAACAAACACGTACAACAGCGGGTCAAGAAAATAGTTCAAAAACACCTATTACATGTAGAAATGAAATCAGAAACGTGTTTCTAATGTCCAGTTTCTACATAGCCCATCTCACACATTTTTGTGAGTTTTGCAATAACTTCTGTCTTTTGCAATAGTTTGTGTGTAGTTTCAGGGTGTCCAGTAACTGGGGGTAGTGTTCACCCAGATAATAGGTGTGCCCCAAACAGACTCAGAGTAGAGAGTCTCTAAGCTTCACAGATAAACATATGCAGTGCACATGTCAGCCACTAATGCTACTTCTCCAGGGCTAGCTTAATGGTAAGGGTTCTTGGTTCTTTTCTGCAAGTGAGAACATCTTGGACAGGAATGCAACAGGATGGGGCTTAGCACAGTCTCCCTGCCACTTTGAAAGCATGGCCACAACTCCCGCCTCAGTGGTGTCCACAGTTACAATGATGGGCGGAGATAAATCAGGCCCATGCACAGACCTTTTGGGGGGGCAGGGGCTCAAGGAGCGGGAAAGGGCGACATGAACATAAATTAAACTTATTTTAAAATACTCTATATTGCAATCACTCTTACCAAGAGAGATAGTGTAATCATGTTTCAGATAAAAACCAGACGTAGTGCCAGTCCAAGCTCATAGAAAGTATGTGGTAAAGTACAGCACTGCTGAAATTTGCGCAGCCCGGTGGTACTATTTCAGATTTGGCACCTGTAGACAACCTCAGTCAAATGGTATGCATAAGAAAAATGGTCTGAGATATTTTTTGTTCCAGATAAAATTTGTAAATTGTACATTTATTCAGCAAATTAAGGAATTGTAGCCATCTGAAGCAGTTAGTGTGTGAAAGCTAATAGAAAGAGGGCACCAGAGCATTGTAGTATTGAGAGTGGTTCTAATTTACTGTCTGAGGCTGGCAGGTGTTGACATTGCTGGCAGCCAAGGAAGGCCATGAGGAGTACTTTAACAGTGGATAGTGCAGGCTGTACCTGGGTGTCTGGTACAAGCAAATATTGGCCAAAGTGTTCAACAACAGTTTAATTAAAGACTCACTGGGTAAAATATAGATCACATATAAATAAAATATAAGGAGGGATAAAATAATTCCAAAATAAAGAATTTTAAAAATGAGGCACTAAAAAGAGGGCAGTACAAGTCATACTGAAAAGGAATAGACCTTTCCATAGTATTGTGGTCGAAACAGAGAAGACAAAGTCCCCATAGACCTCAACTGAGACTGTGTAATAGTCAAAGGCAATGTATTAAATGATCTAAGAGGCCTGTAAATAGAATGGGGACAGAGAAATATGATGAAAAGCCATGAAAAAAACCTAAGCTTCATAAACAAGTTTAATTTGTAACGAAACCTTTGAATGATAACCAGTGAAGAAAGGCCAGTGTGGAGGATATATTATCCCTCTTCTCGGTGCAAGTGAGGAACTTTGCAGAGGCATAGTTGCAGATTTTACGAGACAGGTGCTGGTTTGCTGTCTCATTATCTTCAATACATGAAGGAGGAAAGATAGTGTCTGGGTCCCTGGGAGTGTTCTTCCTCTCACAATGCCCAGAGATGGTATCTGGCTTAGTGTTCTCGGAACCCAGGCGACAGTACATTCTAAAATTAAAATTAACAGCAAGACACAGGGTCCATCTGTATTGACTTGGATTAAGTCATATGGTTGACTGGGTGTACACGTCGACTGTGATCATGGTGGAATGTGAACCGTTCAGCTTCTAACTAGTGTGTCCACTCCTTCAGCTCCTGCTTCACTGCCAAAAGATTTCTTTCGCTAAAGTTGTTGTTACGTAAAGTGAGAACCTGAAATATGATTTAATCAGCACACAGTTAGCACACATCCTAACAGGCGTACCTCAGTTCTGGGACAGTACAGCCCTTATTCTAACTTCGGACATGGATGCTCCAAGACTTGAAGTATTCCAGTTTTAAATTTAGGAGGGGAGTAGGAAGAGCAACAATCATAGTGAAGTCCTGAATAAACCTCTAAAAGAAGTTGGGAAAACCCAGGATGCATTCAGTGTCTTTTACCATTTTAGGTTCAGGTGCAAACCACATTGTATCTATGCTTACCTACCATAAGTTACTCTACAGTGGTTTTGTTTTTTATGCCTTTAATTCAAATAGTCATTATACACAAAGATACAGTGCCTTTAAAACTTTTTCTATGGTTTTGAGGAACATTCAACTAAAAGTAACAAAAAACATAAGATATTATGACATTATTAATCCCCAAAGTAAAATTAAAGTATTACAGCAGCATACATACAAGTCAAACATAGAATACATATAAGGAAGGTAAAAATTAAAATATATATACAAAATTATATACAATATAATACACACACACACACTCACATATGTATATATATATATATATATATATATGTGTGTGTGTGTGTATGTGTGTGTGTGTGTGTGTGTGTGTGTATACATACAACTACAGCTCTGCTATCATGCAAAAAACACGACATGGGTGTTACACTCATATGTGCAAAGTATTGGAGTTATAGTTCCTGCTACAATTAAGGCTGCAGTTACTGTTATAGTAAGCATTACAGTGTTATAATAACTGTAATCCACAGAAGATGTAGTTTACATTTGCAGTAAAGTTTCCACAGTCAGTAATATATTACGTACACAATGCAGTACAGCTGTAAAATATAGCATTGTGCAAAAGAGCATGACCAGTGCGGAATGCGCAGTAATAAAGTTCAGTGCAGATGATACAAAGATGTACAATGTTGCATGAGGAAAAGACAAATAAGAGTGCAGAGTTATAAATGACCTGCGAAAGCGTTTCTTCCTGCAGCGAAGGCAGGAAGAAACACATACGGCATCAACATACAACCACAACAGGCAACGTATTTGTTATCAAAGCTGATTGCTGTCATACTACTCTAGTAACTCAATAACAGATTATAACAACACCCTCATTATACTTAGACCATCCAGTCATTTAAATGTCTTATCATTATTTTAGTACCAATATCAGACGCCAGTTCCCCCCTCACTGCCAGACTCCTCTATTGCGTAATAGTTGTCCTAATAGAGGGGCTCAGGGTACTCTGAGAAGAGGGACTAATTGTTCCGTTCCAGCCATATAACCTAAAACATGCTCTTGATTGGCAAACGGGTTCTGTGTTGAGTTGCAGAACGGTCATAACCAGCTTAAACAAATTCTCAAAATATTACATATACATGAAAAATGTTTGCTTTCTTGTATAAAATGTTTATAATATTTCTAAGAGTGCAATACCTCTCATTCATCACTCATTAATTTGCTAAACAAGCCAAAACTGTGAAGTGTATGACATTTTTTCAGAGATCACACCTTATTGTGGAAAACATGGGAGATCAATGATCAAATCCAGAGAAATGGAACAGCATTTTCTTTTATCATCAACAAAACATCAAATGTTTTTTTTAGGAAGTGGCATTGTTCCAAAGACATGTGGTATACATACCATAAAGAAATTGTATAATTTGATGTCCTTAATAATTTTGGAAAACAGGAATTTATTCAGTTTTTTGTCATGTTGGCCTATATATGAAGCCGGTGGGATAAAAAGAAGTGTGAAAAAAGAAGTCAAATCTAAATTTACATGAAAGGATAAGCATAAAATTAAAGTAAAGATAAAAATAATGAAGTTCAACTTCAATATAGCAGATTTCACAAGCTAGAGGAAAGCTATCTTAGTGTAGTCACCAACTATCTCAAAACAGTTAAACTCAGAAGAAAGAGCAGATACCAGAGATAGGATCGATTGAGTTCCACTTCCAAAATCTGTTTCATCATTTTGTAAAGAGAATGTACCATTAGGAAATGATATGCACTTCAAATGGGTTATGTTGCCACTTATAACACAATACTGACAGTAAAATACCAATAAGTAGTGACACACTGAAATGAAAATTCTTGACTGAAACTTAAACTGAAATTAGGGACACACTTGGCTCAAAACCAAAACCAAGTTCTTTTATATGTAATTTGCCATTTTATCTTTATGGTAATGATGCTGATGATGCGTCAGAAGTGATATTTGCCACGTTAAAAAAGAGAATTGAAATTGAAAACTAGATGACTAATGTAATTTTCAGCAGCCTGCTAAATAATCTTAAATATTAAAAATGGCAAAATAATGAAAATATTACATGGTTTCCCAAAGGCATCTAAAGCTGACTTTCATGGGCCCCCTGCTATAATGATATAGTGTGTTTCACTGTTTGTCTGCTGCCACTCAAATTGTTTGAGCGCATCTGTGCTGACTAGCGTGAGAGAGTGAAGGAAAAGTGTTTTTATCACAATTTCATTGTCATTATCAATCAAATTATTTGCTAATTATTACATTTTGACACTTTGTTGTAGACCTATTTAATCTTTTGTCTGTCTTGGCCAAAATTATTAGACTTTTTTAAATGTTTAATGGCTGAAATTTTGGTTCTTCCTCACTGGTGAATACAGGCAAGATCATGACATCATAGTTCAGCTATGCGCATGTGACCATGTAGCTTATTACTAATGCATGACTAATGCATAACTATGGCTCAATGTTCAATTTTCTGGCTTCTAATTATTCTGATAATACAATAGTAATTAACCAGTTGCAGGTTCTTTAGGGTATCTTTAATAAACCTCATTAAATCAAGTCATACCTGCATCAGGCAAATACATGATCCTCCAGAGCTACAGAGGATTCCTTCTATAGTTCTATTTGAAGATATCTGACTGAACATAAAGCATATGTCATGATCCAGGCATATTACCTCAGTCTTTAGAAATCTTTAATGTAAGTCTTAGTGAGCCATACATTCACCAGCCCCTACTTTGTAGGTCCACATTTGCTGAACTTAGAGACTGTGGCTCATCTATTGATACACTGTTTGTATTAGCCAGCCTTTCATCAGTGGTCAGTTTCTGATCACTATAATTTTTCTGACAATAACATGTCTGTGGAATGAAGGGTATTTAAGTCTAGCAAATCTGCTATTTCATAGACATTGTTAAAACAGCACTACGTAATATTTTTGGTTAAAACTGAAAGAAGTAGCATTACTGAGTATGGAGAAATAAGAACACACTAAAATATAGTATGCATGCACCACTGCAGACACCCTGTAAAGCCTAAAATAATTATTTATAAGAGGTACTGGGACGGATTTCGTGGGAGTTTTCAGGCCCCGTCATCCTTCTGTATGTATTACCATCACGCACATAGGCTCAGACAGAACATTCAGCTTGATGTTTAGTTCTCAAATGCAAAATCAACATTATACTGATGAAAATATGATAACAATAGTAGAAATTCACTTATTTCCCAGAAGACATATCCTTCACCAAGTATTGACTGAGTTCTCTTCGAATACTCTGTCATTGCACTTCCAAAAGTCAGATTCATCCACTTGTGGAGGCCAAAGCACAACTGACATTATGAAATGTTCTTCTGCACATTGTGTGCAATTACAGGCCTCCAAATCCCCAAATCCTACATGGTGTTGCTTTAACAGTGTAATAAAAACAAAATGTAATATCTATGTATCTAACTTGTAAATATAATAATATGTAAATTTGATGCGCTTAACATATAGTTCTTGTGTCAAATTCATTTCTATAGGTGTTAGAGCACCTATAACCATTAACTAATTAGAAGAGAAATAACGAGCCAGTAACAGAGGACAATGTGCGTTTACACAGAATGGGCTGAAAGGTCTCACGTGGCGTTGTCCCATCCAGGTCCAGGAGAAATGTAAGACTGGCGCCAAATTACTTTGAAATAGACAGTAAAACTTGACATCCCAACCCCCAACTCCATCGACACACACTTTAAGGTGGTATGTGTGGTACATAACAGAGGTAACAATAGCAGGGGCTATTGTTAGGGTGGACACAGCTGTGTGGGGCTTTACGGCCAAAAAGAAAGCCATAGAGTCTCTACTTTTCTATAGGTACACTTTAAAAAATGGGTTCTATAGTAAAGGGAATTGTTCTGTTTAGAACCAGTTCTGTATAGAATTATTCCATGCTTAAACGGTTCGTTGCATTGTGAAATGGCTCTGCAGACTGATGGAGAATGTGTTGTACATGGTTCTTTATTGAACCTTTTTGAGAAGTGTTCTATATAGCACCTAAAAGGGTCCTGCTGTTGCGATCCTGTCAAGTTTTGTCTGATACTGTGCACTGTGAGCTCCTGTAACCAAAACCAAATTCCTTGTATGTGTAAGCATACCTGGCCAATAAAGCTTGATTCTGATTCTGAGTTTGTATCAAAGGAAGAACCCTTTCTGATGCTATACCAAAGGGTTCTATACTGAACCATATACAACACTTTCTCCAAGTTATAGTTAGGATTGTGGTTAATGGAGAAAAATGGAAAAATGTATTGTGTGTGTATGGCTTTCAAGGTATATGAAAGAGAGAGAGAGAGAAAGAGAGAGAGTCCTCAACTAAGAAAACTGTACTGCACTGAATTCACTTGATCCAAATGTCATTTCCACAGGAATAAAATACATCAACACAATTTGATGGTTAAGTTTACTTACTTACTGTTGGTAATAACTGAAGTAATACATTTTATTGATATATAATCCATGTAGGCTTCACGTCTGAATCAAGTAAATTCAGTGCAGCCCTTTCTGTCACTGTACTGTTCCCTCAATTATGTTTACAGTCTTTTAAATGTCACATGATTAATACAGTCTGTACGTTCTTCTTCATCGTGTAATCCGCTCTTCATGTTCAGTAGAAACGATCAACGAAGCGAAAGCCAGTGATAATGTTATCAGGACGTACCGTATCTGTCCAAACCCACCGGTGAACGTGAGGGTCCCGGCTGTTAGCTGCTATATTTATCAGCCTCCGTGGCCATAAAAGGCCCTGAGAGGTGCTTCGACATTCCCCCTTCGTGCCTGCATTATTTTTGTTGAGTGGACTGCAGTCTCCGTCCACAGCACAGCGTCCACTCGCGCCTCCGCTCGGATTTGTAGACCATCTCTCAGCAGCCGTTTGGATAAGGTGAGAGGACTCGAGGCCCGACTGTGTGGAGTGACCTAGCCGAGTTTGCTATTAGCAAGATAGTGAGAACAGGTTTTTGTGGGTTGTTTTGACTAACTTTGAAAAGAGAAACCGAGTTCTCGTGCTCCAAGAATATGACATATATGGTGGTGCATGATATTGCTGGGACATTAGTTGGATGTTTTGACTCTGATGGTAGGCTGTGAAGGCTGCAGTGCATGGTGTTGGTTTGCCTGGGCTTCTTGCTCTTTCAGCGTTTCTTCTACATCAGTGCATTTGGATTCTAAATTCACAGGGTTTTGGATGATGAAAATAATAGCCAGTTCAATTCAATTTAAATTAATATATAGATTGATATTACTATATAGACTGATAGAGTTGTACCCACAACTATCCATTGATTTTACAGTAACAAATTTGGTATATTTTCTACCTTTTGGATAGGTGTAGTTCTCAACCCAGTATTGATAACATCCAAATCTAATATGATAGTAAATGTGCAACATTCATAACATTGTGTACAAAATAAAATAGGACATTTTAAAAACGTGTGCAAATGTCTATCTGTAAAGATCTATAAACAAAAGATACTAATTTACAACCTAACTTTTAGTTACAAATAAGGATATAACATTGTGAAAACTGAGTGTAGTTATAAATAAAGGGATGTAACTTCATAGAAATTCAATTTGGTTGTAAATAATGAAATAGAGCTTAATGGAAATTTCGTTTAGTTATGGCAAATGGATGTAACATCATGGAAATTCTTTAACTTGTGTGTAGACATTTTTACGACTTCAGAGTAAGAGAACATCAAACAGAGGCTATAGGCCCTGAGCTAAGGAGAGCAGGATGTCTGGATCAATACCGTTCTACCAGAAGCACCATCGTCACTATGACCGTGACTATCGTAGCCGGGAGACCAAGTCCGCCATCAGCCAATACCAGCAGAGCTCCTCCAGCAGATACTCTGCCCAAAGCAGCAGCACCAGCAAGGGGTAAGAGGGTGTGGCCCAGGAGGGGGGAGAGAGCCACCTTAACCTATAATGTGACCCCGCATCTCCTGAAACCCTTCTTTAACGTCACCTTTGGTCCTGAACACCTTTGACCCAGTACCTCATTTTCACCAAAACACCCGTTTCTACCCTCCTTCCCATCATTTCTCACTTTGCTTGGATTCTCATTTAAATAATAGCTGCATGTCTGTGGATTCTGCATGTTCTGCTCATTCCTGCTACATCTTTGGTTGTGCCTGCTGAGAACAGCGGAAACTATATGGTTTACAAGCAGCTTGTCTCTGCATATATATGCCATTTGTTTACAGGTCAGTATTGAGCTACCCTTGGGTTAGCTAGCCTTAACTATGGTTCAGTTTTGGTCTGATTTTGAGTTCAGGTTTAGCAGGTTCTGTTTGTGTTGTAGAAGTTGAGGATATTGTTTAGTCTAATCCATGTAGCTTGATTTTTACATTTAGTATGATTAAGTGTGGCAGCTTTCTGTTTTAAAGCTTGGCCTCTGGTGTAACACAACTCCAGCCAGTAAGGTATGCCATCTATATATTGTCTGGTGTATATTCTCTGATAATTTGACTGTAAGCATATCTGCAAATCAGCTGCTTAATGGCTAACTCCAGTGGAGTTACTTAATAGCTTGTTATGGTATGGAGCTTACATCTGAAACTGGAAACTAGAGACCTCAAACATCCAACTCAAGCCTGCTGGCATTTTTAAAGTGCAAATCCAGGTTGTATGGGATATGTTTGTCCTTCGCATGTTCTTTTTATGACAGAAACAACATATTACATGTTCCTACCTTTGTACCAGGCGTTCTATAAAGTACACAGACACATACACACGCAGAACTAACCCACTGCTTAGTGTATTTATAGACGTCAGAAGAGACTATCCGGTTTTACATTGCTTACAGTAATGGTTTGGCATTGGGTTTTGGACATTAGTGTTTAGATCTTTGAACATTTGTCAATGAACAAGTTGAACTGGATTGTGTTACAGTTTGTAAAAGCTTTGGTTGGAGCTCCTTTATCCTCGGCTGAACTTAGGAGCAGCAGTAAACACGTAAGGTGCTGAAATCATTACTTCTTTAGAAAGACAATATTTATGTCCCCTACCATAGGGATATGTGTATGGATTACGTATAACCAGTTAAATTTAGGTCATCAGTGGGAGTCTGGAGACTTGGTGTTCAGTCTTGTATATCTAATGACTTAAATGAGACAACATGTCCAGCAATCATCAGCCTTAAAATGGTTTGGGCAGACAGCAACACTGCAGTGGCATTTCAGGAAGATGTAATGTGTTTTACATACATTTTAACATCAGCAGTAAGATGGATTTGAATTAGTGTGCCATGAAAGAACTTCAACATATGACCTTCTGGAAGTGGCTTTAAAGCAAATTACTATAGAGAAGCCATAGTTTTGACATCGCTTCTGGAATTTTTAAATGTAGTCATTGTTACTGTTGTGTGGGCTTGGCTGTTCAGACAGGAGAGAGACACAAAAAACCCACTCTATCCAGAACGCGACCCTTTTTTGATGGATGTTGTAAACATCTTGGTACATGACATAATTTTTATTAATACACTTATATCAAGTAAGAAAGTATGTTTCTTTTTTTATGCATGTCAAGCTGGGAAGAATGGGAATTTCCCATCATGATTATAAATTTTCAAGTGTTATTTTCTATCTTTGTGTTTTTTTGGGTTAAATGCCTTTTAACATGATGTTTCAGGCAGTGTATTGGATCTGTTTTAGCTCCATTTTTGACGATTAAGACTGTTACACAACTCTAGAAGCCATGATTTCAGCTCCAGGGACAAAATGAGAAAAACATGACTGCAATTAGGCTGCAGCTATAACTATAATGTGATAGAATTCAGCGATTTCATCTGCTGAGTACCATAGAAGGAAAACTGAATGTCAAAGACCCAACCCTAATATCATTGTGTTATCTTAAAACTATTCAAGACTTTGAAAATGTTGATACCATCTGACTGTGCTCTGGAACATTTACTGCATATGTAGCCGTTGGTAATTCTCTGTCCACTATGTTTGCTTAGTGTTGGTAACCGTAATTACTTAGCGTTGGTGCAGATGCTTATTTATTTAATCCCTTAAATGGCCAGCACCTGCTGATAGGTCTGAACGTCTATCACACACTTCAGTAATTTAAGAATAACACAGCTCGTTTGCATATTAGTCCATGTAGTTAGTGAATAATAAGCTGTAGGATGCAATATATCTGGCTTTTCCCAGGGTTAACCAGAGACTATGCATTATTGCACTGGATGAAAGTAGACCAGACAGGCACTTGAAAGCAGCTTCTTCTTTCAGGAAAAATGTTCTGAAGAAGTGCACAGTTAGTGCACTGAACAGTGTGTAATAGTGAGTTTCACCCACGACCTATGGATTCGATGACACTCTTTCCAAAAATAAACTGTCTCATGGTGTACTGCATCCAGTGTGATACCTCACACTGCAGAGCTGTTGATGTCATGGGAGTGAGTGGGACAGGGCAGGCTGCCACACTTACGCAGTGCAGGTTCAGTGTGCACATTTTGCACATCCTACGCTCAACACTGTGCACCCAAAACTGTTCTGAGTGGCACACACTATGAGTGTTCAGTGGACATTATGAGTTTTCACCCAGAGCCAGTTACATTCAGACCGCATTTTTACAGGACACTTTGTGAGGACTGGTTCCTTCATGGCCAGCTTTACAACTGAGAAAAATGTGTTACAAATCCTCAAAGTGTAGGTTTGTTTATACTGTGCAGTTATAAGGTGGTATGCAAAACTTTGACTTCTAAGTGAAAATAAGTTAACACATCCTCCACAGGAACAAACTAGCAAACTTAAATATTGCATTTTTCTTCACCCTTATTTACTCGTTAAAAATGGCCAAATCTATATTTTAACTGGTTAAAAATGGCACCGAGTTGGATCCCTCTGTCTGTCTAGCATTAATAATAGAAGTACTAACATAGATTCCTCATTTAAACTAAGAAGGGAGTGATAATGGCACTTAGTTAGGAACTAAAGTTAGGAAATGTTTAAAGTACATGATGATGGGAATAGTTAAATATTATAAGCCATTAGGAGTTGTAACTTGTAACCCCACAACTCCCCAGCACTAATAACTATCCATCATATTCTAAAAATATATATCCTGCATTATTTGTGGTTGGAATTGTCACCTACAGAGTGATGTGTTTTACAGAGGTATTTGGAGGTATATAGGAATGCAGTATGGAATGCAGGCACTAATACTCTGTTAGTCCTCAGCTCTGGCACTGTGTGTTAAATTTGTAAATAGGTATTTGTAAAGCTCTTAGTCAACTGTTGCTGTATTTTTGCTAAAGATTTATTGTGTTGCAGTATTATTTCAGCATTGGCTTCCTCTGTCTATCTCATATCACTCTCTCTCTTGTTCTCTCTCTCTCTGTCTCTTTCTCATTCATTCACTCTACCTCCCTCTTTACATACTATAAATACACCTACTTGTCTTAGAAAATCTCCAGCCATGTCAGGGTCACAGTGTACTCTCAGCTATGTCAGATATGCAAGGTGTGTGCGCGTGTGTGTGCATGTTTGTGTGTGTGTTTGTGCATGTGTTAGGGCACCACAATCAAAAGTTTACAGTGTGCTATAAGCATCCTGACCAATCGCAGAGCAATATTCACATGATCCAACCAATCTGTACAATATAGGTCACAATAATTCAGACCTATCTTTAACTGGGTCACACCAATTGTTCCCAGTTGTGGTATGAATTGAGTACATATTATTGTCGCAATGTACAGCAATAGAATTGCAAGATGATATTTTGAGCATATTATGCAGGGCTTGTGTCGATGAGAGCCACTCAGAGGTTTTCCCTCTTAATCTTTTCTACTTTTCTACGTGCCTGGAGCCTGAGATGAAATCCCTATTAAAATCATTCTAAACTCATTCTAAACTTCCCTCCCCTATTTCACTCCTCTAATATCTAATTCTGCACATCTCTCCCATGTGCTAGATATTCACTCATTTATGTGATCTTGTGTTGTGGTAAATTTAGCATCAGAGCCGCCACCTTCACTTCTCTGGATGAGGTGGGACTGAGTCCTCTGACAAAGAGAGCCAAGCCCACCTACCTGGCCATGGACAAAGAGAACCAGATTATAGGCTATGTGGTGCCCATCTTCAGGGGAAGGTATGATCCCTGGATGGTCATAATGAAGGGAGAAATCAATGGAGCTGTCTTATAGTTTGTAAATGTCTGTTCTGCTTTGTGCAGACAAAAGATATCATTGCATTTGTTGGTGGGGATTCTGTATTAAAAAGCTCTATCTTTTTTGTTTAAGGGAATATTTTGATGAAACACTCATTTTTCCCTTTACACAAAATGTAATTGATCAGTGAAGACATGTTTGGTGTCTCAAAATTGCTTCTTGCACTAGAGCTATGAGGTTAATGTAGGTGAAAAAAAGGTAATTAGCATTGAGAAAACTGCATCCCTACATTGAAAAATACTCGCTTCAGATTGCACTGGGTTGATAATTAAGCCCTAAAAATCCCAGGCTTATTACATACTAACGCTTATTATTCAGTAACTACAGGGACTTCAGTGCAAACTGGTTGAGCTATTCTTATGTTATAGACATGTGTAATAAAACTTTGGCCATTTAATCTCAAATTCACTTACTTATGCACTTTCTGCCACTGTATGACATACTGTTCATTATCTATAGAAAAACACATGAGTACAGGAAGAATTCAGGCTTCAAGCTGGCTGTGCTACTGTTTTTAGCTAAGAGACATACTTTTGTTCATGTAGTTAACAACAATATTATGTCATATACTGTCAGAAACAACATAAGCAAGACTATTAAAGACTTAACAACTCAAATTGGTTTAACACAAGGAGTTGTTTTAGGCATGATTTACTTGTTAGCTGCATTAGCCTAATAACTCCAGTGCAAATTAAAGAAGCAAATTTGAGACACCAAAACATATCTTGGCTGATAGATTACACCTCGGGTAAGGTGGAAATTGTGTCAACTTCGAATGGTGGCAAATCCATGCCTGGAAAACCAGCTATATGTGTTTGAATTTAAAATGGATTTTTCCCTGTATACGTGCTGAGTATGTATGTATTTATGTATGTATGTATGTATGTATGTATGTTTTTGAGAGTTTACATATATGTGATATACCCCACCTCCTCCACACCAGTCAGGAGTTTGCAAGTGGTCTGTCAGACACAGAAGAAGCGCGGGCTAAAGAGAACGCTGCCTATCTGGCCCGCAGAGACCTCTTCACCAGCGGGGTGGAGATGGAGCGCATGGAGCACAAATCTCGCAGAACCATCATGAGGGAGTCAGCAGAACGCATTTCCCTCAACAAGAGGGTCAGTGCAGAACCCAGTCATGTTTATGATGATGTATTCTTCATCATCAGTGTACTATATTACTGTGCAAAAGTCTTAAGCCACCTCAGAAATCAGCTTTAATGCTGTTTGTCTGGCAAGCAAGCATGTATTAGTGTGAAAAAACATGAGAATCAATAAATACAAATGAACATTAATATATATAATAGCAGTATTGGCTAATAACTACTTCATTAAGTTATACTTCAGTTAGAGATGCATCTATGCATGCACATATCTGCAGATTCTGATACTTGAATATTTATAAACTAAATATAACACCTGGATTAGCATTGCAGAGAAATGTAACACTTATTTGTAAAATGGATAAAATGAAAATAAAAATGAATAAAGTGCAGACATTTTAGCATTTTAGTTACCCATTGCTGCATAAACTTTCTGCTTCTACAGAGTACAGTAAATACATTGTCAAATATCAATTTGAAATATCAGTATATATACCTGTCCATTGTCAATATTTTTAAACATCTGCTGAAACCAACATAATACTGATATCAGTGTGCATCCCTAACTTTATTAGTTAAATCAGGTGTGCTGGTAATTAAACCAATTATTTAAGCCAATGTAATTAAACCAAACCATACCTGTGTATGTCTAAAAATCTCATGAACTATCTAGAACTTAATTGAAAACAAGCAATTCAAGTTACTTTTTATTGTATTAAAGTATATTTTGATTTTTCCTAGTGTTGTATAGTGTTCCAACAAACAAAAACACACTTGCTGCCCAGATGAATAGTTTTTCAATTTTCTTGGCCAGCCTAAGGTCATAATGTGTTTGTAATACATTAATAAACTAATTGTGGAACACATAGGAAGAACATAAACATGTGAACATTTGTAACTAAAACAGTACTGTTCTGGTATAGTGACAAATTGTGCAGAGCTGGTCCACAGCAATATGGCATAGAGGATCGTCTGCTGATGAAGTTTAATAATTGCTTCATTTGCATCAGAAATACATCAAGTCTACTGTGCCTCCAGTCAAAGAATGCATTTAACTCAGCCTGTGAATAGGCACACTACTATAGGACAGAGAGAAAGGGAGAGGGCATAAGCATTCACAACAACTCATTTGGATTACTGGTGCCAACAAGCCATGCCGTCCCGCTGCCAGATTCCTGAGGTCACTCCCGTTTCTTAAGACACAGTGTTTTGATGTCTCTGTAGTGTGTGTTAATGTTGTGTGAGTGATGTCCATGCAGCAAATGTTAATAGCTGAGGGAAGCCCAAAGGAGAATCTGGTTTCTGCCAACCTACCAGATGAACAAAACCACATGACTCACACCCTGAACACTGCCACCTAAACTCTGCCTGTTCCATGAAGACAGACAACAAAGTTTATTGATTGTAGACCACACATAGACAAATGCATACGCATGAGGACTGAACATGAATATGAACCCTGCATTTTGAATATGTTATATGGCATTGGTGGTCATGCGAGTTATAGCATGTTATAAGCCTTATGCAAGAAGAGATTACATTTTAATAGATGCTGTTTGAGCTGTATGTGAAGACTGTGTGTGACTGCTTATCTCCAGATCCATGATAACGAAGAGTACCACAAGCGCCTGAACGAGGACAGCCTGATGCACCCACCAGAGTTTGTGATCAAGCCCCGCTCACACACTGTGTGGGAGAAACAGTGTGTGCGGCTGCACTGCACCATCACAGGATGGCCTGAGCCTCGAGTGGTGTGGTGAGTATGCGCACACACACACACACACACACACTCTCAAAAACAACGAGCCCACTAGGCTTAAAGAGGCATTCCGGTGTAACTGTCATGTATTATGTTATTTTCCTGTTATGTAGCACAGAATTCATTCAAGGGTTTTATATCCTTTTTGCATTTTTGTACATCAGTGTTCTCTCGATATTCAGCATGCATTATGCAAATAGGTAATAGAACCGCTGATAATTGCCACATGGCAGTAAAGAAATCCTGACCCCCAAAGCCCTGAGGATCCTCCCATCATGAAAATGAGCTTTTCCTAGTCTTTACACTGCTAGAGACTCCTGTGGTACCATTGTAGGACGAAAGTAGGCTTGTTTACAACAGATGGAAATTTTTCATTTTGGAGTGTCCCTTTAACATATATTACACATTTGCACATTTATATTACTTAAAATGATAGGAAAAAATGGACACTATTTTCCTCTTACATCAAATGCAGTTGATCAGCAAGACTGAAGTTTGCTTCTTTAATTTTTTTACTGGAGCTTATGTGGTTTCTGACATTTTGGCTGCCCTGTATTGTACCTCATTCAAAAGGCAGAGCTAAAACACTCCTTATGACTTCAATATGAATGGGCAGAGCTAAACTGCTGGTCCGAATATGTGGCTATATGTAAATGAGGTGGTTTTCCTGACATCACAAAAACAAGGAATTAAGAACAGGCTCTTTATGCAGCTTAGTGGATTGTATGGACTGGGTAAAAATGGTACATTTTGGAATTGTGGCAACATTTACATGTTACTTCAAGCTGTTCCAAAAAGGTGAGGGAAATTTGTTTTTACACGATCTGGGCCCTTTAGGTTGAGCAATATTTTAAAAACAGTTTTCTGTTGTGTTTTTTATTATATATTGACAGGCATTGTTCATGCTTTCTTTCTCCTATTTGCTTTGTTTTCTGTGCTTTTAGCATTCAGCTCCTCTGATATCCTGCATTTTTCTTTCTGTCGCTCTCTGTCTCTTGCTTTTTAAATTCTTTTTCCTGTCTTTCTTGTTTTTTTTTTTTCCTTTGCCATCCCTGCCAACCTCCAGGTATAAGAACAATGTTAGCCTTGACCCCATGGCTCACCCAGGGAAGTACAAGATAGAGAGCAGCTACAATGTCCACTCTCTGGAGATCAACAGGTAACCACATATACAGTTTATTTTCTTCAGATCATTCAGAACATCCCAGATATTTTCATTTCCCGATTATTATGCTGTCCCATATCTCCATAACAAAGATACACCACAAAACTACACCTCACATATGAAAATACAACTCAACAGTGTCCTGGTGGCCTAAATACTGACACTTGATCCAGACTTTTCTTGGCCAGTCTCTTCATAACAAAGGGGGCATCTATAAAAAGCCATGCATCACTAGAATTCCTTCCCTTTAACCTTTGTATCTCTCTGTCTCACTCACCATACACACACATACAGGAAATCACACAGTTTAAAAATACACAACAGATTGTCTCTTATTAAGGAATTATGCTAAGGTACATTCATTCATACTGTTGCTAAATGTTCAGCTTTAATGATGTAAGATTCTGCGTAAATTAGAATTTGCCCTGGATTGTTGGCTTAGAGGATGGATTAGAGTGTTGGCAGAAGAATGTGCCCCTGACACTGATGATATCACAGCCTGGAGTCTATTTCTGTCACCCAATTTCAGTTTTGGAAGTCCTGAACTCTGTACAGTCCCAAGGCAGGCATACACTGTTCTTAGTGATTTACAGTGCATGCATGAGACTGAGTGCGTGAGACGCATGTGAGTCAGTATGTGGTCACATGTCCCTCTGCCATTTTAGGTGTGACTTTGATGACACGGCCCAGTATCGCGTGTCAGCCATGAACAGCAAGGGGGAGCTGTCTGCTTTTGCCTCTGTTGTTGTTAAAAGTATGTAAAAAAAAATAAGCATTTTCCCTAAATTTATTCCAGATTTTTGTAAGGTAAAGATAAACAATGCAAACGTGGTGTCTTGGCAGGTCAGAGCATCTTAAATGTAGGCAGAATATCTAATATTTCACATATTGAGTTGTAAGAATAAGATTATTCAACTTTTGTCAAAACATTTACTTATTTAAGGGTCCTTAAGCAAAAAATGAAAGCTTAACATAAGTACAAATATCTCAAAATACGTTGAAGAGTCTGATAATTTTAGAACTACCATTATATAATAAGAAATATTAGCTAAATTGCCAATATTTAAGATACTTTCACCTGTGAAGACACGAAACTTTGTAGTGAATAACTTGTTTATTAGGATATCTTTCAGCTTTTGTCTCTGTGATTAGCAAAAGTATGTCAAAAATAAGCCTTGGCCTTAACTTTTTTTCTGAGGTAAAGTTTGTTTAGTACAGCATGATTTAGTCTTATCATTGAGTAGTTAACCTAATCTAACTGCTTGTGTAATGTCTTATTTTAAAGGTTACATAGAAATCTCACATTTACTTTGTTGGTAGTGGTAGAGACAGTCTCCCAAACTGTTAGCTTCATGCTACACATTGTTTTCAATGGACTAATCTAACTAGCTGTAATCGTTCTGATGTTTAGGGTTCAAAGGTGAAGTTGATGAGTCTCTCCCAGCTCCCAGACCCCGTAAGTTTCTAAAAGTAAACCTTAATTTCTGTCTAATCTAATTCCATTTGGATTCATTTGAACATTTCTGAGCTTTGCATCTGTGTGTAAGCAGTAGAACCGTGAGTGCTACACCAATGTGACTAATGCTAGCTTGCTAATGGCTATTTTATGTCCCATACGCTGGATGCAGAAAAGAACAGGTTCGGCTGTAAAGGTAACCCGGCTAAAGGTTTTTTATGTACTTTTGTGTTCTCGTTTGGGTCGTGTTCTCACAGTATGTGTCAGTAGTGCATGGCCACTCTGTCTCACTCTGTCTTTTTTTACATATATAATAGACCCGATACTGTGCGTCCAGTTAATGTGTGTTTTTTGAAATATTTCTTTGGATTCTTTGATGTTATTAATATATGTGTATCTGTTCGAGCTGGATAAGTTTTAACAGAGGAGATTCTGTAATGTATTGCTTAAGCGATTATGCTGGCCAATTATTTGTCATTTCCACAAATTACCACAGATAGCCGGAGTAAAAGTTCATAGCCCAGATATACCAGACAAGTGCCACACTCATTAACAATAACAACATGGTCCACAGCTGTTTCAAACAGGACTACTATAACTATATTATAGTCACTAGCAAATATTCTGACTACTATAACAGATTTGTACTGAATAAAAACATTGATCTGATCAGTAGTCGCTTAAATTATAAGACCTCTCCATAGACAAATTCAGCTTGACTAGGGCTACATTCTAAATGTCTGCATGGCAGTGTGCTTTCCAGAGCTGTCTCTACACTTTCTGAGGATTCTTCAAGTTTCCATGTGTTTTTGCACATTGTATAATCTTCTCTGTTTTCTTGTTATCAATAATTCTCTTCCTGTTTCACCTTAATCTCTGGTGTATGTCCATGTATAGATCCTTGTTGTTCTCTTCCTTGTGGTCCTAATAGACAAAAACCAAGTGAAATGTGTCCAGTGACCCTCGGATTGTCCGTTCTTGGCCTGTTTTTGTCCATTTACCCCGTGACTCATGGTGCAGTGTAACTAAGTGTAATTATTATATGTGTGTGTCTCAGACCCTTGCCTTGAGTATGGTGTGACTTTCGAAACACACATTGTGGAGAAGTTTGGTGTGTCATTTGGGCGTGAGGGGGAGACCCTGAGTCTTGGCTGCTCTGTTATCATCTACCCCTCACTGCAGCGTTTCCAACCTGAGATTGAATGGTACAGAGATGGTGAGTGAATGAGATGTCTCGCCCACACACTAATGTACACACGTTCGCAAACACATATACATAAGTTCCCACAAATGCATTCAAACGCAAAGCTACTCTAAATGGACAAAATACCATGTTGTTGTTATAATGCTTCATTTGAATTGTGATAAATTAAATGGCATATACTATGATGTTTGTGATGTATTGTGATAGTACATTATAGTTTTGCAATATATTAAAACACATTGTGTGATGACGATTCCTAGCTTGTCATCATCACCTGCATTAATTCATGGCATGGTGTCTCACACCCACTTCCTAAAGACTGCAAGAAGTCTCGGTGAACTCACACGGACCACTAGGTGGGAATCACTGCAGGCCCCACAATGCAATTCTGTTGAGATAATTAAAGACTTGTGATGTGTTAAGTATTGCTATATGACGTATTATGATGTTTTGTGACCTACAAAAGAAAACTACTTTAAGTTAATGGAGTTTACACTGATCATCTCACTTCAGTGTTTTTTATGTACTGTGAAGTAAACAATTCAACTTCCAAAAAAAGTGTGTGATATTTAACAGTTGCTTTTATTCAGTGCAGTTTACAGTGGCAGGTGAATGTAACATTGGGAGTTTCATCTTATTGGAGACTTGTTGATATATTATAGTGGAGTTCCTGATTATTTTCTTCTTTTATTTTATCCTGATGAAAGGGAAAGCTAATTTTCTTTTTCTTTCAGTGTTAGTCAGGCCAGCAGTTATCTAGTTAGAGGCTACACATAGCCCTGTTTGTTTTTGAATTTGTTTTCAGTGTAATTTTTTTTAATAATATTTCATGCAGTCCTACATTGCATACATAAAAACAGAGGCTTTCCGATTCTAGGTTTTTCAATTGTCTGAAAATAACAAGAACTTTCTGGAGAGTTGTGCAATACTCATATTTGCAGTTGTCCTAAATTGTGTATGTGTGTGTGTCTTAGATAAGTTGCTGGTGCCGTCTAAGTGGGTTCAAAAGCACTGGAGTGGAGACAGAGCCACCCTGACACTCACACACCTCAATAAAGAGGACGAAGGTCTCTACACACTTCGTGTCATCACCAAGTCCGGCTATGAAACACACTCTGCCTACGTCTTCGTTCGAGGTAAGGACCACATTAAACTGTAATTAACATTAAGCTAAATTAAGGACAGTGATGCACAGATTTCAGTTCTACTCTGCCGTATAATTCTTCTGCTCCAGTACCAAAACATTAGAAGAGTCAAAAGTTTCAAAATGTCTAAGATGCAGTTATAAAACTGAAAGATATTATTACAGAATGCAGAACCACCAAGAAAAAACAGACTATCTGACTGAAATTCATAACCATTGAAATGCACATGCAGTAGATATAAACATATTGAACACAATACATGGTTCATGTCATTATATTTAGTTTTTTGTGAGGCTTCATAAGCTATAAGGGAAAAAATGCCCTACCAGTGTAATTTTAAAAATGCTATCAGAATGTATGTGTCGTAATTTATCACCATAACAGTAAAATAGCATCATATTGTCCCTCTCCTAGTGTGGTTTACACAGTGGATAGTTATGTAGAGAATGCTGTTTATTTATGTTTATTTACACTTTTTTTGTATTTATATACATAGTATATTTATTCATATAGGTTATTTATGACAGTAATAACTGTGTCTTTGGCTCTAATGTTGATCAACCTTAATCAAGGTCAGACAAAGGTTTTTGTACCTGAATGATCTATTGCAGCTGGCGATCACTCCCACTTCGTTCACTCTCAAATTTAGACCATGCAGATAACACACATACACACATGCACACACACCACACAGTGGCTCAGGCAGCTGTGGAAAAACTGATGGCAGGCCTTTTATTGTTGTCTGACTCTCACTAAGCTGCCTGACCTTATGCAGGTCCAGTGTACCAGATTAAAAACAGTCCTGCTTTGACTTTGCTTTTGCTGGTGTAGATGTCAGGGTTTAATTCATTTCCTTGTAAGCTTGAATGATTAATTCTAGGAAGTGGGAACATATTACAACGTTATAATGTAATATTGCATCAAAAGAATGAAGAGCATTAAGTATAATGGTCTGTTGGACATGTGTGTGTATGTGTGTATATAGGTGTGTGTGTGTGTCTGTGAGGGTCCTTTTGCTCTCGTGTTTCGTTCTAATTTTGTCCCTATCTCCGCTGGCCGTGTGTGTGGAACAGCTCAAGTTAGTAGCAGCAAGAACTCTCTGGAGTAATGTCCATTTAAATCCTGCCTTAATCCTACACACTTTACACAGTATACCAAATTCAGAAGCCCACAGTCTTCTCATATATTACTGTATCCTTTTAACAAAGGAATAATTACTAAAAGACTTAGTATTAGTATTATTACTATTTTATTAGTAGAGTTCAAGACAATTACATCACATTTTTTAAAAATCTACAGTGCCCAGCTGGTCACTAATGAACCCTGGAAAAATGAATTCTCCAATGGCAGGGATCAATGTTGCCTATTGTCCGGGGCCCACTGGTCCTAACACTTTTCAACCACTACAAATGCAAAGCCACTATTAGCCACTTGCCATGGAGATTTTTTTCTTTTTTTCTCTTTTAACAAACCGCCCGACCAAATGAATTTTCATACATTCACAAAAACTCACCATTAATAACAAAAAATACTTTTCATGTTCCTGTGCAAAAGCCAGTTGGGTCGGACACCAAACTAATTGCATCAAATAAGATTTTGTCAGAATTTGCCAACTGTAATGGTTAAGTTCTTATAACTGTAAAACTTTTTCGAAATGTTTGTTTTTTCAAAGCAGTGCCAGGCTGGTTTGTGGTACCAAAGCTTGTTTGTTAATTGTAAATACAATATATATACAGTAAACATGTTTCTACAATTCAGGCCACAATTTGTAATTTTGACCACAGCATTCTTTGACTTGGTGGACCAAGTGGCCAGTGTAAATCTTTATATCTTTCTACACCTGTCCATTGGGAAATTTTATTGCATGCACAACATTAACTTAAGAATTGTTGAAACTACCAGCTCACAGTTCAGAGTGATTATTGACTTTCTTTGTGTGTGTATGTTTTAGATGCAGATGCAGAGGTTGCAGGAGCTCCTGGTGCTCCTCTCGATGTATGTTGTCAGGACGCCAACAAAGACTATGTCATTGTTACCTGGAAACAGCCTGCTGTGGATGGAGGCAACTCTATTCTGGGCTACTTTGTGGACAGGTAATTATTGGCACAGTGCTTGTAACCACATATTAACCTCATACAGCTGTATGCAAACCCCTCTCAACAGCCTTCAATATACCTCTAAAATGAAAAATGAGAAACAGGAAAACAGACTTACTGACTCAGTAAAACCTCAAGAATACCAAGCTAACCAGTCTCATATAACATCAGTACCACACAAAGACTAAAATGAGACAAAGGGCTATACAGTTATATGCAAAGGTTTGGGCAACTTTGGTCAAATTACATATTTTGATGATTTTCTAATCAAGAAAAGGAAAAGAAGTAAACACTTTTAAAAAAAATATGCTAATGTTAATTCAGTTTATATTTGATTAACAAAATTAGAAAACAGAAAAAAATTAACCTATACTACATTTTTACTATATACAGAGTCACTATACTAGTTACTATATTTTAACTGTGTACAGACACTGATGAGGAGCAGCTGAAGGCAATAATGACTGGATGACGCACTATGAAACAGGTGGAGGTGGAATTAGGGACAGGGGGAAACAAAACTTAAGACACCCCATAAGATCTGCTACTTACTATGCAAATACGTTTAGTGCAGAAAGACACTATATGCCAGATGTTATCAATCACCACTCACAAATTTACTGCTAACTTCAAACCATCACACTAACAGCCAGTACCAAGATGTTCTTCATAATCTTAAAGAAATTTTGAGCTAAAGGCTTATGCTTAAATGCTTTATTTGTAAGATAAATATAAATGGTGAATTGATGTCAATGTAGGACTTAATTTAATTAAAAAATAAATTATCATTAGAGTATTTTTCTAGTATTTTATTTTAATACTAGAGCAGTTTTCTGATTCTGTTTTAAATAATAAAGTAATTTTTAGTGGTCAACAAAGTCTCACTATTTGTATATGTTCTCTAAGCCAGTGAGCTCCTCATGAAGCTGTTTGAGATAATGCCCAGAGTGTGGAAAGCTGCATCAACACAAAGTGGCACTAATCGTAGAATCTAAAATCTAAGTTGATTTGAAACTGCATAATCCATTGTGTTAGTTAAATGTTTTGATTGAAAATTTTGAAATAAGTGTTGCTTATTTTTTACTGCTGCTGTATTAATTCATATTTTCAAGGGCAGTGCAGATTTCACCATAGCATATTCTGAAAATGACACTGCCCTCTGCTGGTACTGCTGTCTCCTCTCTCTCTCTCTCTTTCTCTCCCTCTCTTTCTCTCTCTCTCTGAATTCCCCCTCATCTCTTTCTCTCTTTTTCATTCTCTCTTTCTGTCTCTAGGTGTGAAGTTGGTACCACCCACTGGATTCAGTGTAATGACACGCCAGTAAAGTTCGCCCGTTTCCCTGTCACTGGTCTGATAGAAGGCCGCAGCTACATTTTCCGCGTGCGCGCAGTAAATAAGAGTGGCATGAGTCATCCTTCTCGTGTGTCTGAACCCGCAGTGGCCATGGACCCAGCTGACCGCGCTCGCAAAGGTGTGAATATGCGTCCATGAATAACATTAATAAAATTAACAAGCTTTATTTGTGTATCATCTCTCATACATTAAAGTGCTGCTTGAATATCTTTACAGTTATGTACAATTAAAACAAACAAAAGAAAAGGACCATATAATGGGAAAAACTAAAATGCAATTTAATAAGAACAAAGCAGAGGTTAACTAAAAAACATGAACAAAAACTAATAAAATAAACATATTTGTAAATTTTAACTTATAAATTCACCTTGTATTATATCATCTGTTTTTCACCACCCTTCCCCTCTGTCTTACTCATGGAAGGAGCCTCTGCGCCATGGACTGGCCAGATCATTGTGACAGAAGAGGAGCCTGTCGGTAAGAGGAGTTGTTCACATTGCTTCAGTGCATGCATTCATAGCATATTTATGTCAAGTGGAGTGCAATATTATTGGCAAGGCCTTGCCATTTAACTACTAAACTAAAGGAACGTTTAAGCTATTTAAGTTTTAAACTGTTTAAGCTGTTCAAACCACCTTTAGGAAAAAGGTTTTCATAATTATTTGTCAAATCGTTATTTAGGCAAATCTTGCCTTCATACCATGGAAGACACTTTAATGAACATGAAGCAACATAAAGCATAAGCAATACTTTGGGCAAGTATTTTCAGAAGTAAATTTCAAAAAGAGGCCAAACATCTGACTGGCAGTTAAGAACAAAATACTATCTAGCTTAAGTAGTCAAACAGGGTTCTTTCTTGGCCAAACCTCTGCTGCGACTATAGTTTATACTCGTCTGATTTCGAGATCTTGCTAGTTGATGTTGCTGCTTAACTGATGAGTTTAATCAGGTGTGTTTAATGAGGCAGAACGTTGAAGGCTGCAGTGCTGTGGCCCACAAGGACATGACTCTTGACATGACAACCTTATCTATCCTAATCTTTCTCTAATTCTTCTAGAGGGTGTGGTTCCTGGCAAACCTTGCGACCTGCTTGTTACTGAGGCAACCAAGAACTATGTGGTGCTGAGCTGGAAGCCCCCAGGCGAGAAGGGACATGAGGGGGTCATGTACTATGTTGAGAAGGTCAGAAATACCTGTAGCTTCCTATTGACATTAGACATAGGGGACCAGTGGTATTTCAGGTCCTCCTGTTTTCCCCTTTTGTCTTTGATATCCTGTCACTGTAATGTTTGGAGTAACTGAAAGTGTGAATGTGTACTTGTGTGTTTATTACAGTGTGTATCTGGCACAGACAGCTGGCAACGCGTGAACACTGATATTCCAGTAAAGTCGCCACGATTTGCACTATTTGACTTGGCTGAAGGGAAGTCCTACTCTTTCCGCGTCCGGTGCTGTAACTCTGCTGGTGTAGGTGAACCTTCAGCACCCACCGAGGCCACTGTAGTGGGAGACAAACTGGGTGAGAAGAGCGCTCTCTGTTTTTTTCACATTCACCTCTACATAAGATCTGGGAACTAGCACCACTCAACAGTAGCAAGTAAACTTGCAGTTTTAAGAAATCTAAAATAAAATAGTTCATGTACCAGTTATAGTCCAGTGTGATAACCTGTACAGTGTCAGTATTTCCTATTTATTGTTGATGTGCATGTAATGATTTTAATATGAAGCACAATTTAACAGTTTAACATCCTTTACTCTCCAGATATTCCATCTGCACCAGGCCGTGTAGTGCCCACCCGTAACACAGACACATCTGTAGTAGTGTCATGGGAGGCATCACGTGAAGCTAAAGAACTTGTGGGCTACTACATTGAAACCAGTGTTGTGGGGAAAAATGTTTGGGAGCCCTGCAACAACAAACCTGTCAAGGCCACCAGGTACATTTACTTGACATATTCATACACATTCAAAACAGTTAAGAATTACTGGGCACTGAAACAGATGAGGATATTAGACACTTATATCTTATTACACTTATAATTAGACACTGATGTCTTGCAACAGTTGTTACACAGTAGTAGTTATTGAACACATTTGCGTTTAGCCTTCCTCTACCAGATCTTTGTGCTTGGCTTCCTTTTCAGTCTACCCAGAGAATGATTAGCTCCTACAGGACCACCTGCCTTGCTGTTTGTGACATCAGGACCATATCTTGCCTGATTGAGATCACTTGCCTTCAGCTGCCAATACAATGCACTAACTTGGTGCCCATAAAGCCCTCTTGGCTACAACTGTGACTTTTCCCCTCTCTCACCGTGATGAAAATAGTGGCAGGCTGTACTGGGTGGCACTGCTTCCCTTGAGTGATTCAGATGCTTCACATGAAGTGCTGCCATGTGCTTTAGTGTACAGTCAGAGATCATGCCCAAGCTCTTAACAGATTTCTCAGGAACCAATGGAACCTCTTCACCTCCTATGTAGAAGCAGAAACGGGAACCTCATCTTGCTTAAAGTGTGTGCAAGCCTGGGTGATCAGCCCCTTGAGGCCTTGAAGGATCGAGCTACACCAAGGCACTGATGAAGGTGTCACTGTTCAGTTATTCCTGAATGCTCAGTTGGGGGCTGTTGAACATCAGACAAGCTCAGGGTTCCTCTTTGTTCCACTTCTGATGATTTGACCAGTATATTCACTGCCAGATGAAATGGTACATCTGATGATAATTGCTTTCAATGGCTGATGCCATGCTGACACCAGTGTCTCAGAGATTCAGACTGCAACAGTTGTTACAATCCAGTAGGAGGTTCTTGATTGTACCTGGGACGTGGTGCCAGTCCAACGCTGTTTCTACCAGCTTGTGGGTTATGGAACAAAGTCATTAGCAAGGTCCAGCCACAGGACCTTTGGGTCTCTCTGGTCAACTGGGTGTGATGCACCCTGGCACCCTCAGGACAGCCCGCTGAGGTGTTGATGTGGAACCTCTTCAGGAGGTACTCTCAGGCTGTTGATGATATTGAAAAATATCTCGCCTTTAACACAGAAGAGTGAGGAGCTTGGTGTTTCTTGAGTTCTTCTTCTTTGGTATCCAGACACCTCCTGCAACACCTCCTACTGTTGGGCTACCTTCCCCCTGCTCCAGATAATCTTAAGGATGCTTACGGAGGTAATTGCTGGTGGTGGTATGAAGGTCCTTTAGTGCCCCAGCACTTGCTCTCTTGCTTTTTTGCCATAGGTATCTTGGATATGCTGATCAATATTGTCTTTGGAACAAGTAAGGTAGTCACTGCATTACTGCGCTAGTTTTTTTTGTGATGAAGGCTGCACACTTTCTAATCCCTTGCTCTAACTTTCTCTTCCTCTTCCTGTGCCATTATGCCTTTTATAGGGTGATAAGCCTCTTATTTAAGATGTTGCGAAACTCAGCTCAGCTCTTGCCTTAGTTGGCTGATCTTCACTTCCAAATGGTTTGGTTCATCAGACCATCTGGTCACTCTAAGCCAAACCTTTCAGCAGCGATGCTGATGATTGTCATGACATTGCTCAGAGCCGCTGGTCTGCATCACCCAGCGTGGCTGCGGCTTCAAGGATTCTTTGAATCCACGTCAAACTGGAACCACTCTCTCTCCTCATTGAGTGAAGACCACTTGACCCAATGATGTTTTGTTTCCCTACATTTTGGTGAAGTGGTGAGACACAGAATGGAAGCTGTTGGACATGAAGTGAATATGAGATGACTACACATTGAATTGATCGCTTATAAAACCAGAACACAACATCAAATAAAAATGAACAAAGGAATGATGATACTTCTCCTTTTTTTGTGTGCAGGTTTATATGCCATGGCTTGACAACAGGCGAGAAGTATGTTTTCCGTGTAAGGGCGGTTAACGCTGCTGGAATCAGTGAGTTCTCACAGGAATCTGAAGCCATTGAAGTAAAAGCTGCCATTGGTGAGTGAAAATTCATGGTTGTATACATCTCAAGGCAGACAATTGTATAAAATAAGTAAACATGTCTTTCCAAAAATGTCAGGTTATGTAATATGAGAGTAAAGTTTATCTTTTTTTTTTAAGAACAGTATTACGATGCAGCTTTTTTGGTTGCTGACCCATGTGTCTGGTTCATTGAGAACATGTTTTCAGCTTTGTATGCCATCAACATTCCGATTCCCTCCGTGTTCCACACCATCGATCCACTGTTTAACTTTTCACGTTTCTGATGCACTGTAGTAATGATGAGGCTGCACCCACATACCATGCAGCTCCGCCTGTGTTCCTTCCAGAAGGCGGGGTCAGGACTTGTAGGCTTCCTCTAGTTTGGGTCACAAGTGATCCAACGTAGCGGTGACTACAAAACCAGCTCACCCGCACTCACACACACCTTTGCCCTATCCTTCCACTCCTCAGTGTCCCCAACTTTTGCTCCATCACAGCACTTCTCTTCTTCTCTTCCTTTACCCATAATGCTCTAAGCTAAGCCACTCACTTTGGTGACTGTTCAGCTTTGTGCTGAGCTGCATGCTCAATATTCCCTTATGAAAAACACATGGCAACAGGGCCCATGGCTTCTTCTCAGAACGACCTGTCTTAGTTTTAGTGAAGTAGACTATGATTGTGACCGAAATTGATCCCTATGTACATTTCAGGGCGTGTACGTTGGTCATTTTTTTCTCAGTATTTGAATCGTGAAATGGAATTCAAGAGGGATTTTGAGAGCAGTACAATCTTCCTCAATCCACTTATAATGTCTAATGTAGATCTTTTATCAGCTGAATATATACCCATGTGTATTGGGAGTCTCTTGTTACTACTTAATGGACAGAGGAAGTTTTAATGAACAGTGGCTGTTGCCATTGAAAACAAAACATGAGACACTCTCAACTCCTTAAAGAAAGATGTCACCTAGTGAAATCAATAACTGGTAACTGCAGGTTTTAAAGTAATTAAATGAGTAGCCAAGTCAAGTTTTGTATTTTTCCTCAGTTCACGTCAGTTTTTTTAAAATGTTAAGCCAACTTTAGCTTAAGCAACTAATGTTGGTTTGTTTACTAGTGAGTTTGCAACTAGTGAGCACCCCGGCTAATGATGAAAAAATGTCTGAATTCATTTTATTGAATCATGAATTTTTACTAAATAGTTTACTCCTGTATAGCACAATACTAATGAGGGAGTAGGGATTCATTTCAGTCACAGCCTACATTTTTTACAAGATGTAAGATGTACCAATAATGTGATAAAGTAGTAGCAGATAGGTCATAAAAATAGTTTGTATGCTATGTGTCAAAGGTTTAGAGTCTCTAAAATTCTATGTTTACTCATGATAACTTTCTATTTCCTTTTTTTACTAATTTGTTTGGGAGAAAACCTTTGGCTGTCTATCATTCTTGGAGGAAATCATTGGGTCTTCTTGCTAAACCCATGTGCTTTTTTTCATCAAGGGTTGGCGCAAAGCAGTGCTGCAGTCACTGTATCATTCTCACTTGCATGAATTTAAATACTTTTCTTTTTTTTTTCCCCTTTTCTCAGTCACCTCCCTTTTCAATCTACCATAATCATGCTGTCAAACTCCTCCCTTTATTCCCCACTCCCCTGCATGCCTCTGTTCAGATGTCTCTATTCAGCCATCTTGTCTTCATTTTTTATTTGTTGTCAAATGAAGACTTTGTTGTTTTCTTTCTTAGACTAACACTTCCCTCTTTTTGTCTCATTTATTATGATCTCATCTGATTATAACGATTACCAAAAAACTGACAGTGACATGTGTAGCTTGTACATGCATGCTGCTGCTGAAGACTTAAAGCCTATCAGAAAGACTAAATGAAAATGTGAACGTTACATGTGAATGTGTGTGTAGAAGTAATGTAGTAGTGTGTGTAGAAGTGTTTGTAGAGTAATGCTTTAGGTTAATATGTGTAACTTCTACTGAGTTCTGTTTATTTTTTTTCTCTCTTGCTGTTCCCTGCTAACTCCTGTAGGGGGCGGTATTCCTCATGGTGTGTTTCTGGAGTCAGGGGGTAACATGGTTGGACTAACCCAGCACAGTCGAAGCGGGGAGGGTAGGCATGCGCCCCCTCGTCCCTCTGCTACCACGCCGCTAACTCCTCTAGCTAATGTTAGCAAGGGGGCCAGGGGAGGGGCTGATAGTGCAGTTCCCCAAGAGCCTCCAAGTGCACTGAGTAAAGGCAGAAGGGAAAAGAGAGGCAGTGTAACCTGGGCACCTGAACCCAGCTATGAACCAGCCACTGAACCTGGCACCAGTTCAAACAACAAGACAGGCAGTGAACATGGTGCTGGGTCAGTGGCTGAGCAGGTCACTAACACCTCCGCTGAGAGAGCAAAGGAATCTGTGACAGAACCGGCAACAGAAGTGCCGGCAAAACGTAAGTCCTCACTAGACTCTTCTCCGGAGGGAAGGAGAGAGCCAGAAACAGAAAAAGGGCGCAGAGGCTCAGGTGAGGACGTGAAGTGAGAGTGACATTTTTTCCAACTCTGGAGCTCCGCTCATCTTCATGCTTTTTCAGAATTGTCTTTTTTATCTCTTCTTCTTTTTTCTTGTTTGTTCTTGAATGTTTTGTTTTATCTTTTCTATTTTTTATATCACTCCAGCAATGACTGACATGAATCTTGTCACACTTTATCAATGAAATTTTATCTCTTCCATTAAGTTACTGCATGGAGTGGTGGTAGTTCACTGCATTTACTTAACAGGTTAGAAATGTAGTAAATGAAAGGATGCTTATACATTATCTACAGGTAAGTAATTTCACTAAAATCCACAGTTCATATTGCCTCACCAACACATACAGTGGTTTTCTTGGCACCTGTTCACCACCACATGCAGCTGGCACTGCACTGGCCACTCTCAGTCACTTTGCACAAAATTCCTGTTGTAGAGTACGGTATTAGATCAAGCTGCTCTGTTTCAGCCATGATGTGAGACCTTTATTGCCCTCTATGAAAGGAGTTATTTTGGTAGGTGTATCCACTTGAAATTTACACATCTAGTGTGTTTTGACTTTGTACATATTGTATGAATATGAACAAAAAAGTATGTATTTATAAGCATAAATAAATATATGTTAAATAAATATATGTTAAATAAATATGTGTTAAAACACTTATATGAAAAAGGGTATTCAGACACCACAAATGACTAACATTTGTACTTTGTTGCAGTCATTGTTGGCAGTTACAGCTCTGAGTAGGAGTAAATAACTTTTTGCATCATTGTAGTACAATTTTTCTTGGCAAACCATCTTCAGTTCCCCAAGGTTATGAGGGTCCCTCTGATGGTTGTTGTCTTGTTGACACATCTTCTTCTCACATTCAGGTTTTTTTGCAGATAAGATTACATTCTCCTCTAAAATGCCTGTCTGTTGCTCCATTCACGTTCATGACGTCTAATGCCCCAGTATCATTTGTAAACAAGCAGCCCCATATTATTATGCTCCCACCACCATACTTCACTAAAGGTATGGTGTTGTTGGGATCATATATACAATCCTTTTTTTTAAACATGCGAGCTGAATTATTGCCAGAGATTTCTATTTTGTTTCATCTTACCAGAGAACATTGGGCCTCATTCACCAATATCTTCCTACTTTTTTTCTTAAAATTGTTCTCAAGAAAGGCCCTAAGAAAAAGTCTATGTCAGATTCATAATGTGTTCTTAAACTGCTTGTGTCGCACGTTTGTGCTCTTGAGTGTGTGTAGATTCTGGGTTTTAAGAAGAAATTTTTTCTTAAGAACCGTTGGTGAATGAGGCTCATTGTTCTAAAAGAGTTCTGGTTCTAAATGCTTGTGTGCAGTTTTAGACACGCATCTCTGTGCTGCTTTTTTTTGTAGAGGATTTTTGCTTGGGGTGTAGGAATAGAGGTGATAGCAGTGCAATTCATTGCCTATTATTCTCTGTGTAACCATTTTTTCTGTTGCTGTTAGGTCGTCCTGTACTTCTTTTCAAGTGACTGCTAGCTTCTCCTTTCCCTTTCGTATCATTAGTCTGAGAGCATGTTGTGAAATCTTGTCTCTGTCTGGGGTGATTATTTGTGGTTCTATGAACTTTCCACATATTATTAAACCAGTTGTACTAACAATGACATATAAATTCTTTTTTCTGTCTTACTTTCGCATTTTTGTTTATGCTTATGAATACACATTTTTGTGTTAATATTCAAAGTCAAAAACATTAAATTTGTATAAATTTGAAGTAAATATATATGCTGGAAGTATAGTAAATAGCAAAAACAATTCTCTGAATTCTTGTTACCCCTCACTGTAGTTCATATGTATGGAGAGCAATTTTTGGTTTTTATTATAGCAACTTCATTGTAGCAACACAATAGACACCAATATCAACATTCACTCAGAATATCTTGCAACTAGCTAAAATAGCTTTCTGACCTGACCCTTGTCCACATAGAGGCTTTAGTCAGCTGTTTAAGTCTTAGTCATTCTCTAGGTCAAATGTTAACTGAAGTCTTCCACTATCCCAGCTTCTCCTGCTCCACCTTACGGCATCACTGTGCTGGAGTGTGTGCGGGACTCTATGGTGCTTAGCTGGAGGCAGCCAACCTTCATCGGTGGAGCCGACATCATCGGGTACTTTGTGGATTACCGTGAGGTCATTGGTGGAGTGCCTGGAAAATGGCACGAGGCTAACATCAAGGCAATTAGTGAGCGAGCGTACAGGGTGAGTTCTCCACTACAGTAACCCTGTGGACACCTATAGTATCCTAAGCCCAGACGTCAACTCATACAACTATATTGTAGCATTAGCTAACATTGTACTGAATCATTCCCAGTATGTACTGAATAATAAGTCTTAAAAAGCCTATATCCTACATTTTCTTGGATTTGACTTTTTATCTGTGGTCAAATTCTGTACCAAAAACAGTCATTCGTATTGACATGCCCATTTTCTCTTTTTATCCCAGCTCATCTATCTATCTATCTCTTAGACTTTAACAGGCGGTTTCTGGTGCTGTGCCTTTAAAAATGAAATATATAAATGATCTCTGTTCTGATTGACTGCCCTGCATTGCGTTTTATTCAAAAAGTATTGGTTTTTATGACATTACAAAAACAGTGAATCTGAAAAGGCTGTTTTGTGGCTTATTTTCTATATATGTACAATATGGACTGTGAAGTGAATATACTTTGAAATGATGCTGGCATACTTCATCAAACAATTTTAAATAAGTGAGAAAAAGTAAATGATATGAGCCCCTGAAATTAGTAACTGAATATATGTTTTAAAGTAAAAGTTCAATAATAACATTAGAACTGAAATAATATCATTTTACCATTTGACATTTTCTGATATTCATCTCTCTCTCTTTCTTTCTGTCTCCCAGGTTTCAGAGCTGAAAGAGAACATGTTCTATCAGTTTCAAGTTCGTGCTGCAAACATGGCTGGGGTAGGCATCCCATCCCTGCCCAGCGAAACCTTTAAATGTGAAGAGTGGACCATTGCTGTGCCAGGTCTGTGGATATGTGTATGCGAGAGAAAGGAGTATGACTGACATTTGTGGTTAACCTTTAAACACATACTTTGTGTCACTGCCAAGCCTTCTGGGAAATGTCATCTCAGCCCACACCTCCATTTCCCCAACTTCAGCCATTTTTTTCAGTTAGCAAAATATAACCAAATATATTGTACTTATTGCAATTATTTACACACAAACACACATTATCTGAGCCGCTTGTCCTTCTGGGTCGTTGCTGGAGACTATTCCAACAGTCATTGGGCAGAATGCGTGGAACACACTTGGACAAGCGTAATTATTTACTTATTGTCAAGTTTTACACTATCATGGCACTTTGTAGATTAATTTGTGTTAGTGAAACTAATATACAGTCATATGCAAATGTTTGGGCACCCCTGGTCAAATTACATTTTGTTAATTTTCTAAGTGAAAATAAGTTACGTATCCTCTACAGAGAACACACTTCTGCACATTTTAATACACAATTACTGTTTTTTGCTGAACTGAACATTTTGGAAAAAAAATAAAACATGTAATATGGCCTGTGCAAAAGTTAAGTAATATTTAATATTTATTTTATTATTTGTTTTTTTTTGCAATATGGTAAATTCATCAAAAAATGTGCTAAAATTCACAACAAAGTGTCATATTTAAGTTTGTTCCCTGTAGGATGCGTTATTTTCATTTAAAAAAATAACAACAAAATGTCATTTTACTGAGTATTTTGCATACAACTGTATACGGCAGAGTGCTAAACACTTTTGATAAGCACTTTTGATAATCAGTCATGGTCCTTAAAAGGAATACAGAAGTTTCTTTTTTTTTTGTTATAGGACCCCCACATGACCTTCAGGTACTTGAGGTGCGTAAGGACTCTTTGGTGTTGAATTGGAAGCCACCAGTGTACCAGGGTCGTGATAAGGTCAACGGCTACTATGTCGACATCAAAGAGGCCGAGGCAGATTTTGAGACTTGGAGAGGAGTGAATGAGAAAGCCACAAGCAAGAAATACATGAAGGTCTGTGTATGTGTGTGTAAGTGTGTGCTGTATGTCTGAGGTGAGAGAGGCTGTGTTCACAAAGCAAAATATGATTGCCTGCTAGTGTTTAAAGAAAAAAGTGTGTGTGTTTTGTGTATGTACAGTACTGCACAAAAGTCTTAGGCACCTAACCAAATTGTTTGGGCAGTAAGTGTGATTTTGCCAGTAGAGACACCATATATTATTAGAATAAATGAAAACAGACATTAATGCCATAAAATGTAACAAAATTTCCTGTTTGTCTGGTGTGAGTTTTTCGGACCACGTCATTTGTCTTTCCATATTAACGTCACAAACTCAGTCTCAAAAAGAAGCTCCTGCTCAAGGTTTAGGTGTTAAATGCAATATCAGCATTGTACAAAACAGCACGTTTACACCAGAGAGGTTTCCATATCCCCTAATTTTACATAGTGTAGCATTAAAAAATTTATTGTGAGCTAATTTAAGAAAAAATATCTTGTGAAATGGTTAAATTAACACAGTGACATACAAAAAATCACACTGTTTTTGTACTGTGATCTTAGTGGTTTTTAAGCAAATAAATGCTTAGTGCCCAAATAAATCACTTTTAAACACACTTTGTCTGGTGCAAGACTTGTGCACAGTACTGTATGGGTCAGAAGTATGTATGAGAACATACTGACTAATAGTTTATCTTCACGGTTTCAGATTACGGATCTGAAAGAGGGAGTGACGTATGTTTTTCGTGTCCGAGCTCAGAACAAGGCCGGTGTGGGCAAAGCTTCTGAGCCCACAGAGCCAGTGCTGGCTGAAACTAAACCAGGTACAAGATCTGATCTGAATTGTCCTGTTATGGCCACTAATCATTTCTGAAGATGTGACTGTAGGATCTGAGATCTGTTTTTCTTTTGAGGAAAAAAAAATTCCTGTTAATTCTTCAGCAAACAGCAGTCCTAAACTTACTAAAGGGGTAGAAGTGTCTTACCTCAGACCAAAAAATGGTGAATTTACCAAAGCTGGAAAAAAACTAAATCAGGCCAGACCAAAGCAGATATAGATTAAAAAATTAGATAACATAAATGTAGAATATCAAACCCAACCAAACAAACCAAAATCCTTTCTCTTTCTTAGGCACCATGGAGCTGGCTGTGGAAGTTGACGATGAAGGTGTGATTTCACTGAACTTTGAGTCTAAAGACCTCACTGCTGACTCGAAGTTCATCTGGTCCAAAAACTATGAAGAATTTACAGACTCTACACGTCTTACCGTGGAGACCAAGGGCAACAAGTAAGTGCATTTGGACACTTTTTAGAATTAAGGAAGTAGGAAGAAGCTTTTAATCAGTCAAAATCTTGATCTTAATCATTATTGCAAGTTACATATAGGGTCAACCAAATAATTATAAGATCATTCCATGTAAAATTACTTGACCACCCCAGTACAAAGTTATATTAATTGACTATTTGCGCTATTCACAATTTTCATTGTGAAAACCAGTGTGTCATCCACTGTAACAATACAGAGTTTACTTAACTCTCAAAATTATGATATAACTATTTTAATGTTTAGCTTTGTTTTGGGCTTTTTATCATCACTATAAAGTTTAATCTATGGGTATGAAATTGTTCAGAATGAAAACAAAGTCAAATAAACATACACAGTTCTTTGAAATCAGTTTGTATCTTTTATGTAATGTTTCTGGGATTCTGAGTGTGCTGTGGTTTTTATGCCTATTCAGTCCTGAATCTCTGACGTTTCATCCGCAGGTCTAAAGCCACCTTCAATGCTCCTTCTGAGGATGACCTTGGTGTCTACTCCTGTGTTGTCACACACACTGATGGGGCTTCTGCAAGCTACACTCTCACTGAGGAGGGTAAATTTACATAGGATGCTTTTTTCAGACCTCAGTCCTGGCAGGCCATGACGCTGCAGAGTTGAACACACCTAATTAATCTCCACAGCTAATTAGCAAGGCCTTCCTGAGTAAATTCTGAGTATTAAAACAGGAAAAATACTAGTCTCTGCAGTGCTGTGGCCCACCAGGAACTGAGCTGAACACCCCTGGCATATGACATACCTTATTATACTATCTCTTAACCTGTTATCCTATGTGTAAGCCAGTTCTATTATACTGCCATCCCCGCTTGTGAGGGTTAAACTGGAACTGATTTTGTACTGTTTTGTTTTCACAGGCCTGAAGGAGCTGCTGCAGCTTAGCCATGACCGCAAATTCCCTAGTGAGTACTGGACTACATTACCCAGAATCCCCTAAAAATTTAACTACATTACACACATGTAAATGTGTGGCTTGTGAATAGAAGCTGTGAAACAGATCCAATAACCATTAACCTCTTTCACTTTTTTCTCTTTTTAACTGCTATATTATGATGAAAAATCTTTAGATTCAGTTCATTTATGCTTATTGCTCTGTGTGTAGTAACTCAGTGTGACAATCACTGTACATTTATGTTAGTCACTCTGCTTTCCATGTAAGACTACATGCTAGAATCATCAGCAAGACACAATCTTTCCACAGTGTCCATTATTTTCTCCCCCAGCCCTGCACATTTTTGTGTTTTCCTGCCACAACATACCCACTTTAACTCAGGAATTGCTTGTTAATTAGCAGATTAGTTGATTAGTTAATATGCAGGACAGGAGATCCAGTGTTGGGAACCACTGCTGTAAATGACTGTATCTGATCTGCTGTCTCACTCTCAGCTCTCTCCCTCTTCTCTTTATCTCTACAGTTATTCCCCTAAAGTCAGAGCTAGCTGTTGAGTTGTTGGAGAAGGGTAGGGTTCGCTTCTGGCTACAAGCTGAGAAGATGACGCCCAACGGCAAAGTTGATTATGTCTTTAATGACAACATGATCCACCAGGGAGAGGTGAGCATAACACACCGATACAGATGAGCACGCACACTCATACACACGTCATATGAGGTCACACATATGTCAAAAGAAAACCCAAAATCTTTGAAACCGCAACTTTGTAATAGTAGAAAAATCAATTTTTTAGCATGTGTTAATGTATATTAAATTAGAAAGATTTGCTTTTCAAATCGTGTGAGAAAAGCACTGTTTCATTGTCTTTTAAGCATATCAAAAAATATAGAGTTTATGCAAAAATTTAGGCATTCATGGTCAAATTCCGTTGTGTTGATTTTCTAAGTGCAAATAAGTTAACATAACCTCTACAGAGAACACACTTCTGCACAATTTAATACACAGTTACTGTTTATTTGCTGAATTTAACATATTAAAAAAAACCTAAAATTTGGTCCGTGCAGAAGATTTCAACACATTTTACACTGTGTGTTTTTTCCCAAATATGTTAAAAGATTGTGTGTTAAGCTTGTTCCCTAAAGAGAATGTGTTAACTTATTTTCACTTAGAAAATCAAAAACACATGTATGAATCATGCTGACATGTTAAAGAATGGTTCTTTGTCTGTTTCAGAAATATAAGATGAACTTTGATAAGAATACTGGCATCATTGAGATGTTCATGGAGTCACTGGGGAAAGAGGATGAAGGAACTTATACTTTCCAGCTCCAGGATGGCAAAGCCACCAACCAGTCCAGCCTGGTGCTAATAGGAGATGGTACGCACCCTGTGTGTCTGCACACAATACTCACAGCACCCAGTTTTGAGTCTGAGTCTGACAAAATTTACTCTGACCTGAGCCACATCATCAAGTTTTAAGTATGAAGCTGACATGAGCCCATATTACTAACAATAGAGCTGGTTAATTGACAGTGCAGTGAATATAGTAGCCATCATTATCAGGGATAAACCAAAAAAAAAATTACAAAATAACTATCGAAAATTACATTTAAATTCCACTTTAACCAAGTTATTTATCAAGGAATGCTTTTAAACAGCATCCAAAAGTTCTTTAGCCTGGATAAATTTTCCATATTATGCTGTGCAGTACTGATTTAGCAAACTACCCTTCTGAATTGATTTGGACAACAAATATTTTGGAAATGACGTTTGAACCCGGTGGGTATGGGACAAATATTTAAATCTCTACACCATACACTTGAATTTTTTAATAGGTAAAAAAGTATGTGTGTGGTTGTGTCTCTGAGTATTTATGTGATTCTGTCTGTATTACAGTTTTCAAGCAGCTGCAGAAAGAATCTGAGTTCCAGAGGAAAGAATGGCACAGGAAACAAGGTAAAAGCTTTTTTTCTCACATCATATGTGTGTGTGTGTGTGTTTGTGTGTGTGTTTAATCACTCGTACATTCCTCATAGGTCCTCACTTTGTGGAGTATCTCAGTTATGAGGTCACACCTGAATGCATCGTGAGACTGAAGTGCAAGGTGAGCTTTTGATTCTGTTCAGTTCAGTTGGCAGTTTTAGGGATACCTACCATTTTATCAAAAAACACCTTCCATCTAGGTGTACTTTGTAGGTATAAAGTTACTGACTGTAGCTCATCTGTAGCTGTACATTGATCGAGTGAATGTTTGTCGTTCTCTGGGACTTTAGGTTGGTAACATAAAGAAGGACACAGTGGCATTGTGGTATAAAGACGGAAGGGAGATTAAGGCCAATGAGAAACTGGACTTCTCCGAGGGAATGCTGACCCTGGAGATAGCACAGGTGAGAAACTTTCAGCTGACACTTGATATTTTAAAATTATAAATGATTGCAGTTCCTAGTTACATACCATGTATGATTAAATAAACTACTGATATCAAGCCCGTACACTGAATATTGTAATAGATTGAAGTTACGTGATGCAAATGTGTAGTTTTTATATGAATAAAATATATCAACACAGTTATTACCAGAAAAAGCAAACTGAAAGACTTAGGGATGCACCGATATGGAAATTCTGGCCCGATGCCAATAACCAATATTTTACATGTGAATATCTTTACTTGTTTAGTGTGCAAAACTGCCTTTTGGAAAGGCAACTGGACATGCTGTGTTGTGTAGCATCCAAAAATTCAAATCTGTTGTTCCTAATGGAGATACGAACAACTTTAAACTGCATTTAAACTGTATTTAAAGTATTCTACTAATACTTATCATATTACTTATCGGTATGACTAAAAGGCATTCAGTCCTCCGAGTGATGCCACAACAACCAACGCCTTTAGTACATTACATTAAATAAACTATCACTGTGAGACTCTTTGTTTGGTCCTGTTCTGGTGATCACTGTGAAGGTAAATTTATTAAACATGAACTATTATTTGCACATAGAAACAACCAATCAGGCGCCAGAATGTAATGGCTGCACTATTTAAGGTGGAATAGGAAAATTCAAACCAGAAGCCAGCATCAGCCTTGTAGTTTTAACGCTGGTAGTGTTGTTATTATTATTTTTTTTTATAAAGAGATTTAAGCTATCAAAACATTTTTATGTACAGAGTTTTATGTACAGAGCTACCTACCTGAGCAGCTGCAGGGTTTGCTTGTGTGCGCGGTGCTGTGGGAGACATTTGAAATGCACTGCTGTAGCTCAGCTAGCGTCGTCTAAACGTTAACGGTGCTCTTCCAGCATACGATAGATACATCAATTATCGGTTTGAAATATTGGCCAAATCTAAGCATCTGCCCAATAGCGATGATTTAAAAAAAAAACAAATATCGGCCAATACTGATATGATTCCGATATCATCATGCATCCCCAGGAAGACTATTTGAATCCTTTGTTTTCATGAATGACATCAGATGGCGAACATAGAACATATCACTGCCTGGGGTGGAAAAAGTCTTTGCTATTTGGCACGTGTTTATAAATGATGCTTCTCTGCCTGTAATTCCATTTAAAAGGACTTGATGTAAAGTACAAAGTTGATTTAATGTTTACAAGTAAATAACTTGTCCTTTTTTAACTGCAGTTCTTTTTGTGTCTTGCCTCTTGAAACCAAGCTACAAGTGAGAAATGATTCATGCTTTTGTTATTATTGGGGAGATTTGTAACTTCTGAGGATTCATACTGCTTTTATGGCTTTTGCACTTACTGTACATTGTAATATGGCCTCAGTCTGCAGCGCTGTGTGTTTTTGAGCATATGAAAAAGAGATTGGCTTCAGGAGAAAGAGTATGATATTATGTGTAGCTTTTATGGCAAAAAAAAAGCCTGTCAGTGTGTTTATGTATTACAGAAAGGCTTTAAATGTGTTCCCACTGTATATTTGATTCACAGCAAAACAGCACAGGAGTGAACGATGGCACAGTCTGGAAGAAGCTCAAAGTCTGGATCAGTAGCCAATTATCAAACTGAGTCATACACATGTGGCCAGTCACTTTGCCTGCGAATGATCTCTCTCTTTCTTGAACGCATCAAATGATTCTCATTTGATTATACTATGTGTTTTGAAGTCCATATCTCTTTCTGTTTTATCACTCCATGAGTGATTCTGTTTGTGTCCTTTCCATCTTGTTTGTTCTTTCACTGACATTCATCATCTCCATTGTGCTTGCACACTTTAGTCTTGCACCCTCTTCTTGCTTTTTTGCTTTTTGTCTATCTAGAGTGTCCTGCAGCATCCCATGCAGGGAGAAAAGCCCGGCTTTTCTGGTCTGTGTTCCTTTGTTAGATCAAACATCACTTTTTGTGCTTGGAATGTAACTGTGGTCTTGTGTGTGTTTGACAGATCTCTAAGAAGGATGCAGGTGTATATGAGGTGATCGTGAAAGATGACAGAGGAAAAGATAAATCCACACTCAACCTGACTGACCAAGGTGACTTGCATGTTCTTTTGAAATTCTGTTCATGTCTTTCTCTCACCATGGTTCTGTCATTCTGATACAGAGAATGTAAAAGTAACCAGCATATTTCTAATAACTCTGATCAAATTTGTAGGATTCAAGGACCTGATGAACCAAGTCTTCAGTGTTATTGGTAAGACACTTTGTTCACTATTAATGGATCAGCAGTATCACACTGATTGCATTCGTCTTTTAATTAACCTAACTTGAGAATCAAGCCAGTTGAGACTTTTGAGGACAATCAATAAAATACAGTCATATGCAGAAGTTTGGGCACCCCAGGTCAAATTAGTATTGTAAGTGAAATAAGTTAATACATCCTATACAGAGAGCACACTTCTGCACATTCAAGTACACAATTACTGTTTAACATACTGGACTTGTCGCATCTCTGGCTATGGCAGTTAATCATTTTATTTTACACCGAAAGTGTATCAAAAAGAGAAGAATAGCAGCTACCAAACTTCAGTTCCTCTGCTGATAGATGCTGGATGTACTATGAAGTTCCACTGACCTTTTAAGTTACTCAGTACTGTAGTTTTTTACGAGTGGGTTTAAGCTACTCTACCTAGCTCGGTTTATTAAATGTTAAATATATTGTGCTGTACTGACACTACAAATACAGATTAATGACTGTTTCAGACATTAAAGTACACATCAATCATTTACTAGACTAGACTAGACTAGACTAGAATAGAATAGAATAGAATATTAATTTATTGTTTCCCCTATGATAAAATGTGTCTAGCTGGCAGTTACAAAAACAAGAAAAACAATATTTTAAGAGAAGAGTCAGCATGATTATAAAATCAACATTTCATGATCATAAATTGAGAATTTTTTTAAAAAAAGGATAATATCTAACAGTCAATGTAAAAAAAATAGTTAATATTAAAATCCCAAAGAAATAGGGTATTGTTATCATTGTATTTTGCTTGCCATTAAAATAAAACTGTAAAAGCAAGAAAACTTTTTATTATTCCTAAGTACACCATTAGAAATAGTTTAATAGTCTTACAGTCCATTGGTAACTAGGCCAAAGTTTACACACCACAGGTCAAATTCAATGTTTTGTTGATTTTCAAAGTGAAAAAAGTTAACACATCTTCTACAGAGAGCACTCATATTTTACTGCAATTTTACTGCAATATTTTTATTATATATTGTTGTGTAAAATATTTGGAAAAAAAATGAAACATGTAATATGAAACATGCCCTAACTTTTGCACAGGCCTCATTGTGAGTGTGCTTTAAGTGTTTACAGAGGTTCTCTGTAGAGGATGTGCACTTATTTTCACATAGAAAATTACTTTTGTGTACAACTGTATTTCTAAAAGTTATCCCTACTCATGTGACGTGTGTGTTTTTGTACAGCTAACTCCTCCACTCAACTGAAGATTCAGAGCACAGAGCAGGGCATCCGCCTTTATACCTTCGTCAACTATTACAATGATGAACTGCATGTCACCTGGCATCACAAGTAGGTGTCTATGAAGGAGAAAGTCTGTGTGTGTGTCTGAGGAGTAATGATGTGTGTTGATGTCTTAGCATGTATTAAGACTCTCTCTTGTTCAGGGATGCTGCTATTACATTTACTGATCGCATCACGAGTGGAGTGGTGGGAGAGCAGCTGTGGTTGCAGATTTCTGAACCTACAGAGAAAGACAAGGGCAAGTATGCCATTGAGTTCTTTGATGGGAAAGGAGGACTGAGGAGAACAGTAGAGCTGTCTGGACAAGGTAACCACACACTCTCACATACACATAAACATTGATGAATTGGCAAAATGTGGTACTGAAATATTGCTACTCTTTCTTTCCATATTTTCAGCATATGATGATGCCTATGCCGAATTCCAGAGACTCAAGTAAGTTCCCAAAAGTGGTATTATTAGTTGGTACTGCACATTATACGGATAACTGTTCAAAAGTTGGAATTCAGTATTTTTAAAGTAAAACTGGGGTTAATGTATACAGTGAATTTAGTATTCCAGTGCTGTACAATTTCATAGCTTTAAAATAATTAGTGTGAAGCTAAGAAGCTGTAAAAATTAAGATATTTTAAATGTGTTCAGAATGGCAAACCGAGCAGCAGATTATTCTAAAATGTCTCAGAGAGCTGTTTAGCACTGAGAATCAAGTTATTAAATAAATGTAACATCCAGAATATTTCATACTCACAAAGTGATGATCTAATCATGACGTAGAGAACTCGACAAAAATACTGTAAACAGATAATTACAGTATACCAATCACAGTACATGGACCATTCTACCGAATTAGTTCAATCTACAGTCCCACGGTTAAAAACTATTTAAAAACAATTAAATATTTAGACTTAGATATTTACAAGGATTACGTACATTAATTAACGTTACTGAGATAGTAATAATGGGTGCCACGGTGGCGCAGTGGGTAGCGCTGTCGCCTCACAGCAAGAAGGGCCTGCGTTCGATTCCCGGCCGGGCGACCGGGTCATTTCTGTGTGGAGTTTGCCTGTTCTCCCCGTGTCTGTGTGGGTTTCCTCCGGGTACTCCGGTTTCCTCCCACAGTCCAAAAACATGCAGTCAGGCCAACTGGACATGCTAAATTGCTCCTAGGTGTGTGTGTGTGTGTGTGTGATTGTATATGTATATGTATGTCTGTCTGTCTGCCCTGTGATGGACTGGCGACCAGTCCAGGGTGTATCCTGCCTTCTGCCCAATGACAGCTGGGATGGGCTCCAGCACCACACCGCGACCCAGAAGGATAAGCGGTTTAGATGATGTGTGTGTGTGTGTGTGTGAGATAGTAATAAACTAAATATATACTCATGCATCATCAGGGTACTGTGGCTGTCTCAAACCCTAACCCTAAATGTCAACTTGTTAAAAAACAAATTTGAGCAGGAAGTGAGACTGCATCTCTGTCCCTCATGGCCACATGATGAGCAGTCACATCCCAATGTTTTGAACTGTGGTGTCCCAAAGTCTGAAAATCAACATTTAAAATTGTCACTACTGAAACACAGATTTTCTGCAAAACATATTTTTGCTATAAGCCACACTTTCTTGTGTTTTAATAAAATATTCAGATTTTATGTGTGCACTAATCAAAGCTGTGTTTGCTAGTGTGTGCTAGCTAGCATTTCTGATTTATGCTCCAAATTAATTACTTGTCACTCAAAACATTTGGTAAAATAGAACACTGGTAGTGTTATGATCGTTTTGTTAGTGAAGAAATGGAATGTTCAATTCATTCATCATCTAACCCGCTTATCCTCCTGGGTTGGGGGGGGGCGGGGGCGGTATTGGAGCCTATCCCAGTGCTCACTGACATATACATTCAGATAATTTAGTATTACCATTTGGCCTGACTGCATGACTTTGGACTGTGGGAGGAAACCCATGCAGACATGGGAGAAGAAAGGACTCTGGGGAATCAAACCCACTGCGCCACTGTGCCACCTGTGGAAAGTCAGTCATTTATTAGAATAAAATAAACATAATTAAGATATAGGGTCACTTCAGTTAAGAGGATTTTAGTCTAAAGTCCAAGTCAGTTAAAAAATCAAAATGTGTTTTGAACCAGTTCGGTAGAATGATCTATGTAGTTATTAAAAATACTTAAAAAATAAGTACAATAAAAATAAAGTTTATAAGATTGAAACCTATAATATATAAGTTTTTATTATCGCAAGAGACAGCACCCATCCAACCCCAATTATCAGTTTTAGGACCATAACAGCTACTTTTAGATGTTTATCTTCAAAGAAGTGTTGTAAATAACAATAGCTTTTTTAAAGCTTAATAGTTTTTAAAGCAAATATCAGTTATTTCAATATTGGCATATCCTCTAGACTTTCTGCCATGGAAAAGAAAAAGAGATTCCAAACTTTTGAATAATGTAGAGTGGATGCTTAAACATGTGATGCTTCACTAACTTACATTACTTCCATTTTCTCTGCTTGTTTTAATTCTTTTTTTCAGAGCTGCAGCCATTGCTGAAAGAAGTGAGTAAACACACAAATGCACATACACTCACCTACCTACACACTCAAACATGCACACACAGCTCCACTGAAGCCTGCGCTCATTTCCATTATGTTCTTCTGCTTCTTCAGATCGTGCTCGCGTGGCTGGAGGTCTGCCTGATGTGGTTACTATCCAGGAGGGCAAGGTACCAGCTCCTACTGCATCTACATTAGGGCTGAACAATATATTATATATGAGTCTTTATTTTGGTGAATCAAGTTATTGATTCACCAGTGCACCACTGCATACTCACAGAAAAGTTGTGACAACTGTTGAAAAACTGATGTTAGACGTTTGATAACAGGAGGCATGGCAGCCAGTTCAGCCTAAAATATTTTACCTAGTCACATCCCCCTCCATCACAAGTTCAATGTGATGGGGCTACAGTTATCTTTATTTTGCACAAAATGTTATTTAACATGAAAAAAAAATCATATTCCATTTGGCACCGATCTTGTGGAATGACTTACCTGTCTCTGTTTCCACCTGCTCTTCTCCAGTCACTGAACCTGACATGTAATATCTGGGGTGACCCTGTGCCGGAGGTGACCTGGCTGAAGAACGAGAGAGAGTTGGTGTCGGACGATCATTACATCCTCAAGTTTGAATCTGGCAAGTTCGCCAGCTTCACCATCACCACTGTCAACACAAGTGACTCGGGCAGATACAGCATTTTGGTCAAGAACAAGTATGGCACGGAGAGCGGCGACTTCACCGTAAGTGTCTTCATCCCTGATGAGGAGCCCGGCAAGAAAAAGTAGAAAATGACGAACAAAAACGGGATTGGGATAAAAAAGTAAATATGTATAAAGGTCAAAACAAACAGAGCCAATTTAAAAATGCCTTTCAAATGAGTTTGCTGAGTGTAGTATTGGGAATTAGATGTCTAGCATTGACAAGAATATTCTACCAAGCCTATAAAACAAATAACCCTGGATTCAAGTAGGATTGTCCAATGTTTAGGGGTATTATCACTCTGGGGAGAAAAGTTACAGAATGGTGCTAAAAAGAGGTTAAAGTTTGGAAGATAAAACGTTTTGGTCCAATCATATATCGAACCACCACAGTAGTGCCCCAGTATCACAAATTGGGAAACTATCTAGTGCATTGTATACTTTATCATATTAATGTGGTAGAGCTTATTGAAAGTAATACACAAGGGAAAAGGTTTCCAGTCCCGATAACACTTTGCAAGCCCCTGTTTTAGTTCTGCTCCACTTCTGAACAGATCTGAGCCAGGTAATCAGTGCCTTACAGCTAATTACCATGAATCCAAACAAAAATGTGGACTTGATCAGTGTCCTTTGTGCCTTTCCTAGCGGCATAACTCAGTTTCTCTCTCAATATTAGCCAATAATGCCTTTAATGGTGTCTGTTATGTTGTGTGGTCTCACTCAGGACTAGGGCAGCACTTTAGTTTTAGCATTTTGTTGTGTTGTGTTTGTGTGTTGTAGCTTTATTGGGAAAGATCTGGAGCACTGATTTGTGCATGAAACCTTTAAAGCCTTGATCTAAAGGGAAAAACTGATGCTCCGAAAAATGTGGAATCACTTCGCTGTTACATTTATAGTTAGGAATGTCTGTAGATTATGCGTTTTGTTGTGTCACCTCATTAATAAACCACTGTTCAGTAATTATGACATCACATCCTCTCACGTTTCAGTAGTTATAACATCATTTCTCGCACCTCCTTTACATTGCATAAGGTTCAGCGCCACTTTCCTGGCACTGCACAGAAGTTATGACATCACTTATCACTACATTAACGTTTCTGTCACTGTGATGACATCGCTGTGTCTGTCTCGTTTCCAATAAACGGAGCACATATTCCCTCACCTCCCTCTCTGTGTGATTTCAGTGTGTATCATTCTTGCTGTCTTCGCTCTCCTCCACACCTTCCCTCCATCCACTGCACACTCATCCCTCCTCGCTCACAGTCCTGCACCTGACACGGATGACCCTCCTCTGGACACCTGAGCACAGGAGTGCCCAACTTTCAACACTACACACACACACACACACACACACACCACACACACACACACACACCGTTTCACAAAATACACACCGTTTCTCTGCCTAACTGACACACAGACAAGAAAAAGCACAGAGAAAGAAACGCACAATTCAGCAATTTGAGAGACTGTAACGTTCCATATTATTAGTATTTAAAATAGTTTATTGAATTGATGCGTGGAAGAGATTGACATGCATGAGGTGGTGTGACCTGGGAAAGGAGAAAAAAAACAATTTAAAAGAATAGAAACATTGTTTAGAAACAGTGCCGTCTATAGTCTTAAAAGACTAATTCAAACAATTAAAATGATCAAATGGATGGAAAACTAGCATGCTGGTGATAGGCCTTTGATTTGTTATGAGCCATGTTATTTCATGTGAATGACATTTAGCTCAACATCATTTTAAAAGGGCTTTCCACCCCTTATCCACAAAATACAGTGGCCCCAAAAGTATTTGGGCACTAAAAACTTTGGTAAACTATAATGTTCTTGAGGTTATTTCATAAAATGTTAAACAAATTTATATTTGTATTAGAGAAAAACACTTTCAGCACAACATCAAACTGAGCACAGGCACTTTGTGCATAGAAAGCCTGAGCCAGACTGCACTAAGAGTACTGTAAAGCACAGAGGTGGAAACGTCATAGTCTGGGTTTTTCTTACATTTGTGTCAGAGAGCTTGTGCTTTTTTAATGGGATCATGAACTCCCATTAAACACAAAAGTGTACAAAGACATTCTGGATGCTAACCTGCAGAAGTCCACAAAGAAACTGCACAAAAGACAGAAATGGAACTGTCAGCATGATGAATATCATCATCATCACTTATAGCGCACCTTTCACATGCTCAGAGATGCTTTACCATCATAGAACATTAAAACACTAAACAGAAGGTATGCAATTAACAACAAAAGACTTTACTATCAGACACATATAGACATTACATTCAAAGACAACTTCACCATAAACATTGACAGCATTGATAACAAGTACATGTTTAACAGAGATTTAAATGAGAATAGAGAGGAGGCAGAGAATTCCATAATTTGGGAGCCACTACAGTAAATGATTGACCACCTATAGAATTTAGTTTGATCCTTGGAATATGGAGAAGGCCTTAATTAGTTGATCGTAAGGTACAGGAGATGGAAAACCAGGAAAGTGAGGATAATGTTCTAAAACACACCAGCTGCCTTTAGAAAGGTCTTGGAATGGTCTGTTTAAAATGAATGTCACTTGATTTGACCTTTTGTTTTTCAACACAATGAACTTAATATAAATTTAAGTGTGTCCAAATACTTTTTGGGGCCACTGTACGTACAGTAGAACACTGTTCTACTGTACAAGCATTTAGACTAAAACACTAACTGTAAGAGATCTTTAAAAATCTGTCAAAATGCAGATGAAGTTCACATTATTATTAATATTCTTATAAAATAGATCCATTATAGGTTTGCTTACTTTAGCCTAGCTAGTCAGTAATGACTTGTGGAATCAAGAAAGAATGCTCTTTGCTGCAGGCAAAAATGGACGTCATGCGGGTCACATCCAAATGCTTAACAATAAACTCACACTGCTGATACATTAATATAGGAACCGCCTTTTGGACAGTGTGTAGTTGAAGGGTTTCATTACAAAAGCATAATAGACCACATTGTAGACCATTTCATTTTTTCATACGTTGATGGTAGTGGGCATTACACATAGAATAAATATCTAAAGTTATAAACGTATATCCAAAATTATTTTCAAAAATTTGATATACAGTGTTTTGGAATGAAATTGTTCAGTTACAGTTTATTTTCATGTAACACAAAATCCACAGACAACATGTGCTCGATGGCCCTAAGTAGTACCATAAAGAATGTAGAATGAGTCTGGCAGTCAGTCTCTAATGAAAGAGATCAATAGACGTTACATTCAAAGACAGGAACAAGTACAGTCAGTGGATCAGTGGAGCAAGATCTGTAACCAGAGAGGGTGAGTGAAGTGAGGAAATACCTCATTCAGTGATCAAAGATATAAGAAGTCTTTAGGCCGATGATGAGCATTTTATGCCATGCGCTGATTTCACCTGAACAAGAAGATCTTTAGCGCTGGGAATCAAAATTCAATGCTTTTATGGTACTGACCAAAATAGTACTGAAAACGTCAGTCATTCAGTACCAATATATCAGTATTTGGTCTTATCGGCATCTGTGAGCCAATAGGCATGCTTGTTACAAACGTAGACTGTGGATTGTCTGTCTGAATTACATTCCATATTCATTAACATTGGTACTTCTTAATTAATCTGCACACTACTCAACTGGTTGGTATTAGAGTTGCCACAGAATGTACTTCAGAACTTAAGGAAGGTTAATATCATACTATCATACATTCTACCCCATTATACTAGAAACACAGAACAGGTTTGTCTCTTAAAAACAAAAATGAACTGACTTTTCACGTTTAAAATGTGCCAACTCCATCTGTCACGCTCTCAGGTAAGCGTTTGAGATTTGAACTCCTATACATACAGTGTGTTAACGGTATGTCACAGCTTTCACAAAAAAAAACTTGTATATTCAAAGCTGTAACTGTAGTAGACGGAAGAGTGTTTTTAACATTTTTGTTATGGAATATTCTCACAAAGTCAAGGGAATTGGGCAGGTTCAACTTCTCAACTATATTTTTAAAATTGTTTTTGCTGTATTTATGTTTATTTGTTTTCATGCATATTATGTTTTTACTGGCAAAACACCCTGCTGAGATTGAAAGACTTCTGCACAGTACTGTACATAATATAATCACATTAGATAATCGATGTTTGTATGTGTGCGATGGAAGAAATTACTATTCTCTACCTTAAACTTCATGGTCAATTATTAGCCAAAACACTAAATTATTCTACATACTCTAAATACTAAAAATAGCACTAAGAACTGCATGCTAGTCTTCACATTTTGACAGTTTGGTGTGTGATTACCAGCTATCAAGTATTAAACTATCCTACATTCTTCACCTCATATCGGCACATTTCTTTAACACTGTTGTCTTTATGTGTCTTTGCCAGTTAAACGTGACAGACAACATGGGTGATTTGGGTGTGGTTTCATATCTGGCTGATGCAGAAGGCAATGTGGTGATTGGGCCCACAACATCTGTTCCCACTGCTCTTTTGTCTAAACCTCCAACACCTGCCAAATCAAAGCATTCAACCTCCACTACACCTGCTCCACAAACTCCAACCTCCACAGCACCTCTCTCTCCCACTTCACCCATCCCCACTCCAGAGGAGAAAACCAAGAAGAAAGAGAAGAAGAAAGTGACGCGGAGGAAAGGTGAGAGTTCATTCATTTCTGAATTGTATCCAGTCATATGCAAAAGTTTAGGCACCCCCCACTCAAAGGACATGTTTTATTGATTTTCTAAGTGGAAATAAGTAACACATCCTCTACAGAGAACACACTTTTGCATATTTTAATGCCTATTTACTGATTCTTTGCTGAATTTAAGATTTTGGGAAAGAAATAAAATAAAATGCCTGGGGCCAGCTGTGGCACATTTTATATTATCTTTACTAAAATTTGAAGAAATAAATCCATATTTAAGTGTGTTCTCTGTAGAGGATATGTTAACTTATTTTTCACTTAGAAAACAAAACATGCATTTTGACCAAGGGTGTTCATGCTTTTGCCTATGACTTTATTCAGTATCTCATAGCTGTCATATCATAGTTGTCTTTAGGGAACCTTATGTATGTATGTTTGAAACTGTATCTTTACAGAAAAAGAAAATAAAATGTTAACACTGCTAATGCAACTGTAAATAAACTTAAAAGGTTTGGTTTCTAAAATTTCTATTGGACCACTCATCAGAAAGCGTTCACATGTAAAGTAACATGTTTTGGTATGACTACGACGATAGAGTGTTAAGATGACACAGTGCAGCTTTCTTACCAGTACTATCTCACCCAGACTCTGTTATTCTGAAACTACCTGCTGGAGAGACGGAGTCAGTTGATGCCACAACATCTCCTGTTACACCTGGATGGGACACCACACCCATAATTCCAGCTCTGCCCAATACAGACGCAGAGGCATCAGCAGAAGCAGCAGAAGAGTTGCCTAAAGCGGAAGAGTGAGTGAGAGAGATACAGAGAGAGAGTGAGAGAGAGTGTGTGTGAGAGAGAGAGAGAGTGAGAGAGAGTCAGACAGTCAAAGATGAAAAGGAAAACATATTGCTGTCTCAATAACTCCTGTCATGGCAAGATTATAAAAACTAGAGTGTTTAAATAGAGAAAGTGTTCTGTCATGCGTGGTGTGTTAAAATTACTGCCCAAAATCTCTGTAAAGTGCTCTACACTGTTGTGGAACACAGTCTCTGCTTGTCAGTTTGTATGGTTTATAAATGCATGACTCAGCTGTAACCTGTCACTGACTTCATCATTTATTCATGAATTATGCAATAAATAAAGTGATTGATGGAGAACAGTCATGTTGGTGGTAAAATACCTTTCACCAGGGCCAGAGTGACCTGTTTTCAGAGCGGCACTTACATGATGCAAATCTGGGCATTTTTATCCTCTTCATTTCTTACTCTTATTTTATTATTAATATGCTAGCTAAGTAAGTTAAGGTCAGCATTTCATGCTGCCCACCTGCTCGGATATGTCCTCTTCCTGAAGTAACTTTTTGATGCTTGTTATCTCAGTGCCACCTTGTTCTTGCTGCTGCTGTCTATCTTGACATGATTCACGTTTGAAAACTGCTGCAGGGTGATGTACTCTATAGAGCACTGACTGTTGTGTATCAGCACCAGATTCACATCACTGAATTTGATGTTGGCTTCCTATTAGAATTTCCGTTCCAGTTTAAATAGTGCAGCAGTTACACACTAGCACCCAGGCGTCCGAGTGTAACTGCTACAACACTTTGAGAATAAGAAAGTAACTTCTGCTTCATCTAATCTCTATCCACTGTAGGAGGCGAGTTACAATCAGCAACCACTTGAGGTTGGGGCCGCTGATTTAACCTCAAAATTATTACATACTACACGAGCCCCTAAATTATACACTTTTAAATAGGCTTTATAGTTTGTCTTCGCATTCTTGTGTTTCTATGCATGAGTTTATATATTAGCTCACAGTAGGCCCTAAATACTACTGGCCCACCAGGAACTCTCCCGAATCTACTGATTACCCACATCCAACATTGCCTTTCACTATCATAACACTGTAGTAACCCTGTACATACAGTGTAACATACGGGAAGGTGCCCCCTTCCTCTCTTTTTTCTTCCCTGATCAAATGATTGGTCGAAACCTAACATCAACAATTTTACTAAAGAAGACTCTAAATAATTTAATCAAGGTGACTGCACTTCTGGGATTTATTCCCTCTGAAAAATGTTGAGGTTGATCACATTTTGTAAATTAATCATAGTGATTTATGCATTAAATCAAGAACAGATTAATATATACTTTTATCATAACTTAGGCTAAAAGAAAGTATATGATGTGCTAGTGACGTTCATGTGCTCATTTAGCCCACACAGTGTGAGCTCCAGGTTAAATTAAAGGCTAATAAAAGTGGACCATCAGCCTGTTCAGCAGTATAAAAATCTGAATCAGCCATGGAAATTCACAATCAGTGCATAATGCAGTTCTGTAATTGCAGTTCTACAACTATTATACCAACACAAGAAAAGTGCTCAGATGCTTACAAAGATGTCAATACCAGATGGATATTAATGGATGTAAACACTGCATATAAAGTAAAGTCTTTTATGCAAACTATCTGTCAAGTAGTACAATGACGGCGGAAAAATAATGTCAGTCAAAGTAAAAACGTTCATCATAAGCGAGACCTGCATATACCTGTGTCAATTAGCCTGGTTATTCAAATTTAAATTAATTTTATTACATTTTTATTTTATTTTATTTTGTCAGTAGGCTATAACTTTGGAGTTATCTCCCCAGACAAGTAAAATTACAAAGCTAAGTAGCAGGTACAGCAATAAGGTTTTTCTAGCTAGCAAGCCTACATTAACAAGTTTTATAGAGTCAGAATCTTTGTAGATCATTTCATTAATGCCATTGTTATACAGAAAATTGATTGTCATTCCACCTGATAGTCAACTTTTAACCTATTTGCTAATACATTCTTGTGAGTTTATGACTAAAACAACACCATTTATTTTCATGTTTATTTACATATTTACATGGTGTGTGTGGGTGTGTGTGTGTTTGTGTGTGTGCCTTTGTGTTTAATTGTTTCTTTGTAATGTCTTCAAATATTTAGCAAGTCATGATGATTCAGTATTTCTTCCACTTCCTGCTCTCTCTCCATCTCTGCACTCATCCTCTCCTTTCTCCTCTTCTTCTTCACCAAAGGCTTCCTCTCCACCATCTCTCTCTCAGTCTCTATCACTCTATTGGCCATCTCCATCTTCTGCTCTTCCTCCCTCCTCTTCAGTTTCATCGTCCTCTACTCTCTCTTCCTCAGTTTGGTCAGTCTCTTCTTTTCCTCCTGCTGACCCTGAGCTTCAGTCTTGCTCTCCTCCTCCACTGGTTTGGTGAGATCACTCTCTTTCTCCAGACTCTCACACTCTTTCTGTTCTTTCTCCTTCTGAAACAGGAGCTCCTCTCTCTTCATCTCATCCTGCTCCCTCCTCTTTCTCTCCTCCTCTCTCTCCAGTTTCTTCCTCTGCCTCCTTAGCTCTTTCTCGGCCTGCTTCTTCTCTCTTTCTGCAGCGTTCTGCTGCTCTTCAATTCCACACAGCACAACAGGCACAACTTGTGTATTTTGCAACTACTGACAGTTTGAAGAACATGCTGCCATTTTACGTTTGTTCCTTCATTGAAGGACTGTCTGTGTCTACGTTGGCGATAAAGCAGGGAGTTGATATGCAGGGGAGAAGTAAATGTGGGACACTTGGCAAATCCTTCTGAACTGGAATAAAAATAACAGCACATAATGCACAACTTTCAGGTGTGTATTTTATCATGTAAACAGTTCTCCTGTCATTCGATGATGAAAATATATTAGCAAGTCCTGCAGACATCTGCCTCCAACACCACAACCCCGCTGTAATCACTTAAAATGAGCCAAAACCTTTATTGCAAAATCCTCACCGGACGAGTCTCATTCCAAAATGCTGCATATCCATTTGTTGTACAATATGACCTCATAGGGGATTTTAAAAGAGGTTTTACAAAACAAGGCCAAATGCCAAGCCAACCGCCAGACCAAAACACCATGACCCAGATCAGTCGCATCTCGGTATGTCTGACTGACATCTCTTCACTGATGGCAGCTCACCACCTGAAGCTCAATCCTAGCAAGACTAAGCTTCTATTAATCCCTGCAACTACAGGCCCTCATCATAATCTTGCCATCTCATTCGAGAACTCTCTGATTGTTCTGTCTGAAGACGCAAGAAGTCTTGGTGTGATTCTGGATGGCCAGTTATCATTCTCAGCTCATACTGTGAACCTAACTCGGTCATGCAGGTTTCTCCTGCACAACATCCAGAGGATTTGACCCTTTCTCACTCGAGAGGCCACCCAGGTGCTAGTTCAGTCTCTTGTCATCTCAAGGCTTGATTACTGCAACTCGCTCTTGGCTGGTCTTGGCTATGCAGGCCATCAAGTCTCTGCAACTCATCCAGAATGCAGCAGCACGGGTTGTCTTCAATCTTCCTAAGTTGAGTCACGTCACTCCACTGCTGTGCTCCCTTCACTGGCTTCCTGTAGCTGCACGCATCAGATTTAAAACCCTAATGCTTGCCTACAAAGCCAAAAACGGACCAGTACCTCGAGCCCTTCGAGCTTTAAGTACAGCTCGGCTTGACCCGCCACCCTTCAGGATGCATGGAAGACGAGCATCAAGACTTTTCTCTGTCCCGGCACCCAGATGGTGGAATGAACTCCCACTGGCTGTCCAAACAGCTGAGTCTCTCGTGGTCTTCAAACGCAGACTGAAGACACTCATCTCTTTATACAGCACTTAAATGAGCACTGAATTAAGTATTCATTGTAATGTATTGTACTGCACTTATTGAAATCTATTGTATTGCACTGCGCTGTGTTTAACTCTGTTCCTTTTTCTCTAGGTATCAACATGGACTTTTGTTTCTTGCAGTATCTGAGCTCAGGACTGGCTTTCTCTCTAACCTATTTGTAACTAGCAAAGATACTTTCTCTAGGTAGACAAAGCACTTTTTGTAAGTCGCTCTGGGTAAGAGCACCTGCTAAATGATGTAAATGTAAATGTAAATCAAGAGGGCAAAATATCAACATCTATTTCTTTTGTCAATAAGACTTGAATTCAAAGGCAAGATAGTAAGAAACAGCAGAAAAGAGATAAAGTTGTTTACGTTACACATCTACTGATTAGATGCAATATAAGATATAATAGGATGAGGTGAACTATGACCAAAACCAGCTAGAAACAAAATCAAACTAAACAAAAAAGAACAATACAAACAACTACCCTGTCTACCTGAACCAAACCAGGAGAAAACAGTAGCAAACAAAACAGGGCACTCACCCCTACTTTCAAAACTTACACGATTCATTATAAGAGACGTCATGGGTTGATTAAGACAAGCTAAACCAGTGTACTGGGTTTGATCTGGGCGGGTAGCACGTACAACGACCAAAGCAACCAACAGCCCTCTTGCTTTCCCAGGCCCTTTTATAGCTGGAGCTCAACCTGCTGCAGCCAAGTCTCCAAGCTCTGGTTCACAGCTGTCACTGTGTCTTAAGATGTCTTGACAGTATTAGACAAGATGTCTTGAGACATTTTTTTATGTCAGGACATCTCAAGAACATCTTAAGACATATGAGTGAAGACGCTGTCTTGGTCTCGAGACATGCAAGTTAACGTCTTAGGACAGAGAAGTAATTATACCCAGCCATTACCATTGGGTCTTGGGATGTCTTAAGACATGTCTAAAGACACATTATGAAGGTGTCTTAGGACATCTTGAGGCATGTCTGAAGAAATGAAGACGTCTTTATGTCTATAGACACGGATCTTAAGATGTCTTGGCTATGATAACAAAACTCTAGTAAAGAATAGCTTTTTTTATTATTTTATTTTTTATTCTATGTAGAATGCATAATAGTATTATTTATTTTCATATATATTATTTTATATTATTTTAGAAACATACAAACAGAAACTTTAAAATACAACAGTAATAATGTTTTAAAAAATACTAATAATATCTTAACATTTTTCATAAAGAAGCTGTTGGTAAAGTGGCCCACTTTAGATGTCGAAATGAGTTCACAGCAGCTGCTCCAGCAACAGCCTCCTGTGATCAGTGTAAACAAACACAGTTTAAGTTAGAGTAGCTAAATATGTCACCACTGAACCCACCAACATTTATATGACACAGAAATTTCGGTTCCTTTTTTCGAAGTAAATAATCTGTTCAGCATGTCAATGACCCAAGTGTACTTTATTACCGTCATCTCCTTTTCTCCCCCATTAGAGAAACCAAACTGGAATTGTTCTGCATTTTTATAGAAAAAAAAAATTATTTCCGCTGCCCCTTTTTAACACTGGCTCTGAGTAGCGGCGTCATTTCAAAACTATATAATAATGTTAAACAAACGTCTCTAAATTAGTATTTCAACTAGTGTTCAACTTTCTCCTCGGCTTTATCGACGCTCCTCGCTGAACCCGGTCATGTGAGCTCACAGGCTTAGCGCTGCGTCACCGGCGAGGAGAACTTCGATTCAGTTCACCGAGCCGATTCGTTTGAACCGTCGGATTTACTGAATCAAATGTTCGACTCAACGACTTATTTTCGTTAAGCGCAGCGATGGTTCCAGAAATACTATGAAGGCTACGATTCCGACCTGTCCCTACTACTGCCTATATCTTTCTGTATCTATTTTCGTGACTATAAATAAGTTATAAAACGGACAAATGAGTCTCTGACATTATTCATGTGCCACCGCTGAACTGCGATGAGAGAAGCAAATGCATAAAAAAGAGAAACGCATGTCAAATGATGAAAATTTAAGTCATACCCTAAATAAACGACATCCATCGACTAGCCAATCAAAATTATACTGCTTCTTGTTTGAAATAAACCTATTCAGTTTGTTCGAGCTTGTGAATCGATTCTCATGATTCAGTTAAAAGTCTCGTTCAAAACAGAATCGTTCGGGAATGGACCGTTACTAATTGAGACCCACTTGTCGTTTACATCAGAGAGGAGAAGAAGAGAAGGCAAGAGACGGTCCGTACAACGACGACGTCCTCACATATGTGAACAGTTGATATTCGTAAATAGCACTTTCTGTCTGGGGTACAAGGACACCGAATGAGAGCGAGCAGCATTTTCAGACGAGTTGGAGACCCGACCAGGTGAGCAAAGACACCGAGAGTCGTCTCGGTAACCTGTGACGTTAATTTAAAGTTAATTTATCTGTAAAGTTAATTTATGAACAATCTCACTGACTGTTTGTCGTTTATAGCCATAATGGCGAATCATTACATCCACAGTCTGTGATAAACGCTGTCTTTACGTTGTCCACATGATGTAGAGTTTGTAGTGGGACCTCAGATAAAGCTCAAGGTGTTGTGCTGCTGCTATCAACTTTCTCCAGATCAAAGTAGTAACTCTAATAGTGGTAGCTAGAGGTTTTCTTGCTGGTATGTAGTGTTTACTTCTCCTCTGTTGGAGTGTACTGGCCGGGTCGTGTGTCTGGTGAGATTTTCTCAGCTGGTCCTCGTACCGAGCAGCATACGGTGGCAGTGAGAGGCGCTTTACACGTTAATTCGGATCAACTGGCTTAATGTGGCAACAACAACAAGGACAGGAGAAAGTGTGAGCAGGACTCACCTGATACTCGACGTCATCTGTCCAGTGGACTGTAGAGCCAATTAGAGGAGATACGTCTCTGTATATATAGTTCTCTATATAGAACCATGAACACTCAAAGAACTAATTGCATGCCCAAATGGTTCTTTGCATGGTTAAATGGTTCTTTAGATTGATAGAGAATGTGTTGTTTATAGTTTTATATAGAATCTTTTTTAAAATGGTTCTATATAGCACAAGAACAGGGTTGACATCGTAACAATAGAAGAGCCCTTTTCTGGTGCTATATAGAACCATTTTCACAAAGATTCTATATAAAACTATGGTACGTTCTCTGTCAATCTGAAGAACCATTTAACCATGCAGAGAGCCATTTAGGCATGAAATGGTACTATTTAGGACTAGTAGCTCTAAACAGAACCATTCTACTTACTAAAGAACATTTAATGAACCATCCTTTTTAAGAAAGTAGGACCTCTGACGCCCTGTGGTCAGAAACTGACCATTGATGAATGGAGTGGGGATATCTGAATTGCACATGACCACAGATAGGTTACAGTCTGTTGACCTGTATAGTGGAACCACAATGTAGGTGGAGCTCATAAAGTGGGTGGGGAGTGAATGTACAAGATAGGGGTTTCTTATAAAGTGGATGCGATGCTCTTTAAATATTTACTGGATTCGTGAGTTATTAGGTCTGAAATGTCACCAGTGACTGTAAATAACAGAAAACGTCAACTAGATGTCAAACTATTTTCTGTACGCTGTAGGCTGATATTTATACCATGACAAAGAGAATGTAAGAGGCAGGATGTGGTGACTGTACCAAGCCCTGTGTGTGTATGTGTCTGTGTGAGAATGTATCTGTGAGAAGTCTTGTGGCTGAGCATTCCAGTTATCATGCGTTAAAAAGCCTAACCTCACACGTGTGAGCCTGTACACACACCCGAGTTAACCCTTCATTAACGGAAGTGTGAGTTGTTAAATGTGAAATGATGAAGTCTGTGAAGTTTGTAGCTATTTAAAATGTTAAAGTGTGTCGGCAGTAAATGACTGATAACATGCAATTGAATATGTGTACATGTACTGTTCTACTGCTTTAGTTGAAACTGTAGTAGAAGAAAATGCTACTGAATAAACAATTCAATTATTCAGACTTTAGACATTTACAAGGATTGTGTTGTAATCTATTTAAACCCAAAGCATTAGGGTATTTTCTGTTGGGAGGTGGATGCCTCAAACCCTAACCTCTAAATTTCAACATGTGAAAATAATAATTACCTGTTTTTTTTATTTGTGTATTTTTTTTAGATCTTTTTGATTTAATAGTTTTTTTTTTTACTGTGGGTCTCCAGACTGAACTAATTCAGTAGAATGGAACATATAATTACACTACAACATTTTAGTACAGGTGTAGCACAAGCTGTTAACCTCATAAAAATGCAACACTGATCGAACAAATTAAATAAAAATAAATAAATAAATAAATACATTGGCAGATTGCCAGTCGCATGTTTAGAGCAAAAATCTGCGATTCCCAACTTGGCCGATTCTGATCTTCCACCTTTAATTTATATGCGAATAAGTATAAATAAATAAATAAATAGAAATAATAAGGTATGCCGCTCGGTTTTATACTGCAGGTGTGATTTAAGGTTGTCTTGATGAAATGTGAATTTTTTATGGTAAATATTTAAATGTGAAGTTTGTTGAGGTAAGCCAGCCTGCAGTTGAACATTAAAGTGACTTTTCTATTGTAAGGCACTCAGATTTCTCTTGCTGACAGAACTTCTTGATAATGTTGATTTTCTATTAATACGAATTATGTTTTTTTCAAATATGCCAGCATTTACCCCACTAAGCATAGATGTGTTTAGAGGCATATGAGAAGAATGACGCAAACCTTTTTTGCTATTTTGTACTTCCCTATTGTTGGTTGGGTAGAAGAAGGGAGAATGAAATGAGAGAGTTTGGGAGAAAGAGTGTAAAGTACAGACGCATGGTTGATTAGACTAGGCTTCGACAGACTGCTAATGTTTGTTATGTAAAGGTTTTAATTCTCCCTCTTTCACTCTCACTCTGGGATTTTCCACTGAGTGGTCAAAGGTCCAGGTTGAGGAACAGTGCACCACAGACCATACAGGGGACAGAAGAGTAGAGAGGTAAAGAGAAAGACTAACAGACAGAAACATCCTGCATGCATAGATTATAATGGACTGTGATTTGGAGACATTACTAAGATTATCCTGGACTCTGGTGAGGTGTAGATTTTACATGGTTTGTGTGATGGAGTGAGGTCATTCATTTTAAGGGTGGGCAAAAAATGGAACAACTTCATTGGTATCTTACCATGTACAAGTGTATCATAACATTAAGTCTTTCTGAGGAACAAGGTGGAATGCACCAAATGCACCAGCAAAACAATAGTGCTGTTTAAAAAAAAATAAATGTATAACTGTGCAGGTTTTTGAATGTCAGCTACAAGGGGTTGTTGTTTACAGGCTTTCTATAACTGGTCTTTTTTATGGTACATGCAGTTTTTCATTGCCCTACAGTAAAAGTACTGATGATACCCATCCTCTACAGAGAACACACTTGATATGGCATTTATTCTGCAAATTTTAGTGAGCAGTTTCTGTTTGTTTGCTGGGTTTGACATGTTGGGAAGAAAACATCAAATATAAAGTGTGCCAAAACTTCTAAATAGGCTGCATTTTGTTTTATTTGTGTTTTTTACAATATGGTAAATTCAGAAAATATGTTCTCTGTAGTACAGAGGTGGGGAACTGAGGGCTAGAGTCCAGCACAGTTTAATCAGGTAAATCACTAAACTGCTGGACTGCTATAGAGGATGTGTAAACATGTGATTTGAGCAGGGGTGCGCAAACTTTGCATACAAATGTATACACAGAAAAATATATTATTGTGACACGATGTATCACCATAATGACAACGTACTATCATGTTGTCCACCTCTAGTGTTAAATATAGTTCTGCTTTGTAAAGATGCCTTATTTTGTGTCTGATATGAATCGAGATGTTAAATCTGTTTTTGAGCTACTTCCCTTTTACTACTGAAATGTATTGACTGTCATTCAGAAACAACAGTCTATTGAATCCCATTGTTATAATGTTACTGGCAAAGTTTTTTTTTCTGAGAAATAAAGTTCACAGTGCAGTCAGAGATTAAGTCGATTAGAGCTGTTAATACTGCTCAGCTAGTTTCAGTGTGTTGCTTACAGTAAATGGGATGGAGTTTCCTGTATTTGTTGTTGGTGCCACAAAATAGTTCAGCTGAAGACCTGCTGTTCATCATAAGCATGGAAGAATGCAGAGAAGTCAAGAATCAAGCTGAAGAATTACAAAGATTTTTTTCATAGTAATTTTTGCTAATTTTTACCAAGTGTAGCCTGGACAGAGATGGGAAATACTTAAAGGATTGTACCTCATTACATTCAAAGTGTATTTTTTTCAAGTACAATTGAATGCTTATACTTTTACATTCCAAGACACGCATACACACACACGCATCTTCTAAGCCGCTTGTCCTTCTGGGTCGCGGGGGGAGCTGGAGCCTATCCCAGCAGTCATTGGGTGGAAGGCAGGATACACCCTGGACAGGTCACCAGTCCATCGCAGGGCAGACAGACAGACATATACATTCACAGTTACATTCCTAGAGAAAAACTAAATTCTTACTCCTTATATTTTCATTTAGACCTTCATAATACTCATTACAAATCTCAAAGACCAGGGCTCACCAAGCATACTCACCAAGCTCCTCAGAGTAGGCGTGCTGATGTAGGATCAGATTCTCTGTCGGTGCTAATGCGAGCCTCCAAGACTACCAAGCAAAGGACACTGCAGGGAGAAAAAGAGAACATTACATTTTTAAGTTCTTTATGTCAAAACACCTAATCTTTAGTGTTATTTTCTTACAAACAGGTCATTGGACAGCAGCTTGGATCTGTCATGTCATGTTGGGAAATTTCACTAACAAATACTTTGACAAGAAATTTACATTGAGTGGCTGCTGCTAGGTATTCCCTGTATTGTAAATTCTCTCTCTCTTTCTTTGTCTCGCTGTCTCCTTGTCTCAGGTGGGCAGTATGAACTATGTGGGTCAGTTGGCAGGGCAGGTGCTGGTGACGGTCAGAGAGCTGTATAAAGGTCTGAATCAGGCCACCCTTTCTGGATGTATTGATGTGGTGGTGGTGCAGCAGCCTGATGGAACCTTCCAGTGCTCGCCTTTCCACGTCCGCTTCGGCAAGCTGGGTGTCCTACGCTCCAGAGAGAAAGTGGTGAGTGGCAGTCAATATTAGTATCAACTGATATCCAAACTTCTCCAGGTATATATCTACTAATGTTAATGCTGCTGCATAAGCATTAATAAAATGTAGAAACTGGGACTAGATTTACCTGAATTAGCATTACAGAGAATTATGATACTTATTTTTAGAGGGTTACAAATGTACTACAATTAATAAAATGATGATATTTTAGCACAGTACTCCAGTGTCCCCTAAATGTTCTGCTTTTCTGTAATACAATAAATACATCATCAAATCATCTGTCCAATGCTACTTTTAAGCAATTATCCACCACCACTTGTACAGTTCCATTATCATTGTGCATCCTTGCATGAGACCATACTGCATGCATTATGAAAAAGACAGATTTACACCATTGCCCTCTTAGCCCAAATGTAGTCAATCAGCCAAGACTTTCCTAGTGTCTGAAGTTTGCTAATTAATTAACATTGTACAGTGGGTGGTTTCTGACACTGTATGGCAAACTGTTTTTTATCTGCCTGTCTTATTTTTCACGTCACCACTGTATTTCGCGATTTTGGCTGAAATGTCTGGGTGCGTAATGAAAGTGTTGTTCAGTACTGTTTTAGCTAAGTCAATGTGTGCTTACTTGTTAATTTATCATTTTATCACTCATTAAATATCTCTGAGCCATTCTAGGACAACATGCAGTTTGCAGCGGCCACAGCCGTGTGAAACTGAAAGTACTGCAAAACAGGAATCTTATCAGTGTTAACTTCTCAAGAAAACACAGTGCTTCACAGTACACATAAATATGGTGTCATAATCACTGCTTGGAATTGCCTGTTGTTGCTGTTGAAATCTGTACCCATTAAACACTGCTAAGTAGTGGCATTGCTTTATGGTTTTACCTGTAAATGACAGTGTAAACAAATTTAAAAAGTTGAAATGAAATGACTTTATTAGAGTAAGTAATTTGTACAGGTTCCTCTGAGAAGTGTTTCTTTAATGCTGGTTTCTGTTGACAGGTTGAGTTTAGACATCGGCACAAAAGCATTCAAGCATCTCAACAAGAACGATTATGTAGATGGTTATTTATTCCACATTTCTATCATGTTAGAATGACATATGCGTGCAACATATCGTTGTGTTCGCGACAAAATCTTGTATCTCCAGTTTTGTTGTTGTCCAGTTTTCTTTTTTACTTTTTTGCTTAATTATAACTCAAAGATTATTAATAATAAGATTATTTAACAATTTGACACAGATTAAGGCAAGTGTGTGATGATGTAGGCATGCAGTTTACACGATGCTAACAGAGATGCAGTGGCAAACTATCGAAACAAACTTCAGACACCAAACATGTGGTCATTTGGGATATGGGGAGAATTGTGTAAATGTTATTTTTTGCTGAATTATCATGTTAAAACAGAAGTAGACATCTACACAACAAAAAAATGAATTAATATGTATTTGTTTTCAGTTCCATCTTGCAAAAGCAAAAAAAAATCTTTTCACTCATAGTATGTGAGGTTGCTGAATGAGGATCTTTGGCAACATCTGTGTCCATAGCACTATTCAACACTCAGGTTACTGCTAGTGGATGTACTATTGAATACTATATACTATTGGACAATTTTTTGTAGAACATTGTTTCTATAACCTAGGCCTAGTTCTGCATGTCCCCTACATCTAGTGACCATGTTTCCCCTGTAGACATTTGCTTGCCTCTGACCTCATGGTCTATTTAGTTTGCTTTGTTAAGGTATATGGTCCATTAGACTTGTCAGACCAGTTTATGCAACCACTGTAAACTCTCTGTGTTTATAATTGGTAAACAGTTTTGAAGAGTAATGAACCTTAAATAATGAGCAAAGATAAAATACATTTAGGGCACTGAAGGGAATTTTCTGCTCAGTCAGTAGTCATTCCAAGAAATATTCTTTTTTTTTCTCACACTGCAGATTGACATTGAGGTGAACGGTTCACCAGTAGACCTGCATATGAAGCTGGGTGACAATGGAGAGGCTTTCTTTGTGCAGGAGACCCAGCATGCCAATGTGAGTTGACTTAAGGTATAAGGTTTTGTCACTAGGGGTCAAAATCGCCTCACAGAAATGTTTTTCGATCAGTTAGATTCTTTAGGAAACTATTCACTGCATCATGATATCTTAAATACACAAATTTTCATTCAGTTAGTTAGTTACGTTTCTGAATTATTAAAACTGGACTGAAAAATATGAATGGAGAAACTATTTACATAGAGGTTTACATACATTAAATAGACATGAACCGTTTGCTTTTTTAGATTAATAAAAATTAGGAAAATAGCCTGAGAATAACATTTTGGTCAAAATGAACGCATACTGTAATGAATATTAATGTGGTTAACTATAATTGATTCTAACATACCAAAAACAATGCAGTTGAATTGTGACCACCATTTTAGCCTAAAGAGCATTGTTCAGCTTACTTATAAAGCTGTTTTAACAGCTGTATGGCATTAATGTATTAGCAAAACTAGATATTAAAAATACACAGTATGGCACACAGGGTAGTTCTGTTATATACTGTAAGTGGTGTAACTCCCTGTATTCTTTAGATGATATTATTAGTGGACACTTGTTCGGTTTAAGGGCCTATGAAGTAAAAGTGTCTGCACCCATGTCTCTATGATCGTGCTGACGGAAACTGCCTTAGTGGAAAAACTGAACTCATTGCACTGTCCTGATCAGTTTTTTGTAATTACAGGAAACCATCCCCGCTCATCTGGTCACCTCGCCGATCCCAACTGAAGAGCCGGTGTTCTGGGGCCGTGACTCACGCATGTCTGAACCGTGCCAGGAGAATGGAGTAATAGAGGATGGAGGGAGTGGAGTGGTGAAAAAGAAGAAAAGAAGGAGGAGAAAACACAAAACTTCCGAACAGAGAAAAGAAGAGCAAAGCTCAGCTGCAGCCAATCAGTAATGCAGTTACTTACTATTAAATTCAGACAGTGCTTACAGACACTTGCAGTTATATAGTGATGCTAATGCTCATTCCTAGCCTATGTTCCAGCTACACAAAGGGCCTGTCAAATGTTGACATATTTGTGTTTGTAAGTAGAAACAGAGATATTTCATTATGATCTGAATTTGAGGGAAATGTATTTATTTATTTACGAAGTTTACTAATTCATCATGTACAGTGTAGTTTTGCAGAAATCATCCTTTACATTTTGGCCATGCTTTTCTCCTTTCTACTGAAGCCTGTCAATATAGAATGTAAATCGGATGTAATTGCAATTAAGTACACTACAACTAATTTATGCTTTTGTGTATATTTACAGGGCATCATCATCATTTTCTGCAGTGAAAGATTCACTTGAGCCGAGACAGAATCTTCCACACCGTCTCTTAGACAGTTATCCACTCTCTGATGGAGATTGGACCACAGACAGGTGCGCACACACATCCATGTAGCCATACTCAAACTTAATCTGCATTTTTACATTTCAAACTACTTAACATGTACAACATACTAATAGCTAGATTCCAGTCCAGTATAAACAGAGACACACTTGTGCAGCATACAAACACATTTTCACAGAGTGTTTTTTCAGCAGGACTGTGTCAGAGCCCAGCTCCCCTAAGAGTGACTCAGAACTGTCAGTGAGGTCAGAAAGCGCCATGCGGAATCACTCCCATATGCAGTGGACATGGGGAGAACTGCCAGAGGCCACCAAGGTATGAGCTCACTGAATATAATCATACTTCATACTTTTTTGTAGGAGAATATTACTGACATCAATTTATGTCAAGGCAGGTTGTGCATGTCAAGTCTAAAGAAAAAGTTTTGGGCTACATTTTCCCCAGTAGATCACAAGCTTAACTGATTTTAATTTGGAGTATAGATTCGGTTACGCTTATTACTCATCTTTTCATTTTGATATAATTGTCTGAGTCTGTGACATTAAATAGACATGAGATCAGTGGGTGTAACTGTGCTTCTTTTTGACTGTGTTTGACTGAATTTCAAATGTTATCCTCCAGTCAGGGCATGAACTTGATATTTTAAAACATAGTAAAATGAATGGAATTAGTTTAATTCAGAAACTGCACTGACATCTTGCAACTATTTGATTGAGGAAATGCAGACAAAACTGATGTATAGAAAGACAAGTTTAAATAGACAAGTTTAAATAGATTTGCACAATGTTCTCCTTACCATAAATGTAGTTGATCGGCCACGACACATTTTGGCGTCTGAAGATGTGCTTCTTTAGTTTTCACTGAAGTTACAAGGCTAATGTAGCCAACAATTAAAATTCGTATTATGGAAACTATATGACCAATACAGAGTTTATTACTTTTATGAATGCAAACTATACAATCATCTAACTGTATAGTAACATTCACACTATTAAAAGAGACACAGCTTTTGCAGAAGTCATGGTGCTTTATTATCCAGCTGTTGTTGGCCACAGCTACGCCATACATAAGCAGAGTTTTCTCTGACAGCTTATTCTAAGCTTCAGCTCACATCTGACTCTCAGCTCTTTTGCTCCTCCAGCAGACTAGCCCCACCTTCATAATAATAGTCTTCATTAGAATAAACCTGTGAATAAATGCTGAAGAACTAATAACTTAAACTAACATGCAAAACATTTCTTGAACACACTACAGTAGCTAAATCAGTAGTAGCAGCCACCTTGAAGCCTGAATTGTGATTACATTTGACTCTTTTTATAGATAACAGTGTGTCATACAGTATCAGAAACTATAATTATCTCATTTGTGGTTGTAAGGTTCCAGTATTTGTTAGCAACATCAGCCTCATGGCCTTACTCAAGTACGTTTGGGATAAGGGGAACAATGTATAAATTACATTACTTCTATTTTGTCTCTTGTTCCTGAAAATGCTTTCAGTTCAGCTGCAGAGAGTGGGCGGAACCTTTGAAGACACACAGCATTATGCCGTCGGAGAGCACTCACTTCCGAGTCATCAACAACATAGGTGCCATGCCAACAGAACAGAATGAAGCAGGTGTTCATCCAGTCATTGTCAAACCACAACCTCGAAACCCTGTTCAACCAGCTCAACCTCACACTGCCAAACCAGAACTTCAAACGCAGCCACTGCAATGCCACACATCAAAGCCAGATCCTAACATAAACCAAGTGGACCCTAAATTCCAACCTCATCCACACAGATCAGACGCTCATACAAATAAGCTTGACTCTGATCCTCATGCATTCAAGCTCCAAACTCAAGAAAGCAAATTAGAGTCACAGACTCATGTGCAGCAAACAGAAGCTCATACAAACAAACTAGAACTCCACATGTCCAAAACAGAACCTCTTACCTTAAAGTCCAAGTTGTCCCCATCAAGCACTGATTCTGTTGCTGGTTCTGTGGGAAGGAGCAAGCTGCCTGTGAGTGTGCCGCAAGCTGCTGCTCGTCTGCTGGGGGATGTCCGTGAAATCTGCCCAGAGTGCCCGTCCTCCAGACCAGACACGTCTTCTAAGAGGAGAGGTAAACATTTTTAGTTTTGTCCTCATGAATAAGTGTTCTTTAAAATAATTTATTATGTTCACAGTGGAAAAACAAGGCAAAAGATGTTCTACACAATAATAGTATATTCATAATTTAATATGTCCTCTTCTACTTACAAGCACAAATGTAATGGTATTACATTTATTTTTAGGTTTAATAAAACTTATTAAACCTAAGGAAAACTAAATATTGTGATTCATACTTTGTACTGAAAAAATGTCTTGAAGTTTTGTGATATTATATTTTTTGTCACATTTCCTACCCATGCTAAGGGCGTTGAGGAGAAATCTGGAGCTTAATCTTTGTTCTTCGAACTAGCTCTTATCTTGACTACTATTTTGAAAACAAATAATTATTGTTACTTTTTACTACATTAATGTTTAGTTGCTTTTATCCTAGTTTTATACTAGTGTTGGTGTTTTTACTGGTAAAAACATGGTAATTGCCCATGTGAATGGTTTGCCTTGGTGCCTTTGGTCATGATGCAGTGAATTTGCACAGTAAAACCAAAGTAAAACCAAACCACAAAATGTCCTTGATCCCTCAGTTCATGTGTGTCACAGTAGTGCCGGTATCTTTGTGCTTGCCTGTATATATATATACAACGGTGTGTTTATGATGAAGGTGTGAGGAAGAGGAGTCAGCATCAGGGTCCAGAGGATATTTACCTGGATGATCTCACTGCTTTAGAGCCTCACGTCGCTGCTCGCTACTTTCCGAAAAGGTACTTCAGCAAAACATTACCAGCATTACAATTTAATGATCATTAGTTAATGAAATCATAACACTGCGTCATCACTGTCATATCAGAAATCACGTTAATGTACATTAAAGGGCCCATTTCATACCATTCACTACCCAGTCCGAATGGCCCATATATGGAAACTAAGCTTTTGAATTCATTGTTTCTGTGAGGTCATGAGATCCAATTAATTTACATACATCCACCTATTCGAGTTACAGCAGGTCAGCACCACCCATACATGCTGATGTTATAGGGAGTGTCTCAGCTTTTGCGGCGCTGTACATACATATACATATATCAATATTCATATGTCAGTCTTACAGGCAAAACAAAAAACAGCCTGTTTTATTTGAAGGGATAAAAAGAGGTTGGAAAATAGTTATGCAAAAATATATATGTGTGTGTGTGTGTGTGTGTGTGTGTGTGTGTGTGTGTGTATATATATATATATATATATATATATATATATATATATAGGACATGGGCCCATGCAAACACGTCTTTTTTCATCTTGCCATTAGGACAACACAATATTGTAAAGTTTGGACACCCTGGGTCAAATTATATGTTTAGTTGAATTTCTAAGTGAAAATAAGTATACATCCTCTACAAGGAACACACCTAAATATGGCATTTTTCTGCAAATTTTTGTTAACAGTTATTGCTTAAAGTGTAGCAAAGTTAAGGGTACTACCTAGCGCAGGGTAAAATATAACAGTGTTTTTGTTGTGTATAAATGTAGTTATGTTTTTATTTTACTTTAATAATCAAGTAGCAAGTCTACTCACTTAATGGGATCACTGGGCCTGCATTCTTTAGCTAGAACTAGTCCATAAACCACAAATCTTTAGCCTTGCACTGGAAAAGGCTTTAAGGCTAGTGGTTAGTCAAGATCCACCCTTAGTGACAAGCTCATCAAATACAAATTCATAATCTGGCTTTTATGCAGTGGTGTGTAAGTGGAGCCATTCAGCAGAGCTTACATGCACTCATCAAAATGTTTTTCTCTGTGATTAATATATAGTTTGAATACCTAAGGACAACACATGCTGTACAGGGAACAAACTTAAATATGGCAATTTTCTGGAAATTTAATGTACAGTATCTATTTATTATCTATAATATCTACTATTCGAGCTTAACATGTTGGAAAAACATAAAATATAAAACGTGCCATAACTTTTTGTGTTTTGTTATTTCCCATATGTTAAATTCATATAAATAATAAAATAAACAGTAATTACAATATGCAGAAATGTGTACAAGTGTAGAGGCTTGTTAACTTATTTTCACTTAGAAAAACAACAAAATTACACCTTTGCATATATCTATGCATGTTTATATGACTTTGTGTGTATGTGTGTGTGTGTGTGTGTGTGTGTGTGTGTGTGTGTGTGTGTAGTGAGTCTGTAGGACAGTGTGAGGAGGTGTGTGTGTGTTCAGCTTCTCAGTCTCCTCACTCTGTGGGCAGTGCTGCTGTAGACAGTGGTACTGAATGTCTGTCTGATTCTGCTGCGGATCTGCCAGCCGTCTCACTGTCACTTTGTGGAGGCCTTGGAGACAACGCTCACATTAACAAGGGTACACACACATGCAAACTCCCATCACACACTCACACGAATTTAAAAAAGTATTTCACATAACAGTGTATGTAGTTGCAATTAGGGATGTAAATCACTGGCCTCATTATAATTAGATTTGCTTTTGATGAAATCCGATTTCGCCGTTAATCAGTCTGATTCTGTAAGATCATTTATGCTGATGCATGTTTTACCTCCATCTGCAATATTACTCCAGTTACAAATAGAATTAGTTTTGCAAGTTTACATTTTATGCAGCTGCTTAAAGGATAGGGGAGAGCGGGGCACAACCCAACAACATGGGTTAAAATGTAACATGGATGTTTTATGTAGTTAAACAGATTCAAATAGCCTGTGCTTTTGGTCATCTTCTCGTATCCATCCATCATCTAAACCGCTTATCCTTCTGGGTCACGGTGGGGTGCTGGAGCCTATCCCAGCTGTCATCGGGCGGAAGGCAGGATACACCCTGGACAGGTCGCCAGTCCATCGCAGGGCAGACAAACAGACATATACATCCACACACACACTCACACCTAGGGGCAATTTAGCACGTCCAGTTGACCTGACTGCATGTTTTTGGACTGTGGGAGGAAACCGGAGTACCCGGAGGAAACCCACGCAGACACAGGGAGAACATGCAAACTCCACACAGAAACAACCCTGGTCACCCAGCCGGGAATCGAACCCAGGCCATTCTTGCTGTGAGGCGACAGCGCTACCCACTGCGCCACCGTGCCGCCCTCTTCTCGTATCCTCATAGCAATAACATCTGTTAACTTTCAAAGCTATCTGACAAATATTGCTTGAGTTTCACCCTGATGAGTGTGTGTACCAGAAAAGTAACTTTTTCATCATAATTTTTATAACACAGAATTCACATCTATACTATTTTAATCACCGTCTTGGTGGCTGTAATATAGCACTGATTTGAAGCATGCAAACAACACACAGTGAGAGCTAGCCAGGCTAATGTAATTCACAAATTTCACTGATCATATTTGTTTGGATGTATATATTGTTTTTGTATTGAAAGGCTCATCCGGTTCAATCAAAAAACTGTATTGAATATAATGGTCCATATCATAAATGGTTTGAGTATTTTATTTTTTTCCTTGAGGTTCATTTATGTGGGTTTATGTAACAAAAATGGTATGTAAATACTAGGGGTGGGAATCTCTAGGCACCTCACGATTCGATTCGATTATGATTCAGAGGGCTGCGATGCGATTATAAAACGATTATCGATGCATCTCGATGCATCTTTTTCTATATAGCATTTATAGTTTCTCACTGTGTGAGTTCAAGTTTCGAGTTCAAGTTTCAAGTTTATTTGTCATTTGCACAACATGTCAGGACATTTACACATTGAAATGCTTGTGGTGAGGCTCAGCTAATCACTCTACAGAAAGTAAAAATAAAAATACAAGAAAAACCAACTGAAATATATTAAATATACACAAAATATACACAGAATATACACAGAATATAGAGACAATATACATTTTAAAGTGACTAAGTGACTCTGTGTTATTGTTATTTAAAGTGACTTGGTACTTTTAAAGCAAAGTATTTGTAATGATCCATAATGAATTTACTTCCAATATCTTTTTTAATAAAACAAATGGAAGTGATGTGGCAAGTGAACTTGAAGGCTCTTATTCAGTGCTCTTGTTTGGAGCACGAGAAGCTGCTGCTACTCATCTGGGATAAAATGCGCAGTTACGGTGAAATAAGATCCAGTGGCAGTGGATCTCCACGCAGCACGTTACAGCTATTCTACCCGTTTTCTTTAGTGATTTTATAACTTCAGTTTTGGTCTTGTTGTAGAGACGGGGAGGGATCACTGTGTCAGTAAAATATCTTTGAGACGGGGTGTGTGCAACATAGCGCGAAAGCCCTGTTTCGCAACGACTGAGAACCGGCGTGCAGACTGCAGGTCACATAGCAGCGACACGTTATTCGCATTTATAAGCAGCGCAGTTGGTTTCCTGGTACGTTAAATCTGCAGCAAGAGGCTGTCACACAGTAAAAAGTGGCGAAACTGAAGTCAGCTTCTCTTTCGAATTCTCCCGTTCCACCTTAAATGGTGCCGCATTTACATTCAGCGCCTCAGTTAGAATTTAAGGTGGAACGGGAAAATTCGAACAAGAAGCTGGAGAATAAGAAGCGACTTCAGCCTCGTAAAACAGTCGTTGAAAGACATATTACGAGAAACTGATCTGCTTCTGAGGAAAAGTTTCCTGGCGGAGATGGGAGGAAAGCGGCTGTAGGCGAAGCTTAAAGCAGAGCGAAGTAAATCTACGTTTTTGTTTATATTGTTTAGCCTATACTAGGACATTATCACATACTGAGACATACTGGACATTAAATGTTGCGGCTCCCAAGGTGGTTTGATTTTTGTTGAAAGGACAAAATGTTAACATTTGTGTTGTGACTTCTGACCTAACCTGGCTTTTAATGCAGAGGGAGCCGGTCGGATTTCTCGCTCTTCCACTTGTGTTTTTGTTATGTGCTGCCACAGACTGTCCGGGCGCTGCACTTCCGCACTTCCAAGTTCCGCCTTTTGCGTTCCGCCAATATCACGTTATCAATTAAATATTTAGAAAATCGATTTTTGACATTTGTGAATCGATTCAGAACCTCATTCATCCTGTGCCTCATTCAGAAAGTGCACAGAGCTGAAACAATCCTTATAACTTTAATTTGTACGGGCAAAGTTAAACTGATGTACACTGAACAAGTGAATGTATGTAATTAAGTTTTCATGACATCACAGAAACAGTGAATTCAAAATAAAAGTTTTTTGCAGCTTAGTTTCCATTTAAGGGCTGTATGAACTGGTTCACTTGAGGGTAGAGAATTGTACATTTTGAAACTTTACCAATGTTTAAATATTACTTCAACCTCCTTTATTTAAAAAAAAGCAAGGCCATTTCAATTTTCCATGATATGGGCTCTTTAATAGTGTTTGCATATATTTACCAGACTTTAGTGACTGACTAGACCCTCAGTCTGTTATACTCAGCCCTGCCTTTGGTGTAAGTTGTAACATTTTCACTCACCTCTCTCCTCTTTTTGTTCGTAGAACGATAGGTGCTTGAAACAAACTTTACATTTTTATTTGCAGCAGAGATTGCTTGTATGAACGGTATTATTCTTACTCAAATATTTTAAAAATTATTTAGCAAAAACCTAAACATGCCCTGCTATCCTCTAGTCCTATCAATCTTTTCCACAAAATAACTCAATGTAACCTACATAAATGTGTTCAGAATGTATTTATGATGCATAACCCACATGTACGGTGGTACACATTGACATTTACAACTCTGATTAAAGTGGTGTTTTCACATATTGCATAGAAACTAATGAAAGTTCGGTTAGATAGTTGTGAGATTCCATACTGATCTTATGCTAGTCCTTTTTTATTCCAATTCCAGTTACAGTTTTGTAGAGAATAATGAACCCTTTTTGTCATTACAGAGAAGTTTTTGGAACACATTGTCACCTATCAGCAGTTTGCTGACAATCCTGCCATCATTGACAACCCAAACCTGGTTGTGAGAATTGACAACAGGTCAGTGACACCAGTAAAATGATTTCTGCATATCTTCATGATTCACCAGTGGCTTCCAAAGTGCGCTTAACACTTAAGCTTTTTATGTTTCAGATATTATAACTGGACCCTAGCTGCACCGCTGATTCTCAGTATGCAAGCTTTTCAGAAGAATTTGCCCAAGGTTTGGATTTTAGTGTTCATTAAATTAGATTCAAAGATTCATTTGAAAAAGATTTTGAAGTTCAGAACACCACAGGAGCCGAATGTAATCATAGTGTATTGTGTTTATGTGCAATGCAGGCAGCTGAAGATGCTTGGGTAAAAGAAAAAATGCCAAAGAAGACCACCCGCTGGTGGTTCTGGAGGAAGAGTAGTGTACAACAGGTATGTAAACACCTGTATGCACACATATATGCACACACAAGCAAGCAGAGGACTGTGTTTCTACGTATAACACGTACTTGTTTTCCAATATGTCTTTGGTTCATTTCCTGCAGTCAGAGACTAAAGAGGAGACGCGAGATTTACTCAGTAGGGTTCCGTCTCACTACCATGACAGCCCTGTTCCACGGTAAGCGCTGTCTAAATCTAGATGATTCATAAGATAAACGGCCTTAAAATGTTTGTGTGGTTACTGTTTTTCCATTTTTTAATATTTGAATTGAATTTGTATTGCCTATTAATTGATTTGCTATAGATAGTACCATCCTCTATGGAAATAAAATTGGAACATTCCATTGTTCAGCTGAGGTACTGTTGTAGTTTTTGGAACTGTACTCTTGCTCTGAGCATTATTTTGTGGCAAATTTTGTAAATAGAAGTTAACATCTCTCCAAAATTCTACTCAGTGATCTAATTTTACATTAAGTATACACTATGTATAATGTATATATGTAAAAACTATTAATTGATATATGACAGTCAAACATTTTGTAGGTTTGTCAGTCTTCTTGTGCAAAAATGTTGGTGTGTAATGCTAAATTTTAAATATTATAATACTCGAGGGTCACTCCACTACAACTCAGTTAGGGCCTGTCCAAACACATCATGGATTTCCATGAAAAACTTAAGCAAAAACTTTAACATTTAATTCACACTTCCTTGTAAAACCTCAACGCTGTGCTCCAAGTAGATGTTTAGAGATAATTAAAGTTTGCCCCATCAGAATCTAAATTGCATCTTAAATATTGACTTTAACTGCTTACAAAAAGACTGTGCTGAGCTAAAATATTACTAATATTCTTATACATTTGTACTGGGTATAAAGGCAAGGCTATGATAATAATTAGACAACAGGCTACATTTATAGGAGAGTGTAAATTTGTGCAGTGTTTAAGTTTTTAAGTTCTTTTTCTGTTGTTCTGTTAAGTCAAATATGTTGGATTAAAGGTTTATGTGGTTTTCATCATTCTGGAATTGAAGCTAAATTTGTGTGTTTAGCCCCCTATTTGTGTTGACATACATATTGAAAAAAAATGAACTTAATTAAAAGTAAATTATGTAAATTAAGGAAGTATAAAAGTTTATATTGCTTGCAAAAAAATACACCAACAAAGTCTATTTAGGTTTCTTTGTTACAGCTCACCACAGGTCACGAGTAAGATTTAGTTTTTTACAGACAGGTGGCAGCAGACTCTTCCACTGATGAAGACTGTAAAGAGCTGAACACAGCTGCTCTTACTGAGCGCCTGCAGATGGATGGACATGCTCACACGCACTCCTACAGGAAATCGTTACGGCTTTCATCAGATCAGATTGTAAGGCACACTGTCCATATAGAGTGTAAAGTGGTTGAGAAAGTGGTTCAGTAAAGTCTGAATTGTGCATGTTTATGTGAAAAAGGCCAGTCTGGGACTGAAGGAAGGACCCAATGATGTTGTGTTCAGCATCACCACTCAGTACCAGGGCACCTGCCGCTGTGAGGGAACCATCTATCTGTGGCACTGGAATGACAAGATAGTCATCTCTGACATAGATGGCACCATCACCAAGTACGCTACCATTCCATTCATAGAGGAGATACCAAGAGATATGAGTATGATCAGTCAGTTGTCCCATAGAATTTTGTGGTAAAAACATGTTTTTAATTGGAATAGAATCTTATTTGGAGGTTCTTCACACTCACACATCTGATTTACAAAGATGAATCTATCCATTGAAAGGTTCTTTAGGGAACCAAAAGCAGTTCTTTTATGTCATCACTTTAAATAACCTTAATTTTAGAAGTTTATTGTTGAGTCATACTATATCTGATTCAGCAAATTGACCCTTATGTTTTATGTTTATGTTTCGTGTCAAGTCCCAGAGGCCCTAATGCTGTATGAGAAAAAAATTATAATTTCAACTTTTTCCCCCACAAAGTAGTTTTGCAAAAGTGATGAAATCCATGAACATCAACATTATTACACCAAATAATTAAGTATTTTATGGCTTCAGTGCAGTTTATATGGACAAATATTGTCATTCTCTCTGAAAGACTCCTGTCTCTGAAATATTAACATCATAAGAGAAAGAAAAATGATCTTAACTTTAAAGCATGGTATGTACCAAGATTTTATTCCAAGTAATTTTAGACCATTTCTGTGAGTTATGAGTTTGACAGCAATTATGTCTGATATGACAGTAATTCTATATGTCTATTGTTTGCGTAAAGGAATGAAAAACTAAGAAAAAGAAATGTATGTTGTGTGTACTGTCAGGAGTATCTGAACATCAGAGCCTGGTAATAGTAGGATTAGTAAAAAAGTCTTGTCAGTGCCTTGAAGCTAATTCTCTCTGTTTCTCAGGTCTGATGTTTTAGGACAGTTTCTTCCTCAGCTTGGAAAAGACTGGACGCATCAGGGCATTGCTAAACTCTACCACACTGTACATGAGTAAGATGTGACAGCACACATAACTGACATGACTCTTAACAACTAGACTGATTAACACATTCACGCCCTAATATCTTGAAAGACACTAAACAGACACCATGCAATATATTCATAGTGGTCACTGTGTTTATGTTGTAGTATTTATGTGTAGTGCAGTGCTGCTCTACCTCTGTTTGTGTTGTGTTTCGCAGGAATGGCTATAAGTTTTTATACTGCTCAGCACGTGCAATTGGCATGGCAGGAATGACTAGAGGATACTTACACTGGGTCAATGATAGAGGAACCATTTTACCGCGAGGACCACTAATGCTCTCACCTAGCAGCCTGTTTTCAGCTTTCCACAGGTACACACACACACACATGCACGCGCGCACTGTAGTTTAAGCACTTAAACTTTAGGCTTATTATTCAGTTATTAGACTTTATACTTTGGTTACTGTTATTCCGTAACTACGTATTTTTTCTGTAACTACAATGCAACCAGTATTTATGTTCCAAAGCTATTAGAGAGAGGAAGTGAAGTGCGGACTAGAGATGTGCCATTCAACTAACTTTGATATTCAGGTATTCATAGGAGTTAATGAAAGCATATCCAGTTAACCGCGGGGCAGGAAAAAATCAATGTCAAACAAAAGTAAAAATGAATTTCAACTGAGATTAATGTAGAGCTTTTTAAGGTCACAGGACTGGCCCGGTGTGAAAATCAGTGTAGAGCAGCACCAGATGTTCACCAGCAAAACCAGCATATGTTGTGTTTTGGATGCTGGTATGCTGGGCAACCAGCATGACCATGCTGAGTGACCAGCTAAATCAGCACTAGACCAGCATAAAACAGCTGTGGTGTTTTTTTCAACACTGGATGCTGTTGGAGACTTCTTGTGTTTAGAAGATGTTTTTCCTCTTCAGTGAATGATATGCCAACGTATTTGTTTGTCAGAGAAATACATTTAACTGTTTGTAAGCCTACATAGCGATAATGGCTGTGCTACTTCTGTCTGTCCTGCCCTTAACATGTTCACGTTCAGGCACTCACATTTTGGGGTAGCAAAGTATAACATTCTTACTTACAAATATGCACAAAACGTTCATGTTTTATAATTTATTGAATTAGAGGTTTGCATATTTTCTCCATCTTCAAACATAATGTGTTCACAGATATTGATTTCAGTATTTGAATACTGGCACCATGAATGGCTGACTGAGTAATTGAGTACTTCCCTAGTGTGGGCAACATAATGTGGGCTCTTAGAGTTTAAGAGGTTAAATAAAGGTTACAGGAAGAAGGCTAAATACAGGTTAGCTTTGGAAATGATGAAAAACCTTCTCACTCTGTTTTTACAGGGAGGTGATTGAGAAGAAGCCAGAGAAGTTTAAGATTGAGTGCTTAACAGACATCAAGAATCTCTTCCCTCAAAACTCTCAGCCTTTCTATGCAGCCTTTGGCAACCGCAGCAATGTAAGCTTTTATACTGTGCTGTTTTTAGGTTTCAGGAAATGCATATTTATTGTGGAAGGGTTGGTCCACTTACCTCAGCTGTGATCATCCCGAACCAGTTTTAAGTTCTTGCTTTGCTACTTTATTGCTACACTAGAAATAAGCTAACATTGCAAAGGACTGTGCTGTAATGACCAGGGGTGTAAATCTCTGACCTCACAACCAGTTGGTTCAGTTACAGTTCTTCAGTAAATGATTTGGTGACTGATGAAATATAAACAATTCACCACAGTTCAAACCTAATATTTTGGATGTCCAAATATGAGTGCATACTTTATTGAATAGTATTGTAATAGATTATAATCAGTTCTAACATTCCAGGACCTATACTGTCAAATTACCACTTTTAGATTTATATATTATGCCTCAATGTATTTTTACACCCCTGTTAATGACAGTGGAGCCTGGCAGGTCTGTCCCCACAGCATATTGAATTTGTTAACAGGATTAACCCCGCAGAGCATCTGCCATTTTATCTGCTCTTTTCTGTAAATAATGTGATTTCTGAATGCTGTGGTTGCATTTATTTGATATGTAAAGAACATGATCTAACAGAGCCAAATAATCATAGATTTTTATTTAGTTTGTATCACAAACTACTATTTGAATAAGACAATGCATGAACAGGAACATTTTACACATTAATAATGTGATTAAACAAAGCAATGATAAGTGCTTCTAATCTAAATTGCACTCTGTATGCGTGTGCTTGCTCAGAAAAGATCACAGTGCATCCAACAATGATTGCTTCTTTTATAAAGTGATAGAAAACAAGGTGGCACATGTAAAGGCTAAGACTCTACATGTTGGTGCATGTTACAGGCCAATGCGGACATGCATGCACTGTAACTTCTATGGCAGCGGAGTGAAAGGGCACGTCGCTAGATCAGTTTAAGAGGGGTCAAAAAAGAGCTATTCAGGAATATAATGGCCTGGTATATGTATAATCTGAAGTACAGCTGTCTTATAACCTTTATCAGTAGTGCTTCATTTTCCCATTTGAGTTGAAGTGTAAAGTTGATTTCTAGCACAGAAAACTACTGAATAAGTTCAGCTGTGTGTGTGCTTCCAGGATGTGTTTGCCTATAAGCAAGTGCATGTTCCAGCCTGCCGCATATTCACGGTAAACCCTAAAGGAGAGGTCATTCAGGAGCTGACCAGAGGCAACAAGACATCGTAAGTTTATGACTCAGTTCACACACTCATGGGTTGGAAAGACTCCTGCTGCACTAGGTCTATCCAGAACCAACACTGAGTAACTGAATAAATGACAGGACAAATAAGAAAGTGCTTGTATTCGTAGATACAGCTTTTCATAAAACTGTATAAACAGCATATTTACTGTTATTAATTGTTCATTGTGTTGTAATTACTTGCTGTGGTTTATGCATTTAAGCCATTAAATCGTAAGGTTCAGTATGTTGGCTCACACTCTTACATCTACTTACATACTGGTATCATAACAGTTACTGAATTATAAGCTTTAAGCTTAATAACTGAATAATAAGCCTAAGATGTAAGGAGTTAGTTGTTATCAAATGAATTGGCTTGGTAGCTGATCAGAAAATGCCGTTTCAGTAGAAAATGGCTAGTGAAACAGCACCAAACGGGGTAATGTTAGGGCAGAACAACTTGGGGAAACTATCTAATTGCGACTTTTCTGACTAATATTTGACTGCCATTTGAATTGCAATTATTTTCTATAAATTAAGGTTTAGGCCATTTTTTTTTTTGGCCAAGTAGACCCGAATATCCACTTGACCCCTGAATGTAGTGTGCCAGACTGCCAGTAACTTGTGGTTGTGATGTCACAACAAATGGATGTTTGGTTGCCTCTGATTAGTGTAGCTTATCTAGAGGCAGCTCACAAGCTGTGTAATTAGCTTAAATTTTCCCACTTAAGACGCTTTTCATAAAGTAGGCTGTACTTAAAAAAGCAGCTTTTACAAAAATATACATAAAAAAGTCAAATATCATTGTCATGGAGTTTACTGTATAGCATGATGCATGATTCCAAACACCGCCAGATTTGTAAACTTCTTATTTTCTGTGTATCTACTGCAGGTATAGTCGCCTGAACGAATTGGTGGATCATGTTTTCCCTTGGGTCGACAAAGAGCAAAGTGCTGTCTTTGTTCACCCAGAATTCAGTTCTTTCTGCTACTGGAGGCAGCCCGTAGCTGAGGTCTGCCTGGAAGAGATCCTGTTACTCTAACTGGCTGAGCCACTGAGGAAAGCCTACTGTGATTGGTCAGGCTGGAACTGACCTTAATTGTGATGCTACTATTGTTTGTAATCTTAAAGCACTTGAACCAACTGATTGTTATTTTTCACTTTTAGTAGAGGATTGCATTCTTTTCTCTGTAAATTCATCTACTAAGAATTAAAACTACTGTATAGTGGGTCTCGCAGCTGAGCTTAAAAGCCTTAATGCTATTTATGTGTATTCATGAAAAAATGCTGCTGTGTTTGAAGCTGTGTTTAACACATATGAACAGATGTCACAGACTGATTGCGCATGTATACGACACTTTAAGAGATTCACTGTGTATACATGTGTGCAGTGCTGCTGATTAAATACAAGTTGAAATGAAGTACTGAGCTAAAAGTTCATTTGTACAGGTAACATCACTTATATTGCCTATATTTACTCTTATGATGTAAATACAGTCCTAATGATTTTACATATGACTGTCCTGTTCATTGAAAGGCACTCGTGTCTGTTATGACTGAATTTGCTGTCCTGAAGTGTGATTTTAAAGAACTGCAGTAGAAACAGAACATCCATTATAAAAGTTTTAATAACACCACAGTTTACTGTTTGTATTTGGCATTACAAAAATTACAGTTATGTAACTGAAATATTTTCCATAATGCTTTATATTGAATGAGACATTTGAATTAGCTGATGTTTTTGATGTTTCATTTTCAGATATTCCATTCCATTTCCATTAAACTAACAAAGGCATTGCATAATGTAGTTCACTGGTACAATTAGATCACTGTAATGAGCAAACAAGTTGCTTTTTGGTACAGTAGATTTTTCTATATGAAAGTTTTTTTTTTACAATCTACAGTTTCTCTTATTAAAAAAATCTAGCGTTACACAGGTCTGTAAAATAAACAGCTTCCATACACACTCACTCAAACAGTAAACGGCATTCATAAAAAAGAAATTTGGTGTAGTAAGGTTGTTACTATTCTATTGTTTTAGTTCTTTTAAAAAATCTAGCATTACAGGGTTTCCAGAACCATAGCTCCCCTCCTCTCACACACAAACACTGCATATTCCAATTATATATAAATAAAAGTATCCCAATTTTTTTTTAAACAAAACCTAACATACACTTTTGTTAAGTATTTACACATATTCTGTAAAGCACTATACAAATAATATGTATGTATATATGTATGCATATATTATTATTATTATTATTATCATGAATCGTGAATAGTAGAGAACATTACAGAACAGCATAAATGAGGAGGACATTCAACAACAGTGTACATGGAGAACATTCTAGAGCATTGTGAATAGGGGAGAATGCTCTAGAACACTGTAAATTTTAGAACAATTTAAACGAGGAGAACATTCTAGAGACTCCCAACAATCACACACAGATCTGTTAATGGTGTTTATTAGTGTTTGCTGTATTGGTGTGTTCTGGCCTTAAATATATTCGTCTTTGAAATTTGCTTTAAAAAGTCAGTGACAAACATAACTTGGTTATCAATCTACTCATCCTTCATCTTTCATAACAGAACATTTCTGGCACTAATATTAACCCCATAAACCTTCTTTTTCAGTCACTAATCTTAATGCTCATTATTCATTAACAACTATAAATTATTCAGTAACGCTTTATATAAAAGTTACCTGCATAGGCACTTCATAACACATGCATAAGCACTGAATAATGCATTTAAAAAGCAATAATTGAGTATTTATTAACAGTGAATGGCTGTATCTGCAAGATCAGATCAGATGTTTATGAAGTAAATGGCATTGTGTTGAAATAAGGGGCCTTAAACTAAAGTGGCAGACATTTGTTCCTTTATATGTTATGAAGAGCTCAGAAGGCAGAGGCTTAGATAAGAGCATATTCTCTGTCAGTTCTATAATAGATGACCTCAAATAAAGTGGAAAATATGCATGAAAAGTGTCACTTTATTTTCAGGCCATCAGAATCTTCCACTGAACCGATATATAGCATTCTTAACTAGATGTATGCCTTAGAAGTTCAACTGTTCAGGGCTTCTGCATATGTTATGACAACCCTATGTAGGCAGCCTTCAAATAAAGTGTACTTTATTTACAGTAACTATGTATAAAAGTATGAAACAAACTGTATATTGCATTTAAGTGAGATTGAGCCTTTTCAAAATACTCCTTTTCTAGCAAATACTTTCATTATTTTGTTCATCCCATATGCTATAAAGCAGGAACATCACCACACTGTACATTGATAGCCCTGATGTTTCTTTAGCTGTACGTTATCTTGTAGCTGGTAAAGGATGAAGTAGAACTCCACTAAATGTGGAAAGAACCTCAGTGGATGCTGAAATCGCTAGTGTTCCAGAAGTCATCACCACCCCGACCTTCTGGCCTTGTTTAAGATCTAAGATGAGGCTGGCGGAGGCGGAGCCTCCACAAAGACACTCCATGTCCCCTGATCCAGATGTGTCCAGCTTCTGTATGTTGCGATTGGCCACTGAGAGAATGGCCTCCACTCGTGCTCCCCTCTGGGCTGTTATTACAGTGCTCAGCAGGTACCGTCCATCGGTGGGCACAGTAAATAAACCTACGGCACGTACACAGAGAGGTTTACTGTTCTGGTACATTTGTCTGCATACTTTTATGCACCATATTCACATTTAAGAACACAAGTTTGAGATATATACGTACCTGTAAGTGGGTCATAGTGTCCCCCATCATTCAGCAACACATGGTTAAAGCGGATGATGGCAACATCTCCAGAAAATGGTAAGAGGGTCAGACCAGCCGAAAACGATACAGGAGTGCTTGTGCTCTTATGACCTGAAAAATACACCCAAGACACAACTAGACTATTGAGTAGCTACTTTACATAGTTACAGATCTTGACGGTAAGACTGGGCAATCTGACGATATTTAACACCATTGTGATGTATTGTGTCATATCACAATATGCTTTTCTGAATGTGGATAATGTCTGTACTTTGAACATTGAGGAACTGCCTGTTTCATTACAAACAGAATAATTAGGCCTGTTTAACTGGATTAGAGCAGTGCAGTATGTAAAATGGTGAATAAATGATTATATTCATAGTATGTGAGAGTATTTTTAAAAATAAAAGCACTACTTGCTCTTTTTATCTGTTCCAACTTATCAGATTTGAGAATAATAAATATTTCTAAGAATCACCTCCAGCTCCAAAACAGCTCTTCATTAGCAGCTGACAGCTTTTTTAAATTCCAAAAAAATAACAAGTTAGCCACACTATCATTTCATTTTCAACAAGTTTCAGTCTAGATTCTATAAACAAAAAATTCCATTATATTATAAAGGGAAAAGGGCTAGCAAGCCAAAACTGCTGGTACAAACACACACATTGTGTTAATTAGATAAAAGACAGGAACACGGTTGAAATGAAAGAAACTGCAAGAAAAGAACACAATAAATACTGAATGACTGAAACTGATAGTTCCTAATGTTGTTCTGGTTAAGGGCTTGGATAATATTGGAAAAAATCTGAATTAAACATGCTTTCTGACAGACAGAATAAAGAAAAAAAGAAATATGAAATAAACTCTTTTTGGGTTTTTATGTGCTCCTGTTTATTTCAAATCAGACATACCACCTGCTCCTTGGCAAAACGTTTACAGCAGAGCCCTGATTAGTACTTATTCTAATGTTAGTGGTTTTTTAAACACATAAATCAATAATTCACATATATTAGCTCAGATTTCTAAGACTTTTGTACAGCACTGTGTAAACACTATCCCTAAAGTGTGGGGATACTTTCTGAATTTAATACTTTGCATACATTTTGGAAATCTCAGCTTCACGTTTATTATTCTTTGGTATGAACTGCATTTATGTAAAGAATGATTTAACCTTTTTTCCCCCAAACAGTTGTTATTTGGGATGAGCTCCTGTCATTGTCATGAGCTCCTCCTGCTTGGGAATCTTCAGTTGGACCAACTCATCCAGTCTTAATCCTCTACGGCTCCAGCTCTGCCCTGGACCCTCCCTGTCATCACTGTTTCTCTCTGTGTGTCTCTGTATTCATACCACTTTGTTTGTGTTCAGTCTTTGTGGGGGCTCGCCAAAGTTTCTTGAGCATTTCTGAGCCAATCCTAGTTAAACTCTTGCCTGTTGTTCCTTAATTTTCCTTATTTATGTATCTTGTCTTTCCTCTGTCTCTGTTGTTGGATTCCTTCTCTTGGTTTTGAACATTTTAATTTAATTATGTATTGGATTACTCCATTACTGTCTGCTTGTGTTTATACCCCTGACTGCTCTAATGACCCAGACTTTTGGAAAAAAATAACTTTAACCAAAGTTAAATCATGTCCTTGCATCCTTATGGGCGTAGCTATGATTTAAGCCCTCGCTATACATGAATCTAATGATTAAAAAGCTAGCCAGGCGGTAGGAGACAATAGGCAGGTCTAGCTTTAGCACAAATATTTTCCACAAATAGCCTACAACACATGTATGTATTCATCTGTAAAAGTAAACAGGTGGCATAATAAACATAGAGCAGCATGCTGAAGGGACCCAATGCACATTATGTTGATACATAAACATTTACAAAACTAGTACCGCTTTATAATAACAGGCCCTAATAAACAGCAGTTTAATAATTATGTAATAATTAATCTTATGGTCCAGGTGACTGTGATGTGAGAAAATACAGCTGTTACTTTACAGTTATTAACTGTTAATATGGTAGTAATGCAACTACTAGCCTGCAATTTACTGTATTTTCTCGCGTATCTCTGTATGAAATGCTTCAGGAAAACACCTTTTAAACTTTAACTATGCTAATGGAAGTAATTTTGTGATTAATTCTTTTGGTCCATTCATGATGAAATGTTTACACAATGTAAAAAGCAGCTATTTTTGGTGTAAAACAATAAAACCTAACAAAATGAGTTGTGAGGTTGATATGTGAAGAGATATGAACATTGATGATATGCTCTTTGAAAAGCACAAGGCGGAATGCAGTGTACCTGAAAGAAGGTGAGGTGTGATGGAGGCAGGAGAGACAGGAGGATAGCCTGCAGCACACACAACAAACAGGAAAACAGATAACAAGACTGTTATAAGGTACTATGACAAGATACATATTATTATACTGTTATGACAAACAGAAGTGACGCATGTTTCTCACAGTTCCTTAAAACACGTCACAAAGCCCACAATGATCAAATGTGAAACTCACCTGGTGCTGCGGCGTAGCCTTTAACAGGTGTCATACTACCGTTGGCCCCCTGAGGGGGCCGGGATGAAAGCTTGGTTCCAGGAGGGCCTGCTTCTCCAGACTCCAAAACAGGAGGAGTAGAGCCTGTCGCCATGGAAACACTAGAGTCTTCCATACCTGCCCGAACACCTGGAGAGGGAAAGAGGGAAGAGTGGTAGAATTAGGAGAGAGTTAGCTTAGAAACATAATGACAGTAATGACAGGGTTAACAGGTGTGACATGGTGTGATTTTATAGAGACAGTCTCTTTACACACATCCACAACTACAATTATCAGGATGACCTGCTGACAATGAGCCACACACCCCAGAAAAACCACTTATGGAAAGAGCATGTGTGTATTGGGGGGTGTATCTTGTCAAAGAGCAGAGGGCAACTCCAGCACTACAACTTTCAAACAACTTTCACATCATAAATACTTTAAGCCACTTTCATGTAAAACATCTGCATCTGTCAGAGATGTTTTATGCAGCTGGTCACCAAGAGAAGGAAAAAATGGGCAAAGACAATTAATTTTATTAATAATACATATATTAGCGTTTTGACAAGTGCTCTTGCCTAGAAAACTAAACACAGGAAATAAAACTAATTTTGGGTTTGGTTTAGCTTTAGGTTTGATTCTGAATGAATTATTAAGGACCGACGTTGGGGATTGAATGGGAACTGTGGGTTGACATCTGATATTTTCCATGTACATGTCTGCCTATGTTGATGCATAAACATTTACAAAACTAGTAACGCTTTATAATAACAGGCCCTAATAACAGCAACTTAATAATTATGTAATAATTTTTAATTGTTTGTCTTGTCAAATGGTGCCATTTATTGATGCACATGTAATTAATAGCTACATATGTATTAATAATTTAACAATTAACCACTGAATTATTAGGCATTTACTTAAAAAATTAAGAATCAATAATTATTTCAAAATTGTAGAAAGCTAACCATAAATTATAGTTTATTGATATTGATTTAGTTATTTGATACTCAACCCATAAATGATATAACCTGAAATAATAAACATTTACTAAGTTGCACCAAACAATAAACAATTTATAATAATTATGAATGAATTGTCAGTGTCCTGTTTTAAAGGATGAAGTAGTTACTTATTAATATGCAACTTAATGATGCATAATGCCTAGTTAATGGTTATTAAGTGTATGTGTGTATATATATATATATATATATACATAGCTGTTGTCGGAAGAAAATCTTGCATCTCCATATTTATATATATACATTTATATAGTCATTAATTGGAACCCTACTATAAGTTGTGACTTTTTAAGGTAGAAAATGTCATTAATAAATGATTAAATACTGCATGAGCTATTTATGGGGGATTGTTATTATAAGGCTTTTGTGTGACAGCCACAACATACAAACAAGGCAAGCATTTAGTTCTGTATTTAAGGAATAGTTTAGCAATTCTGCCATCAGGGATGCACGATGATATCAGTATCATATCAGTATCAGCAGATACCAACCTGTGATGTATTTACTTTATAATAGAAAATGTATAGTACTGATGAATTTATCCTTTTCAAACTGGATATTTTTTATCTCTACAGAAGTGGGTATATCATCACATTGACTTTTTGTGTTTCTACTTTGCGTTAGTTGATCATTTAATACAATGATTTCTTTTTTTTTCCTTGTGATAAACAAAACCAAATATATCAGCTGGTGAGATAAATGCTCATTGCCTCCAAGACCAAATCAAACACTGTTTCTGAATTGTGCTGTATTTATTTCAGAAATGATTTTGTATGTATGTCCTTCTAGAAGGCCTCTCTTCTTAAAGATACGTATTTCTACATTTCTACAAATTTTAAGATACATTTTGATGTGCAGTACCCTGGACGTTACATAGTAAATGCTTCAAATTGTATAATAAATTCAGGCATTTCAAAATGCAATCATTCAAGATTTTGATTTTGTTAAAAGTATAATCTTTTGTTTGTTTAGGAGTGACAGTATATGAGGTTTTATGAATTTGTGGATAATATTGTGCTTTAGTGATTTCAGTGGATTTCACTGACCAGTATAGTGGACAACTAAATATAGTGGACAATTAAGTATAGTGGAATTAAGTACATTAAACCTGCAAGATTTTGAAAAATGAACTAATTCATTCATGTTATCTGTGTCAATGACTGGGCTGTGTATTATTAACGTACTGTCAAATATACAAATTACTGAATTGTATGTCCTGTATTACCAGTTAGACGTAATTACCTCACTTCAGTGCAAGTCTGTACAGTGCACTTGTAATGCTCTATAAATGGAATTTCGTTAACATTTAAAAGACATTTTTAAAAACCTCACTACACTTCAAGCCTGTAATGACCTGGCAGAAAGCTCTATAAAGTGCTACATGCAGGGTATAGTGCATTACAGCATTAGTGTTGAGAATGTTCTTACGAACAGACATTATAATGTGTTATGGAGCCTGACTTTGTGAAATCACATTCTCTAGCTTTATAAAGTGTTATGCACATGCACAACTATAACTACTTCTAAGCAATGATACAACATTATGACAGTCATTGTAAGGTATGAATGCCATTTAATCCAGTATGCATTTTTAAAGCATTACGAATACAGGAGTCATAGAAAGTGATAGTAAATGGTCCATCCTGCATGATGCATTGTCACATCTCTACACTGTCACAGTGTTGCATTGTCCTAACCATCAAATATCAGTTTGAAATACCAGTCAAATCTAAACTTCTGTCTGATGACAATAATGTGTTTACCAATTTGAATCCAACATCACCGCCCCATAATCAATATTTTTTTAAAACTCTTGAACTATCATTCACATGACATTTCTAGAAGAACATTTTGGCTTTTTGAGTTTGACATATCAAATAAATTATTATAGTTTGGTAAATATTTTGGAAAAAAAAAACATTATAACCACAATCATGCAGAGAAAAAATGTGTATGTTGTGGATCCATGAAGTTCTCTGCCAAACTGCCTTTGTCTGTTCAGTGGTCCGGAGGCATATTTGATTTTATGAGGATTATTGTTCCTCTTAGTAAAAACTGTGTTTGTTTTATTTGCTCCCAACACAGCTGTTTGTGGCAACTCGTTTACTTCCATGTGGCTCATTTCCTGCCCTATAACACAGAACATGTACATAGAGCTGAAGTGTGCAAATGTGTGTGTGTTAGAAAGCTGATCTTAATTTAAATCAACCGCACTTAAGAGGTGAAAGAAGGCATGGTGAGATTAAACATATGGAGAGGAAAGTGCAGGTGTGTTCCATGTCTCACAGCGCCTCTTAAGGAAGCATTAAAACATACAGGATCATTTCTGTCATGCTTTTTTTTTCCATTGTCCATCACTCAATCTTTAACACTCAGCATTTTACTGCATTTATTCCAAAAGCCATGTCATTAACCCAGCATGTCATTGTAACTTTACAGGAGAAAGAAAAACGTTCTTAGAATTCTTATAATAGTCAATGTAACAAGATTTTTTCCAAGCAATTTTGGGCCATTTCTATTGGTCTGTTAATAATGAAATTTTAACACAATGCAAAGTCTAACTCAAGTCCTTAAATTATGTAAAATAAAGTAAAAACCGCCAAAAACTGAGATAAAAGTTTTGGTGCAACAGCAAAAATATATAAATAAGACAGGCACTCTGTTCTGAGTTAAAGCAATAGCTTAGCAATTTTGCTACTAGGGATGCACAATGATATCAGAATCATATCAGTACGGCAGATATTTTATTTAAATAATGAACAGATGTTTAGCTTGACTGATATTTTAAACCAAACTGTGATGTATTTAATTTACTCCAGGAGAATAGAATATTTAGGTGGTGCTGGGACATTTTACTGCATTTTCACAGTCACATGCCAAAGTTTGGGCTCCCCTGGTCATGTTTTGTTAAGTTTCTAAGTGAAAAGTTTACACGTCCTCTACAGAGAACACACTTCTGCACATTTAATACACAGTTACTGTTTATTTGCTGAGTTTAACACATTTGGGAAAATTACAGCATAAAATGAGGCCTGTGCAAAAGTTTTTTTTCTCAATACGTTAAACTCAGCAAATAAATAGAAATTGTGCACTAAAAATGCAATACTTAAGCTTATTCTCTGTAGAGGATGTGTTCACTTACTTTCAGTTAGAAAATCGATTCTACAGAAAGTTTATATACATATATTTCTCTATAATGCTAATCCACATTCACAGTTTCTACACTTTATAAATGTTTCTCTATCAACATCGACAGATATAAACGTGGAAAATATCGTATATCAGCATCAGCCATGACTCCCATGTGACGCACCCCTATTTTCTACACAATGTTTTTTTTTGGTTTTTTTTTTGCTTGGATGTTCATCAACTGATATGCGTTTGATGACTGAGCTTTATTTCTTTATCAAGCACCTATCAACACTGTGAAAAAAGCATAAACCATCACACACACACTGCTTATGTGTTTCTAAGTGTAAGAGACACTGTGATCTATTAACATTGAGTATTTTTTGGGAGGGGGATACAACTATTTCTTTTACATGGTGTGTCCTCTTGGTAGAAGCTCATGGCTTTTGTTTTTCTTCAGGATCACACAGCATTTTGAATACATAATCCATCTGAAATATATATTTTTCTCTTCGACATGCACAAAATCCTGGGTGTTTTGTGAGTGTATATTAGACAGTAAAGAGGCTACCTCTCCCTGTAGTGATATTACCCTCAAACATCTTTTAACAGACAGAGTGATGAAGTGCTGTTACCATTCACCTACTTCCACTGCCGTTAGGATTAGATTTCATGTACTATGCGATGACTGAGCCAAAGTAATGACCACATTACTGCTTATTTACAGCCTCTCTTTCTCGCTTTCTCTCTCTCTCTCCCTAAGGAGCGTGAGTCGGCACTTGGCAGAGGTGTGGAGAAGAAAGATGAGAGAGAACGAGAGTGAGAGTGAAAGTTAAGTGAACTGTTCCAAGCAGTAACTTTGCATTTAACACCACGCTTATTTCTCCATGACCTCAGATACCACAGCTGGGCTGACTTACACACGTGTCCATACATGTAACATATACAGACCTTTTTCCTTTACTTGTACCTTTTTTTTCTTGACCTTGTTTTAAACAACATGGGGTCAAGGAAAAATTAGAAGATTTGAAAGGGCCGAGAAACATCAGGGAGCTTTCTGAGGAAACCCAATCTCCTTGTCTAACCTCTGAGGGGACGGTGCTTAAAATAGACATGAAAGTTGCACATGTGCTTTATGGCTAACAAATCCAAAGAATGATAAAAGTCCATTCAGTGCAGCTTAAAGCCATGGTTCAGCTAAAAAACAGATTCACTTCCCTCTTACCCAAAACGTTCAAGGGTCCTCTTAAGTACTGCACTGAAGCTATGAGGCTAATGTAGCTAGTAAGTAATGGAAGCCTAAAGTCGCCAGAGAGCATATTGCCATTTGCATGGCATGCCTAAACAACTAAACAATGTTGAGTTGTTGTGTAATCTCAAAAAGATTGGCTTATGTGGTTTCTGACACTGTATGATTATAAAAAATGTACAAAAATACAGATAAAATTCAAGCATCAAGATGACTGCTACTACCGTTTTAGATAATTAATATATTTTTGGCCATTATTTTGGTGTTGAAATGTTTTATGTTGACTGCAAAGTGGTGCTAGAGAGTTTGTAATCATTCTTAAACATTCTTTGAATTTAGATATTGAAGTAAGATATTTATTTACATCTTAATGACAGATAAAGAAAACCCAATAAAACTAATAACACCAACAACTACATACTATTTTCATTTCTTGAATAATGTGATCTAACATTAAATGATTGTTTTGGTTCAGAGGATAATTGGGGTCAGGAGGTTCAATCAATTGGATGACAATCAAGTGTGAGTGTCAGTGACCCTGCCCTATTTTTAAAGCATCAGCTTAGTCTTTGCTATCAAACTCTGACAGAGGTCATGTCTCGGTCAAAAGGATTCCCCCCTCCCCCAAAAAAGCAGTTGATGATGCTCATCAGGCTGGAAAAAGCTACAAAACAATTTAGACTTCACTAATCCACTGTCAAGCAGACAGTGTAAAAACAGAGGAAATTCAACCTCATCATTATCCTTGCCAGGAGTCCAACAACAATCACTCCAAGAGAAAAGAGTATACTATTCCAGGAGATCACAAAGAAACCCAAAGGAACATCTAAGTATCTGCAGGCCTATCGTGCACTGGCTAATAACAGTGTTTATGAGTCCACCGTCAGACAGACCTTGAAAAAGAATACTGTATATGGAATGATAGCAGGAGGAAGCCATTACTCTCCAAAAGGAACACTGCTGCCTGTTTAAGTTTTCTAAACATCACCTGGATAAGCCTCCTGGATTAGACTACGGAAAGATTATTATGTGGAATGAAAAGGCAAAAAAGAACTTAATGTCTTAAATGAGAAACGTTATGTTTGGCAAAAACCAAACACTGCATTCCAGAATTAGAACCTCACACTAACCGCAAAACATGGTGGTGGCAGTATGATAGTTTAGGCCTATTTTAGACCTAGGGAGATTGCCATCACTGATATGAATTTTGGATTACATCAGGAACTTCTTCAGGAGAATGTTAGGGCATCTGTCTGTGAACTGAAGCTCAACAGAAGGTGGGTCTTGCAGAGAGACAGCAACTCCAAGTCAGTCTACTATTAAATTACGGACCCAAAGTCCAGTCCGTAATTCAATAGAAACATGGCAGAACCTGAAACATGGATTTCATGCAAGAAACTCCACCAACTTTGTTGAGTTGAAGCAGTCCTGTAAGGAGGAATGTACCGAAATTCCATCAAGCCAACATGCAAGATCAACAGTTACAGGAGCCGCTTGATTGAAGTCATTGCTGCTCAATGGGTCACACCAGCAGAAAGCAGAGGTTAACATGCTTTAGCCACCAAAGACATTTAATGTTAGATCACTTTGTTCAATAAACGAATACAAGAGTACAACCTTGTTTGATGTTGGTTTATAGGGTTCTTGTTCTCTATTGTTATGACTTAAATGAAGATCTGTTCACATTGTAGGTCACATTTATGTAGAAATTCAGATAATTCTAAAGGGTTCAGAAACTTTCTAGTCCTACTGTAGCTACTCTGCTAGTAGCTCAATGCTTTATCCATAATCTTCTGTCTTGTATATATAGGTCTTGTAACCTATGTTTGTAAAGCACAAAACAGAAATGTCATTGACAAAGCGACATGTGATATTAATGTGAAATGAATGGTGGTAAATCTTGAATATATTAAGAAAATGGAGAACGCATGAAACATGAAACAGGCTACCTTTTTGATATTACTTTCAACTACACATCATATTCATAAGCATCTCAAGGTGTTTTCATCTTTTCTTTAACCTTCCTGTCTATCCTCTTCTTAGTGAAATTCTTAGTGAAAAAAGAGGGCCTTATGATTCTCATATGACGCCACTTTGAAGATAACAAAAAATGGCCGGTCATAACAAAAGTGAATGTGTAATAGGTGTAATTCTAATGAAAGTGCAGGTTCTGAACTTTCAATCATGATCACATTTGTGTTTGTAAGTAGAAGAGAAGAGATTTTATTATGGTCTGAATTTGATGAAAACGTATCAATGTATGTACAGTGGGAATAAAAAAAAATCCTTTGCATATTTGCAATGTTTTGTCACTTTTTTGACGTTAACTCAAGCAGTACTTATATAATTATGTAATTACATCTAAGTCATGATCTAAATGAAATGTATAGTAAAATGACAATAATAAGATGGCAATGATAAATCCATTGCAAGGCTGGATGAAGATCATTAAAAGAAGCAAATCAGGGTGCTTGAAAAAGTTCAAAGGGCTTTTACAGAGGCACTTAGAACTATTCGGTCTTATATCAGGACATGGCTGATAAACCAACAAGCATTCACTCAGAAATGGAGTCTGCCAATCAGGACACTCCACTACTTCCAGATAAGATGTCTATAAATATGTATCTGTGTGAGTGGCTGAAGAAGAAAGAGTGGCCAAAGTAAGACAGAAGAAGATGACTCCAAGTTCAAAACATGGCTGAACGATCTAGCCACTTTTTGGCTTAAGCCTGAACTCTGAACATAGTGTGCCAGGCTGCCAGTTAGTTGTGGTTGTGTTGTCATCAGTTCCGCCCATATGGGGGTGAAAAGAGGAAAGCTTTCAGGGTCCCTGCCTCTAGGGTGGGGGCCCCAAAAGACTGAGCGCTGGTTCTTGTGAACACCGACCCCCCTCCGCTACCAAAGTTTAATTTGTTTTTTGCCACTGCAGTTTATGTGGTTTTGACACAAGTATGTAAATCCTTCCTGCTGTTTCATGAGAATCTTCACTTCCTAAATAAATGCGTTCATTATACCTCAACATTCAAGTAGCCTAGATTATTTAGCCAGGTCAGCCACCATGCAGCTGTTCTGAGCCTACAGTTGGAAGAAATGAAAGGTTCTTGATATCAGATGTCATCATTGTTTGGAACAGTTTATTTTGCTGGTTTAAAGGCTTTAGTGTGACTTTCATTTGGTATAATTTTGATGCCAAAACTGACAAATATTGAATGCTAAAGCAGCCAAGTAAAAGAAAAGACAGAAACTAGTAGGCTATTAGTTTTACTTACATTCGCATGATCTCAGTGCCGGGAATTAAACATAAATTGAATGATATTGTTGACGCCCATGCAAAACACAGGGCTCATCACCTCTGAAATCCCAATTTAATCCCAGTGTGCACCCCTATACACATATCAAAAAAGAAGTTCATTTACTTTAACACTATAAAGTGACAGCCATCATCATCTGATTTGATGATCAATCAAATTGGGTCATATTAAACACTATAAAACAGTTGTTTGAAAAAAAAAAACAGCCAAAATTGTATCAGTTTATCATGTCACACTATGTTCATCCTAAAAATAGTGATTTTACTTTACATTTTAAAGTAAACAGCAGTCTATAATATCCAAATGAATATCAATATTAATGTTAATGCACTTAAAGTGATCACTGTGTGGCTCTGTCATCTACAAGAATACAGCAGGTTTCATCAACAGGTACTCAACAATGAAGAACTCACAGGGAGGTTGGGGTGCCTAGATCTCAACCTTATGTCTTTCGGTAGAGGGGGATGGGGGGGTTTGGAGGGGGATGGGGGGTTTGCAGCCAACAAAATTTTTCAGGAGCCCAGCCATGTCTTTGTGTGGGCTGTCATGTCACAACACAAGAGTGTTTGCTTTTAGTGGGTGTACCTCATCTGCAGGCAGTTCACAAGCTCCATGTTGTTAGGTTAAATTACTCCACTTTGAGACAAAATAAGCTGTTGATAAAATTAAAATTGCCATTTGAAATTTTTCAAATTGTGATTTTGAAGCAAACATGATGGATCTTTCAGCCTTAGTTTGTGAGCGAAGACTCATAAAGAGAAGACAAACACAGTGTCTTAGTATGGTGCTGCTTACTACTGTGGCTAAAAGAGAAGCATTTCATAAACACTCACAGCACGCAATAAAGTACCAGTGAAGATCAGGGGGTGGACCGCTGGCGCTTGTTCACTTGTTAGCACGTAAGCATTCACACATGCACAATATGTTCTGTAAGAAACTGGTTTTACAGCAGCAAAGGGGCCCAAAATACTTCATCTGTTACATAGCTGAAGGGGCTGGAATCATGCTGCCTGTCTCAAATTCACAGACGGAGCTTAACAGGAGAAGCAAGAGTAACATGTGGAACTATGTAATTGAGCTGTGTACACCACCACTGTTGATAAACTGTGGGCTGTGACTGAATAAGCCTGGAGGTTATTTCACAATGCAGGATTTCTATTTTAACCTCATAAAAGGCCAAAACCTACCAGCGGTCCACACTATAACTTAATAACTGCACAAATTTGCATTGCTTTCCATGTAAGTGCTGAATAAGAAGCCTTGGCATGAAATAAACCTGGGATTTTAAGTGGTTAACCAGATAATTCAAGCCAAGAAACCTGTCCAATAGTACGACAGGTCGGGAAAGTTTTGATTGGACAATTCTCATTTTTGAAAGTTATTTGTTAAATATTCCCAGTTGTGGCCTCCACACTTCTAAAAAGTATTGCCTTAAGGACTCAACTGACATAATGCATTCATTCTACTAAATTTTGTAACTCGGAGGAAATAAAAACAGTAAGTATAACAAACTGTTTAAAGTAACTGTCTATAAAAGGGGCTAACAACACTAAAAGAGCTCTAATGTTTCAAATGCTGCCAATGTATCATTAGCCTTTATGTTTTCAAAGGCATTAACCCCCTGCGTGGGATTTTGATGTACCTAATCACTTCTGTGCTTCTAACACATACACATGGGTCAAATGAGAAGCAGATGCAGTCTTTCTCTCTCTTGCTCATTCTCCCACACTGTCTCTCTCTCTCTCTCTCTCTCTCTCTCTCTCTCTCACACACACACACACACACACACACATGCATCCCTCGCAAAAGGCCAAGTGTTGCTCAACTCTGGGGCCTGCCTTGTTAGAGCAGACATGTGTGTCCAATCAGAGCACACACAGAAAAGGAACTACCTACACCATACACAAAAACACACATACACCCCCACTCAAAGGAAATCCTTCTCCAAACAGTAACCTTTAGGGGTGAGTTGTTTAAACACAAGCTAACCTTTTAATTCCAGATGCAACACAGCTGCTGTTCAGGGTGCCAAATAATTAGCGAGTGTTGCACAGTGGCAAGACTCTAATAATGTAAATAAGAAACCTAAATGTAGCTGTGTAGAAAACATGAAAGTGCTACAGATAGTTTTGTTACTTTTGGGCAGATAAGTCACTATGGGTTGGGCAATTACATGACTACATATGTAATTAGTAACAAAGTTCTCTGGATTTATTTAAACCTGGACTGATTACTTTTGGATATGGTTTTACATTTTTTTTTTGTATTGCTGGTCACAATATTAATAGATTAGTATGTAAAATAGGGCTGGGCAAAACATGACAATGTGTTACTGGGACAAGGGGGACATCTTTTCATTTTGAAATTATGCAAGATCATGATGGGATTGTGGGTTTGTTGAAGAGTACACAGCTGAGTTGCAAAAGACCTGTCCAATATCAGTGATTATAGAGCTTTTAACGTCTAATTAAAGCCCCAAAAAAAGGAAGCACTAACCTACCCTGGAATAATTTTTTTTCAGCACTTCTTTACAACTAATTATTCATAACATTTATTAGGAGTCCTTCCATTTTCTTCTGAATTATCTTCATAGTTATCATCAGTGATGGATTTTGCTAAAATATTTAAAGCAACATGCAGAACAGACCAAGAATTTTAGTGACACAATGGAAAGACAAAGAACTGAATCTGCACTATATTATTCCTGCTAATAATATGATTTGTTTTCATATTTCAACATTAAGGTCTAAAGCAAGAAATATGAATATGATGAGTGTAGCTGTATGCGCATTCTGTTAACACAGTTTTACGTTTGAAAAGCTGGATGTAAGCTGTACTCTTGACGTTGGTCAATCCCACTAGTCAGACCAAGTTTGCAGCCTTGCAATATGTTATTATTATCATGATGAATTTCATCACATCCCACTTTTCTTAGCACACTGCGAGTATCATCAGTACTAAACAACTGCATGTGCACTGAACAGCTGCATGTATCATATGTGTCAACCCAGACAATTCACCCATATAAAATATGCATTTGTCACACTTCTGGGCTGGGACACAGGGAATCTCTGACTAGTCCAACACAGTTTCCACATTAAGTCTGGCCCATAACTTGCTAGACTAAAAAATCATCTGATCAGACTGGGGGAAGCCCAGATGGTCCAGATTTTTGCTTTTTCTTTTGCTTATACCTCATACTGAAGGAATGAGGAATGTATTACAGTGAAAAACTGGGCAAATTGCTGTTCTTAATATTAATAGAAATGTACAATACAGATATCAGTGAATTAGTGCAGTTTGGAGGTGGTGAAGGTTTGCTGTCTCTAGAGATGAACATCTATGATGTATAAAAAAAGACATATTGTGGAGATCCTGTAAACAACAGTCAGTGTATAGTAACTGCATACACTTATTTCCCCTCTTGTTCTATGTTCCATGTTCATTTCTGCAAATGCTGAAGAGAAAATCATTTTACTCATAATACTGCATAGCACAACCTTAAAAATGATCATGGTACAGTTTATGTATTGTAAAAATGTCTTAGAACATTATATTTTGTCATGTTGCCCACCCTTAACACGAAAGTAGCCAAATATATTTTTGTACTCATCCTAAACTTGTAATTGATCATTGCCACAGTTATCTGTTAGAAATGTAACCACTAGAAAATTAGGAAATCAAATTATATATCTTTTAGTGCCTGTTATAGACTGTTCAAAAGCGTTTTTACTTAATATTATTATTATTTTTAGCTGACTGTGTAACCTGAATGACATGTAGTCCACTGTAGATCACACACAGAGAGCCCTGCCACATATAAGAGTGCAGCAAAGCAAGCACACTGAACTAATTTAGCTCTTTATGGTGAGTGATTTTTCTGATAGAGCTGTTGACTGATTTAGCTTATTACACAGATTTCAGCATTATTAGACAGATTTTGGTAGTGCTCACCTAACAAAGAAGCCAAGACGTCTTACATGTTAACCATAGTTCTGTTGATCTTTCACCTACACAGCTTTAACAGGTTCTTTACATAGATCAAACCTTGCTTACACATCCTGTAAATCTTATAAGAGACAAAGCAAGAACTGTACAGATGTTATTTAAGGTGAATTCTATCAATATTTCTGCATAACATTCTCCATTAAGATGCAATCAAAGTCATTTAGAGAGGTATGATGTAAATTGCTCCTCCACTCAGAGTGGTGGTGATAGGAACCAGACATCCGAAGCATTTAATGACTCTAAAAGCTCCCTCACAGAAGGCTGTTACAGGAAATGGTTACGAATGTGTTGCCAGATGCCTGAGACATTGTTTTACGACAGTTTTGAGATCAACTTTTGGCCTAAAATGTATTTTTAAAGTCTATTCGTGCTGGAAATTTACAAGAAGTATGTTGTAAGGCAAAATAGTACCCAAAGGAAGCATATTTTTTGGATATTGCTGCTGTCTGGGCAAAACCTCATATCTCCATTTTTGTCAATTTTAATTTTTTTTAAAATGCCTGTTGCCCTTTACATTGTGTATAAATTTCATTGTAAATGGACAAAAAGAAATGGCCCAAAAAGACTTGGAAAAATGTCTGGGTCCACTGACTTACATTATAAGCAAAGACGTTTTTTTCCTTCTCCTGTAAAGTTACCATTTTGGAGATACAAGATTTTATTTTATCATTAACATATAAACATTTAATATATAAAACCTCAGAAGATGTGTAGGTTCCTTGGTCATTTTGTGTAAATAAAATTGCTGTATTTGCATTGTAGACATTGTGACCTGTGGTTCCTATCACCACTGTAAAGAAACCCAATTGATGAATTTCTCAACAATGCACCATTTAACACCAAACCACTCTACACGACTTTGTTTACATCTCAATAATTGAATTATGCAGAAATTTTGAAACATTTGTGTAATTCCCCATTAAGTTAATACATAATCCTCTCAGCAGACAGTGCCATTCTTACCTGTGTACTGAGGAGTGCCAGTGGTTCCATCCTGCCCGCCCACTGTGGTGTGGAAATTTGCTCTCAAAGTGTTGATATCTCTTGAGTGAGTGAGGACAGTGCTGTTGAGCTGTCGGACGCAGTTCCAAAGACCATTGACATGTTTATTGAGTCCATCTTTGATTCTTTTCAAACTGTCCGACACTGGCTCCAACCTGCCACAAACGCTCTCGACACTGGCCACCCGTCCATCAACCCCAGACAATATCTCCTCAAGCCTTTTAGACAATTCTTGGCTCTTCCCGCAGTCTTCCTCTAGTTTGTCCAGTCTGTTATACAGCCCATCCATAGGAGTTTGACGGCTGACCGACTGATTGAGTATCCTGATTGAGTTCTCCAAATTTTTGACATGCTGTGTGAGAGAATCTACTTCACCCTTCAGGCTCTGTGTGTGTTCTTCCATCTCTACTATATTTTGGCCGTTTGCATGACCTGTTGGTATTATCTGTGACTGCGTGCCTCCTAAGACTTGTAGAGCTGCATTGATCTTGCTCTCTAATGCTTTGGTCTGTGCCTCCTCTTCTTTGGCCCTCTCTTTCCTCAACTTGTCTTCTAGGTAGAGGCATTTCTCCGCTACTCTCCTTTCTGCCAAGTTAAACCTGGGCTCCAATGCCTCCTCGTGAGCCTTCTGCTTCATGACTGTTGCATTCATGGCACTAGCCAAGTTCCTCTGTGCATTCTTGAGGTCCTGGATCTCCTTTTGAAGGTCTGAGACATCTAACCCATAGGGGGCGCCTGTTGAAATAAAGTTCCGTAGGTCCTGGATCTCTTGACGAAGGTCAGCCTCTTTGGAGTCAAGGAGCTCTGCAAGACTAAGATAGGAATTCTCTTGCTCTTCACAATGCTCTTTAACTGACAGCACTTTGTAGTCACAAGAGTTCTTCAAATCCGCCATCTTAATATCCATTCCTTCCAGCAGCTCCTTACGGAGGTCTTGAAGTTTTGCGTCAACGTAAGCCTGGCATGGGCACTCAGCGGTTGAGGCAGAAGAAGGCAGTGGAGCCATGGTATGCCCTTCCGTCTCTCTTAGCTTATTCACATGTCCTTCAAGCTGCAAAAGCTTTGTCTCCAGATCCTGGATGGAGTTGGTGTTTGTGCTGATTGTGTTGGAAAGGTGTGTGACCTGGTTCTGAAGCTCTTCAGCAGCTGAAGAAATCGGGATATCTGAGGGCAGCAAGATGCTCTCCGTGCCACCAGCTAGGGCACCCTGCGGCTGCCGTAGATTACCAAGCAGGTTCAGAATTATCTTGCTTGCATCTTCTTGCAGGTCAAGGCGCAAGTTAGCATTGGCAGTAGTCATGGCAGCCTGCAAGTCAAGGACTGTTTGCGAAAGACGCTGCACTTCCTCTTCTAACTCTTGAACTCGATTACTATCATGATGATCTCCCTGTCTTGCAGACTCTCTACCCTCAGTCCAGGGGTGCCTGATTTGTCCACTTTGTCCAGGGTGTGTCCAGGGATGAGCACCAGAAGTGACCTCTGGTCCTATAGGAGAAAACACATTCACCATACAAACACATTTTTTGTCTACTTCTTTTTCTCAGTAACAGCATCTTGACACCTAAACATCCTTTCAGACCCATAGCATTAACCTGTCTTCTCATATCTGTACATTTCTTCACATTTAAAGCAAGAGTAGAGGTTGTTTTTCTCAAATCTGTCAAAGATACACGTTTTAAGTACTGTTTATCTGATGGTGAGTTTGAGTGGTCTAGCAGCTTTTGAATGGTTGTTAGGAGTCATGCAGTTTTGGAAACTCCTATATTTTCCTTTGACTATCCCCTTCATTATGCATGTGGATTATCCTATATTTAATCTCTTTATAAATATCTCCTTAAAGTGAGTTCAAAACTTCAAAAGGAATAGCTAGAAATGAAATAAATTAAGGATGGTCTCTGATGTTTGAATAGTATTGTGTATCCTCTGGAATGGACCTATTGATTGTGTTCACATGTTATCAGGGAATGCATTAATTGGTGACATACAACTTGTAAACTCAGGTAACGTTAAACTTCCCAGTGTTTACCATTGGTATTCACAAGTTTTCTTCTAGATCCATTGTTTGCATTTGCCCATATTTGTCCTCTAAAAGGGCTTCATTCATCAACCGTTCCTAAGAAGAAATTTCTTCTTAAAACCCACTTACGCATTTTTACAAAGATTCTGACATTCACCGTTTTCTTATTTGGGGTTTCGTAGCTAAGAATGGAAGCTATGCACACTCAGTAGCACAAACCTGTGAGCAATTCTGTGGTTTAGGAACATGTCATAAATCTGGTGTAGACTTTTTCTTAGGATCTTTCTCAAGAACAAACATAAGAAAAAACTTAGGAAGACACTGGTGAATGAGGCTGTTTTACATCTCAGCAGAGGTCTTACCAAGGACACTCTGTTGTTGCCTGGGGATTGATGGTGGATCTTGGTGTGGTTCTTGCAGAATATGAGGAGCTGATGGAACATCCTTAAGCTCCATGCAGTCATGACCACGATAACCTGGGCAACATCTCCATTCAAGCTCAGTCACCTGCTTGTAGCCCACCTTGTACATTGGCCTCATGTGGGTACGGTACCTGAAAACATAAATGTGAATTGTCTGAAACATGATGTCAAATGAAACGTCACAGCTGTCTATCAATTACAGGGGTGGCTAATAAAGACCACCACCTTACTTGTGTCCTAGTACCAAAGTCAAAATGTAATGTGCTGACGAAGCACTTGCACATGCTAGAGCAGAGGTCTTTAAATATGGGCAGTCCTGGATTCTGTAATCACTGGTAGTTAAATGAATTGTTGATATAACTGGTTACTGAGTGGCCATCTAGTGTCATACCTACCAATGAATACAGATTCCAGGACCAGAAACTGGATACGAGGTCCAGATTTAAAGGACCTGGGCTGGAGTTCTTGATTCAAATCATGTGCAGGTCTTAATGTATCACAGAATGTGAGTCATCTAGAAAATCCAACATTCGGATACCGAATGCTTCTTGGCCTATAATTATAAAAGTTGAACAGCTATGTGCCGTGAACACAAGACTGAGCAATGTGACAGCTTTAGTCCATGGAGGGTTCTAAAATGCGACTGATCTGCTGTGGCTGACCGCTTGCTCTGCAGTGAAATTCATTCTCCCTTACTCACAGTATTCACAAATATAAACATTCAAGAAGAAACAGAGTATGGCATTATTACATGGCATATAATTTATTATGATTCAATCCAACCATGAAACACATCTGGAGAGCAGCTTGGAAGGCAAGGGAGGGGGGTCAATGACCAACGAGTACATGTGTGAGAGAGTCAGAGAGCAAAAGAGAGAGAGCATGAGCTCATTCATACACTCACACACACACTCTGAGGGAGTGGCACTCAAAATATGAGTGTCGGAAGCCAACAGTAAAACTCAGAAGGGTAGAGCCATTAGCCATTGCCTTACATTAGTGCTTCCTATAAAGCTTTCATGTCCAGGACCTCTTTAGGAATCAGATCTGGACTCAGATCCCCACACACTCAAAAATGAATAAGAAATGAAAAGCTCAAAGTCAATCTTTTTGGCACTGAGGACATGGCTGGTGCTCTCGCAGTAAGATTGTACAGTACTGTGCACCTTTCATTTGTGTCATTTTCATTAAGTACAACTTAACTTGATAATTTATCACGATCAAGAAAAAAACAACATATATTTAAAAGAAAATTCCACAAAAGCCTAAACACGTAAATATGAGAGAATATTGTTTAGTATTCAGTGAGTTCAAATATTTAGTATTGTTTAGTATTTAGTGAGTCCAAATATTTAGTGAGTCCAGTGCCATGGTGAAAAACCATGGCACTTTTAATTAAATAAAAGCCTTTATATAACATGGCACAAAAAAAGTCTTTCAACACGTTTTGGCTTGCGCCCTCATCAGGGAGGGTCAGAACACAAACTCTACACAGGTGCTCTATATCATTAACAGAAGGTATTTAGGCTTTGGATGTCCAAGTGATTCACAAATATTAAAGTTCTGCAGGAACTCCAAAATTCAGTCTTAAAAGTTGGTTGCATTTTCTGCTTCTCATGATATAATTAACCCCAACTAAAAATTTAGGCTCATCTCTCCACAAAACTTTACACCACATCTCAGATTTCCAGTTTCAATGTTTTCTTCTTTTTTTCTTTTGTTTTCTCAGTTTTTGATAGCTACATGCTCTTTGAGCTTGATTTTCTCCTCTTTCTCAAAGATGAAAGCTTAAAGTGCTGTTTATCTGATGGTGGATTGTTGGAGTCCACCCCCTTTTTTGTGAAAGTCCTGTTTTTTAACTTGTTTTCGTTATGTAAGTGGGTTCTCATGTCTAATCTACTCAAAGATTTCTCATGCAAAATTAATAACTTTGACTGAAAATTAAATAAAAGAAGGGTGGTCTCTGACCTTTATACAGTACTCTATTACTGCTATATGGCTAATTAAAACCATATAGTAGGATAAACCATGCTTACAATCTGTTAAAGTCACCTAAATCAGTCATTCTGAGTCATTTATATTGGTCTATCCATCACATTGTAAATGATAGCTGTTTCTTTCTCAAATGGTGTGAAAAAATTAAATAAAAACAAAAAATGGTGGTCCCTTGCGTTCACTTTAAGGACAACTGCCTTAACTGAGGTTCTCGAAACACTTTTTGGACAGTCACATTCCTCACACACCACTCATATCTAGAGTGTCTCCTTGGCGTTGTAAAAGTCATAAATAAGATGGCCTGTAGGTAGATGTTAACAACCCACCAATCAAAGCGTGATCAACAAGACTAATAGGCTGACCTGCTTCTCCCCCTTGAGGAGTGTCCTGCTGATCTAAACCAATCTTATCTTAGCTCACTTCCCACAACCAAGAAAATGGAATCTGTGATATGTGGTCAGATAGATCCAGGAGGTCAAAAGACCTTTCGAAAACAGTGGCAATCCGTGACTCTTACAGATAGGGCTTCACTTTGGGTCATAAATGTGAAATATCAGTTGAAAAAAAAAAGGAACAAAAACACCTTAATGATCATGCAAATCTCTGCTGGTGCACCTATGGGATTCTATTAGTATATTAGCTAAGCTAAGTGCAAGTTCTATGAGCATTTTCAGGCCGTTCTAGACTAAACACAGACATCTGAAACAAAAGCATACTCTGTTTCCACTTGAGGTGGGCGCTAAGACGATTTGTTATCGCTATCATGATAAATAATATCACAACATGCTTTTCTGAGTGCATCATGGGTATCATCAGTGCTTCTTGAACACTGAACAACTGCACGTATCATAAAAAAAAGATCAATTGATCAAATATGTGTTATTTCACAACAATTGTAGTGACTTTTGTTTAGATTCATTAACTAATGATGAGCTTCCAGTTTGAAAAGCTACACTATCTTACGCAGCTAGTAAAAACCGGGCACATTAACTTGATTACACACGCAAAAAAAACACATCCAATCTATAACAGTGTGATCTTTCACATATATATAAAATATCATATTGTTTATATGTTTGAAATTAATTATGAGCTCTAAATTTAGGTTTGAGTCACTACAATTTCTCATTAGGTCCAACATCCTGTAAAGCTTGTCCGGCCTAGCAGCACCACCTGATTGGATGTCAGCGCATTTACTGTTTGCCTATTTCATTTATTTATTTTTACCAATTTATTGATTTTGTCCACTGTTCTTTTTATATATTATTGCAAATGCACTATAAAAAAGTCACTGTACCCATTTTTTAAACTTGGCACTACTGTTTTACTGGTGAATTCTGTCTGTTCCAACTCACTCACAAAAATCATGATACACGTGTATCGTGAAAATGTCCTCTAGTATCGTGATGTTGCATTGTTTCCATATTGCCCACCCTTACTTGCACAACATGTTTTCTCAAAGCTGCCGACACCCAGCGTGACACATTTCTGGACTGAACCTCAGACCTTTCTGTTATGAGGTGGTCAGGCCAGTGCCCTGCTGACCAATAAAACTTGCACTTCTCCACCCTTCCCATTATTTCTATGGGGACTTACATGAGGCTCTGAGCGCAGTGGGGCTGATGTGGTGGACAGGGGGCAGCCTGGGCTTCCACAACGCTCTCCGTGTCCAGCACAGCGCAGGTCACGTTCCTGTGCACCACGAATGCACACCAGTTTCTGCCAGAGTGAGATTAAATAACATGCAAGAGAACAATATTTCAGCAATAGAAAATCCATTCAAAAATATTTTCACATTCATTTAGCTTGAACATTTTAAATACAGGTTGAAGTGTTTGTTAAGTTACAAAGTTGGATTACAAATACAAAGGTACACTGATTATGGTGAGGCCAGGTCTTTAAACAGCTTGAGATTTCATTCCTTCATCTTCTCACTGTTCTACTTCTTGTATATTGTTGTCACTTCATTAGCTTAATGTGTATCTCCATGGGCCTATAAGCATATAGATAAGAAGTGACAAGTATAAGCCTATAACACACTAAAGTAAATGTATGTAAATTCAGTGATACAGTAACTCACATAAAACTAACCATCGAAAAACTACTTTAGCAGAAGTTCGAAAGTACCAGGGTCTAAATATTACTTAAAGGGGAATAACACTAATGTTTCTAATTTTTGCCATAATTCAGTGGTTGAGATATAAACAAAGTCATTCCGAGTGGTTTAATGTGAAATTGTTTGTTGCAGATAAACATACCAACTGGCACCCTACATATATTTTCACAATAAAGGCTAAAAGCTTATCTAAAACTAGCACAAAACAATGTCTCGCATCAGGCAACATACTCATAGTTATTTCATGTAATTGCTCTGAGGGAGCTTTCAGGGGTGGATGTCTGGTTCCTATCACCACCACTGTGAAGAATTCTGACCCTGTTAGCTTCTGTTGAACAGAGCATTTCACACCAAACCACTTTAAATGACTTTGTTCACATTGTATTGATTTAAATATGCACTATTCATTTTGAAAAATTGGTAGAATTCCCCTTTTTTTCTCCATGGTATATTTTGGTTTGTCCTTCTGAATTTACACGACCAAATTGTAAGGCAAATTATTCAGTAACTGCATCAAATAAATGTACATTTTTATTTTCTTTATTTTTTTTGTAAAAGTTCCCCTCAAATTGACGAAGTGCGTTTTGGAACCACCAGTGGTCTCAAGGAGTTGTAGAGGTTAAGCACTGAGTAACTTATAGAACTGTAATAGAACTTCTTTGTTCACCCAGCATCTCTCAGCAGAGGAACTGACTTGTTAAACTCTATTTTTCTCTTTCTGGCAATCTTTAGAGCAACAGAACAGAATAAAAATGATAAGTAAAATAAGTAAAAAAGGAACTGGTAACTATATGTATATGTGAATGACTATAACTAACTGACATCCTTACAAATATAGAAGAGTGTAGATGGGTGTAGATGGATAGAGCAGCATGAACCATTACATAAGTACTAAGTATTGCTACATCAGTGAAATAATGACTCAGGTAACAGCTGAAGTGTGAAAGTAGCAGGTCAAAAAACAATACTTAAGTACTGAGTAACTAACAGAACTTTAAGCTAGATTCATTTTACTTCAGTATCTGTAACTGCAACTAGTTACAACCTAACTCTGATCTGAACTCAGGCCAAATGACGTTTTGTTGGCTTTCTAAGTGAAAAGACGTCAACACATCCTCTACAGACAACACACTTCAATAGGGAATCTTTCTGCAAAATTTAGTGCGCAATGTCTATTTATTTGCTGTATAGATGCACTGACCACATATATGATTTATTTTTTTCCTTTTTCAGGATAATAAATTTAGAAAATAATTGCGCATTAAAATGTGACAAATGATGTGTAACTTTCACTTAGAAAATCAGCAAAAGAAGTCATTTGACCAAGGGTGCCCAAGCTTTTGCATAAGACTGTATGTACATATACTGTAGAAGTGCTTCTAATGGTTTGAGGGGTTTGAGAGAGAGAGAGAGAGAGAGAGAGAGAGAGAGAGAGAGAGAGAGAGAGACTGACTCACTTGTTCCTCTGCTGGTGAACGCTGCTGGAGTACGGGGAGCCCTGGAATAAACTAAATCTGGACGGGGTTCCGTAGATCAGCGGACAGATGAGCAGCAGGACCGCAGTGGACGGCCATACGTGACTCGCGTGCGCTCTGTTCATCATCTTGCAGCCGGGAGGAGCGGAGCCGCCAGGAAGACACGGAGGGTCCGGAGGTGCTCAGCGGTTATGAGGGTCCTGACTGTGAGGGACGCAGATGGGCTTTAAGCTCCGCCCCCCGAGCTAATTACCCCACCGGGGTTGTTTCCTCTCAGCATCATCCCCCAAAACTTTCTTTCTCACAGTCCAATAAGCAGACCAGGCGTGGGAAGCGGCACTGACGTTACTCCAAATAAAGAAGAGTTTATACTATTCTGAGTTATTTCTGTTTCTGGGGAAACGAATTATGTTTTATATTAATCACACCCACATAAACGTTCTACTCCCTCCTGAACTGAAAGTCTGTACAGTTTGTGCATGTTACATAGTGTGAACTACTGGAAATGCTTAACTGTATTTTATTTTGTATGCTTTTTGGACACCGTACCTTTCTTTTGGATGCATTTAGATCTGAGATGTGTTGCATATCTTAATGCATTTTGTCCAACCCTGAGCATTAATGCTTTACAATATTACAATGTCATGCAGTTTTGTTCAAGAAAAGATGATGGACACTGCATTAGGGTCATTCACACAAAACTCACACAAAAAATTAGTTTCAGACTTTTAACTGTTGAATTTCTACCTTGTTTTCTTTGTAATCTCTAAAGATGTGAACCAAAACAACAAAATGTTTTGTGGCACCAGTAAAGCGGAAAAGCTCGGTCGTTGTCAATGTGTAGTGCTAGTGAGACAAAAAGGGAAATTATATATTTTGCAATAATATATATTTAATAATTTGCTATAAAATGCTTAGTCTGACAACAGTATACAGATTTTTCTTTGAATCTTACTGTGTTGCCATAAAGAAAAGTTGGTCATTTAAAGTGGAAAATGTCACTAAAATCAATGTGACCTCTTTCAGCCCCCAGTACAATCCCAGTTCAATGTAGAACAGACACACATCATTCCATACGAGCTTTGCTTCTTTAGGTAGGAAGATGTCTGCATAGCTCTTCATATGGGCACAAAGGACTGAACTCACAGAATTATGGGCTACTATGAATAATGTTCTGATGAAGGTGAAACTGAATTACTATAGGCTATTCTTTTTATAGTCACGGCAAAGTAATAACAACAGTTTAAGAACAGCAACACCTGGCCTGCTAAGTGTGGCCACAGCAAGATTTTAAACGCTAGTGAGATCTGGTTCTGCAGATGAAGGAGAAACCACCTTGAAATGCCCTCATAGAAGTCTACACTCCTTACTTAAATGCACAATTTCTCATCTCACGTATGAGGTGATGTAGGATTGCAGTTTTCTTGCTGAAAATTAATGGGGTATATGCTGACTGGCCACTAAGTACGCCTCCTTGTTTCTACACTCACTGTCCATTTTATCAGCTCCACTTACCATATAGGTGCACTTTCTATAATGATAGACTGTAGTTCATCTGTTTCTCTGTACGCTACGTTAGCCCCCTTTTGCCGTGTTCTTTAATGGTCAGCATCCCCACAGGACCCTCACAGAGCAGATATTATTTGGGTGGCGGATCATTCTCAGCACTGCAGTAACACTGACGTGTTTAAAAACTCCAGCAGCAAACAATAATACCTGCTCCGTGTTCCTGTGGGGGTCCTGACCATTTTGACTGGGGGTGTTCAAAGTTTTGCATACAACTGCATGTGTAGCTTTTTCACATTCATAACTCTTGGTCAAGTAATTTTTATAGTGGTTCAACAAATCAAAAGCTATGCTACAAATGTATGCAGCATTTTGTTTTGTAAAACATTAGAAAAGAACAAAATCTACACTATTTTTATGAAGAAGTCATTTTAACCCAAACATAAAACAAGGGTTAAGCACGTCCTGTTTCTTCCTGACAGGCACTGCACTTCAGTAACTAACTACGATAGGTCCTTATACATAGGTCCCTAACTTTACATATTATAATCACAACACAGCAAAAGAAAACTAAAGAAAGGTCACTTACCATCCGTTTAAATGGATTTGCTTTTGCAAAAGGATGATTAAAGCATGGAACATCATAGAGCCTTTTTGACTATTTTTGTAGAGGAGTTTTGTTTCAAACTGCGTTGATGATGAAAGCATACACAAGCACACAGAAAGAATGAAGTAGATTCTTATTCAAAGGTAAAAGAGACAGTGCTGTAAAGTAAAAAAAGACATTTTCTTCCTTTTTTTTAACAGAAACATAAAAAACACATTCTGGACATGGTCCATATCATTCAGCTGCCTTTTCTGCTTCACACAAACAGAAAATGTTTAATGTCAGGGTCAGTAATAAAAAAACAACTTTTAAAAAAGCAAGCAATATTAAAATGCTAGAAATAAGGCAGCTACAAAGTATTAAATAGAAAAAATAACGAAAAATTCTCACAGTCTTTGACAAAAAAGTTCATTCCTTAACACAATCTCTTCTTCCAACATTCTATTAGAAGGATTTTTTGCAGCAGTTAAGATAAATATTGTGTTGAGATGATTTTGCTGGTCGATCTGAGATGATCATTTTAAGAGTCTGTTAAAAGAAAGCAGAGTGAAAATTGGTGACAGCAGAACTAAACGGAAGTTACTTAAACTAAAAGGTTACAGCAATTTATACATTTCACAAGTCCTAACTGAAAGTACTTGATTGACTAAAAAAATCAGAACCTGTAACGTTGTATAGAGAATTTACACAGTTTAGCATGAAAGTTTAGCAGCTATGAATTAATTCAAAACCTGCCTTGTCTCACCACTCTCTGGTTTAATAAAGACTAATGGAAAGTAGAATGTTTTAACTGAGCTCATAAAACACAGGTTAGTATTTTGTTTCCCACAAGGAAAGGAATTTGCTGGAGGCTCTCGCTACCTTAAGAAGTAGCTGTTATGCTCCTAACAGCAAAGCACCCATGCCCAAAGTGACCTCTGTGCTCTCAAACCAATAAAAGCAATTACCATCTTTGAACTAGCATTATCAGCATTAAACTGACCTCGTTTAGTGCTAGATAAAAAAGAACAGCTACTGTGCTAAAGTAACACTGGATCCCACTGGTATACTGGTATGTTTTTTTATATGTTTAACGACCACAACTACAGCCAGTCTCCTTATAGTTACCAAATTACTTTAATAGGAAAAGATGAGAAAGGAATGACGATGTTTGTAAAGTGCTACAACTAAGGAAAACCATTTTCTGTAGATAGTTTAACTTAATGTTTATGCACATGTACAGCATGTTTTAAAGCTACTAAAAATAGAATACAGTCTTTCCAATCCAGCTGGATTTTTAAGACAATGAAAGTTGACAGGTTTTCTGTAAGTGTTGCTGTTGTATCATGACAATCCTTGCAATATTAGCTTTAGGGGTCTTTAGAGCACAATGCTCTTTTACTTAACTTTAAGTAAATGCTCTTTTACGTTAACTTTAATAGGCAAGGTTCATGTCAAAGCTGACCCACATTCACACATCAAGTTATCAAAGGTAAGATGTAAATGGACCGTAAACATCTTCATGCCTGCTTTGGTTGTGTGCTTTTGCTTAGGATGCTAGATGGTTTAGGTTTTGAGTTTTACTGGTGTTGTTTTACTGGTGTTGCTCATGTGGGTAAAAGTTGTGTTTGGCACACGGAGGTGCCTGCTTTGTATGGAAGGATGTTTCATTGTTGGTGGGGTTCATGTTTTCACAAGCTTGTCTTCTTGTTGATGTGTAGTTACACAGCCTTGCTATTATTTCTCTGGTCGGCTGTGCAGCGCCTTGAGAGCTGATTAAATGTAAATGACTATGTCAGCATTTGCAGCCTTTTTGACTGCCATCACTACACAAATTCAAAGTAAATCGAATTTAAACGTCTTCTCAATCATCTTAAAGTGAATGTTCGACAGATAACCAAGCCTGTTTGCTATCGTAACAAATTCCAGGAAATAATTATCAGTTAGCTGCTATATTTTGGAGCAACTCACTGATGTACAAAAGTAAAATGCCACAAAACATCTGTGTGTTTTGGCTCAGAGCAAACTATTTTCAACTATTTTGTTTCTGAGCCCTGGGCTTTGGGTTGTTAGTCCCAATACTGTACATATAAACAGGATGAAATGTGTGTAATCTTTCCATGGGCACCGCACAATGATAAAGCCAAGTATTTATTTATGAACTAACAGAGGTAAGGCTCATACCCATGAGTTTTCGAGTTTTACGGCGAATCCTTTTTGTAGGGGTGGAGTCATCAGCCTCGTCTAGAAGGTTTCGTTTCATTGCTGAAACAGGTGAAGTGCGTACAGGGGTGCTGGCTGTAAATACAAATAAGCACACAGATGAACACACATGCACACACACCATAAACTCATCTGAATGTGTTACTGCCCTGTATCAGCAAACTCTAGAGCAAGTAAACACATCTGTTTGTCACAAGTTTAATTACTGAAACAAAACAGGCATTATAACATGGCTACTTGCGAACACAACATAGCAGTAAAGGTTTTCTCCCCTCACTGCGTTGTTTAAGACTTCTTTGTGTACGTAGAAATTACTCACACCTGCAAATAGTTTCTAAAGAACGTATGGGCAGAATAGCTCCATAGACAAACAATATACACAGAAGGCCATCCCTCTCAAACATTCAAGTTAACAAACCCCATTGACTCACCAAGCTGTTTCTCAATGTCTCTGAGCTCCCGCTCTTGCTCCTGAAGCTCCTGCTGTTTCTCTTTCATCTGAGGACTCTGCAGATACTGCATGTGGCTCTCATAATCAGATTTGACCGCTGATGCTTTCTGTACCGCTACAGAGTACTGCTGTAGCAACTCTGCACACAATCACACACAAATAAACACATTTGTTTGAATTAGTGGTGTCAGAGTTAATGCACTAATAATACACCGGTAATGCATTTTCCCAGTTTGACCATTCAAATCGTCTGTAGTTTCAGCCTGACGTCCATTTTGCATCCCCAACTCTAGGCCTCTCGTTCAAATATACCTTTGAAATTGTTCTACTGATTGCCCTCTTGACAACTACTGTCATTGGTGAATTTGTTTATCACTGAAGGGTGTCGAGTCTTACACTTTGTTTTTTAACAACTGCTAACAAGCATTTTCAGGTTATCTTTTTAAAAAATCTTCACTCAGTTCGCATGACAACACTCTATTAGGAACGAACCATTAACAGTGTTTTTCTCACTTGTGTAAATCATGCATTCAGTAAACAGAGTTTCCAAAATTCTTGCATTCGCTTCTCACTCTCAGCCTTTAGCAAAACTGGTTATTTCGAGAGCCCAAGAGAGCTGAAAAGCATGTTTCCAGAAGTAAAAATCCCATTCATAATCACAATAAGGGAATTTGAATTTTATCCATAAAATTTTAACTGCCCAGCGTAGATTTACCATCCATAAGTCAATGATCAAGGTTTTTTTTTAAAAAAAAACGCATTTTCTTCCCCATTCCTTGTAAAGAAACGCACCCAGAGTCCTAAAGCGAGCTCCACCAATCAGAGATGTCACTGTTTCCATGGAATGTAATATGTGGTTTGGTGCCAGTAAAGCATAAACTGGTCTTTGTTGGATGACTGCTAAGCAACACGCTTGTAAACAAGGTTTTAAAAAAAAAACAAAAACAAAAACAAACCACAAAACCAGAAAGACAGCAAATGGTGTACATACATGACACTATAAAATAAACAACAATCAAACACCACAAATATATAACGTTAAAAAGGTCAAGCATACAGTCAAAATGTTTTGCTCTGAATAAATGTTTATAATGTCATGATTTACCTTGCAGCTGCTTGTTTCAGTTGGGTGATTAACACCCTTTATATAAGGACTTCCCTAAATGTCTACGGAGAAAATGAACGTGATTTTAACTTGCAGAACCAGAGCTGCTGAAAAGGTGGGCGGTCACTGTACAGCTTTATTTGCATATGCTTGCATACACTATTACAAAACTGTTACACTTGGACAACAATCAAAGCACCAAAAATTTATAATGGTTGAAGAAATAAATGGCTGATTCAATGTATGACAATAGGCAAATCATAACTAATTCCCATCTCAGCTGATGTCCTATTCAGAAGTTGTCCATCTACAAAGAGAAGTCACTTCTGGAGTTGTTTTGCTGGATCCAGCACTGTGCCCGGAGGCAACGGAGGACATAAGAGGTGATGTAAATGAGAACATGTGGCCAAAAGTTGCACATTAGGTAGACTAAGCATGTGCCTGTTTTTTTTTTGTTGAACTATGTATAGTACTTGATTTTTTGTTTCTATCACTTTATTTGCTCTGGTAAAGATTTCTGTTTTGACATAAAAGAGATATAAGATTGAGGGGAATAATATCACACAGGAGTTGAAACATGCAGCTACTTTTGCACACTCTAGACATTGCTGACGAAAACTGGAAGGTGCGTTCTCCCTGTTGGTATATGGTTTGGCCCAAAAGGAACAAAATGTGGTTCTTGTGAAAGCTACATGTTTGCAAATTTTACATAGGTGGCAACACCTTCCTAAATTTCTGTCTGTTGAACAAAGTATTGGCAGGCCGAGAGTGAGTAAAAAAGAAAGAACAAGAGAAAGAAAGAGAGAAAGGGAAGAGAAAGACAGAGACAGCAAATTAATGCAGTCAGAGTTACCTATCTGCTTGCATATGGTGTCATATTCTTTAGGCAGTGGTGCTCCAAACACCTGTCCTCTCAGCTTCTCTATTGGAGGAGCTTTATTTTGCAGACCTCCAAACTTTCCATTACTTCGAATACGTTCACCCTGCCGCGTCAGCAGGGTGGGGCACTGTACCTTACATTGGACCACCTGTCAATCACACACACACATACACACACACAGACACACACACACACACACACATTAACTAGCTATTTTTTTAAATTACCTTTCCTGTATTCATGATTTTTACGTTTAATTATCTTTTTAGCATTATTAGCATGAACAATTGGCACAATTCTGTTTTTAGGACTGCAAATTTTATACACTGTCCCAACATGTGCAACTTCATCTCGAGCACAACTTAAAACAGATTTAATGCAGCGTTACTCTGGCGCTTTACCATTTCATTAATGAATACAGCCTCAGTACGTTCTTAAATTTATTGCATGGTGCTTAACATCACTGAACTGTCTGCCTCTTCCATGATATGTTCTGTTTTCAAATGTGTTGCCTAAGATTACCTTTAGCGTTCAAGTGTTAATAGGGGAGAACACTCTACAGCAGTGTGAATATGGGAGAACCTTCTAAAGCAGTGTGAATATGGGAGAACATTCTAAAGCAGTGTGAATATGGGAGAACCTTCTAAAGCAGTGTGAATATGGGAGAACATTCTAAAACTGTGAATGGGGAAGAACATTCCAGAACACTGTGAATTGGGGAGAATACAGCAGAAGAGTGTGAATAATGTGAGAACATTCTAAAACAGTGTAAATAAGAGGGAGAACATTGTAAAACAGCATGAACAGGAGGAGATCATTGTAGTACAGTGCAAATGTGGGAGAACATTCTAGTACAGTGTGACTGGGGTAGAAGAGAGAACATTCTAGAAGTGTTAGCAGCAAAGGCAGGGAGAACATGGTAGAGCAGTGTAAATGGGGGACACGGGAAGAACATTTTTGCTGTTGCGACTACTGGTGGCACACAGCCATCAACTGAACACGCAACACTGGTGAGAAAGGAGGACTGATTGTTTATTTAAGGTGGAAAAAGGCAGGACGATGCTCTGTACAGTACTGAACTCTTGATGCAAAGTTCCGCTGATAGCTGCAGTACGCTACTAATGCCACTGGCGATGGCAGAATTGTCTGTCGCTGCTCCACTAAAACAACAGAACCTTGGTTTTGTCATCGTCAATCAACCGCCATAACGTCAATGTAGAATTTTAACGAGATTAAGTTAGTTTTATTGACCAAATTAAGACCAAATGTTTTTCGACTTTTTCTGCTTTGTCTTTGGCATGACATGAGTGTAGCTACTTTTACAGTACTGTCACATATACCAGACAAATCATTCTGAAACTTCAGCATGCTTTGCATTCATTTGCCCATGTTTGAAGCAAAAGAATAGCTGGATTCAATGAACTAATCACATTTTTGGGCTTTTCTGTTGTTTTTGGTTGGTCAACATAGTCTTCGGTGCCAACATATGGCCCATAATAATACCACTGAAGAAAAAGAGATGTTCATGTAGTTATAGTAATAATTTAATACCATATTTGCCCTTGCTGAAAAGAACAAGACAAGTGCAGCCTAAATACTTCATTGCTCTCTTTCCTTCTCTGACGCACACGCACACCCCTACTTACCCCCCTACGGTAATGGTTAGCGGAGTCCAAATCATCCACCAATATGGTGTCTCCAACAAGACTTGAAAAGACTGGTGAAACAAACACACATACATGATTACTACAATTATGCACACACAAACATACACACAGCTGCCCTCAATTTTTTTGGAATGGCCGGTAATCCCTGATGTCAGAATTTGGAGGCTGAGAAACATTTGTAATGATCCCACACGCTTCACACACACAGGTTTGTTTTTATACAATGTCAGAACGAGGAGAGCACATATACCTCCATTTAATAAGGACATTCTTGCCCTGGAAATGTATAAACACACACACACACACACAATCCTGCTACTCCAAGATATGCATTACCTCACTGTGATACTGCCTATTTATTCCTTCTGACAGAAAGAACAAAAAACAGAATGGTAGTAAAAAGAGGAAAAAGGTAGGAACTTAAGATGAATGTTAAAGGATCTGCTACATAAGCAAAAACAAAACTGAAAACCTTACAAGTACTGAACATACAACCATCTGGAACTACTGAAACATAACTCACAGAATGACTGGGGAAGGGAGAAACACACACACACACACACACACACACACGCAAGCCTACACTGACAGACACAGAGCACATTTCTGTACAATATCCAGACTCCAGAGGAATATACATGCACCATTTTGTAGTTTTAACTGTTTTCCTACACGCTTCAATGTACAAATACTGCAACTAGAACAGTAAATAACCTCCCCCACTTGCCCTCCCCCATTATGGACTAGTCTGCTGGGGGCATCATCTGGAAACACTCAGAGAGGAACAGGGGAGCTGAACACTCACACCGCAACAACAAAAAAGATATACTACACAACAGAAACAGCCCCTACTATACAACCAAACCAAAGACAGTGGAACACTAGAGCACTCTAACACACTCAAACTCACCCCCACCCTAACTGCCTCAAACAGTGCCAGAAACAGTGACTCAGCTCTCACTTCAATCTGTCTATCATAAAGGCTTATGAAGAGGCTGAGAACGACTGAGTCTGCTGTTGTGTGCGTGTCCTCTGAGAACTTACCCATGTTGCAGTTTTCAGCATGCTCGGGAAAAATGAGCAGATCTCTCACAAACACAGGATTCCCTAAGGGACGGAACAGACTTCCACCATTTCTGATGTGAGGCAGTGGCCTAAAACAAGCACAAACATACCAGAGACATTTACAGGTATAAAATGAATGACAAAATCCAAAACAAGCCCGCAGCGCCTGGTAAAAGCCTGAGTAACACAAATAAGTAGATTTCTTCTCAGACAAATACATTTAAATACACACAGAGTGTGTATATATATCTCAAGGGGGAGATTAGCTGAAGCAAGCGTGGGATAGTAACTTTATTTACTGGAGTTCCTCGGGAAGAGCTAACACATACACAAAAAATCACAATGTATTGTTCATTTGTATAAATACTGTTTGTTTTTCTTATTTTTTTCTAACCAATAAAACCCTAACTTCCCTAAGCCCACTTTCTCAGGTGGTTTTGTACAGCAGTGTATTTAACATTTAAGGATATTACTTGTTATTTGGTCTCCAGAAAACCGTCTCTAGGGGCATGACTTGTTGTCGTCCTTGTGTGTCATCATAAATTTTCTTTGCTGCAGCCGTTGTTACGGTAACCACACAGTCCATGTCACCTAGAAGATGCCAGGAGATGACCTTTGCAGCATCATCATCCTCCACCTGTGCTAGGTGTGCTATCTGTAAACACACACGGAAAAAAGTTAAAATGAATTAAGAGCCACATCATAAAGAACACAGATTTTACTCTCTTTTGATTAATTTAATATAGCTCCCTGTGCTATTTGAAAGACATCTGTAAAGAGGATTAAACAAATTGCACCTTAATTCTGTCTGTATGATGTGTTATACTGTTACATTTACTTCTCTTTGAAAAAATTGTCATTTTTGGTGATCTCTGCTCTTACTGGCTGTCTCAATGGAGTGCAGGGTAGGGGTGTGGCTTTTCTGTTCAACCTTTTAAGCTTGTTTACTTTAAAAGCCAGATATTGTCACTAAATCATGAGCATGTGCCATGAATAAGTGAGTATGTTTGCCCCATTAAAATATTGCTAATTTGCTAGTCTGTTACGTTAGCATTAAGGTGGTGGTGAATGTTTACATTTTAGAGACTTGACACAGACATTTGAAGCCCATAACAGATATGTTCTTTACTTTGGGCGTGACAGTTTGGATGTTGACATCTTTAGTAAAGATTTAAACTTAAAGCCTGTCTCTGACTATTACTGCAGGTTTTTAGCTCGGCCTTATGCCCAACTTATTCTAGTGAGGACAGAACTTGATCCAATTTGCCCACAGTGGGCCTGTTAATGTCAACATTAAGTCCAATCTGCTGAATCAGTCACTAAAACATTACTACTAACAGTAAACATCTCTGATTTACACAGTTCTGTTGATCAGAGGTGTCTGCGCTTCTGAAACAGCATAGGCAATGGTGAAAGTATGAAGGCTGGCTGAGTGGGCATAGTTATTCAAGTGGGGTGGGACATTTGCTTAATATGATGCAGAATTGAGCAACAAATTCTACAGCCTGTTAGGCTGCCTTCAGTGGAACAGAAATTCACATTTCAGCGTGAGATTTCACATTTGAGCATGTGTCGGATGGTATATTCAATGGCAAATATTATACATGTGAAATGGAAAAGAAAATGCAGAGTTATTTAGTGTGGCTCCTCAAAAGGAGGAGATTTGTAATTTCCCTTGCATTTTCCTCCCCTCAGCACACACACACGCTTTTACACACCCACCTTTCCAAGTACATCTGGGCTGCCTTTAAATGGATCAGGCATGGTACATTTTCGACGAGGTTCATTCTGTATCCTGTCTAAATCTGCTGTCTTCTGAGAAATCAAATCTTCAATCACAGATACCTAAACACAAACACATAAAGGCAACATACTAAGGGACTAGTATGTGTTTAATATGGTTATTTACAGCTGTGAATAAAAGTTTCTTTGAAATGAAGTCTCTGATCTCTTTGGGATTATCGAAATTTCTGCATTTTTAAGTCATAATAATAAAGACAATCATATTTAGCACTTTTAAATGGCATGTTCTAAACGAACAAATACTTTAACCAATCAAGGTCAATGCTGGAAAAATATGTGAACCTTTAGAACAATGACCTCTTCAAAATATTTTTGAGTCAATCCCATTCAGCAGGGGAAGCGGTGAACTATAACATCACATCCTCTAAAATTACATGCAAACCCAGCATGATTTTAATATGCTTTGACATATGCATGGTGTAAACTGTTCCAATATATGCGCTCTGAGGGAACGGACATATGCCCTCCCAATTGAAATAAAAAAAAACATCTTCCTTCTGTGCCTTGTACACATCCAACAGAAAACTATTTAAAGAAGTAGTGCTTGATTTACCCAGTCCTGGATAGAATGTATCATTTCTTGAATGTATCTGCTTCAAATGTCTCCCCAGCTCAAAACACCTTTTTCTTTCACATTCTCAAATAAAGCTCATGTCATGTATACTCACTTTAGTTAATTTTGAAACGTCTATGCCACTTTTGCTGAGCTCTGATTTGAGCTGAGTCTCTTTGCTGGCGGCATCGTGTACTTGACCTAAAAAGAAGTACAAACATATTAAGCAATACACCCCACCAACAGTGGGAGGGTGAGAGGGGGAGAGACACAGAGAGTGTTAAGTATAGTGCCTACTCTTAAGTTCAGTAGTGAGTTGTTTGTTGGTCTCTAAAATGCCTCTGTAGATCTCAATGGTCTGAGAGATCTGGTCTTTCTTTTTACTCATCGCAGCCATAATCTTCTGGTTCTCTGCATCTAAAATACAGGAAAACATCACTAGATTCATGCCACCTTCATCATATATTAAACTTCATTATAAAACATTGTACTGACACATTCATACACATTTGTAACTGCTGTAAGTTCCATAAAATGTAAAGTAAAATGATATTACTATCATAAAGAAAAGGATAAAAAACTATAGCTAGTACAGAATATTAAATTAAACTCAGTTTTAATGAGACTGTTCAGACTCTACAGACTGACCATTGCAGAATCTGAAAGGCAAATTAAAAGGAGCGATGGTGGTAGTGGGTCCAAGTCCTTCAATCACTGGACGGAACTGCAGTGTGTACTCGGCTCCATCAAAACCTGGACTGTTCTCCATCAGTGCCAAGTCCTAGAAACATACGGACAAAAACAGCATTCCCTCACAAAGCCGAGCTAAATATCCAGATAAAACAATGAATGGGCTTATGCATAATTTATCTAAATAATTCATCTAATTTAATTAAAGCAATTACTAACAAAAGTAACATTTACAAAACACACACACAAACACACTCACAGTGATTGTAGCCTCTCCATTGGTGAGACTGTATGGTAAACTCTTGGTCTTGTTCTCAAACATAGGAAGGTCTTTTGCCTTGTCTCCTACAACACTAATCACAGTCACAATCACCTGTCCATTTATTCCCATACCAGCTGGGTTACTGTATTTGTCCTGTGGAGTAAAATGAGCAGAAACATACAACTGTATGCAAAAATCTGAACACCCCAGTCAAATTACGTGTTTTCTTGATCTAAGTGTAAATAAGTTAACATATCCTTTACATGGAACAAACCCACTACTTCTCATTTTATAAGCAGCAAAAAGCTGCTAAACAAATAAAAGGAAATGGAAGCAGACAAACTTCTCATTTTGAACTTCTTAACTGTCCAAATATTATTTTAGCACACATTATCACTACCAATAAAATGGAATTACAGCAATTCATTAGGAAAGTAAGGGACATAACTGGTGAAAGGTATCATAGCTGTATGAGAATGTGTTCTTCTTTTGCAATAAATAAATAGATAAATAAATTAATGAACAAATTAATAAATAAACAAATGAATGAATGAATAAATGCAATGCAATTTCTGTACAAAGTGGTATTCTTTGTGAAATTTGGATATTTTTCTTAAAAACAATAGCATAATGAAATAATCAAATTGAAATAAAATTAACAAAATAAAATATGAATTTGCTAAACTCAACCTCAACTTTTGACAGATACTCTACACTATCAGTCCCTAATAAACCTGTTATGAATTCTAATTATTGGCTTTAATAGAGCTGCAGTGGTTGACACACATACAAAAATTTCAAAAAAACTCACCACAATCTTCAGGCATAACCTGTCAAGAAGGAGGCGACTGGCTAGAGGACCACTATTAGAGACCACAGGGGTTGAAGGAGGACACTCTGGAACAAGTTTCACTGGCTTATTGGGAACAACATTCAGTGCAATCTGACATGAGGGGAAAAGACACTTATCAGAAACTCGTAGTTCACAGAAGATTTAAGTCACATTTATTATCATTACACATATTGTCACTGTCATATCAAAACCTTTATAGTTCAATCTTACACTGTTTGAAAATACTAGATGCCCTTAACACTGCATGACCATTAATGAAAAATGGGCCAAAAGAAATAATCCAAAAAGTGAAATGATACAAAATCACTTAATAAAATCTCTACTATAATTGAGAACATATTGAAGAAAAAAATAATATAACATAAAACCTGTGCAAAAGTTATGGCACATTTTACAATTTTTTATTTTGTTTTTCATCCCAATATGTTAAAATCAGCAAATAAATGGGGGAAAAAGTGTGTGCCACAAGGATTGCAGAAAATGCCATATTTAAATTTCTTCCCTGTAGAGGATGTGTTGATTTCAATTAGAAAATCAACAGAACATGTCATTTGACTGTGGGTATTCAAACTTTTGCATACAACTGTATGTGTAATGTAGCAATATATACAAATCAGGACATTGACTGTGTGACAATGAATACGGGATACAAAAAATATATATAAAAATAAAAAGTTTAGAACAATGAAATTAATGTAACACATCTAGTACCCCATTGAGATGATGCAGGTGAAGTGCAGTGTAAAGCAAGACCAAGTGACAACTTTCAGTGGATACAAGCACACCCATTTGAAATCTTGGGACCCCAAATACCTGACCATCTTGCACAATTCATATCACTGGAAGTATTTCAAAATTTGAACAGTAATGCCAGGTAATGGTCTGAATGCGTATTTTTGTTTTGTTTATTTAAATAATTCTTTATTTGTGAAGTTAATTATATTATTTAATTAATTAATGTGTTGATAAAGTATACCAGTATTTTGGACCTAACTGTACATTACACTTAATTGCCACATCCTGTAGTTAATGAATATATAGCCAATATAATTAATAGCGATGTATGGCAATGGGAATTGTGGTCTGATGTGGATATTTTAACACATCTGGTGAAACCAACATATAAATATTAATAAATTAAAGAAAGTAGACTTAGATCCACTTAATTTAGCATTACAGAAAAATATAATATTTATTTGTAGAAGGTTACAAATGCAGTAAAATAAATAAAACGCAGATATTTTAGCACAATAGCCCAACATCACATAAATGTTTGACAACAAATATGTGTCATGGAGTATCAGTTTGTAATATCAATAAAATTTTGGAGATAGATGGTGATGAATGTGCTGTGTGCATGTAAAGTGTATTTGTCTCACCTGACTGCTCCAGAGGCACTTGTTTTTTTCTAAAACAAAAACAAACTGCACAAGGTACTTTCCCACTTGTTCTGGAATCTCCTTATCTCTATGAAAAAGGAAATGAGGAAAAAAAAAAGGAAAAAATATAAATGAACAAATAAGATGGATATTCAGTAACAATACAAATACATGCCATCATTAAAAAAGGATAATAAAATGATACTCTTAACAATGTGTTAAAACTGACAGCCTGTTGAGTGAAATTAATGCCTAACAAATATATTAAAAGTATAATGTGTTTTAAACGTTCATATGCTTGAAGTCAACTAATCTAGACTGTGTATATCTGTTGGCTTGTTTTATCTCAATCATTCTCTCTCTCTCTCTCTCGCTCTAACTTTAGCAGTTTCACAGAACTTGTTACCTGAAGTAAAAGTGACCATCTTTTTCTTTCTCTTTGGGTTTACTACACTTAAGAGTTGTTGCCTGAAATCACAAATGCACATCAAATTTAAACCACCAACATAAAACCAGATTTAATTATATGATGCAAAATCTGCAGGGTAGTTGATAAGTCTCTGGAGGTATTACTCACTCCTTGTGGAGGACGGGTTCCTGAAGCTGAACCCTGCCACAGTAGCATAGAAAGACTGGCTGGGCTCGCATTCCTCACAGGACCACCTTCTTCAGAGACTACTGTCACTTGAAACACTACAAATACAGGAAATCAGTAAACAAATTCAGTTAGAACATGTGCTTTTAATACTTACACACAACATATAATATGTTGAAGTATGAAGAAAATCAGTTGAACAGTATTATTCTCTCTGGTCAAATTGCATGCTCTGTTGATTTTCTAAGTGAAAATAAGCTAATACATCCTCTACAGGGAACAAACTTCTATTTACCTGTTGAGTTCAATATACTAAAAGCTAAAATTTCCAATGTGCCATAAACTTTGTACAGCCCACGTTTTATGTTTATTTCCAATATGTTAAATTCAGCAAATAAACAGTAATTGTGCCATAAATGTGCACAAGTTTGTTCTCTGTAGAGGATATGTGACCCTATTTCCACGTAGAAAATAATCAAAACGTCATCTGACACACACACCACACACACCTGGGAATGTATCTCCTGCTGTCAAGATAGTATCATTGTTGTATTCTACATTAAGTCTGATGGGGTTATTAGGATCAGGCATCACATTCAGCTTCACCACCGGACCAGGAATACTGTTTCTACTGAAGGACCCACGGAACTCCAGCTCATGCTCTCCTCTATAGATACAAAGAAAGACAATGCTTTGTAATGGGGATGCAGAGTGCTTTCAGAGTTTAACATTAGGAGGTACAGTTTTTTACTCACTTTGTGGCTGTCACCATCTCCAGGGTAAAGCAGGCCCTTCCCTCTGAATCCACAGGCTGGGACATCACTGAAGATTTAACCTACAGCATCCACAAACAGAGCTCAGAACAAATGAAGAAAAGACACTGGCATAAACCTAAAGCTCAGAGCATAAATCCAACAAGCACCAACAAGCCAAACAATGAGTCTGCCATCCCTTTGTGTGACTGTTGGGAGACTATCTTCCTCCATTCATACTGTTCTAGAATGTTCTACACAATTCACACTGTTATAGAATGTCCCCCTCTATTCACACTGTTCTAGAATAGCCTACCTGATTTATACAGTTCCAGAACGTCCTACCTCATTCACGCTGTTCTAGAATACCTGCCTACAATTAAAACTATTTTAGAATGTCCTCAATTATTCATAGTGATCTAGAATGTTGTTCCCCCATTCACACTGCTCTAGAATGTCTTATTCCAATTCACACTTGTTCTAGAATGTGCTTTTCCATTCAAACTGCTCTAGAATGTCCTCCCCCATCCATACTGGACTAGCATTTTCTCCCAATGCAACGGTTGTAAAAATCCTGTTCTGTACTGTGCTGCCCCATTCACACTGCTCTAGCGTGTCTCTCCATTCAAATGCCCTACTCTACTCACACGGCTCCAGAATGTCCTCACAATCAACACTGTTCTAAAATGTCCTCCCCCATTCACACTGCGCTAGAGTGTTCTTCTCCACTCACACTGATTTATTTGGTTCATCAGTTTTAATTATGGAACTGAATAAAACCAACTGTCAGTGTTAGATTGTTGGTGTTTGGTGGAGAACTCTAGGTTGATGTACTCGTTTTTAAAATGAATCAAATGGGCTTAGGGGATACCTTGAGCTGTGGTGATAGCGTTTTGATCGCTATGACAACTCTCTGATCTGGAACTGGGTTTTCCCACTCATCACACAACTGTAACAGGAACGGAGTGTCCAAACCTCGTCCATTTAACACATGTAAGGGCTGCAAACAAACACATGCACAAAATATTCACAAGTAAACGCATAAAGGTCTTTTCCAGTTGGCTTAACATTTTTTTTTTTCAACTTGATTTGATTTTATTTCAGGCTATTAATACATACTAATGTTATTATCAGCTTAAATAAGTGAAAATTGGTAGTCAATAAAGGTTTGAGCACACACACATAATTGGGATTTGAGGTAACAGTGCAACAGTGAAACTCTGTTTTGAGGGTATGAAACTCAGTTCATAGAAAAAAAGTTTTCTAAACTGTTCAGTAATATAGTACAGCATCACAGATCACATTAAACCTGATCACATGGAAAAACCACTGAAAATTTACCTTCTCAATGAATCACTAATAATTATTTGGCAGTCTGCATTAAATTATCGCCCTATATACTTATATATGTCTCCCTACTGGAATTTCTGAAAGGCTATCCTTGATTTGTTATTGTTAACTAATGCCCATTTATATTGTTTAGACTTTTTTTAAACCTAAAATCCTTTGACTTGAGTACTGTAAAAATGCACTCCTAATTTTCATTTTTTTCAATTTGCACATGCGCCCATTACCATTTCTGGAGCATCCAGCAGGTCGATTTTTGCTGGTGGTCCAGCAGTGACTTTCACTCTGGAAAACTCTTCAAATCCCTGGTACTTAAAACACAACTCCCTCGGACCAGGAAAGCCTGATGCAAAGCGCACACCACCAACCAACACAGTCCCTGTACTGGCCTATACACAGACACACATACATGTCATGCAAAATAAGATTAACATGAAGAGTGAGCTTAAAGATCCAGGGCAGATTTTAAGTAGACTGTCTACTTGCCTGCCATTCGACACTGAGGGCTGATACATCAAGGTCATCTGCAGACACACTGACTGCCTTCACGCTCTCAGCACTTAGAGCATCTGTTTTATTCCCATACTGATCCACCACCTCAATATCTACCACAGAAAGAGAACGTTGAGGTTAAACAGCTTGACAGGGAAGTGAAAACTGCCTGTAGTACAAACATTGTATGGACACTGTAAAATCCGTTGTGGTTTTTAATTTTCAATGTGTCTTTTTGCACACTAGTCTGACTGAGATCTCAATTAAATGTGAAACAGAAGGAGCTTCTATATAGCCTGAAAGATAAGAAATAGTTAAAAACTAGATTTGCACTTTATGTTTTAACTTACATTTAATTGATTTTGATAAATTAATAGGGATGAGTAGTTTGGCAAGAACTTACAAATATTTCCTGGTAGAGTTTCTCCCATTCGGACAGTCGTTTCACTGAGAGTTATCCTCAGTCGCTCAGGCTCATCTGGACGTGGGCTACATACACAAAGTGCTTTAATTAATACTGACACAGTATGAGTCTTAAAGCTGCAGTTAATGATTTGCTTTATGTACAGAGTGCGCATGTAAGTGTTATCAGTCTTACACTATTATAAAGGATGTGTCAACTGTGTGCTGGTCCCGAAATGCCACCTGATAGAAGTGTTCTCCCTGTGCTTTTGTGGGGACACAGATACTTGGTAGTATTCCCTTAGCCAATTCTGCTGTTTTCACATCAGCAGTCCAGTTCACCTAAATCACACACACATACACATTTACATGTTATCTTCTGCAGAAGTTCCAAAAATACAGATTATTGATTCACATCTCTGAATGATTTGATTAGTTTATGATTCTCTATGAAATGATCCAATGAATTATGAAATCTTAAATTTTCTGACCAAAATAGATCCCTACACCCTGATTAGTATTGTGCTGTATAGGGCAGAAGTATTTAGTTTTCTATATAGCGGTAAAAACATATGAATCGATAAATGAAACTGTGCACCTTCTTATCATCAACCTGTGTCTCTATTAGCAGTCGTATTTTCACACCAACACAAGCTGTTTGCGAGACTAAAGTTGGCTTCTTCTTTGTAGCTGTAAATGTGGCCATAACATTTACAAACGTGCAGGTGACGAGGAAAAAAAACTGACTAGAGTACACATTTTAATTATTGGTCCATGATTGTATTAACCTACAGCTACAACTCAGTGGTTTGGTTCTATGACAGGTAGCGTTAGGGTGTTTTTAAGAGCTGCTGTTTTTTGTTTTTTTTAAGTGTTTAGCCAGAGTGTCAAGAAAAACTGAACAAGTTGTCAGTGGCTCAGCAACCACCATTACTGTCAGCTAACCCTTCTCTGTCTGTTGTTCTTAGAGACAAGAGACTCATAACGCATGCAGATATATAATAAGCTGATCACTACAAGTGCATTAAGGGAGACTGTGGTGTCCTCAAAATCCAGTGTCAGAAGCTAATGCTTCACACTGAACACAGTTTTATCCAAACGTCGCATGGATGATTCTGAATCAATTCACAAATGTCAAAAATCGATTTTCTAAATTTTAATTGATAACGTAATGTTGACAGAACGCAAAAGGCGGAACTTGGAAGTGTGGAAGTGCAGCGCCCGGACAGTCTGTTGCAGCACATGACAAAGTGTACTGGATGACCCACTGGCACCCTCTGCATTAAAAGCAAGGTTAGGTCAGGAGTCACAACCCAAGTGTTAAGAAGAGCCATTTTGTCCTTTCAACAAAAATCAAACCACCTTGGGAGCCACAACATTTTATATCCAGTATGTCTCAGTATGTGATAATGTCCAAGTATAGGTTAAAAATATAAACAAAAACACGGACTTACTTTGCTGTGCTTTAAGCTTTAGCTATAGCCACTTTCCTCCCATCTCCACCAGGACACTTTTGTTAAAATGTAAAACAGTTTCTTGTACAACGTCTCTCAACGTTCAACTGTTTTACAAGGCTGAAGTTGCTTCTCATTCTCCAGCTTCCTGTTCGAATTTACCTGTTCCACCTTAAATTCGGCCTGAGGCGCCAGAATGTAAATGCAGTACTATTTAAGGTGGAACGGGACAACTCGAACGAGAAGCTGACTTCATCTTTGCAACTTTTTAGTGTTTAACAGACTCTCGTTGCAGATTTAATGTACCAGGAAAACAACTGTGGTGCTTATAAATGCGAATAAGTCCATTCGTTTCCAAATGTTTGCCTTAAATCTGTCTCTTTGCCTTTTTGTTAACTACTAGCTAGGAGAGACTCTCTGCGTTGCTATGTGACGTGCAGTCTGCACGCCAGCCTTCAGGGTTATAGCGTGGTGAATTAGCAGCGTTTAAGACCATCTATTGTTAAAACAGCTGATACATCAAGGAGCCTTCTAGTTCACTTGCCACATCACTTCCATTTGTTTTATTCATAAAAGATATTGAAAGTAAATTCATTATGGACCTTTACAAATACTTTGCTTTAAAAGTTCCAAGTCCTCACACAGTGAGAAAAAAAGAAATCCTGTATAGAAAAAAAAGATGCATCAAGATGCATCGATAATCGTTTTATAATCGCATCGCAGCCCTCTGAATCGCAATCACATCGATTCGTGAGGTGCCTAGAGATTCCCACCCCTATGCTCAACATAATAGTGTATGCTTGAATTGAATGTTCATCTTAGTCTAATAAATCTGACTATGTACTGCTACAGTCATTTTCACTTTGTTTTTTCTGAGGAGTTTTCCGTTGCTTGACAAAAGACTTCTATGCTTGAAGACAATCTCTAAAAATTGCTAAAAATAAAGGCTTTATTGATAATTATTATAATCCATTTTAACATTTCAAAATCAATACTGTCACCTCTCCACCTTCAGAATGAAGCATCACAATGTTTTTTTACTCCATAATATGAACAAAAATCAAACTGAAGAGTTATGCAAATAATTACCTTTACGTTATGTGCAAGCTTCTGTGTTAAAGGCACCAGTCTGCCCCCCTCATCATACAGCCTAAAGTGGAGGCTCCCAAGGGTGTCTCCTGCTGTCCAGTCGATTCGCTCCAGATTCTGGATCACCATGACATCATCTGAATCCTCATCCTGCCTGTAAACTTCTACACGGAAGACACGTGTGCTTGGCAAGACACGGAGAGTCCGCTCCACACATGTTATTCCCTTCTGGTTCTGCAAGTAAATGACGTGCAGTTCCAAATTTTTGAGCAGTAGTGTAGCATTTAAATAATAATTAGACAAATATACTCAAGACATTCTAACTCATTTTAAAGCGTATCAGTTTATAGGAACATTAATAATACCACGGATATGCAAATGTACTGATAACGGATATACAAATGTAATGAGAAAGATAACAGACTGAGATAATAATTCTCACAGGAATGCCAAATTTTGCAGTGAGGACTTGCTCTGTGTTAACAGTCTTTAGTTGAATTGGTTTTGCTAGCAGCAGCCCAGTGCCAGTATTACTGCAGTCAACAGCATCAACAGGTAAATCAGGGGCTCCTAGTAACTACAGAAATACAAACACACAAAAGCACGGACACACACACACACACACAGAGTCAAAAGTTACACAGAATGAATAACAAGAAAAAAGCTTAAGTCTAAAATCTGTATGATTTCCTTTAGGTTTTGTTTAATGGTCTACATGACATTTCATAAATAAACTGCACCAAAACAACTCTTCACGGTTTAACAGAATCAAATCTGCCTGCTGTTTCATTTTTGAAGCAGGTTAAGAGCAATTTTTGTGCCTTTTCCATCCCTACAAACTCAATTCAAATTATAAAATGTCTCACACACACACAATTAGAGCAGTAAGAATTCCTGATCTGGATTATTACGGTAACCAAAAGCTACAACTAAATTTATTAATGAAAATTCTTTACAGAAAATGAACTAAAAATAAAAAAAACATAAATTGAATCAAAACTTAAGTTCATTTCACACATGCATATTTAAAAGTTTTTTAGATTTTTTTTTAATGAGAAGTTTTAGTGCGCTAAGGGGCTCTACATGTGTGAGTGTGGGTATACACATAAAACAAAACGTGTGTCTACACTCTGGTCATAGTGTTGAGTGTGTGACTGAGTGAATGATTTGGGTGATGTGTTACCTGGCAACGGACAATAAGTTTGGGATGCGCTGTGATGTTCTGAAACTCATCTTGAACTTCCACTTTGAATGGTGCAGGTGACCCATTCTCTATAGAGACTTCATCTTCAGGCGACACCACCAGCTGATGTGGAGGACCTTATGGACAGACAGAGAAAAATTAATTTTTGCTTCTCAAATTAAGAAACTTGTATAGTTCTGCTGATGACCTAATTAGAACTGTCAATATCAATTATATTAGTAATCGAGTAAATGATGATTTGTGTATAAAGTTTTTCTAAGGCCAAACAATAAAAATAGCTTTAACTGAACAATAACTACAACATACTACGCAGATCCTTTAAAAAATTCCAACATATGTTACTGAAAAAGATGAAAAGGAAGCCCTTGACCACAATTCAGACAAAAAATGCACAGAAATATGTATGTGCATCAGGCTCTTCCTGTAAGAGAGACCAAAAGGAGAATATAAAGCACACATTCTCTGGGTGTCCACAGGCATCCGTAAATTTATTTTACTGCTAAGAAATTTAGAGAAATTTTTAAGGATGCTTTTAGCCAATCATTTCATGAACTTGTCATGGCTACATAACCCTATATAGCAGACCTTATTGCAGAAATATTCACTTTGTATGTAACTTGAGTATCACTCCTATGATAATGGCAATTTTTCTATCAATTGTACGGAAACTTCAGTGTCACATTAGCGGCAAGCCCAAGCTAGCAGTTGTGTACATTAACTTCCCCCACAGGGTTTAAGTGCTACTTAAATACAGACATTTGAAGCTTGCTACAGACATTCAAATGGCATACTTTGTATTTAGTATTTTTACAGTTAATCCTTCAGTTTAGCTTAACTCTGAATATTAACAGTAACATGTTAGCCTGTTAGCAGTCTGCCAAGCCTAGTCTAGACTTAGTTAAATGAAACCTTTTTACTTCATATCCATTTTTACTTCATATACACATCATTTGCAACAGCAAACACCTAGTTTTACTTCATGTTCATGCAATTTGTAACTAAAACATATGTCCATCTGTGGGATCCTGCTGGTTTGGGTTTGCTCTCTTTCAGTGACGTTCACAAAAGTGGTCTGAGTGGTCCCCCTTTTGGACAATGCTCAGACTGCTGAATATAACTTGAGGCATGGCCTAAACTTCTTTGTGGAACAGGAGGACTGCTATAAAATAAACTTCTAAAAACGTTCACTTTCACTTAATGTGTTTTGTATATATCACTGTATGCGTATTCATACCTGGGCGCACAATCATTTGAAAAGACTGGCAGTCTTGTCTGAGGCCCGGGATCATTACCTTCACAGTATGCATCTGTCAAAAGCATGTGCAGATTAAATGTTATGAACTTAATGAACTTCACAAGACCAATTAAAATACTAGACACACACTGTGTCTGGCAATCACATCACTGCCTTATGATGGTTTAGATTCAATATTTAGCAAATTTGGGGAATAATAAAGGCATACAATGAAAGAAGGGTAAACAGAACTGGAATGCAACACACACACACACACAGAGGTGAAAACTCACTAACCTTCTCCTGATGGTTCTTTACTTTACCCCTGGCTCTCAGGTCTTGTATGGTGAATGCAGTTCCACTTGAAGCTGTCTGCTCATAACTCAACTGTAGTGAACTAGTTTTGTGTCAATGTGCGTGCACATGTTTGAGTGAGTGAGAGAAAAAGAAGAGTGATTTAGTTAAATATAGTCATTGGAGTAAAGAAAACTCTCAAGAACACCTGGATATATCATTGAATACATAATCTCAAAAGGTCATCTAGTCATCCAGATTCAAGATTCAGAGCTTTCTTGTCAAATGCACAAGAAGTTTATCCTGTAGAGATAGTTTTGTTTGCATGTTGCCACAGTAAACAAGTAAACAAACAAATCAATAAATAATACTACTACAAGAAATACAACACATAAAAGTCATTCAAAGTGTTTTGAAGCAGTTTCACTCTAAATGACTTAAGACTAAAACAAGAAAACAACAACAAAAGGGGGACAGCATTTAAAGTAATGCAAATTCAGTAATGCTTTACAGAAACTTCATATACATTAATTAATAGCATATTCATGAACAGTGTGTTATCATTTTAAAAGGTTCATTAAATATATTTTCTTATAAGTAACGAGCATAAACTGATGAGGCAAAACATTGTGACCATCTGCCTAATATGCTGCTGGTCCTCTACGTGCCGGCAAAACAGCTCCAACCAGCCAAGGCATGAACTCTACGAGACCTCTGAAGTTACTCTGTGGTAACTGGGACCAGAAAGTTAGTAGCAGATTCTTTAAGTCCTGTAGGTTGTGAAGTGAAGCTGCTGAGGTGAGTGTGGTATGTGTTATTCCAGCACATCCCAGCTATGCTCAACTGGATTGAGATCTGAAGAATTTGGACGCCTGGGCACCAACACCTTGAACTCTTGGTCATGTTCCTATATCAATCCTGAACAATGTGTCCACTATGGCAGGACATATTATCCTGCTGAAAGAGGCACTGCCACTGGGGAACACTACTGCCATGCAGGGGTGTACGTGGTCTACGACATTTAGGTAGGTGGTACATGTCAAGCTGACATCCACATGAACCCAGAGATTCCTAGCAAACCATCACCCAGAGCATCACACTCCCTCCACTGGCATGTCTCCTTCCCACAGTGCATCCTGGTGCCATCACTTTCCCCGGTAAATGGCGCACACATATCCGCCCGTCCAGGTGATGTAAAAGAAAACGGCTCTCTTCAGACCAGGCGACCTTCTTCCATTGCTCCAAGTTCCAGTTACGTCTCTTGCGTGCCCATTGTAGGCGTTTTCGACAGTGGACATGTGGTTAGATGTGTGCTTTGGTCTGTGCCCCATATGCAGCCCCATATGCAGCAGGGTGTAATGAACTGTATGTTGTGACACATTCCACCTGTAACCATCATTAAAAATCTCTGTGACTTGTGCCACAGTAGCCCTTCTGCCATCACCTCATTGCCAGTTCGTGGTTTGTCCCTCTTCGGACCACTGTTGGTAGGCACTCACCACTGTTGACTGGGAGCATCCCACAAGCCTTGCAGTTTCGAAGATGCTCCAAAATGGCTTTTTTTACTGGGAATTAAATACATGAAGGATGGTCTCTGACTTTTGCACAGTACTGAACATAGTTATCTGACAGCTTTAAATGTGGATGCTTGCTGTATCCTAGTTTTCCCATTAATTGGATCACCATGGACAAAAAACAAAAACAGTATGCCACCTTGTGGTCTGGCCATAACAATTTGGCCCTTGTCAAAGTCGCTCAGCCCTTCACGCCTGCCCATTTCTCCCACATCCAACATGCTGACTATGGTAACCAACTGTTTGCTTACCGTCTAATAAATCCCAGACATCGACATGTGTCGCTGTTACAAGACAATCAACGTTATTTGCGTCATCTGTGAGTGGTCACAATGTGTTGCCTCAATGGTGTATTATGCAACGAATTGAAAACACACCCAGTTATGCTTAGTGGATCACATTAAAATACGCAGTCAATCTTTTAAGGAAACAAATATGATTCTCAGCACATGATACTCAAAAGATAACCATATTGAATTCATTTCTGCTCCATCAATAACATATAAAAAGAATTAATGACATTTCACATTCCTATACATTACATAAAATATTCACTAATATTTCATTAGGTGATCATCATGAATGTGTGATGTGTATTATACAGGAATTAACAGGAGCAAATATATTTATTCACCCTTTTTTCATGATGATTTTACAATTTATAGCATGTCCAAACAGTCTCAGACCTCTTGTAATACAACAAGACAATACATTTATCTTGCTCTTACAGCTTCAAACAGAGAGAAGTCAGTGAGAATGAGATACTCTACAGTACTTACACTGCATTCTGTTCATTTACAGCGAATGTCATGAGCATTATTTGACTTTCAGTGTTATGTATAAGTTTTATGTATTAGCTTGATATAGTTAAAGTTGTCACTGCTGATAATAAAAATTACATTTGAAAGAGTAATATTTTCAGCTGGATACTGAGCCATTAGCCTCCTACCCTTAAGACTTCACTAAAACACTGTTACCGCAGAACAACCGTAATGAAAAAGAGCTCTACTTAGCAGCATGGAACCAGAGCAATAACAAACTTTTTACTGTAATGTGACTGCACAGTTCGTAATGCAACAGGAACAGTTCAGGTGCATGTAGGCATTGTCATTTGCCTAAGTTTAAGTCTTGAATGCTTTACAGTCATGAAGACTTACAGTGTGCTTAAAATCACTGGATCGTTATACATTGAATAGATTTTAATCTGTTCATAAACAAAGTATATTCTATCCACCACAGAGTATGTTTTCAAACCATTACATTATATGTTCATTTCTCATTAACAAATGCATTTAATGAAAGTTGAGTACACAACAATAAAAGAGTTTTACTGTACTGTTCAGGAATATGCTATGAACAATGCAAGTACATGTAGTCCCTGTAAAGCATTACCACAAAATTCTGAAAGTCTAAATTATGGCTAACTAAATTTTGGGGTTTATCAGCTTAATAGAGTTGAATATACAGTAAGGTGCAAAAGACAGGGACCAACTGTTAATTATTTACAGTCTAGTCAAAACAGCCATCTAGATGAAAAGTTTTAAGTACTGTTTATCTGATGGTGGCTGTATTGGTGGTATACCAGGTCTTGCACTGTTGTTAAGGTATAAAATAATGAGCTCTTATTTGTTGTTATTGTGGTAATCTGTCTTTGTCCTTGCCTATGCAGCTGGATTATTTTATATCTAATCTCAGAAGTATCTCCTGAAGAATGAATAACTTGTACAAAATGGCTTTTTTTTTTTACTGGGAATTAAATACATGAAGGATGGTCTCTGACTTTTGCACAGTACTGAACATAGTTATCTGACAGCTTTAAATGTGGATGCTTGCTGTATCCTAGTTTTCCCATTAATTGGATCACCATGGACAAAAAACAAAAACAGTATGCCACCTTGTGGTCTTAAACTGCATCATGTAAGAAACTTAAAATGAGTGGTCTGTCTCTGGGAAATATTTTAATGTAGAATTTAGAGTGCCAACACATGTCTAACTGCTCTGCAGCTTACCTGCACTCTAGCTGGGGTTTGATATCAGAGGGGGGCTGAGTTGGATGGCCAAACTCATCCCTAAATTCCAGAGGCAGAGAGAAGGGAACCCCCACCCGAACAGATGAGGGAACTACACTAAACACAAAGGCTGCTGCACTGCTTTCTGAGAGAAAGAACAAAATAATACAAAAGAGAGACAAATCAATAAACAATAAATCAAAAGTGAATTCCAATAAGGTAACATTTCAAATACCCTTTAAGTAAAACCAATAAATTAATGAACACAAAATGCAAACAAGGTAGCTGAAACTTGTTTCTCATATGTGGCTTTAGGAGTCCAGTCCTGCTTTTAAGGATCTACTACCCTGCAGATTGACTACAACTAACACCTGACCCTACAACTTTAATCTTGAGTTGTGTAGCTCTTCTGTACTATGACAGCAACATAGATGATAACTGTAAATAAGGTCAATTAAATGTTTTGATATATCTTTTACACTTTTATGGAGTAACGTCAATGTGTAAATCGAGTGGCCACTCATCCCATCTCTGTCATTTGTACCGAGAATTCTTATCCTGCAAGCATTTCAGACGTTCTGTGGTAAACTGGCATTTCTCCATCTGCCCTTGGAAACTAATCCCATGCAAACCTTAGACATTAAAGTGCAACTTACTCAATCTCACATAAAATTAGTTATATCAAATGAATGTTTACACAAGGTAAACAGAAGTTATATGCTCTCTTCAAAATTACCATTCTTTAAGCTAATGTGGACCTTTGCAATGCAAGTGCTTCTCACTGAAACTTTGTAAAATACGTGCTTAAAAAAAACACAACAACATATCACTTTGTGAAAGAGACAAAATGTAGCTAAGCTCAGATTAGATAAACACAGGCTTAATGTGTTGTAAATTGAAAAAGGTAAATCTGAGATACCTTTAATAGTGAAGTGGAGTGTATAGTGAGGCAGTCGTTTACCGGCCCATTCACTGGCTGATTCGCCATCACTCAATATAGTTTGCAGCTGAAGTGTGTACTTTCCCAACTTATTCAAGTTTTCTGAAAACACACATGCACATACACAATGAGAACATATAAAAAACAAAACCCTGTAGCTAAAACCTGCACACACGACAGCACAAATGCTTTGTTTCTGTCAAAAAGCTATAAAACTATTTCGTATCACCATGAGTGTGTCAAAAATACAGCAGTATGAAACAGCAGAATTTCACAAAGTTTCACCACATCATTAGTTTTGCTGATTAACTGTGTAAACTGCTTATAGGAAGTTAACTGAGGATGAACAGAGAACATGCTGAACAGTTTCTACTGTTAAAAAAAGCACATCTTGATTTTCTACCTTTATATTAAAAACACAGATTCACTACCCAAAAAAAACTTCAATTAACATTGGGTGGGATTGTGTGTGCTCTGTTGGTATATTATGTCTTTACCCATTACTTTGAACCAGTACTCCCACTTGGAGGAGTGCACACCAATGTGAGAGCTGGTTGGGACGTCCCCTTTAGGAGCTAGGAGAAAAGAATAAAATATACAATAAACACTTAAATGCACACTTACAGAGAATTTATTATTTAGTAAACCTGCTCATGGATTGCTCATGGACGCAAATGAATAACCTTTCACAGACAAATTAACAGTTGTTTGACAACTGATATCGATTAAAAAAAGGTAATTTAACTTCATTTAACTTCATTTCACATAAACAACAGTTACAATCTGAAAAGACAAACTAAAGTTAAAGGATTTTTTTTGGTGCAATTAGCAACTGGTTCTGCTAGACAGGCCTACTGAAAAATTAAGCGCACAGCTAAAAATAGCGTCGTTCAGGATCACTTTACGATACAAATACAACAACGTACCATATTGAAAGCAAACATCCACAAGCAGTAAGACAGACAACTATGGTCACTAATGGTGCATGCTGCATGGCAGTTGAGGAAATGAAAATTATAAAGAAGGTCATGGTGGACAATGACAGCTTTCTAAAGCTACTAAGATACAGTGACACACAGGTAGCCCCGGATATGGCATTTATGTATGTTTTAGCTTACATAAGCATGAAGTGGTAAACATAACTTGCAGCAGCCCATCACTGCATATTCTAACCATTTTGTCAACTTTTTAGATTTTAGTCATATAAGCATAAATACAGTTGTCAGCCCCATGGTTTAAACAAAACAAGGTTCTTATGTAGGGATTGTTTAATACAGTTTTGGGTTGCTTATTTCATATACATGCTGATGCTTGACCCCACCTATCAGTACTACATTTCATGCTCCATACAAGGAAGACCTCAGCGGATTAATCCTCAATTGATGTGTGTGCTCATAGGTTTACATATATCAAGTATTTTACAACAGCTTCCAACGTAGCTTGACCAATCAAATTTCATAACTAGAACAATCCATTTTATAACTAACATTCTGATGGGTTGCATTCTTGAATTTAGGCTTTCCAGCTAACAGTTAATCACTGAGTAATAACAGTAGGATAATGGTCAAAAGACATTAGATCTAAAAAAAAATGAAAAAAACTAAACAAAACAAAACAAACGACAGAACTTACAGTGCCAGATGACTTTGAGCTCGATCAGGAGTTTCTTTGCATTAACATTAGCTACTGGCAATCGTGACATGGTTTCTCCTTTCTTGTTCAAAATCTCAACTTGGATTGGACCTTAAGTAGGACAGGTGAAAAAACAAAGCTTGTTAGGCTGAGACAACTGGACAGTGACCACATGTAAATAGGTTTGGTTTGTAGCATTACTGGTGCTGGAGACTGCAGGTGAAGTTGAGTCAGTGAGTTTGCATGTGCATGTATATAACTGTGAGATGCATTCGAAATGTGTACTGCTGTGCTTGCAAGTGTGTGTAGGCACATGTGCGTACCCAAGGGCGTGCCAGCTGGTCGAATAGCTTTATCAGGCCATGAATTTCCCTCTGGCCATGTAATCCTCAATTGGTCGGGGAGCCTATGAGAAAGAAAGAAAAAATTACACTGCAAATGTAAATACTACCCATTCACAAAGTACAGCTTTGTTTGAGCTTAACTTTCCATCTTATAATGAACCTCAATTATCAGTTATTTAAGCAAAGCAGATACCATATGCAAAGACTTCAAAGGGGGGTAACTGAAGAACTAATTAGCAAGTCATCATGCATTGATCCCTTGAAAGAGGACATGTGATCACTGTGAAGGACACTGAAGAGTTCTACCTGACTCTTTCTAATTTTGTAAACCATGACACCTTCTGATATCACATTAGTAAAGTGCTACTGATATTAAACCAGCATTAACAGTAATGCCTTCTGCATTGCTATATTATCGGTAAGTATTACTGAATGAATATTCAGTTACACATGGGAAAGAAAAAAATGACTTGATAAGGCAGATGGCAGATACCAACACTGATTAAATCAACATTATGATATTATCATTAAAAAGCATGTTTCCAGTGAAAACATTAAACTAGAATTGCTAAAACAGTAACTAGTTTACTTACTTGGCCAGTTCATCATCAATGCTTTTCCTGATGGCAGCAGCTGTTGCTAGTCTGTCAATCTTAGATATGGGGATGGTTTTAATCTCATTATAGAGCTCCTTCGGTTCCTGTGGACACATAATGCACCCTGTTTACTTCTACTATAGATTGCAATGCATTGTAAGCAAACACAGACAAGTTAAACATTTTAGTTTTATGTATTCAAATGACAATCATCCACTGTATTCTAAATAATGTAACTGAAAATCAAAAAAATATAATTACAACTACCTGTTACAGTGCTGTGTTTGAAGTTCTAAAGAATCAACACAAACTGTAAGCGAATGTGGGCAGGCAAAGTCAGAGTCTTTCTAGCTGCATGATTCAATGTGATATAGCAATAAGGAACTTGACTCATAGGATGGTTTCTACAGATTACTGATTTTAAGGGGCTAAAATCCTGCTATATTTATAATTTAAACGTTAATGTACAGTAATACCTCAGTAGTTTTTCCTAAACAGAGCTTTTCTGACTGACAAGACAGTCAGTTCTCAATTATCACATTTTTAAACTCAAATAAAAGAAACATACAGTGCTAAATAACATTAATATTATAGCAATAGAGATACAGCTACCCATAATCACTGTGGTTTTCTAATACTAAAAGTAAGATTTGGACATATTATATGTGTTTTTGTTATTCTAACCATGTGTTTTGTGTTCAGATCCTACTGTTCAGCCTGTATCGCAGTCTACAGTTAAATAGTAAGTGCCTCATACTGGGTTTCCCAGTGGTATACCTGTTTAAGGTTTCGCCCCATCATCAGGAGATTGCAAGCTCGAATCTCAACAAAAGTCATTAATTATCAGCATTAATTACCTGTTATCTGCAATTAGGGCTGGGCGATAAAACGATAAGTATTGCGATATAACTTTTCCTCAATAGAGCGATAAGACAGGTTCGATAAATGTTCGATATAATACACCATTCTCACACTTCCACGTTTTAGCGAAAGCCCTGGTGGCGCTTTCTACTGTAAGGAAAGCGACACTACTCTGCTGTCGCCAGGAGAGGGGGCACTTCCGAATTTTTCGACTTGATTAGAGAGGGAGGGGGCCTAGAGTAAAAAAGGTCGCCAAATATACTTTAGCAACGGCTGAAACGTGGAGTTATACATTCCCTGTCTGAGTGGATGTTATCGGCGATCTGTTCTGCTGCGACCGAGTGTGAGTGACGAGGTCAGTGGTGTAACTGAACTCACCTCTTTCCGTGCATCCTAACAACTTTAGCGGTGTTAAATCACGTCTGCAGCGCCGTGTTACAGCGCCAAACCGTCATATTTTAGTATTAGTGCATTCTCGAGCAACGAAAGTGAAAGAAAGAAGTGGGTTCATGTTCGAAAGTAAACTGAGGAAGCTGTGAGGCATTGGAGAGCAGGAGAGCGCTGTCTTTCCAGGCTAGCTGTTTTTAGCTGCTGGCTAACTTGAAGCAGCGCTCCGGCAAAACACGGTGAATTGATGATACTGTAGATCAAACAAGACACAAAATCACCGCTTTCAGTTTAAACATACCTAAAAGGAGGACTCTGTGACTGGTGTGAGAGATTCACACTGCAGATAATGCTTTTACACAGCGAACGTCAGATACACTGCGGTTCACCCATTAAACTACTACGATAGCATAGAGAAACCCAGTCGTCGCTAGCTGGTGTCTGAATACTGTGATCTGCTCTGACATGGATGTGGTAGGAGTGACAGCAGTGACCTCCCGAACCGAGTTGACGATGTTGAGAAACTAAAGAGTTTAGCACTGTTGTTGGCCACTTGTTTAGCATTTGTAACAGGGTAGCCGAGCGCTCGTCACCAGACAGCTAAAAATAATCTGTTTTCTTTCTTAAATCATGACTATTACAAAAATTGCAGCTGTGCTTTTCAAGCTGATAAAACAGCTCAGAAACTTTCTCCCACTGTCCCAAGACAGATTAGTGAAATGTTCCACTGTTTGCCGAGTGTTTGTCATGATCCGACCATAAGTGATAGTTTAAAACCACAATTAACCACCCAGGAGCAAAATCTGCCTTCAAACGTGAAAGAAATCATGATTTGACATTTATCGCTATATGTATCGCTATCGAACGATATAAATTTTGTTTATCGTGATAACGTTTTTGGCCATATCGCCCAGCTCTATCTGCAATATTTTCACCAGTACAGATCAAATCACAGGCCGCCACTATGCTCAGCCAACTGATATACAAGTCAAGCCCTACTTTAGATACCAAACCAGTGTACAGAAATAGCATACAAGTTGAGCAGTCGGTCAGGGGGCTTCTGGTTAAGAATGAAACCTGCACTCCGAACACCAAGGGCCACAGGTTGCTCAAACTGTCTTAGTGTTGTATGACACTAGCAGGCGACTCAGCTTTTGCTGCTTAGCAGCATGCATTATAGACGGTCTTCTTTCCACAAATTATTTTTTATACTTGCACAAATAGACAATTGTTATAGTATTTTATGGTATGTGAAAGTTACAATTTGAACTATGTGTGTTCCTTTCCAGTTGTGTGTTGAAAGGTATATTAACTTTATGATTACAATTATCTAAAACATGGACCTAAACCTTATTATGGAAATGTCTATTGCAAATCATCTAGTTATTAACATGCATACATACACACAATCAGACAAAGTCAAAAACTCATGTTATCTCCTACCAATGCAATTTGCACGTGTCCTCCTGTGGCGTACTCGTCTCCTTCATGGTCTCCATAGAGCAGAAACTGAACTATGGTACCAAACAGAATAGGTTGAGTTTTCACTGATTTCACCTGAAAAAGGGAAAGAGACTCAATAAGATTAACAGTCACTGCTTATGTAGCCAAATCTAGCAGTTGTTTGTACTTTCAGCACATTAAATGTTTTGTCTATAGCAGCGTGTGCCTTCTTGAATAACCTCAAAGTTGTTTCTTCCTGTTTAGTGGGCATGATGTAAGTGACACTGAATGAGATCATGCCGTCCAACATGCATGTGAAAATTTACAGAACATCCAAATTCAATTTTAATAGAAACATTTATTGTAACAATGGCATGCAATTAGTATGTATATCATATCAAACAGCACCAATGACACAATATCAAAGCACATGCTTGTGTTTGCATCAAATCCTCACTTGTTGTCCTGTCTTGTAGACTTTGCCATCCCAGTGGATGGCTTTGAACCGAGCCCACGGTGACTGCAACCGTTTAGTTGAAACATCTGTGCGAGTCATTGTACCTTGGAAACCAATGAACTTCACCTGTCACAAACAACAAAATGAATATAAAGTCTATGTGTCACACAACCTATAAGCCAGCAGCCAAATTTTTATATCTGCTCTGTTTAATGGTAAAATAACTGAACTTAGAAACACTTGAATAATGGAAATCTCCCTCTCACCTGTTTATCATATCGTTCATGGCACTCTTTCAACCAAGCAGTGAACTCTCGATTGATCTTCACTCTCTGCTCCTGCAAGAGAGACAACCAATAGCAAGCTTCATAAAAATGATTCACAAGGGCCTTTTCCAAACTGTTGCCACAAAGTTGCAAGCATACAATTCTTTACGTCATTGTAACAATATAGATATAGAGCATTAACATTCAGATTTCCTTTCACTGGAACTAAGAGGCCCAACACTAACTATGCAAAATACACCCAGATGATTATTCCTCCTCCACCAAACTTTACTGCTGGCACTTTGCATTTGGGCATCTGAAAACCCAGATTTGTCCATTAGACTAGCAAATGGTGAAGTGTGATTCATCACTCCAGAGAATGCATTTCTACTGCTCCAGAGTCCAATGGTGATGTACTTTACACCACTCCTGCCAATGTTTGGCATTGCACATGGCAATCCTAGGCTTGTGTGCATTTGGAAAGGTGGTATCCTCTGACAGTGACACACTGAAAGTCACCAAGCTCTTCAGTACAACCCATTCTGCTGCTAATGTTCATAAGATTGCATGGCAGTATGCACCTGTAAAGTGTGTGTGTGGCTGAAACTGCCAAACCTACTCATTAGAAGGGGTGTTCACACACTTTTGACCAGGTTGGGTTGCAAATGCATATGTGAGAGCAAGGAAAATACTGAACCTTAGGGTGCAAGGTCACTATGGAGGTGGTAGAATACTTTACAGTATAATATAAAATAATATGATATAATAAGTGAATTAGTTGTGAAAAAAGTTTAAATTCTGCTTTAACAAAATGATTAATCAAGTAATGCTTTAGAAATAATCCTGGACAAACTTTCTGTAATGTGCTGTTTTTTGAACTCCTTGTTTAGGTTATTTGAATGAGATTATGAATGTTGTGAATGAATGTATATTGTTTGTGTATTAAAGCAGCACTGAAAGAAATCCCGCTGAGTCAAGTACTGACTAATATGGCAATGAAGTATTGAAACTTGAAACTTGCTGTATTTCCTGCACATCCATTTTCTCACACGCGTTGGGTCTTTGTGGACTGTGTTAAATTCTCAAGTAGATGACTCCATTATGTCAAATTAAAAACTTTTTAAGGTAATGAAAGTAGGAAGAATAAAGTAAAACTACTGCAGGGGAAAAGTAGAGTAAAATCTGTTAAAATGGGAGTCTAAGATTTCTTAAAGCATTTAAACTGTAGCATCTCCAGCAATTTTCTGACTGTGGCACAAACACACAATGCTTTTTTTCCTGCACACATAACAAGAACATATAACTGAACACTAACATGCATCACAACTACCTCTAACTAGTCAAGAGTGTATTTACGCATTACCTGGCCATTGAGAACTCTGGTAAAGATAGTTTCTTTGTCTCGTAGCTGTAGTTCCAGATCCATAAACGTTAGTTTATTGGTGCTGACTTGAAAATAGTCATTAGTGAAGAGGGCGCCCGAGATCCTGTTGTAGCATTCTAATGGAACTGTACAAACTTTCTTGGGTCTTGCACACCACTCAAACCTGAAACAAACAAAACAAACACAGACATTCTTTGTTCAGAAGAAAAGACTGAGGTAACAAAACAGTAAAAAAACGAGCTTTAAACATTCATCACATTAGGACAATGGTGAGAAATTGTTTTAACTGCCAACTTTATAATAACATATAATATAATAATATAATAACTATATTTTAAAAGTGCGTTTATTGGACAGTTTAGAATAAATTAGAAATGCAACCACTGCTCTATAAATTGTAAACATGCCCAATAGCCTCCTACAGTGGTGCCACAATAGTCCCAAGAGTGAGATTTTCCCAGTTTAAAGTTTACAAAAATCTCTTCACATGATGAATCTTGAAAGTGGGAGAAACTTATGAAGAAACTGTGATTTGGTGCAGATCCTTGAGGGTGGGCTATTTTTTTTCCCCTGCCACACAGTGAACGTTACAGCTAGGAATCCAAATATCATGTCTGTATTTTTTTTCCTCTACATCAGTGGATTTCTTTATTGTGGGAGTGGATTCTCATTAGTCTCATAATGTATTTGTAGTGAGAGGACACTGATGGACAAAAATCACTCAAAATTGTGAATTCAGTCAAACTGATGAGGCTGAGGGATGCAACGCAGCACAGAATACCATATAACAAATAGCATAGTAAATGCTAGTTTTAGGCCAGAACGCCCCTTGTGTATAGGAGAACTTTGTATAAATGAGGCATTATTACTCATCAACAGAAGAATAAGGAATTAATCGTCCATTCCAGAAGCACTCAAAGATGGGTCTTTTTCCTCGGCCCTCGGCGTGTAAGACAAAACATTCATCATCATCATTCTCTGCAACTGTAACAGACACACAAATAGAAATTTAGACACAAGTAATTTCCATGTCAAATCTGAAACGGAAAACACCACCAACCACAGACTACAAGACTTCAACCAAAGCCACAAGTTTTTTTGTGCAAAATAATTACTGAATGCAAAGCAAGTATATTTAAGAAAGTATATTTAAAATAGACAAATCAGGCCATTTAGAGTTTAGAAGTTTCCTTTAACTTTTATAAATGTCATGATCCTGTAATACTGACCAGCCTTTGATATATGTGTGTTGAAAGAAAAAAATAATTAAAAAAACAAATGAACACTTACAATGGAAGCCCTGAATCACAAAGCTACATTTAACTAATAAACCTCACCACCTTACAAATACCTACACTCTATAAATGGAATGTGTACTAAAGTCATGATAGTTGGCTGTCAGAAATATATGATAGTAATTGGAGAATATGGGGTCTGTATGGGATTAACATAAATTTGTTAATGTAATACATACATTTACATCATGTTCTGTCTGACTGTCCAGTGGCATCAAGGTATGTTATAGGTGGTGCAGGCATTGTAGATTAAATAACATGCATCATATTCTGCTGCACACCGTACCTTCCAGTTTGTTTATACCTTATTCTGTTAACTGACATGATCCTTGGTAGGTTTCCATGTTTGAGCAAATTATATGCACAGTAGCAGTGTATGTATAGTTTCTGTGTAAGGCACAACAATGAATTTCCCAGTGTAGCCATCTACTAAATTTGGTATAAATTAGGAATTACTGAATATTTTTATTTTAAAATATTCTATTGAATATTAAGTTAAATATTGGAATATTTTATGTTATTATTATTATTATTATTATTACTACTACTATTATTACTATTGTCAGTAGTAGTAGTAATAATAATATTGTGCATCGTTTTTCCTGTTTGAACAGTAATGAGAAGTGCTGGAGAATAGAGGAAACATCTCCAAATAGAACTGACAGAACTGACAGCTGTGTGGTACTGGTGACAAGCTGGCACTGGCTTCATAAACAAAGTTGGGTTCATCAGTGTGGTAAAAGTACCACAAAAGTGGTAAAATATATATATATTTTTTGATAAATTGTATAATTTAGTAATTATCCAATTTCTCTATTTTACCAAATATTTGTTGCAGCCAAATAATTATATATACACACAGACACATACATATAATGCATACCTGGTGTTAAGGCATATGGGTCCTCTGGGTATGTTTCTCTGTCATACAGGAAAGGATGATATCTGATCAGTCCTTCTACTCTGGCGTCTCCCCCTTTACTGGCTTTAAACTCAAACTCTGCCACACTGGAGTTTATATAAAGAGTCTGCATATCATTATCAATCTCTCTCAGATTAAGAAGTCTTGGCAAGCGAGGGGATCGATCAATCAGGCAGATCTAAAAGAGAAAGAAAATCAGATGCTGTTTAATATTATAGGGTTTAGCTTCAAAAGGCTTGTGATGTAATATGACAGATTCAAATTAAATTAGAATCAGAATCTAATTAAATTAATGACATCATTAGTTTTTGAATACAGCAATCTGCATATACATTTTTAAAATGTACTGTTCTGTTCTAAATCTTTCCTTATGCTACTGAGGTTTTTCGTTTGTTAGCACAAGTATTACAAGGTGCTAGCAGGTGGCCTGAGCTGAAAGCATGACAGACATAACAACAGTAACAGAGAGGCAGGATTTGTCAGAATATTTATCTGTTGCCTTTTTCAAGCACCATAATATAGGCCAGAGGTTTCTTTATTTTCGATTTTACATGCATCAAAAGGGACAAAACATGAGAAAATACAGCACTGCGTGGAGTAATATTCATCTGTGCCTCAATTTAACTTCAGTCGTTAAACACTGAGTGATCTTTAGCTTCTTTGTAATGCTATAATGTTGAAATAAAAAAAAAAATTACAAAAAAACATATCTGTGTTGTCAAAACGAAACCTTGTATTTCCAAAATGGTAAATTTTTAAGAGAAAGAAAAAACATATCTTATATAGCAAGTTGGTGTAACAATACTTTTTTTGACCTTTTTATTAGTCCATTCATTGTGAAATTTGTACACACTGTAAAGGGCAGTTGGTGTTTACAAGTTAAGTAAAAATACAAAAACAATGACAAAAAAGAGATACAAGGTTCTGTCCTGAAAGTGACAATAAAACATAAAAACAAATTTCTTGAACACTTTTTTTTCTTATAGATGCACTTAAACTTACATTGACATACCTGTATGTCAATGTTTGACGTAGATTCAGCACTTCTCGAGTTTCTCATGTCATTTCCATGGATACCATGAACATAGTAATGATAGATGTGCCTTAAATAGGAATAAATAAATAAACAATAGGACAAAAATGTTATCATAGTGGTTTCAGAGAACGATTTGACAGTGTTCATGCTGCATTCACATCAGACACTCACGCCAACTCCCTAGTCCACAAGGTGAAGTCTTGTTTAAGGTAGGTAACATGCTCTGGCTGGATTCTACTTATGACTATAGCAGTGAAACTCTCTTTGCTCTGTTCTTCCAGAATGAGTGAGTGCAAGAAACGCTCTTCATCCACTCTCACATGAGAGCAGTCCCCAGGCTGTGTGTAGGACAGAGAGACAGAGAGTGTGCAAGAAAGTTAAGAGAGGTGTTAGGTAAGCACAAAGAAAATATCAGTAAGCCAATAGTAAGCAAGACATAAATCGCAGCTGTCCAAAAACAAAACAAAAACCATGTCGCTCCATTTTTTTAGATATTTATTTTTCTACATCATTTGAACACAGGAACTGCCTTTTACATTTTACGAAGAATGGACAAAGAACTACTACAAAATTACCTGGAATAAAATCCAAATAATATAAAAAGTTATGAAGGTTGGAAATACAAGTTATTTTGGACAGTAACGAATTATGGCATCTGTAAAAATGCAGTGTTACACTAGCATGATGTTTTTACCTTCCTGTTCCGGATAATGCCAGAATAAATTTCCTCTTTGTTTTTTTCTTTCTGCTCAAAGTCTTCTTTAGACATCACAAACTCATGTGCATCTGGAGATCCAACTGGCTTACTCATAATCTACAGTAGGACAGCAAATGAAAGCAGTGAAATAACAGGTAGCCCATAAATAAAGATCTATTATTAATATTAGCAGCAGTACTAGTACTAATAGTAGTATTAAATGTAAAAGGTGATCACTGAAAGTGTTTAAAGACCATTCCACTGACTTAATTCCAACTGTGATTTCACAGTTAAACAAAAAAAGCTCCTCAGACTTTAGATATTTATAATGATTATGTTATGATCAGTTTAAATCCATGGCATGGCATTTTGTATTGGGAAATGGCTGTCCCAAATCTTGACCCCTAAATTTCAACTTGTCAAAATAGTATTTTTCTGTATTTTTTTTTTTTTAATTGAAGTTGAAAGACAAGATTTATCATTAGCTTAATTTTTAAATACGAAAAACATATATATTTTTAGAGCAGGAAGTGAGACTGCATCCCTGTCCCTCATGGCCACATGGTAAGCAGTTAGATCCCAATGTTTTTACGTAAATGTGTCACAAATTCTGAAAACCAGTATGTACAGAACGTTCATTACAGAAACAAATATCTACTGCAATTAAGTAAACTTCTATGTGTTTTAATAAAAATGTTACGATTTTGTGTGTGCAACTATTCAACGCCTTGTTTGCTAGTCATCTAAGTTTCAGCAGTGTTATGATTGTTTTGTTAGTGACGAAATTAAATGTTCAATCGGTTGTTTTAATAAAATAAATGTAATTAAGATACAGGGTCACTCAAAGCAAAAGGATTTCAGACCAAAGTCCAAGTCAGTCCAAAATGTTTTTTCAACTCTGACTTAGAACCACTGTGGAAGAAAGATCCATAGAGTAATGTATCTGCAGCATGCTGTACCACAGTTAAATGGTAATCTAACCCTATGTTCCACCACCACTGATACTTTTGATTTGCACAGCCTCTACAGGTCAACTATTGAAATCACTAATTAATAAATAAATTTTAAAAACTAGGGGAAACTCTTTTAATGATTTGTATTCAACTTCAGGTTTAGGTGGGGCTGATTGTGGCAGTGGGGATTTCCAGTCATACAAATTTATTTCTAGCTTCAACCACACAAGAGTCATTCCTGTAGTATTTGTGTTTGAAAAGCACCTTCCTGTGCAATGCATTTGCTAAGCAGAGAGATGGCTAGTACTTGGAATTAAACGTTTTGCACATTTAGAAAAAGCATGAGATCCTGTAAGGATTTCTGCAAAAATGTAGACAGTAAATTCCCAAGTGTAGCCAAAATCTATTTAGATCTTTCAAACAAATGTGCACACTCCTTCAATAAGTACTGGAGCATTACAGGTACATTAGGAGTGCACTATATATCAGCAATAAAATACTATTTGCCTGTAAAGGGATATTATTATCTTCTCAATATTGCAATTACAACTCGTACACTCGTTCACAAGCACAAATAGGGTGCAAATAGTGAACATTTTGGCACCCATTTGTGCTGTGACACAACTAGTCGTGCTCTCATGCTGCCCAGTGAAAATCTCAGCAGTGTGAAAGATTTTCATGGGTTCAGCAGAAGGACAACCGAACTGTAGTTTGCAACAAATGTTCAGTTAAGATACAGTGAGGAGAAAATACTCTTAAAAAATACTTTAAACAAGGGATGCACCGATAGCTAGCTTATAAGTCCTGATATTTCTACAACTCCACTTTTAAAACTGTTTTTGTTATTGGTACTAATAAAACATATCAAGCTTGAATGAATGGCATTTACTTGTTAGAATACATATCGTTTCACATCTGAATTTCAAGTCGTTTGTCTCATATGTGCTTCTCATTCACTCACACTTTCCTCTCTGAGCTTCAGACTCTGCTAGAGTTCTGTAAATACCACAGTTATTGACGCTGTCAGTAGTTGTGGTTGAGTTGGCTTTGTTGAAGCAAAGGGCCACGAGACCCCGCTGCTGCGTGATGCAACTGACTGATAGAGGTGCACCACAGGCAGGGCTAGTGGACACTCAGTCCCGGCTAGTGGGTTGATATGCTAAAGGCTAAACCCAGACTAAAGGCTACCATTACCCCAAGAGCAGTTCCTTCCATACTGTCTCTCTCTAATATTCGCTCCCTCAATAACAACCTGGACAAACATTATCTGAGACTGAAACTGACTACACAGTAGCAGATAAGTGATTACTGAATGAAGCATGACTCAGCTGTTGAGGTAAGCTGCTAAGGTTACTGTGTTTTACACTGTTTGTATGTTGCCTTATCTGATGTATTTGTGACATATCTGTGAATCCAATAGCTTAGGAAGATCACCCACTACTACTGCCTTTCCAAGAAATATTGGTGTTACAGATTTTGATGAGCATATTTACCGCCACTTGTCAACCCATTCTGCCATTGTGTTAATATCAGTATACTGGCGCCCATGCATGTGTCAGAGTGCGCGCATATCAGAAATTGTTTTGCGGTATCGGTCGTAGGTATTGGTTTCCCCATCGCCAACACTGATGCTACATTTAAGTGCCAGTATCGGCACAACTCCATGTTAAACACCACTAACCTAAATAATCATTTCAAAACTCCATATTCCAGTAATCTACAGCCTAAATCAGGGGTGTCAAAATGAGTCCTTCCAGGCAGCACCTCTGCAGAATTTAGCATTTTGTCTCATTAAACACATGTGATTCAACTCATAACTAATTAGCATGGCTTTGGATCTTAGATTTACAAGTGTTGTTCATTTAAAATACTTCAGTTTAATTTTATAAAAAAACTCCAACAGTAAAATCTAGTCAATAATAATAAAATGTGTTTTAACATTTCTACGTTTCAAAATTATCATGCCAGTGACATACCTGAATACACTCACAAAGTTGGGGATGCTAATCTTTTTATCTTTTACACAATTGATCGCTGTCTACCCAACACAACCCATTTAATAAGCTGACACTTGCTCTATTACTAATTTGATTCAACTGAATGGAATGTGGTGCAGCACATACCCGTACAGACTGGCCTATGTAAAACACGGCCTGTTTGCCTCCAACGCCAAAGTAGGAAATGTCACTGTTCAGACTGCGTGGGACTGGACTGGGACGGACATATCCAGAATGATCACTAGAACAAAAACAAACCAACACATACAGCTGATGACCTTTGTTACACATACTACTATTACTACTATTACTTGTTTCCATATTACAGTTGTAAGATTCTTAATATCAGCAACTTCCTTCCTATCTTTTATTATCTCTCCTGCTACTTCTTTCCTATCCTCATCAGGGTGCTATATTTATTTTATTCCAAGAGCAATGAGTTTTTTTTTTTTTGGTTGACACATACAATGTATACATCTGTAAATGTACTTGCTCACTACAGCCTACTTCCATGATCACAAACAGAGGAATGTGTTTTGTTTTTTGTTTTCTTGAACAATATTATTTAGTGAGTAACATCTGCAGTGGAAGACTTTGAAACTTGGTCAAGGCATTGAATTTTTTGGCACCTCAACGTTATCAGGCTCTGCCCGATTGCAGAATATCTGGGAGGGATGGTATGATCCCAATTACACTACAGCCAATTACGCTCTTGTGAAATCCTGGGTCCTTTATGAAAATCTTTGGCATATCTCAGAATACCAGTGACAGGACACAACTTCTTAGCAAACAGCACCTTTTAGGCGTCCAGTGCTCTGGACTGTTTAAGGCAAAGCTTTGGGACAAGTATTCAGAATAAATATTCAGAAGACAGAATAAATGACTTTCAGAATACTTACCCACTAAATTTAAAAATGTATCATCTTTAAAAGAAACACAATCAATGCTTGTTTATTAACAAACACTGATTTTAAAACCAGTTCATGATATATACAGACATACTCTAAAGGAGAACTCTATAAATGGCTTCTTTATTAACACTGCTAAAGCCTGAGTAGACTGACATAATCAACTGACAGAAGCCTGAGTAGAATCAATGTGATGAGTCACGTATTAATCTCAGTGTTACTGAACTCTAGTAGTGGACATGTTCATGAGTGATTAGCTTAACATTGATGTATTGGACTCGCGCATGTGTTTCGTAGCAAGTTACATACATGTCTATTAAGTGAAAATCCACCCACTTTACAGACAAACTCGCAAGATTTTGTTATTGGGATATGGCGAATTGTTTGTGAGCAGTAGTGGACTGAAGCAGGCGATGAGAGCTAAAAATGTTGAGAAATTTGTAATTTCATTTAAATCAGCAAATTCTTCATGAAGAATATCAACAGAAAAATTACTTGAAGAAAACTGCCAAATGGTTACAGCAAGGAACAGTGTGAATTAAAGAGAAATGACAACAGCAGAGTTTCCCATGTGCCTTATAAATATGTATTCTTAATAGATTTTTTTTATGTTCTGTAAAGGAACACATTGTTATTGAACTGTTACTGGACACATTTAGGACAGTGTAGTCATTTTTTAGCCATCAATACTTTTTCAAAGTATTCTGTCCAACACTAACTGTGACTATGTGGGCTACTTCATGCTGTTTTCAAATGCACTTATTTCTTAACCATTTAGGGTGTTTGGACTTTAATGAAATACTTTGTAAAACTTTTAATGCCACTTCAAACGGAATTTAAGACCAAATTTGCAGTGACACACCAAATACGAAAAAGTACCTCGATGTTACTCTGTAAAATGACAATTTTATGAAACTTTGCTCTATACCCTACCTTTTCTTTTACATTGCTTTAAACACATCACGAAACTGTAAGTTTTTTAATACTTAAATTATCTCATATCTGTTGAGGTATACTTATAAAAGAAGTATAGTATCATATAGTACAAAAGGTTGCTAGCCTAAACTCCTGCCTGGGTTTACCTCTGAAAAGTGCTGTCATCTCGATTGAATTTGGAAAGGCGATAAACAGCCCAGTTGTTTAACTCTTTAGAGGTCATTCCACGACCATTATCTATCACCACTACAGCCGGTCCACCTTGAGACTCATCAAACAACTAAGAGAAGGGAAGAAAAATATAGACACATGCAGAGAGACACACAGATAGACATACAAACAAAAAGAGTGAGAGAGGGGAGAAAAAAAAAGAACAAAGCCAGGGTTAATACAAAAGTCGGTGTTACAACTCATCAAGACGTTTTGAATACCTGAAGCAATGTGTTGAAAGAAAATGTTTGATTTGTGACAAGCAAAGCAATATTCAAACATCTTACAAAACATTGGGTGCTTGTTTCCATCCCTGAAACACCACAGCACGAGCTTACTGTTTCAGATGGACTGAAACTGGAAAATCAAGTTAATATAAGGAAAAATGTTCAACTCTGAGCTCTCACCAGTCTGATGTCAATGCTCCTGACTCCATGATTGTGTGAGGTGGCCGAAAGTGCATTATCAATGAGCTCAGCGAAGGCATAGGCTGAAACATACAACCACAAGCAACATTATTAAACAGATCTTAATAACTGAAGACAAAAGTGTGTTTAAAAAAGCGAACAAGCATGTGAATAAGCGTGTGAGACAGAACAAGAGTCATGTTATCCTTACGTAGTGCCTTCTGTCCTTCGCTGGCATAGTACTCATACTGGCCACTCTGTACAATAGTGTGGTAATGGGGAAGATAATTAATTCGCTCTTGAGTTGCTGTAGCCAACTCTTGATCCACAGTCTGTAGGAGGTGTAATGTTTTTCCATTTGCAAGCTCACCTATGTAATCACAAGAAAATGAAACATGGTTATGTAAATTTTAAATAGTTTAGGCTAAAAGCAGATAGAAACATATTATATTGTTCAAATGTCATTATTATTCATTTAATCGCGCACAAATTTAGGCAACAGGTGGCCTACAGCATCATATCACAAAACACAAAGACTGTGTTGCACCGGTTTTCCATAAGTTTGTACTTAAGCTTGCATGTCATGTCTTAACTAGTGTATACACAGCAGCAAAAGCTAAACACCATCATTTTAGCATGACGATAACATTTTCAGAGCCAAACAATAAACACCCATTTAACAACCAATTTCCTTGAAACAACCGAACGTGCCAACCAATGCAACAGCCGCATCAGTACAGCAGTTCTGGTAGCTGCTGAGTGTCACAGAACTGGAGCTGTGGATGTTGAGTTCAGGGACACAATTACTAAGTAAAAGTTATCTTTGCCAAAATAAAACAACAAAAAAAAAAAGTTGTCATGTTTCAGTCTTCTATGTCTTATCTATGTGGTTTCTGTTAGTTTCCTAAACACTTATGTCTGCTTAGGCGTAGGTGTAAATGACGAGAATTACAGCATTATAAAAGAAAACACAGTTATTTATCTAATAAAAGTGGCATTCATCATAATATAGTGTTGAAATATTATGTCTGTGTAAACAACATATATCATAAAAAAAGAAAATTCTTGAATATGGTCTATAATATATTTTGGAACAAAAATCTTCAAATTTTGCATAACTACTACGCACAAAAACTTGTTTGTGTGGTGCAACCCATTTTGATTTGGTAACATGTAAATCTGAACGAAACCCTTGTAGTAAACCTAGCCTATGTTATAATGTGAACTTACATATAGCTAGTACAAGTGGCCCATTAACACTCACTGCTCGTTTATGACTTCAGAGCACACACGATCAGAGCACACAATCTTTTGAAAAGCAGTCAATTCAAAGGTCTTGTTCCTCTAAGCTGCTGGAACTACTTTTCTGGCAGATGAAACTGCCAGCATTAAACAAATATCTGAAACAGCGTCAGGGCTTCTTTACTTTACTTTTCTCTTTAATTTGCAAAATAGTGGCATAAAAACAATAGAATACTTGAGATTGTGCCTAATCACCAATAACATGATGGCTGTGATGATCTATGGTGATATAACACACCATCCTTGTGTTCTACTGCTTATCTAAATCCACTGCATGTTGATCTTCTGGGCTGCACTCACCGGCAAGAGCTCAATTTCCGCAAATTAGTGTACATATTCTCATTTTCACTCTGTGAAATGCTATATGATGGCTGTCCCACCATTACAACTTCCCTTATTTTCATGAGTGAACAGAATTATTACTCACCATAAACGTCTTTGACGATCTCCCTGCGATCTGTTGTTGTGAGCACAAAAGCTTCATTTCGAGAGATAGTAAACTCCTGAAATGAACAGAAACTCATGTTAGATATATTTGACTTCCTCCCTTAAAGTCATCTGTTTCTTGATCAGATGTGGTGTCAAATGTTAACGTATATAGACATCCTCATGTTAATTCCACTATAACAGCCTAAAATTCTTCAGCACTGCGGTTATAATCACTATTAATAAGTCACATGTTTCTAGTATCAGTCGCATGCTATATAGGGGGTGAAATAAAAAGCATGATAATCAAAGAAGAAGCGATGAAGATAACCAATACGCTAGAGACTGATGTTGATGCTGCTATATATACACAGCAGTTATAGTAGAAGTGGAAAAAAACAAGCAACTATTTGCTTTGAAGGCTTTTATGGTTTTCTGGTTGAAGATAATGCTTCTGCTCTTTTTCCAAACACGTTCTGAGAAGCTTGATTTAACAGCTCGCATGCTCTCATGCACTGAATCAGCAGAGCAGAATGACAGTGAAAGTTTGAGAGATTCAGGAAACGTTTTCCAGGTCGAGAGATAAAACACCCACATGGTTACAGCTCAGTGCAGCAACTTATTTTCTTTCCTTGTTCTTTTTTCCAGAACAGAAACTGATTGGGAACTGCTATTAATAGCCACATATTATCAATATGATAATGAGGTAAACTGAAACTGATTCTATTACGCCTTCTGCACACCCAAGAGCCCCACCTATGAAGATTTTGCTCCAGAAAATGAGTGTTTCACATTTTTGGTCACTAAATTACATCTTAGTGCTGGGTGGTATTTATAATCTTCAATATCACAACTTTTCCAATTTCCAATATTTTCCAAATGTATCACAGTATCCGAGTACTGGATGATATTTAGATTTGCATTAATAAAGTAAATGAACCCATGCTTCCTGACCACTGGTATGTCTCACAAATCTGAAAGAGCTTGTTTTGGTCTGTCTGGTTTCTTCTGTTACAATGACACAAAAGGAAACCATACACATTATTGTAAATGTATTATTTATGTACTTTTTATAGATCTTTCAGAAGAGCATCCAACCAATTTGCATTACATTGCCGACAAATTTAACGCCAAATGCCACGAGTAAAATCCAATTAACAGAAGTAAAAACTAAAGCAAATTCTATGGAAATCACATAATGATCTATCAATATCACAGTGTGTAAGTCTCACAGTACACAGGTATAGACCAGGGGTATCGATCCCCGGTCCTGGAGAGCTACTTTCCAGCGGAGTTTTAATTCCCACCTGTATCCAATAAGCTGCACTGCCCCTTACTTAACTGCACTACATCTGATACAGCCAGTCAAGGACTTGGGAAGAGGCTGGTTAGCTGGAGCAGGTGTAGCAAATTGTGGCCTGAACTGGGCTCTGCAGGAAGGCAGCTCTACAAGACCAGGGCTGGGGACCACTGGTATAGACGATACGCCACCAAGCACTGGTTATGCTGCTCTATCACACTGGACTCACCTCAGGAAGGGTGTGATGGTAACAGAGTGAATTCAGTAGAGAAATAAAACATGCAAACAGTAAACTGAAGCAGGTTTAAACACCAGAGTACACCGTGAGTTAGCTAAGTTAGCCTAACTGACAGCCTTGTCACACACTGCCAGCAGTGACAGACACCAGCTTTTAATGTCTCCACTGAGAGAAAACAGAGTCAAGTTCACTCTCTACAAACAGCTACACTCTTACAAAGGGTGGTTCTTCAAGGGCTCTTTAGTAATTCATGCTTAAATGGTTCTTTGCATAGTGAAACGGTTCTTCAGAATGATGAAGAGTGCGTTGTATATGGATGCATATCTAGAATTATTTTGAGAACTGTTCTGTATAGCACCAAAAGGGGTTCTGCTATTGTTACGATGTCAAGCTTATAACAACAGAATAACTCGTCTTGGTTCCCTTTTAGAACCATTTTCAAAAAGGCTCTAAATACAACCATATACAACACATCATTCATTCTGAAGAACCATTTCACTATGTAAGCATAAAATGGTTCTATACAGAACTCAAAGTTCTAAACAAAACCACCGCTTTTACCTAAGAAGAACCATATTTAAGAATGTAACTTAGTTGTTTATTTAGCCAGCTAGTTTAGCTAAGTTCCTCAGTGCGAACTTGACGGACGGAGTCCACCCACCTGGCGTACAGCCTGGAGGAACTCGTCGTAGTTCTTGCCGCTGATTTCTATCACCTTCTCAGAAGCTACTTTGCTGTCGGGGCGACAGTCGTAGATGTAAACCGAGAGGCTGTCAGGCGAGCTCTCCGCTCGGGAAACTCCCGAGTCCGCCATGTTTCTCCTCTCCTCTCAGATGTTTCTGATGTTTCCTCCTCCTCCCCAGGGCAGATGTATCAGCGCTGAGGCGCCTAAACGACTCAGCAGAGCGAAAACCGAACAGAGACGCGTCACCGCTCCGCTTCCGACATGTCTGCCTGCTGGACGCGCAGGCCCGCCTGTTCTCGGTGCTGCTGCTGTTAGTCAGTGTCTCTCCACAGCGGCCCTCACTGTTTCAGTTCTGAACACTTCGCCCCCTCACACTGCTGCACCATGTGATTCTGCAACTGTGTTGTCAGTCGCCACGCGCCCGCTTGGTCGCGCTGGGTTGCCAAATACTCGCTCATAGCTCATAGCAAACACAACAGCTTCTAGTCAATGTTTATACAGTAACTCAGTCACAGCGTTTCAGGTTTACAAACTACTGTGCTAAAGGATACTGTAAGTGTTTTCGTTACTGATTTTCACTAAACAAAATACTACACTGAAACGAACGGATGAAATATTTCATTTTTTGACACAGTGAACCTAAAATCGCGACTGGCAACCCTATTCTGGCGCCAAACATTCTTGTACATTTTCTGGTGCGCTGTCGTATATTTAACACCACCTGTTTTAAAGTCTAAATGAAAAACCACCAAATTATTTTCGACCCAGTTATACAACTGAAATTCTTGAAAGAATTTCCTGAAAGACTCGCTAAAAAATTAGAGACAACAAGTTTTGGATGTTGCCGGTGGGAAATTCTGTTTATTCAATTTAACCCAAACATTGTCAAAATAAAAGCCCTCATCCAACGCCTCTTTAAGGCCTTTTTCTGTAGGTGAAGATTATGTATACATTGTTGAATGACATATTTCATTTACAAATGTCACACTAGGCGTACAGAAAAAAACACAGCAAGAATATTCTGATTTGCTATACTTGCTATTAGACTTACTGTTACTTTTTTCCTTCAGCTAGTACAAACAGGTCTTTACCAGTTTGCGGGTAGATTTGTAATTAAATGAACCAGACTGGTAGCAGTTGCTCATCTACATAGTCTTGCAAGTATGTACTGTGTCAAAGAGGTTTTCATTAGCGTCAAATTTACCCCAGGTTTAAAAATCATATAAACCATTAAACGTTTCTGTTGGTCCCTGGTGGTGTTTAATAGTCATTAATGGCAATGGTTGGGTGGGTTTACATCGTTTACTCCCAAACACCCATCCCAATCTTATTATGTTCTATGCAAGAATGAATAAAAGTGATGAAAATTTGACTTTTAATAATTAAAAAAAAAGTTTTATTAAATCAAAAAATTAAATATTACTTTCATCATTCATTTTAATGAAGTAAAAGATTCATAAATGCAAACGTAAACACAATAAAACACCATAAATAATAAAATAAAATAATATTTAATTATTAATAGGGGAAATAGAATGTGGAATTGTCTGAACTTTGTCTATATAAACAAAATGAAACAAGTACAAAAACATTGATTTACTAATACCATGACAAATAATAATAATAATAATAATAATAATAATAATACATACATACATACATACATACATACATACATCATCTAAACCGCTTATCCTTCTGGGTCGCGGTGGGGTGCTGGAGCCCATCCTAGCTGTCATTGGGCGGAAGGCAGGATACACCCTGGACAGGTCGCCAGTCCATCGCAGGGCAGACAGACAGACATACACATTCACACACTCACTCACAATAATAATAATATTAATAATAATAATAATAATTATTATTATTATTGTTGTTGTTGTTGTTATTGTAATTTAAGAATAATAATAGTAAGAAGAAGAAAGTATACTCGTGGGGCTCCTCGTGATTTGGTGGGCCTGCACGAGTGCTTCAGCTGCTTACGGCAAAACACGACTCTGACAGTGGAGAAAAGTACCCTATGATATGCGCATCAGCTGCGTTTCTTCAGCGCAGCCTTGTCGCTGTACAGCTCTGCTGCTGTGTTGTGTCATGGCGCTGCACTACAGCGTACAGCGACAGGCAGTAAACTCCGGGTTGTTCTGTTCAGTTGTATTGCTTTTCACACTTCACTTCAGTACAGCTTAAATGGCTGTCTTGTTCGCTAATGATCGCGGGTGGCTGCTGGACTCCTGTTCTCTCATAGACGAAGGTTTAGAGCGCTGTTTTAGTGTAAAGAAGGGCTACTTCAGGTGCCGATTCAACGAACACTACTATGATCTCTCTAAGCCTCATATTGTGGACAAAGACAGGACTGATGTTTCAAACAGCAGTGATCTATTAAATACTGAGACACCTGAGAGAATCCACCTGAAGGCACGAAAGGTAATGGCAACATGTTTCCTCGTTTGGGCTGCTTCAGCTTGACAGATAATATCACACTTCTTCGTAGGAGCATTGGCTTAGTGCTTAGTGTATTTTTATTGGCTTCGCTCCATTTCTCTTTCAGAAAAGAAAGCGGAAACGGAGTGATCTCAATCAGGGGGAGTTGGATGCTCAAGCCTTCCATGAAAAGGTACCTTTTTTTATGACCGAGCTAAACCAAGTTTTTAAAAATTATTAAAAGCGTTTTATTGTTCTTTTAAAGGCGAATGCCACCATTTTCAAAGTGTCTGTATAATTAAATGGTTAAAATGCAACGAAAGTCATTCAGAGTGGTCTGATGTGAGATGATCCGTTCTAAAGAAGCTTACTGAGTCAAAATTGTTCACAGTGGTGGTGACAGGAATGAAACCCCCAAAGCCTTTAAAGTCTCTAAAAACTTCAATTTAACTTCAAACTTCAAAAACTAATTTCAAAGTTGTTAGCTACATGAAATGCCTATGAATGCACTGCCTGAAGCCTTGTTTTACAATAGTTTTGAGAGAAGTGTAGTGTTCACCGGTATTGAAAGAGATTTTCCAGCTGTTGTTGGCCACAGCCACGCCATGCATAAGCAAAGCTTTTCTCTGTCTGCGTCTCTCTCTCACCTGTCACACAAATACACACACCCCTGGGGCGATTCCGAGCCCTGCCTTCTCCAAAACCCGAATAACAGAAATCATACAACACCATGAAAATATCCGTATTGGTAGAAACCTTTTAGTTTGATAATCTAATCAATCTCTCTCTCTTTCTCTCTTTCTTTTTGTACATTAGTTCAGGTTGTTGGTTCTGGAGGGAAGTCAGCCTCTTATTCAGGCTGGACATCACTGCGGTTACCTGACAGAAGCTTTACATACAGAGCCAACTAAACAAACACCAGTTCATGTGTGCCAGCTAGCTGCTCTGTGTGACATGGCCAAGCAGCTGCTTCCAGTGGAGGATGCTGATGCAGTGTCTGTACAGGCTGTAAAGGGACATGCAGATTTGGATTCACACCTTGATCTGTTCTCACGCCTCACAGAAAACCACGATAGCTCCGCACGGGAGGTCACGCTAATGGGAGAGATTTATTTTCTGCCTCCCCGCAGCCGCTTCCTGTTGTCTGATTTCACACGCTTAGAGCCACTGGTCAACAGTAAGATCCACCTTCTATTTTTTTATTACGGACTGGACAATACCAGAACTAGGCCTTTTGGAGCTTTTAAGCTTGGTTCTTAAAGAGAACTCTCATACGGTCTTTTAAATTAGCATGTTGAGGCCGATTTTGGCAAATCTCAGACAGGTTTTCTACCATTGTTCATATGTTATTTCTCTCTATAGGTGGAGAAAAATTTGATCTAATAGTTCTTGACCCACCATGGGAAAATAAGTCTGTGAAAAGAAGCAATAGGTAGGTTTAAATGCTAACTGATGCAGTTTGCATATTATGTATTGCATGTGCAGATTGCATGTGCAGGTTAATGATGTGTTGTGTGGCACTGGCATAGCCAAGAGGGGGGTGGGGTTGGGTCAGGACCTACCTTAGGAATCACTAAACCAAAAAAAAACTTCCAAAAAAGTCTTCCATTCCTCAATCCAATAATTTAACAAAAACCCAGTCAGTTTGCATTGTTTGTAAAGAATTCACTGGATTAACGTAATTAAAGGCTGTTTTCACACCTAGTTCATTTAGAGTTCACACCAGAGATTAGGCTTCTCTGACACTGTGTCTTTTCACTTGCTTCAGTTGGTTATATATTATTAGCAGCAGCTCTTGCTGCAAGAACAATGCGATCATCTGTCAAGAAGCACATGTTAAAACAGGAAGATTATGCAGACAGTACATCTCTGACATGCTGCTACAAGAAGAGGAAAGCATGCTCAGACATTACATTCCCTTGGTTGGTGCAGACTATCGTAAAAATGCATTCTCACCGGCAGTGAACCAAACCAGGTTTTATGGGAAGCGCCCCAAGTTCAAATTAGCCACACTAGTGAACCTCCAACACTTTGACTCAAAACGCAAATAATTTTAACTTGCATCTGTGTCTGTGGGCTCCCTCTCATTCTCTGAATGACAGGTACGGTTTCCTGCCGTCATCTCAGCTCAAACAACTTCCTGTCCCAGTGGTGAGTGCAGCAGGATGTGTGGTGGTTACTTGGGTAACCAACCGTCCTCGACATCTTCGGTTCGTCAGAGAGGAGCTCTACCCTCACTGGGGAGTGAAGCTGTTAGCAGAGTGGCTGTGGGTCAAGGTACACTAGCAAACATTTACACACAAAGATACAAAGTCAAATAAACAGCAGAATGGTATAAGTAATAGATATATATATATAAAAAAATACATATCAGTAACCTTATAAACCGGTAAATGTATAACCTAACCATAAAGCTACATGATGTAAGATTTGGGGATTTGGAGACCTCTCTGGTGGAAATGTGTAATTGCATGTAACGTGGGAAAGAACGGTTTGTAATGTCAGTTGTGTTTCGGATCCTTCTCTGAGTGGATAAATCTGATGATTGTGACTTTGGAACAACATGATAATTCAGGTGTATTAAACAGTAATTCAGCTGTGATTGAAAAATATTACATGCATTTAGATGTGCTTTAGAGTGCTTTTTTAAATGTATGTATATAATTTGTAGTAACAAACTATTAATACACTTCAAATATATTATCAATATACTGGGCGTACTTATTGAGTATACTGCAACTAAAATGCATGTAAAATGCATGGAGAAAGTATTATTATTATTATTATTAAAGTATTATTTCAGGCTTTACAGGGTGACTCGTAGCAGCACTTGGACACCATACTTTTGTGTGTGTTTTGACACAGTAATGCTACTTCTTTCAATTTTAACAAATATATCTTACAGAATGCAGCTTTAAACTAGGTATATAGCATAAACACTCAACATTAAATTCTCAAATAAGGGAAAATACATACAGATACACTGAACCTTAGTGTTTGACAGTATGTATGGTTGTTCAAAATATATAAGAAAGAATGTGATTCTAACAGTTATAAAGACTTAATAAGTTATCATAACAGTCATTCTTACTGTGATTACAGTAATTTTGTTTGTGTCTGCAGGTAACCCGCACAGGAGAGTTTGTTTTCCCTCTGGACTCGCCACACAAGAAGCCATATGAAGTACTGTTACTTGGCAGGTTCTGTGCCAACAGTGACAACACAACTAGGTAGGGGAGCACAGACATGGAAACTGTGGGCCTATGTTTTTGTGTACACAAGTCATTCTACATGTCAGTTCACTATTGCATGCCTCCGAGTCTATAAAGTATTTCAGCTGATTTCTAGCATTGCCACATTTTTTTACTCTCCTGAAGATGTCAATATTTACTAATTAAAAGCTGTGTTGCCTAGAAAGACATATTTAGGGTTTAATATTTCCATGTGAATGATTCCCAGCCTCATGAAATTTGGCCTCGATAAAGACAAACATTTTTCACTGCACTGCAGGAGGCTAATTTTATTCTTATTGGTCATTAATATGGAAAAAGTGCACACTTGCTAAGTGATACTAAGCAGAGCTTGGCAATGACAATATATATTGCAACACAGTATGCAAAATATGAAATGAAAATCATTGTATTCATGGCTTTTAGCTTTTTTATGTAGTACTACTGGTTGTTTTTTCTCAGTTCCAACTGATCATATGTCTGAAGAAATAAATATCATGACATATCGTGTATCATGAAAAGTATTGCAATGTTACATTTTTGCAGTATTGCCAACCTCTAATATTAAGTGCTAATAGACACTACAAACCACAGCTTAAACTACAGTATTTCATTAACTTTGCATCAAAACCTGAGGTCTGTACAACCAATAGATTTCAAGATAATGGCAATAAGACTTAAGGTCACATGCCATGGCATGTACACACCTTCTCCTTCAACTCCTGTTTGGGTTTTTGTAGTAATATTGTTATTATTATTATAACAAAAACAACACTGATGCTGTTTATTACTTGTAAATGTGTTACTGCTGTGATTGTTCACCCCTCTAAATAGCTCATTAACACTGAGCTAAACCACTGGCTTGTGACATTCATTTATTAACTATTCACGCATTGGCAGCTGTTTTTTTAGTTTTGACTAAACAAGGAGAGAACGTTTCGTGCTTAAACACAATGTGCCTCGTTCACTAAATGTTCTTAAGATAATTACTTCCTAAACCCAATTATGCAGTTTTTATGAAGATTCTGACATTCACCAGTGTTTAATTATTTGGGATTTGTTCTTGGGTAAGAACAGAAACTACACACACTCAAGAGCACAAAGGTGTGAACAATTCTGTGGTTTAGGAACACGTCATCCATCTGACACAGACTTTTTCTTGGACCTTCCTCAAGAACAAATTTTACAGTAAACATTTAGTAGTCATGAGATCCTACATGATGGGGACATCTTACATTGAGCTGTATGTCTGATGCTTTTTTCTCCCCCATCAAATTAAGCCATGGCATCTTAGTGGTCCAAATATGGTACAAGTGAGTATTCACAGATGTGGGTTTTACAGGAAATATGAAACAGGAAATGCATGTATTTTTTTTACAAGTTTTAAATCTAAAATTAAATTTCATGCATCTTTTTTTATCACTGTGGTTGTAGCCAATTTTAAGTTTTTCTTTAGGTTGCTGCATATGTTGCCTTTATGCTCACATTGCACACTACACGGCTTATATGCAGTTATCAGATACCCTCGAAGAATCGACATCTGCACTGTGGTAGTTTGGATGCTGCAGCAACAGTGACCTAGTGAGACAGGCCACCACTTGGGGGAAGTGCTAATTAAAAATGCTAATGTTAGGTGCAAGCAGATCAGCCCCACAGAGGCCCTGTATGTGCATATTAGTTTTTTCCCCCCTCCTTCATTTATACAGAATTATTCATCCTGTCGTCTGTTTGTTTCAGGCCTGAAGAGTGTGAGATCCCAGATGAGCGGCTCATAATTAGCATTCCCTCAGCACTGCACTCTCAAAAGCCATCACTGTCAGGTACGCAGAAAACCACACAGCTTCTTGTCATGTTGATCAGGCGCTCTTGGCGTCACAGTGTGTTATTTTAGCTTCCATAGCAGCCAGGCATTTATCTCGAATCTCACTTTGGAGTCTATTTAAATTCTAGAGTGTAATCTACATTGCATAAGGATGCGTTTGAGCGACAGGACTATGCTTCGGTGCCCATCTGACAACTCTGGATCACAAGTATGTTATTAATGAATCTAAAATAAAGTAATAAGCCACTCAAACGTGCATTTGAGTGATTTTTTTTTTTTACCATGGTCCAGAGGTAGAAAGTAATAAATTACGTTTACACTTGTTACAGTACTTAAGTACATTTTGAGTACACTTGAGTACATGGTACTTTTTTGAATAGAATTAAATCATAGTGCTTTTACTTAAGATCATTTTTAATAATGTACTTTTACTTTGCTACTTTATTTTTTAAATCACCATTACAGAGTAAAAAAAAAAAGTGTGTTATTAGCTTGTAAACCAGTTTAAAAAAAGCCCAGTTAAACTTAAAAGATTCAGTTCTGAAAGCCAGTCAAAGCAAAGCAATGCCTTCCTCCAAAATCCCTACAGTTCAGCCATGATGAGTTCAGAGACGTCAAGTTGAGTGGAGAAAGTTAAAGGATAAAGTTACCACCACACACAAGGAGCATATTTTGCCCAATCTGTCACCTTTAATTGTTCTAAGATAAATCAACTGTTGAAATTTATGCTTTTCACAACTTAATAATGGGTAATGGGCTGGAGGGCTGTTGTATTCTATTATTAACTGAGCAGTCTACCCATTATCATGTATCTCCACTTTTAAAGGCCAAATAAAAAATAGACTTAATTAAACATTAACAACCTATGTATAGCCTTTTCAGGTACTCCAGTCTACAACCCCATTTCCAAAAATTTGGGACGCTGTGCAGAATGTAAATAAAAGTAGAATGTTATGTTGTGCAAATCATGTAAACTCTAGCTTTTATTGAAAATAGTACGAAGACAACATATCAGGTGTGAAACTGAGAAATGTGATTGTATTTTGAAAAATATTTGCTCATTCTGAATTTGATGCCAGCAACACGTCTCAAAAAAGTTTGGGACAGGAGCATGTTTATCACAGCGCTGCATCACCTCTTCTTTTAACGACACTGTGTAAGAGCTTGGGTACTGAGGAGACCAATTGCTGTAGTTTTAAAGGTGAAATGATTTCCCATTCTTGTTTGATATAGGATTTCAGCTGCTCAACAGTTCAGGGTCACATTTGTTGTATTTTTAATTTCATAACACGCAAAATGTTTTCAACAGGTGACAGGTCTGGACTGCAGGCAGGCCAGTTTAGCACCTGAACTCTTTTACTGTAGACATGCTGTTGTAATGCATTTTAGAATTATAGCATGTTGTATTTGTGTTTCATGAGGTTATGCCATTTTACATATATTGCATTTAGCTGCATTATCATTAAATTTAGTAAAGTGAGCTCACACTTTTGAACATCTTACCCTTTCAGCCTTGATGAAGAGCACAGAAAGACGCTCATTAAGGTAGACAGAGGCACGAGACACATCTCTGAATACACCATTAGTGCTGAATGATATATACACATTTTGGAGCAACAATTTCTGCTTTCTAGACGACGTCCATCATAGTGACAGGCCACATTCTGCACGTGTTATAACAGAAGACACCATACAGTTGCACAGACAAAGCAGAAGAACGAAAATAAATTATGCTTTCTAAACCAGATCAGTAAATATCTTCGGTCTTAAAACAGTTATTAAGTGTTGATACAATGATAGGTAATGTATGGTGACGTATGGTCAACTTTTTTGGAACATGTTCCAAACATCAAATTTGGAATGAGCACGTTTACCAAAAACAACAATAAAACAAGTAAAACAGAATTTACTAATCACTGCTTTCTATTTTCATTAGCATTTCACATACTGTCCCAGGTTTTTTAGGTTTGTATGAAGCTTTATAATGTAATCAACCACTGATAAAATGCATGTACTTTAACATGCCATGTCTTTAACCTGCCTTGTGTTTAACATGCCTCAGCACTCAAAACATCATTTTGTTCTCATGTAAGGTTATGTTCTGCTTTAGTTTTGTTTGTATGGTTTATATGATATAGCCAAGTCAGAAAAACAACTTGTTTACTCTTACTTGATTAATAAATCCTTTATTAATGCTTTTACTTATACTCCAGTAATCTAGCTCTACAGCAGCAGTACTCTTAGTTCAGTAGGAATTTTTAGTACTCTTTCCACTGCTGCCATGGTTAAGGAGTATTGTTAGGAATGACATAAAGTAGAGCTTTTATAAAGCGGCAAAAATGATTAAATACACTGATATTCAATAACTAATTCGATGTATTATTACATTATATTGTAAAATAACAGTGAAGGAATAATGCATGAACAAGATTTGTTTTTTTAATAACCATTAATATGAAATTCTATTGCTGTGCCAGTCCATACAAACACACCCACACACCTTCTAAGCCGCTTATCCTTCTGGGTCGCGGAGCGAGTCCATACAGTGCTGTGGAAAAAAAATGCCCCTTCCTGATTTTCTCTGTTATTGCATGTTGTCACAGTACATGCTATTTAGATCTTTAAAGAGCTTGTAATATTAGACAGATTATTTCAGTTAGAGCAGAGTTATTAAACCTGCAGATCACTCATGTGAAAAAGTTATTGGCCCCTTAAGTACTTTAGCAGTTAACGTAATTTAATTGACAAAAATGTTCAGCTGATTGAACACAGGCAGGCTTGAATGCAGCCAGCTCTGTTGAAAACCACACTCACATTGAAGATTGCCTTCAGAATGATGTAGTTACTAAATTTTTTTACAAGCAGCCAAGGCCATGATTAAAAAAACTCTGAAAGAGATGAGGGGGAAAAAGTCAGTGTTCAGAACTCAAGAGTAAAGAAAGGCCTGGGCAAAAGTGGCATTCATGGAAGAGCACCAAGGCAGAAAACATTGCTACCCAGAAGAAATATCAATGCTCGTCTCACATTTGCAAAAACAATTTGGAACAGTTCCTAAGCCTTTTCAGATAATGTTCTGTGGACAGACCAGTGACAGACAAGTTTGACTTTTTGGGAAACACAGGTTCCTTAATATCTGCCATAAAACAAACTGTGCATTTTACAATAGGAACATGATACCAACATTCAAACATGGCAGAGGTAGTGGGAAGGTGTGGGGATGTTTTGCTGCCTAGGGGACCTGGACAATGTGCTGTTATTGAAGGAACCATGAATTCTGTTCTGTATCAGAGAATAAGAAGAGTGTCTGTTCATCTGGCCGTGAGCTGAAACATAATCAGTTTATGCAGCAGGACAATGATCCAAAACAGAAAAGCAAATCCACATCCGAATGGCTGAAAAGCAACAAAATGAATGGAGTGGCCTTTTCAAAGTCCTGATATGGTGACAGGGTCTCAAATGAGCAGTTCATTCTCAAAAACCTGCCAATATATCTCAGTTAAGCAGTTCTGCAAAGAAAAGTGTCCTGATATCGAATTATAGAAATGTGTTGGTTGCAGTTGTTGCATCTGAAGGTCATGAAATAAGTTCTTATTTAGGGAGCCTTTTCACATGGAGGATTCACATGTTAGATATCACTGCACCTTAAATAAATTAGTTAATAATTTTATAAAGTGTTTTGTGTTTGTGTTCTTTTTGACTAATATCACATTTAGTTTAAAGACTTGCAGTGATGTTTAATATATGCGTTAACAGAAAATCAGGATATCACAACTACTTCTTCACAGCACTGTATGTGTGTGTATGTCTAGTGTTTTGCAATAGGACATCAGTTTAGTTTGAAGAAAACAAATGTTATGACAGTCGGAAAACTTTACCATTGATGGTGAAAATGTAAAAACCCTGGAAAGTTTTTTCTAACTGGATCTATTATCAACAACAAATGATCCAACAGTCAGGAAATCTGACACTGCTTGGCAGAACAGGAATGAAGGAGCTTGTAAAGTTATTCAGATGTAATGATTTGTCTCTACCAACAAAGATCAGAGCTATCTAGGCTGTTGCCTTCTCTGGGGTTCTTTATCGATGTGAAAGCTGGACAGTAAAAAAAAGAAAAAACTGGACAGGAAAAATATTGATGCCTTTGAACTTTTGTGTTGGCGAAGACTTTTGAGAGTACGTTGGATGGCAAAGAAAACAAACAAATTGATCTTTGACCAAATCAAACATCACCTCTCACTCAAAGCGTAGATATCCAAACTGAAGCTCTCTTAATTTAGACACTTTATGAGAAGAACCAGTTTATTGGAAAGACAGTTATGCTTGGAATGGTTAAAAGTAATAGAAGAAGCTGACGGCTGGCAACTACTTAGATTGATACGTTCAGAAGAATCATGAACAAACCATCAAGAAGCTTGCGGACCCAGGAGTTGGAGTCAACTTGATGGCTCAGAGTATTAATAATAATAACAATAATAGATAGATAGATGGATAGATACTCTACACCAGGGCTGTGTGGAACAAGAGAATGTAGAATTGAAAGCTATGGTTCTGCGAATCCTTAGAAGACTTTGCCACAGCGCTAACTGTTATCTTTATTCTATTTCAGCTGTGCTGAGGCCCTACATTAGGCACAATGCCAGGTGTCTGGAAATGTTTGCTCGAAGTCTACAGCCTGATTGGACAAGCTGGGGAAATGAAGTTATAAAATTCCAGCACCACAGCTATTTCACCACAGAGAGCATGGAGAGTGCATGTGATGCACCTACTGACAGTTCGGATACAAATCAGCAAGTGGATGCTGGGACAGCAGACACAACTGCCCAGCTGTGAAACTGTGATTCTTTTAATAAATAGAAACTGCACTACTGTATTTTACTTAATTTAAAATTTATCCTTTGTATTAAACTAATTTTATACAATACATTTTGTCTATTATTGCCCCTGTTGCTTTCTTACTGTATAAAAGCTGCAATACAGGATCAAAAGCAAAAGGCATGCTAGTATTAAACATGACTGTATAATTAACTGCAATTCTTTGCCCAATAGTTGTGATGCATTCATCACAACTATTTGCACAACCAGTGCAAATGTTCTTAGTGAATAAAGGAAAAGCCAACATGACAAGCAGGAGAGACCAATAACAGGATAATAAAGTCTACACTGTTTAAAAAAAAGACAATATGCCTGTCAGCAGGGGTGCCTGGCCACACAAAACACGAAACCTGTTATGAATTAATAGTAATGGTATGTTTTCTCAATGATGGTAAAAATGTGTAAAATTAAAGACATTGAATTTCCTAGAAATACTGCCTTTTACTGTAAATCAATAGTTGTGACACAGTATTTTACAATTATAACAACAGTAACAATCATTAAAATAAACAATTGTCTGTGAAATAAGTGATCATTTGTTTTTGCAAATTTACAATCGATTTCCATAAGTTAACATCTGTATTAATTACCAGTATATGTATAGTTTAGTACATTTAACATTTTCGTACTGACCATTAAATTTTACAGTACTTCGACAGTGAAAATGCATAAAAATATTAAGTAAAAATATTGCTTAACAGTGTGCATATAACTGTGTAAATAAAGTACACATACAGTTACATTTAATATATTGATATGCCTTATATGCCAACATTAAAACACAAAAAGGAATAATAATATACCTATATAGTATAGAGATTCAGTTTTGTTGCCTATTACAATGACATTTTTTTCATTGTGTCACTAAAATTCTCAGGGTGATCAATAATGATAAATATGCTGATAATTAAAAAAATGAATGACCATTAATAACTTATAGCATGTTCATAGTACCATATAGATGTGTTGAGAAAACAGTTCCAGGGCAGATTAGTGCCTTTCTTTTTGTCATTACTGCTTATAGCTAAATGAAACAGCAGTCTCTTTAGGGTTTAACTAAAGTTTTGAACTGCAATTGACAGCTCTTTTGCAACTCAGCTATGTTCTTTGTCAACAACCACTCCACGATCCCCAACATGATCTTGCATAATTTCAAAAAGTGGAAGGGACACCCCCCACCCCCAACCGGGTCTGAAATAATGGTATAGGAAACTTCATGTAAAGCTACTGAGCATCTCTGTCTTTGTCTCAGGTTCTGTTTTGATTTTGTTTTCCACTGTTAGGTCAACTCTTCTTTTTGATGGCCACTGCAGTTGATGAGACATGACCAAGATCAAACATTATGTGCCTTGTGAGTGTACAGTACAGATTGTTCTCCGTGCCTTGATAAATAAGATACAGGGCAGCTGATATATTGTCTTTGACAACACAGCATTTAAAGAGTACTTTGTTCCAAAACACTTTTTTGAGCTGAAAACCAATGTTTGAGACTAAGTTAATGCAAACAATATTAGTGATGGGGAGTTGGAAAGGCCTAAATCCACAGTTAATGTTCCCCAATAATCAATGTTATCAGATAAATTTTACCCAGACTCACTGCCAGTCTCTTTCCCTTACTTTGCCAAAACCTTTCCCTCCATTTTACTTGCATTCAGTTTTGAATGTGTCAGCAGACTCACTTTGCCAAGATTGACATTTCCCAGGGCATAAATAGCCTATTTTGACACTTATTAAGACCATTCAGCTCCTACTTTGAGGATGATCTACTTTATAAGCTGACGCATGTGAAAGGTAGTGTCTTGCAGAATTTATGCAGAATCTATAATTGGAAGTTTCAGAACAAAGAACTTTTAATTCCAGGCCTTTCAAAAACACTGAGGAAAGACACTGGGGACATTTCGCCTTAGAGACACACCAAGACTGCTGAAGGCAAGATTTCAACAGTCAGTGTCAACATAGTAGCAGCTTAAGCATTTAACTGGTGTATATTATCAGTGGATCATCAAATATATCAGCAATATATCAGTAAAAATACTGATATATCTGATGTAAATAAAATTGCTTTACAAACATGGCTATGGCAATTATGCTCAGAGATGTGAACAGAGAGGGGATGGGTTTATCTTCGTGGTGTTTGGCTCTCTCTGCTGGCTACTCGATGCACTGCTGGGTGTACATTTTCGGGACTTTTTGTTAGGGAACATAACTGTACCATATTCTGCTGGAATTGTCATTTTTTAAGTTGCATTGAATCCATACATCCTGTCTGACTCCAGGCTTTTATTTAACTTTTCTATTTAAAAGAGTTATGAAAAGATAAATTTGTACCTTTTCCCTGGGTATAATAGAGACCACTAGCTTCCTGTGGAGTTTTAAACAATGTGTCCACTCACTGTCCACTCTATTAGACACTCCTACATTGTTGGTCCACCTTGTAGATGTGAAGTCAGAGACAGTAGCTCATCTGCTGCTGCACAGTCTGAGTTGGTCATCCTCTAGTCCTTCACAGGACGCTGCCCACAAGATGCTTTTGGCTGCATATTCTTGGTTGGTTGACCATTCTCAGTCCAGCAGTGACACTGAGGTGTCTAAAAACTCCAGTAGCACTGCTGTGTCTGATCCACTCATACCAGCACAACATGCATTAACCATGAAATACATATTTTTCATGGTTACAAGGTGATAAGTCCCATTAGGTTAAATGGATTACAGTGCCTTTCCATTCATTTATGTAATTCCTGCTATATAATATGTATGTATGTATATGCATATTCATAAAATGTATTTTATTATAATTTTATTTGAATCTTTTAAAAAGTTTCCTACCTAGACTCTTGAATTACTTGCAGTTTTCCTTATGCTTTTATTTATGTAAAGCACTTTGAAATGCCTTTGAGTTTGAAATGTTCTCTTATACTGAAGAGCAGCCATCCTTAATTTCACTGTCTCTGCGGAAATTATTCAAGTATGACTCAGCACCACTGTAAAGAGTCACTACATTTCTTTAAATGAATCATTTCACATTGAACTACTCTGAATAATTTTGTTTACATCTCGCCAAAAAAATAGAAAAAAATTCCCCTTGAAATGGCAGGCGACAGTAAAAACATCCATAGGTCATAATATGGCAAACTGTCACTGATTTTAAAAGACATCAGGGCTACTGAATGAATGAGTTGAGGTGAGTCGATCTGAGAGCTTCAATTCAAATAGTATAAAAATATACATTAGAGAATCAGAATATCAGCCACCTAGTGGCCACAAAGTATACAATATTTATGTATTTTCATTAATTTGCTTTCTTTCTCTTTAGCATCCGGCTGGCTCTAAAGAGGTGAAGTGATGGGTTTAGCTCTTTGCTCTGCGGTCGAGCTGCTATTGATCTGATTGAGCGTGTGTAGGCTTGTGACTGTGCTGGTGTGGTGATGGTGAAAGCACCAGCTCTTCTGTGGTTTTAGAACTAAATGTCTTGGGCAGACACCTACTTAGCTTTTGTGTGTTTCTAAGGAAACGCCTATACAAACATCCTCAGTTAGGCCTTGACATTCCCAGGTGGGCCACACACATTCACCTTATTGACCCTGTTCTTGCCCTATACAGTCTGCCTGACCGTGACTCTGTACAGTGCATTAGAGAGCTCCACAAGCAGCTTAAATGCTTTATTCCTCTCACACAACCATACAATCCCTCCAATGTACTGTATGTGAAGTGCGATGATGATTATTATAACAGGTTATACACAGCAAAAACAAAAACAAAGCAATTCATGTTCATTCTAGTAAAGGTTAATTAATCTGGATTATATTTTCCAGATGTTTTATTTTGGAAGTACCCAAAACCACACCAAAGCTAGAAAGACACTTTATTGCTATTTTAATATTCACCCAGAGAAAACCTTTACAGGACTACAGGCGTCTTTTCTTTTTCCTTTCAAACTGTTAAAAAAGCAGCTTTCTCTCCCTCCAATAAACTACAGTGTGGAAAGAGCTTTAAACCATCAACATGACTAAACACAAGCAGTAATAAACTGACGCAATTGATTATTATTATTCACTCCCTTGGAGAACCATTTATCTGTTCATCTTTTTTTAAATTAATTCTTAAACTGATAATTTACCATCTCACAATGATCTCTTTGGGAAAAATATGTATTGCCAAATCATTTTTCCAAATGATTTACTTAGAAGTGTTTTTATTTTCTTTGAAATAATTAAATCAGTACATATAAATTCATTTTATCTATGTAACAGCTATTTGTGAAAAGTGATGCATTAATTTAATTTAAATGTGTACATCATAAAATATGTCACATCAACACAACTGTCTCTTTCAGTTTACTTAAATAAAGCAATAACTGTGTGACATAACATTTTATTTGTGTGGATATGATGTGCACATTTGAATCAAATAAAGTCAGTTTAATTCATTACTTTTTACAAATAATAAATATCCAAAACAGGATAGAAGCTTCTTCCAATTTAGCATTTGCTGAGAGGATTCCACTACATGTAGGCATGTACAGTTGAGTTCAGTTATGTTAACAAATGTATTGCAACGTTAGCAATGTTAGCTCTAATACTGTCACTGTTTCACTTCGCTAATCTACATCACATGACATATCACAACACTCAGAGCAAAAGAGAGATGCTGTGTCTGACAGGTTGCACAGACAAGGCATGCTGGGATGGTCCATGATTGTATAAGTGAGGTTAAATAAAGATTCTCTTAACATTAGAGGTCTTATGATGAAACCAGGCATCAGAGAATATTGTGCCAAAGATGTTTAGGTTACTTTCACTTTCCCAACAGCCCAAAGGTTTTCTGGTATCTATGGTGACTAAGCTTGTAATTGCGAGTGCATTGAAAGAGTATTCATGAAAACTACTGTCATCATATCTTCATTAGTATGATGTTGATTTTGTATTTGAGACCACAACTTCATGTCAGACCTTCTTTTTGAGCCTGTGCGTGTGAAATTAACATGTAAATGATTACTTCAGGCTCTTTGCAGGCACGTATGGACACCAAATTTTAGCATGTTTTTTTCAGTAATGCTACTACTTTTCAATTGAACAAAAAATGTTTACATAGTGCAGCTTTAGTTCACAAATACCTTTGACGTTACGCTCTTAAAACAGATGTGTTAAAAACAACACATGGTGTTTTGTATAAAAATATATGTTTGTGTTTGCACAAACATTTATTCATGGAATTCGCAACTGCCCATTGGCATTATGATTGTGTTTCAAGGCAACAGGAAAATATGTTGAAATCACTGTCTGTGCTAAGTGACCATATGCTACAAACACAGCAGATAGAGATTACACTGAAAAATGCTGAAGTATTTTTCACCAACATGCTTCTAAACTGGTTTGTATGAGGCGACAGGGGATTTGGCTGTGACTAACACGGAGAAAAAATGGAAAAAAAACAATTTCTTGACACTAAGCGTTGAAATAAACAACTAACACTCATCAAGATTTGAGTTTCTGCTGTAGATAATTTAAAAGGCTGTAAAGAGACAAGTGAAACAATGATTTCAGCCAGAAGAACGGAGGAGTTTAATAACGGCCCATGAAGTGGATGACAAATGTCTGATCTCCCCAAGGATCATGGGAAAAGAATAGAGGGAGGCAATAAATCCTGTAATCATGATGGTCCCAGAAGGATTTCTAGGTCTTTTTATGTGTTTGTGTTACAGATTCACAATAAAAGCTGGCATAAATGCTCAGTGATTAAATGTACATCTGCACCTCATCACGGCACTGCTATTCTCTCAGCACTGTGTGAGTGATGGATATGGAATAAATGGACTCAAACCACAAGAGACTGCATTCAATAAGATACAGAAAGAATGAGGGGGGAGGCATGTCAGCATGAGGATTTGATTGAACACTGTTCTCTGTGTCAGTCTAAATGAGACATGTAGAATTAAAACTGCTCAGGAGACAGGTGTCAAGCCATTTCATATTCTGTTTCACAGCTGAATCAATCTCCATGCATGTCTTCAGCTGCTTCCTACATGTCTGCAGGAGAAATCGTCCACATGGGCCTCAGTTTGAAAACACCTTGTCTGTCTTATGTCACTCAGAAAATGACTAGGACAGGTAGACATCGACTTTTCTGCTTAATTGTTTACTGTGGTGACATCATGTACTCTGTGTCATTGCTGTGCCTCTATGTCATGTCACCTTGTCTTTAACTACCACTCAAATAAATATCTGTTAAATGCAACTAAACTTTAAGGCTACACCATGTAAGATTTTGGGGATTTGGAGACCTCTCTGGTGGAAATGTGTAAGTGCACATAATGTGTGAAAGAACATATTGTGATGTCAGTGCTTCGGACCCCTTCCCTGGGGGTTTACATCTAATCCTGAAACTAAACCTAACCTTAAACGGTTCATATCCTAAATTTTTCTTGTATTTTGTCTTTTTTGCTTGAGATCCACTTAAAACATTTGTGTGGTTTTATGTATCAAAAACAGTCAGAATCCATTGTTATGTGATTATTTTCTAACCTCTCTTCACCCTAATCAAGATAATTAAGATAAATTAAGATAAGCTTCTTTAATTAAAGAGTCTGTTTGTGTTACTGTGCCTTTAAGACTGATATATAAATGAACTATTATGTTATATAATGCTGTATTAAGCCTCATTCAAAAAGCACTCAGAGCTGAAACACTCCTTATAACTTCAGCATGAATGGGTGGGGCTAAACTGCTGTAGGCTGAATTGATGGATATAAGCAAATGTGTTGGTTCTCATGACATCACAGAATCAATGAATTGAGAACAGGTTGTTTTTGCAGCTTAGTTTCCATATATGGACTGTATGTATTGGGGGAGCAAATTGTATGTTTAGAAAAAAAAATTCTCACTTGTAGCTCAGTGAAGCAAGCGGAGACATTCTGTCCAAAGTGCAGATTTGGAACTTTCAATCAATATCATATTTGTGCCTGTAAGTAAAAGAGGAAATATTTTATACTGACTTCAAATTGATCAACAGCCATTGTTGTTCATACAGTCTTGTTTTGAGGAAAGCAAAACAATTACATACATTGCTGCATGTTTTCATTTTGTCACATCGAAACAAACAGCAAAAAGTCAGAAGTGCAGACTTAAAGCTGTCCATACAGAACGTAATTGTAATGTTATGGTAATGCAATGTTTAACTCATAGTACAATCAAGTGTGTTATTTATTTACATTTGAATAGCACCTCACAATGACTGCTATAACTCTCAACTTCTAAAAATTTAAATAGAGAGATGTTTAGATCTTATCATTTTTCTCCATTTTGCTCCAAAACAGAACAAACACAACTGACAAAAGCCCCACTTTGGAAGTGATGCCATACTTCACACATTGTATCCCCCTTCTTGTGATGTCACTCAGACCTTTCAGCACTTTAAACCCTTTTTGGAGTTTCATTTGCCTTTTATTTAATAAAAAAGTGCTCCTCAACTCAAGGAAGATACTTAAAGGAGTCAACGTGCCGTCCTTTTTGAAGACAAAACAAGGAAATACTTTTTATAAAACACTGGCATTCATTTAAAGAAGGAACATGGCAGAAATATGTGAATCTATAAGCAGGCACTTGATTTCTCTTTAATAAAAACAACAGTACAGAGGAATCAAACATCATCACATTAACAATTAGCCCAGAGGCCTCACAAACTTTGTAAACGCGACCTCTCTGTCTCTCTCTCTCGTCCTCTCATTAACAAATCAGGAAAAACACAAGCTTATAAAAATCCTCAATCAATCAGAGTCAATAAGAGATTCGTCTCACACAGTGAGTGTCTGGAGTGATTTGGTGATGGGAATTTACTGTGTGCATATATGTGTGTGTGTGTGTGTGGTTTGTCAGATGTGAGCTCCTGTCAGGAGATGTCAGCAGACAGGTGGACATGACAACGTGATATCATTTATAATAAGCCCATAAACTTGCTGACAAAATGAGCGACAGGAGGCAAAATCTGACGGGCTGACTCACTCACGCTTTGATGGCTCTGTTTACAGCTTTCCTCAAAGGCTCAAATTTAGTTCAGTACAGACAAACCAAACCTATTTTTCCTTTTTCAAAAATGAGAACCTCTACGTGAGAACCAAAAAAACACTGTCTGAATAACACTGGTGGCAGAATGAATTTTGGCTGTAGTTTAAAGTCCACAATGAGGATGGGACAAAAGGCCATTTTTTGGACACTGACTGTAGGAATACATGCTGGTAAGGGCTTTTTAGAAGCATTTAATACCTTTTCATGAGCTAAATTGAATTGCACAGCAACGTGCATGGCAAGTAATACGTAGCAGTAGAGACTCTGGAGGTGTGGCCATACAGACAGCCAAGCGTGAAGGTTCATGGTAGGAATGCACCCTCCTAAAAAGAGACTTAAATGTTGTTATTGTCGTTGTTTTTTAGTCTAAAGGTACGTGTATGTGTTTATTAAGTTGTTTCATTGTAGTTAGTGTGGGTTGGTCTGAATTAAGTAATTGGACAGGGTTTATACAGTCCTCCAAAGAGCATTTAACCTACTGAATACTACTGGAATGTGGAGAGTATTTCAAGAAATTCAACAAAAAAGTTTCTACAATAAATCACCTCCTCCACTTTTAATAAAGAGCACTTCTCGTGGTGAAATCATGGCCTTTCGATGCCAGGCATGTTAAACCAGGGACCTTCTGGGCCGACGTGCTATAAAGATTAGTGTTTACCCTCATCTAATGCTCTGAATTTACTCCATGAAGGCCTTATTAATTTACTAATTGGCTGAATCAAGTGTGTTAAATCAGGCAGCGTGCTGAAGTCTGTAGTTTTTGGCCCACTGGAGTCTGACACATGATCTACGCTGACACTACAACATGGATGCTTCACTTTGACATGCACGCATGACTTGTATCATAGTCACTTAGCTCATAGTCACCCTATCTATACCCAATAACAGCTCTCACTTTTCCTTGCCCAGCCTTTACAGTTGTCAGTCTGTTTATCTACTGTCCTATATCTGCCATCTTCTAGCTCTTCATCACTGATCAGTTTCTCACCACAGGGCGACTGTCATTCATTTTACAAGAGATATTTTTGAGGAGATCAGATATGAGACAATCCATTTGTTTAGGAAAGGGGAAAGAAAGTGAAAGAAACAGGATCTTCCTAAAATGATGAAATGATAAAATGATTAAAAGATACAGAGAAAATGGGACTCTCAACAACTGTGCAAGACCTGGTAGACCACCAACACTGACACCATCACATAAACAGTGTTTAAAGCTTTCATCTTTGAGAGAGAGGAGAAAACAAAGGACTGTGAGAAGAAAACACAACAGGACTTAATGGATCAAAAAAGGGGAAAAAAGAAGGAAACAGGCCAATAAAAGAAGAAAAATTGCAAACAAACAAAGAAGCTACTGGTGTTCTCAAAACAATGGACTGACCACACCAGAGTCCAGACCTCAACATCACTGAATGTGTTTGGGATTACTTGGACAACCAACTTCTAACACTGAACTTTGGAGGCCAGTACTCTGTGCAGTCTTTAGCAGCCTGTCTCTGAATGTTGTAGTGATGGGGATGGAACTTACCAGCGTTCCTGTGGTTTGTGCATTTTTGTTAATTTCCTTTTATATTTAGTTTATTTCACATGAGTTTTTTTTTATTTTAACATGTTTTTTCTACCAAAATTTGTGTTTGGATGTATATTAAGTATTTTGCTATTCTGACCATAATAGAGCTTTCTGTTTCAGTTAACTAGTTCATCCTATAATGTTATCATTTAGAGATGTTTGGTTACTGACAGCTTTGTAGTCTTAATGACTGCTATAAGAGCAGTAACTACTGTAATGTGATGTTCAGTTCATGCTGTCGTATCATGATTGTCCTATAACCGCGTAATAGCATGCATGAATGTTCTATTATTTGCTATAACTTTGGAGGTGTGGAAAAATATTCCTGCAGATTCCTTTGAGGAACTGAATGCAAGTCCCCTGAAAAGAATGAGAGCTGTAATAAAGGGAAAGGGTAGACACAATAATTACTTAAAAAAATAATATTATATATAGTTAGTGAGGCTTCTGTGTAATTTTCTGTTAAATATATGAAAAGGAATAACTTGTGCTTCATTAACTTACTTCATTGTAATTCATATCAGTGTTTTGACTAGAAATGAAATAAATGAAGGGTGGTCTCTTCACAGCACTGTAACACCTCTAACAGCAAGAAATAAGACATTTTCAGACATTTTAGAGCATTTTTAAAAACCTCCATTCTTTTACTTGTAATGGACAGAAAGTCAGATTAAAAATCCAATCTTCATATTGCTTTAATGTTAAACGAATAGCATTTCAAAGGTTCATAACCTCTGCCTTAATGCTTACCATTAGCCAGGGCTCGATTTGAGGGGAAATGCAAAAGAATATCCCACTCATCCCATTAAAAAAAATGACAAAAATCATTCGCCATGCAAAACTATCATCCCACCCTTTATCCCCTTTGGATTAATGTCGTAGTTTGGCCACAAGCTGTTTATATTCACAGTCAGTTGCAGTTGAACCCAAAGTGGATTCTCATACTATGATGCACGATTTAGTCAATCTAATCACTCTATAAGCAATTTATGAAGAGGCTTTTTTTTACCTACGCTAAAAAAAAGTACAGTTCCAACCCACCTCCAGTCTTCAGAACCCACCATCTCACTAGTTTTAAATATAAATGACAGAAAAATGAGACAATGTAAATGCTACAGTGTGTCCTGAAGGCCAGCATGCTTTATTCTCATTCAGTACTTCATGCTGCCTGTAGGGGTGCACAAGTAGCACAAATCTGAAGTCTTTAGCTGTGCCGTCGCTGAAGGATGCTGCAGGCTGAAGGCTCAGTTCAATGCAGCCAACGGATCAAATATTGTGGTGCTGAGAAGCTGACATACTGTAAGTAAAAACATTCTTATATAGCTCACCAGACACCAGTGGACAGAAATAAAGCACATCTGAGCTTTTATGAACCTGACCCAAATTAGACATAGGCATAACAAGGGAAAAAAAAAGATTTAAAAGGCAATGTGTCGAGCCAATGTGACTAAAACTTTTGAAAACAGGGTACAATAGAGCTGTAGGAAGGTTTTGTCTGAATATATTGGAATAATTGTAGTATCCATGATGCCCAAGGCCACTGAGGAAATAGAAAGGAGCATTTCCTCTGCTGAGTGTGTGGGTGGAACATTAATATATGATAATGCAGACTTGCTAATGGGGAAAACCTTTTCAGCAACACCCCCCTCCTCTCCCTCCCCAACACCCATCTAGCCACATGCACCGTCTTGTAAAACGGTCTTTATGGGGCATTTACTGTAAGGAACTGATGTAAATTTACAGCACAAGTTCTGCTGTAATCTATCACATTCATTAAATACAGCAGATAGTGTTGTGGTGTTGTAGCTTCCCAGCACTCCTTGCGGTTTTGTATGTTTTGATTTATTTCCTTTTATATTCTCTTTCTGCAGTTCATTTTGCACATATTTTTGCAAATATGCATTTGAATGTTTTTGACATGTTTTGTTATTGTAATCATGATAGTGCGCTCTGCTTTAACTAGTTCATCCTGTAATGTTACAGCTAATAGCTATTACTTAATAACTGGTATAAGAGCAGTAACTGCTGTAATGTGATGTTGATCTACACAGTTGTATCATAATTGTCCTCTTAACCATGTTAACCAACAGTATGCATCAATGTTCATGGATTTGCTATAAAAGCTAACTAGATAGATGCGCCTTGTTTGGTCAAATTTTTGCATAATGAAGCAAAACCGAGGGTCCTCGGTTGTGGGTTCACCTTAGAGCACATATGAGCTGTACATCAGAAATACAGAAGTGCAGGAAAAAGCTATATAAATACAGTAATCATCTGTATTAAGAAATACAGTAAAGTACTGTAACCGTATAATGTACATAACAGTATAAGGACTGTAAATAAACAGTAAATTACTGTAATCTATTTTTTTTACAGTGTGGAGATGTCATAGACCTAGGCCTGCAACCTTAACCACAGAAAAAAAGAAGGAAGTATTTTTTATTGTTAACCTCTTAAAAATAGTGCATTTCAAATTCAGCTACGTTGCTGGTGTGTAGGATTTCCCAAAGGGCCTGCAGAAAGAAGTAAAAAATCTTTAGTTTTAAAAAAGCATGTGTTTTATAATATGAATATTTTAACACACACATACACCTCATATCTCCATACTGTGAAATAAATGCTTTTCTCATGTAGAGATTTCAAAGGTTTTAGTACACATTAACAGAAAACTGCTATAGCTTAAACAGCGTAAAAGAACAACAAACAAACAAACAAAAATGGCCAGCGCCAGCAAAATGGCACTGTTGATTTCTAAATATGTAGCTAAATTGTCTAGAAGAAAGAAAGAGAAATTCATGACAACTCTCATTACTTTCTCTCTTGTTCACTCACCTCCTCTGTCTCTCTCTCCCTCTCTCTCTCTCTGACTTTCTTTACAATCACTCCACAATACAGTCCCGTGGGCTCTGTGGGTTGACCTTCACAGAGACGGCACTCATTCACACTCGTTTTCTAAAGCCTTTTCTCTCTCCCTCGCTCACTCTCTGTTGGACTGCTGTCGATTGGCTGAGACGTTTTAATCATGCTAACAAAGAGGGAAGGGATGCGCTCAAGCCAAAGAGCAAAACACCATCAATAATGTTCAACCAATAAGTTGTACCATCCATGCATATAAATCCACATACACAGGCATTTCTATGTTAAAGGGTCAGGCTTTAGCTAATGAGCGTATTACTGCATTATAATAAAAGTCTCCTAAGGCCACTGCAGCAATTTGCCTACAAGGGTCATAATATTTCACTACTCATTTCAAATTTGAGTTACATTTATAGGTAAAAGAAGAAAATTGGTGATATGGAGATAAAATAAGGTTCATTAGCTGTGATATAGATTTCCTGCTTTATGGGGGTTATTAAAAAGATGGTTCTTCAAGAGTTCTTTAGTAAAGGAAATGAGTTCTATGTAGAACCATTTCATTCTTAAATGGTTCTTTGCACGGTGAAATGGTTCTTCAGATTGTTGGTTCTATATAGCACCAAAAAGGATTCCACCATTGTTATGATGTCAAGCTTGTAACAGTGAAGAACCTTAGCTGGTGCTATACAGAACCATTTTCAAAAAGGTTCTATACAGAACAATGTCCACACCTTCTCCATCAATCTGAAGAACGATTTCACCATGCAAAGAACCATTTAAGCATGAACTGGTTCTATACAGAACTCATGGTTCTAAGTAGATGAGTTCTAAATATTCCCTTTACTAAAGAACATTTGAAGAACCATCTTTTTTAACAGTGTATATCAAAGACCTTAGACCTTTGAAAATGACTTTCTAACATTACCGGTAATTTCTGAACGAGGTGTTTGGCATGAGGCAATCTTTGTCTATCTGCCCTAGCGTGTCTACAAAATCTGACTGACCTCTACATTTCATTATAATACTCAGCAAGACAGACTACTTTGGATGCACCACTCCACTCTACATTTTAGACTACAAACGCTCCTCAGTCTTTATGAGCCCCCATTCACCGTCACAGTGTTTGAGCAATTCCACTGTACTTTACTGTTACATCCATTATTCATCACCAAAACCTGTTTCATTGTCTCCTGTCACTGATTCCGTTTTCATTTCCACCTAGTCCTCTCCTCCTCAGGCTACCCTTGGGCCTAATTTGCGGGTCATTCGTTCAGGACTGGTGCAGTCTCGACAGCTTCCAGGAAGGAATTCCAGACACTGTATACATTTAAAGACAGTCATGTCAGTCATTCTAATGTTCACCAAAGTGCCCAAGGCTTCATACATGCCTTCCCCCAGTCAGTCCAAAATTATTGGAATGTTTTGGTGTCCCATTGTGAAAGTTTTGAAAGTCATGTGTTTTGCAATCATTTTTAAAGTCCTTTGAACTCTATTTCCACTGTCGACAATTTGTTCAGAGACTTTAGCTTTAGTAAATCTGTCCCCAGAGTAGTTCACATTGTGCAGAAAATGTATCAGCGTGTGGAACTAGAGTTTCTGTGTGCTTCCACACCATGATTACAATCACTGCAGAAAAGAATCACTGTGTTTGATATGTTTTTACATATCAACTAAATGTGACAACAAATTTGATAAATCACATTATTAACAGAGCCGCAGAAACCACTTAAGTTTAAGCATGCTACTGTGATCACTGCACGCAGACTCAGCAAAACACTGAAATAAGTTTAAATAATTTAATTTGGCCAAAAACAAAACTGTCTAGTCTGTCACTTGTTATGTGTTTATTTTTTTATAAATATAACACTGTTTATGAAATTGCCAAAATTTAAATAACTCTAGCCATAGTCATATATTTAATTTAATTTTAATTTTATTTCATTTTAATTTTAATTTAAATAATATTTAATTTAATTTTAAATTTAATTTTATTAATCATTTGACTATTTATTCACATATTTATTGCAGCTGAAAATACACGTTGAAACCTCTACTGCATCACATTGATTTTATTTAATTTAAGCATACATTAAACATATGTTATAAAAGTCTGTCTCTACCAAACGTCAGCTAACAGAAAAGAAAGGTACTCAAACAGTTAAAGAGACAGAAAAAACCCTAATGTACATGTTTCTCATGCCGGTTGTAGTATGTTATGAGTAGGTAACACAATATAGCTTTAGTTTCTCATCCTATTTCTAACAGCAATGTTACGAGTGGTCCAAAGAAAAAAATGAATTATGGGTTTTGCATTTTACAATCATAATCTGTTAATTACACTCATCAATGTTCACATTTATATCATATCTATGTTGTATGTTAGCCTACAGTATGTGTGCTGCATACCTGAACATCTCAAGAATTCAGTCACTCCAGGTAACGTTAGCGTAGTGTCTTGTGCGAAGAGTATCACTATGACCAAAGCACAGCTATTCTGAGGTCACGACTTGATTGTGTAGTCTCATCACTGTTTTCACACTGAGTCTCATAAAACCCTATCGAAACTTTCAAGGACCCTTTTTCTGTTTTCTTTTTTCCCTCGAGGACTTCAGTGTCCTTAACATGATGCTAATAATGAAAGGATGGCTTGAAGCAATGGCAGACAGCAATAGTTGCTACGCAGTGCTTGGAGAGCTGAGAAACTGAGAAAAGACAGAGCTTAGCAGAGAGTGTAATAATTTTGATTAGCCATAAAACAGTGACAGCTCTCACTTAAAACAAACCAAATTTCATCTTAAAAAATGCAGGCATGTGGTACCTGTGGCCCCGCCGCAGAGTAGGCTACTGCATTATTAGAATGTGGTTGTTTCTATATTAAGTCTCATAAGTGGAGATACATGGAAAAAAAAAATCTTCTGAAACTACTGAGGTCTGGACCTTGGTGTCCTCACAGCTAGTTACAACCACGCCTACAAGAAAACATTCAGAGGACCTGAATGTTTTTTTTATTGCCCTGAGTGTACAGTGGTGCTAAGGTGGTGCTGAGGGCTAAGGTCAACTGCAACCTTCAGTCAGAGATACATGAGCATTTACTTACTCTGGATAATTCTTCAGAGGACATTATAAAATAATGAAAACAGTAGTAAGCAAGCTGTTACACATCAGTTCCACACATACCCGATTAAGTATGTTAAGACTTCAGTCCACTCACACATTTTTATAAAAAAAATAAATTTGTCAGCAATGGTTTATAACTGTTGACGAAACTTTTTTCTGTTCAACTTCAAGTGAAAAAATGTTTAGCAGAACCTGAAATATTGGAAGTTCATTTATTTATTTATTTATTTATTTTAAGAAAAATATCATAATTATGCATTGATTTAATGTCATGTTACAGATTTCCCTCACATGCATCTTACACACAAACAGCCTGGTGGAGAGGTGTAGCTGGACTGAGGATGAGAACTTAGAGATAGATGCCACTTTTAAGCTCTTACACAGAGTGATGTCCAGAAAAGACTACAGCCTTTCTAAATGAAGAGCGCTCAATCAGCTCTACATGGCAGAATAATGTGATCTCTTACAAAACAGTTCCGAGGGGGGAAAAAATTTAAAACAAATGGAATTTTGGTAGGTTATGGGAAGGAACGGAGGCCAAAGGTAAACAAGTTGCGAATGAAAATGAAATGAAATAAATGAAATTAGACATGGAAACATGTCAAATACAACTTGTTTTAATCGAGAAACCAAACCTGACGCAACAACAGTTTTTTGTAGGAAATGATGTCATTACGTAAAGCATTTTATAGCTAAAAGTGACTTTGATGGAAACAATTATTAGGCAGGAAAAATTGCTGTTTTTCATGCATTTTCATTTTATTGCTTGCAGTTTGAGCTGAAAGTGGATGGTAAAATAGCAATTGTAGTCAACACAGAGACTTCTTATTTAATTAATCAACACAGATTCCTAATTAAGAATCAGAGTTAACACACATGTATGCACACACACACACACGACTGACCCTCAATGTCAAACCTGCTGCCCTGAACTTACACACATTTTTCCATGGTAATTACAAGCTTAGCTGTAGTGCTTGCTGGTGTAGTGGGGTCAGGCTTAGGGCCAGGGCTACTTGTGTTCTTCTCCCTCACTTAAACTGACTTAACAGTGTTTGTTATGAAGGTTTATTACATTGTTGTTTGTAGTGTAGCTACATGCTGCTTCCTGCTTGCAATAGCCACCATTTACAATTAGGACTGATGTGATATGTTAGCTTAGTGTTACATTAGCTACCTGCCCTCCACAAGGCTGACAGTCTTTCCTCACAACTGTACTTTACAGGCGTGACACACAATAAGGCACATGAGAAATTTCTCTGCAGCATATGTGATTACGACCGTGACGACTCGTAACAGGAGCTTGTGTGACCTCCATTTCAAAAGCACGGTCAAGCAGTTAGCCAGCTAGCTATAGGCTACGGATATAGTGTTTATACTGAGTGTTTAAATATGGACACCTGACAATACTGATTTTGAACTGTGGAGTAACAGTAGTGAAATGTAGTGAATGTGGAAAAATAAATACATAAAATAAAACTGATGAGATAAAATCACATGGGTACAGTACAAATTGCCTTCTCAGTGCTTACATGCCTCAAAACTGAAAACTACATGTTTGTGCTTCTTGCACACAGGCCTGGTGCACTGGGGACACCATTTGCTGACTTTTCTGTCTTTGGCAGATGTTCCTCTTCACTTGGCCTTCCTGCCTGGTGTCCTCCTGTGGCTAATACAAAACTGTTTTAAATGAAGTAAGAAAATAAGAGTGAGATAATGAAAACAATGATTTTTGGTAATCAAAAACAAGATATTTAATGAACACTTGGAATATTAAGTAATGAAATAAATTGATTTCAAAAGCTATAGCAAAGAAACACTTAGCCATGCATGAAATAGCATAAGAAGTTAAGATGGCTCATTTCTGTGCATTAGATAGGGGTTTGCATAGCTTGTGCATCAAAGGGCTAAAGACTATTTTCTTATTTATGCATTAATTTAATGTCATGTGATAGATTTTCCCCATGTGCCTCACACAAACAGCCTGGCAGAGAGGTGCCGCTGGACTGAGGAGGAGAACTTAGAGATTGCTGCCACTTTTCAGCTCTACAGCCTTTCTAAACAATATTTCATAATCAGCTCTACATGGCAGAGAAACATGTTCTCTTACATAATGATTCCGATGGAATAAAATAAAATCAAAATTCCATATCAGTAGGTTATGGGAAGGCAGGGAGGCCAAAGGTAAATGCGACATACATGAAATTAGAGATGGAAACATGACAATTCTAACTTGTTGTCATTACATAAAACATTTTATTGCTAAAAGTGAGTTTATCTGTACTATTAGAACATATTAAATATTTAACATCTTTTAAAGAGTTCAGCGTTAACTGCTTTATATCTTGCAACACATAATATAGCAAATCATTTCGTTACTAAAACACTCAAATTCGTTACTAAAACAGTCAAATTACTTCAGAAATTCAGAAATATAGTCAGAAATGTTCAACCTGTACATTATCATGCATATTTACTGAGAATTTCACATTACAACTATTATGAGTATTAATGATTTGATAAAAATAGTAATGCTGTATTCTAGATTCTAGTGGCTAAATATATGGTTTTATACAAAAATTTGAACACCCCAGTCAAAATATGTGTTTTGTTGATTCACCATGAAAAACAAGTTAACCAATCCTCTACATAGAACAAACTTTCTGTAAGTTTTAGGGCACGATATCTACTTATTTGTGGAGTTTAAAAGTTTGAGGAAAAAAAAAACATAAAATGTAACGCCATAATTTTTGCAAGAACCACATTTTGTGTTTTATTTGTTTTCAATATGTTATTAAATTCAGCAAATAAACAGTAATTTGATCAGGGCTGCCCAAACCTTTGTATATAACTGTATGCCTGACAGATGATGTACTCTAAAGCCAGCTGCAAAACTGTAAACATTGATATACAGGGCAATGTCTTGCTCTGAGCAGTATACTGTCACTGTTGGACAATTTTTTTTGTAATTTTATATTTTTTTCTTCATGATTCAAAAGTTCCAGCTGCCTTTACACTTGCAATTTCATGATGAATCAATGGAAATGGAAACTAATATTGAAAGTTAAGAATGCTTTTTTTCGTCTCTGGTTTCCTTCCTAAGTTACTGTTTTGGAGATATAAAGTTTTGCGATGATATAAATTTACTTAGAGCCCTTGAGCTACTAAGAGCCCTATGCTTATGTATTTGTCAATGTGACAGTGGGTGTAGAAGGGAGCCCTTCAGGAACAGCCCTGCTGAAGTACACACAAAGTGGACAGTGACGTAAACGAGAAGACAACAGAACAAAGTGATCCACACATACAGAGGAGAGGACACATAAACAGCTGATGAATCCAGTAAAAACAGATGGCCAGTACAAGCAGTGAGACTGAAGGTTACTTAGTAAGTAACTTAGAATGTAACTTAGTCTAACTGCAAAGCAGAAAAAATGCATTGCAGTGAATGAAGCAGGTCATGCTAACTGTGCCCTAACTGACAAAATGCAGACTATTAAAATGTACAGTTGTATGCAAATATTTGAGCTAGAGATACATTGATACCGTTTTTTTAAACGAGTACAAGTACACATACTCGTTACCGAGTTCAATACCATACTGAGTAACCTACTTAGTATTAAGTAGTAAGTGTAAATGCATCAATGTATCTTAAAAATGAAATCATTAATAGCTGATTTTAAATGAAGTGCATTAGCTAGCTATGCTACATTAGTCACCTTGGATCCAGTAACACTGCAGTGAAAAAGAGTGAGTTCTGTCAGAAAGTAAAGTAAGTAAAGATACGATTCATAGTTTTGAGCACAGTGACAGCAGGAATCACATCCGAAGCTAATGCATCTGAGAAGCTCACGTTTTGAGTTTTACGTCTTATTTGGGGTTGAGCTGTAGCTGAATGCCCTTTAAAGCTAGACATACACTGTGTGATTTTAGAAATCTTGTTCTTTGGTGACATATGCAGTACGTTTTAACAGACTGATGTGTGCAGACAAAGCCTACGGTTTATATACTCACGTTGTAGGAAAACACTCGGTCCCTGCAATGTGAAACACAGCCCTTACAAAAAGCCATGTCTATAGACAATTTCAAATAAAGCTGTTTCATTTAAAATACCACACTGTGCACCCGAGTACTGAGCAAATGTGCTGAGAAACTGAGCTCCAGCTGCTCGGCTAACTTTGGTACCACATTGTGCACTGAAACTAAAACCAGGCAGTGATGTACACGGTAGGACAAGACAGTCTCTCTACAGCCTATTTTACAAAAAAATCACCATATTAAAGTTTGTACCTCACTATTCTATTCAGTCAAACAGAGTAAAGTTAGCATATATAGACTTTGGTAGCAAATGACAATTTTTCACCTCCCTTTTTTTAGCCTGTGTATCTCCACCCGTATTGGGGAAGTGGTTTGTTGTTTGTGTTTATTTTAAAACAGGTTAAAATCACACAGTGTATTCCTGGCGAGAATCTGCAAAGGTGGAATGTTTAAAATGATCAACAGCTTTGTGTTCAGCTGCTGTGGAGTTCATTAACACTTCAGACAGCCTCTTTCACTGAATTTGTTTATTAGTACGGCAGCATAGAGTCTGATTACATCACACGGTATCAGTGAGTATCGAAATGTTAGTATCAGTGACTTTTCACGAGTATGAGTGCAAGCAAATGAGCACTGTATCGGACAAATACCCAACAACAGTATTGGCATCCCTAGTTTTGTTGATTTTCTAAGTGAAAATGAGTAACACATCCTCTACTGAGAACACACTACTGTACATTTAATCCACAACTACTGGTTATTTGGTGATCATTTCAGTTGGTACAGTTGGGGCAGTAGGTTAATGTAAATGAAAACAGACAGCACTCCTCACTGGCCTTGACAACACAACATCCATTATTTCCAAAAACAATTTGAAGGGTGGACTCGCAAAATGTGTTTCCACTTTGTGTCAGTCCTTTTTTTTAGATGAGCTTTCAGCTCCGAGACGTCTGCGGAATTACGTTTACTGACAAGGCTTTTTCCAAGTATTCCTGAGCCCATGTGGTTACATTCATTACAGAAGCATGTAGATTTTTAATGCAGGGCTGTCTGAGAGATCGAAGGTCACAGGCATTCAATATTGGGATTCAGCCTCGCCCTTTATGCACAAAGATTTCTCTGGATTCTGAGAATCTTTTGATGTTATTATGTAACTTGAAGGGTGGAATACCTAAAATTCTTGCAAAAGCTCATTGAAGAACCTTATTCTTATATCACTGATGCATTTTTTGGAAAAGTGGTGAGACTCGACCCATCCTCGCTCATTAAGGACTCGGTCTTTCCTGGACACTCCTTTTATACCCAAGTATGATTGCAGCAAGCTAGCTCCACATTACAATAAGAATCTCTGTAGAAAAAAATAGTGAATAAATGCTGTAGAGCAGCGATGTCCAATCTCATCCATAAAGGGCCAATATGGGTGCAGGTTTTCACTCCAAACAAGAAGAACACACCTGATTTCACTCATTTAATCAGTCAGTCTTAGTCTTTAAACAACTGATCATGTGTGCTCCTGCTTTGTTGCAACAAAAACCTGCAGCCACACTGGTCCTTTGCAGATAAGATTGGACACCCCTGCTGTAGAACCACCATCCCAAAACTAACAGAAAAAAACATTTCCCAAACATGCTACAATATATTTGCAAGAAATAATAATGTTTGAAAGGTAAATCATTAAATGTCTTGACTTTATAATGCATTTTACCTACTGCCCCAGCTTTTTTGTTACTGGTTTTGTAATATGCTCAAGTCAAGAGGCTTTTATTGTCATGCCATCTATGTACAAGTACACAGTGGAGCGAAATTACGTTCCTCCAGGACCATGGTGCAACATGGAACAAAATAGACAGTACAGACAAAGCGCAAACGTGCAGACGTAAGTGTGCAAACAATGTTGTGTTTTATTTTCCAATATGTCCATATTTCCAATATGTTAAACTCAGCAAATAAATAGAAATGTAAAATCTGCAGTAAAAAAAAATGCCATAAGTGTGTTCTCTGTAGAGGATGAATTAGCTTATTTCACTTCAAATCAATAGAACATCTAATTTGACCAGCAGCACACAGACTTTTGTATACGACTGTAACATCTCTCTCTCTCTCTCTCTCTCTCTCTCTCTCTCACACACACACACACACACACACACGCACTTCTTGTTTTTTAATCTTGTACAGATCAGAAAGGGGAGGAACAGAGTGTCAGAACTTTGACAGTCCGCTTGCCAACTGTGCTGTGAAAACTGCAGTATTAAAAAACTGGCTAATCCACACCAGCGATTAATCTAATAAACCAAACTCAGTAACAGCTACCTATCAAGTGACTCCATCTACAGAGTGAGAGAAAAAGTGATAATTTATACAGTATTGTGAAAAATAACCATTAAGTACGAGCACTTCATTCTTCAATGTCAGGACAAAAAGGCCAAAAACTTATGCACTGACTGGCCACTTCATTAAGTACACCTCCTTGTTTCTACACTCTTTATCTATTTTATCAGCTCCATTTACCATACAGGAGCTCTTTGTAGTTCTACAATTACAGACTGTAGTCCATCTGTTTCTCTGCATACTTCGTTAGCCCCCTTTTACCCTGTTCATCAGTGGTCAGGACCCCCACAGGACTACCACAGAGCAGGTATTATTTGGGTGGTGGACCATTCTCAGAACTACACTGACACTGACATGGTGGTGTCACCTCAGTGTCACTGCTGGACTGAGAATAGTCCACCAACCAAAAATATCCAGCCAACAGCATCCTGTGACCACTGATGAAGAACTAGAGGATGACTAATAGAGTGGACAGTAAGTCGAGTTTAAAAACTCCAGCAGCCCTGCTGTGCCTGATCTACAACCCTGTTTCCAAAAAGGTTGGGACGCTGTGCAAAAATAAAAACAGAATGCAATGATGTGCAAATCATTTAAACCCATATTTAATTGTAAATAGGAAAAGACAAATCAAAAGTTGAAACTGAGAATTTTTTTTTGAAAAATATATGTCCACAACACGTTTCATAAAAGTTGGGACGGGGGCATGTTTATCACTGTGCTGCATCACCTCTTCTTTTAACAACACTCTGTAAGCGTTTGGGAACTGAGGAGACCAATTCCTGTAGTTTTGAAAGTGAAATGTCTTTCCATTCTGGCTTGATGTAGGATTTGTTTTTGCTCAGCAGTTAAGGATCATTTCATAATGCACCCAGTGTTTTCAATGGGTGACAGGTCTGGACTGCAGGCATGCCAGCACACAGAATCTTTTACCACAGAGCCATGCTATTGTAATATGTGCAGAATGTGGTTTGGCTTTGTCTTGCTGGAATAAACAAGGCCTTACCCTGAAAAAGACATCATCTGGATGGCAGCATATGTTGCTCTAAAACCTCTATATATCATTCAGCATTAATGATGCCTTCACAAATGTGCATTACTGCACTCCCATACAACCACAGATGCTGGCTATGTGCTGATAACAAGCTGGATAGTCCGTCTCCTCTTCAGCCCAGGGGACACGGGATCCATGATTTAAAAAAAGAATTTAAAATTTTGATTTGTTGGACCACAGGACACTTTTCCACTTCACCTTAGTCTATCCTAAATGAGCTCAGGCCCAGAGAAGGTGGCAGCGTTTCTGGATCCTGTTTATATATGTTTTTTCTTTGCATGGTAGTGTTTTAACTTGCATTTGTGGATGAAGTGATGAACTGTGTTCACAGACAGTGATATTTCAGAGACGTTCCAGAGCCCATGCAGCCATTTCCACTGCAGAATCGTGTCTGTTTTTAATGCAGTGGCCCCTGAGGGCCCAAAGATCACAACCCGTCAATACATAAAATGTGTATATTACAGCAATGTTTTTCACATGTTTAGCATTACTGGATTTTAGGAGTCACAGTGTGGTTTACATTTGGGGTTGAAAAAAGACATGCGTTGCATGAGTACATTTTGTAGTAATATATTCTTTCATGCATTTGGTGACTGTCATTCATTACTCTGTTGTTGTTGTTACAGATAAACACGGTGGAATGAATCAGCACAGCGGTCTGTTTTTCACACTCGGCGCGTTCAGGACTTTGTGTCGACATTCAGTTTGACACGAAAGAAAGAAAGTTGTGTGTGTAACACACAGACTGAGAAAGAGACGTTAGGATGCAGAGTAACTGAACTCCATCTCCACACAGTTCTTAACCCATCCTAATGCCTTTTAGACAGTGTGAAAAATTAATGGAAACCTCTGAGCCCCCGATATATTTTTAGTCTGACAGAAGACAATGTGATGTCACAGGAGCAAGGCTCTGTGGGAAATGTCAGTGAGTTTGAGGGTCCAGACGTGTCAAATCATGCATATGAGCATGCTCTCTCTCTCTCTCTCTCTCGCTTTTTTCTCTCTCTCTTCCCTATTTCCCTCATCTCTGTCTCTCTCTCTTTCCCTCTTGCTGTTCTCTATTTCTATCTCACTCTTTCTTGCTTGTTTCCTCCTTCCTCCGCAAAGCCTTATCTGTGAATTCATCGCTTTATTTCCTGAAGCCATAAAAAGTGCAAAGTATGTTTGAATGGTGGGTTGAATTGTAGCTTTGAATGAGGCCACAGTCATTTATGAAACCTGACGAGTCAGGACAGTCTGGGAAGAACCCTGTCGTTGAATAGACAGAAACAGTAACACAAGTAATTATCATTACATGATGATGACAGAATATTACATTGAACTCAATATAATGAAGTCAGATGTGTTGTAAACCATTTGGGTATCACTGTTCTAAACCTTTCTGACTTATTTTGCTTAAATTGGGTTTTTTTATGCTTATAATTATGCTTTTTTCAAAACAATGAGCAATAATGCTGGCGTTTGCATAATCTGATGCTGTGCTTCAAGCTTTGCTGGTTTTGTTGTGACTGGTGCGAGGCCATTTAGACAGATGATACTGTGATGAAAAACTCAACTCATTATTTTACACCAACAGTGCCACTTCCAAGCCTGTTGCCATAGAAACCACACCGAGTGGCCGAAGACTCCCTGTCCCTCTCATCCATCACTGCAAAACTTCTGGCAGAAAAAAACTCTCTCCGTCTGTGTGTTGACCTTAACTCTAACATATAAGCTCTCTGGACCAATAGAAAGATCGATGTGCTACACTCACTGAGCACTTTATTAGGTAGGCTACACCTACATTGTGTTAATATTTGCTGAAAATGTTATCAAATCCATTTACTGCACAGATGCACTTTATAGTTCTATAATTATAGACTGTAGTTCAGCTGTTTCTATGCATAATTTTACTTCATTCATCAGTGGTCAGGACCCCCACAGGACCACCACAGAGCAGGTATTATTTGGGTGGTGGATCATTTTCAGCACTGCAGTGACACACTGATGTGGTAGTGTGTTAGTGTGTGTTGTGCTGGTATGAGTGGATCAGACACAGCAGTGCTGCTGGAGTTTTAAACACCTCAGTGTCGCTGCTGGACTGAGAATAGCCCACCAACCAAAAATATCCAGCCAACAGCGTCCTGTGACCACTGATAAAGGACTAGAGGATGACCAACACAAACAGCAACAGATGAGCTACTATCACTGACTTTACATCTGCAAGGTGGACCAACAAGGTAGGTGTGTCCAGTAGAGTGAACAGCAAGTGGACACAAAAAGACTCCAGCAGCACTGCTGTGTCTGATCCACTTGTCCAAGCACAACACATCACCACCATGTCAGTGTTACTGCAATGATGAAAATGATCCATCATCTAAATAATACCTGCTCTGTGGTGGTGCTGTCCTGACCAATGATGAACAGGGTAAAGGAAGAAGAAGCAGATTTTGATTATAGACAGTGCCTTGCAAAACAACCCCCTTGACAGTTATTATTATTTTCGGAATTACAAATGACAATTACACACACATCTCTAATCAGTATATTTATAATGAACTCAATCATTAAACATTTGCAAAGCCAAAATCGACTTTTTGTCTGCAGATATTTTAAAAACGTCAAAAACTGAAATATGCTCATATTTGCTAACCTTGCTCATTAACACTTAGAACGACTGCTGTAATTATTTTTACTGATGTTTTGCTATATTGTTCTTACATAATTACATATTTAATGACTAATGGTTTAATGTATTTAAAAGTTACACGATGAATTACATTCACATTCAGTTTCCTCTCTGTAGAGGATGTGTTAACGTATTTTCACTTAGAAAATCCACAAAACATGTCATTTGAACAGGGGAGTTTAACTTTTTCATACAATTGTAGCAATGAACCTCTTCTCAGTGCATACTTCAGCTTTTAATTAATACACTGAATAAATGAGGCGTTTTCACATATCTACAGTCACTTTAGTGTTACTTTAGTGGTTTGATGGGCTGCCTTTGGTTTGAGAACGCATGATACTTAATACACAATAATTAAAGCTCAGAGTGATTACCTGCCTGTCAAGTGAGACAGAAAGATGGAAGACGAGAGAGAGAGAGAGAGAGAGAGAGAGAGAGAGAGAGAGTGAGAGAGAGAGAGAGAGAACTGTTCATACCTCTTATTATCCCAAAGGTCGATGTTCATGGGCTTTGGTTAGACATGTGGCAATAAACACATTTCAGCAATTCTTTAAACAAACTATCAATGGTAAGGATCATGTCAATATGAAAATCTGAATAGATTATTTTACTTTGCTTTGTAAAGATAACTGTACAGTTTTATAGATATTATAACTTCCAAATTAATCAAAAGACCTGCCCTTGCAAGTCATGCAACTCTGTACTGTCAGACAGACCAAAACTGAAGCCAGAAAAGTCCTCCTCTTGATCAACACAGCAGTGAATCCTTTTGGGAGTGTGTCTATTACTTATGCTTAATGAGAAGAATGTGGGCCTCCCTAGAGCCTGTAGCTGAAGAAGATTTAGAAAGAAGTGCCTGCAGTGAGATATTAATAGCATTTGTGCTGTAAATAAACTCAAAAACAATGTGGTATGTTGATGTATGAATGAAGCATTTACATACTGTTAGACATTGGCTGTAATGTGATGTATTTTTATTGTATTATTTGCTGTTTTGAAATTTTGATTGTTCTTTAACATAGTTATCAGTAGGGGTGGGCAATGTGATACGTTATTGTAATCATGATAAATTACACCACAAAAATGCTTTTCTGAGTAAATCATGGGTATTGTCAGTAATTCTAAAACACTACTATTGGTATCTTTTTTTCATGTTATTCCTTATTTTTTCAGCAAACAAGGAGTTTTACAAAAAAATCATAGTTGCTTTTCTCCAGAATGGAGTTAGTTTTCATATTTTTACATCAGGCTATTCTGAGTGACTTTGTTTTCATCTCAGTGATTGAAATATGCAGTCATTTAAAAAAATCAGTGTAATTCTCCATTAAATATGGAATTTATTTCTACAAATTTTAGTGCACCTTTTTGCTGAATTTTACATATTGAGATAAATATAAAACATTAAATTGAAAATGTGCCATAACTTCTGCACAGGCAACATATTATGTTTAATTTTTCCCCAGTATGTTAAATTCAGCAAATAAATAGTAATACTGCATTAAAATGTGCAGAAGCTTGTTCTCTGTAGAGCATGTGCGACTTATTGTCACTTACAAAACATGGAACTTAAACAGGGGCACCCAAACTTTCACATTTCTCCGTACTGTATCATGAAAATGTCTTTGTAATTTTTGTAAGTTTTGTACCGTTATTTTTATATCAGATCACCAACTGTAGTTACCAGTATATCCTTGCATCAACATTTAAGGAATGTAGTCTGACGTCCCTGCACACACTCACTGCTCACTCTCTCTCTCTATCTCTGTGTTCATGCTAAAGCAATGAATAATGGTCACGGTGCTTGATGGGAAATGCGTGTTTTAGATGGAGGGTCATGTCTGTGGCTGAGAGGGATTACAGAGGTCTGACCCTCTCCACACACACTGCTGTGTGACTGTGCATAAGTCTGGTGCAGTTGGTGAAGCTTCCGCCCTCTTCAACAGTAATAAACTAAAGACACCAGCATCATGAAAAGATAAGCAGCGGAATGGTAGGAGAGAGGATGTTGGCCAAACCAGTGCAAGGAAATTAAAAACTACTTAAGATCCAAAAAGGATCAGACAATGACAAGCCAAAATGAACTGAGTAAAACAGGGATAATTCTAGATGACAAGAGTTTAACAGTCCAACACTAAAATGTGGATCTTCCAAGAGTCACTCTTAAAAACTTCAAAAACTTACTGACCAGCAAGTGCTCCAGAATAAAAGGTGTAATAATAACTAAGCTTGTACATTTAACAACAAACTTTGTGTAACTAAAATTTAGTACAATAAATGAATTGAAAAAAAATGCCTCAGTAAAATGATGTTTTGTTGATTTTCTGAGTAAAAGTAAGCCACACATCCTGTACAGAGAACACACTTCTGCACATTTTAACACACAGTTATTGCTTATTTGCTGGATTTAACATTTCCTGAATAAATGAATGAATAAATAAATGAATAATAAATAGATAACACTTGGCCTGTGCAAAAGCAATACTTTATAATGTATAATGTGTATTATATATATATTTACTATATATATATATATATATATATATATATATATATATATATATATATACACACACACATTTGTTTCATGTAGATGATGTGTACTTGTTTTCACTTAGTAAATCAACAAAACATCCTGACCTGCATTCAACATTGTGCCCAAAGGTACCCAAAAGTAGTGTAATTAGTGAACTAGTGTGTTATCTCCATAGGAAAGCATTGTCAATACAATGGAATTCTCTGGAGCAGCTGCACATGAGCCTAAGTGATTATGCCTAATGTCAAACGTTGGTTAGAGGAGTATAAAGAGCAGTGGATCTACATTCTTTGGTGTGATCAATCTGGAGCATCTTCCACCTTTGGGGTGAGCTGGATTAATGTGATCTAGAACTAAATCCAACAATGCTGCTGTGACTGAATGCAATCCAGTCCTCACAGTGATGTTCCAACATCTAGTGTTAAGCCTGCCTATAAGAGTAGAAGCTGCTACTGCAACAAAGGGTGGACAAGCTCCCTGTTAATACCCTTGATTTTGGAAGCAATGTCAGATGAAGCGTCTACATCCTTCAGATATATAGAGTAACTGTAAGAATCTGTATTTTGCTCATGTTCTGTCTATTGAGTTTGGAGCTTAACAGAATAAATAAAATTCACAGGGACGCTCTGCGGGACATAAAAATGTGAATCACTGTTGCTGAATCATAATAGGGCATCCTAATCAGGTGGCAAGTACACATACTGTGTGTGTGTGTTGTGTTCATAACCCACAAACTCTCTGACAACAACAAAACATCTCATGTAAGCACAAAAACCTAACAGCAGTTAAATATCAGAATCATTTTTCAAATGAGTGTAACCTTAACCGCTTTTTGCATGCCCCCAAGTGGCCATTCTGCCAACAAAATGCATAGTGCAACTTAGGGACCTCCACTAAAACAGGTGGGAATTGCATTGTATGGCTACTGTGAAAATTAACACTTGACAAAGAAACAGAATTTACTTAATCACATGTAATTACTAGTGCAGTTACTTTATATTTGTTTCCAAAAATATGAAACCTTTACTTTTTGTGTTTCCTGATGATTTTGTTCACAGTTTGGGACTAACGTAAATTTTAGCAAATTAAACTGTAGGTAGTGTGAAGTCATTAAGTAAGTCCTTAAGTAAGGATCATGAGTTACTCTATTTGTGGGAGCCCCCAGTGTGGAACTCACAGCAATAAAACTGTTCATGGCCTATTTACATTATGTTTTATGTGATGTATATAGTCTTATATTTTCTGTTGACTTGTTTATTTCACTACATTCCAGTCTGCATTTTACAAAACTGTGGATTGGATTTTCTGATCATGAATAAGGATTCCTGATTTGTGAGTTGCGATTCATAAGGTTTGATTCATTGATGGAGTCCTCTGTGACCCTGAATTCAGACAAAAACTTGTCCAGGTAAATTACCCATGACCACCTGGCTCATAAAACTGGTCAGACTAATGGATTAGATAATGAGAGCGAGCAAGAGCATGACCTACAAACACACACACACACACACACACACACACACACACACACACTCACACAGCTATAGTTTTATTTAGCATACGGAGCTTGACCTCTATGTGGCTCCATCTGACGTTCAACTTCACGTGTCAGTGTGAATTTAAGTACTGCTCAATCAAACTTACTGCAGAAAGCTTTTTGTATCTATCTCTCTCTCTCTCTCTCTCTCTCTCTCTCTCTTTCTCACACACACTCTCTCCTGTTTGCACTATCCTCCTGGCATTCACCCTTCTATTTCAAATTAGATTCTTCAAATGTGGCATTTTGACCCTGTATGTGAAGGAAGGGTATAGAAGAAAGGGATGTGTGGAGGGAAGAAAAGAGGTTGGAGGAGACAGAGGAGGAGAGTAAGTGGGTATATTAAATCAATTTGATATTAATAGCAGAACTGGGAATAGTTTGAAGAAAGTGAAAAGTGCTTCCTCGAATAGCAGATCCCCTGAGAACTGTAATGTGTGTGTGTGTGTGTGTCTGCGCAATCGGTCTGTTCCTGAAATAATTGGAAAAAGAGAGATCTCCTTTCCAGTTCAATGAATTCCTGATCAGAAATTCTAAACAGAATCAACTCTGGTGGGTGAAAAAAAAATTAAAAAACACATAAGTCAGAAAGATATTGATTTTAGTCTCCAACAAAAACGCTATGCTTGTGTCTGTTTCTCTGTTGTGAAATGAAAATATTAAGACCCAAAACCCAAAACCCAAAGTTTTCCAAACACATTTGCGCTTGTACTCGCATTTGTCTAATTTGAGCCAAAGCATCTGGAATTTAGGTATTCTATATTCGTTACATTTAATAATCTAAAAAGTTGTGACCGTTGCACACACCTCAGGCATTAAGGGCCAGATTCATAAAATTCAGCTGTAACAGAGTGATGCCATGTAAAATGCACTGCACAGTAAATAAGAGCTATTCATAAAGTCACCATGGGGGTGATTAACAGGTTGTCAAAATGGGCACAGTGAAAGAAGTGAAGACAAACAAAGAAACAGAGCTATGAATTTTAAGGAAACAAGTGCTAGCAAGAAATAGTGAACTATTTGGTTAAGATGCTTTTAACCAAGAAACAAATTATTTCTATCAAAAAATTTTGTTGATGCTAGAAAAAATGACTGCTAGAGTAGTTCAGGCATTATTTTTGTGGGATTGTGCTGTGTTATGATTTGCCACTGGCACATGCAAATTATGGAAAACAGGTACAACATTCTAAGCGTTGGCCCTATCATCAGTAGATCAAGCCCTGGTGATGCTACAGCCATCCGTTGTGGCCGGGAGTCCAAGACAGCAAAATTGGCCTCGCTCTCTCTGGGTGGGTAGGATGCCTCCCCTTCTCCCCTTATTACTCAGCGCAATACTAACCGGCACAGTTGTCTGTTAGCTGACGTAACAGAACTGGCGGCTGGCGCTTTCCTCGGAGTGCGTTCGGCTGCCCAATTACGAGCAGCAGTTCAAAAAGATGCGGTAGCTGGCTTCACAGGTCTTGGAGGAAGTCTGTGCTAGACTTCACCCTCCTAGTGCTGGTGGTATAGTGTGATTGGGCGAGTCCTAACTAGTGGGTGGAATTTAAATTGACTAAATTGGGGAGAAAATTGGGAAAAAAAAAACAAAAAAAAAACAGGCTATAAACCCCATGAATCTAAAATGATTATGACAAGGAAACACTAATACTGTCTAGCCCTATTTACACTAGCAGTGAATCTCTTGTAATTATGACCTCCTCACACTTGCATTAATGCTCTTCATCAGTAATTTAGAAAGCATTTGGATTTTTGACTGTTCTGACTGTCTTTATGAAGATACTTTGTTATCATGAACGAAACGTCCATGCTTTTCAATCATGATAACAAACGTACTTTGCACTTCATGAACATTTCAGGCTGTTAGCACATGTTACACTCAAATGGTGATAAGCTGAAAGCTGTCCTGTATGGCAGGACTCTACAAATACACTGTGATGCCTTATGGCATCATCAACACACCATACACTGAAATTGAGTAAAACCAGGTTTACCTGCAACACAATGATCTCCTACAGGTCACACGCACTATTCAGAATCCAAGTGCAAGGCCTCAACACTGGGACTGATCTCCTTCACTCCATTTCTTGGTTGCTCCCATCCTCTGGGATATGAAGATCCACAAACCAACCATCAAGACTTAATATCTGGGCTCTCATTACCCCCGCTACCAAACACACATGAGCAACTGTGCTTAACTTTTTTTCCCCAAACATCTTGTAGAAAGTGTGCAAACTCTAGAATCCTCTCCTGTTCTGCAGTGACCATGGTTTCATCACTTATTGCTCATTTATACCCTCACAGTAAGAAGGTGACTATCTTAGTGGGAATTAAGGCAGTTAACTGCCTGTTGTCTTATCCCACTTCCATACCAACTAGGTGAAGAGGTTGAACCACAAGCTAGACTACTAAACCCATAGCAACTGTGAAGACCAGCAAAGTCACGGTGGCAAGTTTGTCCCTTGGCAGAGTACGCTAAGAATTTGTTCATACCTCTTCCAATGTTTCCTCAGTTTCTTGTGTCCTCTCTTGTCTTGGATGCTCAGTCATGGCACTTGCTTCCTGGTTTTAGCTCACTGACAAAGTCTCGGCCTCTACCCACAGCTACCTGAAGAAGGCAATGAGGACTGATTTAGTTTGACTCTAACTGGGAAAAGTGTACAAATCCCTCTTAAGAACATAACTCTCCATATACCATTCAACTCCTGAGCCCCCTATTTATTCAGGACCTTCTTTATATCCTCAGACTATAGTTCCTAAAAGTTTGAAGAAGAATTCTTAGACTCACCACCTTTAACTCTCATTTTCAGTGGATCTCTGAAGCAATGTGGTACAGAAGGGGTCAACTCCAGTACCTAGTATATTGGGAGGGGAGAGATTGGTTGGTTGGCTGACCAATCAAACTGGCTGGACAATGCCACGAACACTGCCAGATAGATGCCATCTGGTTTGGAGTTTGCCTTTGTAAAGTCTTATTTGACTAGCAGTGCCCATTACATACAATCTTAAAAAAGATGGTTCTTCAATGCTTCTTTAGCAAAGAAAATGGTTCTATATAAGAGCACAAACACTCAAAGAACCCTCTGCATGATTAAAGAGTTCTTTGCATCGTGAAGGGGTTCTTCAAATTGATGGAGAATGTCATGTAGATGGCCTTTTTTTAAAAAGGGCCCTGTACAGCACCAAAAAGGATTGCACTATTGTTACAAGCCAAAGAACACTTTTTGGTATTATATAGAACCCATTATGCTAAGAGAGCTTCCAAGTCTGTGTACCCAAGTACCTGTGTAATGAACAAGGTGAGGCAGCATATATATCTATATATGCTTCTATTGTTATGATGTCAAGCTTGTTGCAAAAGGTTCTATATAGGACCATCTACAGCACATTCTCCGTCAATCTGAAGAACGCTTTCATGATGCAAAGAACCCTCTAATTATGCAAGGGGCTCTTTGAGTGTTCATGGTTCTTTATAGACCCATTTTCTTTACTAAAGAACCCTTGAAGAACCATCCTTTTTCAAGAGTGCAGACTTGAACTAGCGTAGCTGCAACAAAGACCAACAACTAAACACCTTAACCAGCAAACAGAGACCTCACAAAGAGTGGCTAAACCACAGGTGTATATATGTGATAAGTAATAAGTCCAGAGAGGAGCTGCAGGTGTGATCATGATTGGGTGGAGCCAGGGTGGAGCTGGAGCAGAAAAAGAAAAGCACATGGCCTGATGATCTGCATTACCCTGCAGGCCCTGGAGGGGGGAGTTTGTGACAACCTGTGTTTTTTTGTTTGTTGCTATTTTTATTGTTTCCATGTCATTTGAGCACAGCGGCTGCCCTTTATATTGTCTGACCATTTCATGATGAATGGATCAATAGAAATGAACCAAAATGACATTACTTGGAATAAAATCTGATTCAAGTTATAAGTTAGTCTTTTTGCCTTCTCCTGTAAAGTCACCATTTTGGAGATATGGGATTTATCTAGGACAGTTTCTACATGATTTGTATCTTACTCATTTGTAACACATCTATAAACAAACAAGTTTTTACATGCTGTAATTTCTGTAATGAGTACACAAAACTATCCAGTAGCTGGCAGTGGATTCATTTGGTATAAAGAATTATCATGACATTTGTTAACGTAATGTAATGAGACCAATTGCCGAAGTTGCTAACAACAAATGTTGTTTATTCTTTTCCTAACTGCAGCTATTAGGATATTTATGAGATGGTATTGAATAAAGAAGGAAGCACAGATGTCGCAAATGTGCTGTTCGCAATGTGATGTGATAAAATAAGCTGAAACAACAGAAATGTTAACACCTGATTTTCATTCTCAGCAGAAACTGGCTAATTAGCTCACTGTAAGCTCATAAGTATGTCTTTTTTCATTATATTTTCTACAAGTTCATGATACACAGGAGAGAAATTAAAGTGTTTTCTAATTACTGGTGATTAAGATCTAATGCTGAGTATTGGGTTTTCTGGTAGTGAGGGATGTCGGTGACTTTATGTGCGTGTCTGTGAGAGAGAGAGTGAATGAGACTGAGAGGCTCAGTGAGATCTGTGTTTTATTGGTCCTCACTGACACTGCACTTATGAAATCTATTACACCCACCTAGTGACATTCAGAGAGAAGACAGAGAGAGAGAGAAGAGAGAGAGAGAGAAAGAGAGAGAGAGAGAGGAAGAGGGAGAAGATGGAGAGACAGACAAAGGGTAGGTCATCTTTGCCACAATACATCATTTGCAATTAAGCAACTTTATATTAGCAAGCTAAAGTCTCTCTTTTTTCATTTACTTGGGTACTTAGAGACTGTAGAACGGTACTGGCGCTCTGCTTTTTAAATAACTCTGAGAGTCACTCTCCCCGTTACAGTTCATTCAGCTGGTGTCAGTTAATGTGTCAAATTGCCTTTATTAAAAACCTCAGCCAAAGGACCAATAAAACTGCGACACCTTAATTGAATTTTGAGGGACAGCTCTTGGCTCAAATCCATTCAGAGAGACGGAGGAGTGGAGTTATTGTGCCGAGCATGGCAGATTTGGTGGATTAGTAAATGAATGTCTAAAATTAGCTGTGGAAAGAATAAAAAAAGAATATTTGATCATCAGTGCAGGACTAAGGACAAAGATGTCTATTTTCTGGAGATACTGCTAGCTTCAGACAGGGCTGTTTCTGGACATAAGGGGTCCTAAGCGGAGCCCCACTCACTATTCATATTGGTTTGGTTGCAACAATGAATGGCTAAATGAGAAATTAAAAGATAATGAATTATAAAACAAATTAAAATAAGTGGCCTGCGATGAACTGGTGACCTGTCCAGAGTGTTTACTGCCTTTCACCCAGTGAATGTTGGGTTAGGCTTCAGGAGCCCCCCTGCGACCCAGGAGAATAAGCAGCTTAGAAGATGAATGAATGAATGAATGAAAAATAAGTGGCATGCTGATAGGCCCCAGTGGGTCTTAAGCCCCATACCCCTTTCCTCATAGACTGTAAAGGTGTCATCTTGGTTGCCATGTATAATAACTGTTTTATAGATCTGTTTTAATTAGACCCAGCTCAGCTTCACCTCAAGAATAGAGCTCTGGGGTGGGTTTGGGTTCTTTAAGCACCCCTCTGGTACGGTACCAACATGCCTATGAGATTTCACTTCAGTAAACTTTAACCTGACACAAATGCACACATGAACACACATGGATCAAGCAGTAAAAGCACCAAAAATGCTTTAAAAAAGAAAAACAGTCCTGTTGTGTAACCAATGGTCCTATTGAATAACCAAACATAATGTCAGGTTTTCAGTATTATATAAAGACAAATATATGCAATTTTCTCAATTTTTTATAGCCGTCAAATACAGCAGTGAATAAAAATCACCTTGAAAGTCAGGGAGTGCCAGTTCAGTGCTCTGCCCTGATGATCATATTAGCATGTAACTGTGCTACTTTAGGCTGCCTATAAGACTCTTTGAGGTGAGAATCCAAACACTGCATTTGTCAAAGTTTACATCAAATGAAGTGTAATTCTAAAACAGTGGTTAGGGGGCAGTGTAACAATATTTTAAAACAAAGTTCACTTTAGGGCCATCCTCAGTGCACAATAAGTACTGTGCTGAAGCATAAGGATGACTACTACTCCGTGGGGGGGCTTATTCACCCAAGTTACCCTATAGCTTTTTCACACCGCGTCATGTTCACATCCATGAATGCATGAAAGAAAGTATAAATGTGTGAAAAACGAGGAAGAAAGAGAGAAATATAGTGAAAAAAGGTGGGAAACCATGTGATTTGAGAGACCATTTGTGTGTGTGTGTGCTGCCAGGAGCACCAGCAGGAGCTTTCTCTCTGTATAAGGGCAAAGCCAAGTCCCAAAATGCCACTCAGCCAGACATGCACGTCGCTCCAGGTGACCTTTGACACTGCAAGGCTCTTTTTTTGCTGATGGAACCCGATTCGACAGACAGTTCAAAGCGCTGAGCGCTATTTGACGCGTCCCCACGGCAAGCCACCGGAGGCCAGAATACATCGCCTCTCGCGCATCACTCTGAAGTCGGACACTTGCAGTTAACACTGGGAGAGAACAATACACTTAGCCAGTGACAGAAAGAAAGATTCAGATAACATGGGTGTGAATGCTAATGATGAAGCAAATTTGGGAAATCTGAGCTGAATACTATATGAGTCAGACATATTCTAAGAAACCAGACCAACCACTAGAAAAGTCACTCCTTCAACTTCTCTTCTGCTGTCACTCATGTTTGTTTTGGTGTCATACACTTTCCCTCTCATGTGATTTTGCAGAAAGCACTGCAAAATATTATAAAACTCAGTAGAACAACACAGTGCTTACATATCAATTATGCTTACATCACTATTTATTATTTTATTTTTGTCTAATATGTTTTACAGCTCAATTTATTTTTACACATTAATGTGCACGTGTGCTTTGTGTCTCAAGGAATAGCTTCCTTGGTTGGATCATTTTCAGGATAAATAATATAGCCTCTTTCTGCAGGACCTTTAGTGGCCAATTATACTAGCGGAATAGAAATAGACTCTGACATTTCAATTAATGTAATCAAATAAATTATTTTTCCCATAACTCTTTTCAGATCATCTAGGACACTGTGTGTGTGAAATGTTGAGCTGCTAGCGAGCAATGGGGGGTGAAAGGGGAGGGGTGAAAGTGAAAACAATTCACACCTCTCCACAAACATGACCAGGCTGAGATAAAATGGACAGCACAACTGCAGCTTTCTTGAGATTGAAAGCAAAAATTGTGCACAGCTGCCACAATAAAAACTAGCATTTAAGCACAATAAAAACACTTTAGTAAATGTTGAATTTGTTTGCTCACCTACATAGACAAAAAAGTTTGCTTCTTGTTTTGCAAATTATACTCATTACCCTCATACAAGTAAATTCTATCAATGCCATTGCAGGGGAAAAAATGCATAGTTCAAAAACAGAGGGATCTCCAAAACAGAAAGGAATTGCATTTTATGGCGACTGTAAAAAAGGGGTTAAATAATAGGGATCATAAAGACACTGGGATGAACTTGAATGGAATGAAATTAATTAAGAAATATATTAAGCTTTTCTCTGTAACTTACTTTAAGGAAATCCTTAATATGCTTTTAATTAGTCACAAAATGGTAACAAAGGCCATAGTAACGAACACCAGCTCAAGAAAGATTAATTAAAATTCATTTAGGCAGTATTGATTAAAGATCAAACTAATTTCTAAGCCATAATATATCTATATGCAACTATTAACTAGTCATTAGTAATTTACCCCTTCCAAGTTATAACAAAACTAGTGAAAACTGAAAGCAAGTTTGGGCGAACTCAATCTTCACCTGAGCTACTTCAGTAATGTTTGCAACTGTATTTAGACTGTTTTTGAATAATTAGTTAACTAATGTAGTGCAATTTTTGTGGGTTGGATATGTAATATAAAACAGAGTTTAAAAGCATAATTTAGAGTAAATGTATGGAGTATTTTGTTACATGTCACATTCAGTTCAGAAACTGCCCTCTCAAAAACAGAACTGTTTAATAAGGATTACTTTTTCTATGTACTCCAGTAGGTTTTAAGAAAGGACTGCTATGCGGCAAAAATCCAAAACATGACCATTTATTTCCAGATATTTATATGTATGTTTCATCACAAAAGTTACAATTCTGTGTTTATATCTTTAGGGGATTTTTCCCATTTTATCCCCAATTTAGTCATATCCAATTCCACCCACTAGTTAGGTCTCCTCCAATCACACGATACCACCAGTGCTAGGAGGGTGAAGGCAAACACAATCTTCCTCCGAATAATGTGAAGCGCCACCACATTTTTTTGAACCGCTGCTAATGCAACGTCAATGGACAGCTGAACATGCGTGGAGAAGAACGCTAACCACCAGTTCTGTTACATCAGCTAACAGATGCCTGCGCTGGCTAGGAGGGGACACACATTAGGAGAAAGAATAATGGTTTATAGTGACGGAGGGGAAAGGGAGGGCCATCCTGCCCACCCAGAGAGAGAGAGGTCATTTGTGCTGTCTTGGCCTCCCAGCCACGGATGGCTGTAGCATCACTGGGGATCGAATTCAGAATGACCTGATAACAGGGTCAAAGCTTAGACGGCTGTGCCACTCAGGAGCTGTGTCTTCATTTGTGTGCTGCCAGGGCTGTAACTGTAATTACATTAATGATGCCATTCCTCAAAATTGAGACACCTAGACAACAGACAGACTAATGCATCTCTGTGGATATCTGTAATAAAGAGGTTGGATTTCAATTAGTCTTAATTGAGACATAATAACACTTTGATGAAGATTCACACAACAGGTTGTGATGAATGCAGCAAACATTTCCACATCAGGGGAAAGACTGAATGATAATTCACCTGGTACACTGGAGTGCAAGGCTACAGTGGGAATTAGCCTCATGGGAATTCATGTGTTGATTAGTACTTCCAGATTTTAAAGTAATGTATAAATTCATAGCTGAATTCTATACTTTACCTATACAAAGCCCGACCTATTTAACATCTGATTACATTTTTGGCTGAATTTCCTTTGTGTTTTTTGACAAGATGTTCTTTGGATTTACTGCTGAACATGGCTAAACATTTGTATATGCAAAATGCCACCACAGCTACTGGAACTACAGTGACAAATGTTTTTGACTGATTTTGACACTGCAAGCTGCTTACAACCCCAGCAAATAGTGTGACATATTAAATATTAAAGTGTGAAATATTAAATATATCTGTATGATACTAAAATTGAGAGTTCCATTAAACATCCAATTTTGAAGGGAAAACCAAGACATAATAAAACATTGCTTAAAAACTATGATCAGACAGATCTGAGAGCTGTGTAGTCGTGGCCCTAATATTCTGATGAGCATGCAGGAATGACAGCTCTAGGTCCCACAATCCCAACATATCACGTGTTGGAACAAAATCTCATATTCCCAAAATGGTAACTTTACAGAAGAAGACAAAAAAGTCACAGGGTAAGGACTTTTAATTAAGATTTAATTTTAATTAATTAAACATGCGAAATTTGTCACAATAATGATAAAATGCAGTCATATTGCTCACCTTTAATGAAAATGTACACAAACTTTCTCAGTTGTCAGATCCATTGCCATCCTTTGGGGCTCAACTGTATGAGAAAACTTTAAAATACTTTAAAACTGAAATATTGAACTACACAACGGACTTGCCAGAAATGCCAGAAAAAAATTAATTTGAATAAAGTGACGATATGCAGGTGGGGGTGTAGACCTCACAACCCCACGTGTCCATGACTCATTAAAACATTATCCAGCTTTTATATAGCGACATCCTAAAGAAGTTACAGTTCCTATTGTGTACATGTATATTGTGGGTCCAGATTAAACTTATTAGAAAGAAAAATACATTTTGTTTCCCTGGAGTTTTACCTAGGTAAAGGAGAATTCAAAAGCACAGATTTTCTTTGTGATTTCTTAGCACAAATTTAGCATTTAGCCAACATTCACATGGCCATATTTAGAAAATGAACTAAAATGAGAATTAACAATACTCGGTGACTGCATGCATGTGCAAGTATTCATATGATTTAAAGCTGCAAAAATATGTACACTAAGCTTTAATTTACTCTGTATATCATCCTTGACAGGTCAATACCACCTGAGCAGGTTAAATATCATTGCTGTCCAAAAAAAAACAAAAGAAACATTTAACTTTACTGGAGAAGGCAAAAGCGACCTTTTAATAAAAGCTGATGCAAAGAGATTTTGGAGCTTTTCCACTGGTCAGTTCATCATAAAAGTTTCACACTATGTCAAAAGAGAAATAAAAAAAAGGTAGAAAAATAAAAAAAATAACTAAATAAAAAATGAAGATACAAAATAAGTAAAAAACACTGACTTTTATTTTTTGTTTGTACAATATCCTATAAATTATTTGTGAGAACTAGTTTATACAGAGTTTGAAAGAATAAGGATGATTTCTTGACAATTTCATTTTCTGGCCACTGTACTGTTATAAGGAATCATCTTGTCACTGTTGGTTGGTGGGTCGATTCATGCATTCTTCCCCCTCCAACCTCCCTTTGAGTCATGCATTTTTAACAGAGACTAAATTAAAGCACTATTTAAAGCACCATTAATGAGACTATTCTTTAAATGAATACTCTCTCTTTCTATCTCTCTCTCTCTCTCTCCATTTCATTCACTCTTCCTTTTACTTACACACATATTCTGACCCATCTGTGTTTAAAAACATTACATGAATTAGGGGTGGGTGATGCAACAAATGTATCATATCACAATAACATTTTCACAAAACATGATACGTATCATGATATTCTGACAAAGATACAATGCACTAGTAATGCCACATTTAAAAACTACAATCAAAATCTCTGGGTACAATGATTTTCATTCAACATTTCACACGCTGAGCTGCACTAAATCCAATTAAACAGAGCTAATTATGCTCTCTCTTTAATTAAACATGCGAAATTAGTCACAATAAGGATGTAAAAGTCATATTGTCCAAATGATAAAATATTGTCATATTGCTCACCTCTAAGGTGAATGGACTTAAACTTTCTCACTTGTAAGACCCATTGTCATCTTGCATGAGAAAACACCTAAAAAATTGCAATGGAATATTGAAATGCAATGGACCTTATTAGAAAAATAATGACAGAAAAAATGTTTTTAATTTGAATATTAAAAATATTTCACTGAAATGCAAAGAGTCTGCAAAGAGTCTGTTTAAGTGTGGGAAATGTAGTATATTATCTCTTCATTATATTATCATTATATTATCCGCAGTATCTATTCATGCATGCCTGACAGCAGTAACATCACTGTATACCGATTATTTGGCTGTGTGGTGCTATTTTGTAATTTGTCCACCACTCTGTGTTCTTCATTGCTTTATTTGCTTGAATGCCTCTTGAAGTTTGGTCTTGACTAAAAAGTAACTTTCTCTGTCCTTGAACTTGCGATTCATCACGCTGAAGCCATGGCTTTAGACACCACAGCACTGAAGAGAACGGGCTGTGAACTGACACTAAAGTGGATGTGTGGCTGCCAGTCCAAGTTGTGGCCTTCATGTAGCCAAATGCAGGTGTTCCAAGAAATGATTCCAGTTACAAAAGTTGTGTGAATAGATGAACCTTGGATAAACGTTCAAGGTATTCTTTTGAATGGATCTTCACATGGCAAGAAAGAAGCTCTTGTCACTGCTTGGTGTTTCCAAATCAGTTCGCCTACTTTCTCATTAAGCCAAAGAGAAGTGAATATCCTTCAGACTAAAGGCTAATTCATAGGAACCCACACTGACTCTGCAAGATACATTTTTACAGTGCAAAACTGTGAAAGAAAACATTTGTTTATTTGATTTCGAGAAACAACAGCTAATAAGTTTTTTTTTCATTTTTCACTATCAGGAAGAAAAGCAGGAAACAGATTTAACAAAAAATTATACTGACATAGAAGCCTCAATAACTAAACATAATATTTTTCTTGTTTAGTTAGTCCACACTTTGACTTCATTACAGCTTCCATCCTTTTTAGGAGACTTGCTTTTAGTTTTTTAAAGAAACCTGCAGGAATATTTTTCCATGACTCCAAAGTTTAGTCATGGAAGTTGTTTGTATTTTCTGTTTCTCATGATTTAAGTAAACTTAAACACTGTCAGTGACATTGAGGTCTGGACTCTGGGGACATCAGTCCATTATTCTAAGAACACCAGCAGCTAATCTTTTTTGTCTATTTATGTCTATGTATATCTCTGTGTATATTTTAGTGTCTATGTATATCTAATCCCCTCAGAAAATGAATAACTTGTACTTAATGGCTGCTTTGACAGGAAAACAAACAAAAGAAAGTTAGCCTCTGACATTTGCACAGAACTGTACGTCTGTTAAAACGCATCTTCGTCTTCCATTCATCTTCATCTTGTTTACATGCTGAGTCTGTTGTTTTCATTGTCTGCATGTGTAAGTGAGGCATGCACTCAATAGAAATCCACTCACATCACAAATCTCGATTCTTACAGATATATAGATGTATTTTATTGATTCCAAACATTAGTGTAACAGCAGAACACATCACATGCACAGAATAAAGACCTAATAGACCCTAATTACACACACACACACACACAGTGCACCTGATCACCTTATTTTATACAGCGCCCTACTGCATGCTCTACTAAACTTTACTCTCAGATTTTGGGGCTAATGACTAAGCAATTCATCCACTTCTCTGTCTTTCTCTCTTCTTAAATGTTGGAGTATAATGTGTTCATGTTCTGTCTCATTAAAATCTTTTACTCTCAGATTTTAGCTGAAGGAGACAGTTGAAGTGTCCAATTAAAACTCATTCTCTTTCTGCTCTCTCTTGCTCTTTCTCACATGCTCACCCACCCACCCACCCACACACACACGCACAGACACACACCTCCATAATTAATGAGAGCTCACTGCTGGCATTTAGACCAGACTGAATCAGGTCACTTAGTATCATGTACCTGCTTCAGGACCAGTCACATCACACCACCAGAACCCCACTGTCACACTATTTGCTAACGAGTGTGTGGTGGGAATGTGTGTGTGGGTGTGTGACCACTATGATGGAAATCAATATAATTTTGAGCTCGTGGAGGTTTATTTTATTTCATTATTAATAATTAATAATCTGTTGGAAGAAAATCTCTTAATTCCATTTTTGTCTTTTTTCAGTTTTTGACATAACTGAAAATGCCTCTTGCCCTTTACATTATATGTAAATTTCATGAAGAATGGACCAAAAGAAACGGCCCAAAATTACTTGGAAAAAAGTCTGGCTCCATCAACTTACATTAAAAGTAAAGTTGTTTTTTCCTTTTCTTGTAAAGTTATCATTTTGGAGATACGAGGTTTTCTTCCGACAACAGCGATACATATATATATATATATATATATTTATATAGCTGTTGTTGGAGTCTTGTCATATATCAGTTATGAATGCTGCTTCTCAAATGTTGTTTATCTCCTTGAAATCCCAGTCGTATTACATACTAAGGTTTATTATTCAGTAACTACAGGGACTTCAATGCAAACTGGCTGAGCTATTCTTAAGGTATAGAAGTGTGTACTAAAGCTTTGGGGCCGGTGGGCTTTGGCCATTTAAGGGGTTAAATGTTAAGGCATCTTTTTTGTTTAAGAAGACAATCTTTACTAATTAAGTAAAAGCTGGTTCACCATGATTTTCATGCTGAATGAGATTTCTCTCACTGTGATGAGACAATCAGAGATGGGCAGCAACTAGTTACATTTATTCCACTACATTTGCTCAAAAACTATTTTGATGGATTTGCTCTCTCCTGAGCGTTTTCAAATAAAAATACTTCTACTCAAGTATTTCAGTGAGGAAAGTAATCTAGTTACGTTTAAGTCATAATTACATGTTTGCGTTCAATGTTATTACATTACATTGGTGTCTGCATCTGTACAGCTTTGTGAATGGTAACATCTCAGACTTCTGAGGTTTATCATTTTATTTTAGCCATCAAAAAGAGAAGAAGAGACCCTAACAAACTTCAGTTCCTTTGCTGATAAATGGATATACTAAGAGGTTGCAGTTGTTTAGTCACTGAAGTTGCTCCCTACTTCAGTTTGATCTGGTGCTTTTACACTTTTACTGAAGTTGTTTTGTGGAATGGTTCTCTTATTTTAACTTCATTAGTTCATTAGTTAAACAGCTTATCTTTGAGTGTGGGTGAGGCTATTCTACCCTGGAACCTGGAGTACGGTCCACCTCTGGACACAACAACCACAGTCACTCACTGTGTGTATGTGTTAAGTTTCAAATGTGATTTATCAATGTCTCCTCAGATTTACTACACATCACTCTAATGTCCCACTCTCACAGATGCAAGAATGAACTGCCACACAGGACACTGTTCAGTGAGTTCATCACATCCTCATCGTGCTCGGTTCATTCTGTTAGGCTGAATTATTCAGGCAGAGCAAAACACAACAAATCACAGATGTTATTATGTGTGTTTATCTGGGACATGGGGGTCCCCCTGAGCCCAGCATGACTCAAAGTGAGGAAAGCACTAAATGTTTTATCTTCGTTTAAATTCCAAAGGATTGAAATCCTCCAATCTCTCTCTCTCTCTCTCTCTCTCTCTCTCCCCACACACACACAAGCGCAGAATTCAGCCAGTTCATTTTATTGCTTGTCATCAAGAATGAAAGCTCTTTTCTGACAAACATAACTGCACATATGCACGAACATCTGATGAATGTTTACTACGAATATATATGGTTCTTGTCTAAATTCTCTGTATATTCCAATATAAATTGATTGTTTTAGAGCATATTATTATTTTACTTTTTAAAATGTATGTTCTGGTTTGTTCAAAAGTGGTCTTGTGACAACTCTACTGTCATTTGTGGGGTTTTTGTTATTTTTTTTATTCAATGTATTATGGAAATTGTGCTTTACTACGCACATGCAAAGGAAATATATTTACATTTATTTTTTCCAGATGTGTCAGTATAATTCTTAAATATATTTACATATAAAATAATTTAGCCATTACAGAAACATCCCAACTCTAAAATCTGTTTAGACACCATGAACATTTCAGTTATGACTGAAGTTAGGATAGTAGCCATTACAAAATAACTTCCTAAGCTCATAATCCTATCCTCCAGATAAGAAAACAGTTTTACAGAAACATCCTAACTAGACAAAATTTCCTAAATACTGTCCTAACTTTAAGATAACCCCAGCAGTGTCCTAACTTCTGTTTTAACAGTCGTTTCAGTAACATTTTATTTGGATAGTCCACTTTAGATGCTGTGTACATTCAACTAAATACCTACTAAATTCTTTATTCTCCTAACCCCACCACTTTAGAATCAACTGAGTTTCAACAGACAGTTTATTAGCAATTTGAACACCTGTAGATAATCTATAGGGGACTATAGTGGACTATCCAAATGAATACCATCCTTTCTTCTGTTAGATGTTCTACTGGAAATACAATGTTACCATTTTTAGGCAGGTAGTATGTTAATAGGAGTGAAAACAGAGACAAAGACAGAAGGTTAAACAACAGAAGGTGCACTAACGATGTAATTTTTACCAAATTCCAGTTCAAAGCACTTCAGTTTTGTTTTCATATTTTTACAACAGTAGTTGTTTAGCTACCTAACTTCCTGCTCTAAGATGCAGAAGTGTGGCTAAAATGTGGAATAAAACTCTGTCTTTCAATAACGACATGAAAACATGGGACAGTATTTTTTGAATAAAGCTTTCAACTCATGTCTTCAAGTTTAGTTTAAAAGAGATCAAAAAGATCTTCTAAAATCAACATTTTGAAAAATGCATAAAAAATGTAAGTGTTATTTTTACAAGTTGAAATTTAGGGGTTAGGGTTTGGGACAGACACCTCCCAATAGAAAATACCATATAGATGATGGTTTTACCTATTGTCGCTGTCTAAAGAAAAACAAGGACCTCCAAAATTGCAACTTTACGGTTTTTGCCAGGAAAGGGCAAAACTTTATTTACTATCAGTGTAAGTTTGAAGCAATTTTGGCACATTACCACTGATCCAGTCATCAATGTACAGAGATGTACAGCAATTTTGGAGCATTTGTTCCAGTTACATCATCATTGGTAAAGATCGAAACAAATGGAGATACTCATTTTTGTTTGGACAGCGACGATATATTTAGCTTAATCTCAATTATATTGATGTTTAGGTCTCAAATGCAAAATCAACATTATACCGATGAAGATATAATGACAATAGTAGGTCATTCACTCACATCCTCTGAAGACACATCCTTCTGAGTTCTGAGTACCCTTTTAACACACTCGCAATCACCAGATTCATCAGCTCGGGAAAGGGGTCCGAAGGACAACTGATATTAGAAAATTTGTATTTTTCAAGCAGCTACACATTTAAACCAGACAGGTCTCCAAATCCCCAAAACTTACATAGTTTAGGCCTCAATAGTTTTCAATGACTGGGATCATTCTGACTTTCTCTTAGTAAATCTGGTCATTATTGTTGGTTGTAATACCTGTTATGACAGATATGAAGTAACAAATGATAGCTTTAGCTTGAAATGTAATAACAAGAGATAATCCGTAGTGAGAGTGTCCAAAGACTCAAGCACTGTAAATTGCTCATTTCTGCCCAAATTATTTTTATGACATTTCTCCCTTGGTTTGTCCTTTTTTGACCTCTAGTCTTTAACTGACCTTAATTTTACCCAAATCTCAAGGCTATCTCTCTCAACAAAGGGTAATGGCACTGCATTTATGACCTGAGATAAAGATGATGAAGATGAAGTCTGTGTGAGAGCAAGAGCCAGGCAGTGGGGAGGGAGAGAGAGAGGGAGAGAGAGGGAGAGAGAGAGAGAGAGAGAGAGAGAGAGAGAGAGAGAGAGAGAGAGAGAGAGAGAGAGTAGGTTTAATGAAATCATGTGTGGTGATACTGGACCTTTTATCAAAGCACACTTAATGCTTTAGCACCTCATCAAGTGTTGCTGAGTTAAATTAAGCCATTTCATCCAGTCTTTAATGTCAAGCTTCCCCTTACAGTGAAGAGCTGAAGATTAGGCTATTATTACACAATGAGCTTAACCTTCTTAACAGCAAGGCTCATAGTTCAATTCCACACATGATTATATCACTTTTTCATTATTGTTAATTATTATTTGCATTTAAGACAATGGTGAGAGGAAAAACTGAACTGCAAGAAGACTTATTTACATTCTAAGATGAAAAAATAGTTCCATTAAATGGTCTATATGCTTGGTGGTTGTTGCTAGATTGCTGGTGAAAAAGGTAGAGTGATTTTTAAAAAATGCAGTGTTCCAGTATCAGGAGAGTATCGAGAGATATTGGCACTCATAGAACACCTCACAGCCCATTACACTGTGAGGTCAGATTTAACTGTAGTGTAATAAATCTTAATACTAATGACTGGACAATCATCTTGGAGTTTAAGGATTTAAGGATTAGTGTATACTATCTGCTACTATACCACTTAGTGTATACTATCTGCTCTCATGTGTAACGTGTAGTGGGCAGCGCTGAGTGATGTTTCTTTATTTGTTAGCTAGGTAGGTAATGGATGCTGGCCGAATGAGTGTTGCTTATATTTTCACACGTGTAAAGAACATGTATCTTTGCTTAACAAAATATGTGCAACTGTAGACATTTTTGTGAGTGCAGCATTGATTCAAGAGTACAAGCAGTGTTAGCTACTAAGCACATATGGCCAGCAAGTAAGGTGTGTTTTAATAGTTGTAAACAATGCACAAGAAAATTGCAGTTGTTAATTGCAGTTACTTATATGGCAATTAATTACCATGTTTCACCTCCCTTCCCACCACCCCCAACTATCATCAAGGGAAAATGCTCAGCTTGCTCCGAGACGTTCTGTGATAACGTGTTTATGTCACAATACGGATTCACATTGAGTTTAGTGACAAATGGACCAACGGAAACATAAATTTTTTTTAAAGCTACATTAACTGATTTTAATAAAAAAAAAATTGATATTTTTCATGTAAACTTAAGTTTTTGAGATCAAAGATTTCCATTTCATGTAAAAACAGTAAATTTGATGAATTAATAAAGTCCTGTCTTTTCAAACTACTCGTCCTCGATGATGTTAAAATTCACTTCGGCATGGAGACAGATAATGAATATCTTTCACAAGCATTATATTTCGTCAATGTCCGAACACTGAAAGTCAATGATGCCCAAGAAATTATTGGGTTATTTTCAATACTTTGTCTCTTACTGAAAATGTTTTTTATATCATTTTGTGAAGTTTAACCACAGATTTATGGGGTTACACACACACACTGCTCATCCCTGAGTGATGCGGGATGACCCGCCGGTTCTCTGGTCTGTCTGCTTCTGAGCGTCTGTGCTGCTGACATTTTTATCTTGATTGTATCATAACACTTTGGCTGTGTGTGTGTGAGTGTGTGTGTCCTCGCTGAGACAGATCTCATTAATAACCATTTGCCCCTGTCTGAGTGCCTCTGTCACTGAGAGCAAGCCCTAAAATAAGGCTATTTATCCCCTCCATCCATCTATCGCTCCATCCCTGCACCCATCTGTCCATCTCTCCTCCCTCCCTCACAGTGACACGGATGGCAGGCGATCCATTGAAAACGCCCCCCACCACGTCATGCCACACTTCATCTTAACACACTCATTCTGTGCATCCTTCATTCTGCTTCTCTCCCTCCTTTTCTGTCTCTCCTCAGTCAGAGCTAGACTGTCTCAGGAGGGTTACTGTCTGGTTACTGGACTCCTTTTAACTTTACATGTTGAAATATGGTTTATTAAACTTAAAAAAGCAACTATTAGTCAAAGTGTCATTAAAAGGAATGCTCAAAGCAATAGTCAGGCCAAGATCACATGTACACAATTTCCCGCTCTAATAAATACAGCTATGAGGCAGGAAACATGCACCCAGTAGTTTAATTTGGGAAGAATTCAACACTCATAGTCATCACAGGTCAGAGGTCAAAACAAAGGCAAGTACCATTAGCAGAGCCAGTTTAATGGGAACCTGGCACCCTTTGGCCAAAAGTATGCAGACACCTTTTATTGAATTATTGAGTTCTTAAATTCAGGTGTTTCTACCACATCCATTGAAAACAGGTATGTCAAATCAAGCACACAGTCATGTAATCTCCAAGAGCAAATAATTTTTTGATGCTTCTCAGAGTAGGAGTGCCGATTTAGGATCTGTTCTTGTCAGTGAAGTCACAGTAAATAAAAGAAGAATCTGACCCTAGATCAATACTTAGGAGTTCTGTGAATACAGGCCATTGGCAGTAGAACGGATCATACTGAAGAGCTCAGTGAATTTAAATGTGCCACTGTGATAAGATTCCACCTTTGCCACGTCAGCTTGTGAAATTTCCTCCCTGCTAGATCTGCCCTGGTCAACTGTAAATGCTATTATTGTCAAATGGAGCAGAGAGGTGAAAAAGTGGCTCACAAAAAATCACCTGTTCTCTGTTGCATCACTTACTACAGAGTTCCAAACTGCCTCTGAAAGCAACATCAGCACAACAACTGTGAATCAGGAGATTAACGAAATGAGTTTCCATGGCCGAGCAACTGCACACAAGCCTAAGATCACCACAATGCCAAGGATCAGCGGCAGTGGTGTAAAGCACACTGTCACTGGACTCTGGAGCAGAGGGAGAGATGAATCACCCGTATCCGATGGATGGATACAGGATGGATCTGTGTTTGGCAGATGCCAAGAAAACTCTATCTACCTGAAAGCGTAGTGCCAACAGTAAAGTTTGGTGGAGGAGGGATGATGGTCTAGGGCTGTTTTCCAGTGAAGGGTGATGTTAATACTACAGCATATAAAGACATTTTGCACAATTATTTGATTTCAACTTTGTGGCAACAGTTTGATGAAGGCCATTTCCTGTTCCAGCATGACTGTACACTGACTGTGCACAAAGCAAAGTCCATAAAGACATTATTAGATGAGTCTGATGTGGAGCAACTCCAGTGGCCTACACAGAACCCTGACCTCAACCCCTTCGAGATGAATTGGAACGTAGATGGCAGGTCAGGCCTTCTCGTCCAACATCAGGCCTAACCTCACAAAGGGGGGCTGTTATAGCTGAAAAGGTAGGAAGGGGGCAGCTTCAAATAAATGCCCTTGGTTTTGGAATGAGACGTCCAATAAGCTCATATAGGTGTGATGGCCAGGTGTCTCATACTTTTGGCCATATTGTGCATCAAGCACAGCACTGCAAATTGCTAGAGGATGAGTGAGCGTTAAATGAATACAAACAGCTAAAAATGAAACATGAAACATATTTCTAGCCATTTATGTGGGAACATCCTCTACTTTTGAAAAATAGAAGGATGTATTCCAAGAAAAAAAACAGTATATTTCCATTTTCTGCAGCAAATAGGTTTTGGGCAGTAGACACAAGCATTACTGCTACTGAGAACTGAGTCAGTGAGTGAGTTTATTGGCATGAGTGAGTAAATCAGTTTCAGCTCACTGATTGCGATGTTGCTCCATAGGAATTCATTTATTTTGGACACTCTATGGAAGTGCCTTCTAATGTCTGATAAACTCAGAAAACATTATTGATTGGCTTTTCTCCTCAGATGAAATTCTCTGGCAACAGCCCAATCTAGTAATGCTCATACCAAATCAAATATACATCAAAAATTGCAGAAAGGAGTAAGCAAAAAAGTCTCTGAACTTTTTAAAATTTGAAGGCATACAGATCAGACGTAAATAAAAGAGCAGCATTATTCCTGTACTGCAGGGTAGGAAGATCTATGATATTACATGCAAATAGACTGACATACACAACTCAAATGTCTGTTATAAACCACTTAAATCATGCTGTTACTTCTTGTTCAGCCATGTTGAAATGACAGCACAGATTAATAACTCTGAGAAGTCTGAGATCTTGAGAACCTCTGACTTTGAGTGGGAACTAAGTTGGAGGGATGTTCAATATTTTTCCTACTTGGAACTCAGTAACTTCCCAGTTCCTGCTTAGTCATGAATGCAGCATTAGGCTCAACTTTTCAGCAGCTTACAAAGAAAAACAGATACAGATCCAGAGGAGTAAAAGGGATCATGTGTTTACAATCTATGGGAGGCAAATCCAGCCAAAAAAGAAATTAAAATTAAAACAATAAAATGAAAATGCAAACCTCTTTTTGCCATTTCTTTTTCCAAACATCTGTGCAAATATCCTGCCAAAATTGAAAATTAAATGAAATGCCTACATTTGCAATTTCATTTTTCACATGAGCACGAGCCATTTGTGACAAAAATAAAAATAAATGCAAAACAGCTATTTTTCATTTCATTTTAGTCGTTATTCTGGTTTTTCATGGCCAAATCTAAAATGAAAAAGCTAATAGAGAAAAGAAAATACAAGCTTCACTTTGGCTTTGGCTTTTCTCCATGAAGTGCAGAATACGTGTCAAAACTAAAATCAAAATGCAATGTTTACATTGTTATTTCTTTTTCACAGCAATCGGCTGCATATCTGACAAAATGAAAATGAAAATGCAAAACGGATAAATCAACAGCAAAGTGACAGTTTGTGATTCAGCTTTCGGCGTCGATGCGCTTTAAGTGTCAGAATGAAAAGGCAAATGCAAACGAACATCAGCGCCACCTGCTGGACATTTACTTTACATTTTCCACTTTTCATTTTCGTTTTCAAACTGACCAACATGCAAATATATGTTAATTAGCACTGGGCGGGGCTACGGGGTACATTTTGGGACATCCTCAGACCTCCGAGTCAGAATGGCATCATTCCTCAAGCTAAACGACTTTGAGTCGCAAGAAAATCCATCGTGATGACTCAGATCTGGTGAAACTGAACGTCAGCACAAACGCCGTCAGACCAGACGGCCTCAGAGAAAAGGTATCAGACCAAACGCAGGTCTGGTCGAGCACATAGTGGATCGTATAACTTAGAAAACTATTATGTATCTCGATATAAATGCCAGTACATCATTTCCAGTTTTTTCTGGCGCTGTTTGTTCTGACGTTCAGTTTGACCAGATCTGAGTCATCATGATGGATTTTCTTGCGACTCAAAGTCGTTTAGCTTGAGGAATGATGCCATTCTGACTCGGAGGTCTGAGGATGTCCCAAAATGTACCCCGTAGCCCCGCCCAGTGCTAATTAACATATATTTGCATGTTGGTCAGTTTGAAAACTAAAACGAAAAGTCGGAAATGTAAAGTAAATCTCCAGCAGGTGGCGCTGATGTTCGTTTGCATTTGCCTTTTCATTCTGACACTTAAAGTGCATCGACGCCGAAAGCTGAATCACAAACTGTCACTTTGCTGTTGATTTATCAGTTTTGCATTTTCATTTTCATTTTGTCAGATATGCAGCCGATTGCTGTGAAAAAGAAATAACAATGTAAACACTGCATTTTGATTTTAGTTTTGACACGTATTCTGCACTTCATGGAGAAAAGCCAAAGCCAAAGTGAAGCTTGGATTTTCTTTTCTCTATTAGCTTTTTCATTTTAGATTTGGCCATGAAAAACCAGAATAACGACTAAAATGAAATGAAAAATAGCTGTTTTGCATTTATTTTTATTTTTGTCACAAATGGCTCGTGCTCATGTGAAAAATGAAATTGCAAATGTAGGCATTTCATTTCATTTTCAATTTTGGCAGGATATTTGCGCAGATGTTTGGAAAAAGAAAGGTGTGCATTTTCATTTTATGGTTTTAATTTTAATTTCTTTTTTGGCTGGATTTGCCTCCCATATACAATCAACCCACCCAGTGAGTCCAGCAAAAACACCAGTTCAGTATAGAGCTCAGCTTGGTATACTGAATAGGCCACAGAAGGGTTCTTATAGTTTTGGAATTTTCATTAGTTTTTTGATTTTGGTTTTTGATTCAGTTTTTCAGTTTTAAGGGTTCGCTAATAGATTTAGTTCAGTGTTTATTTAGTTGCAGTTTTAAATTTTAGTATGATGAGCTGTAATAGTGGGTACTTAGAGGTAGAATAACAGTAGACTGAGCTCAGCTCCAGCTTAGCTCAACCATTATTCACGCACTGAAAAAAACAAAAACTAAACTTTTTTTTCCTCAGTAAATCTATTTTACTTTAGTTTTGCAATGGATATTACATTTTCGATTAGGTTTTCATGATTTAGAAAACTGTCATTTTAATTTTTATTACAGCACATTACAAGCATATTCTTTACTGCTAGTTTTCGTTTTAGAAATAGTTCTAGTTAACTATGATAACTCTGGGCCAGAGACACTGTAACAAAATCAAAACTTGCAAACTGCACCAAAATATTCAGGAAAACAACAACTACAGTGCTTGGCTGTTGATTGCATGTTTAATGAATGATCAGGTTCAACAATGGATATGACTAGGAAAAGTGGGCTGTGTGTGAAACACTCATTGCTAATGTTTTTGGTTGATTTTTACTGCAAAGAAGATGATCTTAGAGCTCCAAAGGCAGCCGTTGTTGGTATTCCTGTCGTGTATTATTGTTTACTTATTGATCATCTTGGCTTATTGCATCAAAGCTGGAAGCCAGACAGAAAATCGAATTTATGTGGGGAAAATCCAAAAATAGAAGCAGCTAGGCTTTGAGTCCTGTAGGGAATTAGACTTCAGTTACTGCTTTCTCTCTCTCATAGTCTTTCCAATTCAACATTTTCACTGATTTCCTTACCAGAAAAAATACATATTTTTAATGTTAAGGAATCAATAAATCAATTTCATAATTTCATTATTTGTAAACAGGGACAAACGTAATTCAGTGATCTCTATTGAGGACAAAAATTAACAAGTCTTTCTGAGATGTGACCAACCATATGATCGCCTATTCAGTTTACTAGATTATACCAAGCCTTGGGGGTTAACAGAACACTGAATGAATGACAAACAGACTTTAGCGATGAATCTTTTATCATTATTATCATTATTTACTGAAGTTATTTATATCAAAGTGAAGTCATAAGACTATGTATTTAATGTGTTCATATAAATTGGTTACATAAAACATCATTCCAAGAAATTAAAGAAGAATTCTACCAATTTGTAAAACATTCTGCATATTTCAGTGATTGAGATGTAAAGAAAATCATTCAGAGTGGTCTGACATGAAGTGGATCATTGTAAAGAAACTTATCAGCTTCTATTTCTTTACAGTTGTGGTCACAGGGACCAGAGGTCATAATGTCTACAGCATAAACCCAGCCACTTTATTTGCTACTGAAAAAGAACCAGTGAATCTACCCATGTCTTCTGAGTGTTATATGTAATGTTGATAATGGTAAAACAGTGGTAAATCTGAAAAAATACATCTTCTTTGGTTGCTGTTTTGCTTTACAACACCCCGCATGTATCTTTCTGCCAATAACAGATTTAATAGTTTTAGGCCAAAAACTTCTCAAAACTACTGTTAAACAATCTAACAGGCTTCTGGCATCGTATTCATAAGCATTCTATGTGTAATATCTTTCTGTGATGTAGATTTGAGGCCTTTAGAAAAGGTTAAGCTCTTCTGTGAACAACTGTGACTTAGTAAGTTTCTCTAGAATAGAGCATTTTACATCAAACCACTCTGAATGACTTCTGAATTCTGAATACTGCAGAATTTTTGAAAAATTGGTGGATTTCCCCTTAGGGAACGTGTTCTGAACGGATGCCGCTTTAGTGACCGATCAGAGTATGACAAATACCCTGAGGGAAGTCATGACAGAGGAGGTCTCTGCACAAAAAGCTGACATCTCTTAGTCATGCTGTGTGTTTTTTCGTGTTTAAAGTGGGTTTTAGCTGCAGGCTGTGTGCTGCAGTCAGTACTCAGGAGATGTGAGCTCCTCTCTGCGCAGTGACCTCCCTGAGAACACACTGACAAAGAGATAGGGGCTTTTCTGAATTCAAAAAAGCAAGACTTACAGGAGAAATCCACCGATTTACAAAATTTCTGAATAATTAGATAGTTCTGATGTAAGCAAAGTCATTCAAAGCTCCATTATGAAGAAACTAACTGAGTTAAAACTGTTCGCAGTGTTGGTGATAGGAACCAGACGTCTGAATGTTACCAAAACTTCCCACTCAGTAAGATATTACACAACATGGTTATGAATATGCAGCCTGATGCCTGAGACATTGTTTTACGCTAATTCTGAGATAAGCAATTTGGCCTAAATCATATTTTTTAAGCATTCATGGTGGAGAGGTACATACAGGGCTGTATACTCCACAAGAAAACTCAGATTCAGATTCACCACTATTTTACTATTATAAACATTACATACATAAACTTATGTAGATACATGTAGGTTCACTAGTCATTTTGGATAAAAAAATATAATGGCTATGTTTGCATTGTAGATATTGTGACTACTGGTTTCTATCACCACCACTGAAAAAAAAAATGTGAGTCAGCAAGTTTCTCTAGAAAGGAAGATTTCAAATAAAACCACTCTGAATGACTTTGTTTACATCTTAATGATGGAATTATACAGAAACTATGAAAACTATGAAAAAGTGCAGAGTTGTCTATAATGTCTATATCTGTAGCATGTGATGTGCGTGTTTCATTGCTTATTGATCTGTCCCCAACAAAAGCCATGACCCACCAACACAAATTTCTGTCTGCATTAGTGGGGAACTGTAATGTAAGGGTAATGATAAGTAGCTCTACCTTCATCTCTCAGAAAACATCACGCAAACACACTGGACACTCTCAGAAATACTGTTACTGGGGTGGTACCCTTTAGTCACTGTGGTGGTACCCTCAGTGCCTTTAGTAAGGAAATGTTATTGTATCATACATAATTGTACCAGCTTTTAATTTTTCTTTTCTGTCTAAAATGAGTTAAGGAGTTGATCTCACTTTATTTGGACAGTCAACTATAGTCCCCTATATATTATCTACAGATGTTCAAAGTGTGAAAGGAGCTAAAGAGATGTGTGCATATTTGTGCATATGCAGATATGAATATCTATACATATGCAGGTCTGAGGAGACATAATATAATAACTATTATATACAGAATGTCATAGAATAATATAACCATTTATAAAAGTTAACATTTGATTTACAGAGGAGTTACTGAAATAGAGTGAAGGACGTTGTGAGTTACTGTAATAGAGTGAAGGACGTTGTTGGTTTCAGTTTAAAATTAAAGTGCAAGGTGTCCACTGTGGTTGATGAGTGCTACAGCTCTGGGCGCAGCTGTTAGCATGTCTGTCTGTGCTGATTTTTGATGGCCCTGAATCTTTTACCAGAGAAGATGTCCAGGATGAGAGGGGTCAGCTGTAATTTTGCTGGCGCACTTCATCACTCTGCTGTTGTAAATGTCCTAAAGCGTTGACAGACTACATCCAACGATCCTCTCTGCTGTACTGATTATGCACTGGCTCGATCTTGTGAGGTGGATTAACCAAACCAGATGGTTATGGATGATGTGAGGACGAACTTGATTATCGTTGTGTAGAACTGAATTATCAAACTCTGTGGCAGGTTGAATTTCTTCAGCTGTCTCAGGAAGAACTTTCTCTGCTGTTCTCTCTTGGCGATGGAGACCGTGTTCCTCTCCCACTGCAGTTCCCTGGATAAGGTGGTGCCCAAGAACTTGAGTGACTCTACAGCGGAAACCACAGAGCTGTTAATGTTGAGGGGGGTACAGAGGGGCAGTTGCGTCTGAAGTCCACCACCATCTCTACAATCTTTTGCGTGTTCGGCAGCATGCAGTTGCACCAGAAGACCAGCTGTTCTACTTTCTTTCTGTAGGCAGACTCATCACTGTTGGCTATGAGGTCCACCACAATGGTGTCATCTGCAAACTTCAGGATCTTAACAGCTGGTTCCTTGGAGATGCAGCTGTTGGTGTAGAGACTGAAGAGAAGAGGGAGAGCACACAACCTTGTGGTACTCTGGTACTGAGGGTCCATAGGTCTAATGTGTGTTTTCCAGGCCAAACATGCTTTCTCTTGTTTGTCAAGAAATCAAAAATCCACCAGCAGATGGGATCTGGCACAAATACCTGGGACAGTGTGACCTGCAGCAGAGCTGACACTGTGGTGTTGGGGCCAGATTCACAAAAAAGCTTGCGAAGGTTCTTGAGATCATAAGAAGTTTATAAGAAGTTTGTAAGAATATTCTTAAATACAATTCTCCAAAAAAACGTAAGAAGTCCTCGAATATTCTCTTAAGACAATCATTATTTCCTTAAGATTTTCTTAAGAAAATTTTTATTGTTTTCACATGTTGCATTTTACAGCTTCCTATAAACAATGTGAGATACATTTTAAATTTGTATTAGGACAGCACAATGAGGGAAAAGTGTTTAAAAACAATTAGCAAACCAGAACTAGATGTGATGGTGGAAGGAATAGCCAACAGAAAAAAAATCCTCTTTGGAAACTTTGGATTTTATTTCTTAACACACTTTTGTGAATCCAGCACTTTCAAGTCTATAAACAGAACTGTATCACAGGTTCCAGAACTGTCGAGATGCTGCAGCATGAAGGTGACCGCATCTTCAACAGACCTGTTAGCTTTGTACGTAAACAGCAAGGGATTCAGCAGATGGCCTTCAGGTGGGCTAGGTCCAGGCATTCATGACTGCAGAGGTCAGGGTTACTGGCCTGTAGACATTAAGTTCAGTAATATTTGTTATATGGGGGACTGGAAAGATGGTTGAGGTTTTGAAGCATGTGGGGACAGAAAGCAGAGTTCCAGTGATTTTTGGGAAAATCAGTGCTAGTTGATCACACCAGCGCATTAGAGTGGATGGAGAGACTAAGGCTGGTCCTGGAGCTTTTCTCACTTTTTTTTATTTGATGTGAGGAACTGGACCATTGCTGACACCACACATTTACACTGACCTAAAACATTTACATTGTTTTTACCTGTCCTGTACCTTTTTCTGACCTTTATTCATGAACAGATATTCACTCACTGTTAAAAATGCTATAAAAACAGTTCTGTAAATGCAATTACAGTGAACAACTTTAGGTTCCTTTTTTATCTTGTTGTATGACTGAATAGCTGTGTTCATTTTTTTTAATGACTATTGTATGGGTCATTCTACTGAATTGGTTCAGAGTCAGAGTTGAAAACCCATTTAAGACTTTTAACTAACTTAGACTTTAGACTAAAATCTTTTTGCTTTGAGTGACCCTACCCTGAATTATGTTTATTTTATTAAAATAAATGATGGAAAATTTAATTTTGTCACTAACAAAACAATCATAACAACACACTTTACAAAACAAAACTTTACCAAATGTTTCGGTAGTGACAAACATTTTCCTTTTGTGCTTTATATGTATTTTATATGTAGCTCTTAACCATCTACACATTCAGAATAGATAAAATCGTTCATTATGCCAATATGCCCAACTTCAGGCCACAATGTCATATTAGTTACCCACTCTGTGGATGGGGTACTGTAAAAACACGTCATCATAACTTTTTAAAATGTCACTAAGCAACCACCTATTGTTTTTGGCCATTTTTGCTAAAAGAAAACAGCAATGCACGTCCACTATTTCACCTGATCAGAATGTAAACACTCTAACCGGAAACCAAAAACTAGCTGGGGCTTAGAATCACTGGTAAGGTCAGAGTTCAGGAAAATTGTGGATAGTTAGCAAGCAAGAAGTTTGGCTATTTTTGCTAGCCAGTTGGTTTTTGTTAGCTGTTGCTTAGCAACAGAGAGAATCACAGCAACAACCAATGCAGCCACAACAGCGTGAACCCTTCCTGACTTTGGGCAGCTGGGGAAATGTTTGAGACTGCACACACCTTGTTGAGCACTCAAAACACTTGAATAAAGATGTACACATGCACACATGCAAGTGAGACGTTTTCACACAGGATTCATGTCTCCCATAGGACTCATGTCCCATGTCTCCCACAAACTGTTGCATTGCACAGCCCTGGCTTAATGATACTGTATGGTGATTTAATGCTGTGTCCTGCCTCTCTGGGCCACCATAAGAAAGGAAATTGTTATACTCCAGTATGTACAGAATATGCTAAAATGTACTTACATGGACTAACATGTACTTGACTTCCACACATCCACTGTGTGTGTGTGAGAGTTAACTGATTGATTTAAGACAGACAAGTTCCATCATTAAAGCCTCATCTACCATCTGTTCCTTAGCAATAATTTTGGCTTCGACCTTTTCCGCTTATCCTCCAAATAACCTCAACTCTCTTCCCTCATCTTTCTTTCTTCACCTTTTCATGTTCACACTTTTAATGCTGTGTGTAAAAGTTTCTCTCTCTCTCTCTCTCTCTCTCTCTCTTTCTGAATGCATGATAAGGCAATAAAGCCTCTCAGAGCAGGTGGACATAAGAATTGAGGGCCTGGTTCTTCCTCCTGAACTCATAATTAAGTACCTCATCCCTCCCACCACTGTCACTTTAAAGACATTTTGAATTATCTCCATTTATTTAACTTTGACTTCAACAAGCCATATGCACAGTGTATTGTCTATTGCATGTTAATATCTAATGTCTTATTGAACTGTTTAATGTCTCATTAACTACATTTACATGGACACAATAGCCTGGCTAAGCTCAGTTAGTTAAAGAAACCAAGACGTTTATATGAGTCGTATGAAAGACTGGTCCACTTATAACTCTTTTTACATGCATGTCAACAGAGGCTTGCCCAGTCTAAAGTTCTGGACTCTGGACCCATGGACTGTGGTCTGAAGGACCTTTTGTGATGTTCACTGTAGTGTTCATGTTCTCCTATCTATCTATATTGTCATCTATCAATCTATCTTTACACACACACACTCACACACAAACACACACACACATATATTCCAAATGTATATCCCTGTTCCAAAAACGTTGGGACGTTTTGCCATGCAAAATGTAAATAAAAACAAAATACAATGATGTGCAAATCATGTAAACCTTATATTTAAGTGAAGATAGTACAAAGACAACATACGTTGAAACTGAGAAATTTTATTATTGAAAAATATATGCCCATTTTGAATCTGGTGCCAGCAACAGATTTCAAAAAAATTGGGACAGGGGATGTTTACCACTGTGTTACATCATATCTTCTTTTAACAACACTCTGTAAGTGTTTGGGGACTGAGGAGACTATCTGCTGTAGTTCTGAAAGTGAAATGTTTTCCCACTCTTGCTTAATATGGGATTTCAGCTGCTCAGCAGTTCAGGGTCTTCTTTGTCGTATTTTTCATTTTATAATGCTGCAAATGTTTTCAGTGGATGACAGGTCTGGACTGCAGGCAGGCATCTCTTTTACTACACAGCCAGTTTAGGACTCTTTTACTACAGAGCCATGCTGTTGTAATACATGCAGAATGTGGTTTGGGATTATCAGGCTGAAATAAGCAAGGCCTTCCCTGAAAAAGACGTCACCTATGCTGAAGAAGAAAGAGCGCCAACCTAAACAGATCTGACCCAAATTTTCATTCAGTAACAGCTCTGTAAGTTTTACATTTCATTCTTTAGGATTTTACTTCAAGATAGCCTTTCTTTAAACAGCCCTTCATAATTTTAATCAGCATATCTGGCTGTGTCTTATTCAGTGCGATGGCAGTTATATGGATATGACTTTTAAATGAATTTACCATGATTGACTATTTCTTTCTTAATACAAATATTGGATTTTATATCATCTAGTTCATATTTCAAGAGTTTTAAAGAGTAACAGAGCAATAAAGTACAGAATGGGGAGCTTACTTAAAAAGATAAAAAGCACTGGTGTGAGGGTATTTCAGCTTGACTCCTTTCTGTGGTCAATACTGATATCAAACTTTGCATATGCAATGTGTATTACACTGGAAAACTTTTGTTTATATATATATACACCAATCAGGCATAACATTTTGACCACCTCCTTGTTTCTATGCTCACTGTCCATTTTATCAGCTCTACTTACTATACAGGTGCACTTATACTACAATTACAGACTGTAGTCCATCTGTTTCTCTGCATACTTTGTTAGCCCCCTTTTACCCTGTTCTTCAGTGGTCAGGACCCCCATGGACCCTTACAGAGCAGGTACTATTTGGGTGGTGGATCATTCTCAGCACTACAGTAATACTGACATGGTAGTGGTGTGTTAGTGTGTGTTGCGCTGGTACGAGTGGACGAGACACAGCAGTGCTGCTGGAGTTTTAAACACATCAGTGTCACTACTGGACTAAGAATAGTCCACCAACCAAAAATATCCAGCCAACAGCGTCCTGTGACCAGCGTCCTGTGAGCACTGATGAAGGTCACTAGAGGATGACCAACACAAACTGCGCAGCAGCAGATGAGCTATCGTCTCTGACATTACATCTACAAGGTGGACTGACAAGGTAGGAGTATCAAATACAGTGGACAGTGAGTGGACACAGTCCACAAAACTCCAGCAGCACTGCTGTGTCTGATCCACTCAGACCAGCACAACACACACTAACACACCACCAGGCATAACATTATACAGTTCTATCAACTAGAGAAAACAATGATTCTGATCTCCTGTCAGCTCATACACACAGAAATGAGCAGTCAGCTCCAACTCCTACCTGCACCTTCAATGCTGTGCAAGCAGCAGATTTAAGAGACCTACACATAATGTGAAGGTTTCTAGGCAAAAATTTCTAGGCAAAAAGTTTTGCCCAGAAATTTAACACCAAACCAGAAAAACAGAAGCAGGTGGGAAACGGCTCAACTAACCGACCTAGGATTGGACAGAAAATACTACCGTACACAGCAATAGATTTCATTCCTATAATAAAGAATGACTTGTAAGCCTGTTCATCTAGATGAAATACAACAGGTAACATTATTGGTTCATGACCATCTGGATCTTGTCAAACTAATAAAGCATTCTACAGATGAGCTCCATTTTTACAGAGATCTTACATCGTCTCTGGTACAGTAACAGGACAGCAAGCATTTACTTCCTCAGAAAAAAGGAGTTTGCATGTAATTTTTTAAACCATTTCCAAACCTTTCCTTGTAGCAGCTAAATATTATGTGTAGTTATCATCAAATATCTATTTTGGCTAATCAATATTTAATTACATTTAATCAAGAGTGCTGGTGGTGAACTTTTCAAAATTCATGCAATGACATTTAGAATCAAACTTTGTTTTCAAACTAGCTCACCAAATACGAGACACTTTTTTTAGAAAATAGGTGATTCTTGTTACTTCTACTGTATTTATGTTGAGGTTTTTAAAAGTGAAAAAAACAACAGCTGCTGAGAAAAATAGTTTTAAACAATGTGCTGAACACTTTTGCACAGTACTGTGTGTCAACACTGTCATATCTAAAACCTGCACTTTACATCGTGTGAACACTTCATGACAAGTGGATTGACAGAAATGGTCCAAAATTAATCAAAAAACTCATTAACATACATTAAAGTTAAAAGCGTTTGTCACAACAGTGACAGTATACACCCGGTTGCCATTTTGGAACTGAGAAAACGACGACTTACCCCGTTGTTTACACGCTGCCCTTCTTATATGTAATATTCAACTGTGATAAATAGTGCAAAGTTCTTACTTGGGTAAAATTCCCTTCAGTGCCTTTTATGGACTGTATATTTAGAATTGTATGTTAAGAATTAAAAGCTTCCGGCGCACCACGCTGCTGTCTGAGAATGCCTGCCAACACTGTTTCACCTGTTCCAGCAGCATTTAACCCTGCCAAGTTCAGTCTCAGTAGCATTAGGAAGGAAGCGGCATGGATAACTCCGTCCAGACCTTCCAAACAAGAGTGAGTCAGAGAGAGAGAGAGAAGGAGAAAAGAAGGGCAATACATTTCATCTGAATTACATTCACAAAGCTTGGCTACAGTACACTTACTGGCCACTTTATCAGAAACAACTACTATATTGGTACACCTTGTAGGTGTACAGTGTACAGACTATAGCAGATTGAGAGGAATGAGGTATGAGTCACTAAACAGACTAAACACTGAAATTCCCCGCAGGGGGCTACTGCAAAGCGTTGAAACGACTGCAGTCATTGAAAGTTCACAACTTTGTAAAAGGAAAAAAAGCTGACTCAAATGAATAGAAGACTGCATTACTGATTCGTGGACACAATTGTGTTTTTTTCTCTTATGCTTATGAATTATTCAGGAGACCTTCACTCTCCCATGCATGGTTGAAGGAAATGTCAGATTCACTCACACAATGAGAAAATGAGTGAACGAGAGCAGGAAACTCATTATCTTACAGTGTTTGTTAGATTATATTAGCTGTTTTGAGGATGTTATTTGCAGATTTCCTATGAGAATACCAAATTGGGTAGCAACAACTTATGCCGTTAACTTGAGAACTTTAAGAAAATTCCTGTTCATTAACGCTCTAATCAAACCAGCCATTATAGCGAATCTATTAATCTATTAAATTATCATGTAAATAGAATTAGAATGTGTTCCTTTGTAGCAAATGTTGTGAGGCTGGACAAGCTTTACAAAGGATTGGCAAAGATATCATTCAATCTACCGTACTGAATAACCTTTTTGTCAAAATACATTATTAATTTATTTTGTGTGCATGTGAAAGATATAGTAGATTTTGTGTAATATTAGCATAGTGGCAAGTTTGTTGTTGTCATTTCCATTCCAACATAGTGGAACTCAGAAGCTACGCAGGGATTCTAAACAAAGATTGGTGCACTTTTTCATTATGATGAATGGGATTTTTGCCAATGCTCTGCTATGAAACAGTTGCTATGAAAACACGTTTGTTAGCAGACCTTGTATAGATGACAAACAGGCACCCGTCAACAGGTTAGTCAATAGCTGTCAGTTCAATAGCAGATGGTTAGTGTGCTTCCTTACCACTGTACTGGAAAAAAAAAATATTCCAAGAGCCATCAATCAAAAAGAAATACATAAAAATGAGTTATTAGTAATTAGCACTAAGATTAAAGGTGATAATAAAGACTAAGCACAGATGATTTGATCTTTTATTCATGGGTTCTCCAAATTAGGAACCTGGACACAAAAACACACTGACTTTGAAACAAGTGTTCAAAAATCCTCATAAATAAAAGATGGCAGGCTGAGCTTTCTACTTTTATCTTTTGTCTTTAATACATTGTGGTGGATATTCTGCAAAGAAGAGAAATCTCACAAAAGATCAATACTGTCTTTTGCTCAAATGAGTTTTATTTAGAAGCCTCTTTTTATGAGACTACTTGGTCACGATGACCTCACCCTAGGGGGATCATCGGAGGGAGAGGGGGTTAACAGGAGTCTTTGAACATACAGAGAAGAGCATGTTTTGGCAGTTGAAATTGCTTACATAAGTAAAAACTTTCATTTAAAGGTTAAGGCCTTTCCTGTTCTCTTGAAAAAAGGGAAGCATCACAGAGGGGACACAACCCGTGACCCTGACTGCAAGATGGTGCATTCTAAAATACTCATTCTTTGGAGACTTTTTGGAGACATTCATTCATATAGGCTCTTGAACTTCCATGGCCTTGTATGAACAGTCTGTATGAACACAGTACGAGGCCTTGGCTTGTTAATTACAAAAAACAGGTCACAGAGTTGGCCTGTCATAGCATAACCAAGATTGCAATAATTTTTGGCCCAAGTGTGGCCCACATCTGCAGTTCTCTTATGGCCCACATTTGGCCTTGATGTACGGTGTTGACTCAGGGTGAGTCTGGCTGCCTCAACTCAGCCACAGTTCCACCGTATATGGGCCAAATCTAGGCCAAATAAATTTACCATGTGCTCACCTTACATGGGCTGTGTCTGGGCCAAATCAGGACCAAAAGGACTTAACCTCAGCTTCACCTTATGTGTGCCAGATGTCAGGTGTGTTGTGGACCAAATCCGGGCCAAATAAATTTACCATACGGTCACTTTACACAGGCCATATCCCAGCCAAATCAGGGCCAGAGGACTTATCCTCAGCTTCACCTTATATGGGCCAGATATCAGGTGTGTTCTGGACCAAATCAGGGCTAAATAAATTTACTCTATGCTCACCTTGCATGGGCCACATGCCTCACATGTTGTGGGCCAGGTCTGGGCCAAATCAGGACCAAAGGACTTAACCTTAGCTTCACCTAAAATGGGCCAGATGTGTGCCAGATCAGGGCCATACCATACTATGGCATGCGCATGCCACACATACACTTACCCTACATCGCCCATGTTATTGGCCAGACAAAATTACTACTAGTTATTCCTAAATGGCCCATATGTCAGGTACCCCAGCCAGCATTTCAAGGTTTATTCAATGTTGTGAATTAAGGTTGAATCACCTTTTAATTTTGATTCGTTTTTCAAAAGTGAATCAGCCTGCTGCAGTTTTAAGAATGATTACATACAGACAGTATAATGAAGTTTAAATCATTAATCACCACAATAAAAAAGTATATAGCAACACTAACAACTGCACTATTGCTAGTAACCCTAATTTATTGCTCTTTATACTGCTTAACAATGGATAGATATTTGCTTTGTAGATGTATTTGTATTAACAGATTTATGTCAATTAATTACAAGAGAACCAAAAATGAACTAAATCAGAATGGAAGTGTGTGTTTGTGTGTATGTATGTGTGTGTGTGTGTGTGTGTGTGTGTGTGTGTGTGTGTGTCCTGCTTTGTGCTACGTATCATGTTGCCCTTTTCAGCCCTAGCTCATTAACCGAAGTGTGAGTATATGTTTTAACCCACTATGTGACAAACGCAGCTGCGTGTGGGGACCTGGTTCAGCCCACAGGAGGCTAATTGGCCAATGGCATTTAACACACTGTTCATGGGGAACTGACAAACACAAAGCACTGTGGGATATTACCACACATAGACCAACTCAGCCTAGAGGTGCCAACAGCAGGGTGAGTCCATTCACTGGCACAAAAGTAAATAAAACCTTCATATTTTGTAGGGTACGCATAATCTTCATGTATTCTCAGAAAGACTTTCATATAATCATTCATATAGCCGGTTCCAAAAATTGCTACACTGCATTTGGCATATTGTGTATTATATATGCCTAAAGACCTTTGTCAATTGTTTGTCTTAAACAAATGAAGTGAATGTCCCATAGTCACTCTTGAGTTCTGGTTTTGTAACATGTGGTACAGGCATCCATTAACCAACACTTAGATGAATTATAATTACACCACAGAAGTGTATATTATTAGATTTTGAGATAATTATGACACAAAAAATAATTAACGAGAATGATTATTTACACTCCATGAAATAACTCTAATCTAGTGCTGTGGGGCATAAAGACTACTAAATGAAGTATCGCAATGCAAAACGTCAGGCTTTCTCACACAGACAGAACTAAAACGAACCAATTCATCGTCACCTCAAAGAATACATAACCAATAAAAGTGACTACTCCTTTAACTCCTACTACAGTCCTCATTCCATGCTCTTGACCAACTTGTTTACTAATCATTCATTAAGACAAGCAAGGAGAGTTCAGATAAACCCAGAAAATCTAGATAGGTTTGGATAAATTTTACTGCATGCCTTTGAATATCTTTCATGTTCAGAGATAAAAAATATAAACAATAACTACAAGAATAAGCCATAAGTTCATTAGTAAGGTGTTACCAAGATACATTTACCTCCAGTATTTTGAGAATCCTGTCTTCTGAAGTTACAACAGACACCTTTAAGAAAAATGAACTACTGAAATGTGGTCTGAATATGAATAACTTTTTTTTTTTAAGAATTTGCTATTATTTTTTGATATTCTTTTGCTCCTTAACTTATCAAGGAACTGTAAATTCCCAATTGCCAAGTACATTTGTCCCCACCACACAACAGCACAACCAGTCCAGGAGAGCCACCCCATGAGAAATGCAGCTCTGAGAGGGGCATGTAGGGGTTAATATGAGCCTGTATGGGTGTATGGCGGTGAGATTACTGAATTAGTTTAATATTACAGGTCTTGAAATGAAGAATAAGATTCATGCGCACAAACCTGCTTAAGGTATATGGGTGTTGAGTCATTCCAACCTAATGCACTCTTTGTGCCAGTAAATGGAAAACAAATAAACAAAATGTGAACTGGAAAGAACCTCATCTGATCCACAGCAAAATTTCATTATATAAACACACAAACACACTGGATTCCATATATATAGGGCACTGGGCTTGTCATTTTTTTGTATGAGCATCAAAAAAGCAGCAAATTTGATATCTATTTCAAAAATTAGTACATGACATCCTGCATCCCACAAACATATTACTTCTTTCAGTATTCCTTCAGTGTAATAAATAGTATCCACAATATATGACCTGTCTGTCCCTCATTCTATTCATGATAATGATGCTGTCTCTCTCTCCTTCCCTCTCTCTCTCACTCTCTCTCTCGTTTCAGATATGTGTTTGGGTTTACTGTGTTTAACGGGCTCATGTAATAGAAAACTGAATTTTCTTCAATTTTTTTTTTATTAAAGAGTTTAATGAAGTGTAAAAAGAATGTTTCAAAACAGTACATACATAAAAACTAAGCTACAAAAATAAATTGGTACCATTGTATATAAGTTTCAGGCCAAACTACTTTTTGAATTAGGCACAAACAGGGCAGCCAATCAGAACACATGCCATTTACATATCGTCACTGTCCATAGAAATGGCAACTTTACAAGAGAAGGCAAAAACATTTTTTACTTTTAATGTGAAGTGATTTTATTCCAAACAGTTGTGGAACAATTCTGTTGGTCCATTCATCATTAAAGGGCAGATGTTGTGCTCAAATGATGCAGAAAAAAGAAATAAAACCCTGCTTTAGATTAACTGATAGTTAAATAAAATGTGCAAGAAGCAAAATGTGTATATAAAACACATTTAACTATATTAGTTTCATTCACTGGCATTAACATCCACATGTGCATCAGGTCTATAAACCTTACAGGGAAAATAAATTATGGGACATGAATTTTACATTTCCTTGCTGAGAGAAACAGGCCCATCACTGTGGGCAGGCCTCAGGGGGGGCTGCGTTGGCCCATTTAGATTGCTAGGTCCATCCAAAAACTGGTTGGCATTTAAGGTTGATGATGCAAGAGTGTGCATTCTGAACTAATTTGAAGCCTCTGCTTTGAGTACAGGGCTTCAAAAAGAACTGAAACGTTCAAGATTGTCTCACTTGTTTTCATCACTATTAACCTTAATAAGGCTGTGTTCATGCTAGGCATGCTTTACTGTTAATTCAGTGCGAAGTGGCTGTGATGCAGTCAGACAGGTGCTGCCAACAGTCAGAGCAGAATGTTTTCAAAAGTAGAAAAATGTTAAAGTATTTAAAAAGCGCAGGCAGTGCTTTTATAAAAACATCTTACTTTGAAAACAGACTCACTATGGACTGTGAACAGACACAAAATGGTAAAATGGCTAAGACTGTAAAATGAAAAAGACGCATGATTATAAGTTTAAACAAATCTGATTTTAACTGACCAAATTCTGATTAGACAACTGAAAAAACAACAACAGCAACAACAACAGCATCTTCATGATTGTGACTGGGATCACTCACTCCCTCCCTGTTTTAGGTTAGGACAACTGAATATTAACTGTGTACATTGAAGTTCCAATGTTGTATGCAGTGCAATAACCAGTGATCGTGTTGTAGCGTGTATCTTGTTTTCTATTTGATGAAAGAGTTGGAAGCAAGAGTCTGGGCTGTTCAATGTATATAACTTATTAAGTAAACAGAAACATGAAATTTTTAATGAATATTTATATTCTTTAAAGCTGGCATATGGAGGATTCAAGAGCCACAGATGCATATTTTATAATAATAAATCAGTAAAAAAAAACATTTCTTAACTGCTAAATTATTAAATAATATACATGTACACATGAGATCATATTTTTCATATATCATGTTTCACCACTACCAAAACATCTACTACTGTGGGTGAACTTTACAAGTGGGGAACCCGCAGGACATTCTAGGCTTTCAGAGAAGGCCTAATGATATCTAAAGCTAAAAGAATACATAATATCACAAGCTGAAATAAAACTGTGTAATGTATTTTACAAGCTTCAAAGGTCTTTGTTAATCTTAAATGAGCAAAAAATGTTGCATGTGCATCAGCACTAGCAAGGCGCTAGCATTATCGTAAACGTACTTTTTTTCTAATTTTTGATTAAGTTTTGACATTTATAGCCTTAACTGAAGACCTACTTCCAACAGTCTCACTACTAAACTTTACTATGTAAAATTATCCATATCCATGTCTAACTCTAAGAAGCTTAGGACATATTTTCATATACCTGTATTAAGGAAGGTTTTTCTAAAAACTGGACATTTATTAATCTTTACCTTCACTTTGCTTCAAACTTTGCATCTTTACATGTATGTTTGACTGATGTACTCATGACATTATTAAAACTAGTATGCTTGCAGCATTACAAATGTTATAAAATGTACACAGTACAAATACTGACACCCTGGGTAAACATGAGCAAAACAGGCTGTAAAAATCACTCTATATTACTTATCCTTTTGATCTTTCATTCAAAATTCAAAAAGTACCATTATTGAAAAAAAAACCTAAATCTTATCAGGAAACAAATATTTTTCTCAAATCTCTGTGCCACAATTGTTGTCACCCCCACATTTAATACTTTGTGCAGCCTCTCCTTGCAAACAAAATAGCTCTAAGTCTTCTAAGAAAATGCTTAATGAGATGGGAGAACTCATGGCAAAGGATCTATGACCGTTCGTCCATTCAGAACCTCTCCAGATCCCTCAGATTCCGATGTCGACTCTGTGGACTCTCCTCTTTAGCTCATCTCACAGGTTTTCTATGGGGTGTAGGTCAAGGGACTGGGGTGACAAAACTTTAACTCTGTGGTCAGTGAACCAATGTTGTGTTGATTTTGAGGTGTGATTTGGATCATTGTCCTTTTAGAAGATCCAAATTATGTCCTGGTTTAAGCTTCCTGGCTGAGGTGGTCAGGTTTTGATTTTATTTCTGCTGGTACTTGATGGAGTCTGTGATACCATATATCTGAATAAATTGTCCAAGGCCTTTGGGAAAAAACAGCACACGACATCATAGATCCACCACCATGCTTCACAGTGGGGATGAGGTACTTCTCTGCATAGCTGTCTTTTGTGCCCATGCCAGACTCACCTCTGGCGTTTGTTGCCAAAAAAATCTTTTTTGCTGACCATAGAACATGGACCTACTGAAAGTTCCAGTAAGTGTAGGTGCTTAAGTTTGTTGGCAAACCCACCCCCCCGCCACACCCCCAAAAACAACTTGTGGTTATACAGGTGGTGTTTGCTTATGGTTTGGGAGATGATCTGACCCCAAGACCTAACTAACGTCTGCAATTCTCCTTCTGTGATCTTTATAGTTTCATTGTCCACTATAACCATTGTCCTCACTGTGGGGTCAGTATAGACACACATCCTCTTCCCTGCAGATTCTTAAAATCTCCAGTTGTTTTAAACTTCTTAATTATTGACCTGAGAGGAAATGGACATTTTCAACGGTTCAGCTATTTTCTTGTAATCATTTCCTGATTTGTGCAGCTCAACAATCTACTGTTGCACATCACGGCTGTATTCTCTGTTTTTCCTCATAACAATGGATGACTGAGGAAATGTGGCCTGTGTTTCATCTCATATATATTTCCCAATGAAACAGGAAGTCATGACTGACCATTTAAGCGTTCCTAATTGCTCAGTTTACTTCATGTTTACTTCAAAACATAAAACATTAATGGGAGAACACTTCAGTTAGATTTTAATCTTAAGAATTTCAAGGGGGTGTCAACAACCATGGTACACACAGATTTAAGAAAAATATTTATTTCATTACGAGATTTAATTTTTCTTTCAATCTTTATACCTTAAATATTTAAGAATTAATATTTTGAATGAAAGATCAAAAGGATAAGTAACGAAGAATAATTTTTCAGCTCATTTTACATTTTGCTCATGATTACTTGGGTTGCCAGTATGTGTGGAGGGCACACAGGTATCTCATGAGAAGGCAATATTTACTTTTAAAGTAAAGAAATTTTATTCCAAACAGTTTTGGAACAAATATGTTGGTCCATTTATCGAATAAACATATATGAAGTCAATGTCTAAGCTGAGGATGTTTTCCTTCCTTGCTATTTTCCTAGAAGCTGATACATCCAAGGTACGAAGGCACAAATACACACATACAATTCAGCAGACGACAGTACCCTAAGGAGCATATCATTACTCATTCTCTTTCAATGAGAATCACTCTGTGTGTATGTTTGTGTGTGTATCCGAATGTTTGATGGAGAACTGAATGTGTGTGTGAAATACCAAAATATCACATTTCTTTCCCTGTATTGTTTGTTGCTTTTGTTTCTCTCTGAAGATGCCCAAGAACCTTCTACTTCAGTCCTCTATCAGATTAAAGGCTTCATCTACTCATGTGTTGTTTTAAATACACACACAAATCAGCTAGTACATTGTACAAATAATGGCTTACATGAAAGTCTAGTCTTTCACTCATTTTTCAATCTTCCAATTAACTGCTGATTTTGACTAAAGATGCTACAAAATTAAGTGGAACACTTTCAAATGGGCTCATTAAAATACAACTGCTCTTAACATAGATTGTTTTACTTCTTGAGATGTTTGCAATTATTGAAGTCATAGCCCACTCTATGGGAAAATTAAAGGGGCAAAAAGGAATTTTCAAGTGCAGCTCCTTCTTACACCTTGCTGTGGAGTCGAGCAGTTTCCATGGGAACGATTTATTACTCTATGAAGTATCCCTCTCTTTTTCTCAAGGACAGCAGAGTGGAATACAACATGTATGTTATAAATCTGAAAAAAAAATATTATTTATATAAACAGGCACTTGTGTCTTACTGATCATAGCCTTCCCTATGTTAAGTATTCACTCTAGGCTCTGCCTCCAGCCTGTTTTCTGTACAGTGGTCCCAGACCAGAGAGCATGTTCTACCTGAAGCACTCGACAGAGAAACAAATCCACTGCAATCCAATGTAAGCAATAATCTTTTACATGCAAGGGGTTTAAATAAGCTAGTTTAGCTAGTTAACACCAATCAACATGCTACTTGGGTAACTTGATTTCAATTCAATTTGCTTTGGTTCTTCCCTTATGATGGCCCTGACACTTTTCATGAAGACCGACAAAGAAATGAAAGTCAAACTCAAAGATCGAATACATCGAATGCAAAATACAACAATTTCCTCCTGTACAGACAAATGTACATGAAAGGGATGTCTTAAGTCCAGTAAGATCCTACTTCAATGAGAATCACTCTGTGTGTATGTTTGTGTGTGTATCCGAATGTGTTTGATGGAGAACTGAACGTGTGTGTGAAATACCAAAATATCACATTTCTTTCCCTGTATTGTTTGCTGCTTTTGTTTCTCTCTGAAGATGCCCAAGAACCTTCTACTTCAGTCCTCTATCAGATTAAAGGCTTCATCTACTCATGTGTTGTTTTAAATACACACACAAATCAACTAGTACATTGTACAAATAATGGCTTACATGAAAGTCTAGTCTTTGTTTAATTAAATGTAGTAACAGTACTTTCACTCATTTTTCAACCTTCCAATTAACAGCTGATTTTGACAATAATTTCCTCCTGTACAGACAAATGTACATGAAAGGGATGTCTTAAGTCCAGTAAGATCCTACTGATCTCATTTCTGGTAGCGTCCTCTCGTCACCTCTAGGCTGAGTAGTTTTTTGTTGTGTTTGTTGGTCCAATAAGCCTCAAACATCTTCTTTGAATACGTTCAAGTTTTTCCACAAGATGCTGAAGTAACCCTGCCCAGACTAAAGAAGCATACTCCAAGGCCCAATCCCATTTCTTATTTTTACCCCTACCCCTTGTTTGAGTGTCACCTTGCCTTTTGGAACTGAGTTACAAGGAGTAGTGGTTGAAATCTTCCTCTATGAAATGGGACAACTCTCAAATAAAGAAGAAACTGCTTCATTATCAGGCTACTATCAGTGCTCTGTAGGCGTCACTGCTAGTCTGCAGTGATAGCAGAGGAGGGTAAAGTACAGCAACCTCACTGCCGGTCTAGTTAAATTTAGGGAATCCTGTGCTTTCATAGAGGGGGAATGCGATAATTATTTGTTATTGCCCACCGCTAATTCTTTGGAGATATGAAGCTGAAGTCAGCTATTCGCCAGCTTCTTGTTCTAATTTTCCCGTTCTATCTTAAACGGAGCTGCAGTTACTTTGTGGCACTTCAGGCATCAGTGCAGCTAGACTATTTAAGGTGGAATGGGAAATTTAGCTAGCTAGCTACCGAGACCTTAGCATACTATTATTTTTTTTAATGCTTGTTATGAAAACAAGGACCATAATACAGGGTGATTGAAAAAGATTCATCCAATTTCAAAGCACCATATTTTTACAATCATAAGGCACCTAGGATTCAATCACATACCAATTGAAAGAGGGGGTCATAGAGTTTCTGACTGTCGCCGGAAGATGGGTCCCTCATCACTGGATTGGCCGTAAAGGAGCCCACAATTTGGTACTTCTGGCCCCCAAGATCACCAGATCTCACGCCATGTGACTTTTTTTGTAGGGGTACGTTAAGGATTCTGTTTATCTGTCACCACTCCCAACAACACTGGATGATCTCTGAAATCGCATTGAAAAAAGCCATGAGTACAGTGACACCCAGCATGCCAACTGAGTAGGGGATGAATTTGACTATCACGTTGATGTTGTCCGTACAGCTGGAGGAGGTTCATATTGAGCACTTGTAAAATTACATAAACTTTATGGTCACTTAACCATTTACAATTTACTGCATTGTTCTGTAATGATTTACAAGTGAAATAAATCAGATGAATCTTTTTGAATCACCCTGTACATTGAAATTAATAAACTAAGAAAATAATCACATTTGTGGGTTTCTTTGGTCGCTTGCACAGCCATCTTGCCGGTTTTTCTTTTTTTTCCTCACAACACTTTGTTTTGAGCATGCCTCTGAAAAACCTTAGTTTGGAGGGCCATGAAGCCCTAACACTTCGTCCTACCCCTCTATCTCAAAACAATTTGACTCTTTTGATGATGTAGGAGATATGATTATCCCATGTCAGATCTGAGCTGATCTGAAAACCTAAAGTCTTGAAAGACTCAACGTGCTCTTCCCCCGTTCATCCAGGAACAGAGAAGGATGATCAGGTCTGTTATGAGGCTTCCTGAAACTGATGGGCATGTCTTTTGTTTTTAAAGTATTTGTTGAGAGGCAAAATTCTGCCCCACTGGCTAAGTGCATCAAGAACAGCTTGCATCTGTCCAGGAAGAGAACCCATCAACAGCTCAGTCAAGGTCAGATCATCAAGATACTTGATGGGTTCCACACAAGAAGGCCGCATCTCATTTAGTGTACTCATACAGTGCACAAATCAAAGAGTTGGTAACAACTCAACGCTTGTACACATTGTGCCAAGGACACACAGTTTCCCCAGCATACAACTCACTGTCTTCCCACCAAATAGTTACGTAGAACCAGCCACAAATAAGTGGAGTTGCCAAAGGAGGTTAAAGTAAATAAAAAATTAACCATGATCAAAAAATCAAAAATGCAATATGGGCATCTATCATAGTAACAGGAATTAGTTGCATTCTGCCAGCCTTGCACAAGGAAGGCTTGCAAAAGAGCAATGACAGTCAATCTATTCTTCATAAAACCATGTTGGGTGCTTTTAATTTTCAGTCTCGTCAGGCAAAACGTTTTTAGAACTCCTTCATACACCTTGCATGTACAACTCAGCAAGGATATCTGTTGAAAATCCTGGGGAAACTTTGGTCTGCTGTTCTTTGGTATAGCACAAACCACTGAATCCTTTCACTGAATTGGAAAGTGACCTACTACCAGGCAAGAATTAAACAGATGCACCAGTACAGGTGCCAATTCCTTATTATAGATCTTTGGTATCCATGCAGGAATCTCAGCTTTCGTTTTTTTTTTTTTTTGCTGTTCAATTTTCAGAGCAGTAGTATTACTCACCGATATCTAGGGTATGTGGTGGTCTATGTACCAGTGTTGACTGTACATTATCCATACTAGGGATGTTAGGGATAATGTCCTTCCAGACATTCTCTCAATGCAGAGTCTCATATTTGTCCTGCTGACTGGTGTAAGCTCCTGTAGCACTCAAATTCTCCACACATTAGTCTTCTGACTGACTTGTACCAGTTTCCTCTAGCTGAGTCCCCAAGATGGGCAACTTCAGTTGCTAAACCCCACAAAATAATTGATTCCAATGTTGCCTAAGTTAGCTCTGGGCTCAGTTTGTGCACGTCAAGAATGAAAAGATGAGGAAGTGAGCATAATCATCTTGTGTTTCATTTCATGTAGTGTTCCAAAGAACCAGTTGAAGACATAAATGATGAGACATGAAGGGTCTAATTGTTTTTGAGGCTATAGCTAGACATGGTACAAAGGTGGCTGACTTCTATTTTACTATCTTATCGGACTATCTTGGCTTGGAGGACATCAAAAATAATGCACTGACCCAGCCACCTGCAGGGGGAGACAAGTCAAGAGAGAACACGTGTTGCAGTGAGATAACCAGAGCTGCCCCACATGGCTACCTCGTCTTTTTAACATTGTGGCACTCTCTGAGTAGAATGGCACGATTGCAGCTAGATGGGATGCTGTTGCTGAATCAGCTGGTGGTGTGTTGGAAGAATGAGGGTCAAAAGTGATTATAGTTGCATTCACACAGTGCCTCACTGTGATGGTGACGGTGACCCCAGTTTGGAATCATTATAAGCATCCACCTTACATGTAAAACATCAAACTCTTCTCTGGGAAATGTTGACAAGTCTCTGCTTAGCCTAAGTTCATTCTGCCGATAAGGAAAAGACAATGCTTGCCATTACTATGCCTGTGGGTTTGTTCTAGTCTGAGATGACCTTCAGTCATGTCCCAGTACCCTTTCAGTGGCTTATGCAGCGCTGATTTTCTATTGATATACCTAGACAATGTCATTGTTCTGATTTCCCCAGTCATATGGGTCATCTGGATCAAGTTTCTGGTCTTTCGTATGTCTAAGGATTCAAGGTTGCATCCTTAGGAAAGTCACCTCTTTCATGGTTGTCAGGTACATTAGCCATGTGGACTGAAGATGAGGGATAGCAATAACTTAAGCAGAGAAGCAGAGCATGGATCATGATGGCAATACTGTCAGTGTGTGCAGAACCCACTACTGACAAGCATCAGACCTCCAGGGGAGGTACAATGGGGAGTCCTGATGCAGTGGACAACCATACCAATCAGTCTGGAGAAGGCCAGGGCAACTGTGGTACTAGTACCATGAAAATGGTAACCTATAAGAAGATTCCAGTTGGTGAAGACACTACAAGATTGTTCTGGTTCTGCATAGCACAGGAAACCTGTGCCTTGATGAGGGAATGCCACAGTATTTGTGGGCAAAGTCAGTATTCATTTGAGTGTCTCTTTGTGGAGTATTGACAGCTGTTTCTCCTGGGAGATGCTGGCACTGGACTACTGACCAGGGAACAATATCCATTTGCACTTGTCATGGTTGATTTGTTTTCCAAGTTTACCTACTTGAGATGAGGGGAAACAAATGTTCCAGCCACTTGAGTGCCCAGAGAAGATTCTGACTAAGAGCCTTTTGCACTTGAGGTTTGAAGACAAGCAACTACATCCTGCTTACAGCTGCGAGAAGAGCTCCTAACAGGATGTGACAAGGCATGTGGCCAATGGATCAGAGCAGCAGAGTGGCTATTTACCAGAATTTGTTACTCCTTACAATAATAGACCCCATAACACCACTGATTAGGTCTTGTTCTTCATCATAATGAGATGAGATGCCCACCTTCCTGTAGACATAAAGGATTGGTTGGTTCCACCTCAAGTATGCCCTTAACATGGTAAAACATCACTAGGCTCAGTTTCAGATAGTCTGTAATGCCAGGTGAGGTCGACAGCAGCTGGAGTAATGGACCAATAGTACTTTAACTGTAGTTGGGCTTGCTTAAACCTTTTGCTACCAGCTACTTCCAGAACTTTTTAAGATATTGAAAACTTGGGCCATTTGCAGATCTGCATCTATATTTGATTGGAAACCAGGTTATTAGGTAAAAATGCAGAAGATTTGGTGCAGAGGGAGTCGCAACAGTACTTGGATTACTCAGAATTTGCTTCTTGTTTATTTTATGTAATGATGCAAATGTATGGAACAAAACTTTATAAATTAATATTACTGTATATTGTCACTATCCAAAGAAAAACAGGTATATCCAAAATAATAACTTTATAGGAGAAGGCAAACATTTTCTTAACGTTTAATATAGGTTAATGTAAAGATTGTATTCCAAGCAAATTCGAAGCATTTCCATTGGTCCATTCATTATGAAATTTTTAAACAATGTAAAGGGCAGCTGCTGAGCTCAAATGAAGTTGAAAAATCTAAAAAGGAGATACACATACAATAAATACGTACAAATGCAGATAAATGCAAAAGTTTGTTCATCCCCGTAAAATTACATGTTGATTTTCTAAGTGATAAAAGACACTTCTGCACATCAATGTACAATTGCTCTTTATTTGCTGAATTTAACATGAAAAAAAGAAACATAACAACTGTAAAGGTAACGGCTTATTTTAGATTTCTTTTTTTTCCCAGTATGTTAAAAAACAGAACGTATGTTTGTTTAAAGGTGAAATAGAATGCATTTATGCAGTATTTTAAATTGCTGTCTACTTAGAGTGTATGTGACTTTAGTCGGGGCGAAAAAATGCCCAGATTCTATCTCACAGGCCAATTTCCAACACTATGATTTGGCCCCAGAATGAAACAAAGGAATAAATAATGAATAATTTGATGATCTCTGCTCCAATTTGCTGGTTTACAGCGAGGCACTGCAATGGCTTACTCAGAAGCAACATGCTAAAATAAACACAGCCTGGAAAACAAATCTTCATTAAATAAGCTAGTTTATCTTGTTATAGATGTGGGAGCTGAAGTTGGCTTTCTATTCCCCAGCTTGTTTTGTGAATGTTTTGGTTCCACAGTTACATTCTGGCACAATACATTTGGGTGCCTGTACAAACTGTAGCATTTAACGTGGATCAGAACATTTAGTTAAGAAGCTGGCGAACAGAAAGTCACCTCAGCCTCGTTTAAAGAGAAACATTAACCGTGCCTGTTGAAATCTGATTTCTTGGGAAGGATCTGGAAAGTGCCGACATCCCCTTCACAGCCTGAAACAGCACAATTCTGCACGTAGTCTACCATTTTCATTGCTGTTGCTCCATTGTCACTGAGAATGTGGGCTGTAATATATGTAAATTTTGGGGGCATAAATATTAATGAGTCAAGACTGTTACATAACAGTTTAGGATTTTGGAATTAACCCATTTTTCTGCCACCTTTCTCAAATTTGCATGTGAATGAGCAGACAACAGTGTTTGAGGTTCACAGTATGTTATTTCTATGTATCAAACCTTTCTAATTTAAGTATGCCATGTAAATACAGTTTTACATTCAACAGCATCTTTAAGGGGATATTTTAACTTTTTTTAACAAGTTTTATTTTTCTAATCAACAAAACATATAATTTGACAGAGGGCATACAAATTTTTTGTATTTGTGTACATATACATACACATATAAATATAAAAAATGTCATGTTGAGGATTATAAATAAATAGTAAATCAATGTATAAACTAGTAGCTACTGTGTGTGTGAGTGTATTACATCACAATTTTCTCTCCCATGTTTACATCAAGCTAGTAGCCTAATTTTTCTTTATCTCACATAATCTTTATTTTTTATTAAAAAAATATGCATTTTAATATTTAGAATGAATAGATTGAAACATACATTTTATGTAAATCATAATTGTCTAAATCACAGAACTAAGTTTAGGGAGGTCATTTATAATACTCAGACAAAACATCTACATTGGGCTCCTCAGAATGTAAGCACACTAAATGGAAGTAAATATAAAACCATAGTTAACCCTTGATGCTGATAGGAATAACTGTACAGATTTCTGTCTGGTATTTCTGGATTAAGAGGTTCACTGGCATTGTAATAGTTTTACATCTCTGCTTGTTTATATCACATTGAAGTACACACACACACACACACACACACACACACACACTTTTCAGCTCCCTTTTCCAGGTATTTATTGAAAGCTGAAAGTTTATGATGATTAAGAATCTCGCTGTGCTTTAGGTAATCCAATAAAATTCCTGTTCTGGACTACAATGTACGAGCCTAATGTTGTTATGAGGAAAGGGGCAGGAGACAGAGGACGCCAGCCTTCATGCCCTTCAGGACTGACTCATAATGCCACTCTTACCAACTAGAAATGGGCAGTGTGATGTCATCACAAATGGACATATGATGGCCAGATGCTGGAAAAAGAAATTATGGATAGCTTTGCATTACAAAGTCATTAGACTGAGGGAATTTCAAATTTGAAAACAGGTCTGAACGTAAGATCAGAGGGAATCTGCCAATGTGGTCCCCTGAGTTCTTCCACAGGCGCAAACATATTCCAACAAAATGCACAAAAAATGAACTAATTCATAAGTTATGGAGTGCATGTTTTGCACGCAGAGTCAACTGTAGTTCTTACTTCCTATGGTCGCTTATCATTCAAAATAAAAATTCACTCACAAACGTTTCACTGAAGATACACTAGTTTAACAAGATTTAATGATTTGTATCTGAAGTCTGTTTAACATATCTAAAATCTCTGTTCCTTCGTATCTGTGGTAGGTGAAGAATCACACTTAATCACAGCCCTTTCAAGGTTTTCTGGAGTCATGAATTCCGGAACATTGACACTTTCTATAAAATTAGTTTTTATTCCCCCATAATTATGTCTAAAGGGAATTTATTTGGCAATTCATGAAATGTATTAATGTCAATCAATTAATACAGTGTAAAACTCATAATATCTGTTTTTAGAAGGCAAAAAGTAACATTATTTTATTTGCCCCCATATGATTTTTGCAAACTTTCCAAGATCTCCCTCATCCAATCACCATTTCTGGGATTGGCCTGGCAACAACCAAGATAAATGATCGGTTGTGTCCCAACTGCAAATTTTTGTGTTCTGTTTCTTCACGAGTGAAGCTAGAATCTCCAGAAGCAACTCACACTGAATTACAGACATTTAAGCTGTGTGCAAAAGCACTCATACAGGTTCACTTCCTTGATGAGGCAATAAAACTCTCCATGGTACTTTTACGCTACTTTCACTTTTCCTGCCCACTATCACCCTTCGCCTGTTTTGTAAGGAGTAAAGGATATCTTTTTGCACCCAACATGCTGAACGTTTGTTAATTTCTTTTGGTAACACTTTTCAATAAGTTAAATTACTTTAATTCTATTCAATGAATGTATGTTCTATGAAGGAAAAAATATTTATCTCCATTTTTTTTGTTTGTTTTTAGATTTTTACTTCACACAGCAGATGTCCTTTAAATTGTGTGAATTTTTCATGATGAATGAACAAACAGAAAAATTGCTTGGAATAAAATCTCTTTAACTTACAATGAAAGTAAACAGTGAGAGTGTTCACATGCACTTAATAATTCGAAAATCAGACTTGGTCAGTAATCCGATCAACGCGTTTACATGCACTTGAGTAATGATAATGGAAAAGCTGTGGGTCTACATGTGTCAGGCAGTAATCGGGTTTCAGATTTTATGCTTTGCAACTGGCCAATAAACTCACAGAAGAAGACGTCATGTAAACATAATGTAAAACTCAAACTTCATGCCGCGGCTATTGTGCCACTTCACCTGAAAATATGAATATACATCATCTAGTCATTGCTCATTTAATGGTATTTAAAGGACAAACATTTCACTGCTTTACTTTGAGGGCCACAAACATCACAAACCCATGAAAACATAATGCTTCAGTAGCACAATATATTACCACTTTACTTTGAGGGTCACAAACATCATGAACCTATGCAGTACTGCTTTAGTAATGCTAAATATATAACTCAACACTGTATGAGGTGGTGACTCACCATTCAGTTTGACTACCACACAGACCTGTATGAACATCATGCGTAAATGATTTAATCTGATGATTTTGGCACCTTAATTACTACATGAATGAATGTACTGATTGTACTTTAAAGTAACCAGGTCTCATGCCTGCCTTAAGCATACTCATGATGACTCAAGAGGCAGGGGGTCAATCTCAATTAAAACCATATATTGCAGAGGAGCCTGCGGAAAGCAAGCCCCTGAAAAAATTTGTATACAAATACTGACGCAGCTGTACTCCCATGGCTCAGAGAAAGATCCAATTTCTTAGCAATATACTTCACCAGTTACCATCCATCAACACTGCACAGACAGCACAGACATCTATTTATCTCCCTCTCATTCATAATGCATCTCGCCCATGGTAACCATCTTCGAACGGATTCTTTACAACCTCCAACATGATATATTCACTATTTATACCTCAAAATCTTGAACAGGTAGTCTAATGTTAACATTTAGATTCCTGTTAAATGCTAGTGGAGGGAGACGCAGGTCTTAAGAGCATCAGCTTTTTTTAGACAAATAAGTTACACTGTTAAACAAATTATGCTGCCATTTTTTTCTTAATTGAGAGTTATTTTTATGAGTAGCTAATTCTTATTTTGGGGCATGTAAGATTACACCACTAATCGAGCCTCGATAACATCCCACGACTTCCTGCTCTTCTTCTTGGACAACGCTGAGATAGCTAGTGTGTTATTATTGACCAAGTGTAGCAGTGACCTGCTGAATCAAATAAAAATATGCTTTACAACATCCCTCTGTTCGCAGATGTGTCAGTAAAATATATGTTTGTAAGGTTTGTGTTCGTGGGCGTGTTTGCTTTTCAACAATGTGACATCTAAATCAACAACTGACCCATTTTATTGCCTTGACTGAAATGTAGCATCCTCCATAGCCTTAAAAATATTACTTTCTGCAATAACAGGATATTACATTTAGATACTTTCAAAAATTAGCACACATTGCAATGTGTTTAATTCACTTGTGTACACACATCGGCCGGTGCTAATCACAAAAGTAATAAAGGCCTTTATTAAATGAATCTGCACACTGTAATATTCACAAAATATGAATTTAATAGGAAGCTACGTTTATCATTTCATTACTGAACATTTCAAATGAAATTTAAAGTAATATACTGTGCATACAACTGGAGAGTAATATATGATAATATATACTTCAAAAAGTGAACCTTCGTTCAGGTGGCAGAGGCAATCCATACACAGACCCCCACCCCCTTCTCAACCACACACAACCAGTGCACCTGTCAATGACTATAAAAAACTGTTTGAAGCGACATGGAGTGATATTACAAGATAGCAATCCTCATAACTTTTTAATATGGGGGAGGTTTTGTCACGGTTACCACACACACCTATCTGAGCCTCGGTGCTGTAAAAAGCAATAAATCTTGCTCATGGTTTTAAGCAGTAAAGCTGTCACCTTGACAAGACTAGCTCAAGGGACACCAAGTAAGAGAAAGAATGTAAGTACCATAGATGTCTCAGCAGGTAATCATCCAAACATTTTAACTGACTTAAACCTTTAACTGACTTAACTGATTTGGGTGACAATTTAAAAATAAGATGTATGAGGTGCATAGAATTCTTAGAATAGTGCTCATTAGAGATGTCTTGATTCAGGTTTTTGCCACCCAGTCCATAGACAATACATTCACATTTCATATACATTAAAGTTAGTAAAACTAACTCAATTTAGTTAAGATATGCAGGTTAATTACAGCTAAAGTAAAATCATAGGTGCACAATGTGACATTCTGGACTTCTGGAATTTTCTTCTTATGATCCACTTACGCAGTTTTCACAAAGATTCTGACATTCACCAATGTTTTCTTATTCTCAGTTAAGAACAGAATCTGTGCAAACTCAAGAGCACAAAGATACGAATAATTCTGCAGTTTAAGAACACGTCACAAATCTGACATGGACTTTCTTAGGACCTTTCCCAAGAACAAATTTAGAAAAAACTTTAAGAACGAAAAAAACATCGGTGAATGAGGTTTAATGTTACACAGTCTAAAATATTCATATAAATTTATATTCTTTGCTTTTTTCTAGACTACTTGTGTCAAGTAACAACTTCATAGTTTTGTAACAATTACTAACGGCAACTTAAACTAGAAGTTGCTGAGCACAGCCAATAAAACAGAATGTTTCCACACAGGATACCTTTATCTTTAAACCAGCTGCAGCTCACACTGATTAGCATGCTTGTGATGCAGGTTAAAACACTGGCATTGCAGATGTTATAAGTTGTCATTTTTACCTTTAAAATAGTTTCACACTGCAGGACCACTTGTTAACTTCTGAAAATGCACCCCACTTCTGCAGATTGTGGGTAATATTGGTTACCTGCACGTCCAAAACAGTGGCGCAAATAAAAAAAAAAAATTACAAGGGAACTGATTCAGATCAGACTTAATATAGTTCATATCTGTTCCAGTAAAATATGCCTGATAATCTTAAGCAATGTAGGTTTTGGGTCTTTTAAGCTCTCATTCAATTCAATCCAAAGAAGTGTTAATCCAACTGACGCTCACAAAAAAACATGCATTGCGACAAACACAGATGAGTATGTAGACTATATAGATAACTATATACTCGCCACAGCATAGTGCTACATACTGATCTGCAGTAAAAAGAGTAGATGACTGGTGTGGTTGGCAGCAGTAAGGTGATTGTGTGCAGCTGCAGTTGGCCAAAGGAACTAACATCACTGTCTGGGAGCTGGCTAATGTGTCCAAAACAAACAGTAAAATTACAAAAGAAATGTCACTAATGTCTCTCAACTGGCTGCATATCATTCCGCTTCTCCTTCATGTGTCTGCTTATAGTCAGTGGGGAAGAAATGTAAAATGTTTGCACTTCCTTTATTTTGGAGGTTCAGAGCCATGAAGGGCTGATCCTTCAGACTTAGTGGGCAGCACTACTGGTAGAGGATGTAAACTAGTGTAGTAAAGTTCAACAAAATTTAACTTTAAAAGTTTGCTGGGAAACACATGTGACTGGGCCCTAAACACATGCTAAGATCTAAGATCAGTTGCTGATGCACTTGAGCTTAAGTTCCTTCGTGGTTTAACTTTGTCTCCATGTCATCTCCTGCCAATAATGTTATTGTAATAGTTACTAGTGGTGCACCAGTACCACTCAGAGAAAGATACTGATACTGATTCTTAAGCATCGACCTATACAGTGTACTCGAGTACCGAAACTAACTCTATCCAATCTAACCAGCTTATAAAGCCACTGGAAAATCTCACTCCAATCATGTTGGCAACTCTGGCTAAATTAAATTAAAGTATGAGTTTACTATGTGTGTATGTGAGCTTTTCAGGCCTTCCCTGAAATGATATCTGTGAAATAAAAAAAATTAAAAATGCATATCTGGAACTTTTAGTCAACTTTTATGCCTAAAGTACAGTACAAGTATGAGAAGAACGAGTGGTAGTCTGACCAATGTGTTTCAGTCAGATGTTACAAATGGTCAACATCAGCAGCTCAGGGTCATACTAAAGCTGCTCCAAGGTAAAATGTTTGTTAATATGTCTGTTACTATCTTCAAATAAAACACAGAATGTGTTTCACAAGCTTCAAATGTCTGCGTTTAATCTCAAACAACCAAAAATGTTCATGTGAATCACTGTGAGCTTAGCGCTAACATACTACTAGAAACCTATAGGAGTGCTAACAGAAATTAGCATAACTGTAAAGGCCTCGCTCTAATAGCCACGGTGTGTGATGTTGTTGTTGTTATTTAAGGGGTCTCTTGAGGTTTGATTTTGCATAATCTATTGGGAAAGTCAAAAATGGCCTTCTGGTAGCGTTACTCATCAACAATCCTTGCTGTATTTCAACTGTCTCCAGTGTGTGAGGGAACTGTTGTGTATTTTTATTTCAGATCAGACGTTTGCATGCGTGTGTGTGCGCATAGATATTACTCTTTGCGTCTCTCTGGGAGAGATTTCAAATTGAGCATCTCTTTCTTTTGGAGAGAAAATCAATCCTATGTACATGTTGATTCAAAAAGGCATGAATGATCCTTGCACATACACAAAATCCAGTTTGGTCATAACATTTTCTAAAGGCCTATTCAGGTAAGTTTTACCAGAGAAGGTCCAGTAATGTAATTCGCACAGGATACACGATTACTGTAACTTCCCTAAATTACCCCAAATAGCCCAGATCAAAACATTATTGCGGATGTTTACATCAGCATTATGCGACAGGCGCCACACTTTCAAACAATGACTTGACAATTGGGCATTTGGCTAGTAAAGTGGGTTTATTTAACTTACCACATGCCGCCCAACAAAACAGAAAATGCATTGCTTGCTAGGGGTGCTTTCAAGTTCATTTTCCTTCTGTTTGTAATTCGGCCATCACCAAAAGTGTGGGGGATTTCAGTAGTCTCATCACCAACATAGATTAATGAGTTGAGTCAAATTCAGCTCCATTTTTGCTGTTAGCCTTGTCTTCAGGCAAGAAAAAAAGAAAACAAAGCGAGGCACCATTTTCTACAATGCTGAAGACAGCTTTTTACTAGCTAGCTTCTTGTTCAAATTTTCTCATTCCATCTTAAATGGTGTAGTGGTTACATTTTGGCTGCTGCACTATTTAAGGTGGAATGGGAACATTTGGACAAGAAGCTGGTGAACAGGAAGTCAACTTCAGCCTTGTCTGTTTTCTATTACCCGGTTTTGATATGACATTACTGAAATGTCGATTCGAGCAGGACTACCATCACTGAGGAATCTCTGAGTTTGGCAAATTATGTAATACTATTCCAGCTCGAATAGGGTTCAAAGGTGTCTTCTGATCTACAATGAAATAATAATTATTAATTAGTATTTGCCATTGAATAACAGGGGTTTCTTTTCCAACATTTGGCTTAGAAACATGCCTACTTGCATCCTACAGCGGTGCCACAGTAGTACCAAGGGTGAGATTTTTTCGGTCTAAAAAGTAAGAAAACTACTTCTGATGATGTATCTTGAAAGTGAAAGGAACTTTCGAAAAACTGTTTCGGGATGGATTTTGGAGTCAGACTGGGGTCTTATTAACTTTACATTTATTTTTTGTTTATTAAAGTAAGAAAGTAAGTAGATAGTAAATGTTAGACAGTAAGTCACATATCCATACTATTGCACAAAAACCTTGTATTTCCATTTTTGTCATTTTTTTATTTTTCAGCATAATTTGAAAAGTCCAATTATTATGATAAACAGAGGTCCAAACTTACAAGGAGAAATTCTTGTTGCGCTAACTTCCATTGCAAGTTAAGAATGTTTGTCCTTCTCCAGTAAAGTTACCATTTTAGAGCTACAAGGTTTTGTTCTGACATCGATAATATCTAAGCCATACAAATGTGGTAACTGTCTTCAAATCATCATTACAAAGTTGAAAATGGGTTACTCAAATGAGAGAAGTGACTCACATAATGCTCTGCTACAGAGCACAGCATAAGACGACTAATAATCTATCAACTCTTAGGGCGATGTTCTTTAAACAGCTGTTCTTCATTTATTCACTTGAGTTTGTCTTCAATTCTGTTTTTGGTTTTGTTTGTATACTTGTTGATTTCACATTCAAATGGCCATGAAGTACAAATTATTTATTTTTCAGCATTTTGAAAAAAGCAAACACACATTTAACAAAAAAACTACACAAAAGTGTCAACAACTAAATAAATTATGCATTTTTTCAGTATTAAGTGCGTCCACACTTTGCCCTTACTATAGCTTCCATTCTTTTTTGGAGACTGGCTTTCAGTTTTTCAAAGAAATCTGAAGGTACATTTTTCTCCATCTCCAAAGTTCACCCAAAAATGGTTGCATTTTCTGCTTCTCACAATCCAAAGCATCTAAAAGCTCTCCTCTTCCATATGCATGTGAAATAACTTATATCAAATCTCCTCAGTGATATCTCTTAACTTGGACTTAATGGACATTTTAACTGATAGTAAAATATATGGAGAGTGGTCTCTGCCTTTTGTACCATACTGCATCTGGAATGTTTGTTTTTTATTTTCAACATAAGAACTGCAAATGTCTCAGTCTGTAAACATCTTGAAAGAAAGGAACAAAAGCTATAAATGCATGCAGTGTGCTCAGAAACAGATACGTAATTCTTAAAGCAAGACCAATAACCCAGAAGATAACCTGGCTTTTAGGAAGCCAAACGGCAAAACAAAAACAGTTAAGCTACACACAAATTGTTTAATTTACATGACCTGCTTTTTCAGCTGCCTCAATTTACAGCTTTGTGTTGTGTGTGGAACTGAAAGTAATTATGAGTGAATGAAACTAATTGGTATGTGAAAGAGCTAAAGAAAGCCACGAAGAGATCAGGGCATGACATGAATATTATCACGAGAGATCCATATTTGGTTCCGTCTCGCAAAAACTGTCAATCAAATAGCTGCTAAATGTTGAAAGTGTAAATGATGTAGAAGCCGCTGGTGATTGTGGTGAAGTTAATATTCTAATATTGTTCGTTTCATGTGAGAAAGAGTTTGTTTTTTTGTTGTTGGTGTTTTGCTATCACTTTGTCCCCCTGTCTTCTAGCCCTGTTATTTAGGGTCTGTCTGACACACACACACTGTGAACAACCTGCCAGGAGAGGCTGGGACATCTGAGATTCATTTAATCAAACACACACACACACACACACACACACACACACACACACACATAGCAGTAACATAAGGGCTGAACCAATTCTCTATCTCTCTCTCTCTCTCTCTCTCTCTCTCTCTCTCTCTCTCTCCCCAGCCTTAATTCTGTCTCTGTCTCCCTCTCTCTATGTTCTCTCAGGACATCAGTCACTTCAGGCATGCGCATGCACATACACACACACACACACACACACACACACTCTTTCACACACACAGTATACTTCTGTCTATATTTAGAGTGTTAATTAACTCCATTCCTCCCTCCGCTGGGACTTCCTGCTGCTCACTCTGTTTGTCACTTCCAGGCTTCCTTACTTTCAATCAACTTTTTTTCCCCATCTCCCTCTCTGTCTCTCTCAGACGTACTGTCAGCCCATCTCTCGCTCTCTCTCTCTCTAGTTTGTCTCTGTCTGAGAGTGTGTATGTGTTTAAATGAACTCTAATGTGGAATTAATCAACATTCTGAGCTGATCTCTGCACTTTTACACTGCTGCGTGTGGAGAGTTTGATGAGTGGTTGCTAGGCAATGGTGTCACCACCATCTGTTGACTTCTTGGTACATGGTGAACCCCACCTCTGTAGCAATAGAGTGTGTGTGAGGGGGGTGCTTGGCTGATTTGTGTTCTCTTCCATTAGAACAACTACTTTTTATAGTGGAGAACAAAATGAACGGGAAAAAATAACATACAAACAGCTTTACAGACATCCCTACAGTTTCCAATACAATGGTCTATGAACAGCCTAGAAGACGTACGCTCCACCTAGGGGTGGATGAAAGATATCCTAGGGGTGGATGATGTGCAAAAATATCATATCATAATACTTAAGAATTTCACGATATATATCACGATCATTTTACACAGAGACATTATGCACTAGCAGTGCCACATTTAACCCCTTAACAATCCAGGCTTGTTACATCCTAAGGCTTATTGTTCAGTAGCTACAGGGACTTCAATGCAAACTAACGGAGCTATTCTTAGGTTATAGAAGTGTGTAATAATACTTGTTAAAGGGTAAACTGCCATGAAAAACATTTTATTCACATACTATACTGTACTAAATCAAATTAGGCTTAATTATTCCTTGTTTAATGAAACATGCAGTCGGTCAGTGTTCTTTAAATATCAGCGATATTCACAGTATGCTCAGAAAAGCCTGCTGTTCATCACAATATAAAAATGTATCAAATGAATAATACAATATCATCATATTTCCATAAAGCTCCACCCACAAGCCCTTCTATAGCAACTGTTCACGGTTGGACAAGCTTTACAGAATGATGACAGAAATCCCAGAAATTATTCACTGCTATAATGTTGTTTGCTGGATTATGTTGTAGTAAATCGAAACTAGGCAGCAACAACAGCAACAAATTTGCCACCATGCTAACATCAGCTCAATTACACAACCAAAAAAACCTGATCTATTCCAATGGTGTTGTCTCTCACCAGTGGCAAACAAATAAACAAAGCATGCACCTCTATGATCATGTAAATTCATATGGAATTTTAATAGTATGTTACCACTAAGCGCCTTCCGCCCAATGACAGCTGGGATAGGCTGCAGCACCCCACTGCAACCCAGAAGGATAAGCGGTTTAGATGATGTGTGTGTGTTACAAGCTAATATCAGACATCAACATACATTTTATTGTGTATCCAGCAGTTTTACAATCTTAATATAGAGCCCTGGATCAGAGTTGCTAATGTTTTCCATTTCTACCAACTGACTGAAACCTGCTAGGAGAACGGCTGTTATTCACAGTCTGTGACGTATCTAGGGCTTCCAGAAGGCCTAGAGTAGGTACTTTTTCTCACAAAATTGGTACCAACCTTTGTGAATCGAAGCACCATTGATTAATTTCACTGTCAGTTCCTAATTATGTTCGTACTTAATCTAATGTGTAAGGCCATCTGTCCAGCCACTGAAGGCCTGATCAACAAGAGAGTCCTCTTGGCAGTATCAACCTAGAAAACATGGGTGATTTCCAGTTTTATGTTTTCTATCAAAGTCAAGTTTTTAACCCTTTTCCATACAAAACAAAACAATGAAATAAGATTATTACTACAATTCTTGCAAAGTCTAAATGCAACAAGCATAAGGATTCTATTAAATAAAAATGAATGAATGTATATTTTAGTTTTGTCAGTGTGGCCTTTCACATACTTCAGATAAGTAAATATTCTACATTTAGATATTTTGAATTGTGTGCTACAAATTCTCATTAAGATGAACGGGACATGGACGAGACAATTGTTTATGAATATAAAAATGGATACATGTTCTAGATTCAGTAATTAAACTGCGTATGACAGCTCGTTCCTTTCTCACAGAGATCGACTGAGAAAGAGGGAAAGAGTGAGAGTGGGGGTGGAGAGAATATGTGTGGGTGGGAAAGAGACAGGGACAGAATGAGAGAGAAAAAGAGGACAAGTCGGAGGTGGCAGAAGAGGAAGAAAGTAAAATAAATGACTAAGAAAATAATCTAATGTTAATGTTATCCGAGTTCTAATGTTAAATATGAGTAGATTATTTCCTTTAACTTGTTCAGAAAATAGAGATCTGTAGACTGTAAAAAGATTCAACAGTTTGCTTCATATAAGGTCATCAAAATATCATATATATGGAACATGGAAGTCATTCTCAGGTAGTTTTTAAACATAGATGGACCTTGTTTACGTACTTGTGTATAGGATTAAATCACAGTATTCTTACTTGAGTTTATTTTACTTCTTAATTTTTAACAAGCATGTTAGAACTGGTGGAGACAGAGAGAGCCAAGACTTGTACACTTGATAAAGATGAATGACTTGTAAAGCCAGGACCATGAGGTAAAAAACGCATGTCAGTGTTAAAAGCTTTTTCTTACCATATGCTGGTGGATACTCCTAGGCCGAAGTTACCAAGCCAGAGCAAAGCATGGATGTATAGTTGTTCAAATCTTGACGATACGTTTCCTAAACAAAATATAGATGTAGGTTTCTGTAAGTTCTGTAAGTACTTTTAAAAGCAAAATAAGAGCTTAATAAAGTATAAGTTCCCAACAGAAATGCAGTGGAACATAATACATTCAGCGTGTATCAGTTTTTTGGGTGATATTCTCTTCTTAAGATCCAGAATGAAAACAAGAATGAAGAACTCAAGTAAATAGTATGATTGAGTAAAAAGGAAAAAGGATGATTGAACAAAGAGTAGATTGTTTTCTTCACACATACTACCCACCCCTGGACTTTCCTGACTGTAACTCCAGCTAACCGGCAAATCTTTGAACACCTCATTAGATAACTCGGTTAGCTGGCTAGCAAAGCTAGCAGCACAAATACAGAGAGGGAAAACTCTCAGGAGACTGCTGGTCAACAATTTTCCTCAAAGACAGATTTTTTAGCATGAACAAACCACTATGGTTAATACTATTAACCTTATTATTTTCGATGTTATTCTCGATTTAAGGAAGCTATGTCTGAGTTCGTGCTAGCTAGGTAGCTAGCTAACAAACTTAGCTAGCTTACTTTGAGCTGGGAGGCTCGGAAGCAGCGCTACAGATACGAACCACAGTATAACGGAGTTTTATCGACACAGGTACAACTGGATAGACAGTCAGTACAAAGTTACCTTAAGTTATACTTGATTTTAAAATGGCTCACCATTAAAATCCTTCATCTTCATGAGGGTTTACCACAATCACATGCCGCCTTAGATCACGTGATCACCGCACGCTGCACCACAGGCATTTCACTGAATATACTGTGTGGGCTTTACGGTACATCACATTTAACTGAATTCTTGCATCAGTCACGATTATTCTTTCATTTTAGGCATTTTCTGAGTCCAGTGTGTTTTAAATTGTTGCACACACTGCTAGACTTTATGTAAATCTTAAAAACATTTTTAGCAGGAGCTGCTGATTTTCATGAGTTATTGAGATTACACAAATGCATTGAAAGTCCTTACAGAAATTATTATTGTGTCTGCAGTGGAGTTGTTTTAGGGGTAGATAGCAGATATTGAAAGAGACTATTTTTACCAACACTATCAATAATTATTTCATTGAGTATCAATATAATTATTTTATAACATACTATGTATCTATTTAATAAATAAATAAATAATTTTATTAATACTATTAATAATAATAACTTCTTTTTTATCTACTTCTTTTAGTTAATACTATCCTGTTATTGATATAGGCCTTAATATGCATTTTTTTTAAAGGGAGGAGTCCAAAACAATTAGAAAAGCAGTGTTGATATGCCAAGTTAGTAGTCTAAGCATGCATTTGAGTATCTGCTAACTAAAATATATTCCCACAAACTTAAGTCCCTTAGTCTTCCATCACTAAGAGAATACAACAATAATGTACAACTCTGTTTCCAAAACAGTCGGGATGCTGTGCAAAATGTAAGAAAAGCAGAATGCAAGGGTGTGCAGATCATTTTGCAAATAATTATTTAATTTAAAATAGTAAAAAGACAACAACTCAAATGTGGAAGAATAATCGCCCATTTTGAATTTGATGCCAGCAACACTTTTCAAAAAAGTTGGGACAGCGACTGATGAAGTTGTGTAATGCTACAAAAAGACGACAAATGGTCCAACAAATCAAAATTTAAAATTCTTTTTGTAAATCATGGATCCCACGTGCTCCGGGTTAAAGAAGAGAGGAACCATCCGGCTTGTTATCACCACACCGACGTCTTTTTCAGTGAAGGCCTTGATCATGTCAGCAAGACAATGCCAAAACATATTCTGCAGGTATTACAACAGCATGATGATTTATATCTCATATCAGTGTGGGGTTTTGCCTGTTGTCAGGGACTTGAGGATTAAGCAATTGGGTCCAGTCAAGCTCCATTTTAACAGTTAGACTTGTCTTCAAGTAAAAAAAAAATGGAAAAAATGGAGGTGCCCATTTCTGTCTCCTGGTTTTGTTATTACATTACTGTGATGCTGATTCGAATGGGACTACTATTACTCAGCTCCGGGTTTGGTGAATCATAGAAGGTAATTTGCTCTGGAATTAGTAATTAGCAGACATACAGACATTGCTGATTCATACTGGATTAAAATCAAATTACAGCACCTCCCCAGCTAAAACTAACCCAGCTCCAATAGGGCTTTATTTAAACAGGCTTTATTTAAACAGGAATTTTCAGTACTCTTTCCACCCCTGCTTTTGAACAGCCACATGCTTGCTCTTGCACAAAATCAACTGGCTTTAAATAGAACACCATAAGGTCATATTTATAAGCACTGCTGAATCTCACACACATTTAAAATAAGATGATGACAAACAGCTACAGACGGTGATCACCTCGATTTATTTTTACCTGTGCTATTTGGTTGAAAACATAAGGACACGCATCGTTAGTTTGCTCTCAGCTGATTCAGCAGAGTAACAAAATGTTTAATGTAAAAGCAGCACAATGATGCAACAAAAGTGCCACGTTCCTTAACATAAGATCCCAATTTTGCTGTACAGTCCAAAAGCTAGACAGTATTGAGTGAATCATATACATGAGTCATTTGCATATCTGAACCACTGAACATCGCTGGACATTAAACATTTCAGCATACTTTGAACATTTGCGTATTTAGACCAGCTGAACTTTGCTACCATACATTCAGACCTGAAAACAACTTTGAAGTTGAGAGTTTACAGCCCTTGTGCTGTACTTATGTAATAATTACATAGAGATTTACTCAGTTAATTACATTGACATTCAATTTGCATTCTGTATTGACAATTTTGAATCTGTACTTCAGAGTTTTCTGTTTGTTTCGATGTCAAGCAATGACAAAAACATGGCAAAAATATATGGATTGTTTTTCTTTCTGCAATACAAGATTGCATGCACAACAATAACTTTTCAACAACTTCAAATTATAATCAATTATCTCCACTTTTATTTACAAACATGGATGTGGTATCAATTAAAAGTTTGGAATCTGCACTTTTGACAGAATATTTCATGCAAGTTTCAATGGGCTACAAAGGAGAAATCATTCACATATAAAAGTACAACATTCTTTTCTATCACCAGCGATAACTGTGACTTTGAAACTTTGCTAGCTTTCAGAATGTAAATCATACCAATGATCTACCGCCAGTTCATTTCGTCCCTCATTTTCATTCATTATTCTGTAAATGCTACTTGTGTAGACTTTGCACTGTAGCACATTTACAGTCTGCTTAATTGCCTTCCATTAAAATGTCATCAGTGTTTCTGGCTGCTTTGGTCTCATTTACTGTTTGAGGTCTTAGGATGCAATTAAAACTCACTCAGAGAAACAACACCATCATCCCTGAGGACCTCAGTCTACTCTCACACAATGCTCATTATGGTTCCTCACTCTTTATTTCTATTTCTTGTTTTCTTTCACACACCACACACATTATGCGATGCTGGGGTTAAAGAAGGGAACCACTGGCTGAGGTATCAGCAAATTGAAGGGAGGTATCTTTTACAGTTTCCTGAACAAAATAGGCCTCATTAGGTGCTAATTACAGTAGAATTCCCAGCGTCTGTGTTTGACATTGACAAACTGATGAATAACTGAAACAAGGAAGGTTGACCATGTCAACAACGATGAAAAAGCAAAAAATGAAGATGTACATAATTAAAGCCTTTATACTGCATCTATTACTGTATGTATTCATGTTTTAATGACTGTGATTTAACTGATTAACTAATTAATTACCTTTTAGCTTCAGTCATAACAGTATATACTGCTCTTTCCTGCCTTTACTGTTATTTGTATCAGTATAGCTATTGGTGTTTTCTAGCTGATCAAAGAAAGTCAAAGAATATGTGTGTTTACCTCTGACCTAAACTAGGCCATTGATCTTATGCAAATGAGAATCAATATGATGCCATTTTAACCACCAAATATGCACACACACGAACTCACAGACACGCATTCACATGCATCTCACCCACAATTGCATCAGATGACTCATAGCGTTCAAGGTAAAAAATTCTGAAAAAACAAACAGAAGAATTAAGGACTTTAATGTGCAAGTCTTCAAGGCCTTTGACCTTATTGTGAGAATGTAAATGTGATGCTGCCCCAGCTAATAAGTCTATAGCTTACAAGGAACTGAAGAGCATTGCATCAGTTAAAGTAGTTGCTGTAGGAATGACATGCCGCTGAAAAAGCCTCCAGTGATACTGACCCATGGTCCAAGAGGCCTATACTCATGACCTGGTGTGCATGTTTATGTATGACTGGGTAAGCTGATGGCCGTTTGCAAAGTGCACGCTCGTGACTTTAGAGTAGGGATTTGAGTTGTTCTCCTTGGATTGGAGACAACGCCAAACAAAGCTGAAGCACATGCAGTGTGATGTGTAGACTGTTTCTCGTTAATGTACAACAAAACTCTTTGTCAGGGCCATGAAATTAGACATATATGATCTTGCTGAGCCATTTACTATGTCAACACCCAATATCAACATGCATAGTATGTTTTTTTTATAGTATATAGGTTTGTTCTGATCAGTTTTTTCCTTCACTTGATGAAAGAAGTATTGCTTGAAAATGGTTGTGATTGGCTGAGAGATATGTTAAATATCACTTTGCAAATCATTCATTTGCAAATCACAAACCTGCATAATATGATGTCCATTACAGTTACTTACTTATCTGTTACCTGATAACACTATCGTAGTGGTGAGAATACGCAGGTATACAGTGCATACCCACCTCTAAATAGACTGATTTATACACATAAACATAGCCAGAGATACCTTTATATCTCAGTATTTTCTGCTTGATTTTGAGTTAACCCTGGTTGTATCAAATCATATAACCAGGACATGCTACGTAAAGCTATGTCCGAATAGTTCAATGAAACCTGCTTTCTTATCTGCTTTCCTTGATTTTGCCTGATCTGTTAGCCATGCAGATCCACATGCCAGTCAGCTCTGACAAAATTTAGTGAGGCCTTAAGCTACAGATCAGGCAAAAATATGGAAAGCCGACAGTCAACAGAAACTTCATGTACGTATTTGGGCGCCTGTGCTGTGATGCTTTTTGCCATAAGAAGGCAGGAAACACCCTGGACACCCTGGTTGCCGTCCAACAAACCAGTTTTGTGATCCTTTGCATGATTTATTTCTCTTATCCTTTAATTTATTTGATGAGTTTTCAGCTTTCACACTTGATTTTTATTGAAATAAATGTCTTTATGGACATGTAAAATATTCAATTCTATATATAGCTAGCAATGTTTTTTTTTTGGCTTGCAGTATACTGTATGAAGATTACATTGACATCCTATTTTTTTACAAAAGGCTTTTAGCCCAGATTTGACCTTTTGGTTATAGAGCATGATATGTAGTGTGTGTCAGGGTGGTAGTCCCTAAATAGGCAAAGTTTACCCAATTGTCCAGACACCACTGCAGTGGTCTCCAATCCTCCTCCTGGAGATTTACCTTCCTGCAGGTCTCACTTCAAACCAAATCTTGCACTGCTAATCAAGGGCTGAGTCTTGCCTGATCTGTAGCTCATGGCTTGGCTTCAGCTCTCATTCAACAATTCAGACTCAGCCAAGGACTTCTGAAGGCAGTCATTAGATGGATCAGGTGGGGTCAGTTAGGGTTGGTGCTGAAGTCTGTGAAAGGCAGATGTTCAGGAGCAGCGCTATAGCGTGACGACTGCTAATAGAAATTGAAGCACTTGTATTATTACATAAGAAACTTATATTACATTAGAAAAACATGCTTTAAACCTAAACTTTCCAAGGTTGAAATTATGATTTTTGTAATGTTTATTGTATAATATTTACAATTTTAACAGTTTTTTTGCTGCAATATGAGAAGTATGCTGACTAGTGTGTGAGTATACACAGGCTGAGGTTTGGAGCATCAGTATAACTCCTCGAGCGGGTTGTATTGAATGGCTGCTGAATGTTGAATTCATGTTGAATCAATATCAGTAAACAGAAACCATTTCACAGTCTGGCTATACTGGCCATGCACACGAAGCTGAATTGCTTTGCTGCTCTGAACTAAAGCTGCGCGCTTGGAACTTGAGGGTCGGCGATTTTTGATTATGTCATCAAGGACTGATACTGTGTGTATATTTGTGACACTCAAAGACTCCTTTGAACAAAAGGACTGTGTGTGTGTGTGTGTGTATGTGTGTGTGTGTGTGTGTGTGTGTGTGTGTGTGTGCGCGTGTATAGAAAGAGAGGGCAAAGGAGGATACTATAATTAGTGAGCCACAGAGAGAGATTCCATCTGGACCAAAGTCCCCAAAGACAGGAGAAGAAAGGAGGGAGAAAGAAAAAGACGTGTGTATGTGTGTGAGTATGCATGTGTGCTGTCTATAACTATAGCAGATGTTGCACCTGAGCCAAACCAATAAAAGTCCAACAGGAGATTGACAGCTGTGACATCACACCCTTTTCAGGCCCGTTGACAAATTGTAAAAGTACACACACACAGTCTCTCACCCTCTGGATGACGCATTACACACACTCGCTTTCTGTTTAGCCATGTGTGTATGAGAATGAGTAATGCCATCGGTTCTCGCCTGCCTTTTTGCAGGGTGGCTGCACAATTTTTCAACTCAACGCTAAAATTCAACGCTTTTTAAGGCCTCAACATAGCAAAACTAATACAGCTTCAACCGCATAATTGCACACAGACACATGTCATGTGCCATGTTTTATGTGTCCACTGACATTAAAACTGGTTCAAAAAGCATGGATGTACACTTTGAGGTCACACGATCCTTGCACAGCCTTTTCAGTGTTTGGATCTCTAGCCCTTCATCTGTGTTCAGTTTCTGACCACAGGACCACTGTGGGCTGGGTAGTTTTGGTTGTCAGACTGTTTGGATTTTGTTTAATGTACAAAATGAGCAGTTCTTTAGGAATCATCTTAATATTTAATTAGGGATGCCCAATGTGTGATAGTTTTGTTTTCAACCAGTCATGACTCGCAGGAGATAAATGTTTCCTGCATGGTTTTTCTGGTATATCACTTGGGACAAGCAGCAGAAAACAGATTAGAATAGCCATGCACTCACACATTATATCCACATGTTTAGATGAAAAGTGCCTAGTTCAAACACTGTAGAAACACAGGCATTCCAGATATTGCAAGTTTTCATTTTCTGCCTTAAAGCGGATGCAGACTGTGGATACTTAGGCCACTTTTTATCTTCTGAAACTCGATGTTGTGGATAATGTTTGTTTATGGCTCCTCTATGACTGCAGCATGAACAGAGAACAAAAATGAAGAATCAGAACTTGATTGGGCCTAATATTAGCCGATACCTGATGCATCCCTAAATTTAAAACCACTAATAGTAAAAAATAAACAATGTCAGACATCTTATGACCTGTTTTAAGGATCTGTGAGAAATCCTGTTTCAATCTTTTTTGCTTTGTCTTCCTCCCTATTCTACATTTTGTTGGGTCTATCACACCTAATGGTAAACTCACATCTACTCAAAATCTAAGCATGATGTTAGAACTATACAATATATAATTTGTTGACCAATCCAAATACGTTCTTTTGTAATGACTGTTGTGAGACTGTCGTGAGAAGATTACAGAACACTGTTATGCAGCAACACTTGTTTAGAGTTGTTATATAATGTTATGTTTCCAGTTTAAAATGCTATGCTTCTAAGCTGCACTGTCGTAGCCAAACGAAACTGTTCAGGTTGGAAGTGAAAATAAAATTGCCAGCATGCTATCATTCTATAAAGCTTGTCCAACTTTGCAATAATCGCTTCCAAAGAATACATTTGTGGGTGGAGCATAGATAGGTTGATTGTTTTAGAATCAGCATAAAGACCTTTAAAAGTAATATAGGCTTTTGCTATACTAACATCATAGCTACACTATACAGTATACAGATATACAAGATTTTAATTCTGGGTCAAAATATAGAGGCCAAAGGTAAATCAATGATTCTCCAAAGTAGCCTATTTTTCACTTTTACAAACTAATGCCAAAGTCATTTCTGGTGATCCTGTATCTGCATCTGATTTAACTCTAACATCCTGCCCAGCATGTATCTTGCTTTAGTCTTTTCCCTTCTAGTTTACCTTCCCTTGTGTCCCTCTGGCCAAGTGCTTGTGTTGGTTTTGGTTTTCCTGCTTCTTTCTTGCTCCACCCTTTTGTCGTGCCCCTCACCTGCATCTTGTCTGTAGCCTCACCATGTAATTGTTCTGAGGTGTTTCTCATTTTTTCCCCCTAGAATAAATTCCCCTAGTGTTTGTCTTACACCTTGCTTGGCATTATTTGTTTTTAGGCTCTGGTTCTGTGTCTTTATTTCCTGGTATTTTGCACTCTGTTGAGTTCTGTTTGTTAGTTCTTTGTTTAGTTATTCTTTCATTGTTTTAGTGCGGTTTTCTTATTTAGCTTTTTCTTTTGTTCATTGTTTACTCTGCCGTCAACAGTAAAAGACCAAGCTCACACTTGACTCCTGCAACTTAATCTCTGTTGTCTTCCTGCATGTTACAAACTCATTAATCAATGAATTAACAAACTCCTCATGTTCTGGGTCGGGTGTTTTAGAGTAGAGACACAGAAAAGTGCAAGTGGCTTTGGGAACCCTTACCAGAACAACACAAAGCTTTTTTTTATTTGTCTTTTGAAATAATTCAGAGTGGGTATAACCTTTGTACTTTTCTAAAAAGCTTGCATGCTTTGGGTCCTTCCATCAGCAGACATGCCTTCACGAACGTGACTTCATTTTCAGGGTGTACATGATGCCATTATTTGGCAGCTGTCAGCACTGGGTAGTAACTAATGACATTTACTCTGCCACATACTTACATAAGAATTATGTATATTTTACCTTGGGGGGTTTTATGTGATTCTGCTCTGTTGGTTTAGCACCTGTACTGCTTTGAGGTTGTTCACACCTCTGGTTTTTGAGCTTAAACATTTTAGGCCAAAATAATCTCAAAAAGACATGAGAAACCTAGCAAATTTCAGTTTGTATGCTGACAGATGCTGGATGAACTAAGAAGTTCCACTGCTGTTCTACATGTTTCTTAGTACTTATATACTTGTATAGTTTTTTGCCTGTTCAGTAAACCATAAGTTAAATATTTGTAGTAGTCATCAACCATCCAATTGGTAGGAGTTTAAGATTTTGGAATGTAAGCATCAATTGTAATTGGTGCCCTAACCCTTCTGCTGGAGCTCATGTTTTTCCAGTATTAAATATTGATGCGAATTGGTGCAAGAATCGATTATAATCGGTGCAACTCTTCACTTATAATAATATTCAATAAAGTATGCACAGTTTTATTGAAATAGCAAAATTAATCTGCAGAGAATGTGGAGCTTTGTGCGTTGATTTTATTCTCTTATTTTCATTCTACTATTGTATAAATAATTACTTTAGAAAAATTTTCCGGATTTCTTGCAAACGTAATTTTGAATAAAAACTATGTGAATTGTGGTGAAATTTTAGATGCATGATACATTGAATCACTTTCTAAAGAATCAATCAACTGAATCTTTACAAGGTCACAGATATACACCTGGATATGTAGTAGAATCATGCATTGTCCTCACCTAAGGCTTAAAAAAGGTAATAGCGCTTTAATACTATTTTAGAGCACTTAACCATCTGACAGTCTGACAGTCTGAAACCCATCCAGCTGTGATAATCAAGTGCAAATTGCTTTAGTATGAACCATGAGAGTTCCACTTGAATTCATTTATACTACTTTTAGCTCATTCATTTTAACACTTCAATGAAACACTCGACAGAGGAACACACACACACACACACATATATATAAATATACATAGTGAAATGCAGCTGGGTACAGGTTAAATCAGGCTACGTACACACTCACACCTACCACCCCCTTCCAACCACACACACACCCACATACAGAGCTCACTATACGTCTCCTCTCTAATTACATCTGGCCGTGTGTCATGCGGCGAGGAACAATTAGAACTAGAGACCACCGCTGAGTGTTTGTGAGGGGGAGGTCTATGCAATTTCAGATAATGCTTTAAACCAGCTCTTTCTAAGTCATACACGCAGAAAGGTTTTTTTTTTAAATCACATAGCAAAGTAGACGAGTGCACTGAAACAAATAATGGACTGAATTAACTTAAATTCAACTGTGTACCTCAAACCTCAATGATTGTAAATGTAAATATTTGCAAATAAGTGCATTTTGTCAAATATATTCATTTTAATAATTAGCATCAAAGTCTGATAACAGTGTACAGATTATGTAAAGATTAGCTGAAAAAACATTATTTATACATTTATTTTCAGATCTTACTATATTGTGGTAATGAGAATTTGATCTCTGACATTGGAAAATGCTACTAAAAAATCCATTTAAAATCAACGTAATCATTCAGGTTTACTTTTAATTATACAACAATCATTTTTTGTATAAGCAAAACAAGCATTTTTTTTTAATCATTACAATTTTGAATTCCTGGGAAAAACCCATGCATGTGATGAGGCTGCAGAACCAGCCAATCAGATCAATTTCTTTTCATTTCTTTTAAGAGCCAAGTATGTACAGTGACATTTTCAGGGTGTCATCGGTTTCATAGAAAATAGATCACCGCACTAATAAAAATCACTGAAACACAAGGCCTTGAGTGGCTGATTGCCTTAACAGGCTCAATATCTGAATATTTTTTTTTATTGCTGTATAAATGGTACACATTTAAATCAATAAATTCAATGCATCACTCGGGTCTGAATGTGTAAGTTAAAACTTTAGCTTATGAACTCATAAGTCACGACAATATGATGTTTCTGATTAGATTGTGCATGTGTGTGTGTGTGTGTGTGTCACACCCTCCTTTGAGTCACTCTGTCACACAAAGTGCAACCCTAACACCATATGGTGCTTAAGAGATCACCTCTACCAAATGAAAAGAAAAACAGAAAGCTGCAACTTCTATTTATGTCCAATGCTTAATATGCAGGCAGTGTTAATAGAACATAAGGCAAGAAATGTAACTAACATTAGAGCTGAAATTCAATCTAATATATAAAATACAGAGAAACTCTACTGAAACTGTAATGTAATCCTTATATGTCCAATGCAAATAACCGTTAAAGCATGAAAACGTTCTATATAGAATTTCTATTTCTAAATACAACCATTCCCTTTACTAAAGAACCCTTGAAGAACCATCTTTTTTAAACGTGTACCAGGTCTTGCAAGGTTGTTTTGAGTCATATTTTCTCTGTGTCTTTTAATAATTTTTGAAGCTTTAGTTTTGGAAACTGCAGTTTTTTCACTAGTTTGGATTGAAAGTAGATTAACTAAATCTCTTTAAAAATAACTCCTGATAATTAAATAAATAAAGGGTGGTCTCTGTCTTTTGCACAGTATACTGTCACTGTTTGAACAAACCTTCATAAATTTACTTTAGTTGTTTTTTTTTCCATAATTTGACAACACCAGCTATCACAATGTGTTAAAATTTCATGATGAATGGAGGAATAGCTATGCTCCAAAATGGAGACGTCTGCTCCTTCTACTGTAAAGTTACCATTTTGGAGATATGACGTTTTGTCGCTATAGTGACGATACACTATGTGGAGAAAAGTATTGAGACACCTACACCTTACACCCACAGGAGTTTTTATGACAGCCCATTCTAAATCCATAGGCAATAATATGGAGTTGGTCCCCACTTTGCAGCTATAACAGCTTCCACTCTTCTGGGAAGCTTTCTACTAGATTTTGGAGTGTCTGTGGGAATTTCTGCCCATTCATCCAGAAGAGCATTTGTGAGGTCAGACACTGATGTTGGACAAGAGGCCTGGCTCACAGTCTCCGTTTTAGTTTATCCCAAAGGTGTTTGATGGGGTTGAGGTCAGGGCTCTGTGTGGGCCAATCAAATTCTTCCACACCAAACTCACCCAACCATGTTTTTATGGACCTTGCTTTGTGCACTGGGCCACAGTCAAGCTGGAACAGAAACGGGTCTTCCCGAAACTGTTCCCACAAAGTTGGAAGCATACAGTTGTCCAAAATGTCTTGGTATGCTGAAGCATTAAGATTTCCCTTCACTGGAACTAAGGGGTCTAGGCCACACCCTGAAAAACAACCCCATAGCATTATCCCTCCTCTACTAAACTTTACTTTTGGCACAATGCAGTCGGTCAGGTAATGTTCTCCTGACATTCACGAAACCCGGACTCGTCTCTTAGACTTACAGCATTCCACAGAATGTGTTTGCACTGCTCCAGAGTCCTGTGGTGGCATGATTTACATCCCCCTCCCCATTTGGCATTGTGCATTTTGATCCTAGGCTTGTGTGTAGCTGCAAAGGCCATGGAAACCCATTTCGTGAAGCAAAAGCTGTTGCTGCTCCTAGGTGCTTCCATTTCACAATAATAGCACTTACAATTGACTGGGGCAGATCTAGCAGAACAGAAATTTCAGATCTGTGCTCATCAGCGTGACCCATTCTACTGCCAGCATTTGTCTATTGAGACTGCAAGACTATGTGCTTAATTTTGTCTAACTGTTAGCAATAGGTGTAGCTGACACCTGAACTCAATAAGAGGTGTGTCCCAATACTTTTGCCTCTAAAGTGAATGTATACATATACAGAATATACATACAATGTTAATTAATGCATACAATATAAATAGAATGTTGCAAAGGCAATAAATGTAGTGGATTACAGCAGAAATGAAAGACTCTGTAATTAGATATAAACATGAGCACCTAACACATCAATAAACCTCATGATACTTTGAAGTCTTTTATCATCATCGATTGATCCAACGAACAGAATGTGGGGCTTTTAGGACAGACGGCTGACCGTCTTCATTATCATCATACACACACACACATACACACACACACACACACACACACACACACACACACACACACACACTCATTAAGAGCCCTGGCTACAGGCATTAAACATTTAGGCTCTCATTTAGCTGATGATTAGACAGAAGAGGTGAGAAAGAGCCAGAAGAGAGAGAACAAATGATATTGTTTTGTTCCTTTCTTCTCTCTTTTAAATTAAAAATGAAATGTCTTAGTTGGGTTGAAGCAGTGACCTATGCTCTGTCTCTCTCTTTCTCTCTCTCTCTGTCTCTCTTAGGTCACGGCTTCTCTCAGAGCTCACCACCCTCAGACTGTTACACACTGCTGCCCACACAGCTACACAGCTGACTTTGTTTCAAAATGGACAGAAGGTGCATTTGCAATTCTCTTATCTAATTTGGATATTTCAGACCTAAACAGGCAGCAGTTAAAGCAGCCAAATTGGTTAAAGAAGTCAAATCTGTAGTTATGAATTATGCAGTAGTCTTGTACTTTCTGTTTCCGTCCACACTTCATCTTCTTATGCAATTTTCTATGTCCTCATCCTTATAAGGCTGATTATTTAGCAATGACATGAAAAATGCAACAGTACAAAATGTTGGACTTCTTATTGAGTAATAGGAGTGACGAATGGAAGGTTAAGGGGTGATTTTACTTATGTACAAAAAAAGGCATCATTCTAAATAAAATTGTATTTTTATGACAATGTTATACAATCTACACAGCCTTTATGACTCATTTTAGCAATGATAACTGGAAAATTACCTGACACATACAGCCATATGCAAATGTTTAGGTACCCCTGGTCGAATGACATGTTTTGTTGATTTTTCGAAGTGAAAAAAATGTTTACACATCCTCTACAGAGAAGACACTTCTGCACATTTTAATGCATAATTACTGCTTATTTGCTGAATCACATACAAAATATTAATGCTATATTATGATTAGTACCACCTTTTTTAGACAAATTTAATGTGTTAACATCAGCTGTTATTCTTTCAATTAGAAATTGTTAACTAAAATTTGCAAATAAATGCCATTACTTACATTTCTTCCTTGTAGAAGGTGTGTTACCTTATGCTGGCTTAAAAAATCAACAAAATATAATTTGAATAGAGGTGTTCAAACTTTTGCATACGAAAATATTGAAAACAATTTAATGTGTATGGACAGTCAGAGGTCAGTTGTAAATGTGCATTAACATAATCAAAAATGTAATGCAGTCAAAGACTTTAAAGTTATTAAGAAATGTCAGATTATTAAGAAATATTTGTTTCCAATCAGTATCACCTGGGCAATTTATCATATCTGTATATAAAAAGTCTTGTTCTGGCTGACTGGCTTGTAGCCTCAGAAATCCAATGCTTTTATGCAAATGCATGAACACACATACGAGTTTACACACATACACTATGCGTCCAATTGTGTGTAGACACCTGCTCATCCAGTGTTTCTTCTGAAATCAAGGGTATTAATAATGAGTTTGGAAGGTTTTGTACTAGATACTAGAACATTGCTGCGAGGACTGGATTGCATTTAGTCACAAGAGAATTAGTGAGGTCAGCTACTGATGATGGCTGATCAGTTCTGGATCACAAACATCACTGTAATTCATTCCAAAGGCACTGGTTGGTGTTCCATCACTCCAGAGAATGCAGTTCCACTGCTCCACAGCTCACTGCTGGGGGCTTTATACTCTTCTAGCCATAGCATGGCATTGAGCATTGTGACCTCAGGCTCATGTGCAGATGCTCATTCTATTGACAATGCTTTTCTATGTGTGTGCACAGGTGAAAAGCCTGTGCCAGTAATAGGTGTTCATTAAAGCAGCTGAATTCATGAAATAGAATGCGTGTCTCAAAACTTTGGAAATATAGCGTATATACTGTCCAGCACACTAATAGACTACATGTTAATCTATTTAACCCCTTACCCCTTGGAAAATTCCAGGCTTATTACATGCTAAGGCTTATTATTCAGTAACTACAGGGACTTCAATGCACACTGGTGGAGCTATTCTTAGGTTATAGAAGTGTGTAATAACACTTTGGGTCTGCCGGTGGACACTGACCTGTAATGGGGTCAATCCCTTAACTCCATAAATGGCCAGAACATGCTGCTGGGTCCAGGCTTCTATTCCTCGCTATTATACCTCAAGGATAACTCAGTCAGTTTGCACTTCTTTCCATAAATCCTGAATAATAAACCCTAGGATATGAACAGTCTGGGATATTAAGAGGTTAAAGTGTTTATTATTCAGTTATTCATCTTAATCTTATTAATCTTAAGATTCAATAACTACATAATTCAGTTAACTACTAATGCCGAATAAGTTACATAGTAATAGTAACTTAGACTAGCATTAGAATACACATATTTCCACACACAATCTTTCAGTCATGCCACAAATAAACTGTAGAAAAGCACCTAGCATAGATCTGGTCATATTCTTCAATTTCACTGGAGCTGCAGTAGGATCTCATGAACTAAAGCCTTGGGCAGTGTTCCAAATCCTTGGAGAATCCATGCACTATGAAAAGAGTAGGTGTTGATCAGTATACCTGTATATTTCACCAAAGACTGTTGTTGTAGCCCTCAGGGGGTAGCAGAGCAAAGGTGCCCCCTACAGCTGGGACTCACCGTCACATAGTGCGTATGCAGACCAATGCTATCTTATTGAGTCCTTCTCTGCCCTGTTGTTGTGCACTATGCAGAATACCAACCAGTTATGAGTCTGCATTCAGTCCGCACAGTCCAGTACTTAGCATTCTCTTCTGAACACCCTGAAGCACTGGGAAAATGCTTAAAATATATAAATAAACGTTAAAAGAGAATATCATTAAACTTGCCTTTTTTCATTTTTCAAAATACCAGACGCACGGCAGGGCTTGACACGACTCAACAAAAAGGGAAGAATTCTTACATGGCCTATAACCGAAATACACCGTGGGCTGCGTTAAACTTAATGATTCCTTACACAGCCTCTTTAGAAATCTTCTGTTTGTATCTTCACATGCTAATCATTTAAGATTTTATGGTATTTTCATGACTTAAATAACAATGCAGCACTTGTCTTACTGTACTGTGTCCAATGAAAATGAACCTCAATGATTTCAATGTGAAAAGTAGTTCTGTTTAATCCAGCTACATCGCCCCTATTCAACTTGGGCTGATTATTTTGGATGGTAATGTATACAAGGAAGTACAAAGAATCACATATTTCTTAATTAACAAAGTACAGCATCAAGAAAGCATAAAACATGTTTAAGATAAGTAAAGTAAGGTAACATTCAGGTGAGCCACACTCACTCCTAAGGCCTGAGCTTGGTTGTTTAGGGCATTTTTAATTTCTCTTTGCTAGTTGTAACTCAAAGCACCTGCTAACTATGTTAAATTACAAACAGCCCACAACCAGATGTAGTTCTGCAAAATAATGACATGCTTGTATGAAATTTAAGAACAAAATATACATATATATCAACATTTAAAAAGTTAAAAATCATAATAAACTACATTGTAAATTGTTTGCTGCGAAATAAAAGCTTCCAGAGTGGAATTAAAACAAATATCAACAAGAAAAAAAGTATACTACCTATTTGTATCTGTGTTTGTATCTGCTCAGAATGCATTAGAATGCATCACTAATGTAGCCTATTCAACTCAGTATAGCCTACATAACACAAAATCCCTTATAGTGTAGTTATAGCATAGTTATATAACTTAAAGAGAGTAGTTGCTACCATTCTACAGTTCTTTAAAATTTTTAAAAGTGCCTGCTTTTCCTTAGTACAAAGTGCTAAGAACAGTTGCTTCCAATTTGCAGGCACAGGAACATGTAATGTTGTTTAATTTTGTACAGCATATGAAGCATATATAATAATAGGTCTGATACGTTATTAAAATTATGTGGCATACTACGCTGCTGCTGGTTTGCTAGGCTATCACTGCACATTAACTTTACAGGAACATCGTTCCTCCGTCCTCGCACGAGTACTCCATGTTTAATGCAGTGTTGGCTCATAAATATTCACTAAAAAGCATCAAATTAGTGCAACAGACCAAACTACAAACTTCGATAACTGTTAAACTAATTTTAAGTCAAACGCTCCTATGCTGAGAAAACGGTGCTTTGAAATGGATTTAAATGTGTCATCAAAATTTGTAAAAAAGGAAAAAAAAAACGTTTAACTGATGTGCAACTGAGATACACGTTTCAATCAGATAAATTCACAGCACTGTTCTTTTCAGTGTATAAGATGAGTTTACAGTGATGGGCGCCACCTTTTTTAAACCCTGTAGCACTACTGATACCACCAGACAGCAGCACAATATGTCCTTATTTCAGAACATCAGTTCATATGTCCTCCTATGAGGATGTAGAATCTCAGGAACGTATAGTATTCCAGGACCATGGACAGCATCCACTTCAGTTCAGCAATGAAAAAGATCAACAGGTTCATAATGAGAGATAGTCTTGTTGGGAGTTAGTTCAAATAAAATAGTGTATGAATTCATCCGTGCTTTATTTTGTTGTTAGGTAAACACACACACACACACACACACACAACACTGTATTCTGCTTCATTGAGTGATGAGGTGAATACTTCATATGCAGTGTGTGGGTGGTTGTTTGTGAGCAAGTAAACAGAAGAAAGAAATGGAAAGAAGAGTGTAGACATGCACGACACTTGTCTGACAAACGTTCATACTGTACTGGCTATTCATGGGTGGAGTTTCATGGCCCGATCAAATCAGGTCATAACCGGATCGTCCATCACTGCCACGCCCGGCGACACTGCATCCTACTGGGACCCGTTGCCTGGTAACGGGGAAGGTGATTGGGCTTAGTTGGATAAGAACTCGCGTGTGTGTGTGTGTGTGTGTGTGTGCGTATATGTGTGAGTGTGTGTGTGTAGAAGAACAGGTAAACAGAAGCTCTAATAAAGGGCTACAACACTTACGTAATCTTTCATTTGCTAGAGTTACACATTACTGTTTATATGTTTTTAAACTTCCACTTAACTTAAACAGGAATTCCACCATTTTTCAAAATGTATGCATAATTCAGTGGTGAAGATGTAAACAAAGTCATTCAAAGTGGTTTGATGAGAAATTATTCATCGTAGAGGAACATGCAGGCTCAGATTTCTTTACCGTGGTGGTGATTGGAACCAGGGGTTACCATATATACAACACAAATATAGCCATTTTATTTGCTATCCAAAACCAGCCTACATGTGTCTTCTGAGTTTTATGTTGATAATGGAAAAGTAGTGAAAAAATACCTTGTCTTTGGGGACTAGTTTGCTTCATAAAACCCTGCATGTACCTCTCCCCATGAATTGAAATGATTTTGAAATGTTATTTAGGCCAAAACTTTCTCAAAACTATTGTAAAACAGGTGTCAGAGAGCTTTTAGAGGCATTAACACTTCAGATATCTGGTTCCTGTCACCAGAGGGAATAATTCTGATTCTTCTCTAGACTCTAACTCCTCTCTATTTTCTCAAGAATGGAGCATTTCAACATCAAACCACTCTGAATGACTTTTCTTCTTCTTAACCCTTTCACTATGCAGATGTTATGCAAAAAAATCCCCTTTAAATGCACTGAACTCTTCATTCTGAGGTTCTAAAGTTTCTGAAACACTCAACACCAGTGCAAAGTTGGTGTGAATACAAGCTTGAATAGAGGTGTGTATGTAGGGGGGTGTATATGTATGTATGTGTGTGTTTGTAAAGGTCAGTGTTTTCTCCCTGCTGTGCTGCAGTGATGTAGGGGTTATTAACTCTGATCCACCCTGACGGACACTAAAAGGTTCCCCTGAACTCCTAGAGTCTCCACACCGCATAACACACCTGAGGGAGTCATAGCTCAGTGGGTGACAACACCTCTCACACCTCTCTCACACACACGCATACACACACCTTCACTTTTCAAGCCTGGCTTGTGTGACGAGACTAAAGGACCGGGCCCAGTTTTCCAAAAGCATCTTAGCGTTAAGATTATCTTAACTGGCAGAGAGAGTATTCACCGTGATACTCGCTCTACCATTAAAGAATGTTCTTTGTGCTCAGATGCTTTTGGGAAACCCAACCCAGCCAGTCCTGCTGCTTTTCAAAAATATTTGTTGCAAGAAGTGTGATACATATAAATTTTAATTGAACCTACCCAGATTAGAGTCTACTTTCATATCAGTTTAAACTTGGCTTGCTAACCCCATAAATCCAGCTTTGTCATACACTTGCCATCCTAAGTGTGCCTGTGGATTCTTGATAGGTAAACACATCTTATTTGGCTTCATTCAGCTTTGATGACCGTTTTCTACCCTCAGTTTGGGGTTTACTTCTTAATCAGTCAAGAACACATTTTGCCATATTTATATTTCAACCACTTTTACGCTGCTGCCCTGATGCTTTTTGGTGTTTGTGAGTGTTGTATTGTTTATTGTTTATATCTAAGGGGAAGGTGTGAAAATATACATTTCACTTGCATGTTGCTCTTTCATTTAGATATACCATATGACAAGATGGTTGTATTTCATGGTGTAGTCAGCCAATCAACGCTTGGTCATTTCTTTGCATAATGTTCCACTATGGGACTAGAATGAGCGAAAAAAGTGGGTGTAGTGTTATTATCATTTTCTTTAAAATTTGTTACATCTCTATGGTAAGTTTCAAAGATTAGACAAACTTGTGTTGTTTACAAAAATTTATTCATACAAATCTTACAACACCTTATTTTTTTGACATTTATATTGGTGACCTCTGTTGTGGTTCCCATATGTGTTATTATAACCTACTACTCATCTACACAAGAAATAGATTTCTTTTTTTAAGATTCATCTAAAGTAAGGCTTCAGGCGCTATCAGACTTTACACACAGCATGAACTTCAGGGTCGGGAGTGTTCTATGATTTCTACAGCTAGCAATCACACACTACGTATAGCGTAGCTAAAACAAACAACAGGAAATGGTGCAGGAAGTCGAACAAAATAGGGTGGGGCCAAGTGGCAATTGAACGAAAGTCATGTGATCCAATGAAATGGGAGGAGTGTGAGCAGGTGATGTGCAGCATTGGAGGGCCACTAACATGCCATCTGAGATTGGTGGCCATTTTTAAAGTCGAAGCAAAGGCACCCGAGCTGCAAGCTGCCCTCCTGCGTCACAAAGCCTGCAGGAGAACGCATAATTAAACACAGATTGATTTCACACTCACACACTCTTCCTTACACTCTCTCCTACTCTCTCTCTCTCTCAAACACACACACACACATTCACAGTCTTACACACCCTAGTGAGATCTAAAGCGCTGCAGTTTTGGCTGGGTGTGCTTCAGCCAGTCAGTTATTTTTTATTCTAGATCTTTGCTAAAATGTTTTAACTCTCTATCTTGTAATAGTTCATCATATGTTTACACCATGTGAAAATGCATTATGTGCACATTTCATGACAAATAAACAAAGATAAATGGCCCAAAATTACATTATCCTCACTACATTAAATTTAAGCATATTTTTTCCTTCTCCTACACAGTTATTTCTGACTTCCTTTCCTTCCTTTCACTTCCTTTCATGACATTTCTGGAATATTTAATTCCTCTCTTCTGTACATAAACATATGCATAAGTAAAGGGGACTGAAGCATGCTAGCACTGTCTGCGTAAGCAATTATGACTGCAGTCAACCCCTGTAACGACCTCCTACAGCTATGCAAGCCTAATTAGGGCCATCAACATTGGTAACTAGGGAGACATGACAAGAGAGAGGTACCCACCCTCCCAGATCCCAAACCATACAGTTGTAGGCAAAAGTTTGAATGCCCCTGGTCAAATTACATTTTGTTGAGTCTAAGTGAAAATAAGTCACATATCCTGCAAAGTTTAATGTATAATTTCTATTAATTTAATAGGTTTAACATATAAAAAATTATAGTGCATTTAAATCCATTTCAAAGCACTGTTTTCTCAGTGTGGAAGACACATAATAAAATTAGACTTTGTACAAAACAGCATCATGTTTTGACTTTAAAATTAGTTTTCAGTTTTCAAACAGTTATCAAAGTTTGTAGTTTGGTCTGTTGCACTAATTATAATATAATAAAATTATAAGATGTGCCATAACCTTTGCCTAGGCCACATTTTATATATTTTTTCCCAATATTAAAATGTATGTTCACTGAGAAAATCAACACAATATAATCTGACCGGGGCACCTATACTTTTGCATACTACTGTATCTCTCCACAACATCAACATGACAGATACAAAGAGAGGCGAGCAGATACGTGACATTAACAAGAGCAGATTTCACGGCCAGTTTGGTCAGAAATGAAGAACTTTAATCTGGAAATCTAAAAATATACTCAGCGTGTCTTTGCAACAGGAGAGAGAAATCTGAGTTTTAACAGTAGAATTCCCTACAAGCAAAGATTCTTCAGAAACAAAAACATTTACACACAAACACACCATCACACATACTGCCCACCACCAGAAGAGCTGAACTGTACTGTTCTAGTCAATGGATAAAACACATTCACAGGCTAAGACTCCCACACTTTTGGATAGAGAGATGAGAAGAACAGCTTGGAAGGATGATATATAAGGTGCCTGGGCATGCTTTTACAGGGAGAGGAGAAAGACTGGGCGGAGGCTCAAACAGAGGCATGTCTTGCAGGTCTCTAAATACATTACAAGTGCGTTCTTCGAGGTGCATCGCCTCTTATTTTGATTGTCCATGACAAAGAACCCATTCATGTTTGGAGATAAATCTGCCCGAAATGAGAAGGTTCCATGATGTGAAAGTCAATGCAATTGTCAAAGAGGGTTGTGAGCAGGTGAGGAAGGAGAAGAGTTTGGCTCGTGAAATTTAAGCGATAGATGACAGGGGAGGGGAAACTTCACGGGAGAGAGAGGGGAGGAAGTGAGAGACACCCCCTCCGAAAAAGAAAAGGGCTAAATGGTACCGGAGCCACAGAACTCACCGGGAGATCGGGAGGGAACTGCCTCAGCCAGTTCCACATAAATGCCTCAAACTCATCCCCATCCGGGAGCGCCCCAATGTCTATGTCTTGTAGAAATTGGTGCAAATCTAAGTCTTCAGGGCTGTTGTAAATAAAAAACACTACACTCTTAATTTCAATGTTCCAAAATAATGAAGAAAGGTAACATTCAATGCAACGATTGTCTTTAAGACAATTTATTTACTCATACTCATATTGGTAGGTCGATATATGTAAAAGACAAAGTATCAGGAACACACGGTTCAAGTGCACAATCACTTTCTTAATGTCTAAAAATAAATAAGTAAATATATATAGACTATATTTTGGTCAGACTGAACGATTGGTCCACAAAGTTAGATCTGTGCGTTCTCAAGTGCTTCGGTACAAAAGAAAAACAGTATTATTATCAAAATATTCATTTTAATGTCTTCACTTCATACATAAATACATGTTTAAAGGACACAGGCGCGATCGACTCATCATCTCCCCATCCTGGCTGACTCAGGACTGTACATACAAGGGCGTCAGCGGGTTTGTATTTTTCGAAAGCGCTACAAATAGGCGAGCCGTCGTCCTTTGCTTCTAAATCTCTGTCTATACCTTTTGCCGAGGACTGCGGCCAGATACTTCTTCACGGCCATTTGCTTCCGATAGCGACTGTAGCTGTCTGTGAAGACCCCGTCTGAGTGGCGCTTGGAGAGCGGCTCCGTGCTGTCCTCCATCGCACTCCCTCCTCTGCGTGCGAAGAGCGAAAGGAGAGAGAGGAGGGAGAGAGAGAGAAGCAGAGAGTGCCCAGTGTGAAGGACTCTGCGTGCAAAGGGCTCAGAGCAGCTTAAAAGACAAGCCCAGTGTTTTCTATCAAAACCTCATTAAGGTCATTGTTTTCCACAACCTTGCCAGAATTCACTATTAAGAAACTGACCATTGCATTGTCTAAATGGGCTTAAATAAAGTCCAATGGCGCAATCAGTTATGCTTACAACAACCTTGATAAATCTCTTTGTTTAAAATGGGAAGCTCACAGTACAGTACCGGTTCTTCAAGATGGTTCTTCAAGGGTTCTTTAGTAAAGATGGTGGTTCTGTATGGAACCACGAACACTGAAAGAATTATCATGCCTAAAGGGTTCTTTGCATCATAAAATTGTTTTTTAGAATGATGAAGAATGTGTAAATGTTCTATATAGAAAACTACTGTTCTACTTTTTAAAAAACATCAAAAGGGTCCTTCTATTGTTACAAGCTGCACATTGTAACAGTAAAGAACCATTTTAGGTGCTACATAGAACCCTTTTCAAAAAGGTTCAATATAAAACCATATACAACATATTCTCCATCAATCTGAAGAATCATTTCACCATGCAAAGAACTCTTTATGCAGGCAAGTGGTTCTTTGAGTGTTCCTGGTTCTATACAGAACCACTAAAGAACCCTTGAAGAACCACCTGTTTTAAGAGTGTATGCTAGAAGCAGGAAGTTTGCTTCTACAGTGCTTCTGTTATTCAACATGTTCTGTACAAGCTCAGAACACACAAAGACATGTGTGACTGTACTCCAGCTTTCCCATTTCTTACAGGATTTTGCTTCATATTTTAATTTAAGCCCAGTGAGAAGCATTCACTTCCTCAGTGCCATTCCATCAGAGAGGTTATACATGATAAGAAACGGCAGTAAACAATCAATTTAATAAGGTCTTGGTAGAAAAAGACCAAACTTGTCCTTAAAGTTGTTTTAGTTGCTTGTTTCTCCTGGCCTGTCTAAACTTTAGGGCAACATTTGATATAGAAATTAAATGCACTCATCCTCAGAAGGTAGAGATATTCTTAAAGAGACAAAATTTGCAGTAGAGCATCCACAAAGAAAACACACTAAAACAAGGATCCCATCTTGCCGTGGAATATTATATATACAGTATCATTACACAGTGAGAAAGAGAACACAAGTACAGAGAAGGAACCGAGATGCTTACCCTACACGTTTTGCCATGAGAGAATGCAGGTATTTCCGGGCTGATATCTGACCCAGGACTTTCCTGTAGGCTTTATTAAACATCCCGTCTGCGTGCCTTTCCATTCTAGAATCAAAAATGCCAAACACACACATGGTCAAACAGCGCCGTAGGACACAGTGCACCAAAATAAAGCTGAGCTCAGCATCAAACGTCTCCCCTGAGCCTGAGCCCCACGTCACGGAACATACTAGATAAGCTGTGTTCGGCCAAGATAAAAGTTTAAATGAACCAAGTCTAGCCACTCTTTTCTTAACTTCTCCCTTTTTTAACTAGCCTTATCTTAACCTTTTCCTGTTTACCAAGTCTTACCTCAATGCTCTGCATGCTTCACTTGCTTTATCTCTCAATCATTTTGTATTTATCCAATTTATCTCAATCCTTTCTATGTTAAGGATTGTCCAGTCTTATCAGTATCTTTTGCATGTCTAACCAGCCTCAAGAAACAGTGCTGATCACAGAACATACACATATGTGTAATATGAGTATGGACAAACACGGACAGACAGCAAGCTTCACCTTTGCTCTGAGGGATAATATAACGTGTAGGCATCGTCCCCGGCTGATGGACTGCTCAGAGCAATCTGGTCACTGTCGAAAGCCAAATCTGCTACTGAATCTCCCTCTTCATAGCCCGCATTGTCCAGCCTGCAGCACAGAGCAACAGCATCACATCTAGCTGAGCTTTTAACATTTCATTTTATGTCTTTTATTTTTTACCTAAACAAGTATTCAGCATATAGAATTAACCTGAACGGCCCACACAAGCTGTCTCTCAGCAGGAAATGAAATAGATGCTGTCTGAACAGTCAAGTTATAGCTGACTATCAAAAAAGAGAATTACATATAAATTATTATTAATAGGAATAATATTGTAAAACGACAGAACCTGGTATAAATGCTGTTGATAAATAAATGTTTACAAGTTTCCCTAAATAGAAGGTCTTAAAAGAGGTACATTTTACCTCTTACAAAAAAAAATAATAATAAACTTTACTGATTGTTAAAATACGTTATAAAGATAATTTGACGTCTATTAGTTACTAAATTTTCTGCACCGAGGTACCAAAGAAACACAAGTACAAAGAAAAAAACAGTGCCGATCTGAGAGAGAGAGAGAGAGAGAGAGAGAGAGAGAGAGAGAGAGAATCAAAAATAAACACTTTGTTTGAGAATTTCACGGAACCCTGATTGTATGATCGATTATAAAACGACCTTCATCGAAATCTGTTCCGAATCAGCTCCGTCTGACTTCACACACTGACACCTGAGCGAAGCCCGGGCGCTGCGCTCTTCTTCCCTTTCCGACCCAAAATAAACTGCGCGGCGAAATTATGTTCATGTCGTTTTCAGGAGCGCGAACACGCTCGTTCGGGCACTAAAGCATTCCTCTCTCTGTGGTTTCTTCCTGTGCTACACTAAGTCCAACCCTCAGCAACCAAAATCAATAGCCTCGTCTTTTACTGTTCATCCTTCTAAACTAAAAGCTACAGTTTTTAGAGAGACAGTTTTCCTCATGAGGACCAGTTAAACGTCCCCTCAGCGTCACAGTGCTGATCTTTTACTGTCCTTATCCTGGACATTTCGTCCCAACGACGAGCTGAATACACACACGCGCACACACAAGGTGCGGTTCCCTTTGAGCACGCGCTCGTACCTGGCGCTCGGATAGCCGAGCGGAGAGCACGCGCCGCAGTGCACGAGGAGCCCGTAGATGAGGAAGGCCAGAGCCCTGCTGCTCCACATTGTTCTGCAGGAGAGAGTGAGAGAAAAACAGAGCGACAAAGAGACGGTTAGAGCGCGCTCCTGCAAAGAACAACAGAATATACGAAAAAAAAAAAAAAAAAAAGGCAATACTAACGTTTCACTCAACGGACATCAGACTAAAACGCTGATAGTAAACTGTCATTCAGCAGCAGCGCAAAAAACAGAACGTTAGTTTTTTTTTTATCAACGCTTCATTTAACGGTTATGAGGCTGAAACGTTCTGCTCTGTAAAGTGCCGTTAAACAGCGCTAAGAACAGAACGTTGCAATTCAAATTTTTGAAATTTTTTAAACAACACCAACGTTCCATTCAACAGTCATCAACGGCTGGAACGTTCTGAAGTGTAAACTGTCGTTCAAAAGTTACAGTTCAGCATTTCAACATCACGAATTTAACCCCCAAACACCCCCCCCGTGTTTAAGCTTACAGACAAAGTACACTAGACGAGCTTAAATGCCTGAACCCTCAGTCTGCTCAGGTGCTCTGTGTCCTCATCCTGCGCCCCGTGAGGCTGACATACCTACAGCAGAGGAGCTGGATGGAGTCCGCGAGCCTCCGACTGGAAGGATGAGATAAGATCTCTCTTTCTCTGTCTGTCCTCTTTGTCTTCTCACCTTCCTCCCTCCTGTCCGCCTGTTCTTTCTCCTCTTTCTCTAAAACTTCTCGGAGACTCGGCTCGACTCTGCTGCGCCCTCTTTGTGAAAACTTTCCGTCCGCCAAAGGAGAGAGTGCTCTGTTCGGTTCTCTCAGACCTCAGCGCGGTCATTGGTCTCCATCTCTCACTCTGGGCGGCAGTACGGCCAGTTTTATCCCTCCACGGTGAGGCAGAGCCTCCCATTTTTTACCCCCGCTGCCCCTCCCCACCCACTCTACCCCACCGCGTTAAGGGACGTTGTCGACGTCACTGACCTCCGAGATGCGTTCGTTTTTCTCCCACCTGTATTCCGACAGGCCACGCCTCTCGTACGCTATAATTGGCTGGAGTGTTCCGCCTCTGGCGCTAATAGTAGCTACACGGTCAATTACTGGCTGCTTGTTAGGATGAACTAGTAGCCAATTCTCGCACAGGGGGGCGTGGCTTACATGGGAACGGGTGGAGGAAAAACAACGCCAGATCGACGTTGTCTCGCTCGTCACGGACCAATTGAAGTCGTAAAACTCACTTGGGATTTTCATGTAAAGGAAAAAGGTGCTCGGACCACACCGCAGGTGAATGCTAATATACGCCAAATGACTCATACTGGACTTCAGTGCAGGTAAAACGGGTTTCTAACAGCACCCTGCACTCCTTTGAGGGGGCGAGGGCCGAGCCTGAACTTTAAACCAACTAGAATGAGTCTGAATCTGTTCCCTATACTCACCAGGCTAAATTAACTGACATTAAGCCATAGTGGACAGCGGGTCTTATGGTCATTTGGGGACACGTCAAAAGCAGTTCCTACTTGGTTAAGCACTGGCCAGTCTCTCATTCAGTTTCTCAGTAAAAATATATATATTTAGAGCAATTTAAATATTTGATTATTTAGAAAGAATACACTGGTGATCAACTGAAACTACACATAAAAAGATGGTTCTTCAAGGGTTCCTTAATACAGGGAATGGTTCTATTTAGAACCATGAGAACCATTTTCATCTTGGCATGGTGAAATAGTACTTCAGATTGATTGGGGAATGCGTTGTATAAGGTTCTATATAGAACCCTTTTTGGTGCTGTATAGAACCATATACAACGCATTCTCCATCAGTCTGAAGAACCATTTCACCATGCAAAGAACCATTAAAGCTTGAAATAAGCATGCTTCTAAACTTTACTAAAGAACCCTTGAAGAACCATCTTTTTTGAGAGTGTAGAGTAAAATAGTCCGAGAGATTCATCATGATGGCCCATAATACTCCCTGTATTAAATATGTCACGAAGTAATGGCAGCTATATTAATATCACCACACAGTGAGCTCTCCGATTAGAAGGTCACTGCATTATACTGAATATGAGAGACTCGGTCAGTCTAAGTTATTTCACACTGTGACAGAAAGTGGAAAAACAAACTGCGTGTTTATATTTTTAGCTCTGTTCCCAGAGGATTTACTATCATGATACAGTTGGAGCTTCGCTCGGACTGAATCACCTGCTCTGACGTCATGTGACGTATATGCCAGAGCTGGTTAATTTTGCTGAAATACGAGCTCTTTGTGAAGACTTTTAGGAAGGATAGAGTGAATGAATGAGTGGAAAAAGTGATCGCTCAGTGTCCTTCCATAGGGACACCTCACACCACTGAACAGCGCGCGCCATCAAGTGTTTCAGGTTAATAACTGCACTAAGCGCGTCATTTCTGGTTTATTAGCACAGCTGGGTTGGAACTAATTGCATTTGCCCGGTCACGCTTGCTTAAGTAACATGTTGATAGAGTTACAATTCAGAGAGTGCTTTCAAATTATATTATTGTATTTATAGGCGTCTTATGATGAAAATAATTAGCTTTTTTGCTCAATTCCACTCTGTGAAAAAATGCAGCTTTTAAACTTGAAAAAGTAAGTAACTGAGTAACTTGAAACTAAACTTAAAATAATCAGTTGACAAATGTTAAACACATTTTTTTAATATTATAATTTCAAGTTAGCCTGAATACTTTTGTATGTTTAAAAACTATATTTTTTCAGTGCAGTCACTCCAGTCATTTACCTCCAGTTCCTAATAGCTTTTTTTCTATGTAATTTCCGTCTGTTCTGTTGGAGACCGTTTTCTGTGGCTCACACATCTCACTTTCGAGCCTTTATCATATTAATTTAGACCAAACCAATCCCAATCAAATGTTTCAATCAAATGTTTCTTCTCCTGATAGATGCACTAAGATGTTCCACTGCAGTTCTACAGTGCCTTGGTTCCCCAGATAGTCCACATTTTTCCTCCTAATACATGAGGATAGAGGACAGGGGATAGCTTTATAAATCACTAGACTGAAGAAATAAGGCTTTTATTTTGAGTGTGGTTTTAGACCACACCTTTGACTATTAATGACAATGCTGTTTGAGGCTCTGTATGCAAGAAACAACTTGCTTTGTACGTTTCCCTTTCTCTGTTGTCTAATATCTGTGGGTTAAAGCATTATGTGACTGAGTGACGTGGTCTTCTCCAGCAATAGGCCTGCTGTGCAGAGTTTTCTCGCTGTCTCTGGAGAACAGGCTCAGCATGCTCTTCCCCGAACATCAAACCACACAAGCAGATAACCTGCACCTAATACCGGAGGCACTGTCGATATCCCGTCAGCAGCACGAGCCCAAATTAAGATTCCTGGCATGTGTCTGATAAGACTATATTTACCTCGTCTTTCTTCTTCATTCTTTTTTTTTTTGATTCATAAAATGATATTTAGAGTTGAGAGTTTTTTGTCTGTGGCTGCAGTGTAAGGTTATATGTTGGTGAATTCTGATAGACTGAACAAAAAGCTTTTATACATGCGTATAACAACTGAACGATGGCTGTATTTTCTTTTGGTGAGAAGCCCTTCAGATATGGACAACTAGAGTTTAACTGTTCCTGATGTGTGGACAAGAGCAGTAGTGAAATCTTTTTTAGATAGTCTTAATGTGGCAGGACATTTTATCATGACCTTTTTTACATGTTTTGATATGACCAGCTGCCCTTCAGATTGTTTGAAGATTGCATGAGGAATGGAACAACAGAAGTGATCCAAAATTACTTGGAATACTTACATTAATTCCTTGGAAAACGTACGTTGAAGTTCTGAATGTTTTTTTTTTTTTTGGTGAGAATTAGTATTTATTGTACATGATGTAAGAGTGGAGTATTCTCTCTCTCTCTCTCTCTCTCTCTCTCTCTCTCATTGCTGCTGATTGTTTTATAGTAGTCTCTAAGTTACTATCTTGCTTCAGCCAGTGTCAAGATCATAAACAGCAGAGTAATAACCTGTACTTGCATGTTAAACAATGGCTAATTTGCACATATGTTTCTGTGTACATCAGCTTATTTAATTAAAGTGTGTGTATCTTCGTGCTGATCCTCCATTAAACTAGTCTATAAACGTGAGTGTAATAGAGTTGAAGAGTGAAATGGTAGGGTTGCCTAACTAAGTGCAATATCATTGTTGTAATTGAGAGAACATTTGGCTCTTTTCCCAGTGTAATCTTCAAGAGGGTGATTGCTTTCTGATTCATCCTCTCTCTCTCACAGTCTCTCTCACCCTCACTCTCTCTTGATCTTCCCACCTCTGACTCATCACAGCATTTCCTTTGGAGGCTTGGCACTGCTGGAAGTCCAGAGAGTGTGAGTGCTACACTGCGGACAGCAAAGACAGAGGATGTTGAGCTGCATTTCGTTCTGCAGGGTCTCTAAACAGTACCCTTACGTTCCTTACATACTGAGCCCAGGATGTGGGATAAGGGAACTGCCGTATTAAATACTGTAATCTGAAACATGCTACAACATCATCATTAAACACAAAGCAACATGTGCTTTTCAAGAGATGTGCAATGACTGATTGGCAAACTGTTGAAGAATCCAAACCCCAACCCAAAACCAGGGGACTAGCTGTATGTCTGGAGAATGAAGTTTATTCTTTGCGCACAGGTACCAGACACCTAGCCAGCCCATAAGGCAATGAGCTGATGCAGTTTTATAGCTGGACTGATGCCAAGATTAGGCTTAGCCTATACATGACAAGTGACAGGTGTGACAGACATGACCATATAGGGATAACCAAACATAGGCAGAACGACTAGTGCAATTGGAATGCACTTTTATTTTGTTCTTATAAATTAATAAAGTAAAGCTACACTATGTAAGATGTTTTTCTTAAAATTGAAAAATTACTGAGTCAGGAGAAAAAAACAGGCTAAAATACAATGTCTATTCACCGCCACGAGTCGCCCTGTAAAGCCTTCAGTAGTAATTTATGAATCAGAAGTGTAGCATTGGATTTGGCAGGAGTTTTTCACACTACATCATATGTCTGTATGCATTAGCGTCAAACACACATGCTCAAAAAGAAGGTCTGGCTTTATGTTTTGGTCTCAAATGCAAAACAGTAGATGACAATAGTAGATAATTTGCTTATATCCTCGGAAGACAAAGACACATTCTTCACCAATTTTGACTGAGATCTCTTTGATTCATCTGCTCAGGGAAAGGGTCCTAGGCACAACCGGCATTACATAATGTTGTTCCCAATGTTGCATGCAATTACACATTTCCACCAGAGAGGTCTCCAAATTCCCATATCTTACATAGTGTAGCTTTGAATAGGCATTTGGACACACACTGAATTCGACTTGGCTTGAAAGTAGGAAGTTGGAGTTTGGAATTCATTTTCACTTAATTCGAGCTACATTGATGCAATTTTGAGCTACATACATGCATTCGAGATACAATGTGGAAAAACAGATGCCTCCATAAAGGAGAGTCCTGTTAGCACTAGGCCAGCCAACATTAGTGATATGAGTGATAAATTTAATGTTCATGATGTGTTCACTTTTGCGAAGCAGTCAACGTTGTGGTCAGTGTTAAATTCTGAATTATTGCTTCAGTTGAGCACGCCTATAGAGCTCTAAATGACTGTTTGGAATATTTAACATATTGACTGACATGAAAAATCACTTCTTAGCAACTGTCGCTAAGCATCAGCTCCTCTGCCAAGTGGATAAAATTTGTAGTCAGAATGGCCTTGGTTGTAAATAAGTCATCTTTATTAGGCTAAAAGTTAGTTAACATTTCTTGGAATGGTTTAATTCAAAAACACACTGTACATTCAGTACCGGTACTTTATTTGTGAGTGAAATGGCATGCTCCTCTGTGTGCTGTGCGCTTCTAAATTCTTTGAGTTACTGTAACACAAGTGCTACAGATGCTACCAGACGACTTGATGGCATGTGCTGAGCTGAAAGTTTGACAGACATGGCAACAGTAACCAAGGGGCAGGGCCACCCATGCTCTACCCACACTGAGTGCACTTAATCCGATAACTGCAGAAAATCAGATTTTGTCAGTAATCCGATCAACGTGTTTTCATTCACTTGAGTAATCAGATAATGAGAGAACTCAGAGTCTACATGAGTCAGACAATAGTCGGATTTCTGCTTTGCAACCAGCCAATAAACTCACAGAAGAAGACGTGATGTAAATGTAATGTAAAACTCAAACTTCATGCTATGGCTTTTTTTTTTTTAAACATTGCGCCACTTTACCTGAGAATGTAACCATACATTATCAAGAAGAAGAAGAATATTTAAATCCTTCATTTCGTCAAGCATGTAGTTGGTTTCAGCATCACTCTAAAAGTGTTTTGCTGCCATCTAGTGGCAACGCTGCTTGCTTTTTTCCAGTACAGCGGCCTGTTTTCACACGTGCAGATTGAGAAATTTGAAAGAAATCTGAGAAAGAGTTTACACACACTGAGAAATCTGAGCTAAAATCCAGCCCTCTTTATTGGATTTCTTAATCAGATTTCTAGATCTTACTCCGATCTAAGAAATCTGTGTATGCTGTTTAGATGACCATTTGAATTATCAAATAACTGCAGAAATTATGATCGGATTATTGAGTGCATGTAAACACACTCGTTGCTTTCTTTTCTAGCAACAGTTACCAGGTTGAGAAAAATGTAATTTAATATAATAAAAAAGTGTAGTGCACTTTAGAGTCACTAAATAATGTTGAGTTTCCAGTTTATAATGCTGCGCTGGTCTGTGTTAATGTGGCCAATCAAAACGAAGCAGATTGGAAATGATAAAGTGTTTGCCAGCATGGCAGTGTTAACACAATTATATGGGGAAACAATACACCCAATCTATACTCTAACAGTATGACTTCACACACATGCAAAGTGAATATTATTTGAAATGAATAGCACACAATTTATATCATAAAAAAAGAGTGCATTAATTTCTAATTATGTTGAATGGAATTTATGCCAAGGTTCTGTAAAACTTGTCCAATTTCCCAAAAACTGCTTCGAGAAAATGCAGTTGTAGGTGGTGCAAAACCAGGCCAGTTTGAGATTTCCAGGCAGCATTGTGAGTTGAATATGTTGCACTACTGAACTGGAATCAGCCCTGCCATTTGTGAGGAGATGTAAGTGGGCATTTTTTTCCATTAGGAAATCAAACAACCACAAATGCATGGCAGGGCAGAACGCAATACTGTATGTCAATTTCAGCAACATCAATTAGATTCACTGCACTCACTTCCACATTATGTTAAAATGTGCACTGACCTCACTCTGGAAACCATGACAGGTGACATCAAAATGAGGCCATAAACATGAGACACAGATCAAGATAAGACTGATTTCCTGAATACATATTACTGAAAGTCTGCTTTGACTCCGAAAAGGCTGGTTGCGTTTTTCTCTCTTAACAACATGCTGTGGTGCTGTATTAGATTAAGTCATTTACTCTTCCACATATGCAAAAGTTTGGGCGCCCTGGTCAAATTAAATGTTTTGTTGACATCACATCCTCTACAGAGACCAAACGTCTGCACATTTTAATGCACTATAACTGTTTATTTGCTGAAGTTGCCAAATTGGAAATAAAGAAAACATAAAATGAGACCTGTGCAAACATTATGGCACATTTTATATTTTATAGCTTTTTCAACATATTAAACTCAGCAAATAAATAGAAATTGTGCACTACAATTTGCAGAAAAATGTAATTTTTTAAGTGTGTTCTCTGTAAACGATGTGTTAACTTATTTTCACTTCATTAACAAAACATGGAATTTGACCAGGGGTCTTCTGACTTTTGCATACAACTGTATAGACAAAGACTTTAAGTCTTTGTATCTATTCCACATTTTACGCAATCTTTCACGCAAAGGAAAAGAAAACAAAACATTATCAAAAATTTCATGTCATTTTCAGGGATGTGTAGAGTACTTAAGAGTACTTAACATACTTAAATAAAAGTGTTGCTACTTCTGTGAAATAATAACTGAAGTTAACCCCTTAAATGGCCAGGGCCCACCGGCAGGTCCAACGTTTTATTACTCAAAAAATGTATTACTTCCCAAATGTAAATGACTACTATGTTACTTAGTAAAAGGCAGACTGCTGTCCTTACAAATATACCCAAGTAAAAGTAACTGTTTCATCATTAAAAAAATCCATCAGAATTTTACTTGAGAACATGGAGCTGAGTAAATTTAACTAATTTGAAGGGACGTAGATTCTCTCCCATAACCAAATTTAAATTTTTTTAATACAAAATATTTTGCTTAAGAAAAATCTCTCTCTCTCTCTCTCTCTCTCTCCTTAGTTTAGCATTTGTGTGTGAGGTTATGTGTGTTTGTGTGAACATGAAAACCTGTTTTAAGATTATGTTTCTCAGTTTTTATCCATTCTTTTAACTTTGTTTCCTTTTTTTGTGTTCATATGATCCTGAAAAAACATTTTTCTTATTAAATTTTATAATCTGTTTTGCTTTCGAAATTCAATTTGTGGTCTTTTTTTTATTTTTTTTGTCTATCATATCACAGGAATTATGAATTAATGTTTTCATGCATTTCTAAATTTCAGTCTTAGTTATGCTGTGGTAAATTACCCATCGAGTCACTACCCTCCTCTGATAATCCTATCAGTGAGAATATGAAGTGCATCGAAAAAGTGACAGTTGGATAATAATAGATTATGTGTTATGAATGTTGAGATTTGTACATAGTAAAAAAAATACTTAAATGCATTGAAGCATTTTTATTTTTATTTATATAAAATTTGTGAAAATATTAAATTAATCTAAATGTTAAATGATGTTTTTTTTTTGCTTCTGGTGCTCATGAATGACTACATTTTAGTTTAAGAGACCAGGTTTGCCACAGGTCATAGATGTTTAGACCAGATTCAGCCCTCATTATCATTCATATCACAAAACACTGCCAGTTTCATTGGACCAAACACCCTTTTTAAATCTTAGCCATCAGCAAAAGCCTCAAACCAAATTCTGCAAAAGAAATCTATACATTATATTACTATGCATCCGTTCTGAATGTTTAACATTGTTTGATCAGAGTCATATCTTTTAATATTTGGTAAGAAAGAAATATTGAATCAATTTTGCACTAAAAAACTCACAGCTGTAGTTATATCTAGTCAGTCAAATGACATTTTTTGTTGATTGTTTTCTGCACATTTTAATGCACACTTTCTGTTTATTTGCTGAGATTAACATATTGGAAAAAAACAGAAAATATAAAACGTGCTATATTTTTGCACAGGCCATGTTAACTTCAGCAAATAAACAGTAATGGTGCATAAAAATATGCACTGCATTTGTCTCTGGACGTTGCAGTGTCTCAACGGGGCCGCTAGATGGCAGCATATGATTTGCAGTGAGCCTCGGAGTGGCATTAAAGCAGAACGCTTTCTGCCAGCCTGCCTCTGTCATGTGGGCATGTCAGCCGCTCTTCGGGGGAAAAACGCGCGTGTGTGAGTGAGTGTGTGAGCGTGTGTGTGTTCAGGCAGAATCCGCGGAGATTTAACAGCTCTGTCCAGCTGCGCGCTTAACTCAACATCCATCCGCCATGTTGTTAAGGGGGCTGAGGATTCCACACACACTCGGCGGAGTGGAGAGTGAGAGAGTTCAGCGGCCGCGCTGAGAGGAGCTGAACAGAAACCCGCTCTGAAATGCACTTGGAGGAGAGTTTGCAGTGAAGGGCGAGGAGACGGGACGAGTCCGCGATTCTCACAGGTCAAGCTCGATGATTTTGCTCTCTCGTGTGTGTGTGTGTGTGTGCTGACCTCCTCGCAAATATCAGTGACTGTTATCGGCTGTGTCACTTTGAAGTTTTATTCGCCAGCTTCTTCTTCGAATTTCCCCGTTCCACCTTAAATGATGGTTCCACCTTAAATGCCTCAGGCGCCAGAATGGAACTGCTGCACCATTTAAGGTGGAACGGGAAAATTCGAACGAGAAGCCGACTTGAGCCTCGTTCACTTTTTTAACCGTGATCTTCGCGAGGAGTGGATTAATGTAGCGAGACTGAATGTTAAACTCCAGATGTATGACGTACGTGCGCGAGAGAGAGATAGACCGCTACAAACTCTTAGCTCGTGCGTCTGTGCCACGTTTTATGAGCTGTTGCACAAACTACACTACATACCACATTCTGTTTCAAAAATGTGCAAAATATGTGACTCATCTGGAGGAAAGAAAGGTTCTTCATCTGTAAATGTGTTTGTGCAAAATAGAATTTCACTTAGAAAAAAAATCCGCATAATTAAATGTTTAAGATGTAAACAGAGTTATTCAGAGCGGTTTGGTGTGAAATGCTCCATTCTTCAAAAAGGTACTGAGAATGGTTCACAGTGGTGGTGATGGGAACCAGACGTCCGAAGCATTTCACAGTAGCCATAAAATGCAATTTCAGCTGCTTTTGGATGTCATTTAAGTTCAGGCTTAGATTGTGATGTTTTAATAACATTTTTAAAAAATAAATTTGATTATATAAATATGCATCAATGCCTCTAAAGGCTACTTCACAGAAAGCTGGTACATGAAATGGTTATGAATACGCTGCCTGAAGCCTGGGACATTGTTTAATGTTTTACAGTAATTCTGAGATAAAGTTTTTTGTATTTGAATGTATTTTTTACAATCCATTTATGGTGGAGAGGCACATGTAGGGTATTGTAAGGCAAAATAGTACCCAAAGAAAACTTCTTTTTTCAAATTCATCACTATAAAACCAATATCATTGTTACATATATTATTTCAGAAGACACATGTAGGTTCGCTGGTCATTTGGATAGCATATAAAATGGCTATATTTGCGTTCTAGTAATTGTGACCTCTGGTTCCCATCACCACCGCTGTAACGAAATCGGAGTCAGTAAGTTTCTCTAAAAATGAACTATTTCACATCATATCACTCTCAATGAATTTCTCTATGTGGATTGAATTATGCAGAATTTATGTGAAATGGGTGGAATTTCCCTTTACATAACTGAAGCAGAGCTGTGTGTGAGTGTGTGTGTCTGTGTGTGTGTGTGTGAGAGAGAGAGAGAGAGAGAGAGAGAAGGAGGGAGTTAGCAGGCCAGAATGTGGATTTCTCTTCATCCACATCGTAAACATCACAAACCCATGACTGACCACATGGCTTGTCTCAATGTATGAATTGGAAGTATGTCCAGCCGCCCCAGCTATTATAGAAAAACTTTTCCTCCAGCTCCCGGACCACCATGAGCTTTCACATCTCACTGACATTATTCATTCCGCACTTTTAAACATTAAGTAAAATCCATTTCAGGTCAAATTTCATAAGTTCTCGTAAACAGTACTGTATTGATGAAGAATTCAAAGTAGTGGATCTTTATGTGATACTAGTCATAATAGTATTTAGCAGCCAAGAGACTCACCCATGTTTCTTTACTTCAGAGCTGCAGTTTCAGTGCATACAAAGCTGATTTCATTGGATCAAACCACTTTTTGAAACTTTTTCCAAGCTCTGTTTCCTACTGTTAGAGAAATCAATAGGAGAATATAAAATATGCATTCTCATCATACAGTCTGCTACCTAATCACTGCCCATTGACACAATAGTTTTAATTAATATTTTTTTTCAATTTAGTGTAATCAAGTCATCATGACAGTCATTATCCTGCTGCTAGTGTGTAGCTGTGAAATTGCTCTATACTTCGCTTGTCACGAATGAAGAATGCTAAAGCGTGTGGAAGGAAGTTCTTCCAGGAGGAATCCTAAGGGGAGAGCATTTTTGCAGCTGTGATGATTCTCTGTTTTGGACTGGGTTATGGTTAAAGCCCTACAGATGGGGCGTATGTGTGTGTGTGTGTGTGTGTCAGTAGTTTGGGTTGGAGAGGTCAAACGTGAGTGTTTTGACTGTATGGACCAAGACCTAATGTTACAGCTGATGTAATTAAAGGCTTTAAAATGCACATACATACAGTTTAGCACGGATTAAAGATATGGAATGGTTTAATGCGTAATGTGTTTGCATGCATGTGTTGGGTTGTACAGTCATTGAGCAATGCACTGCTCTTAAGAAGCATCATAAGTTACTTGACTTCTAATGGTGCCCCTTGGTGGAGAATTTTTCAGCCTGCTAAACTGCTAAATTGTGATAACATATTGTGATTTCTTACTTTTTTTTCCAGCTGCAAATACAACCACCATGTTTTTGTTTTTTGTCTTCCATTCTTGTGCTGCATTTTGCAGGAGGTCTTGAATGTTTATAGTCACTTAGGAATCCTCTGCCCTTGACATCCATGCTTCGCAGGTTAATGCAATCTCTTCTGCTGTACTCAAAGATTCCTCAACTTTAAGCTTCACTTCTCTATCGAGCTTAAGTTCAGCTATAGTCACATACCTACGGAAGTCCAGCGAGGCCGAGAGTAGTTATAATGTCCTGGACTGTTATCTTGAGGTCACGACTTATTCGTCTTGTAGTCTCAAGATTGCAAAAGTTGTTGTCTTGAAATAACTTGAGAATCTTTAGATCAAGAGAAAAATAAGGTGTGATATCGAGAAAACTAGTTTTGTTGAAGTTTGTTAGTATGTTAGTGAGTATGTTAGTGAGTTTGTGTGTTCTTTAGTTTGTTAGTTTGTTAGTGAATTAGTGAGCTTGTTAATGAGTTTGCTAGTGGATTAGTGAGTTTGTTATTGTGTTAGTTTGTTAGTGAGTTTGATAGTAAGTTTGTTAGGTAGTGAGTTAGTACATGAGTTAGTGAGTTTGTTAGTTGTTGTTTAGTTGGTGAGTTTGTGCATTCATTGGTTAGTGAGTTTGCTCATGAGTTTTACTGAGTTAGTGAGTTTGACAGTAAATTTATTAGGGAGTAAATGTGTTGGTTAGTGGGTTTGTGAGTTTGTTAGTCAGTTTGTGAATTTGTTAGTGAGTTGCTGAGTTTGTTAGTGAGTTTGATAGTGAGTTTATTAGTTAGTTTGTCAGTTAGTGAATTTATTATGTAGTGAATTTGTTAGTGAATATTGGTTACTTATTGTTAGTTAGTGAGTTTGTTACTGAGTTTGTGGGTTTGTTAGTATGTTTGTTAGTTAGTGAGTTTGTGTTTGTGCGTTTGAGTTTGTTAGTGGGTTTGTGAGTTAATCAGTGCGTTAATGAGTTTGTTGGTTAGTTTTTAGTTTTTAGTTAGAGATTGTTACTAGGTTTGTGGGTTTGTTAGTACATTTGTTAGTTGGTGAGTTTGTTAGTGACTTTGTGTTTGTTAGTGAGTTTGATAGTGAGTTTGTTAGTTAGTGAATTTGTTAGTGTGCAGTTGTACAATTAAATGCAAACAAATAATAGAAAGGTTGCCAAAAAAAACAAAAGAAATAATGCATTTCCATCAGCTCTGTTAAAATGAATAATTCTCTCTACGTCATTTCTGTAAAACCGTTTCTGAGAAATATGAAATGAGTTCACACGCACATGTATACTGTTAAAGTATTCAATTTTGGGCTGTATTTCACATCATACTGGCAAATCTTATGTCTGTTTACCATCTAATCTCACTGTTGTGTTTTTATCTTTGATAAGATAAAAGTATGTTTTAATTATTGCATTAGTAAATCAGCAGCTTTCATAGCTATGATCAGACATGACCAGTAACACACATGGTCAGTCTTACTAATTTGTTTGTCTCATTTACTCTTTATTTATTAAAAGAATAATTATTTTATACCATTAAATAATGTATCCACCTCCAGCAAGCATACACATGTCTGTGTATTTGTTTGACAATTGTATTTGGTAGTTGCTTTTTCCATCAGGTCTTTTTTTGTATTTGGTGTGTCAAAATACACATAAAACACCATGAATGGCAACCCAGGTAATGAGTGCAAACCCTCCCTACTTGCTTGTTATTTAAATCAAAATTGAGAGCAGGAAGAAACAGCGCACCCCTCCCCTCGCAAGCCAGCTTTAGCTCAAGGCCAACATATCAGCTCGTGGCTCGTGCATTATTATAGCATATTGTGAGGTGACTTTTGAGGAGAAGCACCCCAGGGTAACATTCCACCACCCCACTTTATTTTTTCCCCTGATCAGTTGATGGGGCCAAATCTTATCTCCACACAATTACTGAAGGGTCTAATTATCTTATTAATTCAGAAATTTGATCCTTATGACCACATTGCTGGGATTTATTCCCTTGGAAACTTTTTTGGGTCAGTTGATGAAATTTTTTGTTGTTGGAAAATAATCATCTGTGCTTTTGTATTACGTTGTACAAGAAACATGGTTGAGCTATGTGAGTATAGGAGGGGTGTTGAGTGAGCAGTACTTTTGATTTTGAGAGTAAAAGTGAAAAGTCAGACCTTTGGGGTAAAATGTTCCACCAGACGTGGGGCAAAAGGCCCCCTTTATAGTACTGCCCCAGAAATAATTTATTAGATTTTTTTACATAAAGACACAAAGTGTTTCACTGATTAGCTAGCATTAGCATTACAATTTTAGCGATCTTGCTGGAGATGAGTTTGTTTTTGAGTTCACACCTGATCTGTCATGTCTAAAATCATTTGCACTTATGAATTACATGTTAATTAATGAACAAAATTGACATTCATGATTCTGTTTTACTGCTATTTGTCTGTTGTCATATCTTATTAAAGTGAAGAGGAATTATTAAGACAAATTCATTAGGCCTCAATTTTATTTAAAAATATAATATTTGTTTTGTTGTACTTACAATAATAATAAGTAATACAATATTAATAACTAATAATTTTTGAAAAATGACAAATTGGTGCAAGATTCTAAAGGGGGCTTTCGTGGGGCAAGATGCCTGTTGTTTATATACATATATGTTAAAGTTAGAAAATAAGTAGTGCACTGAAATGCAGTGTAGTGTTATCTATAGAAGATGTGTTAACTTCTTTCCGCTTTTACGTGTAATTTGACCAGGAGTATTCAAACCTTTACATATGACTGTATGCTTCATCATCCAGGACATTCTAAACTTGTGCAGATATGATGCATTGCTCTTAAGGGGGCATTTTCCTCTATTTTTACAATGTTATACTCTAATAAACTTAAAATGGGAGCAATGACATATTAACACTGCAGATTTTATATCATATCGAATATGAATTGTGAATTTTGTGAATTTTTCCACATCTACAGATCAGTTATTATTGTTGATTCTTTTTGGGTTTTTTTTGTGTTACTTTTTCACACATCTGTCTGACTAATTCTGCAACACCTAGTGACCTCAGCAAGAAAATAACACTATAAATGAACAGGGCAGTTTTTCTGTATGTGTTTGTATATGTGTGGGCTTGCATGTGTCATGTCTGTTTCAACTGAGTACACTGCACTAGCCTCAAGCTCTCTTGAATGTTGAGCATTCCTCTGTGTGTGTGTGCGCGTGTGTATTTGTGCAGTTGTAGGTCATTTGCTCCAGGCTAAGAGATGATGTAATTAATTAGTTTGTGTTACTAACTATAGACCGCCTGAAGTCTATCCAGCCTCAGCATCTCTGTGGTTTGGTAGAGGCTGGAATGGATCCGGTCTATGGATGCTGATTATGTCACAGTCCATGTGTTTTGATTGATGCAATCAAGTTACAACTGCTTACTGATTAACCCTTTATTTCTGAGGCAAAAGAGGAGCTACTTATACATTTTAATCTACTCTTCACCTTTAATAATGTGATGTCTCAATGCTGTCATTTTATTTTAATATGTAAAGAACATAATCTATGACATTTTAAGCAAGCAAACTTGAATAGAAACATTCACGTCACACTTTCGTCACCTTTTAAAGGTTGCTACAATGAAACAAATTAATAGTAAGCACTTCCATTGCAATATAAATTCATTGAGTACCCACTGTTACACAAATATTAAAATTAGTCAGAATGCACTCGTACCATATTCTAGGCCACTTTCCCGGACCTAGCTGAAGCTTAATCCTAGACTAAAAAGAATTTACAGTGAGGAGCCACCATTTGTGCTGCAATTTAGTCCAAGACTAGGCTTAATCCATGTCTGGGTAACTGATTATTTTCTCTGCTTTCTCCATTTTTATTTTTCTTCTCATCTTCTTTCTCTTCTATTTTTTGTTGTCAGTTTATGGTTTATGTTTCTCTAGATGCAAATCAAATCCTCTCTGGGTAATCCTCACAGAGTCTCTCTCTCTCTCTCTCTCTCTCTCTCTGTTTTTCACTCTCCAGAGAGGATTAAGATGAAACGTTGAGGGCTGAAGAGTCTGGTAAATCAACATCACACTGTAAGATCATATTTCTTTTTGAATCACTAATCTCTGGGTGAAACATGTTGGTGTGTGTGTGTGTGTGTCATGAAATCTTAAGCTATCCTTAATGATAACCCATCAAACTCTTTTTCTCTCTCTGTCTGTGTCTAAGCTATCAAAGAGAAGTTTCTCATTTTGTATTATCAGAGGAAATACTGCGCAGAGCATTAGTTGAAGGGAGTATATTGGCATGTGTTGTGGAGAAGAATGTGAGCGATTGCCCAGTCAGACAAGTTCCTCATAGCTCTTTGGGGACCTCTAGAAGTGTGGTTTAACCCTATCTTACCTACACTATATGGCCAAAAGTATGTGGACACCTGACCATCAGACCTGTATGAGCTTGTTGGATATCTCTTTTTAAAACCATCGGCATATAACAGCATCCAGTCTTCTGGGAAGGCTTTCTACAAGACGTTGGAGTGTGTTTGTGGGAACTTGTGCCCATTCAGTCAAAAGAGCTTTTTTGATGTTGGATAAAAGGAATGACTTACAATCAGTGTTTCAATTCATCCCACAGGTGTTCAGTGGGTTTGAGATCTGTGCTGCTCTGTGCAGACCCCAGGAGTTCATCCACAACAGATTCATCTAGCCATGTCTTTATGCACCTCGCTTTGTGCATAGGAGCACAGTCACACTGGAACAGGAAAGGGCCCTCACCGGACTGTTGCCACAAAGTTGAAAGCATATAATTGTCTAAAATGTTTTTGTATGCTGTAGCATTAGCATTAATCTTCACTGGAACTGAGGCTGCTAACTGAAATCTTGAAAAATACCCACAGACCATTATCCTTCCTCCACCAAAGTTTACTGTTGGCACTGTGCATTTCAGTAGGTCCACCAAAACCAGATTCGTCCATCAGATTGCCAGATCGTGAAGCATGATTCATCACTCCAGAGAACATGTTTCCACTGCTTTAGAGTCCAGTGGCTGCATGATTTACATCACACCAGCCAAAGCTTGGCTGTGCATATGGTCATCTTAGGCTTGTCTGCAGCAGCTTGTCCATGGAAACCCATTTCAAGAAGCTCCTACAAGAAGCACTCAGTGACCCCACTGTAAGTTTGCATGGTTTACCACTTCGTGGCTGAGCTGTTGTTGCTCCTAGGTGCTTACATTTCACAGTAATAGCACTTACAGCTGACTGTAAGTCCTATCTAGCCGGGAATTTCATTAACTGACTTGTGGCAAACGTGGCATCCTATGTCAGCGCCACATTTAAAGTCACTAAGCTCTTCAGTATGAACAATGTATGTGCTTGACTTTATACACCTGTTTGGAGTGGGTGTGGCTGAAACACCTGAACACAATAATTAGGTGTAGGTGTCTGCATACTTTTGGCCTTAGAGTTTAGCTTCTTGCCAGTGATACATTCAGAGGCTTTGGCTTTCTCCCCTTTAATTCATTCAAATTTGGCCCCAGAGTATTTACAACACATGCATATCCACATTGGCCATGCAGTGTATCAGCTTGTGGAGTTTTCTGTCTTGATATAGGGGATGCACCATGCTACCTTTGTTGGATATTCTGTCAGTGTCTGAGCAAGCATAAACATACATTTAGAATGAAGTTCAGACCTGTAAACACATTTATTTATTTCATCAAAGTAATGATAAAAGGTGTATTAAAGTATATTCATGTTTTCTTGTTCAGAATCATAGTTTGTGACACAAAATAAAAATCTGATTTTTTTAGCTTTGTTAGATCATCTTTACATTTTAAATAAATGCACAACAGCATTAAGAAATCATGTTACATTGATCTTAAAGGGTTAAAGTGGCTGTTTTCTACTGATCTGATCTCTTGATAGATGTTGAGTTCAGGATTTAAGCACGGAAAGCTGGCCCCAGACCAGAGGAACGCACTACGAAGCAGGATGTCTGACTTAGCACTCCAACTTTTGGCTAGCTTTGTGTTCTACTCAGACATACAAGTGCCACAACATAAGCTCTGTTTTTAGGTATATTTGCTGTTAGGGCCTAACAGATGTGAGCATTTTGTTGGCTGTTTTAAGGAGCTAAAATTGTGATCATCAACAATAAATCATTTAAAAAGTATAACAGACTGCAGTAGTTTTAGTTAAAGACTGTTTTACTGTTGGATAAGGACAGATGTCAAATTGTCAGTGTAAATTTTCAACTGTAAAATTTCATAAATAAAGAGCAAAAATGTGTGAAGACTTACATACAAGCCACAAACAGAAGCTCCTCTCGAATAAACTGTGCTCACATACAGAATGTTCACTTTCTGTCCAATGTTTCCTTTCCAAGACATTATCCATACTTTATCAGTGGGATTTCCGCAGATGCTGGTAAATCTGTGAAGCCTTAATATCAGTGTTCAAATTACACTGTGGACCTCTTTTTTTTTGGGGGGGGGGCTGTTCTCTTGAAAACATATGGGTTTGCACAGATATGGTCTGTTATAATGTAGAAACATTATAATGATGTAACCAAATGTAAAGTAAAATTATTAATTTATTTGTTGTCTGTTTAAAATAATATTGCAACTGTCTTGAACTGTACTAGGTATTAAATATAGACATTAAAATCTAAACAGTTCACACCATGCATCATGTGTAGCATCCTGAGTTAATATCTTGCCATCTATTTCATCCGGGAAGAACTTTGTTGCATGAAGACAATAGCAAGTTGCCAGTTTTCAGAAATGCTGTGTCAGACAGCTGAAATATAACAATAAAGATGAGAAAAAACATCAACAAACTTAAACGGCTAATCATTAACTATGTCAGGCTAAAGCATACATACTGGGCATGGAAGTACACAGGTCACCGCTGCTTACAACAATGCAGAAACTTTTTTGTTTGACAGGTTGTGTTTTTTTTTTCTGTTTGGCTTTTGAAATAGATATCCTCTACTCTGTTGGGGTATCGGGTTTCACTTTTACAGATTCCCCAGGCACATCTTTTGAATATGTGGAGCTTGAAATTTAAACTACATTCATAGGCTAAATACGTTCACTTTGGCTTGCTGCTAAAAACTTGATCGAGGTAATGGTAGTGAAATGGTTGCTGAGCAGTGATTGGAGTAGAAAATGATGCGAACGTTCAATTATGATGTGCAGAGCATCAGCACTTTAACTGGGTGTAATACAAGGTTAAAATTAGTTCCTTTTTTCGCTGTGCTTCTTGTAAAGTTCTTACCACATATCAAGGGTGTTGTTTATATTTTGTAATAATTACTCACAGGTACCCCTAGAGGCTTGGACATAGGGGCATAAACCCATGGAATGATCAATGTCTGCATCTACAATATTTGGTGTGAACTAATCAGACTTTTCCCATAGTTTTGTCCATTTTGACGGCTGTTGAACACTGCATTCGTGCTCAGGTGCACATTTAACCAGTGAACTGTGAATTATATGAAGGAATCAACATCAGAACATGCTTTTCTTTTTTGTCAGTGCTTCTGCATAATGTACCTGTTTTGACTTGACTCTTTATAGACATATTGTTCTTGCAACACAAACTGCTATTAATAACATAGCAAAGCATTTGATTTTTTCACATGGTCCACGGAACTATTTTTGTTAGGTTGCGCTATGCATCGGCAACCTGATTGGTTACAGTCAAACTGATATGTGATTAAACCAATCGATCATAGACATAGCAATCAAGTAAAGTTTACTTTTATAAATCTGATTCTGATGCATCCAGACTTGGAGTGTTTTTATTTTGATGCAGTATAAAAGGAAAGGTAGGATTCTACATTTTATTAGTAATATCTTTGAGGGATAGCTCTGTATTTTATACTATTATAGTGAAAGCTAAAAATACAAAACAAAAATATTGGTGCATTTTAGACGTTGCAACCAAACCAAATGAAAAAGATACAATGTCACCAAAAACAAAACTCTAGTATAGACTTGGAGCACTAGAGCAAATGCGCTAGGTGTGAAAACAGCCTTAAATCCATGGGTCCATTACAGTTACATGTTCAGGACATCTTGGACAGATTCAAAAGCCCAAGGCCTTTTCACACAGTGTCCAAGTTTAAAAGACCAAAAAAAATGTTTTTTTCAAATGCACATATTAACACTAATGCTGTCTTTCACTTCAGAGCTCGTGTTTGCTCCTGTAGTTTGTTCTCTTTGCTCCTTTTAGTGCTCAGAGTGCTGAACTGAATCAAAACTCCACTCACACACACACAGCACTGCTGTAGAGCCTTGATCAACTCTCTTGATCTCCTGCAGGCAGGGATGGATTTAGTGATTATGGGGGTCCGGGCAAAAGACCAGAATGGATGCACATTTTTTCAGTATTTTAAGAACGATGGAGGCAAAAATTTTAATACAGTCGTGTGAAGAAGTAAGTACACCCCATGAAGTGTTTCTCTTTTTTTGACAAATGTGGACACAACAGTGTTTGATCTTCAATTGAACAGTATAGATAAACATTATGTAATGGAACAAAAAACAATAGACATTTTTTTTTTTTTAACCTGTTGACAAAAGTAAATACACCCCTGGCTTAAGTAAATGGTATTACCCCCTTTGGTGTCTACCAGTTTCTGACATCTACTTGGAAAAATTGTTTCCCATTCCTCCATGCAGAATTCTTTCAACTATACAGTGTTCGAGGGTTTTCTTGCATATACCCCCCAACAGCATTTCAATGGGATTCAGATCTGGGCTTGACTGGGCCATTCTGTGACCCTTCATTTCGTCTTTTTGAGCCATTCCTTGGTGGATTTACTTACGTGTTTGGCTTCATTATTTTGTTGGAGGATCCATGTCTTCAGCTTTAACTTGGTCTCACATTCTCCTCAAGGACTCCCTGTATGAAAGAAAATTCATAGTCAATTCTGTGATTGCACGTTGGCCAGGCCCTGAGGCAGCAAAGCAGTCCCAAACCATAACATTGCCACCACCATGCTTTACAGTTGGTTTTTCTGATCAAATGATCTGTCTGGTTTTTCCAATCATGACCTCTAATACTGCGGCCCAACAACTCTATCTTTGACTCGTTTGCCCATAGCACATTGTTCCAGAAGTCCTGGTCCAAGATATTCATTAGCAAATTTTGATCTTGCCCCAATATTCTTTTTAGACAGCAAAGGCTTCCTCCTAAAGAATTTACAGCAACAACAGCAGGAGCTACCTGCAGATCCGCTCTGCTTTAAGCTTTAGCTAAAGCCGCTTTTCTTCCAACTCCGCCAGAAAACTTTTCCTCAAAAGTTGAATAGTTTCTTGTAAAATGTCTCTCAGCTTTCCACTGTTTTACGGGGCTGAAGTCGCTTCTCATTCGCCAGCTTCTTGCTGAACTTTCCGGTTCCACCTTAAATTCTGACTGAGGCACCGAATGTAAAAGCGGCACCAATTAAGGTGGAACGGGAAAATTAGAGAAGCGACTTCATCTTCGCAGCTTCGCATCGTTTAGTTAGTGTTCGACAGTCTCTCGTTACAGACTTAACGCACCAGGAAACCAACTGCGCTGCTTATAAATGCAAATAATTCCATTCGTCTCCAAATGTTCGTCTGTCTTTCTCTTTTCCTTTTTCGTTCGCTACTAGCTCGGCAAAACCTCGTTGCTAGGTGACCTGCAGTCTCCCCTTATTTTATTTCACCGTAACAGCGCATTTTATCACAGATGAGTGGCAGCAGCGTCTCCAATCAAGAGCAGTGAATGAGAGCCTTCCAGTTCACTTGCCACATCACTTCCATTTGTTATATTAATAAAAGATATTGGAAGTAAATTCATTATGGATCATTACAAATACTTTGCTTTAAAACTAGCGAGTCCTCACACAGTGAGAAAATAGAAATCCTGTTTAGAAAAAAAACGATAATCGTTTTATAATCGCATCGCAGCCCTCTGAATCGTAATCGATTCAGATCGTGAGGTGCCTAGAGATTCCCAGCCTTAGTAGACAACTAAGCCTCCTATACAGTATTCTCACAATTCTGCTTTTGTTAATGCAGAAGCGTAAATAGTAGCGTTAGATGACTTGCGTTTTAAACAATGACCAAGACTACTTAGAAATTGTTATCACCGACATTTGCTTAAAACCGTTTAAAATAGATGATGAGTTCCCCCAGCACTATAGGTTGGTGAGTAGCTTACATTAATGTAGAAATATGATGTTGTGTCTCTTTGCTGTTGACGGTACCTGCCACGTTACTAATGTTCACATAAGCTGTTTAAGTAGAATGAAACCTGGTGGACGTGTTCTTCCCATCTTTCTCCTCCAAAATGGAGCTTCTTTAGTCTATCCTTTTACTGTGATGTGTGATGAGGTGTCAAGCTTCCCGCCCCTAACACTGCTCATAAAGATCCGCTCTGCTGCTTCTCCACTTTGCAAACCTCATCACAGAAGGACCTTGTAGTTCAAACGTGGATGCTTGACCGTCTGAACGCAGCTGCTTTCATACTGAACATGTAAAATTCACAGATGCGCTTTCAAACCCCCCCGGGATGCGCGGCACAGACGTGGAAAGCAGACGCACAAGGTCATACAAAGTTCAAATGTTATCAACTTGTGTGCAGCGTGCTTTGGCCAGTCAAACGTCTTTCGTTCATGTTTGAGGGAACTACCAGACACGGCAACTGCTGTACTATAGACTGTGCTAAGATTTGGCTGAAGGAAAATTTTGAGGGAGTCTGAAAACCGGCAGCCCTCCTTTGCTGCTCTTTTAAACGGTGCAGGCGGAAGTTCAATAACGCTATAGCTTACAACTGGATGTGATGATGCAAAGATAGTAAGAAAGGTCTATGATGAGTGTCACGTTTTCTACACTAAATCTCACACTAAGACCACACTAAGCCTAAAAAGACTGGACTATGACAAATATGACATTAATACGCAAATCCTGATCTGGAATTTTGGAAGTACAGCATGAATTTAATCAAAGACAGAGGTGATGTGTAATGTAGGCAGGTTTAAAGCTCTTTAGAAAATGGCATGAGGACTCTAGCTACTGTGGGCTTCTCAAAGAGAATCAGGCACTTCAGTCATACCCTTTTGGAGTGGTATGATCTCATTTAACCCAGACCCTTCACCACAGTCTGTGTGATGCCTTCGTTGAGTAGACTTCTCCACATTATTCTCCATCCCCAAGTCATCTGATTTGTCTGACCTCTCATCCCTCCTCCTCCTCCTCCTCCTCCTAATTCCTCTTAGTTGCTGAGTGATGAATCCAATACCTTCTCTGGAAATGACCTCAGCTCTCTGCCAAGGAGACAAACTCCTCTCTGAGTGAGAACCTTGTGCCTCATCATCATCAGAAAGTCCATGAAGGTCAATCTCTTCATCATGCTCCTCATAATGTCCTTCATTATGATCCCTCTGATCTTCCTCCTCTTCAACATCATGATGAAAATCATCATCTTCACTCTCCAGAGTGTTGTAAGCCTGACTATTGAACGCCATGTCCCATGTCCTTTCTGCAGGTCTCCTACTGGCGATTCTGCTGGTGGAATGGAAATCAACTCTTCAGATATTTTATTAATATAATGAAATAAAATCATTTAATTGGAAATACAATTACACTTGTATTAAAAGGTTTTTTACATTTCTCATTTAATTCATATTTCAAGGCTGAAATGAGGGACCTCCAAAACAGGCTAAAATAGCATCTATGGCTACTGTGAAAAGAGTTTGAAAAAGAAATGCATTTTGACAGTCTATTAGGCCAACAAAGAGCTCGGTACAGGTTTAAAATTTTCATAATGAAATAATAAAATGGTAATACTTGGGCCTCCATGTATCGATAATATTTATAGATCCAAAATATTGGGTAATTGTACTGTATCAATTTTGTATCGCAGCCCCTGTAAGTGAATGTGAATATTTGTAGCTTTCTACTGGATTAGTTCAAACTGTAGTTCCACAGTGACGATAAAAAATAAAAAATAAGTATTCAGACCTTAGATATTTACAGGGGTTGTGTTATGATCTGTTAATAAATAAGGCATTAGTTGAAATAGTATTAAGCTAAATATATACAAATATATCATCATTTATAGGGTATTTTCTATTGGGAGGTGACTATCTTAAAGCCTAACCCCTAAATTTCAGCTGTTTTTTTTTTGTTGAAAGAATTGGATTTATCATGAATTTAATTTAATTTAAAAAAAACTTTATTCAGAAAATGCTGTCCCACATTTTCTTCTCATTACCAAAACACAGTGTTTTAGTCCATAGGTGGAGCCTTATTTAAATTTAATTTGTAACTAGCAAAGATACTTTCTCTAGATAGACAAAGCACTTTTTGTAAGTCACTCTAAAGCGTCTGCTAAATGCTGTAAATGTAAATGTAAATGTTATTTTAGCCACACCCCTGCATTTTAGAGCAGGAAGTGAAACTGTATCCCTGTCCCTCATGGCCACATGTTGACCAGTTAGATCCCATTGTTTTGAAGAAATTTTGTCCCAAAGTCTGAAAATCAGTGTGTAACATTAAGAATGGTCACCACTGAAACACATGCAATTAAGTGCTTTTATGTTTAAATGAAAAATATAATGATTTTATGTGTGTACAACTGTTTACAGCTGTTTACTACTCATGTATTGCCTACCGTTTTGAGTTCTGTGAAACGGTCAAAGTTTTGGTGGTGTTATGATTATTTTCTTAGTGACAAAGGGAATGTTTAATTATTTATTTTAATAAAGTAAACATAATTAAGGTATAGAGTCAAAGCAAGAAGACTTTAGTCTAAAGTCCAAGTCAGTCAAAAGTGGGTTTTCAATCTTGCCCTTAACAGTGGCAAAAACAAAAGGAAGTGCCCTACTGGCTGCCCTTCACATGAGAAAATACTGATTGAGTGCCTCCTAGTGTGCCCCTTCATACAATAAAGTATGGTGATGTGCCTTCTAGAGTAAGAAAATTCAAAAACTTGTCTTAATGAGTGCCCTTCTAGTGTAGAAAATGTGACGCAGTGCCCTTACAATGGCCCACACTTAATGTTCCCTATGAGTGTCCTTCCATTGGAAAAGAGTGCTGTTATGAAGTGCCCTCTATGCTGCCCCTATATGACGGTGTCCCAAGGGGTGCCCCTCCTGTAGATAAAATGTGATGCAGTGCTGTAAAGGTTGTCCCTACACGCATGAGAATGTGGAGAAATCTCCTAATGGATGCCCCTCCAGTGGGTTAAATATGATGTTATGCCATATAGGTGCCCTCACAATGGGATGAAGTTGATGTTCCCTACAGGTGCCTTTCTGATTAAAATAACGCATGAAGTGCCCTGTTAGATGCCCTTCCAAGTGAGAAAACAATGTGAAGTGCCCTTGCCATGGAGAGAAAACAATCTCTGTGCCGTACAGTTTCCCCTACAACAAGCCCTCTACCTTCCCATTGTTAAAAACATCCTTTCCATGCATTTAAGTTTTCTGTTTTAGCCACACTCCCTCTAGAAGGTTCAGATGTCAGACTTTTTCTTAGAACTTTTCTCAAGAACTAATTTAAGAAAAACTTAGGAAGATATTGGTGAATGAGGCCCATTGAGTTTTACCAATGATGCATTACTAAATACTAATGTATGTACACTGCAAGTGCTTTTATAGATCACTATCACATTTTTATGAGGAGCTAGCTAACAGGTACCTTGCTTAGCTGATTCTATGATAAACTCAATTTTGAAATAAAGCAGAAGTGTAAAAATCCTTTCCTAGGCCAATTATTTTAGGGTGATTTGCACAAAATGACCATAAGACTTTAAGATTTGGTGTGAACAGCTTTTTCAGTTAACACAGTGTGTGTGTTTGTGAAACAAATATTAATAGTTCCCTCTGTGTTTACACTGGAGGTGTTTGTGAAATAAAATTTTAAAGGTTTATAGCCCTTTGTAAAGTGGATCGCTGAATAATGTATTGTTAGTGTTAATCAATGATAAACACTATTTCATTATATATGCATCTTTTTTGCATGCTGGTGGGGGCCCATGTTGTGCAGTAGGTGCCCTTTTTTATTTTTTCACCCGTTCTTCAAACAGCCTGAGTCTGCCACTGTGTATGTGCATATAAACATATATATGATATTTGTATGTGTGTATGTGTTTGTGTTCCAGGTTTTTGCTATGGGCTGTGTACAGAGTAAGCAGGATAAAGCTGCCCCACAGAAGACTGAGAGTTCCTCCACTGCAGCCCAGTCTGCTGCTGACACACACGGACATTATGGACCTGAACCTACAAACACACCCCAAAACCAGGCCCCACACACCACCACACACAGCACTTCACACAGCGTCACTCACACCAGCACACTCGTGCCTTTTGGTGGTACAGCAGACATAACACCTTTTGGAGGCACTTCATACAATCCAGCTGGAAGCAGCACATTTCCTGGCAGTGTAACAGGTGAGACACATAAACTCAGTCACGCACACATACACAGTGATCAGATGTGATCTGATAGGGGTCGTATAGTGGTGTGACCGTGTGAGATAGGATAAGGAGACCCTTTTAAGAAACATTCTAAATATAAAACTACAAGGTAACTTGCTTTAAACAAGACAAAACTGAGCTGACAATAAATAAAAGCAGTTTATAAAAATAGCTTGCTGAAAATGTTTACATTATGTAGACTACAGTATGTGCTACAAAATCCAACATCCTTAACAGCAGAGGACTTTTTATTGTTATACTTCACAGTGTGGGACTGCCGTTTGTGTTTTTTTTTTCTGTCATTCAGAAAACTGTGGCTCCAGACAGCATTGTTGTACTCACAGGAACTGTCCTTTCTGCCTCTGTTGTTTTACTGCATTCTGCATATTGAATAGTATCAGACCTGTAGTCGAGAAGTTGAATGAACAAAGATTATACACCAATCAGGCATAACATTATGTCCACCTCCTTGTTTCTACGCTCATTGTCCATTGTAATTACTAAAGCCTGACCAATAGGAGTTAATTTTGGCCAATACTAACAACCAGCAGTTCTATATGTATCTTATGAAAATGTTGCCAGCAATTATCTTATGAATACACAAAGCTTTTTTTGACCAGGCAGGATTTGAACTCATGATCTCCTAATGGTCATGCCACTGGGAAGCCCAATAAGAAACATGACGTTACACTATGTGACAGCAATAAAGCCTGAATTGATGAACAAAACATGCCATTGTGCCAAAATGTCAAAAGACTACACACATCAACAGAGAAGTGTCAACATCTTCACAAATCATTTGAATGATAATGAAAATAAGAAATAATTCTGTCAACGCAGGCACGTTCAAACACTTTGATCAAGTGTTTGAACGTGCCTGCGCTGACAGAATTATTTCTTATTTTCATTATAATTAACATGTAACTCCAGCATGCTTTCATCACTGGTGATAACTGACTTCTAAGTGTTATCCTTATTACCACTAATTAAGATTTTGCTAATTAAGCCATTTTCAGCCTCTGTCTCTCCTGTTTGCTCTTGTTTCAGGTGGAATCACTTTTTTTGTTGCACTCTATGATTATGAAGCCAGAACAACGGACGACCTGTCATTTAAAAAAGGAGAGCGCTTTCAGATCATCAATAACACGTGAGTGGATGCATTCATCTGCCTACATGTAAGCCGTGTAAGCTTTTTACTGTCTTGACTATTGTTGTCTGTAGTAGAAGTGTAATTGATATTGAAACCAGGTAAAGCTGTATTTATTATGTATATAGCCAACAACAAAAGTGAAGACTGAAATAACCTATGGCTCTTTCAGCTCTTTTTAGCAACTGAGAGCATGTAATGTCTCTGTTTCTGAATGAATATAGTCCTATGCAAAAGTTTAAGCACTCCTGGTCAAATGACATGTTTTGTTGATGTCCTAAGTGGAAATAAGTTACTTATCCTCTACAGTTAACACACGTCTGCCCATGTTAATACACAGTTACTGTTATTTGCTGGATTTGACATGAACATAAAAATGTTGTTTTTTTCCCACTATGTTAAATGCAGTAATACATCGAAATTGCAAATCGAAAAGTCGTAATTCATTTTTATGTTTTAAACAGGCGTTTTTGTTGCTGTACATTTAAGACCGATATATGTTTAATGCCCTCTACTCTGATTTGCTGTTGTGCCTCATTCAGAAAGCAGTCTGGGCTGACGCACTCTTTATAACATTAGTGTGAATAGGCAGAGCTAAAATGCTGTAGACCGAATAGATTAATATATGTAAATGCATGAGTTTTCATGACATCTCAAACATAATGAACTCAGAATGGGCTGTTTTTACAGCCAGCTTAACCACATATTTGAATTGTATGGACTACACAGTGAACAGTACATCTTGAAACCCTTACAGTGTTCACATACTACACCAGACTCCTATGGTAAGCAGAGTGGCACCACTGGGGTTAGGGGTTAAGAGGCTAAGCTATTTCAAAGAAAGCAAATTTTAAATTCTTGCTCTCTGTCTGTCTCTCACTCCCTCTCTCTCTCTCTCTCTGTTGTAGTGAGGGGGATTGGTGGGAGGCATGTTCTTTAAGCTCAGGTCTACAGGGCTACATCCCCAGCAACTACGTGGCTCCAGCTGACTCCATTCAGGCTGAAGAGTGAGACTGTTATGCTGTTCATACTCCAACTTTGTACCCGCTGCTCATTAACGCTTAGAAGTTACACTTGCCTGTGGTGATAAAAAGTACTATTATGTATTAATTATTATGATATTAATTATTTGATTTGAAAAGTGAAGAAATTCCTCATGTGAAAGTTACATTTCAATCTCTTTAATCAGAAATAATTAGAGACATATGAAACACAAAATATTTCATTTTCTAAGAGCAAATTATTTTAAAAATGCGTGTGAATGTGTCTGTGTGTGTCTGTATGTGTGTTTGTGTTAGGTGGTACTTTGGTAAGATGGGGCGTAAAGATGCAGAAAGACTTCTTCTCCAGCCCGGGATCCAGAGGGGCACCTTTCTAATGAGGGAGAGCGAGACCACTAAAGGTAAAGACTGAGTAAATGAAGGATGGATGTATAGAAGAGTACTGAATATTTGACTAATGTCTGATCTCCTGCCTTCCTCCATCCAGGTGCATTCTCTTTATCTATTCGAGACTGGGAGGAGGATAAGGGGGAAAATGTGAAACACTATAAAGTCCGGACGCTGGACAGTGGAGGATATTACATCACTACACGTGCTCAGTTCAGCACACTGCAGAGTCTTATTAAACACTATACAGGTAAATGACCGCTCTCCCTAGAGTCTTATCAAACACTACACATGTAAATGACCGCTCTCCCTAGAGTCTTATCAAACACTACACATGTAAATGACCGCTCTCTCTAGAGCCTTATCAAACACTACACATGTAAATGACCGCTCTCTCTAGAGCCTTATCAAACACTACACATGTAAATGACCGCTCTCTCTAGAGTCTTATCAAACACTACACATGTAAATGACCGCTCTCTCTAGAGCCTTGTCAAACACTACACAGGTAAATGACCGCTCTCTCTAGAGCCTTATCAAACACTACACAGGTAAATGACCGCTCTCTCTAGAGCCTTATCAAACACTACACAGGTAAATGACCACACTCTCTAAAGCCTTATCAGACACTATACAGGTAAATGACCACTCTCTCTAAAGCCTTATCAGACACTATACAGGTAAATGACCACACTCTCTAAAGCCTTATCAAACACTACACAGGTAAATGACCGCTCTCTCTAGAGCCTTATCAGACACTATACAGGTAAGTGACCGCTCTCTAAAGCCTTATCAGATGCTACACAGGTAAATGACCACTCTCTCTAAAGCCTTATCAGACTCTACCCCAGTGACTGACCACTCTCTCTAAAGCCTTATCAGACACTACACAGGTAAATGACCACTCTCTCTAAAGGCTTATCAGACACTATACAGATAAATGACCACTCTCTCTAAAGCCTTATCAGACACTACACAGGTAAATGACCACTCTCTCTAAAGCCTCATCAGACATTACACAGGTAAATGACCACTGTCTCTAAAGCCTTAACAGACACTACACAGGTAAACAACAGCTGTTACTACTTGCCCAACCTCTGGCAGTGTGACGTGCGTTTGGCCTGATAAGATTTGTTCAAGTGGTTATTTTGTCACTAACCAAGTGACACAGTTCTGATGTGTGTCATAGTAACGCAGCAGGTTGTGGTGACAGCACAGATGGAGGAGATTTAACAGTAATAGTAGCAACAGAAAGAAGGGCAGCATGTGTCGGCCTCTAATGCCAAAGGCATTATTTGCCACTACTGCTTATGATTCTTTCACATACTTTTGGCTATATAGTGTAAGAATTACATGCATTACGTACCACTACTGCTTATAATTCTTACACTATATAGCCAAACGTATGTGGACACCTGACCAACGCAATGAGCTTGTTGGACAACCCGTTTCGAAAACTTTAATACAGAGTTGGCACCCTCGTCCACACCAGACTCATCAAAACATGTCTTTATGGACTTCACTTTGAATACAGAGGCACAGTCCTGCTGGAACAGAAAAGGGCCTTCCCCAAACTTTTGCCACAAAGATGGAATTATGTGGAATATAATTGTCTATAATGTCTTTGTATGTTGTAGCATTAACATTAACCCTTACTGAAACTTAAGGGCCTAGATCATTCCCTGAAAAGACAGGGCCCCAGACCATTATCCCTCCTCCACCAAACTTTACTGCTGGCCCTATGCACTCTGGTAGGTAGCGTTCTCTTGGTTTCCACCAAATCCAGATTTATCCATCAGACTACCAGATAGTGAAGCATGATTCATCACTCCAGAGAACACGTTTCCACTGCGTGAAAGTCCAGTGGCGGCGTGCTTTACACCATTCAAGCCGAAGCCTGGCATTGCGCATACTGACCAGACTACAAAAAATCCTTCTAATGGCTTATTTTAAAGGTGGGAGGAACCTTTGAAATAAATCTTATTTGGTGGGTGGGCTGTTTGAATTATGTTTTCCTGTTAGCTAATGCATGCAGCATTAAGTCGGATGGCTAACGTTACTGCTATTCACAGCCAGTTTTCCAGTGTCACTTGTTGACACAGTCTGAAACAGTGTGATAGTGTAATGTATGGCAGTGCAGTGATGTTAAATCTGTTTTAAAGTTATATCTTGCTGACTTTCTCTGTCGTTCTCTCTCTCTCCTGCTGCAGCCCATGCAGATGGTCTGTGTCACAGGTTGACAGGAGTGTGTCCAACAGTGCGGCCACACACGCAGGGTTTGGCTAAGGATGCATGGGAGATATCCAGAGACTCGCTCTCTCTGGAGGTTAAATTGGGCCAGGGCTGCTTTGGAGAAGTCTGGATGGGTAAGATGTTGAGATGAATACCTACATATGACTGAACATGCCCAAAGACATCTGGATCAATTAAGGAATACATTTAGATTGAGAGTAATTTTTTCTTGCGTTCTGTACATACATCAACAACATTATACAAAAGAAAGATCTGAGTAAAGAAATCATGTCTGTATCAGATTCAGCTTTGCCAATGCATGGTAAGGTTTACATATGAAACACAATGTATTTGAAAGACTATGTGTACACTACCGTTCATCTACTACATGTACACAACAAAATCACTTTGTACTTTATTTTTTATTTATATGCAATAATAACTTACAACAATAATAGGAATTTTAATTTTATAAATAATGCTACAAAAGATATTTTTAGATACCTTACATTATATAGGTTTATACCTTATTGCAGTCCTCTGTACTTCATCTTAATATCAGTGTCATTTCTCTTCAGTCCTCTGCATTTACCTGTGTTTTATCATTTTATAAAAAATGCACTTAATTTGTTCTTATTGTATATACTTGTATAGTATGGCTTTTGTGTCTTTGGTTATAGATTCTTACACTTTGCATCATTTTGGTTTCTACTGTTTGCAGGTTTTGTTTCAGTAATTACAACTTATAATATAAAAGATAACTTTGAGAATAACTTAAAAACGCTAACCAGTAAGCCAGTATTTTTATGGCTCATAAAATCATAAGATTTTTATTAAAACAAAAAAGTTTACTTAACTGCATAAAATATGTGTTTCAGTAGTGACAGTTCTTAATGTCATACACTGATTTTCAGACACATTTATTTCAAAACACTGGGCTGTGACTGCTCATGGCCATGAGGGACAGGAATACAGTCTCAGTTCTTGCTCTAAAATGCAGTTGTGTGGCTGAAATTAGGCTTTGCCTATGAACTATATCTCTGTGTTTTGGTAGTGACATGAAAACATGAGAGAGCATTTTTTTTATTTCTTGATTTGTTTTATTGAAAACTTAAACTCATGATAGATCTAAATCTTTTAACGTCACTTTAAAATAAATCAAAAAGATCTTGTTAAAAATAACATTGCACAACTGTAAAACAATGTAAATATTATTTCCAAGCTGAAATTTAGGAATCTTTGGACAGGCACCTCCTAACAGAAAGTACCCTATAAATTATGATTTTATATGTATTTAGCTTATTACTATCTCAGTTAATGCCTTGGGTTTAAATACAGCATAGTATAGCACAGAGCATAGCATAGAGCATAGCATAGTCACTACCAAAACTTTATCAAGTATTAAGATTGTTTTGTTAGTGACAAAATGGACCGTCCAATCACAATAAAATAAACATAATTAAGGTAAAGAGTCAATCAAAACAGAAGGATTTTAGTGTAAAGTCCAAGTCAGTTAAAAGTCCAAAATGTGTTTTCAACTCTGATTTTGAATCAACTCTGAATGATCCATAAAGTCAAAATAGTGTCTCTTTACTTGTATTTTATTTATTTTATATTTTTGTCTTGGATTACTTTCTGTTTACCATATTGCTGTCATGTCTGTGCTCTCTCTGGCTCAGGCACCTGGAAGGGCAGTACTAAAGTAGCGGTGAAGACGCTGAAGCCTGGCACCATGTCTCCAGAAGCTTTCCTACAGGAAGCTCAAATCATGAAGAAACTTCGACATGACAAACTGGTGCAGCTCTATGCTGTAGTGTCCCAGGAACCTATTTACATAGTGACAGAGTACATGAGCAAAGGTGTAGTGTCTCTCACACATGCACACACAGTTACACACATGCTTCCAAAGATCCACTCTTATACCTTCAGGTCTTCAAAAACTCTCAGCAATAAGGCACAAGCACACATAATGCTATATATTTAATTAATAATATTTTTTGTCAACACTGAAATCAGTCATATGATACATTTCCACCCTTTTTAGAAGCCCAGGAGTGAAGTGATATCATGAAGATGTAATGTAGCTAATTAAATACATCTACAAGTGAGAAGATAAACCTGTTTTAATTTTTTTGCTCAATGATGACTTCATACCGATACTGATATTAGGCCTCCTTTGATATTGATATTAGGCTTGAGCAGATAATAATATGTAGATTCATAGAATTTTTTGAAAGATTTTGAAGTGAATTGTGTTTATTGTGCGAGAAATGATTTATCTGAAAATAGTTGTATGTGTAGGCTGAGCTGTATAAGCCCACATTAACTGTGAATTCAGTTTCAAATCAGGACCAGGCTACAGCCTGGCAGGTTTAGATTTATTCCAGCCCTCCTGATATTCTTTATAAAAGAGAACAATAATATTACATGCTGAAGGCTGTAAGTTAGGACCGATAGAGATCTTTGCATCTCACAAAACTGATTGATTATGCGTGTGGTCATGGTAATACAGAAGCACTTTAATGCCAAAATGTTCCCAGGAGAACATGAACAGCGGGAGAGCTTTGACAGCCTCTTTAAATCATTTAAGTCTGGCAAGATTCTGAAGCAACTCCAAAACTGTGCCAATGGTCCTGTTTATTGTCTTTCCATCTATTGTGCACTTGTCCTGTTTATTTATTTATGTTTTATGTATTTATTTTGGAGAACGGTAGGTAATCACATACATCAATAATACATACATCAAAAAATCAAAAAAGACACCAGACTTAAGCTATTCAAGTAATTCATTCATTTGTATTTCAGTTTGGTCAGTCAGCATTTTTGATTTTTTCTCAGGCAGTCTTCTGGACTTCGTCAAAGAAGGGGAAGGGAAACTCTTAAAACTTCCGCAGCTAGTGGACATGGCAGCACAGGTAAAACTCATCTATGCAAGCAATGGCCATTCTTTTTGCATACATATTTAAACCTGTTCAGAATAACCAAATACCACAAAACCACAAAAGATCACTGTTCTGATCAATGTTATTAATAATACTGGTAGTATTGGTAGCAGTAGTAGTAACAGTGATGGTCGAAAGTACTAGTAGCAGCATGAGTAGTAGTATTCAGTTTAAAAGTTTGGAATCACTTGTCATGTTAAGAATTCAGTTTTTTTCTCTTTATTGAAAACGAGAAATTCATGTCACTTTTTACTATATTTGTGTATATTTGCAGTCATTCTAATCATATGTGTTTTTACACGCAAAAACATGCTTATTACTACTATAAGTGGTTTTAAATATTGTGCTCGGGTCTTTGGCACAGTTCTGTATGCACCGACCAGCCACTTCATTAAGTGCACCTCCTTGTTTCCACACTCATTGTCCATTTTGTCTGCACCACTTACTATATAGGTGCACTTTGCAGTTCTACAATTACAGACTATAGTCCATCTGTTTCATAACAAATACTCTGCAACTGTATTCTGCAGTTTGCATGTGGACAAAACCATTTTCACATTATGTGACTAATGGCCCCATGTTTGGAATAGAGTCAAAGTTTCTCAGCAATTTTCTTGAAATCTCTAGTTCATTAGACTGCACTTACTGCAGCATCACCCCTGTTACAGGAACAATACATTTAGAATATGATTTGGCTCATCACAGACTTATTGACACCTGTGTATTTGTCCTGAGCAGATCTCTGATGGCATGGCGTTTATCGAGAGGATGAACTACATCCACAGAGACCTGCGTGCTGCCAATATTCTGGTCACCGACAACGTGGTGTGTAAGATCGCTGACTTCGGCTTGGCCAGACTCATCGAGGACAATGAGTATACCGCCAGACAGGGTCAGCCGAGCCATCTGTCTGTCTGTCTGTCTTTCTGACTATTTACTCACTTTCTATTTTTGTCTGTCGCCTTTTGTGCTCCTGACATCCATCCATTTTTCCATTCTATGCATCTGCTAGTTTAACATAGTTTTCATCTCACATTTAAACTTACTAATGGATTTAGTGATGTCGTCTCTGGGGCCCAAGCTGCTGTGATTGCACGCAGCCAGGTACTCCACGAGCCAATGTCATATTAAATTCACAGTCTGTGTAAATCTGCCATGAGTAAAATCTCTTAGTGAAAAGAAGTCAGATGTTGGGGGAACACATACGTGTTTGATTATAGTTGCATTGTTCTGCACCAAGGAGTCCTCATTGTGCCAGCCAACGAGTCTGCAAAACAGCCTACACAAAAGTATGAGTGCCCAGTCTTAAAGGGAGAATATAATAAATCTACGAAGATCACTCTATCAGTACCTGTAGCAAAAATATGGAACCATTAATACGAGTAAACACTGAAAAGGCACACAAATACAATTTATTATTCCCTTTTTGGGTAATGATGCAGTTATTGCATCAAGTTCCATATGAAGCATCATTAGCTTCATGTGCTGCTATGGTTGAGAGTACTGTATTGTTTTTGGATGGTGGTGACAAATGTATTCAGTATTTTTTTTTCTTTAGACAGGTGGCTGTCCAGTAACTTTAGTAGGACAGTGTTACTTTGTAATCTGAGGTGCCAGCACTGGAATACTGAATTCACATTTGGGCATTCATTAGGTTTCATCACTGGAAGACAGAGTTATATGGATCGTTTTGATGAATTAGTTCAAAGTCGAAATGAACCATTTCAGACTTTTAACTGACTTGCACTTTAATCCAAACTATACCAAATGTTTCAGTAGTGACTGTTTCGACAGTGACAATTTTAACTAATTTTGAGCAGAACTCAAAAATGCTGGCTAGTACATGACCAGCAAACACCACTTTGAACAGTTGTACATACATAAAATCATAATATTTTTCATTACAACACAAAAAGTTTACTTCGTTGCAGAAAATATGTTACAGTAGTGACAATACTCAGTGATACACACTGATATTCAGACTGGGACACATTTACTTCAAAACAGCAGGATCTAACTGCTCACCATGTGGCCATGAGGAACACTCACTGCTCTAAAATGCAGGGGTGTGGCTGAAATAAGGCTCCGGCTATGGACTAAAACTCTTTGTGCTTAAGTAGTGACATGAAAACGTGAGAACAAAGATTTTTTTTTTAAATTCAACTCATGACGATAAGTCTATATCTTTCCAGTTCACTTTAAAAGAAACCAAAAGATCTATTAAAAAATAACATTAAAAAAATTGAAGTATTATTTTCACAAGTTTTATTCTTAGAGGTTAAGGTTGAGGACAGCCACCACCCGATAGAAAGTACCCTTGATGATTTTGTATATATTTAGTTTATTAGCATTTAAATAGATCATAACCCTTGTACATACCTAAGATCTGCATTTTTTTAAATAGCTTTTTTTTTTACTGTGGGACTGCATTTCAGACTAATTCAGTGGAGTGGTCCATACACAGTCCAACAATTTGGTAAAACACCAGTCTCTGTGTTTTAATAGAACTGCTAGAAAGTATGTTTATTATATTATACCTTGCTTGTCTAAAACATGAGTGCCTTAATTTGAGTGCGCTTCCAAAAATGTGTTGTTAAGGGTGTGATTGAGAAGTCAGAGGTAGCACCCCTGTATTAGTAACTGGGCTAATGCTACTCTAACTCCTTTAGCTACTCTAGCTAATGCTAGCTAGTTCCCAAAACAGTGAAAATATATATATCTCTGTCAAACTAATATGTTGCCACATCGTCCACTGAGGAGAAAAGACTTCATGTATAAGATGACGAGTCTTCGTCAGCATCCAACATTGTATCTGTTAGCTGAAGTGTTAGCTCAATAGCTCGTCTGAAGAGGCAGCCTCCTTTACTCATTTGACACGAAAACCTACTGACTTCCCTTGGCTATTTTTGAATAATAAAATGTGTTTTCCTCGTTCATCATGCAACATTTTTATTTACTTCCCTGCAGTTTGACTAGTCTGAATTAGACAGAATGCACATGTCTAGCAGCCTATAACAAGATAGATGTAAATGTTTTGCCAGCATGCACTGACAGTAAAGCAGAGTCCATTAAAAAGGAGACATGTGGGCCCACAGAGGGGTTAATCCAGCTGTTCATGGCGTATTAGTGCAGAATTGGCACACAGAACAGCTGCTTAGACACACAAACACACAACAAGCTCAGTCTTTCTCACTCTCGTTATTAGGCCTACTGAAACATGGCCTGTTTAGTGGGTTATTGAAGCATTTCAGAAAAATGCCAACAAAATGCAATATGATAAAATATACTAAGTGAAAAAAAAATCCAAGGGTTGTTTCTCAGGAGCTGAATTTCAGAAACAGGAGAAAATTGCTGATGCCTCACACTGATTATAAAGCTGCACTTAACCATGTCTAGGAGAAGTAAATTAGATTAAGAGGAGATCTTATTTAGAATATTTCTTTCCTCTTGCATTAACACAGAATTCAGTTGATGCATCATAGATGTGTTTATATTGAGTATTTTACAGCAGCTCTTCAGCGGTATTGTGGATCTGGAACTATGTGTTTCCTAAAAAGCTTTCTGAATTCATAAAATAATATTCTTACCTCTATGTATTTGGTGTCTCCCTTGTTGTTTCACACTGTCTAGGCGCTAAGTTCCCTATTAAATGGACGGCTCCTGAGGCTGCACTCTACGGCAGATTCAGCATTAAATCTGATGTGTGGTCTTTTGGTATTCTGCTCACTGAACTCGTCACCAAGGGAAGAGTCCCTTACCCAGGTTAGTGAAGTAGTTACATATGAAGCAGCTAATGTGTCATTGCTGTTGTTGTATCAAATAGTAACTTTATGAGAGAAGCCTCTCAAAGCAGCTGACTACTCAGTTTCATGATTTTCTTCTGGCTATTATCTGTAGTTTTTGTGGTGTTTTTACTATGAACTGGCAGAGAAAGAATGCTAATGAGAGATTTTTGAAATCACTTTTTTTTTTACTTGAGTTGGGTGGGACTTAATTTGGCGCAGATGACATCAGATCTGCGAACGTACCAATCAGAGTTAGCAATACGTAACATCAGCTACTTGCATTCCACTCCCTCACATAAAGTGACTGGTGTCCTGCTGAAGGTTTATTACACCCCTGTTTCTATTTTAGCTACAGGCTGCTTCCTGCTTACATTAGCCATCTGTTTCAGGATTCTACTATTAACTTCATTTACAAGAGCGCGACAGCTAGTGCCCCAACATCAAGGCTTACAGTGTTTCCCCACAATTGTACTTTACAGGCATGATCACAGTATGGTATATGAGAAATTTCTCTACAGTATATGCGAGCATGACAGTGCTGACTCATAACAGGAGCTTGTGTAACCTCAGTTTCAGAAGCACTGTCCAGCAGTTAGCTAGCTAGCTATAATGTTTATGCTTAGTGTTCAAATATCGGACGATATGTCTGTGATCTGTCCGTCGAAAGATGAAAGCTTGAATTCTCAATGTTAGCTGCAAAATGTAATTAGATCTCTAAAATGTCTATTAGACTGCTTGTTCGCCATTTTGCACTTATTACACACCATTTAGATATCGGTTGAGAAGAGCGGAGTGGTCTATTTTTCTGTGGAGGGGGCTCTTCAAATGTGTATTGCAGAATCACACTGATGATCCTGCCGGCTGCCTGTGCTGTCTCTAGCATCGTTGGTGGTGTCGCTCACCACTGCCACTGGATGCTGGTTGTTTACGTTGCCTCTGTCAATCATTTCGCTATCTGACATGCCCACACAGTTCTGAGCAGCAGCAGCTCCGAATTTTCGAAGCATTTATCTATTATTAAATTTCTCTATATATTTTTTTTTTACAACGCTGGTAAACAATTTTTCTGTGTCATACATAGATGAGAGCAAAACTGGGCCTCATTCACCAACCGTTCTTAAGAAGAACTGTTCTTCACAAAGATTTTGACATTTACTAATGTTTTCTTCTTTGTGATTTGTTCTTAGGTAAGAACAGAATCTACACACACTTGAAAGCACAAAGGTGTGAACAGTTCTGTGCTTAAAGAACACACCATCAATCTGACAGACTTCTTAGGACCTTTCTCACAAAAAAAAAAAAATTAAGATAAACTTATTGGTGAATGAGGCCCAATGTTATTGGAAGCACATAAAGAATTTGCCTCTGCTCATACACATGCAGTTAAATGAAAAAGAATAATTCGATCAGAAATGCTGATGAAATTGAATAGATATCATACTAATTGCTACATGTGTGTCACAACAACTGACTCCTACATTTTTCTCTTTCTTTCCCGCAACACACACACACACACACACGCACACCATCATCCTCTTAATTTTTTTCTTTAGTGGATTAGTTGAGTCCATCTGTCTGCTGTTGTCAGATTGAGTGTGACTCTTAGTTTTGATCCATCTCTCTCTCTCTCTCTCTCTCTCGCTCTCTCGCACAACCATACACTCCCACAAACACATCTGCTGTTTCGCTTTGTCTCACAGTTAAGTACGCAGATTAAAACAAATGTCAAAGGACTATCTAATATTTTTTTTTTCTGCATCTCACTCTCTCCCCTCTTTCCCCTGCTCTCTCTTTTCTACTGTCTCTCTCTCTTGCTCTCTCTCTTTCTCCCTCTTTATCCCACTGTCTCCCCTCCTCTATCTCTTTTCCCATGCTCTCTCTCCTTTCTTTCTTTCTCGTTCACTCAGGTATGGTGAATAGAGAGGTGTTGGAGCAGGTGGAGCGTGGGTATCGTATGCCATGTCCTCCAGCCTGTCCAGCTTCTCTGCATGAGCTGATGCTGCAGTGTTGGAGGAGAGAGGCGGACGAGAGGCCCACGTTCGACTACATAAAGGGCTTTTTAGAGGACTACTTTACTGCAACAGAGCCGCAATACCAGCCTGAAGAGGAGCTCTAAAACACACACATAAGCACTCATTCCCTAACTGCTGCATCTGCAGCGTGAAGTCGGTTACCATAACAACAATTTCAGTGCATTTCCTTGTACTTACATAGGAAAAGAAAATGTGTTACTTTAAAACTAACTTATAATGGAAGCCATCAGTAAGCGTTTATGCACAATTTATCACAAATGTTTTTTTCACTCGAAGATGACAGTAAATGAAGGTGTAAATCTGTATAGTTTGTTCTTTCAGAGATGGGCCTAGTTTGTGGTAATGCATTACCAGGGTAGTGGTATAGGTGGAGTTTTCACAGTGTCCTGACTGACTGCATATGGATACCAGAAGCAAAATTAACCGGATCTTGTTTTTACTATGTTGCTTCAGTGTTCTAAAATTCAGTAGAACTTCAGAAGAACTGCTCTGGTAAGACATTTATCATGCAGTGGTAATAGTTTTGAATTCATGTAATATAGGCACATGTTTCAAAAGTTTGCCCATGGAATTCAGCAACTTCCAAATATGTTAGAAATGAGTTAGTCAGTGGGTCTCCAGTGTTTTTTCTAAGTACAAGGAAATGCACTGTAATTATTGTTCATGTTACCTGACTATACAGTCAAGGTCCAGCAGTTACAAAGAAGGTTAAAAGATGCTGGAATAGAATGGATATAAAACAATACTCAAGTGCATCAACAACTCTTGCCAACAAAAAGCATCTATTGGAATCATTTATAACTGCTGCATCATAAAGCCATTCAGAATGACTGTTGTTTGACCTGTGTTAGAGAAAGACTGTGGGTCATTCCTTACATGCTCAGTTCAAACATTGTCACTGATATTGAAACAGGATCAGTGGACTGGTTTAATTCCACTCTGTTGAAAAGCGAATGACTATTTTTACATGAGAATACAAATGACTGTTTTGGCACATTTCATAGTAGCATTTTTTCCTCTGCAGACAAAGTGCTGGTCACTCCATCTGCTGAGGGATTTTTGTATATCCTGTACTAATCATTGCTACAGAGTTCATGCTTTTCAGCTTCAGCGTTGCTAACGGAACTGAACAATACTAATGCTTTCTTTTTGTTTATTGCTTTTGTTAAAGGCTGAAGGCCCTACATAGTTATTTTAGCCCTTTACTGTAGCACTAGCTGTCATGTAATTTATCTAATAAGCTTTGGTTTTACCCTGCAAGACCCTTAATGCCTATGTTCCTGTCTTTTTCCTGGTTGTTCTCTCATGTCACTATGAGTGACAGTTTTAAATCCAACTAATCAGTGTGCCACCTGCAAAAAATAAATAAATAAATGAATAATTGACTGTCAAGAAGAGATGGTAAGCACAAGCAATGATATGGATTGGTCTGTTAGTGAGACTAATCCCACACAGACCTATAGAGAACTTACTGAAGAACCAGGAAATGTTCTGAGGAAGAACAAAAAATGGCAGAAACTTACATTCTGAAGAAAATACATGACCAGAACATTTAGAACAATTTCATAAATTTAATAAAACTGTAAATATGGTATAGGTTGGCTCTATATGTTTACAAGGACATTATTTGTGAAATCATAATTTGCTGAATAGACTATAGTGTATAAATGAATTGAAACCCCCTAAACTGAAACAAAAACTGAATGTACATCTTTAAAATGTGTATTTTAAATAAAAGCTGTGTCGTGTAGTTTTGTACTGGAAGGCTGAAGAAGTACAGATGTGAACATAACAGGCCTGGCTATGAAATGCGTTACATATTTCAGACATTCATTCACAGAATTCAGTGACTGCCCCATCTATTATAAGTGAGTTTTAGGTCAGCAGGCTTTCAGTTCTTTTTCTACGTACAAGGAAATGCATTGTAATGATTATCCACAATATACTGTGTAGACAAACGTAAAGGACACACCCCTTAATCATAGAATTTAGGAGTTTCATTCAGTCCCATTGCCACGGATGTATAAACTCAAGCACGGTGTTGCAGAGTGCTGATCGAGGCACATAGTGCATGAAAGTCACCAACGCTCTGCTGACTCGAGAACTCCATACATCCTCCGGCTTTAACATCAGCACAAAAACTGCGCCAGGAACTTCATGTCATGGGCTGCATGCAAACCATACCAAGCACAATGCCATGCGTCGGACGGAGTGATGTGATGCACGCTGCCGCACGCTGGAGCAGTGGAATCGTATTCTGTGGAGTGAATCGCGCTTCTCTGTCAGTCTGATGGACGAGTCTGGGTTTGGTGAATGCCAGGAGAAAATTACCTGCCTGACTGCATTGTGCCTAAAGGGTAGAGGAGGGATAATGCTGTGGGGTTGTGTAACAACTTTAAGGATGGGTGGAGGGAGGACGCCGGGGGCAGGTGTGGAGAGCTTTTTTTATTATTTATACACAACACAAAAACCACTCGGCTTTTCAGCCCACAGACAAATTAAGACGAGACGCTCGCTGGGACTTTTCAGTCCTTTCTTTCTTTTGTTCAGCTCAGTTTAGTTTTGCTCGGCTCTACTCGACTCCACGCCTTCACTGGTCTCCTTTTCCCTCTGGGCTCTGCCACCCACTGAGGGAAGAGATGACTAAGTAGGCTGGCAGAAACAAGGCACAGATGAATATCATCAGCTACTTAGCCCGCCGGTTCACCGGCTTCTCCGTTCTGCATTCGACGCTCGGCCACGCCCCCTTCTCCACAGGTTGTTTTTCAGGGGTTGGCCTAGACCCCTTAGCTCCAGTAAAGGGAAATCTTAATGCTTCAGCATACCAAGACACTGGACAATTGTACGCTTCCAACTCTGTGGGAACAGTTTGGGGAAGGCCCTTTTCTGTTCCAGCGTGACTGAGCCTCAGTGCGCAAACCAAGGTCCACAAAGGCATGGCTGGGTGAGTTTGGTGTGGAAGAACTTGACTCACCCACACAGAGCCCTGACCTCAACCCCATCAAACACCTTTGAGATGAACCTGGAATGGAGATTGCGAACCGGGCCCTCTCGTCTAACATCAGTGTCTGACCTCACAAATGTTCTTCTGGATAAATAGGCAAAAATTCCCACAGGCACTCCAAAGTCTTGTAGAAAGCTTCCCAGAGGAGTGGAAGCTGTTATACCTGCAAAGAGGAGACCAACTCATTATTAATGCTTATGGATTTAGAATGGAATGTCATAAAAGCTTTTGTCCATAAAGTGTATATATATATATATATATATATATATATATATATATATATATATATATATATATATAAGCAATAGAACACGAGAGGGAGTGTGTTATCGCAAAATAACATCACGGCTGTGATTTGGTAGATCACGACCTCGAGTGTTCTATTGCTTTTATACAACAGTTAAATAAATAAAGTAAGAAATGAATGTGGCATTTAATGTTTTAATGTTCGCAGTTCCTTCCGCCAAACTATAGTTCCTCAACAAGCAGCTCGTTGCTACGTCAGAGTAACGAGCTCCGCCCACTCGCTGCACAGCCGGCAGTTCGCTCTCCAGCTCCTTACACTGAATTCCGAAGTTGTCATCACCGCTGAGCAGCTTTTCAGTCGGCAGCTGTGACAGAAGAACAGCTAAACAACCTGGAATTAGCCAGAAATGAACCGAATACCATTCGCCAAACATGGTCTCAAATATAATCTTAAAAGTGTCCATTTTCTGTTTGTGCGCAAAGTACGAAGTAAAAACGTTCAAATGATTTGAACGTCTTCTACAGCTGTCAAAGTCGTTGCAGCGCGGTTAGAACGTTTCTCAACCAATCAGCTTGCGTGGCCTAACTGCGTGAACTAACTGTTGTGTGTATATATATATATAATATATATATATATATATATATATGTCAGATCTCCAGATTTCCACAACGGGGCGGGACTTTCTCCACACACAGACGCCATGTGTTGACCGAGCGGTCATATTCAACCAATGGCAGGTCTCCACCTTTGTAACGTCTTTGGCTGCGCTGCTGCTCAGTGAGCTCTGAGCTCAGCCCCCGCTCTGTGGAGGCGGGTCTTTAGGTAGAAAGTGAAGGTAGTTACTTCCCCTACAGACTCTGAGATTCTGGACCAACGACAACATGTTAAAAGGCAAAATTGCCAAACTGACAGTGAGCGACGTGAGATTTCCCACGTCTCTGGAGCAGCACGGATCAGACGCGATGGTGTGTAGGTGCAGGTTTAAAACACTACAGCAGACACTGTCTGCAGATTACAGAGACAGTGAGCTGCTTTTAGTTTAATACTCCACAGATACAGATATTATCTATTAGTAGCTATTAGCTGTGCTCATTGATAATAACAAGGACCGCTCGCTGTGTTGTTGGTTTACTGTGAGATTGCAGTGAGTTAAAGTGTGTAGCGGCCGCACTCTGATCATGTGACTGACTGACTGCTCCACAGCACTCTGACCCGGACTACTCCGCGGCTTATGTTGTTATTGAAAGTGACGATGGGCTGAAAGGCTACGGGATCACTTTCACTGTAGGAAGAGGCACAGAAATCGGTGAGTCTTCGTATTGTTTAGTAATGTTAACTAATATTAATCGCGAAGATCTTCAGTATCTGTCTCTGCATCGTGAATATGTCGCGGTTTGCTGTGTTGGTGGGCGGGGCAGTCCACACTGATCCTCTTTTGGCTTTAGTAGTTGTGAAACTGCGCCACCTCGTGGTTCACATGTGATAAACACGTTAAGAAATGTTGACTAATGCCCTGTGGGCCGGTTTCGTGGGCATAAATTAAGCCTAGTCTTATACTAAACTGCAGTGTCCCATTTAGTCGAGGCCTACGCCTTATCTGGGTCTGGAAAACTGTGGGATGAGTTGAAGTGGAGTTTATAATCCAGAGCTAATCATCCAACATCAGTACCTGACCATATGGGAAAAAAAATATATAGACATATAATTTTATATATTTGAAATATATTTTAAATACATTGCAGTCCGTGCTGAAGTGCACTCCAATCACTAAAATGTATTTCAGAATATACTGCCATAATAACCAAATATATCTTTAAAATACATTTATTTTAAAATGTATAGAGAAGTATTACACATAGAAATGTACCATACAGAAATAAATCTATGTAAATATATTTGTGAAATGCATTTAAAAATGTGTGAAAATAGCCAAAATACTTGTCTAATGCACTTTACTGTTTTGGAATACCTTTAGAAAGGAATTTGTATTCCAGTATCTTAATTTTACGTATTAGCAAATTAACTTTTAACATAGCAAAAGCATTGTTGTAGGTGTTGATTCTCTGTGAAAATAAGTTTTGATTTCATATCTTGTTTATTTGAAATTCATTTTTGTGTGAGTGCTGCCTTACCACATATGTATATGGTTAATGCAAGGTCAGTACCATTCATTCAGTTAATGTATATTTATTCATATCTGTAAAATATATAAAATTGAAAAAAATGTAATAACAAATACAAATAAATGCATTTTAAACGTATCTGTAACATCTGTAACAAACATATATATATATATATATATATATATATATATATATATATATAAACTCGATTCTTAGATGCATCGCGATGCGGACGTGAACGATTCTGAATCGATTCACAAATGTCAAAAATCGATTTTCTAAACTGCAAAAATATGACCGGCACACTGTGCATTAAAGCTAGGTTAGGTCAGGAGTCGCAACACAAATGATAATAAGAGCCATTTTGTCCTTTCAGCAAAAATCAAACCAGCTGGGGAGCCACAACATTTAATGTCTAGTATGTCTCAGGGTGTGCTGATGTCCTAGTATAGGCTAAAATATAAACGAGAGCGCAGATTTACTTTGCTCTGCTTCAAGCTGTAGCTCAGCTATAGCCGCTTTCCTCCCCTTTCCATCAGGAAACTTTTCCTCAGAAGTAGAGCATCTTATTGTAAAATGCCTCTCAGTCTTCGGCTGTTTTATGAGGCTGAAGTCGTGCTGCGTGGACACCCATTACCACTGGATCTTATTTCATCGGAACTGCACATTTTATCGCAGATGAGTGGCAGCAGCGTCTCATGTGCTCCAAACAAGAGCAGTGAATGAGAGCCTTTCAGTTCACTTGCCACATCACTTCCATTTGATTTATTAATAAAAGATATTGGAAGTAAATTCATTATGGATCATTACAAATACTTTGCTTTAAAACTAGCGAGTCCTCACACAGTGAGAAAATAGAAATCCTGTTTAGAAAAAAAAGATGCATATATATACATATATATATTTTTTTTCATATGGGTGACCTCACTAATGCTCTTGTGACTGAAAGCAATTAAATCTTCACAGCAATGTTCCGAAACCTAGTGTGAAGCCTTCCCAGAACAGTACAGGCTGTTACTGCAGCAACACTCCCTGTTAATACCTTTGTGTCTACATACTTTTGGATATGTAGTGTATGTTAAGAAAATATGGTTTATTTAAAGCACCCATACATACATTTGGATCTCTCTCTCTCTCTCTCTCTCTCTCTCTCTCTCTCTCTCTCTCTCTCTGTAGTTGTATGTGCTGTTGAAGCCTTGTCTACATTAGTGATTGGAAAGACGCTGGAGGGCATAGTGAGTGACTTCAGTGGCTTCTACAGGTGCCTGACTAGTGACAGTCAGATGAGATGGGTATGTGATTTCCTGTGACTTTGCAAAATATCTCATTCTATCTTTGAGAAACTTACATACTCAGACTTTCCTTACAGTGGTGGTGATAGAAACCAGAGATTGCAATGTCTGTCCTGCAAATACAGACATTTTATTTACTATCTAAAATGACTAGTAAACCTACACATCTTTTTAGTTGTATATGCAATCTCAATGATGGTAAAATAGCAGTAAATCTGAAACAAATTTGTTTTCTTTGGGTACTATTTTGCCTTATAACACCCTGCATGTACCTCCCCACCATGAGTGGATTTTGCAAAATATGTTTTAAGCCAAAATCTTAGTCTCAGAACTGTGGTAAAACAGTCTATCGGGCAGCATATTTGTAATCATTTCATGTAATAGGTTTTTGTGAGGAGTTTTAGAGACACTAAACTCTTCAGTTGTCTGGTTCCTATGACAACCACTGTGAACAGTTCTGACTCTAGAATGGGCATTTCATATCAAACCACTCTGAACGACTTTGTTTACATTTTAACGGTTTAATAATGCAGATATTTTAAAACATTGTGGAATTCCTTTTAAGTGAAGGTAGAACAGTTTGACCCACATTCACAGTCTTTTATACTGTTGGCTTAATTGTTGACAGATTGGACCAGAGAAAGGAGTCATCCAGCTGGCAACTGCAGCCATTCTTAATGCTATCTGGGATATGTGGGCACGTGCAGAGGGCAAGGTCAAGCTCACACACACACACACACACACACACACACACACACACACACACACACACACACACACACACACATTTGTTTTTTTTCCCTTAGTGTTATTATTATAATGATTAAATGTTAAACCCTAAATGTGCACTAGTATAGAAATACTGCAAGCAAACCATGTTAAAACTAGTCAAACATAAGGTCAGATGAATTTATATAAATGATATGATCATATTGATTTATCAGTCTACTCAGGCTTTAGCAGACCTCAGTAACACTGAGATAAATAACTGATGATCATATTGATTTATCAGTCCACTCAGGCTTTAGCAGACCTCAGTAACACTGAGATAAATAACTGATGATCACATTGATTTATCAGTCCACTCAGGCTTTAGCAGAGCTCAGTAACACTGAGATTAATAACTGATCATCACATTGATTTAACTAAAAATATTCTCCTAAAAATGTAAAATGTAATTGTATTCTGAATACTGCCTTTACAAAATGTAACTTGGACTGAATACAGATACTTTATTTCTTTCTACAGATACTTGTATTTCATTACATCCGAACCCTGGTCATGCTTTACAACATATATTTTTTACAAAAACCTCAGCTACCTTTACATTGCGTGAACATTTGAATAGTATAAAATCTTGTCACATTAACATGTCTTTACCTTTGGACATGAGATTTTTTTATGACGGCAGCGATGTGAATGTCAACACTTCTCCATTTACATACATTTCATGCACCTAATATTTTCATCCTTTTTCTCTACAGCCCCTTTGGAAGCTCCTGGTTGACATGGTAAGATCATGTAGGCTAATGTCAGTGCAGTGTATTTTGACCTCAGTATGTGGCAGCCTTGTTTCTGTCACACTGTGCAGCCCTGGAATAGGGCGAAAAATGTTTTTTTTTAAAATGGTGTCCACTTGTGTGCGTATGTGTGTCCACAGGAGCCCAAACAGCTCATCCGCTGTATAGATTTCAGATACATCACTGATGCTCTCACTGAGCAGGAAGCATTAGGTGAGCTAATCAGTATTAGCGTACAATTAAATGATGATTTCCCAGCACTCAGCTTATATCCCCAACTCTGCCTGTCTCTTTCTGGAAAACAGATATACTGGAGAAGGCAAAGGAGGGAAAGCAGCAGAGAGGTAGGAAGCTGATTTTCAGATTTAGATGCATAGATAACTAATGGAAGCTCATCATCACTCACATAAATAGTTTGGCAGAACATACAATAATGTCACACAGAGAATGCAGAAAAGGCACTCAGTTGACTTACGTTCTTTCATAGCAACAGTTGCTAGGTCAGACAAGCTTAACAGAATGTTGGCCAAAATCCCATTAAACCTAAAGCGAAACTGTAGCACCTCATTATAGAGAGCCCTATTCATTTAAACTGATATTCATTTTGTATGCATGTGAAATGTTACTGTTGGAGTGATTACTTAGGATCCTATTTAGTTTTGTTTTGTCATGTAATCAGGCTAATGTTAGCATGTGATTAAAAGTATTGTTGCTACCAACATGCCTAGCGTTGCATTTTATACTGAAAGTTTAACATTCCGTAGCAACTCTGAAGTATGCTACAGTTTCTCATCAGGTGGAATGAGATCACATTCTGTGAAGTTTGTCCAATCTGACAGAGGTTACTATGAAATGAAAGAACATGTTTGTGGGCAAAGCATGGATAAATTAGTGATTCATTGACATGTACTTTGGCTGTTTTGGCGCATTGCTCTCTCAGGAGCTAAATGTATGGCACCTGGCCAGCACTGACCTGGAGAGCACATGAGTCAATGGAATTCTTCTAGGGTCTTTATGCACCGAATAAGACATTAATACGTACATTGTTGGCATAATGCTAATGGTAGAGTGACCCTATACCTTAACTATGTTTATTTTAATAAAATAAATGATTGAACATTTCATTTTGTCACTAACTAAATACTACTGAAACTTTACCAAGTGTTTTGGTAGCAGTTGTTCTCAAAAACGCTATCCAGTACATGACTAGCAAACACAGCTTTGAACAGTTGTGCACACACATAGAATTATGATATTTTTATTAAAACACAAAAAAAGTTTACTTAGTTGCAGAAAAGATGTGTTTCAGTACTGGCAGTTCTGAATGTTACAAACTGGTTTTCAGACTTCATTAGCTTTGGAATACATCCCATTACTAGAACAGTGGAATCTAAGTGCTCACTATGTGGCCATGACAGGCATGCAGTTTCACTTCCTGCTGCAAAATGAAGGGTTATGGTTAAAATAATGGACTATGGACTAAAACTCTTTGTGTTTCAGTAGTGATATGCATGCAACAGCATTTATTGATTAGATTTATTTTAAAGTTAAACTCATGATACAAGTAAAATCGTGTTTTAAAAAATCACATAGATCTTTTTAAAAACAACATATACTAATAAATGATGATTTTATATATATTAGGCTTATTATTATCTTAATGAATACATAGGCTTTAAATAGTTCATAACATAATCTATATCTATATATAGATTATGTTATAAATGTTATGAATCAAGGTCTAAATACTTCATTGTTATTTTAACCATAGGACTGCAGTTTGAACTAATTCAGTAGATCGGTCCATATTTTCCAATGACTGCTGACCACAAAGACAGTATCACCATATCTGACCATGATGAAAGTTCACTAATAATGGCCTCATGACATGTGACTTATGTGGCATTTGTAGAGGAACAGATGCTGAAGGAAGGCTATCCAGCCTACACCACCTCCTGTGCTTGGCTGGGCTATTCAGATCAACAGCTCACACAGGTATGTGTGTGTTAATGCAGTGCGTAGAGAGATGGTTCTGAGAGATGTTCTGTTGCTTTTATCTCACTATTGTATATAAGCAAGAGTGCTTCTCATGAACGTTTTATTGATTTCATGTAACAGTTTTAGAGAAGAAAAAAGTAAAGCAAAAAAAAATGCTTTTAATAGAGGAGTTACAATATACATTTTTTATTGTAAGTAGACGTGTAACCATTCAGAGAATTCATCATTTCATTTAATGCGCTAGTGTCTCGATTTGATACATTATTCCATATAGCAGAAATTATGAGGTGGTTGAGAACATGTCTTATGTAAATATGCTCATGTTTCTACTTGCAGAGCATTCAACATTATAAAAGTCCAACATGTGAAACAAAAGTTGTGCTTTATAGTGTCAATCTAATGCCCAATTCACAAGCTAATACATTTAACCACAAGCTAACTTGCCACGATAGAACAGTACGATGTGCTATGTAGTATTGTTAGACCATTAATTGTAAGAAAATACATGCTCTGAATCAAACATGGTTAGATTTTATGCAATAAAATAGTCAGAAATCAGATCTCAGACATACTGTCATAAATGGGAAGGGGTGACACTGTTTTATTAAAAATGTCTAAAAGAGGCAACCATGAAAGTAAGAAAATTGCTTATTCATGTTGTGCTTTCACCAGGCACTGCAGTCTTGTTTTGGTTATTGGACTTAAAAATGAAAAATAAAAGCATAATGAATGCTGTCATTTCTTTTTCACTTCTGTATCATATCATGGTGCAAACGCCACAGTACATATTGTATTAAGATATTTGTGTATTATTACACCCTTAGTTTTTCACCCCTGGCAGTTCACCAAAAAAAAGTACTTCCAGCAGCTTAGAGTGAAACAACTATTGTTTTACAAGTCAAAATTGGTTGGACTGTGTGGTTGGAACTGTTGTATAAAGTTGAGTATAAATGAGTGTCAGGTTTAGCATCTGTGTATGTGTGTGTGTGTGTGTGTAGCTGTGTTCTACTGCACTGGCTGAAGGATGGACCAAGTTTAAAGTGAAAGTGGGTGCAGACCTGCAGGATGACATTCGCAGATGTAGCCTTATTCGGAAGATGATTGGTCCAGTGAACACTCTGGTAAAGTAGTCAAGCATTATGATTGAACCCAAAAATGCTTAGTTAATTCAAACACTTTGTGATTATGAAAGAGTTTAGTGATGTTTGGCATCTCCACTGTCAGATGATTGATGCCAACCAGCGATGGGACGTCGCAGAGGCGATATCTTACGTCACAAAGCTAGCGGAGTTCCATCCCCTGTGGATTGAAGAGCCCACCTGTCCTGACGACATCCTTGGCCATGCTGCCATCTCCAAGGTAGGGGATGTGTCAGCATGTGTAAGATTGTATACTGTGAGATGGAGAGAGTGTTCAGCATTATGGATTTTACTCCTATGGCTTCAGCTGTAAGTTCAGTTATGGCTATTATGACTTACTTCAGGTGTTGTTGATCAGCCACAATGCGTTTTATGTCCAAAGATTGCTTCTTTAGTTTTGAACTGGCACTACGAAGCCAGTTCAAACTGGATGTTTCATCACACACTTACCACAAACTCCAGTGAGTTGTACATAAATCGACAATAAACTTTCTCATGTGGTTTTTGACACTGTATGACACACTGTTATCTATAAAAATGGACAAAAGTAAGTTGCATAGCCAAAAGCAGCAGGAGCAGCTATCTTGAAACCTGAAGTTTGTTTCCACTTTAGTCCATTTTTACAGATAACAGTATCATACCTGTCAACTTAGAAATAGGATAGAAATAGAAAAATGGAAGTAGGTGATGGAAAATCTGTAGAATTGATAAAAACCCTTTGCCATCAACAGAATTATTATTAGTAGTATAATGTATAAAACTGTATAATTACAGTAAATTAAAAAAAAATACATTTCTGCCAGTTATTTATTTGCTCAGTCAGCTAATACAGATATGGATCACAGAACTCAACAATAATAATAAAAATAATCTCAAATGATCAGAAATCTGTGCGTGTATATTAATTTGTCCTGAAAACTTTGCTGTTTTGTATAAGCAGCTTGCATTAAAGCATTTTGTAATATCAAAGTCCTGTCGAGTCCTGTGACACAGCGATTTTTACAGCATACAGCATTTTTACAACGCTTAAAAAATGCACATTGCCCCCCTAGATTTGACTTCACAAATCTTAACATTGCATTCAGGGGAATTTTCTATTGCATCTATGCACTGTTCAGTTTCTGGCTTGTTTTACTTAGCATCATTTTGGTAGGCTTTTTAAATGTCGGCATGTGAAATTAGTGTTGTTTAACATGAGGTCGCTGTAGTGGTCAGTAACACCTGACAGTGTAATCTCAATACATGGATGAGTCCAGTTTGTGCCGTTACTGAGGTGATGCTGCAAAACGCATCAGAATTTTACAAAACTAACACAAAATTTTAATTTTGAATGTTAAAACAGAAGATTTACATTTACGGCTGTGAGACTGCAGCAAAAATAAAGTGACTCTCACAGGTAAACATTGACACTCAACAGCTATGCTGTATGTCATGCAGTGTCAGAAACCACATAAGTCTACTTTAGATTACTTAACAACTCAATGCAGTTGTAGGTGTTTTAATGAGTGATGAGTCATCTTTACATGATGATTTAGGCATGCAGGGCACCATGATAATTGGTGTCCTAAGATTCCATTACAAGTTAGCTAAGTTAGCCCCATAGACAGTGCTGTTTCTGTACATTTGGGGGCCTCAAGCAACATCCTACGTGGTTAGTCCCCACCTACAGCAATCATATTATTATTGTACAACCCCAGTTCCAAGAAGGTTGGGACCCTATGCTAAATGTAAAAAGAAAATAGATTGCAATGATTTGCAAATCATGTAAACCCTATCTTTAATTAAAAATAGTACGAAGACAACATATCAAATGTTGAAAGTGTGAAATTTTTGAAAGTTTTTTGAAAAATATGTACCCATTTTGAATTTGTTACCAGCAACATGTTCCAAAAAGTTGGGTCAGGGCCATGTTTACCATTGTGCTGCATCACCTCTTCTTTTAACAACACTCTGTAAGTGTTTGGGAACTGAGGAGACTTAAAAGTGAAATGTTTTTCAGTTCTTGCTTGATATAGGATTTCAGCTGCTCAACAGTTCAGGGTCTCCTTTGTCGTATTTTTTTATATAATATGTCAAATGTTTTCAGTGGGTGACAGCTCTGGATTGCAGGCAGGCCAGTTTAGCACCTAGACTCTTTTACTGCAGAGCCATGCTGTAATAGGTGGAGAATGTGCTTTAACATTGTCTTGCTGAAATAAGTAGCTGAAAAACATCTGGATGGTAGCATATGTTGTCAAAACTTATATATCATTCAGCGTTAATGGTGCGTTTACAGATGTGCAAGTCACCCATGCCAAGTGTACTAATGCAACCCAATACCATCACGGATGCTGGCTTTTGAATTGTGCGCTAATAATAAGCCAGAAGGTCTTTAGCCCAGAAGATGCAGTGTCCATGATTTCAAAAAATTAAATTTTGATTAGTTGAAGCAAAGGACACTTTTCCACTTCACCTCAGTCCATCTTAAATGAGCTCAGGCTCAGAGAAGGCAGTGGTGTTTCTAGATCCTTTTTATATATGGTTTCTTCTTTGCATGGTAGAGTTTTAACTTGTCTTAACTTTAACTTTACTTTCTCAGTTTCAACATTTGATATCTTGTCTTTGTACTATTTTCAGTTAAATATACAGTTTAAATCATTTGAATCATTGCATTCTGTTTTTATTTACATTTTGCACAGTGTTCCAACGTTTTTGGAAACAGGGTTGTATATGTAACAATGAATAATAATCCATCTTTCATTAATTCTGATCAAGGAAATAAATGCTTGGATGGACATAATAGAACACTAATGAACTATACAAAGTACAAAGTAGAATATTTAAACAAGTACATAAATAAGCAACCTAAACAAATAAATATATACATAAATAAATAGTGTCTTTATGGTATTTTTGTAAATAAAAGTCATCAGTGATGTCTTTTATTTACAAAATGATGAGACATTTCTACCAATATCTTGAGTGACAAACACTAGGTGGGACCACTTGTTACTAGGGGTGCTTAAACGTAGCAAAGTTTTATGCTGCATATAAAAAGAAACAGCCCTGCTTGTAGCTCCAGTGCCAAACTAAAGAATCACATTTCAGACCCTGAACATCTTGGCTGACTACATTTAGGTAAAGTAGAAAGCTGTGTAAATCTGATTTTCTGCTGAATTATCACTTTAACGGTCTGCATCTGGGTTTCAGGCTCTTTCACCTTTGGGAATTGGAGTTGCAACTGGAGAACAGGTGAATCAGTGTGTTCTAATCATTGTACTCTTCAAGTGTTTCAATTTTGACTAACATGACTGTATGTGTGTGTCAGTGTCATAACAGGGTGATGTTTAAGCAGTTTCTGCAGGCCTCCGCTCTACAGTTTGTTCAGATTGACAGCTGTAGAGTGGGCAGTGTCAATGAGAACCTCGCCATCATACTAATGGCTGCCAAATTCAGGGGTGAGCTTTGTGTGTTTGTGTGTGCGTGGGTGTGTTTTATAGATCGTATTCAACTGTGATAGCTGGTGTTTAATGTTCCTAGTAGGAATGTGTGTATAGCTGCCTTTGTTCCTAAAACATTTCTAATAAAATAAAAACTCTAATAAATAGAGTTCATGTTTTTTTAGAGAGATTTTGTTTGTACATGTTTGTATAATCATATTTGTTTGCAGTTCCAGTTTGTCCTCATGCTGGTGGAGTAGGACTTTGTGAGCTTGTTCAGCATCTAATTCTGTTTGACTACATCTCTGTGTCTGCCAGCCTGGAGAACAGGTAAGAATGACTCACCAAAAGAGCACGAGATCAAAAATAGTGAGTTCTTAAGTGAATTTTGGAGTTAATGTCCTTTTATCTTAAAGGGCTCATACTGTAAAATACTGAAATAAGAGTTTGATGTAGTGTGTAAATATTGCTAAAGTTTCAGAATCTACTATACACGGCTCTGAACATACAGTCCATATGTAGAAACTAAACTGCAAAAACAACCCATTTACATTGTTTCAGCAAGGACTACTTTTTGAATAAGGCATAGTACAGGACAACCAATCAGAACAGCGCTCATTCGCATATATCGGTCTATATTATATATTAGGCACAGTAATAAAAACAGCCTGTTTAATTCTAATGGACAGAGGTTGAAGAAACAGTAATGTAAAAATGAATTATGACTGTTTTTGGTACATAAAACTCATTGAGAGTGGTTTGATGTGAAATGGTTCATTGTAGAAAAACTTGCTGACTTTGATTTCTTTACAGTGGTGGTGACAGGAATCCAGGAGATGCAATAGCTACATTGCAAATATAGCCATTTTATTTACTATCCAATACAAATTTACATGTGTCTTCTGAGTTTTTATATGTAATATTGATGATCGTAAAATAGTGGTAAATCAGGACTATTTTGTCTGCACCCAGCTGATAATGTACCTCACCATCATAAATGTTTTTTAAAAAATGCATTTAAGGCCAAGACTTTATTTCAGAACTATCATACAACAATGTCTCAGGCTTCCAGATATGTATTCATAATTATTTCATGTAATCGTTTTCTGTGAGGGAGATTTAGAGGCATTAAACTCCTCAAACAGTCTGGTTCCCATCACCACCACTGTGAACAATTCTGACTATTCTCTAGAATAGATCATTTTACATTAAACCACTCTGTTGACTTTGTTCTTTTCCTGTTGCACTCTAAAGTGTAAATCCTCCTTTACTAAGCGCAGATATATGGGGTGGTTTTGGTGATGTCCTGTACATCACATATATTAAAGATGTAATGTAACTGTTTGCATTCTGTCTTTGTGCTGCTTCTAATACACTCAACATTCTGTGTGAAAGGATGTGTGAATATGTGGACCACCTTCACGAGCACTTCAAAAGCCCCACTGTAATCAGAAACGCCCACTACATGCCTCCTAAGGTGAGTCTTCAAACCACTTTCGAACTTAAAGGGGGTTAGAAGTCTACTAAAGGCCTCAGATAAGTAATCCATTAACACTGTCCTGCGATAGTGCACAAACAGCTGCCTATTCATTTGAGATTAATCTGATTCTGATCCAAATTTCAGTCCAGTTGACTTGTTTACTGTTGCAGTAAAGCAGTTCTGATGTAGGCAGTTTAAATATTTCACCAAGTCCTTGAATAAAACATTTTGCAGCTCATTCAATATAAGCCTGTGATTTTGTCAGCCATGAAACATCAATAAGAATGCTTGGTGTGTTGAAGTTTTAAAAGTGCAGCCAGTAAATGTCTCCCTGTATACACACTGTTCAGTATATAAATAAGTCATTTAGCACTTTTAAATGTAGTACTTCATGAAACTTTAGTACTTGTAGGGTCAAATTACGTGTTTATTTTCTAAATAAAAATAAATTAACATTGTCTACAGTGAACACACTTCTGCATATTTTAATGCATGATTACTCTTTATTCACTTAATGTATTGGGAAACAATAAAACATTAAACATAGCATGTGCAAAAGTTATGGCACGTTTTTTCCCCAAATACGTAAAAAAAATAGAAAATGTGCACTACAATTTGCAGAAAATGCCTGTAGAGAACGTGTTAACTTATTTTTCACTTAGGAAATCAAAACATGTTTGGACCACGGCTGTTCAAATTCTTGCATACGATGTGGCACTTTGTAGCTGACTTATGCTTTTAATGTAAATTGTATTAAAGCATGGACTCTTGTTGCTTGTGTACCTTCAGGATCCTGGATTTTCATCTGAAATGTTGGATGAGTCAGTGCAGAAACATCAGTTTCCTCATGGAGAGGTGTGGAGATCCATCCTGGAGAAGAAAGGATCTTAATGCAATCTCTAATTGCTGCTGAACAACTGTTACACTGAATCAGCCTTCAAAAACGAAGTTCAGTCAGTAAAGCCTTTCTCTTTCTTTGAATTACTGTGATTTTAAAGATACCTCCTATCTGTTTATTATACAGATGCAGCCATAAGGGACATCTAAGCACTAATTTAGAAAGAATTTGCACTTTTCTAACAGCAACACTTATTTTTAGCTTCTGACGAATCAACATATTTTGCATTTTTTCAAATACATTTCACTTGTAACCTTAAGTTGTTTATTCAGTGCATCAGTGATGTCTTTCTCTTTTGAGCATAACTTTTACTGTTGACCCTTCTGCTAAAGTACAGACTGTGCAAAAGACGTATGAATGAAAAATGTTTAAGGTTCACAAACAGTTAAACAAATAATTGCAATAAAAAGTTACAGAAAATTTTTATACATAAATATTTACACATTTTATTTGAGGAAGTCAAACAGATTCCATAAAATCAGTACAACACTAACACCTTACAGTGTTACAGGAGTCTATGTCTGTACAACTTTAGGAGGAAGTTGTGTTTAAACAGCCATTTGCATTTTGATTTGGGGATGGGGATCATAGCCACAAATCTCAAAATCCTCAGCTGTGAAATCATCAATGCATTCCACAGTGCGACGGATCTTCAGCTTGGGGAACGGGCGAGGCTCCCTCTGAAGCTATAGGGACAAAAGAAAAACATGAACATTAATGCACGTACTTGAACACAAATCCACACAAATTTATTTATATTATACACAACATACCTGCTCTTTCAGAGGCTCAATGTGATTGACGTAGATGTGGGCATCACCAAGAGTATGTACAAAATCACCAGGCTGTGCAGGAAGGGAGAAACACTAAATCAAATACAGACTTCCCCACAGTCTTATGATACAGAGTTGTTTTAGCTGCCATCATGACATGAATGAGCAATCAAACACTTGTTAAAGTAATAATAGACTCAAAAAGGAAAGATGTACTAATGAATTTCCAACGCACTCGATTTAATATCAAACATTACCATTGAGGCCTTCATTCTCACCAAAATAATGCAGAACCTCATTCACCACTAATGTGGAAGATGGCATTTGGACTGCCTATAAAAAGGCAGTACTACTGTATTTTCTACAACAGTTAGTTTTGACCTACTCCACCAAACCTGTATCTTTATGATGACCACCTGCCGAACCGTTACTTTCACAAAAAAAAAATCAATAAAAATAATAAATAACACTGGACTGGCAACCTGTTCTTTCATCAGGTTCAGAAGGATGGTGTGATGATTTGTAGGCTAAATTTCAAATGGATTTTACACTTTAGCCAACTTTTTTCCCAACATTGTTGCAACACACCACTTAGACTTTTTTTTTGGCATCGTGAATAACTTCACAACCGTACAACTGTGATGTAGTGATATTTACTGTTAAAAATCTGACAATTAATATTTTATGTGAAGCAGCACGTTGAACAAAACATTACATTAAAACAAATGATTTATGCTAGGATCTTTACCAAAGAATGGGAAAGGGCTTTGATATATACATGTATTTTGGAATAATGTTCATGTGTGGCATTACCTTGAGTCCTGTGATGTGGGCGATCATGTACGTAAGTAGGGCATAGCTGGCGATGTTGAAGGGCACACCCAGACCGATATCTCCTGAACGCTGGTATAACTGGCATGACAGTTCACCCTCACACACATAGAACTGGCACAGAGCATGGCACGGTGGAAGAGCCATCAGAGGCAAATCTAGAAAGGAGGAAGACTTAGTTCAACTATGTTCAATTTTGAAACGGAGGAGGCAACATGACAATATGCTTTCATTATAATGGCAAATTACATCACGAAAGGCTTTGGTGTGGTGCACTGCATGTATTTTCTCCAGTACCTTTAGGATTCCAAGCACACATAATGATCCTCCTGTCCTCTGGATTCGACTTGATTGTGTCAATTACTTTTTGCAGCTGGTCGACACCTTGTCCGGAGTAATCTATTAACAAGACAAGCTCATTAGTGCTCATGGGTTTCTGAACAGGACATTTCAAGTCTTGAAATCAATCAATAAAAAATTACATCTAAAGGCAATCACTTTGTTGCCTTAATTGTGGTTTTATATGTTTTGTTCTTTGTAGCAGGAGCTGTCATTAAAAACATATTAGACAACAGTGCTGCTGAACTAGGCAGATGGCTGACTCTTTTCCTTTCGTTAGATGAACGGATGGTGTCAGTTTAGATCTGAATCAGTGTAGTCAGGCTTTGTTTCCTCTGTCCAATAATATTCTACATCAACTGCAGTCATCCCATATGAGCATGCTTGTGTGCCTTTATTTATGCTGTAACTACATTTCTACAAATACCAGCTCACCTGTGTGCATGTCTTTATACTCAGTACCAAAGTGTCTCCACTGGAAACCATATACAGGGCCTAGATCTCCCTCCTCACGCTCAGTAAATCCACTCTTATCCAGGAAGTCCCGTGAGCCGTTCGCATCCCAGATCTTCACACCTTTCTTTGAAAGCTCTTTGGCGTTTGTTGAACCCTGCAAGATGGATAACCTGTTAGATAACTTCTCTCTTTTTATTACATTCCAAATTCTCATGCGATACCAGAGTAAGTAAGACTAAGTCATGTAAGCATTATTTCAACCATGTATTGTGAGTAAAACTTCATCTGAGGACAAATGGAGCATTTATCCTGCTTACTGTTATTTCAGGTTAATCAGTGAAGCACAGCAGCTGTGAATGCTGGTGAAAACCAACCTGATTGCACAGTGAAACAGCCCTGAAATTATATGCCTGCAAAGAAAACTAAAGTATAGAATTCAGTACCTAGTAGTGATTTTGCTGTATTGACAGACAGTGTAATCACTCCTCACTGCACAGTCATTCTATATGTAGAACCTTACCATTTTAGAGCCACAGCAAAATGTGTTATAACTCAGGATTTTGAGGCAAAATGCAAACTAGATACCTGCTGTTTCTTTCCTTTTCCTCTTTACTGTGGATTTACAAATTACCAGTAATTACTCCTACAAATTAGTAATAAACACAGCAGACATTCACACGTCACCACTGCAGCACATTTGAGCTGAGACACAGACTAGAAGCAATAACTTTATCGTGCGTGAACTGTTGCTTAACTTACAGTATTAGCTTACCTTTATGAACCACAGCAGCTCCTCCACAATGGCCTTCCAGAAAACCTTCTTGGTGGTGAGTAAAGGGAACTGATCTGAATGAATGAGGCGGAGCAACACAAGAACTGTTGGCGGGATTTCCATGGACACATGGCTCAGTCTCAAATGGCGCCTTGCTCCCCATATAGTGCACTGCGAGTTATTACATTTTAGCTTCTTCACACTCAAACTGTGCACTTTATGTTCAGTATGGATGAATCACAAATGACTCTTGTTCGACATATTATGCACTGTTTGGGTGCAGGTACCATTATTTTAAGACACTCATAATGCACTAGGTAGGAAGTAGGGAGCCTTTTGAGATTCAAGTCAAGAAGGAAGTTTACTAGCCTTACTAACGTTAGCAGATTTCACACAAATTCACATGAATGCAAGCGAAATAACCTTTCCGTTTCTGTTGCCTGGTACTTCAAGATTATCATGTGCAGTCAGTTAAAGAAACGTGCTCATATAAATCTTTGTAGGCTGAGCTAACTTCGTGAAATAAGCCATTAATCCAGCAGCAGGCGGCCTGAAAGCTGAAATGAAATGACTTAAGAAAGGACAGCCGCTAACGACAAACTCACCACAACCTGCATTTCCTATCAGAGTATGAGCTCGGGTGAAACGAGCCAGGCTGTGTTTCTGTCAGTGTCATGGTCACCGTCACTAAATACAAGACTGGCTGAACTGAAAACGTTAAGTGTGTGTCTGTGCATGTCTTTGTAACCCACCTCTCAGGCTGTATCTCGCCTGTAAGCCGAAGACAGAAATGACTCCTGTTCCTGTTCGGTCGCCTTTCTTCACTCCGTTCTGTAAAACGTACTGGATCTGGTTAAGGTACCCGCTCTCATCACAGAACAGAGAAAAGGGAGAAGCAGCTTTTTTCTCCTCGGCCCGCTGCTGCTGTCCTTCGCTGCTGCACGGACCAGTCACGTGTATCTCAGACGTAGCAGGCATTTTATCAGCAAGAGTTCAAATTATCCTTTTCAAAATTTCGTTGTTATGAGCCCTGAGCGTGTCTGCTGCTGCTGCTCCACTGCGCGCCAACTGATTCAATTTTGGCGCTATCCGGCCTTTTTTACAAGAGTGATTACTTCCAGTTTAAGCTTCTGCAGGGTAAAACACTTCCTCTCTCAACTACTGCAGAAGCGATGACAAAATGTTACAGTAGTGAACTAGGTTATAATGCTCAAACACTGAACTACAACAGCTATGTTTTAGTTTTTCTGTCGTGACAAACAGCGAGAATAAGAAGTGAACAGAAGCACTGATTTAACTTTAAACAGAGCTAAAATGCTGTGAGTATGGGAGGCAAAAAAGAAATTAAAATTAAAACGATAAAATGAAAATGCAAACCTCTTTTTGACATTTCTTTTTCCAAACATCTGCGCAAATATCCTGCCAAAATTGAAAATGAAATGAAATGCCTACATTTGCAATTTCATTTTTCACATGAGCACGAGCCATTTGTGACAAAAATAAAAATAAATGCAAAACAGCTATTTTTCATTTCATTTTAGTCGTTATTCTGGTTTTCATGGCCAAATCTAAAATGAAAAAGCTAATAGAGAAAAGAAAATCCGAGCTTCACTTTGGCTTTGGCTTTTCTCCATGAAATGCAGAATACGGGTCAAAACTAAAATCAAAATGCAGTGTTTACATTGTTATTTCTTTTTCACAGCAATCGGCTGCATATCTGACAAAATGAAAATGAAAATGAAAATGAAAAACTGATAAATCAACAGCAAAGTGACGGTTGGACATTTACTTTACATTTCCGGCTTTTCGATTTCGTTTTCAAACTGACCAACATGCAAATATATGTTAATTAGCACTGGGCGGGGCTACGGGGTACCTTTTGGGACATCCTCAGACCTCCGAGTCAGAACGGCGTCATTCCTCAAGCTAAACGACTTTGCGTCTCGAGAAAAACCATCGTGATGACTCAGATCTGGTGAAACTGAACGTCAGAAAAAAACTGGAAATGATGTACTGGCATTTATATCGAGATACATAATAGTTTTCTAAGTTATACGATCCACTGTGTGCTCGACCAGACCTGCGTTTGGTCTGATACCTTTTCTCTGAGGCCGTTTTTTCTGACGCTGTTTGTCAGATGTGCAGCCGATTGCTGTGAAAAAGAAAGAACAATGTAAACACTGCATTTTGGCCATGAAAAACCAGAATAAGGACTAAAATGAAATGAAAAATAGCTGTTTTGCATTTATTTTTATTTTTGTCACAAATGGCTCGTGCTCATGTGAAAAATGAAATTGCAAATGTAGGCATTTCATTTCATTTTGAATTTTGGCAGGATATTTGCGCAGATGTTTGGAAAAAAATGGCAAAAAGAGGTTTGCATTTTCATTTTATGGTTTTAATTTTAATTTCTTTTTTGGCTGGATTTGCCTCCCATATGTGAGTGCTAGCCTTGTTTTTGCTACAGTTCTGCTGCAGCTGCTCACAACCAGTCTCTGTGTCTTTGTACAACCTGCCAGCAATTTCTGTAATATTTATGTTTCAAAAGAAAATAACTTTTATATGTAGCATGAATTTGATGCACTCCATTTATATTAAGCTAGCTACGCTGGCTAGAAGGTATTGCTAACCAAACTAGACTGCCCGGCTAACATAAAGCAGCTTTCTGCTTTTACAAATGTCACCGCTTAAGTTAGCTAGGAGTCTCGTTTTTGGTTGAGCAGTGAAAGGTGGATGTTATCCGAAGTACTGCTTTAAAAATTGCCATGAAACTAAAAGAATGATGCTGTTTGGCAGATCGCTAACATAGCCAGCCAGCCAGCCTGCTTTAAAGTTTGCTGCTCATATGAAGCTGGAGTTCCTCAAACTGCTAGTGGTAAGCTAGCTAATTTGCGCCTGTAGCCTGCTAGCCTACCATAAGCTAAAACAGAGTTTAAACGAGGTCTGTCAAATAGACTTTACATGTAAAAGTTCAGGTTTGCGTTTATGTTACAGAAGTCGCTGGCATCCTGTAGCTAAATGTGTCACAGAACCTGCTCCACGTTAGCCAGCTGGTGCCAGCAGCTGATGAAAGCTAACGCTAGCTCCCTTGTTTGGGAATACAGCTACAGTTAGAAATGGCTTCTAGCGTAGCTAGGCTAGCTACATCTAAACAACGTCTACCAAATTCATGCTACAGATAAAAGTTCTTTCTTTTCAAAACAGAAGTATTACAGAAATCACTGGCATGTTGTACAAAGACAGAGAGACTGCAAATGTATGAGCAGCTACAGCTGCAGTAAGCATGGCTACCGCAAATTGACCGCAAATAAGTTAAAAACTGTCAAAATGTCCCTCAATTTTACTGCACATATATATATATATATATATATATACACACACGCAGTCCTGCTGGTGACATCCCATATAAATAAAGATAATGTGTGCATTATCCAGGATGTCACCAGCGGGGCCGCGTACATATATACCCTGTTCTTTAATGGACCCCCTTGGGACCCCATAGGGCCACCACAGAGCAGGTATTATTTGGGTGGTGGATCATTCTCAGCACTGCAGTGACCCTGATTGGTTAATGTGTGTTGCTTTGGTAGGAGTGGATCAGACACAGCAGTGCTGCTGGGGTTTTAAACGCTGTGTCCACTCACTGTCCACTCTATTAGACACACCTACCTTGTTGGTCCACCTTGTAGATGTAAAGTCAGATAGAGTAGCTCATCTGTTGCTGCACAGTTTGTTCTCCTAGTGGCTCTGTATCCCAGTCTTGGTGACACCCCTGGACTGCACATTTTGTGTTTTCCTTAAAACCGCTCGTTCAACTCATCAGTTGATCATTAAGTGCTTTCTGTGGTAGCTTAAGTGCACTTAAGAGCATGGAAGTTGAAAATGCAGGGCATGGGATCATATACATACCAGTGCTAACAACACAGCATAGAAAAGAGTGTTTTTCATCTTCAAACACACTGAATCCAATTCCTGAAGGCCTTAGGGATGAATGGATAAGTCAAATCAAGTGTGTTAAAGGAGTCAAGGGAGGGAGGCTCTCTGAGGGTGGCTCTTAAGCTAACTCAGCATTTTCACTTCAGTGGTAGGTGGGTGTGGTAGGAGGGGGTGGTGAAACAATATTATTGGTTAAAATTATTTTTCCTGCTCACTGGTGCACAGTGACATAATCAAAACTCAGAAAGATGTTTTAGAGGTGAGGAAAGTCACTACAAATACAGGAAAGCAAGAATGTTGTCTTTTGAATTATATCATATGGTGAATTATTATGAGTAGGGACATGAGCTAACATAGTAAAAAAGGGTAAATTGTGTCCAAGAAGGGATGTACCTGATCAGTAACAACACTCAAATAGGCCGTGGTGTTCAAGTGATGACTGGTTGTTATTAATGGGCGCAAATTGGGCCAAGAAAACATTCCCCACACCATTACACCACCTCCACCAGCCTGGACTGTTGATACAAGGCAGGTTTTGGTGAGCCTGTGCCCACTACAACCTCGGCTTTTTGTTCTGGGCTGACAGAAGTGGAACCCTATTTCAACTGTTGTAGCTCAAAGTTCAACATGTTTAGCACAGTGGTACAGAGTGGTTATCTGAGTTACTGTAACATTTTCTGTCAGCTCAAACCTGGCCATTCTCCATTGACCTCTCTCTTCACCAAGGCGAACGTTCTCGTCTGCACAACTGCCACACAACTGGCTGATTAGATGATTGCATGAATTAGTAGGTGTACAAGTGTTCCTAATAAACTGCTTGATGAATGTACATTAAAAGCACCTAAGGACAGCCAAAGACAATCTGTTTGACATTTTTTATTTACTAAATTGTGAAATGATGACATTTGAAATGATGAACACAAGCTGTGAGCTTTAGGTTAGTATAGATTACTGCAAATATTTTTGTGCGCTAATATAAAGAGGTCACAGCGAACAAGCCAATCTACTTTGACTTGTATAAACAGTGTTTCAGTCAGTACAGTTTTGTTTCTTTTTATCTGGCTAAAACTGCAGCTGATGAATATGTCCTTTGCATGAAGGTGATCCAACCTGAAGTTCCTTCTGGCCACAGCAGCAGCACATTTCATCTTTGCTTCATGCATCAGCCATCCTGCAAACATTTATAAATAGACCCTGAAAATAGGCTATAAAAAAGTCATTTTATACTAAGTTATATTAACAGGACTCTGGGGCAGTGCACAGGATAAACTGCCAATTAAGAATGCACTCTTAAGGTATATGCATAATGCAATTACGTTTAGTCATTTGTGGCGATATTCAACATTTTTTTTCCAAAAACAAAAAAATGCTTTCCTGTTTTCAGCGTCTTAAAAAGATGAACACCTGGATCAAACTTGGTCAGGTGTAATTACCCTCAACAGCTCTTTTACTACCCAAAGCCTAGTCAACAATGCCCACTATATTCCTCCCAAACCACCTCATTTGACTGTCAAATTGATTTCCATGAAAGTTCAATTAGACTATGTATAAAGTGGGCATAATTTGACAAACGCTGATTCAAAAGCCCACAGCAACATGCAGATTCACTTAAGAACAGTTGTCATAGCTTACGTGAGCAGCAGTTGGTACTAACTTTGGGATTCACTAACTTTTTCTGAAAGGAAATGCAATTTCACGTAATTTCAATGAGTCCCTGTAAACCTTACAGTGAAAATAACTGGAAAAATTAAAATCATCTTAAATTCCAGATTTATATAATATGATTGGTATTTAAAAACAACAGAGAAGCTCATTACAGGGCAGCTTATCTAATGTCCCATTGGCTTATGTCAGATGTATCAACTAGTGATCGAGATAAGCACAAAAGCTAGCAAGCAAAGCTAGAACTAATTTATGGATTTTTTCTAGTTTGACTTAATTAGAAGAGGAATAACATCAAGTTAAATTTTAATTGCAGGATAATTAGAATTGAAAGTAGTCAGTAATTCTCTTTTTTTAAACATTGGTGTACAGTGTAACTCAGACCTCTCTCTGTTGTGGGGATGCAATGCAGGAGTTACATTCTAGTCAGTCAGCTAAAGTATCTAAGAGTTAGTTAGCAATATGCCACTTACATGTGAAGTGGGATGAGCAAGGCCACCCTGACACCTGCAAAATAAAGCAGAATTCTCATTTACGTAAGAAACCTGGATTTAATTCACAGCCATTCTGAACAAAGGAATTTCTCAATTAACCGTAATAGACACAGATGCAATCTCATATGAAGTAACTGAGCACTGATCACTTTAGATTCTCTGTAAGTGTTGGCATTTGGCAAAATATAGGAGTGTAATGTAATATAGGAGTGTAATATAATATAGGAGGGTAATTCAGATATATGCATATACTTTGTAGGTTTACCGTATGGCTCTTCATTTAAATAACGACTTCAATTCCAATTTTGTCTTTCTGCTCTACAAAATGATGTTACAATAACAATACCAATACCATAACAGTCAAGTCAGAGTGCCATGATGGACGTCCTCATATAAAACCACACAAATGCGTACTTACGAGTAAAGTGCGTTTGCCAGAGTGTTCTGGTATGCAAGCAGGGCCTCCTTAGCGATGTACTGAATAAAAGCCGGGTCAGAAAGCTCCAGCTCAACAGGGACAGAGAGAGAGAGGACAGGACTGTCTAGAACCGACACCTCCACAACTGTATCTGTCCTGGTGCCTCCAACTAGACCTGAGCTACCTGGAACAAGCTGAGATCAAGAAGAGAAAAGAAACTGGAGTATTAACTTCATCAGAAAAAAAATCTCATTTAGCAGTAGCATTATTATAATTACCACACACCCAAAATGCACTGAATTTACTTTGAATTTAATTTAAATGTGTACATCATTTCCAGATGAATTAAATATTTACATCAACACAATTATTGTCAAAATTACTATATTTTGTAGACTTTAAACCTCATGCATCATTCTATAGTCAGCATCATGGAATTCCGGGTCTGATCTGCATTTCTCTATGAAAAAAATTATTTTTATTTCCAAAAATCGCCACCATCACACCCTGAGTTTCTGAAAGGTTCCAAACCAAATATGTTTCGTCCTCTGTACATTTTTCCTCTGCATGTCACTGGATCCTCTGAATTACAAAGTAGTTAAGAAGCCAAAATCTGAACTTTGCTGCATCCATGCTAATAGCAAGCTATGCACCCCTACACCAGCTAATCCAAATGTACTCTACATCTGCCAAAGCAACAAAATGTGCACATATCTTAATCATGTGTATTCAGTGTATTACTTTTCTTACAGCAGCCATAGTATTTGGTGTTCCTTGCGTTTAAGGGAGCAACGCTTCAATAATGTAGAGGGTGACTTTCACAATGATGACCACACTGGCGTGTATGTACCTTGACCAGACTGAAGACGTGTGGGGGAGCGGTGCCATTACTGATGTGAGTGACCCATGCGTGTTTGCGTGTCACGTTCTCAGCCCAGCGAAGTGTGTGTTCCGTGTGCGTTCGCAGCACCTGCAGCACCTCCTCATACTGACTCCGGGATGCATTCAAGAGGAGAGAGATTTCACTTAGCTCTGAGTAATGCTCAGGTACTTCAGGACACTCTAAAAAAAATACACACACACACACACACACACACACACCTTTATGTAAAAGAAAGACACACAAATATGCAACAAAGCCTGAGCCAAGACACTTTAAGTGCTGCAAAATGTTCACAAGGTGTAACAACCTGTGGTATTCATTCTTACTTCACTGAAAAGGAACAGGGTATGCCTAAACTTTTGACCAGCAGTGTATACAAACAGAAAACTAAAGAACATGATATTCTGGAAGAAGAACATGCATTGAGAAGATGTGTGCGTATACCTGTGAGCAGGGCCTGATGGCAGTTGTCACACTCGCTCTGTTTTTCTCTGCACTGTGACACTCGACTGCGCAGGTGTCTGCACAGCTGACCACCTGGAGACGACATCCAGCCTGGCAACCAGTCTGATGCTGAAAAGTGAACATTGGTGTATTGAAGTCTTGTGGGTTGAATTAAAATCTACAATTGTCTGAATGTGTTGCGAATGCAGTTTTTACTGTCAAACCTATTTCAGAGGAAAACAAGAGGAAAAAGCAGATCAGTAATGTCTTTGGTCATGTTTCAAATGAAGAGATGACTCAACTCTGTCCACTCAGTTCTATCCACAACTGTCCACTAGCTCAACTCCTTCAAACTCACGAGAGAAAATGCATTCTTACCCAACCCACCAAGAATACAGAACTAGCCACAGTAGTGATTAGAGCAGACCTACCTCAGGTTTTCTGTTTCTATCGAGCACCCATGAAATCCAGCCTGGAGTTTAAAGAAGTTTAAAACCTCTTTAAAATCGTCTGGCTCTAAGTGTTTTGAAATTTAGAACTTTTTTACTTCTTTCATGGTCCTTCAGTGGTTTGAGAAGAAGACTGTTTTTTTCTTCCTGCATAAGTTGGCATATTGACTTAACTGGAGAAAAAAAGGTTAATTCCACAAAAAAACACAGATCCTTACTAGAGTTGCAATGCTAATTGACTGGCAGTAGATTAGGGGGCATGGTGCAGTGCTGATATAGCCATACCTACACCAACTGAAACAGTGCAAGGATCTCTGAGAGATGTAGGAATTTAGGTTTACAGGTTATGGAATAACAGTCCAATATCTCTTAAACAATATTGCAAAATGTCATGATTTTTGTTCTGAATGTTTATTTTGAATGCTTGAAAACTGAGCTAAGACAACTTGAGAGCATGATTTACCACTTTAATAAACACACTTGCAGAAGAATATCAAATCATCTATTATCATGAACAATCTAATTTTTATTCCAAGAGTTAATAATGGGGCATAGCACTAACCTTTCTGAGTCGCTCCCTCTGGTTCACTGCCCTCAAACGATTGGGTAAGAGCAGAGCTGACCTCATGCAGAACACTTCGTCCCATCTCCATAAACGAGTCAAAGGCTCCACGCAAACTTCCACTCAGAGCAAAACCTCCTGTCTGAAGGTGCTCACTGGGTAAAGAGGGCTCAGGCTGGATATCTTCAGTAAAGGTAGAAAGGAAGGCTGACCCAAGCTCCCGCCGCATGCCAGAGACTAAAGCTGAGCTATGTGAGTACAGAGAGGCCACTTTAGTCCCTATGCGACTGAATGTATTCTTGATCCAGACCAGGTCCTTGTCCATGTTAGGTGGTGGGGAGACTTTCAGGAGCTGTTCATAGTCCCTTCCTTGGTTTTGATATTCTGGAGTATTCTGATCCATTGGCATCTGGGTCTGGTTTTGGATCTCAAGCTGACTGTCTGGACTCTGGTTGAAGAGCTGGTCTTGGTCCTCATCCAGCTTGGAAGCCATTCTGCGGACAAATTCTTCAACCTAAACATTGGAAAAGATATAATTTAGAGCCACTGAAAGAGAAGAGAAGCAAGAAGACAAGCTTACACAGACACAAACCTGGAGAGAGAAGGAGGAGGAGCTCCGCCGGCAGGTAGAGGTGTAGAAGGACCCACATCTGGCTTGCAAACATGGCCGACACTTCTCCCACATTGGCCTCAGCCTGTCCCGACACTGCTGCTCGGCCATCTGCAGCTTCTGCTCAGCCTCCTGGGCCAGCTGCTCTGCCCCCTTATGAAAGGAAATTAGCGTTTTGTGTGCATGTGTGCATGCAGTATATACTGTGCACCATAAGTATAGACACAAGCAGTGATCTTTTTTAAGGTTAAAAAAAATGACATTGTAAAAATGTAAATTTGTGTCTACTAGCACCTTTTGGAAAATGTTTCAATTTTCAGTACGTTTTCCATGAAGTCAACAAACAATTGCTTAATTTCTTTAAAGAAAATTAAGCAAATGCTGCCACACATTCGTTTTCTCACAATGGCTTTGATACATGTGACAGATCTACCAAAACATGGACATTTGAAGCTTGTAAGACAACAAAGCAACACATACTTTTCTGTGTATTTTGCAGTTTCGCAGTGAATAACAATTATTTCCATTCAAAGCCTAACACTGAAAATCAATGGGGAATTCCAATTTCTGCATATTTAAATTGTTTCCCTGTAAACAAAGTCACTCAGAGTGGTTTGATGTGAAATGATCCATTCTAGAGAAACTTACACAGTTAGAACTGGTGACAGTGTTGGCGACAGGAACACATTTATGGTGGAATTGTATATGTAAGACAAAGTATTCCCCCAAAATTTTTATATTTTTTTAACAGATTAACTATCAACATTACATATAAAAAGTCAGAAGATATGTCTAGATTTACTGATAGTTTTGGACAGTAAATAAAATAGTCTTTGTGACACCTTTTTCCTATCACCACCACTGTAAAGAAATCAGTAAGTTTCTCTAGAACGGAGCATTTCACATCAAAACACTGACTTCACATCTTAACGATTTCATTTAGAATTCCCCTTTAGCTGAGGAGCGTGCTAGCCTATTAGTTGTCTGGCAGGTTGAGTAGTCAGGAAAATAAGTTTAAACAAAGCTGAGTTTTTAAGAAGGGTATTTTTAGTACTGTGAGGTCATATACATGCTGATGCCTGGTAGCGTCTATCAATAATCCTGTGATCCATGCCAGCAACTTACAGCACATTAATACTCAATTCAGTTGTTATAAAGCGGGCATAGGTGTGCTTAAGCTAGTATTGTTCCACAGCTTTGAATAAAGCTCAGACAATCAGATGCTGGGACCAGAACTACAGCTGTATGCAAAAGTCTGGGCACCCTAAGTGACAATAAGTTACACATCCTCTACAGAGAACACACTTCTGCACATTTAAATGCACAGTTACTGTTTATTTGGTTAATTTAACATAAAAAAAAATGTAGTCTGTACAAAAGTTACGGCACATTTTTATGTTTTATGTTTTTTGTTTTTTTACCCAATATGTTAAACTCAGTGAATAAACAGAAATTGTGCAGAAATATATATTTAGGTTTGTTCATGTAGAGGATGTGTTAGCTTTCTTTCACTTCACATAACACAAATTTTGATTTGGTGTTCAAATTTGTGTCTCTTTTATTAACAACATTTTCTCGTTTATTTCAACAAAATTAGAGTGGCATCCAGCCTTTTGCTAAGAGGGTTACCCTCTTCTTGTCGAAACTTTGCTTGAGGGTCTTAAGGAGTTGTTGGTGCCTTTCGTCTGTTTTGTCCATTGTTTCTTTCATCTGTTTAACCCCAAGCAGCGCCCTCTTCATCTCCTCATCCATATAGCGCTCTCCCTCTGCAGACAACACTGTAACAAAGACACATACACAAGGGAGATAACATTTCTACATACTGAAAAGGGTTTTCAAAAGGATCTCCATTTTTGTTGTTTTTCAGTTTTTTACATAATGTGAAAATGCCTGTTGCTCTTTATATTGTATATAAATTTCATGATGAATGGACCAAAGGAAACAGCCTGTGTGAGCTGAACAAAGTTCTGTGGCGGCTGTAGCAACTTCTTTACTCGTGTCTGCGTTATTCAGAGAAGAAAAGGAAACTTCCACAGGACTCCTTGTGCGAATAAACAAAAACGGTTGTTTATTCCAGACTGTACATGTGATGAAAATAAATTAAAACAAAACTTTCAAACCATGGTTAGGTTGTTCCAAATATAAGATGCAACACAAACCGTAACGCTAAACATGGTAAGAAAACTGTGTTGCTACCAGTATCCTACTGCCGCTCACTCCCAACTTCCTCAAACATCTCCAGACCCAGCACCCTAGCTGCTGAGCTCTATTTTCTGAACATAAACAAATGGTGCCTGAAGACATTTGTATCTACATAATCAGTACAAATATCACTTCTGGCATCTTAATACTATGTTAAGCAGCAGTATATGCATATATAAACTTCTTACAAAAAAGTGTTTACCAATTACCAATTTGGAGATAGGAGGTGTTGTTCCGACAGTAGCGATATGTAAGTGTATATATACATATATATAAATTTCAAACATCCTTTTGAAAACTCTTTTGTTTCTTTCGGTTTACTTTTTTTTTGGCAAGAATTGAGTTCATTTAATATATTTTATAAATGTGGAATGATGTACACATTTAAAGTCAGTGCACCCTTTCTTTTAGTGTAGCAGGCCTGGGCAATATGACAGTATGTATTGTTATTATGATAAATTACGTTACAATATTCCTATTATGAATATCGTCAGTTAAAACACTTCCCAATTGCATGTTTGCTTATAAAGAGAGCATCATCAGTCCTGCCTAATTAGATTAAGTTTAGCACAGTGTGTGAAACGTTGAATACAAATCACTGGATCCACAGATTGTGATGGTGTTTTGAAACATGGCATTGTTTAGTCTGTTTCAACTTTTCAGATCTCAGAAAAAACAAATATTGTCACCAATCATGTATCAATATATTACATTTTGCCATATCGCCAAGCTCTGTTTTCTAGGTTTTTGCTGGTTCTTTGGGATGCAAAACTTGCAGTAACAGAGCGGAAGAGATTTTATCCGTTTGTGGTTCAAATGTGGTTGCAGTAAAATGTGAATGTAGGAAGGGGATTGTAAGTCAATGTAAACATATCCTACACTTCAGTTGGCTTTCATCCAGGTATCTGAGAGGCTGTGGGGCGCCAAAAATGGCAGGAAGACAGGAGAGAAGGAGAGAGAGACACAGCTGCGTCTTCATCATCGTCATATTCTTTAAGCACCGCTGGAGCAGATGAAGCACGTGGAGAGGAGAAAGAGCTAAATTAAGACACAAGAAAGTAATACTCTCAACGTGGATCAGCTAAGGTTGAGAATTATACATGCTTATACAGCGTATGATATGCCCCCAAAAGAAATAGTTGCAATATGCAACCACATGCAATACATTTAGCTAACAGACTGGGGGCAGTAAAGCTCAAATACTTCACCTCAACATATGTGTTGATTGAGCCACTGCATGAGTAGACCTATAAGCCATCTGAGCACACTTTATGAACGTATTAAGGCCATGAGGGCTTAAACATTTTGAAAAGATTAATTTAGTACCATGGAACACATTTTGATACAGTTG